>NC_141695.1:583495552-584775497 GCF_964263255.1 Lissotriton vulgaris
TGGAAGGAGGTCAAGTGAAAGGCGGCGTTCCGTCATTGCGATCTCCTTTTCAATGACGTTAGCCACCCGGGTGATGAATTTGTCCATTGTTCCAATCATCGTGGAACCCCCTATAGCACTTGCTCCACCACCCCTCAAGGCTTTACCAGATCTGGTGGACATGGTGGATCCGAAGCCTGCAGATAGATTCGGGGGGATAGAAGACGTGGAGGTCGATGAAAAAGGGGGGTGGCCCAGCCCAGCCTCAGACAGCCCCTGACTGCCACAGACTGCCCGCCCTTTGCTCGGGCTTCGCTCGGCGTCCCGCTCGCGTCCCGCGGAGCGCCTTGCGAGACCTTAAATCAGGGGGCGTTGCAGGCGGGGGATGTGGCTGGTGGTGGGCGCGTCCACTCGCACACCTGATCCAGCAGGGACTCCTGGATCTTCGAGTCCCCGCTAGCGCCAATGCCCGGTGGTTGATTCTCCCGGTGCCTCCTCAGCCCAGCGCCTTGAAGTTGGATCCGCCTCCTCGATCCGCGAAGCGGCACCCGCGAAGCGGGTGCGGCGAGGGGCAGCGGCGGGAAGCAAGGAAAGCAGTTCCCAGGACAGCGGAACTTGCTGAGGGCCCCACACACACCGCAGCTCCACTCGCAGGTAGGGTGGAAGAATGGACAAGCGAGTATCATTCTATGCTACTGAACTGGAAAGACAGAGGTCTATTAGATTTTGACGAGTATAGCTACCTGAAAACCGACAATCCAATCATGGCAACCATATATTTTCTACCGAAAATTCATAAGTCACTTGAATGTCCACCAGGGAGACCAATTGTGAGCTCGATAGGATCCCTCTTGGAATCTACATCAAGATTCATAGACATTTTTCTTATGCCTACCTTCTTTTCTGAGGGATACAATGGACTTTTTACAAAAAATCACCACATGTGAATGGAAACCATCTTATCTAATGGCAACAATTGATGTTGCATCGCTCTATACCTCAATTCGCCATGAGGACGGCATTGAGGTAGTGAGGGAAGTACTTAAAGGACGCTCTGTGAATTTATTGGAACATACAATCATGTTACTTGACATGCTCCACTACTGTTTGACTCATAATGCTTTTCTGTTTTGGGGGGGGATATATCTCCAGAAGCAGGGGACCGCTATGGGGACATCATTTGCACCCACTTATGCAAACCTTTTAATGGGGGCGTGGGAGAGCGACGTGATAAAAAAAGATCAAGAGAATCCGGAGGGGCCAAAAATCAGGCTTTGGTGTCGTTTCATAGACGACTTGTATGTCATATGGGACGGAAATAAAAACTCTTTGGAAAACTTTATCGGATCTCTAGACAATAACAAATACAACTTAAGATTCACGTCAACAATCAGCTCTCAATCTCTGATCTTCCTGGATGTGGAAATCTTTGTGAAAAACAACAAACTTTGCTCGAAAATCCACAGAAAGCCAACTGCATGTAACAGCATTCTACATGCGAATAGCGGACATCCCATTAGATTGAAATGGAGTATTCCTTATGGCCAAATGTTGAGAGCGAAGAGGAATTGTTCCGAACAGGAAGATCTAATAGAAGAAATAGAGAAAATGAGTGCCAGATTCCTAGAAAGGGGATACCAAAAGGAAGTGATTTCTTCTGCACGAAGTAGGATGCATCTTAAAAAGAGGGATGAGTTATTAACTCCGAAAAACAAGAGGCCAAAAATCAATCAGGAACATGAGACAAGTCAAGGGAATGAGATCAATCAATCACAGACATTTATAGAGCTCACTACTTACCCGGAGGGTCTCAAGGCGCTGGGGGGGGGAGGGTGCTGCTACTGCTCGAATAGCCAGGTCTTGAGCTTCTTCCTGAAGGAGAGGTGGTCTTGGGTCAGGCGCAGGTCGGGAGGGAGGGAGTTCCAGGTCTTGGCGGCCAGGTAGGAGAAGGACCTTCCTCCTGTTGTCGTTCTTTGGATGCGGGGGACGGTGGCGAGGGCGTGGCTGGCTGATCGGAGATGATGTTTGGGAGCGTAGAAGTTGATGCGGTTGTTGAGGTAGCTCGGGCCTTGATCGTGTAGGGCTTTGTGTGCGTGGGTGAGGAGGCGGAAGGTGATTCTTTTGTTGACGGGGAGCCAATGTAGGTCTCTCAGAAGTCCGGAGATGTGGCTATGTCGAGGGATGTCGAGGATGAGTCTGGCTGAGGCGTTCTGGATCCGCTGGAGTCTCTTCTGGAGCTTGGCGGTGGTTCCGGCGTAGAGGGCGTTGCCGTAGTCCAGTCGGCTGGTGACGAGGGCCTGGGTGACCGTCTTCCTGGTCTCGGTGGGGATCCACCGGAAGATCTTCCGTAGCATGCGCAGGATGTTGAAGCATGACGGGGAGACGGCGTTGACTTTTCTGGTCATGGTGAGGGAGGAGTCCAAGATGAAGCCCAGGTTGCTTGCGTGGTCTGTCGGTTTGGGTGCGGTGCCCAGGGCGGGGGGCCACCAGAAGTCGTCCCAGGCGGAGGGCGAGGAGCCCAGGATGAGGACTTCCGTCTTGTCTGAGTTCAGTTTCAGGCGGCTGGTCGTCATCCACTCGGCTACGTCTTTCATCCCTTCGTGAAGGTTGGCTCTGGCGGCGGCGGGGTCGTTGGTCAGGGAGAGGATCAGCTGGGTGTCGTCAGCGTAGGAGATGATGTTGAGGTTGTGTTAGCGTGCGATGGCCACGAGGGGGCTCATGTAGACGTTGAAGAGGGTGGGGCTCAGCGAGGGTCCTTGAGGGACGCCGCAGATGACTTCGGTGGCCTCTGACTTATACGGTGGTAGGCGGACTCTCTGTGTCCTTCCGTCGTGGAAGGAGATGATCCATTCCAGTGCCTTCTCCTGGATTCCGACGTAGCTGAGGTGCTGCACTAGGGTGTGGTGGCAGACAGTGTCGAATGCCGCGGAGAGGTCTAGGAGGATGAGGGCCGCTGTTTCTCCATTGTCCATCAGGGCTCGGATGTCATCGGTGGCAGCGATGAGGACGGTCTCGGTGTAGTGGTTGGCTCGGAAGCCAGACTGTGAGGGGTCGAGGGATCCATTCGTCTCGAGGAAGGCGGCCAGCTGTTTGTTGACGGTCTTCTCGATGACTTTGGCTGGGAACGGGAGGAGCGAGATGGGGCGGTTATTCTTGAGTTCAGTGGGGTCCGCTGTAGGTTTCTTTAGTAGGGCGCTGAGTTCGGCGTGCTTCCAGCTCTCCGGGAAGGTGGCGGTGTCGAAGGAGGTGTTGATGATGTCCCGCAGGTGGGGTGCGATGACAGCGTCGGCCTTGTTAAAGACGTGGTGAGGGCAGGGGTCGGTCGGAGATCCGGAGTGGATGGAATTCATCATGCGGATGGTGTCTTCGGTGCTGATCGGGGTCCAGGCGTGGAGGGTGGTGGTGGGGGGCGGTGGTTCGGTCGTGGCGTGAGTCGGTTGAGTGCTGAAGCTGTTGTGTATGTCCGCGATCTTGTTGTGGAAGTAGGAGGCGAGGGAATTGCAGAGGTCTTGTGAAGGGGTGATGTCGTTGTTTCCGGCGTTGGGGTTGGAGAGCTCTTTCACGATGTTGAAGAGTTCCTTGCAATTGTGTGCGTTGTTGTCCAGCCGGTCCTTGAATGCAGTTTTCTTGGTGGCGCGGATCAGTTGGTGGTGCTTCCGGGTGGCAAGCTTGAGGGCGGTCATGTTGTCCGGTGTTGGTTCCCTTCTCCAGGCTTTCTCGAGGGCTCGCAAATTCTTCTTGGAGCTCTTGAGTTCGTCGGTGAACCATGGGGCCTTCTTGCTGCCGGGTCTGCTGGACGGGGTCCTCAGTGGGGCGAGTTCGTCCGTGCAGTTGCTGATCCACTTCGTGAGGTTGTCGGCGGCCTGGCTGGGGTTCGCTGAGCTGGCGGGAGGGTGCTGGCTCAGGGAAGCGGCGAGCTGGTCGGCTGTGATCTTGTTCCAGCTTCTTCGAGCAACCTGTTGCTGGTGGTGGTGGATCGTCGTTTTTCTGAAGGTGAAGTGGACGCAGCTGTGGTCCGTCCAGTGGAGTCCAGTGGCGTGGCTGAAGGCGATGTCTTTGCTGGCTGAGAAGACGGCGTCGAGTGTGTGTCCGGCGAGGTGGGTGGGGGTGGACACCAGCTGCTTGAGTCCGAGGTTGGCGAGGTTGTCGAGCAGGGTGATGGTGTTGCGGTCCTTGTTGTTCTCCAGGTGGAAGTTGAGGTCCCCCAGGAGGATGTAGTCAGCGGAGAGGAGGGCGTGCGGGCTGACGAAGTCGGCGATGTCCTCGCTGAATTGTGTGCGTTGTCCCGGGGGTCGGTAGATCAGGGTGCCTCTAAGGGTGGTGTTCGGGTCGGTGCGGATCTGGAAGTGCAGGTGTTCGGCGGTTGTCAGGGTGTCGTCGGTGTTGGTCGTGATGTGGATGGTGTCCCTGTGGATGATGGCGATGCTTCCTCCCGTCTGTTTGACGCGGTCTCTTCGGGTGATCTTGTATCATTCTGGGATGGCGATGGCGATGTCGGGTGCTGAGGAGTCGTTCATCCAGGTTTCCGTGAGGAAGGCAACGTCAGGAACTGTGGTGTCCAGGAGGTTCCAGAGTTCGATGGCGTGTCTGTGGACGGAGCGGGTGTTGAGCAGGATCTTTACCAGACTCATTATGGACTTCAATAACCAAAGTACAAACATGAAGAAAGCCCTTCAGAAACATTGGCAAGTCCTACTTTTAGACAATACTTTAAAAGAAACCTTGACAAAAAATCCAAGTATCACGTACCGAAAGACCTCTTCCCTAAGGGATATACTAACACAGAGCCACTTGGAATTACGGGAAGAGAGGAAACAGACGTGGCTGACAACACCTGGCTTCTGGAAATGCCACAAATGTAAAGCCTGTGAGCATGGAATTAACATCAAGAACTACAAATTACAAAATGGCAAAATGGAAACCATTCAAGACCACATCACATGTGACTCAAAATGTGTGGTCTACAGGCTACAATGTCCTTGTGGAAAGTTCTATATCGGGAGCACTGTGAATAAATTAAAATTGAGAATACTCCAACATCTAAGGGCCATCAAGAACAAAGACCCATGCTACACGATGGCCACACATTTTGCTCAATATCATCAGAGCAATTCCGCCCTCCTAAAGTACTCGGGGATAAAGATGAGCAAAATCCCAGAGAGGGGCGGAGATCAAATGGTCCAACTAAGACGCCTGGAATCCCGGATGATATTGAGTATGGGAACAGAGGTACAGTTCGGCCACAATTTGGATGCCGAATTACATGTACATCTGTAATTTGATATAGACAATATAGATGACAGCACAAGATTGGAATCCGTCACTGTAGAACTATGTGGAATTTTGTACATAATGTATATAAGGAAATGTGAGATGTTGGACAGAGTACATACCTGAAACCACTATGAAGTTAGTTAATCTTAGAAATCTCATTCTGATTATAAGAAATGATTGGTGAAGGTGAGAATCAACAACTAATCCATACCAAGAGGGGACAGAGAACAGTTTTGATAAAGTACTTCACAGATACTATGTGATGAGTTAAGGGTTGAAAATGACCTAAAATGTATATAATTGCAAATAGCAGGTTTAAATACCGATCATAATTTGAAATGTTATATATATATATTTCGGAAAACCCCTTTTCTTCACTTTTACTCACACTTTTTTTTACTTAATTGCATTATGGTTGAAAAATGAAGAAACTCAATATTATCAATAAATTTGGAATTTCCCTCCCCTCAAATACAGTATATAAGGAGTACTTTACTGAAATGAACAAAAATTGTTATTAGTTTACTGTATATAGAAAAACACTTGACCAGATTGTAAATACTTCATTTGTGGTAAAGGGTTTATAATCGTACTTCACGTGAATTGTAAATACTCATAAAAAATGACTACGAGTATGTACTAGCCAAAGAACAGACTATGCAGGGTTGGAGGTCTAGATGACCATGGAAATGGTAGAGGGTACTTATACACAGCACTGTATTTAAATAAGGTCTAGGCCAAGGGACTCTATGGTCCAGTTGAAGGCAGGAAGCTGAAACGCGTAGACCGTCCATTTGATGCACTTTTCTTTGCACATGGTGTGTAAATAAAATAGTGGAGAAAGCCAACTGTTGCTGTGCCGTGTCTTTATCTACGGGACTCGTAGGAGAAGAAGCTGATGTGATATATATATATATATATATATATATATATATCTTTATAATTTTACTGTTTTCTTTGTGGATATGGTGAAAAGATTATAGGGCTAACCCTTATTTTCATTTTAAGGTTCGAATGTATCCTAAATGTTGGTTTATGCAACTGAAGCACCACTTTAACATAATTATTTACAACACACTGTTCTGACAACATGAAATAATTGTTTTCTTACTTTATGAATTGTTTGTTTACCTTGCATTTCACCAGACCGTAATATGCAGCCACAAATCTGTCTTTCAGCTCCTGATAGTGGATGGGAGTCTGTTGTTTATTTAATTTTCATTTCCATGGCGATGTGTTACATGATGGTGTTTATTTAAAAACTTTATTGAACCTGTTACCCGTACCCGTGAACAAGGAGACTTGGGCTCCGAAACGCGTTGGGGAGGTTGCTGCAAATAAACAACATTGTTCATATGAAAGTTGGCCTGGACCTCGTTTTTGCTACGGCTGGATTGTTTGAACGAGAATCGTGTGGATTATAGGGCGTGGCAAGCCCGTCCCGGCCCGACGCTGTAAGGGGCAGAAGTCGTTTTGCCGAACTCGAGTTAGACTGACATAGAAGGACTTCAGCCATCCCCTGCCTTGTGTTTTCGCGAGGCGTTCGACCACAGATCCACAGCGGAGCTGATTTCACTCGGCACCCATAGAAACAGCACGGAGCTCATCGCATTGCAGAGTGACCGTACCAGCGGTGTTACTTCCGGCAAAGTGAGGGTGAGTGAATGCCGGCTCTGAATCTTTGCAGAAAGTTCTTACTTTGGATATTAAAGGGGCAAGCAGAATCGTAATAACGGACAACAACCATTTGTCCCGTTTCCGACATTGAACAACGTGGGCACTAGTACATCGTGTGCTTTCATACAGTGTGGATCTTAACCAGCACTGGCGTCCACTAGAAACACCAAGAGAAGTGAGGCAGTAAGTAAAATGTTTAACATGCAGGCTGCCGAGGCAGCAAATGAGACAGTATTGGCAGCGACAAGCGCAGGATCAAACAGAGGCAACCAAGAAAGCTGGAATAAGCTGTGGAAGCTGTTAAAAATTGAACAAACGAAATGGTGGGAGGCCACTACTTTGAGCAAATACGTGGAGGTGGGCCGGGTGCCAAGGGGACTGCGGATTTACACAACCCCCACGTTCAGCGACCCAGATCCGGATCTTGTGGAGGAGTGGGAGCTGAATAGTCATGAATGCTCGACAGTGATGTTGAAACTGTTGGTTAAGTACGCAGAAAAGGATTGCAAACGATTGGCAAAGGAGATTGAGGAGATGATTATTCATCTGAAGTCTATCTGTGACAAAGATGAATTTGAAGCAGACATGGCAAAGATGGACACCAAAACAGAGCAAATTGAGAAGGACATACGTGAGAAAAAGCAAAATAAATTCAGCCGCGACCAGGTAGATTATGAGAAGGGTCAAGTACTGACTTTTGCTAAAAAGTATGACCACTTAAGAGTTAAATCCTCAGCCCAGACACTCCAAGGTGGCCCGGCACCTCCTGCAATGACAGGAACAGCAGTTCCAACCACTTCAAGACAAAATGAGTACCAAGATGAAACAACAAGCATGGTTAACAATGGGAATGAACGGCCAACTGGGGTTTTTTTAAGCCCAAAAGAACAAATTTTAAACACATTTTCATTAGTAGCAAAAGGGAGAATGGTCCAGAACAAGCCCAATGCTGGAAATCAAAGAGGACGAGGAAAAGGAGGGAGAGGAGATGGAAAACCAAAGGCATCATGGAGAGAGGATGTGTCAAGCCCTGTGGGAACCAGAACAAGGGGCGCAAAGAAAACACAATGATGGATACCAAGACCGTCGTCAACCTCTCCAATAGAACACTTCAAGAAACAGAAATTGAGATACTATCACTAGGTCTATCTTTTTGTCCTTCAGCTAACTTTAATTACACACAGAGCAGAATTGACCTTTTTAACTTTACTCGCAAATTGAGACTGAGAAAGTGGTTTTCCACAAGAATGAGCCCAGATAAAGACAGTGACTCCATGGAAATAAGTCCGATTTAAATTGGAGACACTGATATGTTACATTTGATGCACAAATTAGGTGAAAATCCTGATGTCCTCGAAGATCCAACCATGAATTTAATTAATGAGAATGTGAGATTGGACCTCAATGTTAGAAGTGGTGTTAGACCCAAGTCAGTATTTCTTCCTATGATTAAAAATGAGTCAATTGACACCTTTGAAAAGGGTGTAATAGGCGAGTTTAAGAAATTGTCCTATAAAAATAAAAAGGTTGGTAACAACAATCTCACTAGAGAGCAAATAGCGGCAATTGAAAGTCTGAGAAATTATAGAAGTATCATTATAAAAAAATCCGACAATGGGGGGGAATATTTTGGTGTGGCCACATGAAAGGTACATCAGAGAAGGTCTCTCCCAATTAATTGACAAAGAGAGATATGAAAACAGCAGTAAACAGATTTATGATGTGAATGTTGCTAAATATCATGAACAACTAGCTATGTGGAAGAACAATTGCCTGTTAGAAAGGGAAGAATTTAATTTCCTTAAATGTAAACATCCTAAAATGCCCGCACTGTATCTCCTACCCAAGCTGCACAAAAGCATGAGTCAACCGCCAGGAAGGCCAATTGTCTCCTCGAGAGGTAGCAACCTCGAGAACACTTCAAGATACGTGGATTACTTTTTGCAACCTTTGGTTCAGAGTCTTCCATCATATCTTAAAGACTCAGGGGACTTCATACGAAAAATGAAGGAGGTGGAATGGAGAGAGGATTATTTACTGATGACGTTGGACGTGAACAGTCTCTATACGTGCATCCCCCACGAGTTAGGGATTAGGGCATGCAGACATTTCTTAAAGATCAGGTCTATCTCACACCTTTTTCATACAGAGATGATCCTATACATGGCCTACACATGTTTGACCCAGAATCTTTTCCTGTTTGACGGCAAAGTGTACCATCAAAAGCTTGGGGAAGCGATGGGCAGCTGCTTTGCCCCCAGTTTTGCCGGGTTATACCTGGGCTGGTGGGAGGAGCAGGTGGTCAGATGCTTGCCCCAATATCTAGCGGGCGTCAAAACCTGGCTCAGGTATATTGATGATATTTTCATTGTATGGGATGGCAGTGAGAAAGAGGCAAATGAATTTATCGAGACCCTTAACAAGAACAACCTTAATCTATCATTCACCAAGCATATTGAAAAAGAGGCAATTGATTTTTTAGACTTAAAGGTCAAGGTGAATAACAATAAATTGATCACAACTCTGCACAGGAAGGAAATGGCTGGAAACAGCTTGTTACATGGGCAGAGCTGTCACCCAAAGAGCCTCATCAACTCCATCCCTGTAGGTGAACTTCTGAGAGCAAAGAGGAATTGCTCTAGGCAGGAGGATTTTGAACGTGAATCAGAGATAATGTGTGATAGATTCAGACAAAGAGGGTATAGCTTCAAATGCATTATTACTGCAAAAGAAACAGTTAAAAAAAGACAGAGAGAAGACCTGATCGCTGATCAAACCAATGACGAAGCAGCAGGCTTGACATCGAGGTTTATTACAGACTTTAACCTTCACTCTACAGAGGTCATAAAGGCGATGTCCAAATTTTGAAACGTGCTTAAGACAGATAAAGATGTTTCTAAAGGCATCCTTGACCATCCACAAATTACTTACCGAAGACATAAATCACTTAGGGATATGTTATGCAACACACTCGTCCCTACTCCCCAGAGATTTAACCCTGTACAAGGATTTTTCGTCTGTGGTAAATGCAAAGCATGTAGGTATAGCTGTAACGTTAAAGAAGGGAAGTTGTCAACACACTGCAAACCGTTTAAAATTTTGAGGCATTTCTGTTGTTTAACAGAATACGCAGTGTATGCACTCAAATGCCCCTGCAACAAGTTCTATATAGGGAGCACCATCCACCCCGCCAAGAAGAGGGTTCTTGAACACCTTCGGGCAATCAAAAACCTTGACAAGCAATATCCAGTTGCTAGGCATTTTGCCAGCCATCACAATAGCAACAATAGCCTAATTTCCTTCTGTGTGCTAGACCATGTACCAAAAAGAGAGAGAGGAGGCAATCGCCTACAGGAGCTACGTAGGTTAGAGTCCCGCTTGATCATCAAATACCACACACTACAGTCTGCAGGCCATAACTGTGACAAAGCTTTATCTGTACATTTAGGCTTCCAGATGGAAGGAATGGTGGCCGACTGCCATGTTCCCTCCTGCCAGCGATTCAGGGGCTGCTAAAAATATGGGTATCCAGATTGACAACAGCCTCTCTTTCAGGGCCCAGGTGTCTGGTCTGGCCGGCAAGTGTTTTGGGATCCTGAAGATGCTGAGGAAGTTTCTGCCGCTCTTATCCTTAGAGCATAGTAAGATCACGGTACAGGCCCTGAAAGGCTCTCGCCTGGACTACTCCAACGTTCTGTACCTAGGCCTTCCGGACTTCCTCCTTGCACGTCTCCAGGTTGTGCAAAACTCTGCGGCCCGGGCCTTCTTTTGCCTCACTAGGAGAGCCAGGGTCAGTGAACTTCTCAGAACCCTTCACTGGTTGCCCATTAAGAAGAGGATCACTTTTAAATCCCTGACCATTGCCTTTAAAGCCCTTCATGGTACAGGTGCCTGTTATCTTCGGAAACGGATCAGCTTCTATCTGCCTTCTAGATCCCTGCGTTCCTCCACCGAGGCCAGGGCGGTCACCCCGGTGATCCGACGTGCACGCTGTGGGGGGCGCTCCTTCAAACATCTTGCCCCCCGGCTTTGGAACGCTCTTGGAAAGGGGCGACCACTCGGTCCCCCCGAACGTATGGTTGGGGGCCCGGATCCCCCCGGGAAACCATTTTGGGCGGGAGGCGTGTCACGGCTGGTATGCCCGAAGCGGCGTAGCCGGGGCGCGCCTTCTGCCCGCCCAGGAGGGGTTGTCCTAGACACCTACACCAATGGCCACGCCCAGGAGGCGTACCAGCAGAGGGTTCACGCCCTCCCAAAGACGGATAAAGAGAGCGGGAATCCGAAGAAGCATCCTCTTGTTCCTGTGCTTGGAAGCTGCACCCACTCGTTGCACGTGAGCCCTCGACGGAACAAGGATCAATTTTGAGAACTTGTAATTCTTGTGTTTCTCTTTCAGCGACTTCGAGGCTCAGGGTTCAGGACCGTATTGATCGACGTAGATCGGACTCTCGATAATAATGCCTGGCAAGAAGGCAGGAAAGAAGTCCGGAACCGACCAGATGCTTCGCATGCTGGTAAGAGATATGGCGAACATGAAGAAGCAGATGGCTGCGATGAACAATCCGGGTAGACCGAAGAAGGTAATAGGCCCGGCATTGCCGAAAGTTGCCCCCGAGGGTAGGGGGAAGCGGGTTAGGAATAGGGCGGCAGGGGGGGAGGTCCCGGTTCCCGAGGTTCCCCCGGCGACCCCGGCCAGTCCGGTCGAGGCTCCGGTACCAATCCCAGACGCGGGTCAACCGATTCCGGTTGTTGTTACGCCCGCCAACGAGGAGGATATGCCTCCGGAATTAGCCGCTCAGCTGGCCGCATGGCTCGGCAAAAAGTCAGGGGGTGCTACGGCGCCTGAAGACACGGCCGAAGAGGCCAAGTTACTAATGCAGCAGTTACCGCAGTCTAGAGCTGCCGCAAAGGCGAATCTCCCTCCTGTCCCCCCACAGGTGACCTCGGAAGGACCGGCACCAGACGTAGAGAAAACGGCAGGAACAACGATTAAGCCGGGTAAGCAGGCATTGCCAATGGCGGGGGAGGGGTCGTTGCCCTCAAGACGGGAGAAGGTGGTCCAACATATACCGTTGGCCACGAAAGAATTGATATGGGCTGATAAGTATGTAAATATGTTTTCCCTGCTGACTGACCATTACGAAATGGAGTATATTAAGACACAGAAAGATTTGTGGCACCCGAGTGTATGGCGAGCAAAAATGGCGGGATTCAGGGTGGATGAGACAATCACAAATTGGGCTAAGGCCTTTGCAATGTTTACTACAATCATGGGGGAACGTAGACCCGAGGTTCTGTCCGAATTGTCTTGCTATCAAACACGAATACTGGATTTATATGAAACGTATGAGGGCAATGAATGGATGGGGTACGATATGAAGTTCTGTAAGGCCAAAGAGCACGATTCATCTCTGACGTGGGATTGTCTCGACTCAATTTCTTGGCAGAAGCAGCTACTGCCGGGCGGACGAAGTCGTCCTCGCTAGGTGGTAATGGGTCGGAGCCTCCCCGCTACCAGTCCCCGGTGCCCTTTCGAGCAGGCCCCGGTGGCGACCGCCAAGCAAGGACTGGTGGGAAGGGGGTAAGAAAGGGGTCTGTTGGAATTTTAACAGGGGCCATTGCAGCAGGCCACAAGGGACATGTAGATTCAGACATGCATGTGCGGGGTGCGGGAACTCCTCACACCCCGAGAGTTCTTGCAGATCCAGGAATAGTGGGACGGCAGGTAGCGGAGGGTCCAAACAAGATTGAAGGGGGCCATTTTGTACCGCTACCTACCCCGTTGATATCATGGCAATGATCCCTTGGCTAAACGAATACCCTGATCATGTCTCCGCCGGGGTGTTGAGGAATGGCTTCCTATATGGCTTCCACATCCCAGCGGGGGATTTTCGTGGGGAGCTACTTTGTAGGAACCAACTGTCGGCTCAGCATAATCCAGTGGTTGTGGAGGGGAAGATTGCAAAAGAGGTTGCCCTTGGCCGGGTTGCTGGCCCATATAGGCACACGCCAGTAACGGATTTCATCTGTTCCCCGTTAGGAGTGGTTCCCAAGAAGGACCCGGGGGAATTTAGGCTGATCCATAACTTAGAGTATTTTATCAGAATGAGGGAAGAGGAATGGCTTTCCTATCTGTTCCCCAGAACTAGGTAGATTTCATCAAAATGGATAGGACACTTGTAACCACTTATTCCAAGAGATATATTGAAAAACCCTCATAAACGTTGTGTATCTCGAGAAGCGGTATATCTTATTCTCCGCCCCACACAAACGTTTTGGCAACAGTCATTGGGTTTATTCAATTAGTATCTTGCCAGCCTCACCCGAGGCAATCTCTGGTTTTGTCGTGGCAGTATCCAGAGAAAGTTTGAGTCACCCCACTGAAGCTGAAAAATGAGTAAAATAGTTTCCAAACGATTATGTGCTTTATTCAAATCGCTGGACCACTAATTAAAAGTATTATGGGTGTGCTCTGGGGATATTTAGGAATCCTTAGCATAGGTCATTAGGACAGAAAAAAACGTCAACATGTTTCTGCTCTCTTGGCCCGTGGGTCTAAGAGCATTCGTCATGACATATAACAAAAAAACATACACAGTAAAAGGTTACTGTCACTATTTGTGACGTAGGTGGGTCAATACAACATAATAGTCTTACCCATGAAGGTTCTTAATAGTCACCTAAGGGATTAGAAAAGAAATGGGGTAACAGGTGGCTTTTTAACAAATTCATGCTAAAATCGTGGTCAAAAAAACATGCATTGTGTTTATCCAAAGGTTACTCGCTCTTATTAGAGACATTATAAGCAAGTTGTGAGGAAACAAACAACAGTAGTGACATCATGGCGAGTTAAAAAAGGGGGAGTTATGATATTCAGAGACTAGTGTGTCAGTAGTATGCTAAGCACAGAAGGTTATATAGTTTGTGACTTATATAGTTAAAAAATCATACCTCTATGTTAGGTGTACACAGATTGAACCTTATGGTAATTTTTACCAGGTCCCGTCAGGAGGTACGGACTTAAGTCCCAGGCTATAAAGACATCAGAGAAGGATTTTGTAAAGTCGATGTCTGCCGATGGTTTTTAAACAGCGAGCGGTAAGGGAAACACTCACCCGCGTTGGAAGCGTGTTCCGCGTCTTGTGCTGGCTCTGCCTCCTGGACGCTGGAAGTACGCTTCCGATGGCGTTTTCTTCATTGCTGGCCATAGAGCTAGAAAGGGGACTGTGTTTACGAGGATCGATGGACCGGTTAAAACTCTAAAAATAAGGGTTTAACTTCCTTCATATACACTAATTTTTATTTTGGCGTAGATGGCAAAGATTTTGTGTAATTATCACCACGCTAATTGTGAAAATCAAAATTTGAAAAATGGGCATAATTGTAACATAACGATGGCTTGTGTTACCTAGAAAAACTCAAGTTATTCAGTTGAAGAGTCAGCGTGCAAAATGATGCCATGAAATGTCATCGTTCAAACCATACTGATTAGTTTTGAGGCGATCCACCCAACGTTGTTCTTTTTCATATAGTACTTTTTCAGCATTGGGTGTCGCTTCTGATATTTGTTCTATAACAGTCCATCTCAAATCCTCAATGCTATGTTTTTGCTCAATGAAATGGGAACAGAGTTTTGTAGTGTTCTTTTGAAGGCGAATATTACTTTTGTGTTCCCCTATACGTAATTTCACCTTTCTGCAAGTCATCCCAATGTATTTCTTTTCACATGGACAAGTGACCATATAGATCACATGGGATGAATTGCAGTTACTGTGTTGTCTCTGTATCCAATTAAGTGTAGGGGATAGTTGTAGAGTTTTTGAGCTGGTGGTTGATTTACAAGCCAAACATGAACCACATGGGTAGTGTCCTGTTACTGAAGCCATGTGGGCATTTCTGATTGGTTTTGCCAAGATTGTTTGTCTGGGGCGAGTATGGACCAACAGGTCACGTAAGTTCCTAGCTCGTTTATTTGCAAAGCGTGGTTTGGGCCAATTGAATTTTCCTGTATTCACGATGTGCCAATTTTTCTTAATGAGCTTGTTCACTTGGTATGATGCTGGGCCAAACGTGGTCACACAAGTCATGAGATCCTCATTTTCTCTTTTTTCGAATGCTGTGAGAAGGTTTTCTCTTGGTTGATTCATGGCTCTTTTTTGGCACTTCTTTATGGTTGATGCTTTGTACTCCCTTTGTTGTAGTCTGATGCTGAGATCTTTCGATTGTGCTTGATAATCAGTTTTCTGACTGCAATTTCTTTTGAGGCATAAAAACTGACTATATGGTAGATTGTCTCTTAACGGTTGAGGATGGTAACTTTTGTAGGACAATAAGCTGTTCTTGGCAGTGGGTTTTCTGAATGTTTTTGTCTCAATTTTGTTTTCCTTTGAATATATAGTCAGATCTAAAAAGTCAATGCTTTCTTTATCAGCTATATATGTAAATCGGAGCCAAGGATCACGTGTATTGAGCCATTCCACAAATATTTTTAAATCTTGATTGTTGTGCCAAATCAGGAGAACGTCATCAATATAACGTTTCCAGTAGAGTATACTGGAAACGTAAGGATTGGTTTGTGTCAGTACGTGGTTGGTTTTAAAATTACTCACATAGAGACCTGCCACCGAGGGGGCAAAGGCACTCCCCATTGAAGTTCCGTGGCTCTGTAAGAACAACTGATCTTCAAATTCAAAATAATTTTCAGTGAGTGCCATCAGGCAACATTCTAGGACAAAATGTCTTGGTGTCCTAAAATCCCAGTTTTCCATAAAGAGGATGTCTTCTAACATTTCTAGCGTCTCTTTTTGGGGTAAGCTATTATATAGGGATTCAACGTCCAATCCCACTAGGAGCATCGTTGTGGGGTCGAAGGATTGATCTTTTAGTTGATTTAACAAATCTCTGGTATCTTGTAGGTAGGTAGGTGTTTTTTTGACCAGAGGTTGGAGGAATTGGTCTGCAAATTTGGAGAGGGGTCCCAGCACTGATCCTATGCCCGACACTATTGGGCGGCCTGGTGGTGGAACTCTGTTTTTGTGTGTTTTGTGTAAGGAGTAAAAGTATGGAGTTTTTGGATTGTCTGTCATTAAGAAATCTGCTTCTTTCTTGCTTACCCAACCATTTGTTTCGGCTTCATACACCATCATAGCAATAGTCGTTTTCAATCTTGGTGTTGGGTCCGTATCGATTTTAGTATAGAATTTTTCATCCGCCAATAGTTCAAGGCATTGGGCTCGGTAGCCTTCTTTTCCAAGAATGACTACTCCTCCACCCTTATCTGCGGGTTTGATGACAATGTTTGTGTTTGTCTGTAGTTCTTCCAAAGCTTTTCATTCTAATCTAGTAAGATTTTGGAAGGGTCTCTTAACATTGTTAGCCATGTTGTCAATGCCAGTGAGGATAGCTTGTTCGAAGGTTAGTATTTCTACTGGTACCGTGTTTATTGGTGGAGTAAAGTTCGACTTCTTGCGGAGGTTAGTGTCTCCAAGATCAGTGGATGGTGCAGATTCAGAAAAGTGTGCTTTCAGTTTGAGTGAGCGACAGAATTCTGATAATTCACATTTAAGTCTGAAGAGGTCAAGGTTAGGAGTAGGGACATACCCAAGTCCTTTATTGAGGACATTTTCTTGTTCCTTTGTTAGAGTCACTGAACTCAGATTCACTATTAATAACTCGTTTTGCTGGTTCCTGCTTGGATGATGTCATGCTCCTTGTTTGGACATTCGGCTGTTGGTCTTGCCATGATACGTTTCTTCTCCTTCCTCTTTGGTTCTGGCCCCTCAATAAAAAAGGATCCTGATTCTGATTATTGATCCCCTGTGTTGGTATGCCCATAAAGTTCTGCATTTGTTGAGACCCTTGGTTATACGGGTTCATCCATCCAGTGTATGGTTGCATATATGGTTGAAAGAATTGCATGGGTGGACCCATGAAGTGTTGTCTTGGCCATCTATTGCCTCTTCTCTGTGGTCGAGACCGGAAGTTTCCTCTATTTCGTCTGTGGCCCGAATCTTCGGACCCTGTGTCTGAGCCTGCAGAAGAGTCCCAACCATCGGAATCATTGTCTGTTTTTGAGTCAGTTGATTTATAATCAGTTTTCGTGTAGGGATGCATTTTTTCATGACTAAACTTTTTTATGTCTTTGCTTAATTTTTGTAGTTTGTTTTGCATCAAGAAATCCTCACTATCTGATATCTCTTTATTTAAGTCCTCTAGTCTTTTTTTGTAGACTGCTGGTTGTATGCCTTTTTTCAGTTCGGCTTCACAGGCTTGAATCTCTGTTAGTAGGGCTTCTGATAGTCTCTTGGCAGTTTTTACTATTAACACCAGATAGTCAAGGGTGCATTTCCAAGAGATTGCAGACCAGTCGCATCTAAAAGCCAAGTCATGGAGGAAAATTCTTGGTGCATTGGTAATCCAAAGGCCTCGCAGCGCTATTTTTGCGCGTAAATATTCTGTCATGATAATTCCGTGAATGGCGACCCTTATTTGTTCCTGCTTCTTTGCTGTAAGACTGTCCCAATCATCGGTCTGGGCCAGTACTTGGACTAGGTCCGTGTTTTGAATTAAGGATTGTGCTGCTAGAATCTCGCTAATATCGCTCCCCGTAAAACTCAAACCACTCATATCTTCCATGTTGGGTTTCCAAAAGAATGTCTTGTTTTTCTTGACGAAAGTCAGAGACACTTTTCCCGCAGCTGTGCGCTGCTTAATATGAGTATTTTATCAGAATGAGGGAAGAGGAATGGCTGTCCTATCTGTTCCCCAGAACTAGGTAGATTTCATCAAAATGGATAGGACACTTGTAACCACTTATTCCAAGAGATATATTGAAAAACCCTCATAAACGTTGTGTATCTCGAGAAGCGGTATATCTTATTCTCCGCCCCACACAAACGTTTTGGCAACAGTCATTGGGTTTATTCAATCAGTATCTTGCCAGCCTCACCCGAGGCAATCTCTGGTTTTGTCGTGGCAGTATCCAGAGAAAGTTTGAGTCACCCCACTGAAGCTGAAAAATGAGTAAAATAGTTTCCAAACGATTATGTGCTTTATTCAAATCGCTGGACCACTAATTAAAAGTATTATGGGTATGCTCTGGGGATATTTAGGAATCCTTAGCATAGGTCATTAGGACAGAAAAAAACGTCAACATGTTTCTGCTCTCTTGGCCCGTGGGTCTAAGAGCATTCGTCAGGACATATAACAAAAAAACATACACAGTAAAAGGTTACTGTCACTATTTGTGACGTAGGTGGGTCAATACAACATAATAGTCTTACCCATGAAGGTTCTTAATAGTCACCTAAGGGATTAGAAAAGAAATGGGGTAACTGGTGGCTTTTTAACAAATTCATGCTAAAATCGTGGTAAAAAAAACATGCATTGTGTTTATCCAAAGGTTACTCGCTCTTATTAGAGACATTATAAGCAAGTTGTGAGGAAACAAACAACAGTAGTGACATCATGGCGAGTTAAAAAAGGGGGAGTTACGATATTCAGAGACTAGTGTGTCAGTAGTATGCTAAGCACAGAAGGTTATATAGTTTGTGACTTATATAGTTAAAAAATCATACCTCTATGTTAGGTGTACACAGATTGAACCTTATGGTAATTTTTACCAGGTCCCGTCAGGAGGTACGGACTTAAGTCCCAGGCTATAAAGACATCAGAGAAGGATTTTGTAAAGTCGATGTCTGCCGATGGTTTTTAAACAGCGAGCGGTAAGGGAAACACTCACCCGCGTTGGAAGCGTGTTCCGCGTCTTGTGCTGGCTCTGCCTCCTGGACGCTGGAAGCACGCTTCCGATGGCGTTTTCTTCATTGCTGGCCATAGAGCTAGAAAGGGGACTGTGTTTACGAGGATCGATGGACCGGTTAAAACTCTAAAAATAAGGGTTTAACTTCCTTCATATACACTAATTTTTATTTTGGCGTAGATGGCAAAGATTTTGTGTAATTATCACCACGCTAATTGTGAAAATCAAAATTTGAAAAATGGGCATAATTGTAACATAACGATGGCTTGCGTTACCTAGAAAAACTCAAGGTATTCAGTTGAAGAGTCAGCGTGCAAAATGATGCCATGAAATGTCATCGTTCAAACCATACTGATTAGTTTTGAGGCGATCCACCCAACGTTGTTCTTTTTCATATAGTACTTTTTCAGCATTGGGTATCGATTCTGATATTTTTTCTATAACAGTCCATCTCAAATCCTCAATGCTATGTTTTTGCTCAATGAAATGGGAACAGAGTTTTGTAGTGTTCTTTTGAAGGCGAATATTACTTTTGTGTTCCCCTATACGTAATTTCACCTTTCGGCAAGTCATCCCAATGTATTTCTTTTCACATGGACAAGTGACCATATAGATCACATGGGATGAATTGCAGTTACTGTGTTGTCTCTGTATCCAATTAAGTGTAGGGGATAGTTGTAGAGTTTTTGAGCTGGTGGTTGATTTACAAGCCAAACATGAACCACATGAGTAGTGTCCTGTTACTGGAGCCATGTGGGCATTTCTGATTGGTTTTGCCAAGATTGTTTGTCTGGGGCGAGTATGGACCAACAGGTCACGTAAGTTCTTAGTTCGTTTATTTGCAAAGCGTGGTTTGGGCCAATTGAATTTTCCTGTATTCACGATGTGCCAATTTTTCTTAATGAGCTTGTTCACTTGGTATGATGCTGGGCCAAACGTGGTCACACAAGTCATGAGATCCTCATTTTCTCTTTTTTCGAATGTTGTGAGAAGGTTTTCTCTTGGTTGATTCATGGCTCTTTTTTGGCACTTCTTTATGGTTGATGCTTTGTACTCCCTTTGTTTTAGTCTGATGCTGAGATCTTTCGATTGTGCTTGATAATCAGTTTTCTGACTGCAATTTCTTTTGAGGCGTAAAAACTGACTATATGGTAGATTGTCTCTTAACGGTTGAGGATGGTAACTTTTGTAGGACAATAAGCTGTTCTTGGCAGTGGGTTTTCTGAATGTTTTTGTCTCAATTTTGTTTTCCTTTGAATATATAGTCAGATCTAAAAAGTCAATGCTTTCTTTATCAGCTATATATGTAAATCGGAGCCAAGGATCACGTGTATTGAGCCATTCCACAAATATTTTTAAATCTTGATTGTTGTGCCAAATCAGGAGAACGTCATCAATATAACGTTTCCAGTAGAGTATACTGGAAACGTAAGGATTGGTTTGTGTCAGTACGTGGTTGGTTTCAAAATTACTCACATAGAGACCTGCCACCGAGGGGGCAAAGGCACTCCCCATTGAAGTTCCGTGGCTCTGTAAGAACAACTGATCTTCAAATTCAAAATAATTTTCAGTGAGTACAAAGCATCAACCATAAAGAAGTGCCAAAAAAGAGCCATGAATCAACCAAGAGAAAACCTTCTCACAACATTCGAAAAAAGAGAAAATGAGGATCTCATGACTTGTGTGACCACGTTTGGCCCAGCATCATACCAAGTGAACAAGCTCATTAAGAAAAATTGGCACATCGTGAATACAGGAAAATTCAATTGGCCCAAACCACGCTTTGCAAATAAACGAGCTAAGAACTTACGTGACCTGTTGGTCCATACTCGCCCCAGACAAACAATCTTGGCAAAACCAATCAGAAATGCCCACATGGCTCCAGTAACAGGACACTACCCATGTGGTTCATGTTTGGCTTGTAAATCAACCACCAGCTCAAAAACTCTACAACTATCCCCTACACTTAATTGGATACAGAGACAACACAGTAACTGCAATTCATCCCATGTGATCTATATGGTCACTTGTCCATGTGAAAAGAAATACATTGGGATGACTTGCAGAAAGGTGAAATTACGTATAGGGGAACACAAAAGTAATATTCGCCTTCAAAAGAACACTACAAAACTCTGTTCCCATTTCATTGAGCAAAAACATAGCATTGAGGATTTGAGATGGACTGTTATAGAAAAAATATCAGAAGCGACACCCAATGCTGAAAAAGTACTATATGAAAAAGAACAACGTTGGGTGGATCGCCTCAAAACTAATCAGTATGGTTTGAACGATGACATTTCATGGCATCATTTTGCACGCTGACTCTTCAACTGAATAACTTGAGTTTTTCTAGGTAACACAAGCCATCGTTATGTTACAATTATGCCCATTTTTCAAATTTTGATTTTCACAATTAGCGTGGTGATAATTACACAAAATCTTTGCCATCTACGCCAAAATAAAAATTTGTGTATATGAAGGAAGTTAAACCCTTATTTTTAGAGTTTTAACCGGTCCATCGATCCTCGTAAACACAGTCCCCTTTCTAGCTCTATGGCCAGCAATGAAGAAAACGCCATCGGAAGCGTGCTTCCAGCGTCCAGTAGGCAGAGCCAGCACAAGACGCGGAACACGCTTCCAACGCGGGTGAGTGTTTCCCTTACCGCTCGCTTTTTAAAAACCATCGGCAGACATCGACTTTACAAAATCCTTCTCTGATGTCTTTATAGCCTGGGACTTAAGTCCGTACCTCCTGACGGGACCTGGTAAAAATTACCATAAGGTTCAATCTGTGTACACCTAACATAGAGGTATGATTTTTTAACTATATAAGTCACAAACTATATAACCTTCTGTGCTTAGCATACTACTGACACACTAGTCTCTGAATATCGTAACTCCCCCTTTTTTAACTCGCCATGATGTCACTACTGTTGGTTGTTTCCTCACAACTTGCTTATAATGTCTCTAATAAGAGCGAGTAACCTTTGGATAAACACAATGCATGTTTTTTTGACCACGATTTTAGCATGAATTTGTTAAAAAGCCACCAGTTACCCCATTTATTTTCTAATCCCTTAGGTGACTATTAAGAACCTTCATGGGTAAGACTATTATGTTGTATTGACCCACCTACGTCACAAATAGTGACAGTAACCTTTTACTGTGTATGTTTTTTTGTTATATGTCCTGACGAATGCTCTTAGACCCACGGGCCAAGAGAGCAGAAACATGTTGACGTTTTTTTCTGTCCTAATGACCTATGCTAAGGATTCCTAAATATCCCCAGAGCATACCCATAATACTTTTAATTAGTGGTCCAGCGATTTGAATAAAGCGCATAATCGTTTGGAAACTATTTTACTCATTTTTCAGCTTCAGTGGGGTGACTCAAACTTTCTCTGGATACTGCCACGACAAAACCAGAGATTGCCTCGGGTGAGGCTGGCAAGATACTGATTGAATAAACCCAATGACTGTTGCCAAAAAAAGGTTTGTGTGGGGCGGAGAATAAGATATACCGCTTCTCGAGATACACAACGTTTATGAGGGTTTTTCAATATATCTCTTGGAATAAGTGGTTACAAGTGTCCTATCCATTTTGATCCATAACTTGTCCGCTCCAAGTGGTCTCTCGGCGAACGATGCGATTGACCCGGGAGTTTGTTCGGTGCGGTACGCATCTTTCGATGGTGCCGTCACTATGCTAAATCACCTGGGGCCCGGGGTGCTGATGGCGAAGTCAGATAGCGAGTCGGCGTTCCGGTTGCTCCCGGTACACCCACAGGATCAGCGTTTGTTAGGCTTTGTGTTCCAAGGACGTTATTACATGGATAGATGTATTGCAATGTGTTGCTCCATCTCTTGTGCTTATTTTGAGAAATTCAGCTGTTTTTTGGAATGGGCATTTATCAGAGCCACTGGCCATAGTCATGTTATGCATTATTTGGATGATTTTTGTTCTTGGGGGCAGCCGGCGACACAAACGGTGCGCGGGCGCTGCAGGATTTTTGCTCCCTCATGAAGGAATTCGGAGTGCCATTGGCACCAGGTAAGACGGTTGGACCATCCACTTCACTCGCGTTTCTGGGAATTGAGCTCGATTCGGTGGAGGGATGTTTCCGTTTGCCAGTAGGGAAAGTAGCGAAATTCAGGGCTTCCCTCGAACTGTGCCTGAGCAAGGAGAAAGTTACCCTCAATCAGTTACAACAAGCAGTTGGTCAGCTTAACTTTGCCCTAAGAGTGATACCAATGGCCCGCCCCTTTTCCCGCTCTATAGCACAAGCGATGGTTGGTCTCAAGAAAGGACACCACCGCACGAGACTGTCTGCAGAGGTTCGCCAGGACATGCGCATATGGTTGGCATTTCTGGCGGATTTCAATGGTCGAGTGGTGTGGAACCAACCGCCAGCGTCTTTGGATGAGCTGGGGTTGTGGACCGACTCGGCGGGGAGCGTGGGATTTGGCGCCATCTTTGGTAATCGATGGTCGGCGCAAACATGGCCGGCGTGGTGGCACACCAGCGGTCTCACAGGTAACATTGGGTTCCTCGAGTTATTCCCCATTTTGGTGGCTCTGATGGCATGGCCGGGAGAGTTCAGAGATCGCTCTGTGGTATTTTGGTCCGACAATATGACTGTCGTTGAATGTATAAATAATCAGGCAGCACGCTGCAAGTGGCTATTGAGATTTCTTAAGGAAATTGTACTACTTTGCATGAGACTGAATGTGCAATTCAGGGCGAAACACGTGCCGGGTGTACTGAATCAGGCTGCAGATGCACTCTCTCGTTCACACATGCAGGCTTTCAGGGGTTACCTACCTTCCGCGGACCTAACGGTGGCACCATTTCCCGAAGCACTCTGGTTACTCGGTGCCCCGGATTACAAGACCTCGTGGCAGCAAGCTTAGCCCCCAGGACAAGGAAGGCATACGAAGGAGAGTTTCGTTCCTATTGTGCATTTTTGGGTCCGGCAGGGGAGGACACATGGGGTCAGGAGGATTGCTTCCTAAGGTTTCTAGTAGCATTACACAGGGAAGGCCGATCGGTAGCGACGGCCAATAGGCACCGGGCCGCCATTTCATTCATGGCGCAGGCACATGGTATCAAGGACCCGACATCGTCCTTTGTGGTAAGGAAAGCCCTGCGTGGGTGGCAACGCATGGAAGGTCGTTCAGTAGACGAGAGGTGCCCGATTGGGTTAGAAAGGTTGTCCCTGCTCATGTCGGCTCTACCTAGGACATGTTCCTCCCATTTCGAGACAGTTCTGTTCCAGGCCGTTTTCGCATTAGCATTCCACGGCGCTATGCGGGTGAGCGAACTGGTTGCAAAGAATAAGAAAGATGTAGGGGGAGGCCTGTGTCGGGATCACATCTTGATTAGGGGTGATTCAATGGTAGTCACAATAGCCAAATCCAAGACTGATCAAAGGGCTATGGGTGACAGTATTGTTGTCCAGCGCATGCGAGGGTCCCCCATGTGCCCGGTAAGGTGCGTCGAAGAATATTTGGCACGAAGGGCGGATACGTGGGGGGAGAGCATGCTGAGACACATTGATGCCACCCCACTGACGAGGTTTCAGTTTCAGAGGGTGTTAGCACTGGCAATCGCAGCAGCGGGCATGGACCCGTGCGATTTTGGGACCCACTCCTTTAGGATTGGGGCTGCTACGGAGGCGACAGCCAGGGGTCAGAGTGCTGAAGAGGTGAAACAGTTAGGACGATGGTCCTCGAATTGTTTTAAAAGATACGTGCGATTGCACATGTTGTGAAGTCAAGTTACATGCACTCACGCTTCTTGTCTTCTGTTTGATTTACAGTTTCGCGAGCATACTATGCGGGGCGGAATTTTCAGTCGACCAGGCACCAGGGGACCAGCGGTCAGAGATCACCGGCTGAGGAGAGAGTGGTGTGGGTCGTGGGCCACTCATACGTGAGGCGGGCCAGGGACGTATTCAAAGCAGGTGACGCGACTCACGCAGCTGGGGAATACGGGTGCAGAGTGACCTTCCACGGAAGGGGCAGGCTCTGTATTGACCAGTTTGAATCTTTTTTCGAGGAACTCTTAGGGCGGCAGAGGTCACCGCCATCTGTAATCATATTACACCTGGGGGGCAATGACATGGTGACACTCGGGAGACGAGTACTACTCGAGCGAGTTTTGTCTACTGTTAGTTGGCTTGCGAGAAGGATCCCGGGGTGCACGATAGCATGGTCCCACATGATTCCCAGGAAGGTATGGTGGGGGGGCCTCTTGGTGTCAGCTCTGAACCATTCGGTAAAAAAGGTCAACAACAAACTTGGTAGGTTGTTTCGCTCAGCGCAGTTGCACAGTATTCCGCATGGATGCATTCGGGGGGATCACATGTATCTAGAGGATGGGGTTCACTTGTCCCGGGAGGGGAATGCTTTACTCATAGGAGACTTCATAGCT
Source organism: Lissotriton vulgaris (assembly GCF_964263255.1). Lineage (NCBI taxonomy): Eukaryota > Metazoa > Chordata > Amphibia > Caudata > Salamandridae > Lissotriton > Lissotriton vulgaris. The sequence continues at coordinate 583,520,674 of NC_141695.1, forward strand.
TACCTAAGGGGTTTGAGGAAGCATGACCTTTAGGAGGAGTGTGGGGGGGCCGGATAGCCGGTCAACTATCCGGCCTGTGGCGGTAAGGTCATGATCGGTGAGCAGTAATTTCAAGGTCCCTAGAGAGGGGCGCCACCCAATATGGATGGGAGCGAGCGGGGGGAGGTGGCCATTGGCCCCTCCCACGGGGAGGCGGCACCCACTAAGTATGGGTCGCCTAGGGGAAGACGGCCATAGGCCCCTTCCAGGGGAGGAGGGGCTATATGCACCTCCTACGAATTTCCTGGGGCCCGGATATCCGCGACGGCGGATGTGATAGACAGTGTGGGGTGGGAGGGTGAGTCCACGCTGCCTTTCTTACAGTCACCTCACACGGGTCCTCGGACGACCTCTAAGATGGCGTTGAGTTAAATGGGGGGCCCCGCACGACAAGGGAAATTGGAGTTGGCACAGAGGGTACAGTCCTCGGTGCGGCCGCCACTCACACCGTGAGGGCGAGAGTTTTGGTAGTAGGGATCTGACACCGGTTGCGACCTTGCCGTTGGCCCGTAATGCTAGGATGTACAATTTTAATTTAGAAAGTATGCATTGGCAGGATGTTAGACTCGGCTAGGAAAACCTTTGTACTAGAGATTTGTTAAGGTTAGCCAATAAACATGTCTTCATCGAAATGTAATAAATGAAAATTGTACATGATATGAAACGTTTATTTTAATATTTTAATTTTGTTTCATATTTTAATAAATACGGCCGGGAGGGTGACTCCCTCCCGCCTTACAAAAGTTCAGAACTGCGTCCGTCTTCCCATCCTTGGGGATTTGTGTTGGGAGGGGGTAACAGGCATCCCGGCCATATCCTCTGTCACTCAGATCCAACACAAATCTGCTGGCATTCAGGAAGGATCTGAAGACCCTTCTTTTCACGCAATAGCTCATTCCATTCTGTGCTATGCTCTCTCTCTCGTTCTACCCTCCACTTTGGGTCCGTGAGGTTCTTTCAGCGCCGGGACACTCTTCGGAGTAGCCGTGCGCTATAAAAGTACCCCTTCAACATAACATAACATAACATTTGTTGAGCCTCTGCAGTCTGCATCAACTGATTTATCAATTTAAGTGGTTCACCCCCTTGATTTTAATTGTATAGTGTTTAGGTAATTGGTATGAGTTATTAATCACTTAAGGATGGAAGTGTCACTCACTTTATTTCTTTCTTTCACTTACTGCAGGTCCCACTTGAAGCCTTATAGGAGAGTTTGAGACGCAGCATGGAATGATATTCACGTTTGGTGGAAGACTGAATAAAACCTTTAGTGTAACTAGCGTGTGCTTGGAGACATTGGCCCACATGGGCGGGACTGTTGCGAATTAACCAATATTATTTAGTCCACTTGGGACTAACATTTACAATGGTACCTAGTTTGGTACTAGGCATGGGCGAATTTTGCGAATCTCGCGTTCGCGAATTTTGCGGATTTGCGAACTCGCAAGCCGCAAAATCCGCGAATTCTCGCGAATTTGCGGATTTTTTTTTTGTGTGTTCGCGCGGGTTTCTGCCAGTTCGCGAGGGTTTTGTACAATTTCGCAAACGCGAACTTACCTGTCGGGTCGCAAGTTTTGCGAACTTGTTGTTTCTACGTGTCCAGCCTGTTTGGGACACTCTTCTTCATCACTGCCACCCTCTGTCACCACTGCCACTCTCTGACTACTCATGCCACCCTCTGGCCCACCCATGCCACCCTCTGTTTCATCACAGCACCCTCTGGTTGTCCAGTGTACATTATTGTGGCAAAGCAAAGCACACCTTCCCTGCCTCAAGTGACCTGAATTAATTTGGGGCTGCTTAATGTGTCACAGAATATTTTTTTAGCTGGCACCTGCTTCCTTAGTGCTTCCTGATGAGTGATCTTTTGCACTTGCTAAGTGCTTTCATTGTTGCAAAATTAGTTACAACACCTGCCCTGCCCCAACTGACAATAATGAATTAGGGGCTGATTAATGTGTCACTGGATTTGAACTTCCAGCCTGGCTCCTGCTTGTCTCCCTTAGCTGTAATTCAGGACCTTTGTGGCATATGTGTAACTATTCTGAGGGTCAGAGCAGGGTCACATAATAGTTGCAAGTAGGCAACTGAACTCTGGAGGGGCCCCTCAGGAAGCACTACAGGAAATGGCTACTAATGATGAGCTTGAACTTTTGAACCTGGTAAGTAGTTTCAGTTTTGCTAAGATCGTATTTCTGCAATTTAGCGCTTATTCGCGGGGCGCGAAGTTGAACTGGGAAGCCGCGAACTCACGTGAACAGTGCGAGCAAGCCATAAAATCCGCTGCTCGCGGATTTGCGGATTTTGCCGGAAATTCGCGAATTTCGCCGATTGCGAATTTACCGAAAATCCGCAAAATCCGCGAGCGGAACTGATTTTCCGCCCATACTTATTTGGTACAAGATCAATGGGACTTTTTGAACCCTGACTATTGATTTAAGCCCACTGGGGCATGATCTTTATAATTTTACCAGTTTTCTTTGTGGATATGGTGAAAAGATTGTAGGGCTAACCCTTATTTTCATTTTAAGGTTAGAATGTATCCTAAATGTTAGTTTATTCAACTGAAGCACCACTTTAACATAATTATTTACAACACGCTGTTCTGATTACATGAAATAATTGTTTTCTTACTTTATGAATTGTTTGTTTACCTTGCATTTCACCAGACCGTAATATGCAGCCACAAATCTGTCTTTTAGCTCCTGGTAGTGGGTGGGAGTCTGTTGTTTATTTCATTTTCTTTTCCATGGTGATGGTGATGTGTCACATGATGGTGTTTATTTAAAAACTTTATTGAACCTGTTACCCGTATCTGTGAACAAGGAGACTTGGGCTCCGAAACGCGTCGGGGAGGTTGCTGCAAATAAACAGCGTTGTTCATATGAAAGTTGATCTGGACCTCGTTTCTGCTACGGCTGGATTGTTTGAACGAGAATCGTGTGGATATATATATATATATATATATATATATATATATATATATATATATATATATATATATATATATATATATATATATATATATATATATATATATATATTACCTACTGGCGGTCGCCAGTAGGTATATATAGTTAGGATTTTTTCCCTATGGGATTTCTGAAAATTCTATGTCTAATACCTTTGGCCTTTGTGGACGGAATTGGCTGAAATTTTCAGGAAAATGGCACATTTTGTTTCTGAGCAGCTCCTGGAAATTTGGGGGGGTTTCGGCAAGGGGGGGCTGAGATAAAAGGGGGGTCCCAAAACGCGTTTTTCCCATGTTAATTTCCATAGGGCGGTTGGACTCACTTTTAGCTCGAACGGCTGAATGGATTTACACGAAACTTAGCAAAATTGTAGGGACTGTTAGCCCGATGTGCCTTTGCTAGGTCTCAATATATGTGCTCCAGTGGATTTTGAGAAATTAACGTTCAAAGTAAGATATATATCTGTAACAGCGCTCCGGGCAGCGATCCGGTTCGCGTACTTTTCGCGTATCGGAACTTTGCGATGCGAAGCTGATTGGTTCTCCGGTGTCTGTCAACATTCTAAACAGTCCGGAGCGGCCGCCATCTTGTCTCTTGGTAGGATCGAGAGACAAGAGGAGGCCAAAACAAATGGGGAAATTACCATAAGGGGGCATAGTAGATCCTCGTTGACCCCCTAGGTTTTATGTGGAGGTTTTAAAAGGGCCCAGCAGGGTCAAAAAAAATTTTTTTTTTTTTTTTTTGCGCGATGAGCGCCTAGTACGCGAACCGGAAAGCGTTCTGGGCAGCGTACTATAAGGATAATAGAATGATACACTTTTCAAATACTGTATGTTAATTGTTTGTTGTTTTTGTTGTTTTTTTTTGTTTTCTTTATTTTTAAAGTTTTTTTTTTATTTTGATTGTTTTTCATAATTTATTAAACTTTCTAACATTTCAGTGTCTGAAATGTCATTATTTTCTTGAAATATTGTTTGCAATCTGTGAGGTTGTAAAATGTCCTCATTTTCAAGGAGGGCATCTACTGCTTGGACACATTGCAGCAGTTCTTTATCCAAGCTTTCATCCATAAATTTCATGTCAATTTGATCAATCAATTCTTGGCTGCTCTCTTGCAGGTCCATTTCAAAAGAAACTTGGTTTTCGCCTTCCATTTTGCCTGAAATTTGGATTAAAAAAATATATATTAGTAGAGATAGGGCACTGTTGGGATTAATTTTAGATAGGCAGTTTTTATCAGTGAATTTATCTTTTGGCAGTGTATAGTATCAGAGTGGAAATAGGACTATAAAAAAGTGTATGTGATTTAACCAAGACAAGCCTAACTCCATTCATAACTATAACAGAGAAGTCTATCTAAATACATAACTACTACTGCGGGTTTTGAAAAGACTCTGAATGTGTGCTTAAATTGCCGAATCATTTTGAGAAGGAATTTACATGTTGAAAGAGGTCTGGTAAATGGATCAATGGGCAATGTGGTTGATTTTGAGAAATACAGAAATAGAGATGGAATAGAATTTTTAAAAATTAAATTTGATGGCATTAAGGAAGTACAGCTAATTGGTCGTTGTTCTGCTAGGTTTTTGCTTGTTAAAGACTTATATGTTCGCCGTAAACAGTTTCCTGTTTGCTTGGCATATGCGGTGACAATCCATAAATCGCAAGGTTTAAGTGTAGACAGTGCATTGGTGAATATTGGCAGTTCTGTGTTCAAGGAGGGTATGGCATATGTGGCATTGTCACGAGTTAGAACTTTATCGGGATTGTACTTGATTGACTGTGATGTCACAAACATTTGTGCGGATCTAGATTGTGTTTAGGAATACAATAGGTTAAGAAGAGAGTATGCGCCACATTTGCCTCAATATCCTTTGTTTGAGAAACGTGTGGTAGGCCGGAAACGTAGAAATATCAGTAATAGTAGGGAGGTGGTAGCAAAAACACCAAAAGTCAATGAAGCGAAAATTGTTAGCAGAAAGAAAGTGGATTCTGTTGAAGATGTTGTCGGTTTTCAATTTGAAAACAGTTCTGGTGTCAACTGCTATGCAAATGTAGTGGTTAATGTTCTCTTTTCACTAGAGAGTTTAAAAGAACAGATTCTGTTGAATTCGGAACAAAGTTTATGCTGTTTGTTGAATTCTGTTTTCGAGAAATGTAGCACTGATCGAACAAAAGTAGAAAGTGTGTCTGAAGTTCGTTATCTGTTAGATGAATGTTCAGGTCAAACAGACTTCTCTGAAAATAATCAGCAGGATTGTCAGGAGTTTTTAATGTATATGCTTGATGTATTGCAAGATGAGGGTGTAGATGTAGATCACCTGTTTGGGCTTTCTTATCAATGGCAGCATGACTGCGAGAACTGTATGGTATCAAGTACTACTAGTGTAGACTCAGAAAGATTTATATATTTAACTTTGCCAGACAGTAAATCAGTCTCCTTTAATAAGCTAGTAAATGCAGCGGATCACAACATGGAGTGTAGCCAATGTAAGTCTGAAATGATGTCAACATTATTTATACGTAGATATGGCCAGTATGTCATTTTAATGATCCAACGATGTAGGCCTGATGGATCAAAATTGTCAACTTTAATAAAAAAATTTGTGGCTTCTCAGCTGTCAATATCAGGAAGGACTTTTGTAACTGTAGCAATTATCTATCACGATGGTCCTTCAACAACATCAGGACATTATACAGCTTATTTAAAGTCTCGAAACGGCTGGTCATTCTGCAATGATTCCGTTGTAACTTTCAAAAAAAAATTGCCGTTTGACCTTAAAATTCTTACCTGGTGTTTTTAAAACCAAAATTTTAAAGAAAGAATCTCGGGATTTCCTGTGAGGAATTGCAAAAGGTTCATCAAGTAGAGGGAATGTAAGTCTGCAATGCTGTCTAGATTATTGGTCCAAAACATTTAATTATAATGTCAATTTAAAAATCCAACTATATAAACCTGATGCAACTAAGTCTGCTTCATAGTAAGCAGTATCAGTGTCATATGAAAAGGAGAACATGAGTGACAAAGAAGGGTAAGATATTAGTAGTCCAGGATTGTGAAAATAATCTTAAATGTTTTCTTTTTGAAAGTTGCGAAAATAGAAAATGACGGGATTTGATTGGAAGAATTACAAGACTTGTGAATCGCTGCAACATGATTTGGCCTAGTGGAAACATGTGGTAGAATGTGAGAAGTCTTTTCTTGTATGTAACATATTTTTCAAAATGATGGATGTTTTCTTTCAGAAAGTGGCGGGCTGAAAATATTTATAGCACAACAGAGTGGACGCTGTTCATAGGACATCCTTCGACGTCATTGAAAGTAAGTTAATTTTAAGGAGTTTAGAATTCAGATTTCTTAGGTTGTATGGGTTTTTTAAACACAATCATTTTGATTGTGTTTTTTTTCCCCGCTGTTACATGATGAATATCTTCAAGTCACTGATTTAAGTGAAATTTGATACATTCTGAGAACAGCAAAAATAAACCATTTAAAATGTATAATTAATGTTCTCCTTTTTGTACTTATGATATACATTTAGAAATGTGAGGTAGATATGGAGAAACTGAGTCTTCTGTAAGTGTCAATTTTAATGCATACAGTGCAGTACTTCTGGGTACTGTTTTTTTTTTTGAAAACTGAATAGACCTCACATTAAAGAAACCTCTTGAAAGGACATATCTTATTTGCATCCTGAAACAATCATTTACAATGTTACACACAATTTTATGATGGCTTTACATGTCTTTTGCGCTGCTATTGCATCACTATTGTGAGACATCAGCAATGCAAAAGAAGCACCATGTTCCAAAATAGGCCTCACTTCATCAGCATGAAGATACTATTTGTTTAAAATAAATATCTTTAGGATTGTGTAGGGGTCGTAGAGAAGCAGAGGCTTCTGTAAGTGTCAAAGTTGTTTAAAAATTGTTTCTTCTTGAACCTTTTCCCTTCTTTTTTTTATTTTTAAATACATGTTTTAATATTTTTGGAAATGTTTATTCTCTCTTTTACAGATTGAAAGTATGAAAAATTTTCTTTAAAAGTTAACAAGAATTATAAGGTAAATGTTTTCTACTTTTTTAATCCGCATTCCACTGCTGATGATGTCACTGACTATGTCATGAATGATGTAATAAGTGGGCATGTTTTACTACAATGGTAGGTCTTTACATGTATTATCTCCTCTGTATTCTTCAACAAGCATAAATTTGATATGCAACCCTGAGTACGCCTCACCTTAAACAAACTTTTAGAGAGGACACATCTTATCGTCACCCTCAATCAATCATTTACTCTATCACATTTAACATCTATTAGTTCTACTGCTTCATTTCTTTAATCCTTACTTTCCTGTGTTTGCTACTTCTCTCATTCCTTTCTCTATTACTTAATTATTCTACTCCTTCCAGTATTTTTTTCAGTCCCTCTCTTCTCATACTTCTTCATTCTTATTCACTCATTCTGTCTCTATTAATGTTAATGTTTCTGAATGATCTTAAAAAATTTTTAAAACAAGAACAGTAAGTATAAGGATAGGAAACAGACATTTATATTTCAAGAAAGACAGCTATAGGAAGTCAACAAAAGATACTGTTACTCGCAATCCACTGCTGATGATGTCACTGACCATGTCAAAAATGATGTAATATATGACATGATCAGAAGTGATTTGCGGCTAACAGTATCTTTTCTTTACTCCCTATAGCTGTCTTTCTTGTAATATAACTGTCTGTTTCCTTTCCTTATACTTACTGTTTTTTTTTTTAAAACATTTTTTTGGTTCGCTCCTGGTTCGCGTACCGGAGTGCGAACTGGGAGCGAACTAAAAAAATAGAGCTTGGCAGAGTTCCAAGAATTCTACCAATTTTTTTTTATAATGGGGAGGTAGTTCTGAAAAGAACTTTTTTTTGGCTTTTTGTTGTTTTAAAATTTTTTAATTATTTTTCTGAACATTTTTTATATTTTTTTGTTTTTTTCAGAACATTTTGTATTTTTTTTTACTTTTTGGGGGGAGGGGGGAAACAAAAATGATTCATCGAAGAGGGCTCAACAGGAGCAACAAAAAAAGAAGAATTTATTTTTGGGGGCGTTTTGGACATACATGATTTTTGATTGCTCTGATTATAAGAGTTATGCTACTTTCGCGGTAGCATAATATTTGATTGCACCTCACGCAGACTTGTTTCACTTCCCCCATGTCCATTTGAATATTTGGGATCAACTCCCTTGCTTCTGGTCCCGAAACTTCTGGCACGACCGATCTTCTGGCTATTGCTGGGGAATTTTGTTGTTCGTCCCAAAGCTGAGCAGCACTATAATTATTTGGGTGCCACCTACTCATGTGCCTGTGCATTGTAAAATTACCAAAACTATATTTTTTGTCCGTACCCCTTGAAAGGCGATCATCACAGATTCGGCAAAAAACATATCTTGCGTTCACTTTCTTTTGACCTGCTGGAAATTTAAAAAATTGCCAGATGAAATTTTCCTTCCTGTTGTACCTCCTGGGCTCCTCTGGCAAATATTCAGGTACTTCCTCCTCTTCCTCATCTTCCTCTTCTTGAAAGATTGGTTGAGTAGGTGGTCCTTTCTTTCCATGAGAAGGTGGAGGTGGTGGTGGGGGAACACTACCAGAAGCAACAACTGAAGCCATTTCTCTGGAATGTAAAAGGGTCTTTCTCTCACCAAGATGAAAGTCAGAGTGAGGAAAGAAGGAGGGGTTTTCATCATTTGGGAAAAGCCAAAGTTCTAAACCAATGAAAAGTGTTAATTTTAGATCACATGACCTAGTATTACATCATTAGGAAACCAAAAGTGAAATGAACCAATGAAAAGTGTTATTACCGAGTCACATGACCTGTTGTGTTTACGTTTCGCGCTTTGCTCCGCTTTCCGGTCCGCTTCCGGGTCCGCTAACTTGGCGCGTCCGATGACGTATTACGCGACAACGCAAAACGTCATTCTAACGTAACAGTTACGCTAAAAGAACATTTACCGGTTCGCGGACTGGGAGCGGAACAAAAAAATATTTTTTAAAAAATGTATAAAAAACATGTAAAATATATTTTAAGATTTAAAGAAGAATACATTTTACAGCTACAGATATTAGCTTTCAAAAAACCATTGAAATTCAATGAAAAAACCATAGGTTATAGAGAATATATAGTTAGGAATTAGCATTTACAAAACCTTAAAAATTCACTGAAAAAACCATAGGTTATAAACCATATATAGTTAGGGATTAGCATTTTCAAAACCTTATTTTACTCGCATGAAACCATTGAAATTCCATATATAGTTAGTTGCACTAACTATATATCACGCACCCGCAATCCACTGCCGATGATGTCACACATTACATCATTCATGACATGGTCAGTGACATCACTGATGACATCACTGATGACATCTCAAATGACATCACTGATGACATCACTGATGACAACACTGATGACATCACTGATGACATCTCAAATGACATCACTGATGACATCTCATTTGATATTACTGATCACATCACTGATGACATTATTCATATGATAATTTGATGAACCTCTTCAGACTCTAATAAAACCTTAGATACAATCACTGTAAACAGACAGTCATAGACTGTCACTCATCCATGGAGTTACTCACACACCTAGTCAGTCATGCAAAGAATCATTCACACCTCCATTTCCTCAACTATACAGTTATACAAACTTTACTTATTCAAACATATACTAACACATATTTACTCTCTTATACAATCCCTGATTCAAGTTCACAATGATCCATACAGCCACTCGCACATTCACTGGCTCTTATGCACAGTTATTTATATATGTCAACTCTCACATGTACTGTGTTTTACATATGTACTTACTTTGACATGTAGCACTGAGATATCCATTCACTCACCAATACACTCATGCACACAGTCAACCGCCCATACAGCTGTTTCCACATGCACTTTTGAAACCATACATCTAGTGAATCAACTGCTCACACATCTATGCACAGAGTCATACACCTCCCAGCCACCCACACACACACTCAGTCTCCCATACAAATACTTGGGCAACCAATCAATAACCCATATAGTTACTCATATAGCTACTTATCAACACATGCAACAGTTTACAGAACAACAGACATAATGATGCACAAATTAAGACAGTTTAGTCACTAACCCATGCACTCAGTGAGACACATTTAATCACTCACTCATACAGTCAGTCATGCACCTACTAAATCCTTCATCCAGACACTTATACATCCACTCATTCTTCAATATGTAAGACATATTTTAACTTTACAGAAACAAACAGTCACTGGATGTTGTCATCAGTGATGTCATCAGTGATGTCATTTGAGATGTCATCAGTGATGTCATCAGTGATGTCACTGACCATGTCATGAATGATGTAATGTGTGACATCATCGGCAGTGGATTGCGGGTGCGTGATATATAGTTAGTGCAACTAACTATATATGGAATTTCAATGGTTTTATGCGAGTAAAATAAGGTTTTGAAAATGCTAATCCCTAACTATATATGGTTTATAACCTATGGTTTTTTCAGTGAATTTTTAAGGTTTTGTAAATGCTAATTCCTAACTATATATTCTCTATAACCTATGGTTTTTTCATTGAATATATATATATATATGTATTCTGGTCTTGGCAGTCCACTGCAACACCGGGAGCTGCAACAGGTGCGAACATTTCGTTAGGGGTGGAGCCTAACGCACACAAACATTTAGGCGCAGGACTGAAACAAACATTTGTAATGATGAAAGCCTCCTGTGAACTTGGGCGCTGAAGAAGGCATGGATATGCCGAAATGCATTCGCCGCTATTATCATCGCAATTAAAGAAGCTTCCCCCAGTGTTCCCCTAGTGTGGTCTCTACTCTTTTTGAAAGGAAGGAGCTGCTTGGCATATATGTATATATGTATATATATTCACTTAAAAAAACATAGGTTTCAGGTCATATATAGTTAGGAGTTAGCATTTAAAAAACCTTTGAAATTCACTGAAAAAACCATAGGTTTCAGGCCTTATATAGCTAGGACTTAGCATTTAAAAAACCATTGAAATTGCTCCTATATAGTTAGCTGTACTTACTATATTTCGCGCACCCGCAAACCACTGCTGATGATGTCACATATTACATCATTCATGACATGGTCAGTGACATCACTGATGACATCTCAAATGACAGCAATGATGACATCACTGATGACATCATCCAGTGAATGTGGTTTGCTTCGTTATTTAAATATGCATTATATATATAGCAATTTGCATTGAAGTATGAGTGGATATATAAAAATACATATTTGGATGGAGGACTTTAACAATTTATAGTGTCTCACTAAATATAGTGGATAGTGACTAAACTGTGTGAATATCTGTATCACTTTGACAGTTGTTGTGTAAACTAGTTCTCCAGTTGGTTTTTAGCTATGTGTAAGTCTATGTTAGGTATTGATTAGTTAACTGAGTATTTGTATACGAGAGTGAATGTGTGTGTGGTTCGGTGGAGGGTGTGTGACTGCCCAAAGATGTGTGAATAGTTGATTCAGTAGATAAACTAGAAAAATAAAAGGCAGTGTATGTGTCAATTGTTGTATATAAATAAGTATGCATAAGACTCAATGATTGTGTGTGTAGCTGTATGGATAACTGTATACTTGTAATAATGATTTTATTCTACACTAAATTTGACTTACTATCTAAATAAATAGATGAAGTGGTGTTTGTATAAGTGTGTAGCTAAGTAAGTATGTAAGTATGATCCATTGTTTGCATGAGTGAGTAGGATAACTTCATATGTGAATAGGTTGTGTTTTGGTGTGTAATGTCGATATAGGTGTATAAGTATTTTTGATAGTGTTCTATTGATCATTGACAGCATGTATGTGTGAATCTACAGGTTAGTTATTAGATGTGTGTATACATCTAGGAATCAATGAGTGGGTTTTTAGATACTTGTATTGCTGTGTCAATGGATTCAAATATGATACTCTGTATTTTACAAAGAGTGATGAAAGATGTTGCTAGTGTATGAAAAGGTGTATGTGATTGTCATGTGGATGATGTCATCTCTGATGTCATAATTGATGTCATTTGAGATGTCATCAGTGATGTCACTGACCATGTCATGAGTGATGTAATATGTGACATCATCAGCAGTGGATTGCGGCTGCGCGAAATATAGTTAGTACAACTAACTATATAGGAGCATTTTCAATGGTTTTTTAAATGCTAATTCCTAACTATATAAGGCCTGAAACCTATGGTTTTTTCAGTGAATTTCAAAGGTTTTTTAAATGCTAACTCCTAACTATATATGACCTGAAACCTATGGTTTTTTTAAGTGAATTTGCAAGGTTTTTTAAATGCTAATTCCTAACTATATATGACCTGAAACATACGTTTTTTAAAGTGAATTTGCAAGGTTTTTTAAATGCTAATTCTATTAGCGGATAACGTTTAAATATGTTAATATCCTTCTGGGACCACTTTTTAAATGCTAATTCCTAACTATGTCAGGCGTGAAACCTATAGTTTTTTGCAATAAATTTCAAAACTTTTCTAAATGCTAATTCTATTAGTGGATAACGTTTAAATATGTAAATATCCTTCTGGGACCACCTGAGCAGCCCTAGCTGGTCAGGGTGTTTCTACCCTGCCTCCTTTTTGTGTTCTACACGTTTGTTTTTCTGCTTCTTTTGTTCCTCGGTCTACCTAGCACAAGATGAATGCCAACACTTCCTGGTTAGAAGTGTTGACAACCAATGAGCATGCTGCTTTCCTGTGAAAGGCATGCTGATTGGCTGCCACTGTCTGTCAACACTCCAAACCAGGAAGTGTTGGCAGCCATCTTCAGACTCGGTAGAACCAAGGCACAAGAAAGCAGTGAAACAACGGTGCAAAACACGCAAAGGGGGCAGGGTAGAAGCACCCTGACCCCCTAGGCCTGCTCAGGGGGTCCCACAAGGACCCCCTGAACGAGGGACGCACCGTGCGCGGACCCCACGATTTTTCAAAAACAAAAAAAAAATTGTGGGGGCCTGGGGGGTCCTTGTGGGACCCGCTGAGCAGGCCTAGGGGGTCAGGGTACTTCTACCCTGCCCCCTTTTTGAGTTCTACACGTTTGTTTTTCTGCTTTCCTGTGCCTCAGTCTACCGAGGCACAAGATGGCTGCCAGCAATTTCTGTTTTGGAGTGTTGACTGACATTGGCAGCCAATCAGCATGCAGCTCGCACACACTAAGGTCCGCGCACGTGCAAGGACAGTGCAAGGATGGTGCGCGCACGGGCGCGCACCGTGTCCCGCCTATTGATATATAATTTGAAAAAAGTCGATTTTCTCAACAATTACTGAAGAGATTTTCACCAACTATACAAAAGGCACTTCTGCATACCAGGCTCTACCATTTTGCCAAATGTGGTGTAATTCCGTTCAGCCGTTCAACCTGTAGCCTTGTCAGAATGTCCCTATGGAAATGAACATGGGGAAAACATGTTTTGAGACCACCCTTTTTTTTGGCCCCCGCTTGACGAATCCTCCCGAAACGTTCAGGGAAGGAGCGGAGTGCAGCGAGGCAAATTTAAGGAAAATTACAGGCAGATCCCTCAATTGGCGCCAAAGTTATTCCCAATAGAATGTTCGGCATTTCCTATCGTAACTAGATCCTAACTATATATACCTACTGGCTATCGCCAGTAGGTAATATATATCTATATATATATTTACCTTATACGCATATTGACTATTGGTTGTTGCAATGGCTGCGTTCTTTTTCAGTCCTCTTTTAGCTATTTTTAAATGTGGAATTTGTTGTTATATTTTTCTCTGCAGGAGGGAAGACAGGGGCCAAAGTCACCTGCACTCACCTCTCACGGGCAGTTTCTCTGGTCTTTCACTTCTATCAGTCACGAGCACCAGGACGTTTTTCCTGCACTGTCTTCTGACCACTCCCTTTATTAGGGTAATGTACGTCTGCCTGGACTTTATTGAGTTGTCTTCTACAGGTGTGGAACTTTCTCTGCCTGAAGTCATGCATTGTCTGCACAGTCTCCTTTGTATTTGACATGCTCTGCTCCTATTACGGGTGGCACTTACCATATATACGAGAGCACTGTTTTACTTTTCCTTTTGGGTACTACCACTATGACACTTTGTTATTCTGTGTATTGATTTTAGTTTTGGGCTGCTGCTTTGCAAGCATATGGGACCATATTGAATTGTGGCACTTGCCAACACAACACTTGGATGTCGATCGTCCTGAGGTCTTGCAGCAAGCAGACATGTTGTGTGGAGTAAGTGTGCCCCTACTCCCTTCTAGTCCACATCCCCGCCACCTTGGCCCTTTTGCATTTAGACTAGTGTATTTCACTTTATTGATAATACTACCACTGACACTTACGCGTGTTGCATCAGCTTATTCAGGGGGCGGGTACATTTGGGCAGATCACACGCTGATGTACTATCAGCTTGCACGGACGTGTACGGGGAGTCTGCAGGTTGCTGTTTAACATCTTACCCATCACAGTCTCCAACATGTGATAAAACAGGTTTTACATTTTGATATTCACACTTAGATGTTATTACGGAACCTTAGTAGTGTTTATACACTGTTTACATCATTATGGTCGATGTACATGTTAATTCATCAGTTAAATCAGCGGCAGTTCCTAATTATGATTTCTTATTGTTTGGAACTTACCTTTGTAAACATGTATTTACTTGTGTGGGTTGACATCATACAGTATATGTGTAGAGGCGACTAGCATTTAACTCGGCAGTCCTATTTCTGTTTCCATGTTACCCTGCTTTGAAATATGCAGTGTTGGCAGTGCACATTTCTCACGTGATCGAGCCACTGCGTGTGGTGAAACGTATTGTGTGAATTAAACATCCTTGACACTGTTTGATGTGTACCGTGCCTACTTGCCTGAGAGCGCGCTAACCTGCCCTTTTTGGATATATATATATATATATATATATATATATATATATATATATATATATATATATATATATATATATATATATATATATATATATATATAGATATATATATATATATATATATATACCAATAATATAAAATCTAATAAAAGAAACATTGTATTATAAATTAAAACATTAAACTATTTAAAAGTCTTTAAACTTACTTTTTCCACTTCCGTGAGTGCAACAGTAGGGAAAAGGTTGGATAGCGGAGGGTTAAAAAATACTATTCCCACTCAGTGAGTGCAACAGTAGTGAAAGTGTTGGATAACGGAGGGGTGAAAATTACTATTCCCACTTCAGTTAGTGCAACCGTAGGGAAAGTGTTGGATAGCGAAGGGATAAAAATTGACTATTCCCACTCCAGTAAGTGAAACAGTAGGAAAAGTGTTGGATAGCAGAGGAGTAAAAATTACCATTCCCACTTCAGTGAGTGCAACAATAGGGAAAGTGTTGGAAAGCGGAGGGGTAAAAATTACTATTCCCACTCCAGTGAGTGTAACAATAGGGAAAGTGTTGGATAGCCGAGGTGTAAAAATTACTATTCCCACTCCAGTTAGTGCAACAGTAGGGACAGTGTTGGATAGCGGGGGGATAAAAATTGACTATTCCCACTACCGTGAGTGCAACAGTAGGAAAAGTGTTGGATAGCGGAGGGGTAAAAATTAATATTCCCACTGCAGTGAGTGCGACAGTAGGAAAAGTGTTGGATAGCAGAGGGGTAAAAATGACTATTCCCAACTCCAGTGAGTGCAACAGTAGGGAAAGTGTTGGATAGCGGAGTGGTAAAAATTACTATTCCCACTTCAGTTAGTGCAACAGTGGGGAAAGTGTTGGATAGCAAAGGAATAAAAATTGACTATTACCACTCCAGTGAGTGCAACAGTAGGGAAAGTGTTGGATAGCAGAGGGGTAGTAAATACTATTCCCACTCCACTTAGTGTAACACTATGAAAAGTGTTGGATAGCGGAGGGGTAAAGATTAATATTCCCACTCTAGGCTGTTCAAAATTAAAAACAAACAAAATATCACCAACACAACACACACAAAAAAAAAGAAAAAGTTATAAAAATATTTTAAAAATCTAAAATATAGAAACATAATATATGTTAAATAGATATGACAGATACCAAGAAAACTTATAATAAATAAATGTAAAAATAATTTACAAACAAATAAACTATTTTTAATTAGAAATTATTTATAAACAAAAACATTAATAATTGCATACATGTAATCTTCTTTATTTCCTACCTTATACCACCACACAATTCAAAACACATATCGTAATTAAAAAATAAATCTCCATAATGAAGATAATTAACTATCAATTAAAGAAATATTATTAATTACAAAAAAAAATTAAAACAGATGAAAATTAATTTACTCCCCAAACAATAAACCTATAAAACCAAAACTCACACACAAAAAATAAAAAAATTCCCAAATTAATTATCAATTGATGAGTTAATATTAACAATCAACTAATTCTTAAATCACTTTGCACCCTCTACCCCTATAAACTTACATCTAAAAATAATTACACAATTTCCATAATTAATTTTAAAATAATAATTTAATATCAATTAACAACTACTTAATAATTAATTAAAAATCAATTTCTTACAACCCTTTACCACTATAATCCCCACAACTCATATCTAAAATTAATCACACTATTGCCATATTTACATTTTAATTAGGTAATTAGCATTAAGTAATACATAATTATTAATTAAATAAAAATAAATTACTTCCCACCCTTTACCCCTATAAATCCCACAACCAGTTCCTAAAAAAATTACACAATTAACATAATTATTACCAACTATTAATTAATAATAATTAACAACCAATTAATAATTATTTATTGATCAATTACTTCCTATAATTAACACTATAAAATCTAAATTAAATAAATATTAACACATTTTAAAAAAAAATTAATTTATGATAAATAAATTACTTCCCACCCTTTAGTCATTTAAATCCCACAACACGCTGCTAAAAAATACCATGATTACTATAAATAATAAACTATTAATTAATTAATAATAATTAACAACCAATTAATAAGTAAATAATAATAAATTACTTCCCACAATTAACACTATAAAATCTAAATTAAATAAATATTACTAAATGAAAAATAATCATTCATTTATTATAACTAAATTACTTCCCACCCTATTCCCCTATAAAACCACAGCCCGATACGGAACTAAAAAATGCAAAATCTAATTAAAGTAAAATTGATAACTATTGAAAATGTAACACATATATTAAAAAACAAAAACAATACTCATACAAAAAATAGATCATATACATTCAAAATACATAACATTACATAAAAATCAATATTTTAAACAACTATATTTTTGCAAACGATATTAATGACTTTTGATATTTTTTTTAACTAAATTTCTTACCTTAAAGTCAATATTCATGACCACGATATTCTTGCTGTCGATATTTCTGTGTCACGATATTTCCAACTCGATATTTGTGTAAGTCGACATTTCTAACTCGATTTTCTGTCTGCATACTGTGCAAATCGATGCCTTGTGTTAATCTAGCCAAGGGAATAGTTACATGGGTGGAGCGTGGGTGTTCCCACACATCCACCCCTGGATTTTGGTGCATTCCCAGATTTACTATTTGTGGTAGACTTGGGAATGTGTCAAACTGCTGTGCCTCGCCAGGAAAGACAATATAAGGAGTAATATCCTCACTTCTCCTTGTTTTTCCTCTTTCTATGAGTGCTGCATTCTACAGCAAAAAAGGAAAATACCTCTCAGAATTTTTTTTGCGCAGAAACGTGTTCGTTCCTGCACAAAAACAACCCTGCTTACAACGTATCCACTCTTTCATCATGGGACAAGGGTGCCTGTGTTTGTGCTAAGTAGTCAAAAGTGGGGCAACGCAGGAAAAGGGAAGGAATGCACACTATGCTGTTAATTGCAGCGCATATTCGCAGCACAGCATTCTGGCTTGCTGCGTTGCACTGTGTGAAAGTATGGTAAAATGCCCCCATGTTCTATTTGGAAGGGGAGAGTTTAGCGGTGGACTTTGTGGGTGAAGCGAGTAAGGCTTAGCTAATGAGGTTATTAATGCTGGGTGTAGATAGGTGTTCTCGCAGTGAACACACAGTGCGGTTATTTTCTTTATAATTAGTGTTTTATGGTATTGTGTATCCTTGTGTGTGTATGGAGGTCTGTGGTGGTAGTGTCGCACGTATGCAGTGACAGCTGCATGTTCTGTGGGGACTTTGATGGGAGTCTTCAGTTTGCATTGGCCACTGTAATTGATGAAGGGGTATATTATAGAGATGTCTGCCATCCTTTGTTTATGTTAGTGTGTCTTGTGTTCTGTTTACCTTATGTTGCGTGGTTCTTTGCTCTGTGAATAGTGCTCTACGTGTCAGAGTTGAAGTAAACTTTAGGTTTGCCTCTGACGCGTATCACCACCACTCCCCTACAGGATTGAGTATGAATATCCTTTACTTATGGAATACCTACCGAGTGTCCACGGCCTCCAGCCATGGCTCCCGCCAGCTGCCAAACATTTCATTTATTCAAACATCTTGCTCGATCGTGCCCTTTATGTTTAACCTGCTCTTTTAAGAACATTCCGGTAAATAAAATGTTCTTCAAAGAAAGTATTTGTTTCCTTTTTATGTAAACTGCAAGTGGCATACCACATGAAACATGGCTATAATAAATAAGGAGAAGGGCTTTGAAGCGTTGACATTCTTCATAAAAGAGTCCGAGGCTGCGTACAACCTCAGCAAACAATAGCCGCGGTGGGAAGATTTGTACGGACTCACAAAGGCCTTAGCAACTGCTGTGGACGCCGGGTGCCAGCCATTATGAAGCTGACGCGCAGTGATAATGACATAACGAGGATGTGTCGAGCCTCACCACAGTGTTATTAGGGTACACTCCGACGGAGGTTCTCAAAGAGAAGGCAGAATCCAGTCTTTGCAATGTCTAAATATGGTATGACAAAGATTTGGGGGGAAAAAGCAAAAAAAATTACCTACTGCTCTAACTGTCCATAAACACAAACTATTGACCCTTCTGGATTAGACTAAAAGAAAGTAGATGTGAGCGACCCAACCAATTAACAAGATGACCCGAACCAATGGTCTGGCTTGGCTCTAAGGATCCTTACATGAGCCGAGCCCTTTAAATGTTTCCCATGTTGATAGATTATCTTCAAAATTAATAAAAACATATTTCTTTAACATGCAGCAGCTTTTACATTAAGTAACATTCTAGGGGCCTCATTTATGAAAAGTGACGCATCGCTGCGTGAAAACAGCGATGCGTCACTTTTCACTGAGCACTCCTTGCGACACCAATGATGCGTCATATTTAATGTATGACGCATCATGTCACAAGGACTTACAGATACGTCAGTATTTCGGACGTATCTGTAAGCGCAAAAGTGACGCATTGCTGGAGTGCAAAAGTGACGCAACTCCAGCAATGCGTCCTTTCACATGGGGAAAGCCCCATGTGAAAGGGCTTGTGTCAGTTTTACGCCTGCTGTGAGGCAGGCGCAAGATTTTGAGGCAACAGCATCCTAAAAGTGACGCAGTGAAATCTCATAGATTTCACTGCGTCACTATTACGAGGCTTTTTGCGGGGAAACGCCCCCTCTGCATAGATTATACCTGACGCAGGTATAATGTGGCGCAGGGGTTTAAAAAGTGACGCATCTACCTAGATGCGTCACTTTTTAAATATGGCGCAACAAGGCGCATATTTTACGCCGCTGGTGCGTCACAAAATGTGACGCACCGGCGGCGCAAAACTGACGCAAGGCCTCATAAATAGGGGCCCAGGTTCATTGAGAGGTAACGAAGAACAAGGTATAAAGCCTTGATTTCGGGCCTCAGGTCCAGACAGCACTCTCCCCGGCATCTCTGCTGGTTGTTCGCACACCCACAATCCATCACCAGCAGAGTTCGAGCCTCGCACCCACCTCTGCTTCAGGCCTTTTTAGTGAATTATTGAGCTGTGTTTTCCTGTGCATTACTGTTGATGTAGCGCTCATAGTGCTTCTGCCATTGTAGTCTTTTTCTCGCTTTTCTCCCGTTGTGTCCTGCTCAGTTCTCCGTTGTCCCTGCAGCAGCTCCTAGTCAGTTACCATCCCGCTCCCTGACCCAGCCCCACTACCGCCTCCACCTCTATTCCGGTCCCCCTCCCATACATAATGGCAACCACAGCAGGGGAGCGCGTGTAAAGCCTTGACCTCTGGTCCAGGTAGCACTCTCCCCAACAGCCCCGCCTATTTGTTCGCACGACCGCAGTCGGTCACCAGCAGAGTTCACGCCTCGCGCCCGCCTCTGCTTCAGGTGGATTATTGATTCAGAAAAGGGGGTGGTGATGAACAGAGTGTCTGAATTGGCTTGGTAGTTTAGTCTGCCCTGTTCCCATGATGCACTGGGCCAGGGACAGACTGATTTGCATATAGCCAGGTTCTGAGCTGGGATGGTGCAGTGAGATAAATAACGGTGATGGATCAAGCACTGATCTTTGGACTGGGTAAGAGTGGTCTGCTTAATTCAGACACTCTGTTCATCACCACCCCCTTTTCTGAATCGTTTTTGGCCACTATAGGTGTGGCAGGGTATACTCAGACATGAGTCCCTTTCTCACTGCACCATCAGGATTCAAGCAAGCCGGGCCAAAGAAGGCTGAAATGCCAGAAACCGGTCCCCGGTAGCTTGTCTCCTTTCTGGTGAAGAATTGGCTTGGTAGTTTAGTCTGCCCTGTTCCCATGATGCACTGGGCCAGGGACAGACTGATTTGCATATAGCCAGGTTCTGAGCTGGGATGGTGCAGTGAGATAAATAACGGTGATGGATCAAGCCCTGATCTTTGGACTGGGTAAGAGTGGTCTGCTTAATTCAGACACTCAGTTTATCACCACCCCCTTTTCTGAATCGTTTTTGGCCACTATAGGTGTGGCAGGGTATACTCAGACATGAGTCCCTTTCTCACTGCACCATCAGGATTCAAGCAAGCCGGGCCGAAGAAGGCTGAAATGCCAGAAACCGGTCCCCGGTAGCTTGTCTCCTTTCTGGTGAAGAATTGGCTTGGTAGTTTAGTCTGCCCTGTTCCCATGATGCACTGGGCCAGGGACAGACTGATTTGCATATAGCCAGGTTCTGAGCTGGGATGGTGCAGTGAGATAAATAACGGTGATGGATCAAGCCCTGATCTTTGGACTGGGTAAGAGTGGTCTGCTTAATTCAGACACTCTGTTCATCACCACCCCCTTTTCTGAATCGTTTTTGGCCACTATAGGTGTGGCAGGGTATACTCAGACATGAGTCCCTTTCTCACTGCACCATCAGGATTCAAGCAAGCCGGGCCGAGAAAGGCTGAAATGCCAGAAACTGGTCCCCGGTAGCTTGTCTCCTTTCTGGTGAAGAATTGGCTTGGTAGTTTAGTCTGCCCTGTTCCCATGATGCACTGGGCCAGGGACAGACTGATTTGCATATAGCCAGGTTCTGAGCTGGGATGGTGCAGTGAGATAAATAACGGTGATGGATCAAGCCCTGATCTTTGGACTGGGTATGAGTGGTCTGCTTAATTCAGACACTCTGTTCATCACCACCCCCTTTTCTGAATCGTTTTTGGCCACTATAGGTGTGGCAGGGTATACTCAGACATGAGTCCCTTTCTCACTGCACCATCAGGATTCAAGCAAGCCGGGCCGAAGAAGGCTGAAATGCCAGAAACCGGTCCCCGGTAGCTTGTCTCCTTTCTGGTGAAGAATTGGCTTGGTAGTTTAGTCTGCCCTGTTCCCATGATGCACTGGGCCAGGGACAGACTGATTTGCATATAGCCAGGTTCTGAGCTGGGATGGTGCAGTGAGATAAATAACGGTGATGGATCAAGCCCTGATCTTTGGACTGGGTAAGAGTGGTCTGCTTAATTCAGACACTCTGTTCATCACCACCCCCATTTCTGAATCGTTTTTGGCCACTATAGGTGTGGCAGGGTATACTCAGACATGAGTCCCTTTCTCACTGCACCATCAGGATTCAAGCAAGCCGGGCCGAAGAAGGCTGAAATGCCAGAAACCGGTCCCCGGTAGCTTGTCTCCTTTCTGGTGAAGAATTGGCTTGGTAGTTTAGTCTGCCCTCTACCCATGATGCACTGGGCCAGGGACAGACTGATTTGCATATAGCCAGGTTCTGAGCTGGGATGGTGCAGTGAGATAAATAACGGTGATGGATCAAGCCCTGATCTTTGGACTGGGTAAGAGTGGTCTGCTTAATTCAGACACTCTGTTCATCACCACCCCCTTTTCTGAATCGTTTTTGGCCACTATAGGTGTGGCAGGGTATACTCAGACATGAGTCCCTTTCTCACTGCACCATCAGGATTCAAGCAAGCCGGGCCGAAGAAGGCTGAAATGCCAGAAACCGGTCCCCGGTAGCTTGTCTCCTTTCTGGTGAAGAATTGGCTTGGTAATTTAGTCTGCCCTGTTCCCATGATGCACTGGGCCAGGGACAGACTGATTTGCATATAGCCAGGTTCTGAGCTGGGATGGTGCAGTGAGATAAATAACGGTGATGGATCAAGCCCTGATCTTTGGACTGGGTAAGAGTGGTCTGCTTAATTCAGACATTCTGTTCATCACCACCCCCTTTTCTGAATCGTTTTTGGCCACTATAGGTGTGGCAGGGTATACTCAGACATGAGTCCCTTTCTCACTGCACCATCAGGATTCAAGCAAGCCGGGCCGAAGAAGGCTGAAATGCCAGAAACCGGTCCCCGGTAGCTTGTCTCCTTTCTGGTGAAGAATTGGCTTGGTAGTTTAGTCTGCCCTCTACCCATGATGCACTGGGCCAGGGACAGACTGATTTGCATATAGCCAGGTTCTGAGCTGGGATGGTGCAGTGAGATAAATAACGGTGATGGATCAAGCCCTGATCTTTGGACTGGGTAAGAGTGGTCTGCTTAATTCAGACACTCTGTTCATCACCACCCCCTTTTCTGAATCGTTTTTGGCCACTATAGGTGTGGCAGGGTATACTCAGACATGAGTCCCTTTCTCACTGCACCATCAGGATTCAAGCAAGCCAGGCCGAAGAAGGCTGAAATGCCAGAAACCAGTCCCCGGTAGCTTGTCTCCTTTCTGGTGAAGAATTGGCTTGGTAGTTTAGTCTGCCCTGTTCCCATGATGCACTGGGCCAGGGACAGACTGATTTGCATATAGCCAGGTTCTGAGCTGGGATGGTGCAGTGAGATAAATAACGGTGATGGATCAAGCCCTGATCTTTGGACTGGGTAAGAGTGGTCTGCTTAATTCAGACACTCTGTTCATCACCACCCCCTTTTCTGAATCAGGTGGATTATTGAGCTGTATTTTCCTGTGCATTACTGTTGATTTATCGCTCTTAGCTTATGCCACTGTAGTCCCGC
The DNA here is from genome assembly GCF_964263255.1 of Lissotriton vulgaris. Taxonomy (NCBI): domain Eukaryota; kingdom Metazoa; phylum Chordata; class Amphibia; order Caudata; family Salamandridae; genus Lissotriton; species Lissotriton vulgaris. Next base: position 583,544,143 of record NC_141695.1, read on the forward strand.
CTTTCTCCCAATGTGTCCTGCTCAATTCTCCATTGTCCCCTCCGCCACTCCTAGTCAGTTACAGCCCGCCCCCTGACCCAGCCACACTCCCGCCTCCACCTATACTCCCACCCCCTCCCACCCCCTCCCTTACATAATGGCGACAGCCTAAGGCAAGCCCATCTGCACCCGTCCACGACCCGACGCGACCAGCGCCAGAAACCCTGGTTCTCCTGGTCCCCACCACTACGACTCAGCCACCCTCCACGCTCACTACCCCTGAGGCCACACCGAGTTCGTAAGATCCTTGCACAACACAACCCATGGGCAGGTCTAGTGCGTACACTGCCGAAGATCCTTCACCGTCGATGAGACGCCCGGAGCGGCCGAAGGACCACCAATTGAACAACCCATAGCAACCCTGACTTTCATCCTTCTCAACGTGCTCTCCCCACACTGACACGCCGTTGAGATCTGGGACTTGATCGACATCCTCTCGCCAACGTCGCATTCTTCACGGAAACTTGGAACAACCCCAACTCCGGCCCAACATCACCACAGGAATCCCTGATGGCTACAAGATCCAGAGAAAGGACTGCCCACACCTCCCGGTGGAGGACTCGCCATCGCACACAAGACCCCCTCCGACTCTTCACATCCAGCACGAGTGACACTCACACTAACACAGAACACATCCTCTTCCAGATCCAGACCAACCCTAGGACCACACTACGTGGCACCCTCATCTACAGACCGCCAGGACCCCGCGCCCAGCCCGCAACCACCATCGCTGAGCTCACCGCACCCCACACCATCACTCCATGGACTACATCCTGCTTGGGGACCTGAACTTCCACCTCAAAAACAGCCAAGACCCCAACTCCAACACACTCCTCGAGAACCTCATCATCCTAGGACTGAAACAGCTCGTCAGTACTCCCACCCACAGAGCGGGCCACACCCTCGACCCCATCTTCGCGGGAGGATCAAACATCCGCTTCAGCCACTCCACCAAGCCCCTCTGGATGGACCACTACTGCGTCCACTTAACTTTCAACACTACCACTGCACCCAAGCCCATTCCACGCCTGCCGCAACAGAACTGGAGTGAGGTCACGAAAAGCACCTGAACTCCGCCCTCCTCCAAGACCCCCCAAGACCACGACCGACACCAATTCTGCAGCCAGGGAATTCCACTGCTGGGTCTCCTGCTGTGCCGACAAGCTAGCACCTCTCTGCTGCACCGCTAATCACTGAGGGGTGCCTGGTTCACCACTGAACTTCAAGAAGCCAGACACTCCTGCAGATGCTTGGAGAAAACCTGGAGGAACCCGAAGACCCTGGAAGCATGGAACAACCACAAGAATGCCCTGAAGGACTACCACCAGTGTATAAGGGACACCTAAAGGACCTTCATCAGCGACAAAGTCAAGGCCAACGTATCCAACGTCAACAAACTGTTCAACGTCATTCAGCAGTTCGCAAAACCAACCTGCAACTCCACTGACATTCCACCCTCCCAGGAACTCTGAAACAAATTCAGCTCCTACTTCCACCTGATTCAAGGCCCTCTACGTCAACTTCAGCGAGCCAGCAGAAAACTGCACCACACTACCCACCGCCGCCGAGAAGCCGAGAATCACCTCCTGGGCCCCCACATCCGTAGAGCTCACCTCAACCATGAAGAAGACGCACTCAAGAGCCCCAAGGGACCCCTGCACCCTGACATCTTCCACAGGGCCGCGGCTGTCATCGCACCAAACTAGGACGAACAATCAACTCTTTCCTCATATTTGGCATCTGCCCAGACGACTGGGAGTGCGCAGAGGTGAAACCCCACCTCAAGAAACCAACGGCCAATCCAACTCACCTGAAGAACTACCGGCCCAACTCTTGCCCCCCCCTCACAGCCAAAGTCACAGAAAGACTTGTGAACGCCCAGCTGACGCCTTCATCGAAGAAAACTGCATCCTAGACGCATCCCCGTCTGGATTCAGCAGCAACCACAGCACCAAGACCGCCCTCCTCGTAGCCAACGCTGACATCTGCATGCTGCTAGACCAGGGACACACCGTAGCCCTCATCCTTCTAGACCTCTCTGCAGCCTTCAACACCGTCTCACATCGCACACTAGCCGCCAGACTGCACAACTCAGGAATACAGGGATCCGCCCTTAACTGGATCCAATCCTTCCTCTCCGGCAGAAACCAGAGGATCATACTCCCCCCTTCCTATCCAATCCCACTGACATCAACTACAGAGTACCCCAAGAATCATCACTCAGCCCGACGTTCTTCAACATCTGCATGGCCCCCATTGTCAGACAGCACGGGCTCAGCATCGTATCCTACTCAGAAGACACCCAGCTTATCCTCTCTCTCATCAAGAAACCAGAAGGCACCAGACTCTGCTTCCTTCCAGGATGGAATAAGAAATGTAGCAGCCTGGATGAAGAATAGCTGCCTAAAGCTCAGCTCCGGGAAGAATGAGGTCATCATCCTTAGACCTTCCACCTCCGCCTGGGACAACACCTGGAGGCCTTCCTCCCTCAGGAGCCCACCCACCCCAACAGACCACGCTCAGAACCGTGGCATAATCATCGACTCCTCCCTCTCCATGAACTGCCAGATAAAGGCTGTCGCCTCCACCAGTTTCAACTGCCTCCGCATCCTCCGGAAGACCTTCAAATGGATCCCCCCACTGCAGAAAGAACATCACCCACGCACTCATTACCACCAGACTAGACTACGGCAACGCCCGCTACGCCGGAATCAACAAAACTCTTCCACGCAAGCTCTAAACCATCCAGGACGCCTCAGACAGGCTTGTCCTAGGGACACCAAGCCACAAACATATGACCCAACAACTACGAAGCCTCCACTAGCTCCCCGTCAAGAAGAGGGTCACCTTCAAGCTCCTCACCCACGCCTACAAATCACTCGATGACCGAGTATGTTTCCACGTACCCAAGAGGAACCTCTGCTCCACTGACCTCGCCCTGACGGACGTTCCCCGCATCCACAGAAGCAGATCTGATAGGAGAGCTTTCTCCAACATCGCAGCCAAAACCTGGATGAGCTCCCAGTCAACATCCGACGCTCCCCAATCCTCCACACGTTCAGGAAGGACCTCAAGACCTGGCTCTTCGACTGACCCGGAGCTGCTCCCCCGCGCCTTGAGACCCTCACGGGTGAGTAGGGCGCTCTATAAACCACTGATTGCTTGATTGATTGATTGATTGAATAAGTATTGGCAAGCCAATAGAACTCTCCTATGCGAGTGCTATTGGCAATGTGTTTTAGCCATATTGTCCACCAGTGTGGCTGATGTTCAGCATGGCTAAAAGTTAGAGGTGCGGAGTAGGGTGGATCAGGGTGGGGTGGAGTAATGTCAGATGGTGTGAGGTGGGGTGAGGTGGGTTGTATTGGGGTGGGGTAGAGTGGAGTAAGTGGAGTAGAGTGGGGTGGACTGGGATAGATTGGATCATGGTACATGTGGAGTAGATTGGAGTGGAGTGGGGAAGATTATGGTAGATTGGAGTGGGGTAGATTTGAAAGAGCTTATCAAGGTAGATTGCAATGGGGTAGATTAAGGTAGAGTTGAGTGGGGTAGATTGGGGTAGAGTGGAGTGGGGTAGATTTCGGTAAAGTCAGAGCTTTAAGTGGGCCAGGTCTTACCGGTGTTGAGCACCAGCAGTTTTTTAAAGGGAGTCTTAAAACGGATCTCTATCGGGCTCTGTTTTGTGCCCTGGCACAGGCAGTCCAATTTTTGCAGGACTTCAGTGACAGCAGGCACATCACTGCTCACACTGCTCACTTCTCTCTAGTGGAGAAGTTACGGCATGACGTCATGCCGGGTGAGCATTGTAGGGGAAGGGAAATCCTTTGAAGAGAGTAATTTTCTCTTGAATTTCCCTTCTCTTTTTGAAACTCAGGAGCAGAAACATTGTTGTGGTGTCACCAGGGCTTTAAGTGGAAGCTTTTTCAATATTAGATACAAGCCATAGTTGCTGCTTATTATTTATTATTTATTTTATTTATTGAACTTGTATTGCGCACAGCTACCCGCAATGGGTTTCCCGGCGCCAGGGACAGACTGGAGAAGAAAACAGCAATAGCTAAGAGAAAAAAAATAAATAAAAAATAAACAGAGCCAAGGAACTTAGAACAGAAGAGTCTTCAATTTTTTGCGGAAAGCAAGAAGACTCGTTTCTGTTTTTAGCGCCAACGGGAGAGCATTCCACATCTTGGGTCCTAGATATGCGAATGAACGGCCTCCCATTTTTGCCAGGCGGATTCTAGGAATCACAAGATTGCCATTGTTGGATGACCTAAGAGAGCGGCCAGGCTGATATGGCTGGGCAAGATTATGCAGGTAGGTGGGAGCAGAACCCTGACGAATCTTAAATAGGAAGCATAAAGATTTGAAGACCACACGATCAGAAATTTTTAACCAGTGAAGGTCACGGAGAGCTTGCATTGCGGACGTTCTCCGTGGAACATTGCGCAGCAGGCGAGCAGCTGAGTTCTGTACAACCTGGAGTTTATTGATTGTGGCTTTATCTGCTCCTAGATAAAGCACATTGCCATAGTCGATGCGAGACATCACAAGGGCCTGTACGACAGTTCTTCGAGTGGACTCAGGCAACATCCATATGATCTTCTGCAACCAGCGTAGAGTATTAAAACAGATTGCAGCGACCTTAGTTGCCTGCTGCCTCATCGAGAGTTTATCGTCGATCAGGACACCGAGGTTACGGGCAACAGGCACGGGGATAGGCAGCGGACCCATATCACTGGGCCAGTGTCTAGAGCCCCACAGATCTTTATGTTTGCCTAGTATGATCACCTCGGTCTTGTCTCCGTTGAGCTTTAGCAGATGCGCTTGCATCCAAGCTGCAACACGAGAAAGGCCAGTTTTAAGGGCAGAAGTGTCCTGAGCCCTGCTGCTAGACAAAGAAAACACAATCTGCGTATCGTCTGCATATGAGTATATAGACAGACCGGCGTCCTCTACGATAGAAGCAAGTGGTCTGATGTAGATATTGAACAACAAAGGGCTCAATATAGACCCTTGAGGGACGCCGTAAGCAGAGGAGTGAATTGCAGATTCAGCTTTGTTTGAGAAAACCTGAAAGGTGCGCTCATTGAGAAATGAGGCCACCCAGGCAAGCGCTGGTCCAACAACACCAAGGGAGCAGAGAGACTCCAATAGGATGGAATGGGACACGGTATCGAAAGCAGCGCTTAAATCAAGAAGAATAAGCGCAAAGGTCTCACCGCTATCGATACCGTGTCGGAGTCGCTCAGTCACCCCAAGGAGTGCGGATTCGTTGGAATAATTAGCGCGAAAGCCTGATTGGGATGGATGAAGATATCCCATTTTTCAACAAACTCACTGAGCTGGGTGTTAACATGGCGCTCCAATATTTTGGAACAGGCAGGCAGCAGGGATATCGGCCTGAAATTAGCAAGATTTGTGATGTCAGCACCAGATTTTTTAAGCAGGGGAACGACCATGGCATGTTTCCAATCCTGTTCCACCCGAGATTCAGTGAGAGAGATGTTAAGTAGCCTCATTTGGAATCTCCGTGGTTCGAGGTCAAGTTGTTTCAGTATCTTCATAGGGACAGGGTCCCGCGGGGAACCTGACCTGATGCTTTTTAAGCAAGACATGAAGGAGGAGTCATCAAAAGGTATCCAGTTGTGAATGAACTCAGTAGGGGAGACGAAAGCATTGCAGAAAGAGCCGGGTTGAGAGAGATCAATTGGTGGTGAAAGGGAGGCCAAAGATTGATAAATGCCCTCAACCTTGGATATAAAAAAGTCTGCAATGGCATTACATTGTATACCATCTAAAGCCGGCAGCGCGGGAGTTGTATCAGCTCCTGTGAGTTTCTTAACTGTGGCAAAGAGAGTCCGGGGGCAATTTTGCACTGAAGCGATTGTGGAGGTGATGTAAGAGGCCTTGGCACGTTTACAGTTTGCGTGATAGAATTTTAGTTCTTCTTTGTAAATCGATACCCAGCTGGTGGTCTCCTTGGCTCAGGCGGGCGGTACGTCAGCAAATGTAGATCTCGCAGGCTGCCTGGATACGGTCAAAAGCTGGATGACCAAGTCTTGTCTCAAACTTAATGGAGACAAGACAGAGCTCATGCTCCTGGGTCACACTCTACCATCGACCATAGACAATCTCTGGCCCACCAGCCTAGGCCCGGCCCCAACACCCAAAGACGCCATTAAGAGCCTTGGTGTCTGGCTCGACAGGTCCCTGTCCTTTGACCAACAGGCTACAAAACTTTCTGCCACCTGTTTTGGTATCCTGAGAGTCATCAGGAAGATCTTGCCACTACTCCCCTTTGAAGCAAGAAAAACCGTAGTCCTGGGCCTGATTCAAGCGCGGCTGGACTATGGAAACGCATTATATCTCGGAGCTCCTGACTTCACCTTGCGCAAACTACAATTAATACAGAACTGCGCAGCCAGAACACTCTTACAAATCCCTCGCAGATCCTCAGTAAAGCCCGGACTGAGGAAACTGCACTGGCTCCCCGTAAAGGAAAGAGTAGACTTCAAATCACTCTGCATCGCACACCAGACTTTCTGGTCGCAAGGCCCGACCATCAACCTCCCTCTCATCACACCCTATCTACCCACTAGACAGCTGCGTTCCACTTCTGCACATCTAGCCATTGTACCGCAAATAAAGAAATCAAGATCCGGAGGCCGCTCTTTCTCCTTCAATGTGGCTAAAAAGTGGAACGCCCTACCCCAGCATCTCAGATCAAACCCCGACATTCTCTCTTTTCGCAAACAGCTGAAAACGCTCCTGTTCACCACATAACCATGGTACTGAATCTGCCTTCCTCCTAACTCACACCTCAGAGATATGCTTAGCGCTTGGACGCCTCAGGGCAGCTACCCGCGCTTTAGAAATCCGAATTCATTCATTCATTCATTCACTTTAGAAGGAGCGGAGTAAGACATCCTCCACTTCCTCTCCAAGGCTTTACATTTGGCACGTTGGATTTTCAGCTCATCCGAGTACCAAGGTGCTGGTGGGCGCAAGGATCTACATTTGCTGCTAGACCGAGGAACGAGAGCCGACACTGCATCTGTCAACCAACCAGAAATGGGAGCACTCAGATTCTGCTCAGTGTTGATAAAGGATGGAATTGTCTCAGTCAGGCGCAGATTAAAAGCGGCTACATCAAGCCTGTCCCAGCGATAAGATGATTTAATTTCCTCCACATAAACACTGGCCGAGTATAGACCAGGTGGTAGCACGAAATGTATCGCGTAGTGATCAGACCAGACGAGCGGACGCGCCGCGTAAGTGCAGTCAAATGAAAGAGTAGAGATAATTGGATCCAAGAGGTGACCAGCAAGATGAGTAGCTCCGGAATTACAAAGTTTGAGGTTAAAAACCTCAAGATCGGAGAGACAAGATTTATTAAGGAGATTATTAACATCGTCTAAGTGGATGTTTAAATCACCAAGAATGGTGAAATTATTCGATTTGAGTAGTGTTGCTGATAGGCAATCAATGAGTGAGGTAATCCATGACGCGGCATTTCCGGGTGGCCGATAAATTAGCAGACCAGAGAGCGTCATTCGAGGATTTATCATAAATTTAAGCAATGCTACCTCACTACCTGGAAGATGTAGTAATTCCAGTTTACATTGGTAAATAGATTTAAAGATGATTGCGATTCCACCACCTTTACCTGAGGGTCTATCCTGATGCAGCACAACATAGTTGGGAGGAATAGCTGCAGCAATATCCGGACCCGAGCTGGCCTGTATCCAAGTCTCGGTCAGGAACAGAGCGTCAGGGGATTCCTCAGTTATAAAATCGAAGATGTTTAATTTATTCTTAGGAAGCGATCTACAATTTAGGCTCCAAAAATGGAGCGGGGAAGGAGAAGAGGTATGACCCTTGGTAGGCTTCCTTTTTCCCCTATAATGCTTAACGCTCTGTTGTGTCTTAGAGAGCTGCATTTTGCCAGTAAAAAAACCACAACCATCACATAGGAAGTGATGACGAGGCAAGATACATAAAGTGCAGGAGGTGGGGGTGCAGGGTCGCAGAGAAAGTAGTGCCGTGAAAGAGTAACATATACGGCCGTCCAGAGTTTGCCTACCTGAGGACATGATGGCGAAGGGCAGCCCGTCCTGCAGCCCGTCCTCAGCGCGGACGGGCGCAGACGGGCTGAACTCAGGCGTAACTCCGGCGGAAATCCGGCGATCCCGCTGCGCGATGACGCTGCGCGTCTGCATGGCTCCTATTAATGGTGGTCGCGCCTCCTAAATGCGGACTAGACCGCGCTATGACTCACCCCTCACTCAATATGGCCGCCGTCGAGACACTGGCGAGGGACCCGCGAAATGTGGTGGTTTGCTCAATTATGGTGCAAGTGAGAATGGCAGCGTGCAGGTAAGCGTGGCCGGCAAGTTAAAATCAGGGAAGAAGATTGCGCTAACCAAAAATAACACAAAAGACTAAAACAGGAAGGTTAAAAATCACAGAAGCTGCACAATAGCAGAGCGCTATCAGGAATGATGCTAGAGCTAGTTAGGAGCCTGCCTAGGATTTGCCTCCCATTTATGGTGGTCGCGCCTCCTAAATGCGGACTAGACCACGCTATGACTCACCCCTCACTCAATATGGCCGCCGACGAGACACTGGCAAGGGACCCGCAAAATGCGGTGGTTTGCTCAATTATGGTGCAAGTGAGAATGGCAGCGTGCAGGTAAGCGTGGCCGGCAAGTTAAAATCAGGGAAGAAGATTGCGCTAACCAAAAATAACACAAAAGACTAAAACAGGAAGGTTAAAAATCAGAGAAGCTGCACAATAGCAGAGCGCTATCAGGAATGATGCTAGAGCTAGTTAGGAGCCCGCCTAGGATTTTCCTCCTATTTATGGTGGTCGCGCCTCCTAAATGCGGACTAGACCGCGCTATGACTCACCCCTCACTCAATATGGCCGCCGTCGAGACACTGGCGAGGGACCCGCGAAATGCTTATTTATCCTATGCCACAAACAACCATTGACAAAACCAATAGTCCTGACTTGTTGTAGGTATGATGTTACTTGTTGAATCATATATCTGGGTGCAATGGCAGAAACAGAAAAATACAAGTTGGGCGGCACACTATACTAAACAAAGATTTGTATCTTACGTGTTTTAAGCCACTTCCTCAATTACATTGGCCATGCCCCTTTGAGAGACCCCCCAGTTTTTTCATCCATTCACTTAAAGCCCTGGGTAGAGTGTAGTGGGGTGGAGTGGGGTAGATTGCGGTAGCTTGAGGTGGGGTAGATTGACATAGATTGGAGAGCAGTGTAGTGTGTTAGAGTGGGGTAAATTAAGTAGCTTGGGGTGGGGGGGTTGGGGTAGAGTGGAGTGAGGCAAATTGGGGTGGAGTGGGGTAGCGTGGAGTGGCGTAGATTGGAATGGGGTAAATACTTGTGTAGTGTACTACTCACCCGCAAGGGTCTCAAGGTGCTTGTACGAATACCGCTGTGGAACCCATCCTGGCTTTCCCTGTGAGGCGTCCACTCCTGGGCACACCCAAGGTGGAGGCCAGGCATCCTTAGCGTTGTGGGGGCCGTTGTGGAGATTAAGCAAGCTATTGCCCAGAGTTGCAGAGTGGGACTCCATGATTGGAATAGGCACCGAGACGAGAATTATCAGGTCTGTGGAATTTTGAACCCAAGACCCGCCGAGGCGGGGAATTGAACCTTGGTCCCAGGCCAGACCTCTGCATCAGGGTCTGCCGCTCTAACCATTGAGCCACACTTCTCCACTATATAGGGATTGAGTGGTAGGTTGAAGTGAGGTAGATTGAATTTAAGTGCTGTTGGGTAGATTGGGTTGGGGTAGATTTGGTTGCGGTAGATTAGATTGGGATATATTTGTATAGACTGGAGTATTGTAGATTTGGGTAGATTGAGTGGAGTGGGGTAGATTGGAGTTGGTAGATTAGGGTAGGCTGAAGTGTGGTATATTGGAGCAGAGTAAAGTGGGGTAGATTGGATTGGGGTGGAATCGGTAAGACTGTGGTAAAGTGGGGTAGGTTGGAGTAGATTGGGATAGAGTGGGGTGGGGTAGATTGGGGTATGGTGGAGTGGAGTGGGGTAGAAAAGGGCAGAACAGCATAGATTAGGATAGAGTGGGTTGGGGCAGATTGGTGTTGAGTGCAGTGGGGTATAGTGGGGGTAGAGTGGGTTTATTAGGGGTTGATTGTAATGGATTGGAGTGGGGTAAATTTGAGTGAAATATATTGGGGTATATTTGAGTGAATTGGGATGGGGTAGATTGGGGTAGAGTGGAGTGGAGTAGACTGGGTAAAGTGCGGTAGACTAGAGTGGCGAAGACTGTGGTATAGTGGGGTTGAATGTAGTGGAGTGGGTTGATTACATAGCAGCAGATTTCACCATGGAACATGCAAATGAGCCACATTCTTGATAACAGTTTTAACTGCAAGAAATGACCAGGTCACATTGATGCATCTGGTCCTACCACCAGATTGCCAGCTTGCAACCCTGTTGTTTTTCAGCCAGTGCAATGCAGACTCCATGTCAGGAATTATAATGGGAAAATTTAAAATGCATGGGTAACATGCTTAATGCTGCTGACTAAAAAAAAACAGCACTGCCTGATGCAAATCATCAGCAGTCAGTACCGGTGTACTGTTGTAATGTGAATTTTGAATCATATGAAGTATGTTGAAATTGATTTGTTTATGCATTATTGTTTAGATTCGATCTTTTACAGTTATACATGATTGTTGTATGTACTATAGTGTGTTAAAACTTGGACATTTTGAAACTGTATAAATGTTTCTAATTTAAATGATGAAATAATTGATGACAAATGCAGGCATCGACGAATAAGTGTATCTAGATGCTCAGGGCTCTCAAAAATAAATAGAGTAGCCCAAAATAAAACCAAGACCGAGTCATTGTTACTTGATTGAATACATATTTGTCCTACTCGGCCCCGTAAGGACAGGACCCCTTCATAGAATAAAAGCCTTTCGATGACGGCATCGCCGCTATCGAAAGGCCTCTCCAATACCCACATTCTAAAATGGCAGAAGGTGCCTGCTAGGCACCCCCAACATATTAGTGACCCTGCTCCAGCCGCCAGGCAATCGTTACAATTGCCACCGGCGGAAAAACGGGAACGGACTTTGCGTCCGCCGCGATACCCACCATCATCCTTATACGGCGGTAGGTAAATCTCATTGTGATGGCAGAATGCTCCGGTGATCGTTCCATCATCGTAATGAGTAGGCCTGGCCGGTAATATCCGTTCTGTTCGCCGAATTTAGGTAATTTTGCGTTCTGTGAAGAACGAGAAATTGCCCCAAATTCTGCATTCCGCGCCTTTGCAAATTTTTTGCTTGTTTGCGTTCTCAAAATATGTGTTCGTGAGATATTTCCCCCTGAGGACACAAACAGCGATTGCATACAGGAAAAAAGCATTGCGAACAAGCAATTCCGCGTGTTCACGGAATTTCTGCATGTTCGCTGAGATTTTTTACTGGTTCGCGGAGATTTGCGTAACGGGATTACGCAAATTCCGCTTAATCTCCTGGCATAAAAAAAGACATGTGAACATGTGTAATATAACTGGTGCTGAAGTAAAGCACCAAATGCTTTCTGGTCAGGTTAAGATTGTGTGATAAGACAATGCAAAACAAAAAAGTACCTCAATTTACAACTGAAGCAGTGGACCTCCAATGATTAAGTTAAATCAGACTGTACTTCGTACATGCTTCACACAATCACAAGGAAGGTAAGGATGCCAACAAAAATAAGTAATGGGCAGGCTTAAAGCCCCTTTTCAGAGAGGTTGTTTTTGATACAATGTGTGATTAAAGCAACAGCACATGCACACTGCCTGCAGACTCAACCTAAAAAGAAGTTGGAGAAACAAAATATTTACCTACGATCACAGTGTTAAATAGGCCGGGAAGCCAGGATTAATTCCATGTTTCACTTTGTACAAATTAGCCACTAAATGGATATATAATTATCTCCTTTTTATTCAAATGTTAATGCTTTGTGGGAAGGAGTCAGGCAGAAGCCGCAAGAAAGTTCAGCTCGTTTTGGCCTCGACATACCAAGAGGATCTTGAGCTTAGACAGAGTACATCATCTGGCTCGAGCCTGGCTTTAAGTGGCTCACTCACAGAAAGGGGCAAAAGTGAGAAATGTCTATGAATAAAAACAGAGATTGACAGCAGGGCATAATAGCTTGTATGAAAAATACAATTGATCAAAAGAATAAAGAAAAGGAAGTGGGGTGAGAGTAAGAGGATGCTGAGATCATGACATGAACACTAGCAATGGGACAAAAGTTTAAACAAGTATTGGCAAAGCCAGTTAGTTTTGCCTTTAAAATGTAAGTGCTGAGTTTGCCAATATTAAGCAATTAAAAAATGACTAGAATGTGTATGCACTGGGAGCTACCTTGAAATATTTTGTTTTTTTGAGAGAAACCCATTTAAAGATGGCAACTACTTTGTCATGCACACATGCGCAACCATTTCTAAATGGATTTTTTTAAACTAAAGAGTACAGACAGTAAGCATAAAGGCACTGAATTAAAGGAACAAGCTGCATAATAGTAGTGACCTGCTGGGTCCTGGAAAATAAAAACAAAATATTTTTTACGGTAAGTATATAACGGTAAGTTGAGCGATTGGGGTCACATGGCCATGAGCTGTGGGACAAAAGGCAACGGAGGAGTTTTGGCAGAGGAACATAGGAACTAGCAGAAGGTTGAAAATCAATGGAGCTCCTGGGAGGGCTGGTAGAGCAATGGAGGAACTGGTGAGTAGGACAAACACAATAAAGAAGCAGGGAAAGGTAGACAAAGAATGATGATTGGAGGGAAAGCAACACACAGAGGAAAGAGTGTAAAAGTGTAAAGGAAAATAATTACAGGAAGAGAGAGAAAAAACAGATGTGTTGGACATGATCCTCTCTGCCCACAAACTTTTTATCATCACCCTCCTGTTTCCAGAACCCATTTATTTTTAGCTTTTAGGCCTTTTTGGACTCTGGCAACTTTACCATTGCTAACCAGTGCTAAACTGTTTGTGCTATCTCATTTTAATATGGTAAAATTCACTTACATCTGACTAGCACATTTAACTTACTTATAAGTCCAGATTAAAGTAGTACTACATGCAGCCTGGACTTCAAGTCAGCTTGCACCACTCATTGTGCCACCCATTAAGTAGCCCCTTGTCACCCTTAGGTTAGGGCCTAAACAGCCCATAGAGTAGGGCACAATCTACTTGAAAAATTGGACATGTACTTTTAAAGTTGTACATGTCCTGGTAATGAGAAATTCTCAAGTCTGTTTTTCCCTATTGCAAGGTCTAGCTCTCCCATAGGAGAACTTTGGGTTACCTTATTACATTTAATAAGTGATAAGACTTGTGTGGGAGCAGGTAGGAATATCATGCTTGGTGTCTGAGGAATTGTAATTTAAAACACTCTTTAATGGTAAAGATGGATTTTGAGTCACATTTCTGAAAATGCCTCTTTTTGAAAGTTGTACAAAAGGGGAGGATGGACGGAGCGTTTGAGCAAATCAAGCACTCATTCCCAGTCAACTAATCTGGGTTTAATCCATCACCATTCTTTAGCTCACTCAGCCACCCCAGTTCAGACATGGCCATATGCAAACCAGTCTGACCCTGTGCCTCATGGGAACAGTTCAGCCCGAACTGCCAAGCCATGTCTTCCCTGGACCGGAAACAAGCATCCTAAAACCGGTTTCGGATTCATAATCCTCATCAGCCAGGCTATCTCGAATCCAGTGGCCAAGTGAGCAAGGGACTCACGTCTGAGCATACCCTGCCAACTTAGGGCGAACAAAGTGATACAAAAGGGGATGATGGACGGAGCGTTTGAGCAAATCAAACACTCACCCCCAGTCAACTGATCTGGGTTTAATCCATCACCATTCTTTAGCTCACTCAGCCACCCCAGTTCAGACATGGCCATATGCAAATCAGTCTGACCCTGTGCCTCATGGGAACAGTCCAGCCCAAACTGCCAAGCCATGTCTTCCCTGGACCGGAAACAAGCATCCTGGGACCGGTTTCGGATTCATAATCCTCATCAGCCAGGCTATCTTGAATCCAGTGGCCAAGCGAGCAAGGGACTCACGTCTGAGCATACCCTGCCAACTTAGGGCGAACAAAGTGATACAAAAGGGGATGAAAGTTGGCATTCTTTTGGCCTAGCTATTTGGGTCACATGATTAGGTGTAGCTGACAGTACTTTAAAGACACTGCCTCAGCTCACACACAAAGAATTAACATTAGCCTATTGTGACTACTGACAGACTGACAGACTGGGACCAGGGCAGGGAGGAAGGACATTCCAAACATCTCTAGGGGGGAGATAACTCCAGATGCTTCTCCCATTTAAAGGCTAGCACCATGTATAAAAGTATAATCTTCTCACAACTCTTCAAATCGCTTCAGGTTATGTGGAAGACTCAAAAGAAGGACTGCTCTGCTACTAGAAGGAATGCCCTGCTGAAAGAAGAAATGCCATACTGCCATTCTGCCTGAGAAAGGCAGGTTGGACCTGATCATTGAACCCGGAACCACCAAAGTGACTCCAAGAGGTAGCTAACTGGACTCCTAATCAGAGCTACAGGTACAAAACAAGCTCCAGAGACCTGCCTTGCCTCCTCCTAGCTGCCTAGACTCAACTTAACCTGCCTGTGCCCTGCGGATGGCCTCTGCTCAGTGAGCCTTGATCCACAAGAGCTGCCCCCACGCAAGGTCCTAGACGGTCTTTGGACAAAATGTTGAATCAAAAATATTGTGTAACATGAATATCGTGTCAAGAATATTGTGATACTTAAATATTGTTGTCTTAAATATCGTTGTCAAAAAAATCGTTTTAGGTGTTGTTTAAAATATCAATGTATTTAATATCGATGTAGTTTATATCGTTGTATATAATATTGTTTTTAGTGGTAAATAGTGTCATATAGTGCATTCATATTGTTATATGCTGTTTTTATTTATAGTATTGTTTTATAATTTTTGTATTCTGTACTTTTAAGATTGTTTTTTGCATTTTTTTATGTGAAATATTTTGTGACAGTTGTTTTTGTATTGGTATGGTAACAACGTTTTATTTTTGTACCATTTTCATATCAATAATTATAATAAAATCAAAATACACATTTATTTTTATTTTAAAATAATTAACACTTTTGAAAGTTAGATACCTCTCTCTATTCATTTGTGCAGTATATATACATATATCTATTCCTTGTTCTCCTTGGCCAGTGACATGTGCAGGGGAATCTAGGCCCACCTCTTGCTTGTCGTTCAGGCTTCTCTCACATTTATTAAATTATTTATCATTTACCATATTTTGAATTTTTCGTTATTTACTTGCTTATCATTTTTTTTCATGTATTTAATTATATCTTCACAAATGTATCCTCTTTCCCTTATTTTAATTTATTATTTTCCTCATCACTATCTTGAGGCCATTTGTAACTTTAATTATAACATAATTTGAAGTTTGCCTCTTCTGCCGCTTTCAAACTGACTCCTCCTTTCCCCCTCTTTCTTGGATATGATTAATTTGTAACTCAATGCCTATGATCTACTTTCTCAACATAGCATGGTATTATAACAATCAATATATTATATAGGCATCATTATTAATCATGGACCATTTTTGAGGGATTCCACGGTCGCCATTTGAAATAGGTATATTTTTTAATGAATCTTGATGCCACAAGCCGCAAAAGAGTGTGTATACACATATGTGTTTTATTATGTAGCCAATGTTGTCTTTGCATTTTTTCTTTGTCTTGTTTTGGTTATGGTCAAATATGTCTGTAATTTCATATACAGTTGTCAAATAATTTGCCATTGTACCCTGCAGTGGGAATTGTCCTGCATTTTCGTTGACACACTATGTTTAGCATTAAGTGCATCATGTATCTCCACGCAAATGTATGTACTGTAATATTTATATGTCTTACAATGTCTTTTGGTATCCAGTTTGAGCACTTCGTCATGTGTTTTGTTTGTTGCCTTTTATGTTTGGTTTTTACATGTTATATATATTTATTGTGTTGAGGCCCTGAAGACGTGCATTGTCATGGATGAAATGTCTTGGCTATCCTCACTGCATATATGTGATGCTTTTTGAAGAAAATAAAATGAAGACAAGAATTACATCCCTGTTTTGAGTTATTGTTGTGGTGCATCTCTACACTTTACACTGTCACTTGTAACCTGTTTTTGGTTTATGCATTGGCTGCAGGTGCCTGTATTGTGTGCACACATTTGTATATACTTGTGTTGAACTGTATCTTTGGAACAGAGGTCAGGCGCAGACTTTATGGTCCATTTATTTTTGCTCTAGTGATACATGTTTCTAAAGGAAGTTGGACAATTTTTTTTTAAATGGAAATCTGAAATCATTTTTATAAATTATTTTTTTAATATATATTTCCTTGTTTTTTGGGTTTCCTTGAGTGGTCTTTTTTTAAATACTTTTGTCTGTTTTTTATGAAACCTAAGAATTTGGATTGCTTCAAAGGATTGCCTTTGTTTTTTCTTCATTTTTGCATTTTATTTTGTGTTTTATTATCTTTTTAAATATGCTTTGGTGATTTACTATTTATCTATGTGGATTTGGAGAGAGATCTGCGGCAACAAAATCGTAAGTTTATTTGTAATCAGTGTGCAATTACAGATGTTCCCTGTATAAATTGTAGTGGTGATTGGTTGTCTCTGATTGGTATGTTTGCCTTACTAGCAAGATCCATAAGTGATGTGCACTGTGTGTGCCAGAGCTAGTAACAAAGAAATGCTCAGAGAGGGAACACAGGTCTTCAGAGTAGGGCCTGCGCGCATTATGCTAAGTTAGCATGTTGTCCTGGCAAGTGCTACCACTTGTCAGGCCTCACGTTCCCTTTTGCATACAATTGGAGCACCCCTATAGGATGTCCTGGATAGCCCCTAGGCCGGGTGCAGAGTAGATAAATGGCAGGACTCGTGCCCGTGTGAGTGCTAGGCCCTGACAGTGGAAAATACTCCATTTAATTTCCCCTGGAGAACGGCCATCTTTCCCATAGAACAGAATGTGGGTAGCTGGGTGCAGTATTGTTAGCCTAGTTTCCCAAGAATTGGAAATGGAACAGTGAAGTTTGGTATGTCTGAACTCGCAGCATCATAACGCATCTCTTTGGGTAGATGGTTTTGTCCCTGTGTATCCAAAAACCGCTGTTTGAGAAAACAGCCACGTTTGTGCTTTAGACCTTTTTGTGTGTCTCAGCAGAATGTGAATTGCATGCCTGGATCTGCGAGAAGTTAGAAAAGGCCGAGGAAGGTTGTGCCCCAGAGGAGGAGTCGAGACAGTGCCTTGCTGTCCTGCACCAGGAGCGGGGAGAAGGAGTTGCTTTGCGAGGTGAAGAGGCCTGGTTCAGAGCCATAAAACAATAGACCCATCTCCCTCTGAGTGATTAAAGATCCAGTCCCCCAGTATCGAAGAGAAGACGGTGACAATGGGGTGGAGATATGCAAGACTGATTTAGGGAGGGGTCGAGGACCCCTGAGCACAAGGAAACTTCAAAGACAAGGACAGGAAGCAGCTCAAGACCTGGCTGTTCGAGCAGTAACATACCCCTCTCCCCCAGCTCCTTGAGACCCTCCCGGGTGAGTAGCGCGCTTTACAAATGCTGTGATTGATTGATTGATTGAGGGTTATAACTGGAAGAACTATAACCCCAAGACTTTGGTTTAGTTATGTTGACGATGTCATCGAGAACGGTCTTGGTATCGTTCAGAGAATTGCTGGGAACGCTTTGAAGATGCCATGGACTGGTCGAGACTCTGACGGCTTTGACCCGTCCACAATCAGGAGGAAAACATCTGCCTCAGGAAGAGTTGCTGAACAGGCTACGGGAGACACTTGACCCTTGCTTCGTGATCTGGGGCTTGTGGCCAGTTTCTAGCTCTTGACCGAGGAGAGACTGAAGGGGCGCTGCAGCGGGTCATGTCCCCCCTTCTTCCTGAGCAGGACTTTGCTGTGTGCTACGTCCTGAACCCCAAGGCCCTGAGGTGAGGTGGCTCCCTGTTCAGGAACACAGGAACATAAAAGTTTCCAGGAAGTCTCAAGTGGCACAGTGGTGGGACAGTGTTGTGGCAGCCTGAGACCTCCGAAGGGGTGCCTAAGGTGATCGTGGGCACCCAGAGCGAATCAGGACTTTGACGCACAGGGTGCATGTCTTGGTGTGGCTACAGGTGTAGGAGCGCCTGTGGATTTTGGGCAACGTGGAAGAAAGCCGAGATTCGGGCCGCACAGGGAGTGCGTGTCGCGGTGCAGTCCAGGCACCAGTATAGAGTGCCCGGACATCATGGGCACTAGGAAGGAGTGAGTCTCCGACACACAGGTCGGCATGTGGTGGTGCAGCCAGGGCGTTAGTGGAGAGCGCCTGGTACCTCATGTGCACCAGGAGGAGAGGTGAGACTCAAACTCGCCATCTGTGTGTCGTGGTGTGACCCGGGTGTTAGTGGAGAGCGCCTGAAGTCCGTGCACACCTGGAGACAGAGAAAGTCTCAGACTCGCCGGCGGTGCGTGTCCAAGGTGCCACCAGAGGTGCTGGTGAGGAGTACCGGGGAGGGGTGAGCACCGGGCAGCGAAGAATTCCTAACAGCACTGGAGAGGAGGGCCAAGTGATCGGGCCCTCGAAGGGAACATGAGGTAGCGCCAGCGCCGGGTGGAAGGCTTTGTTGAAGGAATTTGTGCTGAACGTTGGTGGCCCGTACAGGCAGCTCCGCAGGAGCTGAACTACTGGCCCGAGAGAGCCTTGCCCGTGGAGTGAGGCCAAGCCACTGCTGCAGGAGAGGAGAGTAGGATTGTGCCCCCCCCCCGGTAAAGTGGATCACCACCGGGGCGGGGTGCGGGCCCGGAGGGACACTCTCACAGCCTCTCGCTGCTGGCTGCTGTGCACGCCTGGTGCTTCTGCCCAGATCTTGGTCCGTGCTATTCCCAGATGGGTCAGTACAGGGGCCAGGGCCTGGAGTGGAACTTGGGTGTCATCGTTGATCCATGTTGGTGGCAACCGGTCGCACAACTTCTAAAAACAGTTGTATAACACTTTGCATATTTGCTGCTAACGAACTATCGAACTGTAGGTCAACGTCTGACACTAGAGGTGCTTAACAAACTCAGGAGTTAGTGCGCTACGCACTACGTTATGTTTCTCTTGCAGGATACAGGATAATAGCAAAGCGCACTGCATTGGTTGTTTACTGCTCTGTACTGAATGCACTGTGACGCATTACCCTATTCCTTCCTTGCACAGGGCATGCTGGTGGTGATACGTGTTACATTGTTTTCCTATCGCAGTGTACGTAAATGCAGCATGACGCATTGCTGTATTTCTTCCTTCCTTAAACAAGGCATGCTTGTTGCATTATCTTGTGTTGACTCAGTACATTATCTTGATGCTACTCATTGTATTGCTTACAGTAGTGCAGTATTCCTTGTATTTTGCAACGTGTGTGATAATTATTTTGAAGGATTTTTATTGACTGTGCAATAGCAAATTAGACAATTCACAAAATGTAACCTTTATATTCAGCATATTTAAACAAGCGAAAGGAAACAGAAGAGAAAAAAAGAAAAAGGCAAAGAAACAAAAGGCAACACAGCTGTAAAGAGTAAACACTGCTGCATTGTATATTTTCAACACATTTATTTTTAACCCTTCCCCACCCCTTAACTAACCTTCCCACCCCCCCCCCTTCCGGAAAGTTGGTCATTCTCTTACGACTCCCCACATTAGTTTTTATAAGTTCCACCAAAAATTCATTAATTACTCATTCTTTCTTCGCAAGCCATTTAGTCATGGGTGCCCAGATTTCTAGTCCTCTTTGCTGAGAACGGGTTCCCCTCCTTGAATAAATAGCTTTCTCTAAATTATAATTAGAGGTTAGCCGAGTGAGCCGTTGCTGAAAACCAGGTGGTTTTGGGTCCAGCCAAGCAGAGGCCAGGCAGAGGCAATATACTGCCATGCCAATAAACACTAACCTTTCCCTCGGAGTTCCCTGCAGGTCAGCGTCTACCCAAAGACCTATAAGTGTAGGAGAGAGGGAACAAGTAATCCACAATTCTACAGTATAGAATCTGGAAATTTCATTTTTTAGGCTATCCAAAACTTTGCATGCAGCAAAAATATGGCTAAGGTCAGCCTGATATAGATCACAGCACGGGCAGGTGGTTCCTTTCCCCGCACCCCACTTGGCAATCTTTTTCGGGGTATAATATAACGAAAAACATATTTTATAATATTGTGCTTGTAGCCTTGCAGGGACTAAAGTGTTCTGGGCTAAATTAATTGAGTGAAAAAATAGTTCTTCAGTAACACCAATTTCTATTTTCCATTTTGTTGCTCGACCATCCAAATCGTCTACCATCAAAGATTTAAACAAATCATATACCGAACCAATAGATAAATATCTATTTTTCCTGAATTTATCCATAATGTCTATTTTTAAAAACCCGTTCGGTCCTCCCACTTTTTTTGACAAAAAGTCTCTGATTTGTAAAAATTTTAAGAAATCTCTATTCTCCAACCCAAATTGCTCTCGTAAATTTTCAAACATTACCAGCCCATTTACGGAAAAAAGATGTCCAAGTTTACTCATGCCTGCCTCACTCCATCTTTCTGTGATTGGGCCCTTAAAAATCTCCAGCATCATAGGGTTGTTACATAGTGGTGTATAATAATTCAGGCGCCCAAGCCCAATCAGCTTCAACATACAGTTCATAACCTTGTACCCGCTTTGTAATACCTTAAAGTGCACTTTCTTGTAGTGATTGTCGTTCATATGCCGCCATACCAAGCCCCATGCCTCTGTACCCATTATAAGTTTAATTGGTGATGGTATTTCCTCGGTCCTACCTGTGCTTGTTTTTTTTAACAGAGTTAAATTATACAATATGGTAGTGGCCCAGTAATATAATTTGATATTTGGCAGGGCCAAACCTCCCCTTTCTTTTGATAGCAAAAGATATTTAAAGGCTCTTCTAGGTCTGGCATAACCCCAGATAAATCTTAAAAGTAGATCTTCAATTTTTTTCAGACATTTACCATCAAATTCTAGTGGAGTCGCCCGTGGTAGGTACAAGAATTTTGGGAAGAACAACATTATGACGCAGCTGCATCTCCCAATTATGGATAAGTGTAGATTATGTTGTCTAGCCATTTCTAATCTACTTTTGACAATTAATGGTTCAGTATTATTTTCCACTATACAATCGGTGTTTGCTGTAATTTCTATGCCCAAGTAAGTTGCTTTTTCCACCCCTCGTGCATCATTAAACTTGGCATGTGCGTTACAGATTATTTGAGTTTTATTTCAATTTAAAGAATACCCAGATAGTCTCCCAAATCTTAAAGACTCTGTTTCAATTTCCTCAATTGCTATTGCTGGTTCAGGGAGTTATGATAGCGACATCATTGGCATATGCCAAGGCTTTGGTTTCCTAGCCGTTTGTATAAATTGTAATTTTTTTTTTTTTTGGTGTTCAAACTGCTTTATTGTATATTATAGACAGTACACTGCTTCGTGCGCCTACAACCCGGAGGCCGGCAGTGTGATGTGCAACATAATGACGAAGTTGTAATTGGTATGACACAGCTATGGAACCGACATCCCGGGGGCCCGGTAGCGTCAAATAGCATTATGCAATGAGTGTCCAATATCTAGTGCAAAAGACATAAGCCTGAGAATTTACTGCAGCAGAACAGGGTTTTTTTCTTTTTTATCAGTTTCCAACTTTCAACAACACTGTGAGGTCTCACAGACACACTCGGGAGTGGAGTTCTAGGACAACAGGATAGCATTATATATCAAAAGTCTTTCAATGCTATGCTTTGACATATCAGCAGTCACGGTGGTACATATTCACCTGGAGAACAAGGGTGAAGTGTAGTGCTATAGGGCAGTGCCGGGTCCAATAATAAGGGTGTATGGAATTGTCAGGGCGGCAGGAAGTAGATGACAGGCGAGGGTCCGGTGACATCACCTGCGTATGTAGTGTCAGTGGATAATATGCGGGAGAGTGCTATGCAGGTGTGTGATCAATAGGGCAATATGCGGGGCAGCATGTCAGAGTGATGAGTAGTGAGTGGTGTATGCGTCAGCAGGCAGCGGTCTGTGGTACTAAGTGCTACTAATTTAGCTAATCACTAACAGGCCCCCCCTCTGGAATATCGTTGTCATCCACCTGAGCAAGCAAATAGCCGACCAACGACCTCCTTGGGTCGGCTAGGGATCGGTAACAGTTCAGTAAAAGTGATGTGTTGTTCCTTACAATAAATTATGTCTGCCAACCAATCTTTGAATTTAGGGGCTCTGCCTCTGCCCCAGCGACATGCCACTCGACGTTTTGCCAAGAGCAATGCCATGTCTACGAATTTCCTGCAGGATTTTGGGATGTGAGACGTGTGCCCGAGTAGCGTGAGGAGCGGCTCTGCAGCAATGGTTTCCCTAGTCATTGCTGTAAGAGAGTCTGCTATTTGCTGCCAGTATAAATGGACAGGAGGGCATTCCCAGGCTAGGTGCAGGAATCCGGCGTGCTCGGCGTGACAGCGCTCACACCTGTCATCATCGGCTAGGCGAAATCTGTGTTTTTTACTGGGGTATAATACAGTTGGTGCAAGAATTTGTAGTGTATTATCTTAAATCTACTACTGGCCGATATTCGAGCCGTTAAGGCGCAGAAGTATTGCCAGTGGTCGTCGGTGAGTTCCCTGGCCAGATCAGCACTCCAACGCGCTCGAGCTCCCGCCTCCGGCAACGTGGCGACAGATCTGAGCTGGCGATAAAGACCAGCAACCAGGTGTGCCCCTTCCTGCGAGCATAACAGAAAGTGGAGTGGGAGAAAGATTTCAGGTTCCTCAGGGAACATAGGCAGGATGTCCTTCATCCCCTGACGAAGGCGCAGATAGTAAAATACATCCAGCGGGGTGCGACCCTGGGAGGTGAAGAACACCTCTGCGGATTTGAATTTTGCTTTCGCGAATAGATCGCCCCACGAGGTGATCCGCAGTCGTTCACAAAGCAAAAGAAACCCTCGCTCCTGTAGTAGGGCAAGGTTAGGGTGAAACGTCAACGGCATTTTGGGGGAGTATGGTAGGCACCAGGACATCTTCTTGGCTATGCAGCGCCATGCATCTACAGTGCAGGAGACTGAGGTGTTCGGTGTCTGTATTAGTGACTCTGGGCAAAGAAGCAGGCCATTGAGTGGAATGGGATGTACGATCCAGTCCTCTACCACTAGCTGAGGCATGAAGGGCGTCGGGACTAGCCAGTGATATGCGTAATGCGCCGGTGCGCATAGGTAATAAGCTTCGAAGTCAGGGACATCGAAGCCTCCGACCTCATAAGGCTGGGTCAGCGTGGACCATTTCAACCGTGGACTTTTACCCCCCCAGAATAACCGACAGAGTTCTGATTTCAATGTTTTGAAGAAGAACGCACCCGGATAATATGGGATGTTAAGAAAGAGATATAGAAACCGGGGCAGAACCACCATTTTGATAAGGGACGCTCTGCCTGCCATGGAGAGTGGCAGTGTGATCCAACGATCAACTGTGGCTGTGAGTTTCGTGATTGCCACTCCATAATTGGAGCAGAGCTTTTCATCTTTGTTGCGCGAGATTTGTATACCGAGGTATCGGAGATCTGTCCGACACCATTCAAGCGGATAGTCAAGGGGAAAGTCAGTTACTGCATCAGTTAGGAGGAAGAATTGTGACTTGGGCCAATTTATGTGTATCCCCGACATCCTGCCGAATACTACAAATTCTCTTAATAAGGGATTAAGGTGGAGGTCCGGGTGTTTGACATAGAGGGTAATGTCATCGGCGTATAAAGACACATCGATTTGACGCTGGAGGCACTGTACCGCACCTTCTCGATGCAGTTGACTTAGTCTGCAGGCTAGAGGTTCGACCGCAATTGCAAATAGGAGGGGGGATAGGGGGCACCCCTGACGAGTACCCCTGTTTTTTTGCGATGGAGTGTGAAAGGCGGCCGTTGATGAGGACCTTCGCGGTGGGTTGTGTATAAAGTAGTTGGACCCAGGAAATAAAGAGTCTCGGGAAATCCATATTCGCCAGGACTGAGAACAGGTAGGGCCATTCGACAGAGTCGAATGCCTTGGTGGCATCTAGGAAGACGGCAGCGACTGGTAGGTCAGGGTGAACTGTGCGAAGCAGGGAGAACAAGGGTGCGTAGGTTATGAGAGGTAGACCGACCAGAAAGAAATCCAGCCTGATCAGGTAAAACAATCCTGGTCATAAGGAGGGACAGCCGAGTGGCCAAGACCTTCGCGAGGATCTTAACATCGCAATTTAATAGGGAAAGCGGGCGGTATGAACTGCAAGAGCCAGGATCTTTGCCAGGTTTCAAGAGTGAGGTAATGACTACCTCCCGCATGGAGCAAGGGAGGATGCCATCGGCCAGCGACTCCTCTTAGACCTCTCGAAGGACAGGGGCCATAATGTCTATGTAAGCTTTAATTGAACTCAGCGGGAATGCCATCCAGGCCAGGTACCTTACCGTTCTTCAATGACATGATGGTCTCGCGGATCTCATCTAGTTCAAAGGGGGCGGCCAGGAAGGCTATGTCTCCGTCACTGAGCCAGCATAGCGCTACATCCCCCAGGAAGTCAGCGTATGGCGCATCAGCTGTTGTATCAGTGATGTAGAGTGTACGGTAGTGAGAGGTAAAGGCATCAAGTAGTGCATCTGAGTCCCTAATGGTTTGGTCTTGGTCGTCGGTAAGTTCCAGGATAATGTTGTGGTCCCGTGGGGCGCGCGTAAGTACCGCCAGCGCCCTTCCCGGTCTGTCCCCCTCGCAATATTTTCTGGCCTGCCAATGTTTCCCCCGGAATTTTGCTTCTCTGTTAGCCTCTTCCTCATATTTTGACAGCTTGTCCCTAAACTCTGCATGAATATCAGGACTGTCGTCTTCTACCATGCGAAGTTCTAATGCTCTGAGTTCCCTCTGTAATGAGTGGAAAGTGTTTTGTATGTCACACAGGGCCCATAAGCTTTTAGATATACAGTACCCTCTTATAGTGACTTTGAAGGCCTCCCAGATGCATTCGCCTGAGTTCACTGACCCCTTGTTCCTGGGAAAGAAAGCGGCGATTTCCTACCCCAACACAGCTCGGAACAAGCTATCCAGCAGTGCCGCCGGTTGTAATCTCCATAGCGGCCTAGGGTTGTCCCACCCAGGGATGTGTGCATGTAGTAGGACAGGGCTGTGGTCAGAATATGTTCTTGGTAAGTGTGTAACCCCCAGGACCTCCGAAGTAACGTCTTTGGTGATGAGAAAGTAGTCCAATCGTGCCCACGTACCCATGTGCGATGTAAAGTGTGTGCCCTCCTTTCGGAGCGGGTGTAGGTGTCGCCATGTGTCCACGAGGCTGCCCTCGGCAATGACACCCTCCAGAGCCTCCCTGGCCCTCGGTTTGTAATGATGTGCTCCATCTGATCGATCTAAATGAGGTATCAGTGCCAGATTAAAGTCCCATCCCCAGATAACATGGCGGGATCCCACATCCATGACTTTGCCCCAAAGTGTGGTAAAGAAGGAAGGCGTATCTGAGTTAGGAGCATAGCAATTTATGAATGTAATTGTGTCGTGACCCTTTCGCCCCCATAGTAATGCATAGCGTCCCTCACCGTCAAGTAAGTCTCCGTATTTACGGAAGGTCACTGTGCGTTTAAGAAGGATAGTTACTCCTCTAGCGTATGTGGAGTAGGAGGAGAATATACGGAGTCCAGCCCACTTGCTTGCAAAGGTGGCCCTAACTAAAGGTGACAAATGAGTTTTCTGTAGCATGGCAATGTGAACATTGTGTCTGTTAAGATAAGCAATCACATTACAACATTTTCTTGCATTGATGAGCCCTCTAACATTCCATGATATGCAATTTAGTTGTGTATCAGACCCTAAGACCGCCATAGGTAGCTGTGTATCAGTTCATCCCACCCTAGGAGTGGTAAGATAAGAGGTATTGTTCCATCCAGACGAGACATTGGACCATAGCATTTTGTGACTTGATTGTCCACCTCGTGTGTAATCCGTTTCTCCCCGAACCAGCCCGCCCCCCTCCCACTACTGCATCCCAATCATGCCAGCAGCCGCCTATCCCCACCCTCTTCCCACCCTCCCTCCCCCTTCCCGCAACATTAACCTCCCAACATTTCGCATGGGGAACACACGAAAGGGAAACAACAGCAAGGGCGCACAGCCACTACTCCCGCCGATGGCCTCCCAATCTGTACCGCCCTCTGTGGAGGTCAGGGCAGGGAGAGTGGTCCTTGGGATACATTAACATCAGAGAGTTTAGGTAGTCCAGTTCAGCAGTACGGGGTCTACGTCTCCTGCTCTATCGAAGCAAGGGCCAAAGTTAGTAGTTCAGATCAGCAAATAGACAGGTCCCGCCGTGGTCGTATGTTCAGTGCTCATCCGCTGCCGAGGATGGGTCATCATCTTCCAGGTCTTCCTCCTCCGAGCCTTGCTGATTGATTTCAGAAAATCTTCAACTTCCTGAGGGTTTGTAAAAAAGCGATGTTTCCTCCAGTGGGTGACTAGTAGTCTCGCTGGGTAGAGGAGGGCATATTCCAGCTGAGCTTCTCGTAGTTTCTTTTTCACAGGAAGGAACTTTTGCCTCTCTTCTTGTACTAAGGGGGTGAAGTCAGGATATATGGAGAATGTCACACCGTTATATTGCAAAGTCTGTTGAGTCCGGGCACCTCTCAGCCGCAACATCACGGTAGCAGCAACATCACGATAGTTCAGCAATTTAGCAATGATCGGTCTAGGCGGCAATCCGGACTTGGGGACAGGCGCCAATGATCGGTGCGCCCATTCGATAATAAATTGAGGCGAGAATGCATCCTCTTCTATTGAGCCTTTGAGGAGCTTTTCAATATAGATTTCCATTCTGCCCGTGACAGTGGACTCCGGAATGCCCTTGTTGTTGCGTCGGCTATGGGCTTCCAAGTCATCGTTCATAGCCACTATGAGTCGGAGCAAATTATCCATGCGGGCCAATTGCGTGGTATGGGACGAGGTGACATTGTCATTGTCTGAGATTCGCTGCTCTGTGGCCGTAATCTGTTCTTCGTGCCGATCAACCTTATGGACCAGGGCATCCAGCCAAGATGTCATGCCATCCACCTTTTCCACCACCGTGGCGAACCCCTGTCTCATCTCCTGGAGCAGGCGGTGCAGGTCAATGTCTCTGGTGGGGGAAGCGATGGCCGTCGAGGCAGCGTCGCTGGACCCTGATTCAGCGGGTACCGACTTTGTACCCTTCTTGGCGCCATCAAAGCTTATTTTTGTTTGGCGATTTTCAGGGCGCACCATTCTGGCCACTTATCGTGTCCTCACCACCACCTCACGTATCAACGCACCGACCCCTGCAGGGTTTAGGCCACGGGGTGGGTCGACGATAAAGGGCAGGTAGTCTCAAAAGCAGGTATCCCAGCGCCCACTCATCCAGCGCCGGCAGAGAACCTCCCCAGATGGGGTATGAGCCCCCAGCCTCTGTCCGCGCTGCCAAAACAAAGAAAGAGACATGCATAAGCAGGGCACCGGTGATCTGTAGTGGAGGGCGTGATCCGTGGATGCACCGTGTGTGGGTAGTCCCGTAAACGGCAATAAAGCGTGCGGGCGCGAGCCACCGACCAAGGGATAGGGCTGCAGCCGGCACAAAACAAAACTTCTTAGTCCGTGTGTCGATCAGTCAACCTTTCAAGTTGCTGCAGCAGTGGGCCTTGGCATTCGCCCTAGTTCAGTGATATCTGCGGTATCGCCGGTGTCCCGGGGTTATCGCTGGTGTGAAGGAGCAGTAAATGTATAGGCCCAGAGTCCCGATAATGTGTACCGCAGCTAGTGTCCCGGGGAATCGTATCTAAACTTAGCCCCCGGCAGCGCGCCAGACAATGGAAAGAGTGCGGCAAGTACCAGTACCGAACACTTCTCACCCTCTATATGGCAGCGGTAGATGCGATGGCTGTCCGGCACTCCATGGCGTCTGCGGGAGCTGTAGCGGCGATCACGGCTCTACTTCCGTGGGGCTCCTCGTCCTCAGAGCCGAACAAGGATAGCGGCAGTGTTCGCCAGGCGCAGCGACCGCCAGCGATGGGTCAGGCACTCGGGGTCAAGCCTGCGTGACGGGCAGTCCACTGCCGGCAATGTCCGCAAATCACAGCGTCACCGGGGTCAAGGGCCAGTCGCGTCCCAGGCGCCAGATCCGAAAGCGCTGATCGGGCTCGCCGCCTCGTGGCAAGCCCCGGCCTTTCGTAGTCTCCTGCGGCCGGCCACCTCAAAGAGTAGGCTCCGGGGGCACCACCGGCTAGTTTTCAAATGCCGTTTACGGCGGTCGAGTTATCTCAAGAGGCCCGAGCTTCGGGTCGAGTGCTGAGGACTGCCCACTGCATCGGATGGTGGCTAATATTGTTGAGTTTCTCGCCTTTGGCAGCAGATAATTGCAGGATCATAGACCAAGGAACGGGAGCTGCTTAGTTAGGCAGCCATTCCGCTTGCGCGCCCTCTAGTGCCCCTGCCAAACCCCAGGAGACTCTGTCAAAGGCCTTCTCCGCATCCATTAAAATCCATGCTATTTGTTCTTTTGTGACATTTTTTGCATCAAGAATAGAAATGGCTCTACGGATATGATCGGTCGTCCCGAGGCCAGGCAAAAAGCCATGTTGGCTAGGGGAGATAACCGTGTGAATAATCAGGGCAAGGCGCATAGCCAACACTTTAGAATAAATCTTAGTGTCTGAGTTAATTAGTGTGATAGGACAATATGACCCTGGATCAGTCAGTGATTTTTTTTTTTTTAAGTAATATTACAATTTTGGCTTGTGTCCATGACTCTGGGGGCCTGCCACCCTAAAAACATGTATAATCAGATGTATCTGTTGCAGTTGTTCTGTATCCTTAATTGAAGATTGTGTTTATGTAGCATCACCTTCTTTACGTAAGTTACCGTTCATCCATATATTACAAGAATCACTTTGGACACATCATTAGAAAGAATTGTATGTTATCACTGCAACTACTATTTATGTGTCACATGTTGTTTTTTATACTGGATACTTTTTTGGCTGAGTACTGCATTATCCAACAAAGATTGGTCAATTTTGAGACACATAGGTAACAAATTAGTAAGTCTGAACCTAACGGCGTAAAGGATATTCAAGCTAGTGATATATATTGTTAGACCCTGTCAATTCATGTATCGCTAGAAAATGTATTGTTTGATGTACATGTTTTTAACATTGAAGAGTTGTACCTTATAGTTGTCTTTTTATATATATATTTTCAGGTTATCCGCTGCAATTCCTGAAGAAGGAGTTTTCCGCCGAAACGCGCGTCGAGTTCTTTTTTATTATTGTACTTAAGGCACCATCTATGATTTAGGGTGTCCTTTTTATTAAACTGTGATTATTCTTCTTTTTCTAAAAAGATTTCTGGTGTATTAAATATATTTGTGTTGAGTATTATATGTAAATGTCATGATATTTGTCAAATCACATCATATAACCTGAATTTTGTTCAGGTACTTATATGATTTTTAATATGTTAATTAAAAGTACATTTATTTTATAAATTCATTTTTGAATATTCCTTTCACTGTTGGATCGGATTAATTGTTTACCTACTAGTTAGACTGCCTAGGATTGTTTTCACATAAAATATAATCAGATGCATCATACATTCTTAAGTTGGGTTGAGATTTTTTTGTAGAATTCAAGGGGTATATTATCAGAGCCCGTAGCTTTACCAGTTGGAAGACTGTTAATACATAGCAGTATCTCTAGCCATTGGGGAATTTCCTCCAACTGTAGTTTTTTCTCCCATGTAACTCTTTCTTTAGGGATCTGATTAAGATATGTCGCTATTTTATTCTCATCTCTTTGCGATTCTTCATGGTAAAGATTTTGATAATAGGTATAAATAACTTGTCAGGATCTCATCTGAATCCGTAGTTAATCCTTTAAATGGATCTTCAATCTCTATGAATAGATTTCGGGTTCCCTTTTGTCTGATTCTAACAGCAAGATGATGGCCCACCCGCTCACTGCATTCATAGGCCTCCTCGCGCCCAACGGCTAGTTTATCAGCCACCCCTTTAGCTATTTTCCCCATTATAGCAGATTTAGCTGCCATAACCCCCAATAGTGCTTCATTATGTTCTCCTTCATTTTGAACTATATTAACCAGCTCTTCTTCTGCTGCTGTAAATTGTGTTAAGCTATCTTTCATTATTGCTTGTTTAAAAAAAAAAGAGAGAACGGTTAAAAGTCAGCGTAACTGTTGGTTAGAAGACGTGGTTGGGGATTAAGACCGCCCAACCCACTGGAAACTATACTACCCAGTGTGTATATGTGGGAGTTGTGTCATGTGGTCGTTTTCTAGATCTTTTTATAGAAAGTATACTAGTTTTATACAATGTCGTGTGGAGTCCGTTTGTGGTGACATCATTGGAATTGCTGTGGGCGTGGTTGCACATACTGAACACTTGTGCTTTGAAGAAAAGCCTGGCTGCTAGTGTCAAGCTACTAAGGCGGTGAACAGGGCTGTCTAGGACTGTGTCCTTTCTTGGCCTAATGTGGGAGCGGTTTTGTCCGGGTCGCACCCTTATCAACAACGGTGCGTGCAGGAATGCCGGCTTGTAACAATAAGTGAGTCATTTTGTTTTTATTTTTGTATTATTTATTCATTGATATAATAATAATAATAATAATATTTTATTAGTATAAAAAATATTTTATTTTTCTGGGGGATTTTATTGTGTTTTCTTTGGTTTGGGGTGGATTTTTTATGGGTATTATAGGATATATTTAGTTATTACTTCTAAGTAGTCTAGTTCTTTGTTATTTGTAAATATTATTATTTTGTTTTGTAGCATCTCATACATCTTTTTTTAGCATGCTTACTTAGTTTAGGACAGATTTTGGTAAGTGATTGTTCCATTCTAAGTTCTTGGCAGCTTTGTTTGTTTTGTAAGACTTCTATTAATTTGTACAGTGTAGGTTAAGCTCTGCCTACTGTGAATTGGAAAGCATTTTCCTATCTTTCCTCTGCGCTGTTTGTCTTTGCTTTCTGTGCCTAGGTGCTGTTGTAGACATTCTACTATAGTATCTGGAATTCTGGATGGGGTCTGTGTCCTGATCCATGCAGTCTGCCAACCCATGTGTACTCAAAGTAGTCCATTAGGGGAGTTTGTTGTTTTTCATTACTTTGATAATATGGGCTTTCTATTAGGATTTTGTAATGGGTTGCTACTTCTGTGACAGGATCGTAGCCTAGTACAATAATTTGTTTTATCTGAAAAGCAGACTTGCTGTTTGGGCGTATACACGCTTAGGGCTTTATTACGAGTTTGGCAGTCCTTCTGTAAGACACTCACCACTGTGCCCAAAGGAGGACCGCCAAGCATGTGGTGAACCAGCCTGCCGGATTCCAACTTGAATCCAGGGTGGATGGGCAGTACTGGGAAGGTCTCATGGCGGCAGTTGCGCTAGGGTCACAGGAGAACCTTCACAGCAGACCACTGCTGTGACAGCGCCTGCTGCATGTTCTTTCACAGTGTGCCATACACCATGTCATGAATACCACACCATGCATGAATGGGGTGCAATCCAGCGGGGCACAGCATGTGCCCCCTGTTTGCACGCCCAGGCCCAGAGGCAGAATGGGGGCCCGGGTAGTTCTTTCTTACTTTTATGTCTGCCACCCTTTTTATGGTGGGCTCACTCCCATGAAATGAGTGGTGGATGTGCAAATCGGAATATGCTTAGTGGTGCCGCATGGGCAGCACCAGCATATTCCTGCCCCTTTCTGTTCCACCACCACTGCGGCATCTTGGATCTCGGCGGAGGCGCCGGTCCTGTGGAGGTGCGACCGCCACACTCACAATATGGTGTGCAGACCGACACCGTGATACGGCAGTCCTCCGAATAGGTCAGTTAGTGCAGATATTTGTAGATAGCACCATATACTTTAGGTAAAATGGTAATAACATCCTTGTAGGGCTTTGTGGGGCAAATCTTTAGGACAGATTGAATCATAGCTTATTCAAAGTTAATTATGATTTTGGGGGGATTAAAGTTTTTTGTTGTTTAATGTGGTTTAATATTTTAATGTAGGTACTGCCTATTTCTTAGGAAGTTAAAAATAAATAAAACATATATCAGTTTGCTGAATTCACCATGCATGGTGTATTGTTGATGGATTGGGTTGGGACACATTTTAAATGTGCCATCCATCATCCATGTTTGACATTGGTACAGTTTGAGCATGTTGTTAGGGGTAGAAGAGATTAGGACTTTTTTTATTATCATTTGGCAGTATGGGTTCCTCTCTATGGGTTATTGTTAGGTGTGTTGGTATACCTATCACCTTGTATGTTTTAGGAGCAGGTGGGGTCTCACTGGCTGTCTTTTTAGTGCATGTTATGAGGCGTTTCATGGTGGATATTGATGGTAATTGGCCTGTTATGTGGTCAGGTAGTATATTTGTAAGTATTTGGGCTGTGGATTCTTCTGTACTCGTGCTTGCTTCTCTTATATATTTTTTAAACTTCTCTCACTTGTATCTCTGTGACATTTGGGGGTGTCTTTGCTCTTTCACATTATTTATTATAGTTTATTTAGAAGTTGCCCTCTCTTGACATGAATTAGAGTAATATTTTGTAAATTTCCAATTAATATGTTCAGTAGATGCATTTCCTTGACCGTAGGTGTATCCCATGTAACACAATAAGTTTCCCCTTCAGTGATGTTATACATTTTGTGCCTTCTATCAATATATCTTTATTTACTGCAACAAAATAAAAAATAGTTAATTATTAAAAAAAAATATTCATATACCATTATATATACATTTTCTATACTAACTTGTACATTGTTTAGAGAAGGTTTATTTCAGCAAGCTTGTTCCTAAAACAGGTCTTGTTTGTGCTAGAAGACAAAAAGTAGTTTTAGTTGTAGCATGTGTAATATTTTTCATGTTTGACTGCATTTAGGTTATTAGCTGTTTTTGCCATTGCTTTAGGAATAAGTTTAAAGTTGTTATTTACATATACGTACATTATTTTGGAGTTTTGTATGTGTGGTTGTAGATGGTATTTTTTTAATAACTTTATTTATAGTATTTTGCAGAAGAACACAGTACACGCTTCTCGTTTTAAACAGTGCAATTAGGATATAGACAATCTGTATGGTACTTCGGTGTATAGAAGTCATGAGTATCAGTTAAGAACAGATTAACAAAAAACAGGTAACTGCCAGCACTAGTAAGCAGGATTTCCATGAAAAGGTATACATCTGTCACGCCTCAACACATCCAATGTCGATGAAGGTATGAGAACACAAGGGAGGAACGGGTTAGCACATCATAATAAGCACTTATACGGATATATAGTACATGGAAAGTAACAATACATGGCAGGTCGATTCGCTAGGACAGAGATCTACAACATGAGTACAATTTGCATGTCATATCCATTTGCAGGCAGTTGAGGCAGCCTTTACGTCTCTTCCGAGTCTGAATCATGCAAGGTACTTTGACTAACCGGATCAACTAACCCAGATATCTGTTGCGTCGGAGGTGGGGAAGTCGCTCTGGCTCGTGCCCATGTTAGGAATGGTTCCCATATATTGCGGGGCCTAGATGCCGTAGGCATCAATTCCCAGTATGTGCCGAGCTGTGTGTGTCCGTAAGTAACATCAGATAGCCAGGCTGCAAACATTGGCAGGATCCTACGACCCCATCTAAGGGCCACTTTTCGCCTGGCAATAACAGGAGTAATGCATGTAGTTTGCGCTCTTTGGGTTCTGTGTTAGTGATCAAGCCTAGAAGCCCAATATGTGGTGTTGGGACATCTGATCTGTCGACGATCTGATTGATAGCATCAAATATTGTAGTCCAGTAATTAATTAGGAATGGGCAATCCCTAGCCACATGTATGAACGTGGCATCTTCCTTGTCACATCTCCAGCAGTTAGCATTATCCCTCAAAACCATTCTCTGTAGGCTGACAGGGGTGCGATAATATCTATGCAGGAATTTAAAATGTATGAGGCATAGTTTGTAATTTGGTGAGAGTTCTAGTAGATGTTTACAGCAGAAGGACCACTGTATCTCATCTAATGGTGGGTGTAGTTCTCTATTCCAAAGGTGCATAGATGTGGGTGTTGTGATTGGAGCGTGGTCTTGCATTATTGTGTATATACGAGTCACTAATTTTTTGGGTGAGGCCCGATTCAGTATATCTTGGAGTGCCAGCAATGTTGGGGGCTCATCTGGAAATCCCTCCCAGAGTGCACGACATGAAGACTTCTACTTGTGATAGGTGAACATGTCTCGGAACGGCACAGGCGAGTCTGCATCTCTGGGCTGTGGATCCCTGAATCTCCCATCGGGGTACACGTCAGCAAATGTGCGCAATGATGTGCCAGTTAGGGAAAGTTCACCCCCACTCTCCGCCAAGCAGGGTATCATTGGGTTCTGTTTCAGTGGAATGGCTTGTGCATATAGTAATGGGAGGCGAGCTCGCCGCTGAAATTCCCGCCACACTCATCACAATGTGTTAGCTGTGTCAACGTCAGTAGTGGGTCTTGGAGTTTTGAGATAAAGTGCCGCACTTAAAGGCAATGGGGCCACTGAATCTAGCTCAACAGCCACATGTGGCTGATAGGGAGTCGGGTACACCCAGAAATGTAAGAATTGGGCCTGTGCGCTCAGTGCATATAAATGCATGTCCGGAGCACCCAACCCCCCTTGCCTCAGCGGCAGGGTCAACAAGGCCCATGATACTCTGGCCTGAGTGCAGGGCCCACACCAAGGATAAGAGATGAGAACGAAGGCAAGCAAAGAAGTGTTTTGTAAGCGGGATTGGTATGTTGGTGAATAGATATAGGAACTTTGGCAGGATTACCATTTTTGCCAGTGCCACCCTGTCAGCTATAGAGAGTGGCAAATTTGACCAGATTGCCACCTTACCCTCCAGCCAATCTACCGCCCAACCAAAATTTAAGGAGCAAATGCTCTGGAGGTTACGGCTTATCCATATCCCCAGGTATTTTACTTCGTCTGCCTCCCAGCGCAGTGGGAACTCTGATTTCACTTCCGGTGTATTGTCAGTTAGGGGGAACAACACCAATTTGGTCCAGTTAATAGATACCCCTGAAAGGCCACCAAACTTTACAAACTCCCGTAATAGAGGGTTCAGATTTTCAGCTGGGTTCAGAACGTAGAGGGTGACATCATCCACGTATAGGGAAATTGTCAAACTGCGTGAACTGAAGACTATCCCCTTGCTAGTGTGGTGTTGCCTTATACGGGCTGCGAGTGGTTCCATGGCTATGGCGAATACCAAAGGAGATAAGGGACACCCTTGACGTGTGCCTCGAGAGATCTCAAAAGGGTCCGATATCACACCGTTAACTCTAACTCGTGCTATGGGCTTGGTGTATAGAAGGCGAATTTGATTTAAAAATAACGTGCTGAAGCCCATACGTTGTAATATGCGAAATAAATAAGGCCACTCAAGGGAGTCAAATGCTTTTGTGGCGTCCAAGAACGCCGCAGCTGCATGGACCGTGGGGAGTAGATAGTGCAACACCGAAAAAACGGTTCTAAGGTTATGGGACGTGGAACGACCAGGTATACATCCCGATTGGTCCGGCAGGGCCACCATTGGAAGTAAAGGCTGCAGACGGTCAGCTATGATTTTGGCGAATATTTTTACATCAACATTAATGAGGGAAAGGG
Source organism: Lissotriton vulgaris (assembly GCF_964263255.1). Taxonomy (NCBI): domain Eukaryota; kingdom Metazoa; phylum Chordata; class Amphibia; order Caudata; family Salamandridae; genus Lissotriton; species Lissotriton vulgaris. The sequence continues at coordinate 583,580,020 of NC_141695.1, forward strand.
GCCTGTAGGAGTCTAGGAATTGGCTATCTTTGTCTGGCTTCAGCAATGTAATAATAAGGGCTTCTCTCATCGATGCAGGGAAGATCTCTAATTGTAATGGTTCCGCAAAAACTTCATGTAATCTGGGTGCCAATTCCTCCACATATGTTTTATAGAACACTGTGGTGAGCCCATCTGGGCCCGGTGCCTTATTTAACGGTAAACCCTTAATCACCTTTGCTATATCATCAACCGACACTGGGAGGTCCATGTATTTATGGTGTACATCCCGGAACCAAACGAGTGCGATAGATTCAAGGAAGTCCTCAAAATGTTCAGGAGTGGTAGTGTGCCTAGTCGTATATAAGTCAGCATAATAATTCTTGAATTCTTGCTGAATGCCCGGCTGCCTTACAATGACATTTCCTGTGGGGCTATTGATTGTATGCATGTATTCCGTTTTTGTTGTGGTACTAAGCAGTCTCGCCAGAGTACGGCTAGGCCTATCACCCTCACCATAGCGCCTGGCCTCTGCATGTTTACCCAGGAATTTTAGTTCTCGCTGTGCCTCTTCCGTATAGTCCAGCAACTTTGCCTTTAGCTCTGCCGCTGTGTCTGGCATTGGGTTTTCACAGAATAGTTTCTCTAGGTTTTTCATCTGGCCTTCAAGTGTGTTAATGGTACCTATGATCGACTTTAGGACTCCAGCTTGTCGCGCTATACATTGTCCTCTTATGACCACCTTGAAGGCGTCCCACAGTATTGAGTCAGTAGATACCGATCTTGCGTTAGTATCAAAATAATCTGTGATATCCCGTGTAATGTCTTCTGTGAAGGCTTCATCAAGGAGTGCATGCGGCGGCAATCGCCAACTAAATGCCTGGGTCGGGGCATCTGGAATATTTAATATTTAATTCTGATAATGAGTGGGCCATACCATCTACACGTGCAGTCCAAGTGGCCACATCAGGAGTGACTAACCAAATATCTAATCGGGACCAAGCAGCATGATGACTAGAGATACATGTACCTTCACGTGCAGTAGGGTGCCTCACTCTCCAAATGTCTGTTAATGTACCTTCTAGCATGATATCATGTAGAGCATGGTTTGCGTGTGGGTGTAGCGGTCGTGATGCACCTCGTCGGTCAATGGAATCATCCAGGACTGCATTAAAGTTCCCACCCCAGTTTATGGTATCACAGTCCATCCCAGCAATTCGAGCCCAGACCGTTCTATAAAATGCGGGGTCATCTACGTTAGGACCATACACAGCTGCAAGAGTTATCAACTTGCCATTATGCACACCATTCCCGACAACATATCTACCATTTGGATCAATGTATGTGGTGCGTTCTCTCCAGTCCAAATCATTACGCATCAATATTGCTACCCCTCGAGAATAATTTGAAAATATGGCAGAGTATATTTCACCTCACCGGTCATGCTTAAGTTTCCCTGAAGGCAGGGAATTAATGTGTGTTTCTTGTAGAAAACAAACATCTATTGCATGTCTCTGTAAATATGCGTGCATTAACCTCACTTTCCTACCATCGTTTAGACCTCGGATGTTCCATGTAAGGATTTTAGTCACTCCCATTTGCAATAAACAGATTGATCGCTTCCGTTCCCAGCCTGGCTCCCAATAACAGTGCAATGCATGACAAATTGAGTTATATAAATATCGTACTGGCATCTTACCAAACCCCTAACTGCTTCCACCCACCCCCCACCCACAGCAACCCCCCAATCAGGTCGTGTCTGAATCCCCCCATGAACAGGCAGAACATGAAAACTTACAAAGAATGGGAAATTTCCAGTGGGGGCGAGGTTGTAGAGGCGTACTCCCCTGTTTGCACAGGGTGGCCAAGCTTACAATTAGCAAACCTTCCCCAACAGCGGCCTAGATCAACGTACACTGCAGCATATCAATACAGAACGTATGTGAACAAGCCTCATAGTGGAACGAAAAAGGAAGACATTGCCTTGGCAAGAAAGCCAACTGCAATGTCTGCTACCACCAAATTAACATTCTTTAGCAATATATTCCGGGACAATGTAGCATTTGAAGCAGGTAGATTAGCACAACCAAATCTTACACGACCCATGCCAGCAATCAGTCATTATCACTTAGACATTACGTCAGAGGATCGTCCCCGGCTCCTTTTCGATTCGCAGAGGGCCCACAGACATGTTTTGCAAATTTGAGGGCCGATTTTCCGTCCGCAAAGTATTGAGACGTAACCTCGTGGGACACCTTAAGTTTAGCCGGGTAGAGTAAAGAGTAAGGAATCTGCGCCTGCAGAAGCGATCTCTTGGCCTGAAGGAATTCACGGCGCGCAGCTTGCACCGCAGGGGTGAAGTCAGGGTAGAACGAGATATTGTTCCCTTTGTGGGTAATAGGGCCATGTTCTCTGGACAGTCTGAGAATAGTGTCTCTGTCTTGGTAGTTCAGAATCTTCACGAGGATGGGCCTAGACGTACCCCCAACTGGCGGCTTGGGGCCCAGAGCTCTGTGCGCTCTTTCCACTGCAAACACCGGTGACAGACTTGGGTCACATAGGTCTCCATCTTTGGCATAGCTGTAGTCTCTGGAATTCCAAGAAGGCGTATGTTGTTTCTTCTAGAGCGCACTTCCAGGTCATCATTCTTTGCCCGTATGACCATGAGGAGTTTGTCCATTTGTCGGAGTTGTTTCTTTGTTTCCTGCCTAAACTCGTGGAATTCGGTTTGTCTGTTTTCCAGGCAGTCCAGTCTGGTTTCGTGCGTCGTGACTTGTGATTTTACCAGATCGAGTTGTGAGGTCAGGTTGTCTAGGTTTGCGTCTATGATCTGCAGGCTCAATCGCATTTCCAACATTAGAGATTTTAAGTCACCCCTTGGTCGTCCAGGGCTTCACCCTCCCCGGATGCATCTTGGCTCTGCTCAGGTGGTTTACCGCCCTTTGCAGCTGGAAACGGTATCTTGGACTGTCTGGCGTCCGATCTGCCCTTTGTGCACCTGATGCTCGTTGTGCAGCCACAGCCCAGCTATCCACAGCTGTCCTGCAGCCAAATCTTCACGCAAGACTCAGTTTTAAATCACATCTTTTCGTTGTTAAATCCGCTTACAAGCAGTTTCTCCGTAAAGCAGCAGGCCGCAACTGCCCAGGACTTCGCATTGGAAGATGGCCAGTGGTAGTCAGCAGCCACTTTTACTTCTTGAGCGTTGTAAAATAACGTCCTCAGGGCTTGGAGACTCCTCACAACAAGGACAGCACTATATATCTCGCCAACCCCTCTATCCGTATCTACCGGTGTTATGTGTATATGACATGTTATCTTGGCGACCTCAGGATCCCAGCCGCTTCAGGCTACACAACAGACAAAATGGCGGCGTAGTATAGATTATAAAATGGCATCTCATCTGTACTGGCAGGGAGTGTCACACTAAACCCGCAGGCCTCGAGCCCCTACGAGTGCTGCACCTCGTGTTCTAATATCAATGACTCCTGCGTCTCTGTGACTGGCTTAGTAGTGGTTATGGGTTGGTAAATAATCAGTCATATCCCAGCAGCTCAGTCCAATAATCACACCTGCAGGTGGAACCAAGATTGCGCACAAATGCAGTGTATATTAGGACCCCGACCGGTCCCAGACACCCGGTGGGGAAATGCCGTGCTTCATACACCAAATCACACTCTCGGTTTTATGGAACCGGGCTAGCGCTATTATCGAGCCTCAGGTAAAATGGCTGCCGCACTTATCTTTAGTGTCTGTGTCCCCGAGCTGGACTCCAGTTATGAGCTGATCCTACAGCACGGACTGCAGATTTCCGATATCCACCCCCCAAGCGGGGAATTGCAGCTCACAGCATTCAGGGTGCGCGTCTCTCATGCCAGGTCACCGGTGACGCCTCTCAGCTCGGCCTGCACGATTGGAACCCGGAGCCCGAGGCTCGGTTCCCGCCTCCGGCACTCCGCCTCAGTTCCGTCCCGCTCGATCTGACCTGATTATACTTCGCTCACCACTTTTCCATTCTTGTTGAAAATTAGCTCGTTCGGTTCGTTGCTGTCTCCGGTTTCGTTTTGCAGTGCTTGTGCTGCTTCGATTGAAGGTTTAATCAGGATTTTGGCAGGATAATGAGCTTGGCCCGCGGAGCTCGCCTAGAGAGCGGCCATTTCGCAGCCCTGCAAGCCACGCCTCCCTTGTAGATGGTATTTAGTAGTAAGTTGGGTAATCTGTTTAAAAGGAGAAACATTAAACACTGTGTTAGACATTATTTGTTCATTTATATTTTTGCAAGTTACAATTATTTTACTTTTTATTTTAAATATATTTAATACTTACCTTGAGATGTAGTTTGGGGGCCGAAGCATGCCCCCTTCTCTTTGTGACTTTCGGTTGGGGGCTGAGGGGATACCTATGGTGCCCCCGTTAGTCCCTGCACTGTGTGGCAGGCTCCTTGAGGTGCAGGGATTAACACAATCTCCCATTTCTCTATGGGAGCTTGTGCTACAGCGGGTTTACTAGAGAAATGGGAAAATGAGGTCACACCATGTGCAGTTGCATTGTAATTGCTGTGTTGGTCGGAGGCAACTCCGACCAACATCATAATCGAGACCTACATAATTATTTCTAAATCACAATATTTTTGTTTTTGATATTTTTCGTTGATATTTTGTGTTTGATATAAGTGAGTTTTAGAGTTATATTTAGGGACTCAATATTTGTGTTAATATTACATTTTTGAGAATTGTGTGAGTCGATATTTGTTGTCTCTATATAATGTAAGTGATCTTGTCACTGATGTGTCCTAGAACCCTGGCTGGCATCAAAGTGTACTCCTCCAGGCCCAATTGGGGGTTTCCCCACAACCTATGCAGGTGCAGGAATTCGCATTGCAGCATCTCGCAGGCCCTGACCGGCAGTCTCATCTTAACCGACGCAGTGCTATGCAACTTGATGAAGGACCTCGCATGACAGCCCTCGCCGCTTCTTATTGGAACCAACGTAGAGCCAAATAAATTTACGCAGGACTTTGCATCGCAGCCCTCAAAGGCGTTAATTTTTCACAACATGCATTCCTCTGAATGGCTGTAGGAAAGAGAAAGCATTCGTTTCCTGGTTGTATGAAGTGTAAAATGCACTTCTTTCACACAGGACTGATGTGTGGAACACAGTTTATTATTCAATTTCCATAAGTTACATCCATAAGGACCAGCCAGTAACTGCCACTCCTCCACACCTCATTCCAGTCCCTCTGACCACACTCAAGACCAGTGGCGGCTAGAGAAATTTCAAATTGGTAGGTGTATAAATTGGTCCTGGGATTTATCTAGCCAGCAAAGTTTGTGGTTTGGGTGGGAAGGGTAACAAGTTCCTGAATCAAGCTGATACTTTCAATCCTTCAATGTTTCTTACACTTTTTATTTTTTCATTTTACAATAAAAAACATACATATTTATATATTCTTTATCCATGTGCATATTTCCGCTGTGACATGTTTTCAATCATTTCTCACTTCAACTTTTACTTGAGATAGTTTCAGCATCAAAGTGTCATGGAATCACCTGGTAGCCCTACTATTCTGGGTAGGTTTGGGTTCTTCCTCTCTGTTTTGGAAAGTGTTACCTTTTATAGCCTTGGTACAATGACACCCTTAAATCCATGCGTAAGGACTGTAAAAAAAGCCGAGCGTCTCTGGAGAAGAGAATTCAACAGTGGGGATAAGATCAACTATATATCTAAACAAAAATTGTATCATAAAGCTATTCACACGGCACGCGCAGCTTTGTACGCAGACAAAATCAATTCAAGTCCTAACCCTGCTAAAATAGTTTTCAAACTAGTTCAAGAACTACAGAGCACTAGGTCACCCCCCCCCCCCAGTATTTCGTCTGTGCAACAATGCGAGGATCTCGCCACGTACTTTATAGAGAAAGTTCAAAATATTTATAAAACATTCTCTCAGCACTCCCTCAATCCTATCAACCCCACTAATTTCACCTCTAACTGTACCCTTCTAACTCAAATCCCTGATATTTCTCTTGACGACCTTACTAAACTGTGCAGAAAGGTGAAATCAGGCTCCCCTGCAGATCCTATGAGCCCTACTCATTTCATGGACTCGCTCGACTTCTTCTTGCCTTCCATAGCTGCCATACTCAATCTTTCCTTCTCCTCAGCTAGTGTTCCGATAGCCTGGAAACAAGCGTGGGTTTCACCCATTATCAAAAAACCCAATCTAGGCCCATCTAAGCCGGAAAATATCCGACCCATATCTCTGCTCCCATGGCTGTCCAAACTTGCAGAGGCCCATGTAAATAGCGTCCTGTCCCAACATATGGACCAGAATAACATCCTGGACCCATCCCAAAATGGGTTCAGACCGGACCACAGTACGGAGTCCGCCCTCCTGGCTACTTCCGAATACCTCCGGACGATCTTAGATTCCGGTCATAGTGCTGCGCTGATTCTTCTTGACCTCAGCGCAGCCTTTGACACGGTATCCCACGACATCCTTCTTAAACGTCTGGAGTTGACTGAAGTTTCTGGCCTTGCCTTGACATGGTTCCGCTCGTTCCTAAAGGACAGATCCTTCGGGTGTCAGCCCCTCCATTCCTATCCAAACCCCACCCCATTGCACAGGGAGTTCCTCAGGGCTCTGCGCTGAGCCCCTCCCTCTTTAACCTTTACGTGCAGCCACTTGCAGCAGTGGCCAAAGAGTGGGGGCTGACGCTGGTGTCGTATGCCGACGACACCCAGCTAGCCATCACCCTCACGGAAGGCCCCTCCATCGCGGCCTCTAGATTCAGGGATGGCCTTGCGGCAGTGGCCCAATGGATGACGGATAACTATTTACAGCTCAACGCGGGAAAGACGGAAGTGCTGCTCCTTGGCAAAAACACCAGCCACTGGAATGAGTACTGGTGGCCATCATCCCTAGGCCCCATTCCTCCTCCCAAGTCCCTAGTAAAAAATCTAGGAGTCTGGATGGACGCTTCACTTAGCTATCAGACTCACACCAAGAAAGTGGCTGCCACCTGTGTTGGTCTGTTGAGGAGTCTCAGCCCCATACTTGGCTTTTTCGACGCTAAGGTCTGCCAACTTATCATCCAAGCGACAATCCTCTCTCGCTTGGACTACGCCAATTCCCTCCTCTTAGGCGCCAACAAAGGAGAAATAGCACGACTGCAACGCGTGCAAAAAGGCGACAAGAGCTTTAGTTGGCCTTCCCCGCAGATGCTCGGTTAGAGCTACTATCCGCAACTTGTATTGGCTCCCTGTTGACTCCAGAATTCACTTCAAAGCCCTTATCATGACCTTCAAAATCTTTAAACTGGGAAGTCCTACTCTCCTACAAACTCTCCTCACTCCCTACGTTCCACGTCGTGATCTGCGTTCCTCTAACCAATACTTATTGAACGTTCCCTGCACAAAGCTTTGCCGTATTGGAGGACGTTCCTTTAGGGTCTTGGGAGCCAAGCTTTGGAATGCTCTGCCTCTCAATATCCGCTCCCTAGAAAGCCTCCCCACTTTCCAAAAGGCTATTAAGACCCTTCTGTTCCCCTCTGTTTAGGTCACTTCTTTTCCTCCTCTCCTAGCTCAGGTGGGATTCTGTGATTCTCCTTAGCGCCGGGACGCCTCTTCGCTGGGGCAGCTGTTTGCGCTTTACCAAAACCACAGAATAGAATAGTGCCCTTGGATAATAACCAGCTTGTAGACAGCTTTTATGAGGATTAGTGGACTTCCCCCAGGTATTTATCGAAAATGTATTTTAAATCACTTTGGGAAAGTTGGCATGCACAGTATATGGTATAAACGATATGTATAGGAGGCAGTGGAGTAGTTCCAAAAAAGTGCTTGGTAATGGGAAATGCTGCACATTGAATAACATTTAGGCAGTAAAACGGGTCAGATCTCAAATGGCTTGGCACACCCATTCCCTTTGCTTAATGCCCGTGTGCACAGCTAGCTTCATTTCCAAGGTTCAGAGAGCTTTTGTTGTGAGATAACTTGAAGCAGACCCTGAGAACTGCAAGTGAGTACTATCAACACTTCATCCAATTGTTTCTCTCTGCCAGTACCTATATTAGATGCAGTACTAATTTGTTTCTTTTCAGCAAAGAGGAAATTGGGTACAACAACACAGGTCAGTTTCTGCAGCTGTAAACTTAGGTTCTACAGAGAGGTGGCTCCACCAGGGTCTTCTACAATCAGTGATTATAAGGTTCGATAATTCCTTTATGGTGAACAATGACTTTTCCGTCCTAAATGCAGAGTATCACAGCATATACCATTTTCAAAGTAACACTTGCCGTGATGTAGAATGTTGTGAAGGACCAGCCTTAATCCTTTTACTTTCTGTGAAAGGGCATAATATTATTTAAGGAGTAATAGGCAACTGTGCCTACAAGGGAATTTGTTTAGAGTACTCAGTAAAGCTAATTAAGCAAATTACTCTATGGTTAAGTTCCAGTTGGTGATTAACCTTTGAAAAATTGAAACATCAATTCACTCATTTACATCATACTTAATATGTAATGAATAATTTTAAGAAAAGGGGGTGGTGATGAACAGAGTGTCTGAATTAAGCAGACCACTCTTACCCAGTCCAAAGATCAGGGCTTGATCCATCACCGTTTTTTAGCTCACTGCACCATCCCAGCTCAGAACTTGGCTATATGCAAATTAGTCTGACCCTGGCCCAGTGCATCATGGGAACAGGGCAGACCAAACTACCAAGCCAATTCTTATACTGGGAAGGAAACAAGCTACCGGGGACTGGTTTCTGGCATTTCAGCCGTCTTCGGCCCGGCTTGCTTGAATCCTGATGGTGCAATGAGCTAGGGACTCACATCTGAGTATACCCTTCCACGCTTATGGTGGACAAAAATGATTCAGAAAAGGGGGTGGTGATGAACAGAGTGTCTGAATTAAGCAGACCACTCTTACCCAGTCCAAAGATCAGGGCTTGATCCATCACCGTTTTTTAGCTCACTGCACCATCCCAGCTCAGAACTTGGCTATATGCAAATTATTCTGACCCTGGCCCAGTGCATCATGGGAACAGGGCAGACCAAACTACCAAGCCAATTCTTATACTGGGAAGGAAACAAGCTACCGGGGACCGGTTTCTGGCATTTCAGCCGTCTTCGGCCCGGCTTGCTTGAATCCTGATGGTGCAATGAGCTAGGGACTCACATCTGAGTATACCCTTCCACGCTTATGGTGGACAAAAATGATTCAGAAAAGGGGGTGGTGATGAACAGAGTGTCTGAATTAAGCAGACCACTCTTACCCAGTCCAAAGATCAGGGCTTGATCCATCACCGTTTTTTAGCTCACTGCACCATCCCAGCTCAGAACTTGGCTATATGCAAATTAGTCTGACCCTGGCCCAGTGCATCATGGGAACAGGGCAGACCAAACTACCAAGCCAATTCTTATACTGGGAAGGAAACAAGCTACCGGGGACCGGTTTCTGGCATTTCAGCCGTCTTCGGCCCGGCTTGCTTGAATCCTGATGGTGCAATGAGCTAGAGACTCACATCTGAGTATACCCTTCCACGCTTATGGTGGACAAAAATGATTCAGAAAAGGGGGTGGTGATGAACAGAGTGTCTGAATTAAGCAGACCACTCTTACCCAGTCCAAAGATCAGGGCTTGATCCATCACCGTTTTTTAGCTCACTGCACCATCCAAGCTCAGAACTTGGCTATATGCAAATTAGTCTGACCCTGGCCCAGTGCATCATGGGAACAGGGCAGACCAAACTACCAAGCCAATTCTTATACTGGGAAGGAAACAAGCTACCGGGGACCGGTTTCTGGCATTTCAGCCGTCTTCGGCCCGGCTTGCTTGAATCCTGATGGTGCAATGAGCTAGGGACTCACATCTGAGTATACCCTTCCACGCTTATGGTGGACAAAAATGATTCAGAAAAGGGGGTGGTGATGAACAGAGTGTCTGAATTAAGCAGACCACTCTTACCCAGTCCAAAGATCAGGGCTTGATCCATCACCGTTTTTTAGCTCACTGCACCATCCCAGCTCAGAACTTGGCTATATGCAAATTAGTCTGACCCTGGCCCAGTGCATCATGGGAACAGGGCAGACCAAACTACCAAGCCAATTCTTATACTGGGAAGGAAACAAGCTACCGGGGACTGGTTTCTGGCATTTCAGCCGTCTTCGGCCCGGCTTGCTTGAATCCTGATGGTGCAATGAGCTAGGGACTCACATCTGAGTATACCCTTCCACGCTTATGGTGGACAAAAATGATTCAGAAAAGGGGGTGGTGATGAACAGAGTGTCTGAATTAAGCAGACCACTCTTACCCAGTCCAAAGATCAGGGCTTGATCCATCACCGTTTTTTAGCTCACTGCACCATCCCAGCTCAGAACTTGGCTATATGCAAATTATTCTGACCCTGGCCCAGTGCATCATGGGAACAGGGCAGACCAAACTACCAAGCCAATTCTTATACTGGGAAGGAAACAAGCTACCGGGGACCGGTTTCTGGCATTTCAGCCGTCTTCGGCCCGGCTTGCTTGAATCCTGATGGTGCAATGAGCTAGGGACTCACATCTGAGTATACCCTTCCACGCTTATGGTGGACAAAAATGATTCAGAAAAGGGGGTGGTGATGAACAGAGTGTCTGAATTAAGCAGACCACTCTTACCCAGTCCAAAGATCAGGGCTTGATCCATCACCGTTTTTTAGCTCACTGCACCATCCCAGCTCAGAACTTGGCTATATGCAAATTAGTCTGACCCTGGCCCAGTGCATCATGGGAACAGGGCAGACCAAACTACCAAGCCAATTCTTATACTGGGAAGGAAACAAGCTACCGGGGACCGGTTTCTGGCATTTCAGCCGTCTTCGGCGCGGCTTGCTTGAATCCTGATGGTGCAATGAGCTAGAGACTCACATCTGAGTATACCCTTCCACGCTTATGGTGGACAAAAATGATTCAGAAAAGGGGGTGGTGATGAACAGAGTGTCTGAATTAAGCAGACCACTCTTACCCAGTCCAAAGATCAGGGCTTGATCCATCACCGTTTTTTAGCTCACTGCACCATCCAAGCTCAGAACTTGGCTATATGCAAATTAGTCTGACCCTGGCCCAGTGCATCATGGGAACAGGGCAGACCAAACTACCAAGCCAATTCTTATACTGGGAAGGAAACAAGCTACCGGGGACCGGTTTCTGGCATTTCAGCCGTCTTCGGCCCGGCTTGCTTGAATCCTGATGGTGCAATGAGCTAGGGACTCACATCTGAGTATACCCTTCCACGCTTATGGTGGACAAAAATGATTCAGAAAAGGGGGTGGTGATGAACAGAGTGTCTGAATTAAGCAGACCACTCTTACCCAGTCCAAAGATCAGGGCTTGATCCATCACCGTTTTTTAGCTCACTGCACCATCCCAGCTCAGAACTTGGCTATATGCAAATTAGTCTGACCCTGGCCCAGTGTGCATCATGGGAACAGGGCAGACCAAACTACCAAGCCAATTCTTATACTGGGAAGGAAACAAGCTACCGGGGACCGGTTTCTGGCATTTCAGCCGTCTTCGGCCCGGCTTGCTTGAATCCTGATGGTGCAATGAGCTAGGGACTCACATCTGAGTATACCCTTCCACGCTTATGGTGGACAAAAATGATTCAGAAAAGGGGGTGGTGATGAACAGAGTGTCTGAATTAAGCAGACCACTCTTACCCAGTCCAAAGATCAGGGCTTGATCCATCACCGTTTTTTAGCTCACTGCACCATCCCAGCTCAGAACTTGGCTATATGCAAATTAGTCTGACCCTGGCCCAGTGCATCATGGGAACAGGGCAGACCAAACTACCAAGCCAATTCTTATACTGGGAAGGAAACAAGCTACCGGGGACCGGTTTCTGGCATTTCAGCCGTCTTCGGCCCGGCTTGCTTGAATCCTGATGGTGCAATGAGCTAGGGACTCACATCTGAGTATACCCTTCCACGCTTATGATGAATAATTTTAACACAGGTGTACATTTCTGCATTTGGTGCTCATTTAATGAGGGTACATAAAATAGGGGATACAAAATCTGATTAAAAAAAAACACAATTACAGAGGCAGACAAATCATATACAAAAAATTGTAGTCTTCAAATCATTAGTGTTACCATCTATTTCAAACTTATGAACACAGAAATAGAATCCGACAAAACAGAAAACAATTCCGGACAAATTAAATCATTGAAGAAAATACATGAGCTTGTAGATGTTTTGGTCTTGGTGGCAGAGGAGTCCGTTAGACCATCTTCAGTGAATGTGAATGTCCAAGCTGAAATTTAAGTCCTAACACAAGCAATCACACAGGATTTGCTTTTAATGGCACTCGTTTCAGTCCAGCAGCATGTACAGGACACTGTTCCTCTAGACTTCCGCTGTCTTCTCAGATGGCACTAATGATTTGAAGGCTACAATTGTTTCTATATGATTTGTCTGCCTTTGTCATTGTGTTCTGTTATCACATTTTGTACCCCCTTTTTTATTTACCCACTATAAACGAGAAAAAACTCAGAAATATACACCTGTGTTCAAATTGTTAATTACATATGGACATTCACCAAGCACACTGAATAATTCACCATTACGGTGTCTGTGACCTGTAATTTTTAATAAATATAGTGAAGCGTCTGGTTTTTGACACATGCTTGACCAGCTCTATGGGTTAATTGTAATTCTCCTTTCACTGTCCTGAAGATGGTCTAACGGACTCATATGCCACCAAGACCAAAACATCTACAAGCTCATGTATTTTCTTCAATGATTTAATTTGTCCGGAATTGTTTTCTGTTTTGTCGGATTCTATTTCTGTGTTCATAAGTTTGAAATAGATGGTAACACTAATGATTTGAAGACTACAATTTTTTGTATATGATTGGTCTGCCTCTGTAATTGTGTTTTTGTTATCAGATTTTGTATCCCCTATTTTATTTACCCTCATTAAATGAGCAAAAAATTCAGAAATTTACACATGTGTTAAAATTGTTCATTACATATTAAGTATGATGTAAATGAGTACATTGATGTTTCGATTTTTCAAAGGTTAGTCACCAACTGAAACTTAACCATAGAGTAATTTGCTTAATTAGCTTTACTGAGTACTCTAAACAAATTCCCTTGTAGGCACAGTTACCTATTACTACTTAAAGTTCCCAAGCCTCCAAGGGTGTATTGGGGTTCCCACAGTTTTTTTTATCATATTCTTTAAAGCAGCTGTCCTTCCCACAAGCCTGCTTCTGTTCACTTGCACATGCACAACTCACTCTCCATCTTTCCTGTCATTTTCATGTGTGGAAGCCTAAATTGAGGATGTTTTCGGGTACGTATATCTAAATTAAACTGTCACCATCAAATTGTAGCAATGAATCCAGCGTTGCAGCAGGAAGGGCCAAGGTAAGGTAAGAGTCGGAGAGAGTAAATCATCTAAATCACAGGGCGCAATGTTTTCAATGGTTACTGCCACTTTCTAGTGCTGGGTGCATTTCTGCCATTTAATTAGCATTTGGAGGGTTCATGGCTACAAATACGAGCCTGAGCCAATATCATGAAACACCTCCAGAACCCACACACCAAACAAATACTAGACTGTTAAGAGGATATATGCCTTCCTGACAATTCCTCTCATGCACCTGCCTGATCAGGAGCAGGGAGTGTTAGAGATGATGGTAGTGCCAGCATGGCCCTGCTCATTCTCTCCTGAGCTGGATGTCGATTTGTCAGAAAATACTCCTCCCAATGTTTCCTTCTCCTCCGAGATTTCATCTTCTTCCCCCAAAATCACTGCACAGGCTAAAGCTGATAGCATAGAACTTGAAAAGGGAGGATTGAAAAATAGGGGGTGTGGGGTTAGGAAATCATACACTTTAAGGTCAAATAACAAACACTGAAAGTTATTTTCTAACTGGTGTGAATTTAGTTCCTCATCTAGCTGATTTGTCTCTTTGAGTTTGAAGGTTCCAACATTAAGATTACAATCGTAGATAATTAAAGTGGTTTGTTCTTCTGGAACAGCCTGGTGGAGGACTGCAGTACTATCTGAATTTCTTGTCCATGTGTTGTTTTGAACACACATTCTTCATACGTAAACAGTTTGCAGAGGGAAGTGTTAAGGAATATGTGTCAGCGTTGAGAATCGTAGCTGCAACATGTGAATATGGAGTGAATTTAGATAGATAGATATTTGTGAACAATTTTTTTTCAACTGTCATTCTAGAAAGATCTATGAGAGAATGTTAAGTTGTACAAATCCTACACATTTAGAGGTCATTAACATGACCAAAAGTATTGAGAGGTCTATATTTTCCTCATATGTTTTGAATGAAGAGACGGCAAATAATGTTGGATCTACATCTGATCCAGAACAGCAGATGGATTCTGTACGTGTAGTTAACACGTGGGAAAAATTTGAAGAACATCAATAAAAATCTATGGACACTTGTTATCAATGTGTGTCTTAGAACCATCTTAGTAATTATTCAGGATGTCCAGCAATTGGCAAACGATGCTTATTTTATAAAAAATTGGTCATTTTCAGACTGTGTAAGAACAACACAACTACAATGAAAGTCGGAAGTGTTGATGTAGAGGATAACACTTGTTCAGGAAAACTCAGCAATGCGGTTTTACATCTTACCGTTGAATGCAATTCTGTATTCATTGCTGTTCCTGTAAAAGGGCTACTTTGTGATGTTGTAATTGATAGCATTTCTTTCCAGGTGATGGCTGATTCTGGCTCTCCAATCACAGCGATACCACATTTCGCAATAATTGGGGGGACAAAATGTCTTTAATATCAACTGATGTGACTCCCAAGGCATTTGGGGAAGATGACTTTGATATGCTAGGCTACTTTACATCTAAGTTAAAATGTTTTTGTAGGGAAACCATCACCAAAATGTATGCTGTCATTAAAGGACAGGATATATTTGGGTGGCAAGGTTTGGCTAAATTGGGTTGTATCTCAAACCAGATTTGTAACATACTGTAGTAGTTGGGGATATACCTGTAGCGTATGTTGGTGAAACGAAAGAAACGATTGAGAATATTTTACATGAGTTTGGTAATGTTATTTTCAGAGTAAATAGGTGGGGTTAAGGTTTTTGAACACCACACTAAGCTCAAACTTCAGAAAAAACATGTGGTTCACACTATTCGTCCCATCCCAGACAGCATTAGAGTAGTAAATTAATTAGTGTTAAAGGATCAATGGGCCTTATGTTGCAAGCCTTTTTCCCATTTGCAAATGGGCAGATTCTCAGAATCAGCCAATTTGTGAATTGGAAAAAGCCTTTTGGGATGTATCAACCCAAAAGGCCATTGCAAAATAGAGAATTGCAAAATTTGCGATTCTCTATTTTGCAAATGCCATTAAGTAATTGCAAATTGCGATTCCTTAAATGCAATTCTGGAAGCAAAAGAAAGTTGCTCTTTGGCCTTAAGGATTTGCAAATTACCACCAACTTCAAGTTGGTGGAAATTCGCGATTTTCTTTAAAAAAGCACTTTTTAGATTTTTTAAAAGTGCCTTATGTTGTACATTAGGCATGTATGTGCCCAAAATGTGCACACATGCATATTTCATGGGTGCAACAAGGTGTCCTTTTGGCACCCTTGCCACATTGAAATTGCATTCTCAATTTGCGATTCTCTAATTCAGAGTTCTTCAACCTGTGGGGCGTGCCCCCTGGGGGGGCGTGACACCATCTCAGGGGGGGGCACGCACTCCACTGTAATCTGACCTTCGTTCCCTTGGAGAACTCCGGTATGGCTGGAGGGAGGAAGGAAGAGGGAGGAGAAATCAACGGGGAACAAAGTGCCCATACTTTTGTTATGTTAACCCTCCCAGGAGAGGGTTAATGCTTCAGCTGCAGGGGGGGGTAGGATTACTCCTCTGCTAAAACCGAAAACAAACCAACTGACACGCTTTTAGCAGAGGAGAACCCTTGCCCCAGCCTTTCAAATGGGGGGGGGGGGGCTTGGGTAGGTGACTGAAAGAGCCAACTCTGTTCTACAGAGTCTTGCCCTCATTACCTTGACTTTTTTTAAACACAGTGTTGTAAATAGCGTTTTTCTATAATTAATTTTTAATTTAATGTGAGTCTATCACAGACATTTTGCAGATAAAACGTGTTTATGCGTCATGCAACATCCCTATAAAAAGTTTATTTTAGATCAATACAGGACATCACATATGAGAAATGGGTGGGTGTGACAAAGATTATTTGCAGTAATATTAGTGAACTGCTGTTGTGTTACATACTGAAAACACAGATCACTATCCCTGAATATCAGAAGTACACACATTTATTATTTGACCAAAGAAGGCATAAAAGAGCTGAGACTGGATCATAAAATCAAAGCTGGTCCGAACTGGGGCCTCCAAAATACATTTGGCCCTGGGCCCCCCAAAATCCTTAAAACGTCTCTGAAAGTTTCTTTTAAAATTACACAGGCAGGCTCGCAAAATTCCAACCAGCCATGTGTTGTTTAAACAGCCTGCAAAATGCCTGTCTTGACACTAAATAGTATGTATTCATGTCCGGCTTTAGCGCTGGTGGCGCCTGGTGCAAGAATTGTTTTTGGTGCCCCCACATACCATGACTGCCTCCTTGGATCCTCGCACTACCGCCAGACATATGTGTGTAATGGCCAGATTTTCTGCTTAGATGGGATCCGCCCCTAGGGGCCCCTCTAACCCAGCCAAAACGTAACCACATCCCTCCTCAGGACCATCTATCCAGGCACCTGGGTACCTACCTGAGGATGGGGAACTCGCAATATACAAGCTCATATTATCAGAAACACCACTAAATCTATAGGGATACTAAGAATACTCACTGATTACTAAGGACATCCATGCCCTACACCACACTCATACCTTATAGTCTCGCGACCACATGGGTCCAGACTAATCTACCCTGGGGCAGTTCTGATTATCTACCATTTACACACCAGTATCCTACCTGGTGTTCTCATTACACACATGGGTCTGCAGTCCCAGTGCTCTCATTTATACCCGGTCTGCAATCCAGCAGACCTACACACCCCTCCATCTTGGGTGCTCTCACTTACACACGGCTTACAATCTGGCAAGCCTCCGCACCGTATCCCTCCGGTGCTCTCATTTACACAAGCCACAATCCTGTGGGTATACACACTGACTGCAATCAGTGCTCTCACTAACGCCACTTACCAATGACGACCACTTTCCTATGAACACCTTCAGTTTTCTGTCTCTTCACTAAGGGTCTGCTACTACAATAATATTATGGGATAGCCGAATTACTTAGTGTCAACAATTCCCTAGCTCAAGGGCTCCCTGTTCTCCCTATTTATTCAGACTTACCGGAACATCTGACTAGAAGAAAAAGGTTACCTATGCTTTGGAACAGAAGACGCTATTTACAGGATTATGGGAGGGTGTACTAACTTTATCCCGTAGTTGCAGGTCTCCTATCTCCCTAATTATTCACTATTACTTACCTGATCAGGGGTAGCATCTGTTCAAACAGTAATACCTGACTAGGAAAGGGGATTACCCTCACTGTATGGGGACAAAGATATACACACTATGTGATTGAGTTATTCCTTGATTTAAGCGCTCCTACTCCCTTCTGAAGACAGGCTAGCTTTATCATAAACACACTCATACACACTAGTTCACTAATTAAATGGAATCACTTTATTGTAACAATGATAAAGACACATACACAGATCTGTATTATAATGGACACATCCACATGTAACTGACAAAGACTATAGATAGAACACACCGCTGCAAGGAAAAGGATTAGCAATACAAAAGCCTAGGGAATAAAGATAAGATTAAGATGTAAGTGTGATTAGTTCAGACTACCTCACCTATTAGAAGGAAGATTTCTCTCTGCCTCTGGTGGGATTAGGGCTCTCTCTGTCTCTCCCTCCTTCACCACATCACCACGCCTCTGGTTCAATTGCTCCAGCTGACAGCCTTCTTTGATGCTCTCTGCACTGCTCTCTCTCCTCATCTTCAGCACTGCTCTCTCTCCTCATCTTCAGCAATCATCTGCCTTCTTTCTCCATTCCAGAACTGCACTCTATTCTGCAGCTCCAGCAGACATCCTGTTCTCTCTCTCCAAGCTGAACTGAGCTCCAAGCTGAACTGAGCTCCAAGCTGGAATGAACTCCAAGCTGAACTGAACACAAGCTGGAATGAACACTCCTCCTCTCCTGTAGCTCGCTAATATGGAAGCTTGTCCTTTCATGGAAAGTTACGGCCAGTAACCTGCCGCCCACCAAATTCTTGTACCTCCCCGTACCAAGGACACGTTCCCAGCTGGCCAGCCTGAAGTTGTGTCTTCGGAGTGGAGAAAAATACATTCCTTCGATAAGGGCCAGCCTGAGCCGGTTCTCTCCAAGCGAACAACAGCTTTAACTATAAACTTTACCTTTACTCTAAAAAGCCTCTCAGCTCCATCAAGATGGAGTCCCTCTAGTTCTAGGCCTGTAGGCCTGAAAAGGATGAAATACCCCTTAGCTCTGTCAGAGTACCTACATAAACCATACCAATGTGTCAAGAATGTCAAAGCCAATAGGCAATAGACAGATTAGAGTCAAAAATAAGGGATCTATCATCATATTAAGCAGCTATCCTCTTCTAGGTCTGGAAAAAGGGCTTAAAAGGGCCAACATAAGCTAGGAATACATATCCTAGATGTGAGCAAGATTAAAGTCTATACTACTGCCCACTAGGGCCAAAAACCATGTCAACACATTCCACCCTTAGACTTTATCTTGTGAGCATCTATAAACAATAACATCCATATAAACAAACATCAACACAATCTATCAACAAATCAAAAACCAAAAAACTCTCTAAAATGAATGACAACTTAAAGAAATTCCACCTGAAAGTTAATGTAGGGAATAGAAATCTAACAACCAACTGAAAACAAATCAAAGCACCCTTGACTTGAATGCTGAAACATATCTAAGATTGGATCTGATAACAACAGAAACTATCCAAAGCATCCTCAAACTAAATGTGCCTCAACTTCTAGTGATAACTGGTGAAATCTAGTGATGTAGGGACTTATGTGTTGAATGAAAACAGCAAGGGGCCTAAATGGGGCCTACCTACTTCGGACAACTTAAGAACTAAATGTGCTTCAACTTCTAATGATAAAACAACAAAAGGGCCTAAATGAGGCCTACCTACTATGGTCAACTTAAGCTAATGATAACTCATGAAATCTATTGGTGTAGGGCCTTGTTTGTGGAATAACAATAACAATGGGCCTAAATGAGGCCTACCTACATTGGTCAACTTAAGCTAATGATAACTCATGAAATCTATTGGCGTAGGGGCTTGTTTGTGGAATAAAAACAACAATGGACCTAAATGAGGCCTACGGACATTGGTCAACTTAAGGAAACATTTGGTGAAATCTGAGAAATAAACATGACAAATTGTTCTCAAGGTCTGGGCAAACATGAATACTAAAAGACACACCTCCCAGGACAACCTAAAGTCTAGGGTAACCACCCTTGGATCAATCAAAGTAAAAGTGTAATAACAGGAAAATAAAGACAACCCCATTCCTACAAGATAGCTGGTGTAGCATTAAGCAGTGACATATATCTAAATGTGGTATATATGTAAAAGCACAATATCATAAAACAGTTAGCACCTAGTTTTCATCACACTGTGGAACACATGTGTGTACCACCATTTAAAAAAAAAAAAATTGTCCTTCATTGGCAAAAACTGTTTTGCAGAAAACAGGAAAACTATAATAGGTGACTGCATCCTAAAAAGCAAAGATAGTACTTCATAAACATCAAAATCATGAAAACATTTCTTTTTGTTTAAAAGTGGGGCCTGTTCGTAGTGATTGCAAAGAAAAACATGGGAATAATGCAGGCCAAGGGGTTGCATAACAGAATCCATTTGCGGGAAACATTATCAAAATCCAAGAAGAGAATATTATTGGCTTTGTCAAAAATATATCCAAAGTTATAATCTTGGGTTTAAACCTGACCGCTGAGGCAGCCAATATAGAATATAATTAACCCCTTCCAGGCTCATGACGAGCTCAGTCAGTGTTCAGCACAGGGGAAATTTGGGCAGTAATAGTCAATCTTTGGGGAATCAGTGTAGGTCACCACCCTGCGTCAGCATCCGGTAGCAAGGAAGCACGTCCTCCGCCGTTGATCCACCACCAATCCGGTCTGGTCTGGTCTGGTTCCATCTTCCAAAAATAATAAACTAACATAAAAACATGAAAATAAAAAACTAACATAATAACGGGAGTGGGAGGGGGGGTGGGCCGACGCACACACCGAACACCACAACCCAGCAACCTAGGACAAGAAAACAAGTATCATTAATCTTGCAGGATAAAATTTTCCATTTAAAAAGCACCCCAAGTGCTTTTCATTGTCGAAAAAAAAAAAAACTTAATTAATTAAAAACATTCTTCTAAAGTCAAGACATAATTAAAATCATATACTTTTAAATTTGTTTGGGCAAAATCTAATTGTAGATACACAGCCAGAAGGGCCTGGTCGTACCCTAATCCTCTGTGAGACAGCCCCTCCCTTCAGAATACGCAGGAGCCAGGCTACAGTGTGAAGTAATTTGAATCACTGCCAAGGGTTGATCTCACTGCAAGGGGAAGGCACTGCCAAGCACTCGATCCAAGCATCTCTAGTCTCTAATAAGGGAAGCCTACCCAGGCATACTGTATCTAACTAACTCCAAGGGCCAAGAGTCTGCCAACTACACTGCATGTGCAAGCATCCCTTATCAGCGGGCAATGAAGCTGTCTGCGCCGACAGCCAGGAGGAGCGAGTTAACCCCCCTTTACATAAACACACCGTCCGCGGAACAAAATTGGCTGTTAGCCAATCATAACAAGACAGGTAGTGTTCGGAGCCTGCAGAGGAAAAAACCCGTCTTCACAAACCAGCTGGTCTGCCAAGGTCGACAAACACATTCTTTGTAAGCTGTTCCCAGGCCTGATTCTCCAACTAACGAAAGCAAATTCATATGTGGATGCAAGCAATTTAAAATAATTCTGGTACAGTGTACTGCTACTTAAAAGCTCCACTTTCTAAAAAAAACTTTTGCCTAATTAATTCAACTAGAGGGCAAGGGACATTTGAAACATGGGCATTTATTTAGCATGCAGATCGACACACAGAAAGGGGCAATTTGCTTCTGCACACAATACTATGCATTTCTTATTTGAAAAAATGAATTATCATGGACTGTTGGGTTTAATATTTCTCTGATATCAGGCAGCATGTTTAATGAATACTGCTTTTACCATGCAAGGTATTACCTTGCTATCAACAGCTTGTCAAAGTACATAGGCGAGCCTTGTAACTAAATGCAAATTAAACTAATGTAAGGGACACATAGCAAATAGTTATCATTTTTAACCAAAATAGAACAACACATTCTGCTCCATCCTAACTATACACACTACCATCCAAAAAATAAAAAACGAAATCACAATATACTTGCAGCTGTTTAAAGGGAAATAATGTTAAAATAACATAAAATGCAAACACATTTCATCATTGATGTTTTTCAACCAGGGGCAACATCTAATTTTGCATTGCAGCGTGCAAGCCGTTCAATTCAACCTAGGAAAAGGGCCAAATTCATATATTATCAAACAGCCATTTATTTTCCAACTGAGTGGGTTAACAACGTATGCTGGACTGCTGCATATTAAAACAACTACATTTGAAAAAAAAAAGTCCAGTTTGCATCAGGGAAAAAATAATAATGAGAACACATTTGTTTTAAAAGCACACGGTTGCCTGTCACTAATTAAAAGCACATGTTACTGTGCACTGTTGGGCAAGATTTATTATTCTCAACCTGTGATCATTGCAAAACACCGGCCAGCACATTCCTTTCCAGATGGAAAACCCTCAAAGAAATAATTAATGAAAACAGCCCGTAGCGTGCGCACACCAACTGGGCCATCTTCTAATATTTCACTCATTTTAAATCATGCATTCAAAAATAATTCTCCACACGTCTGTGGATGCATATTAAGTAGCACGTTTTAAAAGAACACTGCTCTCTCTGTGCAAACCCTTATCTCAATCCGACTGGTTGATTTATAACTTACCGACCCCTAAGAGCCAGACACATGAAGTCATCAGTTCCAAGGCAAACCCACACAAATTCGTAGACGCATTTCAAAAAGAATGTTAAATGAACAGAGCCCTACGCTCAGCACAAGATGTTACCTTTCCATCAAGAAGCTGACAAAGCAAGTAGGCAGACTCAGAAACCAATCAACCATCAAAACACTCACTGACTTTTATAGTCAGCTCAAATTAACCATGCATGTTAAACAGCATGTTAAAATAAATACTGCCATCTCAATGCAAGATATTAACCCTTTGGCAGCTCAAACAAAATCATTTCCCAATGACCGTAGTACATGGGAAGTTCAAGATAACAACTCTCCACGTTTTCTCATAACACGTACGCACATCTTCAAAACGTTATCCCCAAGCACCCGAAAGAGATCCAGCTCTCTCCTGCCTAACGTAATGATAACATGCTCCATCCAAGCCATGACCACATGGCGCTATTCACAAGCCATATTTACAAGAGAAAAAAGTCATATTACATTGAACACATTTTACATTGCACAGCATAGGCAGATGCAGCAAGCAATATAATGGGCAATTTAAAAGCATTTTTTACACACATTTGTACAATTGGACCATCACAAAGATGTTACTGGCTCCTTCACGTAATGTCATCCTTCAACCCTGACAGTTCAAACACCAAAATGAAAATCATATCTTCCACCCTGCTTAAATCAAATGCCATAATGAACTGCAATCTCCTCACACTACAACTCTACAAGCCCATAGGTCACACAGGCTACATAAACTGCAAAACTTCACCAGATGGAACCGGCGCTCAGGGCACTCCCTCACAACACATGGGAACCTCTCCAAGCACATGGCCAGGACACACAGGAGACGTAAACGGACGACTACACCAGATGGAACTGGCGATCAGGGCACTCCCTCACAACACATGGGAAACAATCCAAGCACATGGCAGGTCACACAGGATTCGTAAACAGACGACTACGCTAGATGGAACTGGCGATCAGGGCACTCCCTCACAACACATGGAAAACAATCTAAGCACACGGCCAGGTCACACAGGATTCGTAAGATGCCGACTACGCCAGATGTAACTGGCGTTCAGGGCACTCCCTCACAACACATGGGAAAACAATCTAAGCACACAGCCAGGTCACACAGGATTCGTAAGATGCCGACTACGCCAGATGTAATGGCCAGATTTTCTGCTTAGATGGGATCCGCCCCTAGGGGCCCCTCTAACCCAGCCAAAACGTAACCACATCCCTCCTCAGGACCATCTATCCAGGCACCTGGGTACCTACCTGAGGATGGGGAACTCGCAATATACAAGCTCATATTATCAGAAACACCACTAAATCTATAGGGATACTAAGAATACTCACTGATTACTAAGGACATCCATGCCCTACACCACACTCATACCTTATAGTCTCGCGACCACATGGGTCCAGACTAATCTACCCTGGGGCAGTTCTGATTATCTACCATTTACACACCAGTATCCTACCTGGTGTTCTCATTACACACATGGGTCTGCAGTCCCAGTGCTCTCATTTATACCCGGTCTGCAATCCAGCAGACCTACACACCCCTCCATCTTGGGTGCTCTCACTTACACACGGCTTACAATCTGGCAAGCCTCCGCACCATATCCCTCCGGTGCTCTCATTTACACAAGCCACAATCCTGTGGGTATACACACTGACCGCAATCAGTGCTCTCACTAACGCCACTTACCAATGACGACCACTTTCCTATGAACACCTTCAGTTTTCTGTCTCTTCACTAAGGGTCTGCTACTACAATAATATTATGGGATAGCCGAATTACTTAGTGTCAACAATTCCCTAGCTCAAGGGCTCCCTGTTCTCCCTATTTATTCAGACTTACCGGAACATCTGACTAGAAGAAAAAGGTTACCTATGCTTTGGAACAGAAGACGCTATTTACAGGATTATGGGAGGGTGTACTAACTTTATCCCTTAGTTGCAGGTCTCCTATCTCCCTAATTATTCACTATTACTTACCTGATCAGGGGTAGCATCTGTTCAAACAGTAATACCTGACTAGGAAAGGGGATTACCCTCACTGTATGGGGACAAAGATATACACACTATGTGATTGAGTTATTCCTTGATTTAAGCGCTCCTACTCCCTTCTGAAGACAGGCTAGCTTTATCATAAACACACTCATACACACTAGTTCACTAATTAAATGGAATCACTTTATTGTAACAATGATAAAGACACATACACAGATCTGTATTATAATGGACACATCCACATGTAACTGACAAAGACTATAGATAGAACACACCGCTGCAAGGAAAAGGATTAGCAATACAAAAGCCTAGGGAATAAAGATAAGATTAAGATGTAAGTGTGATTAGTTCAGACTACCTCACCTATTAGAAGGAAGATTTCTCTTTGCCTCTGGTGGGATTAGGGCTCTCTCTGTCTCTCCCTCCTTCACCACATCACCACACCTCTGGTTCAATTGCTCCAGCTGACAGCCTTCTTTGATGCTCTCTGCACTGCTCTCTCTCCTCATCTTCAGCACTGCTCTCTCTCCTCATCTTCAGCAATCATCTGCCTTCTTTCTCCAGTCCAGAACTGCACTCTATTCTGCAGCTCCAGCAGACATCCTGTTCTCTATCTCCAAGCTGAACTGAGCTCCAAGCTGAACTGAGCTCCAAGCTGGAATGAACTCCAAGCTGAACTGAACACAAGCTGGAATGAACGCTCCTCCTCTCCTGTAGCTCGCTAATATGGAAGCTTGTCCTTTCATGGAAAGTTACGGCCAGTAACCTGCCGCCCACCAAATTCTTGTACCTCCCCGTACCAAGGACACGTTCCCAGCTGGCCAGCCTGAAGTTGTGTCTTCAGAGTGGAGAAAATTACATTCCTTCGATAAGGGCCAGCCTGAGCCGGTTCTCTCCAAGCGAACAACAGCTTTAACTATAAACTTTACCTTTACTCTAAAAAGCCTCTCAGCTCCATCAAGATGGAGTCCCTCTAGTTCTAGGCCTGTAGGCCTGAAAAGGATGAAATACCCCTTAGCTCTGTCAGAGTACCTACATAAACCATACCAATGTGTCAAGAATGTCAAAGCCAATAGGCAATAGACAGATTAGAGTCAAAAATAAGGGATCTATCATCATATTAAGCAGCTATCCTCTTCTAGGTCTGGAAAAAGGGCTTAAAAGGGCCAACATAAGCTAGGAATACATATCCTAGATGTGAGCAAGATTAAAGTCTATACTACTGCCCACTAGGGCCAAAAACCATGTCAACACAATGTGCCATTCATAACTTATTGCTAAACACAGCGCCTGCCCATGAGGTCGGCGCCCCCTCCATAGGTCAGCGCCCAGTGCTGCTGCTCCTTTTGCACTGCCCTAAAGCCGGCCCTGTACGTATTCATTTGTAATGTGACTTTTCTGTCTTTGTTCCCTGTTATTATCAGTCATGGATCCTTCAGGCTGCTCTAGAAAAAAATTAAATGTTCTTTCTATTTATATTTGCTGTTCAAAGTATGCACAGGCAAGTGCTGAAAATTCAGCTTTAGGCGACTGCTTATTTTTATACCATCTGTGACATCAAAATAATAGGCTGGCAACTCTAATCATAAGATTGGAAGTTTGTTGAGGAATGAGCACATTATTTTCTTCTACCACCCTGATCCCTGGTTACTGCCATAATAGCAATAGTTTAACACATTTGAAACCCTACACTGCTGTCAATAATATGCCAAGTTATTTCAAGTGTCTGCGATTGTACCTTGCATTCAGACAACTCGCTCCTCATTCTCGCCCTTTACTTTCACCCTCACCCTGCACTCACACTGATCCTAATACACTCACACCATTCACCCACTTACCCTCCACTCACAGTAATCACTCTGCACTCACAATGCACTTGCGCTGTTCACCCTGTACCTCACCCTGCAGTCACATATAACATAAGCCTGACGTGTCCTAAACACCCATTGCTTCAGGCAAGCAACTTATCGTACCACTAAGGAATTCTCAATTAGGTGTTCGTTCCGCACCCTCTCTGCGGACTTTCAACTGTCTTCGGATCCATAACTGGTTGGTGGGCAATAATCCCATTATAATGCTGCCTAAGACCTTTGTAAATAATTTCTAGAGAAGATTTGTTTCTGGTGTATCAGCTCTGAGCTAGGGAGTGCTTGAAAAATCTGACAACACTGTCTCACTTACGGTCCCTGTCTTGGCTGAAAATGTCTGCAGAATATTCAGCTTTGGGAGAATCTGCTATCAAAACTCTCTTGCCTTTCAGCTTGTCCTATTTATGTGAGATTGGGTTCTCAGCACTTGCAATATTAAAGGCTATGTACGGTTCAAGTCTGAATGTAGAGCACAACCTGAGGATGGCAGTAGCAAAAATCTATCCAAAGATTGACCGTCTCTGAAAAACAGGCACACCTGTCACATTTATGTTGGTGGTGTTATTATCAATCTATGTCCTGTGTAAAACAAAGCATTCTAGTAAAAACAATTTGCGCACATTTTATCTTGGAAAGTGGTGTTTTGAGCTGTGTAATAAGCCTCTGTAATTTCACCAGACCCACTCACAAACCTGCAGTTTACTAAACACTCTTATTGTATTGAACATTATTTGCTGGATATGGCCGGAATATGCACATGGAGGTCGATTCCAGACATTTCGGTTAGGTGGTGGGGGGGCCCAACATCTAAAATAATTCAGCTGGGGGGCTCAGCCTACAAAAGTTTGAAGACCTCAGCTCTAATTGGTAATCGCAAATTGAGAATGTCTTCCCATTCATTCATATGGGCATCCTAGCCCATAGGAATGAATGGGAAGGTATTCCTTAATTGCAAATCTCAATTTGCAATACGCAAATAAGGAAAATGTAGGATTCGCTAAATTTTTTGCAACTCCTACATACGTTGCATTTTGCGATTCTCTAATTACGATTCGCAAAAAAATGCAAAATGACAATCTTAAAACTCTTTTGATACATATCAAAAGAGCATACTATGTTCCCAGGGTATTTTTGAGCCAAATGACACTTCTCAGTTAGTTGCCTCTTTGGTTTGTGGCACACAAGAAACCTGAGGAGATCAGGTTGTGTGTCGATTTGCGTATCCTCAATAAAAATGTATTTTTATATTGCCATCCTCTCCCCTATCTACATGTGGCCAGATTTATAATTCTTGCTGTATTGCACTCTGTGAAAAGGAAAGGGCAGAAATGCACCTTATTTACCATTAAATGGCGCATACCTGTCCTTTCCTAGTGCTGGGGCTCTTTTGACTGCAGGGTGCCTGCATTGTAGGCAGGATAGTTTTAGTGCAAGAAGGGACACCTTCCTTCACAAAAACAATCATGAGAGGCATTTTCCACTGTTTATGTGTGCTGCAGAAGCACGTAACCGGTCCTAAGATGCTTGTTTCCAGTCCAGGGAGGACCTGGACTGGCAGTTCAGGCTGGGCTGTTCCCAATGGGTGCAGGGTCAAGACTGATTTACATATGGCTGGGTCCAAACTGGAATGGCATGGTGAGCAAATAAATGATGGATTCAGGCCCAGATCTCTGTACTGGGGTGAATGTATGACATTGTTCTGCATTCTGTTCATCAATTGTTCTTTTTGCACTTTCCTAGTGCTGGCGCACTTTTGACTGCAGGGTGCCTGCATTATAGGCAGGATAGTTTTTGTTCAGGAAGGGACACCTTCCTACACAAAAACAATCCTGAGAGGCATTTTCCACTTTCTATATATGCAAAGAGGAAACACATGTACAAAGAGGAAACCTGAGGAAAAATAAAGACATTTGTCTTCATTACACCTCACCTGGGGAGGCATAGCTAGTTGCCGCATTTCCAGGCCTACCACTAATGATAAATCTGAAAATGCACAAAAATTCATGGTTGAATGAGTGGGATCACCCATGCTCCACCCATGGAATGCCTGCCTGCTGCTGAGTAGCGCAAGGCAACCCAAACCTCTATCTTGCTTTACTCTAGATTTATCAAGCCATGCAGGGTGGCCTTGTGTGTCTTGAGCCACAGGGGAGGCAACAGAGAATTGGCCCTCAGGAGGAAGGAATCTAAATGGATTTTAGACCTTGAAACTAAGCAGCCCAACAGATATAACAAGGATGAGAAGTTGGCAACACATCTGATAGAAGCATGACTCAATACAAACGTCCCATAATGCGTGCTGTTTCCCATGGTGTCTATGTAATGTCAATTTAATTGCAAAATGTATGTTTTTAATCCTGAAATAGAGTACCGTGTACTCTAATTTTAATCTGAATCTCTTTTCCCTTTCTCTGTTCTTTCACAGGAGGGAAGGAAGGGGCCCAGTATTGAATCACAAGCACATCACGGGCCACCTACCCTTTTCTTCTACACCACTTGGAGAGCACCCAGGAAGAAACAGATAAGAGACTTTTTCACTTATTTCACCCTATTTCACATTATTTATACTTTTTGTAGTCTGGCATGTTCCCAACTTAAGAGGCATGTTGGAAGTAAGACACCTGTACTGCCTATTATCTATGCCACTTTGCGCTAGTATTGGGGATACAGGCATGTATGCGATTGCGTTTAACCCAGGACTGCGTCAGCAACCTACCATCCATGTACTATACGGTATATTATGCCACTTGGCGTTTACTTTGTGGAAAGTAGTCATACTTTCAGGGTTTCTTTATATGAGCATGCTATATTTCGGGTTTGGGCAATTGGCCCGTGATATGACTTTATTTAAGCAGCATGAAATCAAGCTCAGCGCAATTGGCGGTTGTGCCAGTATTCGCACACCACTAGTATTACGCTATACTGGAGTTAGAAGTTGCATAATCTCGCATGTCTTTTTCAGTTAGGCACATCGGGACCTTGCTGGTCTTCTCTTGTATTCATTTACATATGAAATGCTTAATACGTATGAATTGTACAAGTGCGAATAATTACCATGGTGGTTAAGTCGAGCAATCATGCATATTTTCTGTAATTAAGAACTATGGGACACGTGATCGCTTTACCTCTTTATGTTTCTATCCTATGTCTATAAATTACTGTATGAAAATAGAATACGTATAAACCTTTACAATTTGATGTATGACACTAATGCAACAAAAAATACATATTCAAATATGGTGACGAAAAGTAACTTGTGTAGTCCTCTTTATATGCAGAGTAATGGCGACTATGTATTGTACCCTGTCACAAGTGCCCAATGTGTGAGCAAGAGAGTTCTGTCTCTCGAAACGTATTAGATAGGAATAAAGACCTGCTGATTGTAAACTACAAACCAAGAGCGCTGTGTTATTTCATTATCGCTGCATACTACTATTGCCGGCTGTGGCTCTACCGGCCCCTGCGGGCCACCAGACCAAGGACGGATTTCCCAGGAGGAGCTGTATTCTTGGTTGACATATATATATATATATATTTATATTTATATATATCCATAAACAGTTAAGTACAGAGTGTGATCATCAGGTTACGTGTGGCAGAGACCCAGAAGCGAATTAAGTTCAATAACAATGCAGGGTGGGTCAGATACAGAAGCTAGATTTGACCTAGTTGGAAATTTTACCTTCAGACTAAGGGCCTGATTTAGATATTGGGCGAATGGCTTACTACATCACAACGCTGATGGATATCCCATCCGCCGAAATATAAATTCCATTATAGCCTAAGGGATGTATATTTTGGTGGATGGGATATTCGTCACCGTTGTGACGGAGTAACCCGTTCACCGAAATCTAAATCAGGCCATTGGTCTCTGAATTGGAAGTCAAAAATCTTCAGTCGGGCAAGGCGGCAGGCTGTGAATTAGAAGGGCTCCTCAAGACTGAATAGTTGTTGGGTGAGGTCCCAGTGAAACTGTTGACTTTTGACAGAAAAGCCTTGAGCAGGAGAACGTAAAAATGTATGCCACAGGAAGGTCCCTCACCACCTGGATCCTTTGCACTGTCGCCTAGTGACGATTTCTATGTTTGGACTTAGTCACTATTTTGGAGCTCAGATTCCAATTCAATTCAAAAGTGCTTTATTCGAGTAATTACTCATAAAAGCAGACAAACAAACACATAATAAAATACAATTAAATTACAGAGTCAGCATGACTTTAAGCACAAACACGTTAAAAAGGAAATTTTAAAAACAAATTTCATCAAGTTATAACCATCAAGGTGCAAAGTTCATATTATAAAAACATACATGATTAAGAATTAATTTAAGTAAGTTTTCGTCAGCTAGACTCCAGGCATGGGAACAGAGAATAGATAAACTAGCAATCTCTGAACAACTAGGCAGAGAGTAGTCACCCTACTAGCAATCTCTGCCTAATTACCCACGCCCACCCCAAATACTTTGCAGTCGCTATGATAATCCAGTTTAAGGGGGTAGTTTTAATAATGCGTAAGGCTACCATGGAGCTTTTAGTACCCAAATTTCTGCACATGGGGGCCAACCAGACACGTCTCGGAACAGAATATGCTTGACAAACAAACAAAAAATGCGGTTTAATTGGCTTAGTTAAGGATTTCGTGTGCTCCTTAATGATGGTACCAGCAAGCTGTTTATGCCTTAATATAGCCAAATCCAGGTGGTGGTTCCATCTATTATTGTTTGAGATATGTATCCCCAAATAAGTAAAGGAGTTCACGACTTCAAGGCAGCGCCCACTCATGGTAATTTTGGATTTGAATTTCCTACTGGGATTAAAAACCATGAGTTTTGTTTTCGCTGCATTTACCTCCAAACCATGATCACAACAAAATTTGTCAAAGATTACCAATGCCTTTTGCAGACCACTTGGGGATTTTGATAAAATTAGGGTGTCGTCTGCGAACATTAAAATTGGAACTTTTGCACCAGCAAGAGAGGGAGCATCTACAGGCTCAGCTTGCATAAGGGGAACAATTCCGTTTATAAAAAGAGTAAACAGTGTTGGAGCCATTGAACAACCCTGCCGAACCCCCCGCTCGACAGGGAAGTCAATAGTGTCATTACCATAGCCACCCCATTGGATCTTAGCATAAGTGCCCTCATGGAGTCTCATGATCAAGGTTAGAATAATCATCGGGACCCCCAGGGCAGCCAGCACCTCCCACAATTTTGCCCTCGGCACCAGGTCGAATGCAGCCCGTAAGTCAACAAAAGCTGCGTAGAGGCTGCATCCGCCCAGTACCACTGTCCGCCATTGTATAAGTTGGAAGCGGAAAACCTGGTCTACAGTGCTTGTTGCTCTGCGAAAACCCGCCTGAAAAGGGGATAGGATGTTCTGCTCCTCAGCCCAATCAAGCAGATTATTGATGATAACACGTCCTACCACCTTTTGGACCGTGTCTATTAGGCTGATTGGGCGATAATTACAAGGTTGCGCACGATCCCCCTTTTTGTATACTGGTATAATGACGGCACCCCTCCAGGAAACCGGAATTTCAGCACCTCTGGCTATGTGGTTTAATAAAAGGCAGATGTACTTACTCCACCTGACGGTGTCATCTAAAAAGACATCCGCCGGAACACCATCATTACCCGGGGCTCTGCCCCTATGGACGGATTTCAGAGCAGACAGGATTTCGCCTAACATAAAAACATCTTCGTCTGCGAACAGATAAGTAGGGTTAAAATTGCTAGCAGGCTGATCCCTAGAAGAGTACTGCTCTTTAAAAAACCTAACCCAGGCTTCGTGAGGGACATTATTATTAGGTGGCTCTGGAGATCTATCATGACCCCATTTGACAATGTGCCAGAATTGTCTAGAATTTTTACTTTCACTAGCACATCTCAGTTTCTGCCAATGATCTTCGTCCCAGTCTTTTTTTGCCCTGGCGATACAGTTTTTATAGTGCTTTCTAGCAGACCGAGTCTCACTCAGATTGTTATTTTTGATTGCAGCTCCTAATTTCGATCTTGCTTTCCTGCAATCTTGGTTATACCACTTTGCTGGTTTAAGTGGACAAGCCCTGTTGTTTCGTGCGGGTTTTAAAAAAAAGTTTTTAACTTCGTCAA
Organism: Lissotriton vulgaris; assembly: GCF_964263255.1. Lineage (NCBI taxonomy): Eukaryota > Metazoa > Chordata > Amphibia > Caudata > Salamandridae > Lissotriton > Lissotriton vulgaris. The sequence goes on from NC_141695.1 coordinate 583,612,172, forward strand.
AAAGAGACGTATGAACTTTTTTGACCTCATCTTGTCCGTTTGCTAGATCAGTGATATTTTCCAGTGCCAGAATGGCCTTGTCTGCCGCTGCACCTATCTTTTCCAGGGCCTGCTGGTCCGTCTTAACACCAGACCATCTTAGCCTACGCATATTATTGGATTGCGTAATCGTTGGCGGCACAAGTAAATGACAATTAATTGGGGGGTTTACATTAGATGTCCACCAGTTATGCGAGACGCATAGCGGGTCATGGTCACTTTCTATTCTGGCAGTAACTACCATGTCGATAAGGGATGGCCATAGCGATGTACTACAGATAACGTAGTCAATACGACTTTTGCTTCGCCCATTGTTAAATGTCATGGCAGGAACACGGTCTGATTGGGTTCGGCCGTTCAGGGCTCGTAACCCATGCTCCAAGCACATGGCATTTAGACCTAAGATGTCAGCTGTCCATCTAGTTATCGGGGGGGACTCAAGTGTGGGAATGTCCCAAAGTTTATCTTCCTCCGATCCCAGAGGAGAATCACCAGTGATTAGAGGTTCGAATGTCCGATTCAAATCACCTGCAATTAAGATGTTTTTTCCTGCAGATTCGATCTCAAGAATAGTAGAAAGGCTCATAAGAACCTCGGATCTACCTTTACTACCACCTCTGGCATAGATATTATATATATCCATGGAGAGGGGTAGATCACTGGTCAATCGTATAAGCTGAATATCTTTTTGGTCAAGTTCCACACATTTTACAACAATCTTTAAAGACTGCCTAATCCATATGGTAAGGCCCCCCATAGGCCGCCCTTTGGGACCCTTGATGGCAGGAACATAAAAGTTTACATACCCCAAAGCAAAAGTAGGCTCACACGCCCAAGTCTCTTGGAAAATACAGAGGTCGTACCTATTTATGAATTCAAACCAGTCTGCGCTGTCCATTTTGGAAGATATACCAGCCACATTCCACGACAGAATATTCCCTGAAATTGGTGTCATAGGAATACCATCGGTTGTAGAATGCGTGTTTAACACCTTACCCCCTGTGACCTGGTCTACAATCGTGACATTCGGTGCCCCAGGTAAATCAGCAATCAAAAGCCCCAGCGGGCTAGTTGTTGGAGGGTAACAAGCTAAACCTGATGAACTTTTGGCATAAGCAGGCGCAGACACAGCATTACAAATAGATGGTTGTCAATCACAATCACTTAAATTAGATAATGAAGAAAATCGATTTTCTAGCCCCAGACCCCAGTCCACTGAGGCAACATCCTTCCTCCCCCTCTTAGTCACAATGTTCCATTTAGTTCTTAGAATACTTGAGTTTGGTCCGCTTCCCTTTCTTGGGTAGAAGAAGTCCAAAGTCAATGGAACAATTGAAGTCGTTCGCCTTTGAGGTGGTAAAATATTTGGTAGGATGTTAGGCAAGACCCCAGGGTCAGAGAAGTGGAGAACAACACACTCCCCTTTAAACTTTTTTACCCTATCCCCGATCCACTGAACCCTTCTTGCTTTGACAAGCTCTTCAGAAAGTTGCTGCTTTCCCCAAGGAGTAATTACCATGTTGGTGGTTAACCATGATAGAGATTTGTTTCGTAGAGAAGATGCTGTTTCCCTCTCACCTTGAGCCAAGGGTGGAACATTGGCAAGGACAAGTACCAGTGGGGAAGCTTCAACCACAAGTTCGAAAGTCCCATTTTCAATGAACGGGTCTTCAACAGCAGGAGCAGGGATCGAGGCAGTATGAGAATCACCTGGGAGAGTGTTATTACTTGCCGTTAGGGTGTTTGGTACAGGGACAGGGACAGGGATGAGACCACCAACGGCTGCAATTACTGATTTGTTGACAGATTCCTCTATCTTTGCAGAGACACTTTCCGGAAGTTTCCCTGTCTCGTCTATAGATTTTTGTAGTAGGCCTTCCAAACGGTTGACCTCAGAAGTTAGCTTATCTATTTTGCTAACCAGGGGTTTCATCGCACCTTTGATTTTTGAGTCCATTAAAGTTAGTAATTTATTAAATTGGGCATTCGAAAGTGTAATATACGCTTCACTAGTCAGATCATGCTCCTCTTCCTCAGAGTATTTCCTCGGGGGGTTTGCTACTCTGTTCTTGGCTGACCTGAGGCATTATCGTTTACCCAGAACGGGTGCTGGAGGAGAAATAGATTGATCCTGGCTAATAGTAATATCAGCCAGTACCTCGTTGGCACTCAGATCTTCAACTCCAGCAACAGTACCACTTGGCTGTATAGTAATGGTATCTGGGAACAAATCAGGAGTGGCACTATTAGTGCTGTTGTTTATTAGAAGGCCAAAAGGGTCATCAGCCTCGATGTCAATAAATGGAGATTGAGCAGATGAGTCTATTCCCAAAGAGGCTCTTCTATCGAGGTTGATTTTTTCTACTACCTGCACCAGATAATTTTCTATAGTATTAGTAGAAGTGGTTAACTTTTTAGGAGGCATAATGTACTGTATGAGCAACCAAAGTCAATGTAAGTTACGTAACAGTCTGGTCGGCAAATTTCCCAGCTCAGCAACGACAGCTCCAAGGCAGCGAGCCAAGAGACCAGGCCCAACCCAACCTTGGCCAACCTCGGACGGCCTCAGACGGCCCGCCCTTTGCCCGGGCTTAGCCCGGCTGCACCCGCGCGCGTCCCGCGACGCGGGGGAGTGCCGGTGTTAAATGCGCCTCCGGGCGCCAAAGATCGCGTGTCGGTGGGCGTGGCTAACACGCCAGGGATTCTGGGGGCTGTGGTCCTCCCGCTCCGCGGCCGCTGTGGGTGGTGTGGTATGCGGCGGCGGCGAGGTCCAGTTAACAGCGCCCTTAGTCGGTAGGCAAGCAGACTCTCTGTCTCCGGATTCTCAGGCTCCTCCAGGCAATCTCCGATGTGAAAAGGTAATTCCCCCGCTCTGCCGGGGGAGTGCCGGTGTTAAATGCGCCTCCGGGCGCCAAAGATCGCGTGTCGGTGGGCGTGGCTAACACGCCAGGGATTCTGGGGGCTGTGGTCCTCCCGCTCCGCGGCCGCTGTGGGTGGTGTGGTATGCGGCGGCGGCGAGGTCCAGTTAACAGCGCCCTTAGTCGGCAGGCAAGCAGACTCTCTGTCTCCGGATTCTCAGGCTCCTCCAGGCAATCTCCGATGTGAAAAGGTAATTCCCCCTTTAGCTCAGATTCCTCCAGCTGGACAAGGCTGCAAGCTGTAGCTGAACAGGTGTCCACAAGGCAGGACACCCTCTCCTCGACCTCCCACTAAAATGGATTTGCTGCTGCTGATGAGTGGGAGCAACATGACTCTTTGGGTAAGCAGCAAGGCACCTTCCTCAGATTGACTTGGCAGGTTAGTCTCATGCTCAGGTCTTTGGAGATAAAACGTTTCTAAGTCTCAGGTTTTTCAGGATGTTAGGAGGACACTGCTAAGGGTCCCGGGACCTCAGGAACAGCACTTGAGGGTCCAGACTCACTCCGGAGCTCCTTTATAAGGTTATAGAACTTCCTAATCATGTATGCCAATATCAGGTACACAACTACTGAACTTCACAACCTTAACCCAGCTAAAGCATTAGTTTCTAACTCCTACCTCCCCAGCTCTCAGCCCAACCCTGCCTCTATCAAACCACCTAAACCTCGTAAAACCATTTGTGCCCCAAAGACTCAACCAAATCTAGTCTGCCTCTATTGCAATGCAAGGTCATTGGCCAAACACGCACTACAAATTTGGGCACTCTTAGACTCCGTGAAACCAGACATATTGTTTGTCACAGAAACTTGGCTCCAGGAATCGTCCGCACCAGGCATTGCCATAGCCCTTCCCCCGGCCTATACAACATATAGACTCGACCGCCCTGGAAACAAAAAAGGGGAGGGGACGGCAATAATCTATAATGCGGCTATAAAAATCTATATAAATGACACTCATCTCGAATGCTGGGGAGAGCTGCTCATTGCCACTATAACCGTGAACAGCAAAGAAGCATGGAAGGTAGCTCTTATTTACAGACCTCCCGGCCCAAAGACAAATTTCTCTGAGAAATTAGTAGAAGCAATAGCACCTTATGCTCTAACCACAGAGAATTTCATCCTCCTGGGAGATGTAAATTACCACCTTGAACTCACCACTGATCCCTGCACCATAGACTTAACCACCAGTCTAGAAGCCTTACAACTTTGTCAACTCCCCACAGGTCCAACCCACATAGCTGAACACACTCTCGACCTCATTTGTACTAACTCCCCTAAGGTCACGATCACACAGAGTGATTTAGTCTTCTGGACGGACCATTTCATTATAGAATTCGCAATAAACGGATCTCAGATTCCGGCGATCCGCCCAAGTAAGATGAAAAAAAGCAGACCATGGAATAAAATTACCATGCCAGCCTTTAGCAAATCCTTCTCCCCGCCCTCAATCTCTCAATGCACCAATCCTAGTTTAGCCGCCATGGAATTTGAATCAGCCATCACCATTGCGCTAGATGATGTAGCACCTATGCGCACCTCCAAGCCTCCAAAAACTAACTCTCCATGGTTTACGCCAGAACTCAAGCAAATAAAACACTCCACTAGGCTGGCAGAGCGAAAATGGCGACAGACAAAAAGCGCCCAAGACAGGTACTCATATAAAGTGGCTCACAGACAGTATATGCAGGACATTGCTGAGGCCAAAAAAGTTTACCTAGGAAATAGGATCGCTCTAGCAGCTAACTCTCAACGAGAACTGTTTAATATCGTGAAGGAGTTCACTGCACCCCCAGGTACACAACAGGCACCCCCTGATTCCAAAAATTGGGTGGAATCCGTAGCCTCCTACTTTCACGAGAAAATAACCGAAATTCATAAACGGTTTCCTCAACAAATGACAGAGGATGAGGCCAGCAGTCCCCCTATTACAAGGCAAAACTCCCTCAGCATCCACGCCAACACGCTGATACTGTTCTCACTACTGACCGAGAAAGATGTGAACCAAGCGCTGTTGAAAATGAAATCTGGAGCACCGGGCGACCCTGCCTCGCCACAAGTCATACACAAAATCTCCCCAGCTCTGATCCCCACCCTGACCAATATTTTCAACCAATCAATACAACATTGTGCTGTCCCTGACCATTGGAAGGAAGCAATAAATAGGCCCATTTTGAAGAAACCTAATGCTGCCCCAGATCAATTGGTAAATTATAGGCCCATCTCCCTTTTACCACTCTTTGGGAAACTCATGGAGACCCTAATCAACAAACAGCTTGTTACCCACCTGGAGTCAAATAAACTCCTCGACCCATCCCAATCCGGCTTCAGGGCATTCCATAGCACTGAAACGTCCCTGTTGGAGATTGTGGACAACATAAGGCTATCCCTGGACTCAAAAAAATCAGCCATTCTGATACTATTGGACCTTTCTGCAGCCTTCGACACCATCTCGCATCACATTCTGCTAGAGCGTCTTGCTGAGATTGGTGTCGAAGGAAACGCTCTGAAATGGATAGCAAGCTATCTTGAAAACAGACGATCAAGGGTCCAACTAGGCCACCACACCTCTATCTCCTATAATAATGATAAAGGTGTCCCACAGGGATCTATTTTAAGCCCGACCCTTTTTAACATTTATGTTTCCCCCTTGGCCAAGATCATCAGAGAAAGCGGTTTTGGGACAATATCCTATGCTGACGACACTCAAATCCTCGTCACCATCAGCCAAAACCATGATGACGTTAAAAATAGGTTCAAAAACTGTATGATCAATATACAAGAGTGGATGACCAGAAATCACTTGATGATGAACGCAAGGAAGACCGAAGTTATGCTCTTCGGCAAAGCTGACCAGATCTGGTCATCGGACTGGTGGCCTGACTCCCTTGGTGCCTGCCTCGTCCCTAAACCATACGTCAGGAACCTGAGAGTAATCCTAGACAACAAGCTTACCATGTCTGAACATATAAAAAAAACTGTGGGAAGTAGCTATGGCCAGATACGTAGCCTGAGGAAGATCTTTAAATGGATCCCACTCTCAGCACGCATGCCCCTAGTCCAGGGACTGGTTGTAAACAGGATGGACTATGGGAACGCCCTGTTCTCGGCCATCAACCAAACGCTACTTAACCGATTACAGGTCCTTCAAAATACAGCTGCGAGGCTGGTATTAGATCTACCTCCCCGCACCCCCTCAGCAGCATGTCTCAGATCACTGCACTGGCTCCCTGTAAAAAAACGTATAAAGTTCAAGCTCTGCTGCCTAGTCCATAAGGCAGTAAATGGACATGGACCTGCTTATCTGGAACGGAAACTCAAGGCTCATATCCCAAACAGGACCCTACGCTCCTCCAGTAAAGCCTTTCTCTCCGTTCCCAGAGTTCGAACTGTCAGAAATGGGGACAGAGCTTTCAGCAAAACCGCCCCAGAAGCATGGAATTCTCTCCCCATCTCACTGAGAGAAGAGCCAGATCATGCCAAATTTCGAAAACTACTAAAAACCTGCCTTTTTAATCCCTAGCTAACTGAGCCCTCGACCCCCTGAATCTTTGAATCTTAAGGATCCTTGTCTGCTCCCAGTGCTCTGAGACCTTCGGGTGATTTACGCGCTATACAAGTGAAATAAAATGTAAATGTAAATGTAAAAATGCCAGGGGGTACTTTAACCCATATAATTCATGGTCACACATCACCTCCCCCAAAAACCTCTTAAAATCTTGGTGCGTATCTTTTTTATATGAAAGAGCACGCATCTTTGCAAACATGAAGAATAAAAATAAAACCTCTAGTGCAAAATTAAACACATCGAAAAACTTAGATATTTGTTGCATACAGATATAAGAAACAGTTCAATACTAATATATTCTGCTTTAAAAAAATTAAGCTGGTGTAGCTCAGACTATGTAGAAACATACAAGAAGATTCTAGCTTCTCTCTATGCAAGGAGTGCAAAAAAAATATTCTCTCTGCATGCAATTGTAAGCTATTAAAATAGAGCAGAAGAAAGAAAAGCTATGTTCCGTTTCTGCTTCAATTATGCTCCATAACCTGATCTTACTTTCACCTCGGCTGCTGGCTCTGTCAGCAGTCATTGTGAGGTATGATATTTGAAAAGCAATACAAATATTTAAAATAAAAAAGGAAAGCATAATGGCATATGAACTCTGTCCATATTTCTTGTGTTCAGATATGATATACCTGACATTGGTAGATCTTTGTCCAATAAAGGGCATCCCTTGTCTTATCAACATGTTTAATAACAGGCCACCCTACTCACTGGTACCCTTAAAATGCTTAAGATATACCTAAGCAACATATGCATATTCAGGCAGCAGGGAAATTGGGCTCATTTTATATACTGTTAAGGAATAAAACATTCATATTTCAAGTGGATCTAAATATCTTGAAACATGTGCAGAACAGCACATTTTGAACATATTTGCAGCATCCACAGACATTTTGGAGTTGAAGAGACAGAGATGGAGAGGGACAGAAGACACACTCTTTTTAAAGAGGTGCTCTGCATCATCTGAGATGATTGACTGTGACCCATCCTAAGCGGCCTTCACCTTCCGGGTTTCTACTCTCTAAGAGCAAGCTAACAATGAGATTCCAGATGACTGCTTTCTCTGTATGCAGCTTCAACTGCACTTCTCTCAACAAGACTGTACATAATTGCGATACATCTTGCATCGGACATCCCAAGCCAACCTGTGAAATGAAGGCAGGTCTGGCCTAGAGACAATCTGAGATATTTTGAGAAATAATGTCACATCAAACATGATTGGTTATTTAGCAGTACAACAAATCCAGAGTTAAGTGGCAAATTTAAACCCCCATCCCCCAAAAAATGTTTTCCACCCTTTCCTTTGACCTTGACTTCTCACTGAATCACATTTTCGCATTTGAAGTGTTGATTTGATGTGTACTGATGTGAATGAAATCTCACTTGTGTGCTTTCTAACACTGAATTAAGTAGTGTGTGTTATTCAGTAAAACAAACTAGGAGTGCGCGAAATTCACGTAACTTGCTTTGACATGACTATGCAAAATTCCACAAAATTGTGCAACTTTCCACAAAACGCAAAAAGAGCATTTCTAACTATATTTTAGCATGAGATGGGTCCCGATGGTGTGTTTCGCTCGCAGGGAGACTCTGCAGCCCAAACAAATTGCTGTTTTCCCCAAACGGTCTCAAGAGTCACCATTGTGCTTTTAAAACAAAAATAGACCTTAAAGCAACATATGGGAAGATGCAAAAAAGAAGACCCTTCTGCATAGGAGGAAACACATTTTAAATTGAAAAGGTAGGCAAGCATGGTTGGTGAGAATTGAGACATAGACAATCAGTAGCATGATACATAAAACCCATACTGGATATGCAACATGTGTACGTTAAAGTGTTAACTCTTGGAGCGGCCGGGCCCAGCAGGAAGCTGAGGGCAAGCGAGCAGAAGCAGCAACTCTGTAGGTATTGAGCCTGAGGAGGAAAGCATTCTCGGAGCAGGCTTGAAAGGTAGAAGGAAGGGTGTGTCTGGATTTCTCCTGCCAAGGAGTAGCAGTGTAGAAACCAGGCTAGAGGGCAAGGTGGTGAGGAGACAACAGGAAGCTGTAGCTACTGATGGCCATATCCGTGGCAGGGCCTAATCTGAAAGGCGTTGAGAGAGGTAGGAGGTAGGAGGAGAAGCCCTGCTCAGTTGCTTAAACATGAGGCTGAGGAGCCTTGACTAGAAGCCCTCTCGGCAACTCAAGTTCTACCAGAGCTCTCAACCAAGGTCATTTGTTGAACAAAGGAGAATTATCTAATTTAATCAGAAAACAATGTCATGCTAATGAGATACGAATAATTCGGTAATGTGTCACAATAATGTATGAGAAAGCATTGCAGCCGTACTTATTACATCAATAGAGGGAAGATTTAAAAGTAATTGCATCATGTATTTTCCGCAAGCATAGAAAAAAGAATAAAGAAAGTGACATCCGATGCAATTAGGGGCATATTCACAAGGAGTTATCGCCGAATTAATGGCACTTTATCGCAGCCAAAGTCATGATAAATTTTCGTCCCAATTCACAAGTTGGTGCTAACAGCCCACAGCACCAGTTTTCCCGCGATAGCAGCCGCAAAAAGCATCGCCAAAGAGGACCCCCGCAACTATCGCTAATAACATGCAGAGTAGGCGTTCCTGTGCAAAAAGCTGCGTCATTCACAACGACCAGACAGATCGGCGATAAGAACACAAAACACGCAATAAGGCACGTTAGCAGCAGGAAATTAACACCTGCTTTAACCTGGTGTAAAGTCAGACGGCAGCCTGCACCACAATAGGGAGCCCAGCCCAGGGCATCATCGGAAGGGCAACAGATGCCATGGAGCCACACATCATGCAGCCCGGACACCCAAGAGGGCCACAACACCCACCCGCCCCCCCCCCACCCCCCCGGACCACGACAGAGGCAGCACAAAGACAGCGGTCCCCCAGGAAATGCACCTGCCACACAGGCCCAACATCTGACAATGTCACTGTCCACTACAGGCAGAAAGGAACAACCATCCTTCGCATCCTGGCCATCATCGCCCAACAGGCGAATGGCACCAACTCAGCGGTCAACCAACATCCCACCCCACACCAAGCCGCTGGCTGTGCTGCACCTGTAGGCCCCTTCCGCACCCCAAACAACAACCGCCAGAGTCGGCGGAGTCTCACAGACAGCCACATCCAAGTCCCACACACCTATCCTGGACATCATCATCACCCTGGCACCCCAGGCCCCATACGTCCAACACAATACACAGGAACTGCTGGAGACCAAGCAAGGACCATATGCCATAACCGGATGCAGGCACGTGTTGGGGCAATCCACTGCACACATGTCCCACTTGTGCCCCCTGGTAGCACAACACACAATCAGTGCAACAGGACAGGAAGCACACATCACACATCAATGTGCAGTCAGCATCAGAACACCGTGGAACCTTCACCAATGTCACCTCCAAATACACAGCCAGTGTGCACGATCCCTTCACCCTCCAACAGTCCATCAGCAACCAGCCTTCCCAGGATGTCACCAAGGGAAATGCACAGGCCCTTGGCAAGTTCCCAATTAACATCCCACTAACCTCAACTCCACAATCATGCAATCCACAACTCTGGCACTGCACACATCACAAATTCACAACCAACATGCACAACAACATGCCCAACCACCAGACACAATAGAACAACTTACAATGGTAACCTGGGCAAGCCGTGAAAATGACCGATCTAGGCATGGCACCTCAGCCACACAATAGCCGAATGTGGGGAGAGGTGGCAATCAGGCATGTGTGAAGGATGCAGTAGAACCATAATTGGGAAAGTACACAATGCCAAGAGTGGCAGCGAAGTGGTGTACAGACCGCAGTATGCGGAACACACACATATCCACGGCGACATACACCTCTAGTGTATGGAGTGTAGTAGACAGTAGACGCAACCATGTCACCCCAGCCAGTGGAGGTCCTCACGGAAATGTTGCCTTTTACACCCCCCGTAAGCGCGAGCAGAGTGAGATAGCCGGGTGCATGCCAGGCCACATGGGCATCTTGCGACACGTGGTGACACCAACCCTGTCCAACGCCAGCCGGCGACACATGCTGCCACAAAACTTGTTCAACGCCTGCCAGCGACACGTGCTGCCACAAACTCTGTTCATCGCTAGCCGGCAACACGTTCTGCCACAAACCCTGTTCAACACCAGTCGGCGACACGTGCTGCCACAAACCCTGTTCAACGCCAGCCGGCGACACGTGGATGAGGGACCAGGACTACTCTGTCGACCAGGAGGTCTCAAATCTAGCGCCTAGTTGTGAATCACAAATGGCACACCAGTGGTCGCACGGAGAGGAGTAAGGGGAAGATGCGGCTCAGTCCAGATAAAAGCCGGGTCACAGTCACGGAGGTGACCGAACACGTGGTGCCACTGAACCTGAACTACGCAGACCTGTGGGGCCGCCAAACTATGCCAGCGACACTCTGTGAATGGCCCGTGCTGACCGCTACCTCCGACCTACACTGCTCTCGGCCTAGGTTGCACTCGAGTAGGCCACAGATTTGGAACTGAACATCATGTATGCAAAGGCATATTACATATCATTGCATGCAAGGAGAAGCGTAAGAGGATGACATCTTGCATCTTGGCGGAGAGAATAGGATCAGTGTTACGGAGGTGTTCGTACACTACCAACAACTGCCCTGGTGTTACTAGCACTGTGCATCGCGAGCCAACAACACGTGGCTGTGCGTCACTGCTGACCGCTGCCTCCTGCCTACACTGCGGTTCGGTAGGTCACAGAGTCATGATTTTGCAATGGCTGAGTTCATATCAGTGTACCAACATCATCGCAAACTGCATCCCCACTCAGCCCCGGAGACACTAAGTCTGTTCCCCGACATTCATGGACACTATCTGGTCGAACTTTGGTGGCTTCTGAGTCTAGCTGACAGTTTTCCTCCTCATGTAGCTGATACCGAATTGGTGGCGGCAACGAGGCTGTTGCATTCCACTCCTCCATTTGTTTCTTTCGGCTAAAATCAAACCTTTTGACGTTATGCCCTGGAGGACACCTTCCACAGTCCTCCGAAACCCTCTGCAACATACACCTCGGACATTGATTGTGACCCATTCAGGTCAGTTTGCGCCATCTAACTGCACCGCAAGTCACCGTCCCTTGGTTGGGTACCTGTGCCGGCCGCAGTGCATCCGGGGCCACTAACTCTATGCTGGTCCAGTCCGGGACCCCTTCTTCTGAGACATTGGATGGCCCCTGAAGCAATGCCTTGGGGTCATCAACACCATTTCTCTGTGGCCTTGCACTGTAAGCAGCTTCCGGGCCCAAATGTGTCCCACCAGGGCTCACACGACAAAGTGAGCCCAGACCGGCCCGGACGTCGCATCACCGCAGGAGGCACACACCACCACCGCAAGGACCACCTCCAACTGCCATCTGCCAGAGTTGAAACGGTGGTTGTGACAGACTTACAAGTTGCTCAGGACTTTGGTGGATGCCATCATCAGCCTGATACCCTGCTCAGCACTCCAGGTGCCAGTGACTCAGTGCACCGCAGGCCATTGTCCGTTGCTGATTGTGTTTTGTGATGTGGTGCGTTTTCGCAGGTATGTTTCCTCAAACGGTGTGGGGGCCCTGAGATGTTGATGGGGAAGAGGATGCAGGTCTAACACACACCTCTGCATCTGCAACAGGAATGTAGCGAAGGGACACAATCTGAGAATTTTTCTTCATATGAGCGCGCTCATCTCTAGTGTCCCAACCCCAGTGCACTGCAACTCACGGACACTTCTGTTTGCATGTTGGCTTTCCTCTGGACTTTCTCCGGTTCACTCCATGTTGCTAAGCAGTTGACTCTGTATTGCATGTGTTTTCTGTTTCCATTGCACTGGTGTCTGATGTTCAAGTGGCTGCCAGCACCAGACATTCCTGCGTGTGTTCCTGTGGTCTTGTTGTATGCATGTGGGCCCTGGGCCCTACGACATTACATTGTGCTGTGTACATCGGATGCCAGACATGTCACCGCAGGCAGCGGGTTGGAGCTTGGACATGTAGCTTTGTCACCACCCACTCAATTTGTAGGGGAGGTGGCCAGGGCCGTCATACACAGAGCCAACATGGATGTGTGACTGCTATTTGAGCGACCCTGGGGATGGTTCTGTGCTGTGAATGTGCATCTGCATGTGTCTCTATGGCCGTGTTGGTCACCTTAGTGGGGTGTGGGTGGGCATTGAAGGGTGATAGACCCCTAATTATGGGTCCTGGTTCACATTCCATGGTTTCGGCCCACACCTGTTGGGCCATCCCCTTTTGGCATGCTGACACATGGCATTGGGGTGCCATGTCTGTGTGGGTGAAGTGTTGTGAGCCAGCTGTGCTTGCGGGTGCTTCCTGCTGTGCAATCTGTTGCAGGCTCGGTGTTCACCCCTAAGTAGCTTGGCTGGCCGGGTCCTGGTGTGGGGTTTCGTGAGATATAAATGGGCTGTTGTAGGGCATCGGTGTCGATGGTGTGATGGTCTTCCCCGGAATTACTGATGTGTTGTATTCTGTGCTCTGCTGAAGGTGTTGTATGCCCCTCTGCGATGTGAATGGGAGGTGCATGTTGACTTTGTGTTGACATATATGTTGGTGCAATGTGCTGGTTTGCATGCAGACTGTATGGCAATGTACATTGTGAATGTTTGAAGGTGCTGGATCCTTCTGCGGTACCCTCTACATTTAGACTACATGACGGATGGGAGGTCGTACATATACATTTCCATTTCACTGTTTCCGGCTCTGTCAAATGTAGTGGACATGTTTCTGTGCATGTGCAGAGCCAGTTGTGTCCTCTGTTCCGCAGTGTCGGCTATGCGCATTCCACATTGTCATCAATGTGGGTGTGCTGTTCGTGCTATGTGTGTGTGCTACAGTGTGCCAAGAGGCTATGGGACATGATCCTAGGTGTTTGTGGGTGTGCAGTGTGCTACCCCTTGTTGTGCATGTATGCCATTGTGCCCATCTCCCCCCGTCCCCCCAGTCCCTGTTCGTTGCACTCCCTGTTGATGTTGTGTCAGGTCCTCTCGAGCTGTGTCCTTACTCCCTACTCCGTGCACCATCTCCACACTGATGACTGAGGCCAGGGTTTCCTCCAGCTCCTCCGGTGGTGCTGGACTGCTACCTCCTGTCACCGTTGCTGCCTTCCTGTTGGCAGCAGGTTTGTGCCTGGTTTAGGTAGTCACAACATGCCGGTGCCTATTGGCCTCCTGGATTGGCCTCTGTGGTTTTTATAGTGCATTGTCCCGCCAGACATGTGGGATTTGCAGGCCAGTGGCTGGTTTTCGCTACTATTTGTACCGCGTTTGGCCTCATCGCATGTTTTTCTGCATTCGCGTATAGCATTTTAGCGGTGTGGCGTTGATTTTCACACGGACATTTGCTGCGTTATCTGGTGTCTTTTGCTTGCTACCGCCACGTTGACGCGGGGTTATTTTCCCACAATAGACTGCGATGTTGAAAGTTGCCTTACGCTAATCTTGCAGTAGTCTTCTCACGTTCTTGTGAATATATCACTCAGTATTTTGCAAGCCTAAAATGCAGAAATAGGAGGGGCTACATTTTTCACATGGCCCAAAACTCACACTGTTGGCTAACATGGACAAATGCGCAGTTCTTCCACTTTATGCAGTGGGGTGTGCAAAGATTTTAATATATGAGCATAGCTGTGTGAAGTTTACGATTATCGTTTTTGAGTAGTTTATGGAATTTACTCCCCGCACTAAAGCTTGCACCTAACATCAGTTGTACGACGGTACAACACATGCAGTTACTTCGCATGCCTTTTAAACACATTTTTTGCATGCATGTTTTTACTGCAAATATGAATTTAAAATGCATGCCAATACCACGCATTGTTTTTAGATTTAAACTTACCTTAAATGCGTGGTATTGACATGCATTTTAAATACATATTCGCTGTAAAAACAGGCACGCAAAAAGTGCATAGTAAAGGCACAGCGAGGAAAAAACCTTTTTGTAAAGGCTGTTTCGCCTTATATCAACACTCACTGAGTAACAACTGGAAACAAAATATGCCCCAAATAACAAGCTCACTTTTTCACTCTTTCAGAAGGATGTGTCTGCCATTTGGTGACTGTACGCAGTTGTGTGATTGTACACGAGTGCAGATATAGCTTTTTACACCACTGAGGACTCTACCCTTGTGAAAGCCTGCCAAATAAAAGTTCGAATTGCACAGATGTTTCTGACTGTTGCACTGTAATATACCAAAGCAAAAAACTTAAAGCTGCTTACTTGTGTGCTTCTCTTAGAACCTCAGTTTCACAAGGACCCAAAAAATGGGACCCATATTAGCAGGTACACTACATTGTGATGCCTGTATTCCCTGTTTTCTGGGGTGTGGTAGTGTGTTGTAGTAATCCTAATGCACATAACCTTAATTTCCTCTCGATCTCTCGCTTTAGTTCTCATTAACTCTCCCTTTCTTTTTTTTCTCTCCCTCAGCCTCTATCCCTCTTTTCCTCTGTCTTTGATCCCCTTACTAACACTTCCCTTAGCTTGCTTCTCAAATTCCGCGCACCTTTGGCACTTGCAAGACATAGTAGTGAAACTGGAGGTCTGATGGACAGGGGCGACTCCTCCTCTAAGACAGAGTGTCGCCCCACTGAGTATAAAAAGGAAAACAACATCATACTACTTCAACATTAATAACGTTACGTTATTATCATGTTCTTAATCTGAAAGGAGCCAGCCAGCCGGGTTGGGGTGGGGCAGGGTTGGGCTTGTGACTGCCTGGGAGAGGGAGGAGGAGTGATTGATGCTGCACCTTATGTGCGCATGACGGATTGGTCCATCGTATTGAGCCGGCCAAACTGTCATGAGCACTTTGCATGTTCTCCACTGTCTCTGTTGTACAGTCTGGGTGGAGAACATGGACATCCTCCCAGTCCCCATCTGAGCGCCAAACCATAGACACTCAGACCAATAATGATACTTCTGTAAGGCAGCGTTGTGATTGGCTAGGGGAGTCTGGGAGCCCGGGTGCTTCCTGTTCCTGCATTCGAGGAGAGGCGGCGGCTGGCGGCTGGCGACCGGCGACAAAAATGTTCATACCCCCCTCTCTACCCTCACCCCTGGCCACCATTCCCTACCAGCCACCACTGCGGAGGCGTACAGTACAAACACCCCCTGGAGCCCTTCACAAATGTCTGGCACCATTTGCCAGGGCGCGTGACTCATAAAGTTGTGTTTCACTGCAGATGCAACTGGATTTGTCATAAAGGCAAGCAGAGAAAATATATTGTTGTTGCTACAATATAGCCACCGCCAGCTTCAAAGTAATCCTTTTCATTACTATTTGTGACAAGTTTATTGATCTTCTAAACAGCAGTCTAGAATAGCAGATGATACCTGCCCAAGGGAGGACACGAGTAGAGCACTGGAGCAGCTATTAACCCTTCAAAGACATGAAAAGAGGCTGCTGGCAGGAAGAAGGAACTTCTTTTTCAAATATCTAACTATCTTCTATCTATCTATCTATCTATCTATCTATCTATCTATCTATCTATCTATCTATCTATCTATCTATCTATCTATCTATCTATCTATCTATCTATCGATGCAATAGTTAGGTGAAAATGGCAGTGCTAAGGTGATATTTTAAATGAAAAAAAATACTGAAATTATCGTTATCTTTAGTAACTATAATTAATTTCCTAGGGTAACCTTAGCTCCCACCCCCACCATGCACAGTCTTGTCATCAAAGATTTATTGAAGTTATTTCAGATGTTGCAGTGAGGTTAAAAATTATGTCATAGAATATGTAATGAGTGATGCAATATGTAGGGTATTTAGGAGTGCATTGCGAGGGTCACAAGTAGTGATCCTGTAATGAAAACTGCTTGCAATTTTGCACCTTCAGTCATTTGCTTTGTGACCACTACTTTTTTATCTGTTTTTTATTTTATAGGTAGGAGTGAGTAAATGTTTATCTTAACCTGCTAAGACAACAAAGGGGGAAAGCATTTTCCTTGTGAAGTCTGGTGCAGAATGCCTATTTTGTCCCACTTAACTAATGGTGAAATTTAGTCTGCCTGTCCTGCTACAGGTGATATTTCTGTGCAGTCAGGTGTCCAGCCCAGGAATAGATGGACATGTGGCTACAGCAAGTCATTCTGTGCACGGGTGTTATGCTCTAAGAGGACAATGTTGAGAACAGGGACACTTTACCTGCTAACTCATAGGCTGCCCAGAAGATCCTTCACTTATAGGGGGGACCTCTCACAAGGAGACTCTGCAGGAACTAGCTACTGAGGAACAGGAATGGCAGCACAAACAGTTTGCTGTTACTTCATACGGCCTCAAGAGCCACAACTGCCAAGGTGCCCCCTCTTAGGGGGAGCAGCACCTAAACATCTCTTCCGGACTTGCCCAAGGGACTCAATCAATCAATCAGGGTTTTTGTAAAGTGCAACTAATCACCGGTTAGGGTCTCAAGGTGCTGGGGGTGGGTTCTGTAGTTCAGTCGAAGAGCCAGATCTTGAGGTGCTTCCGAATTAAGGCAGTGATGGTGATTGCTTGAGATGCAGAGGCAGGGAGTTCCAGGATTTCGTGGCGAGGTAGGCGAAGGTTCTTCCTTCAGCAGAGGTCTTGTAGATCTGTGGGACAGTGGTCAGTGCCAGTTGGGTGAAGCGGAGATGTCTGGTGGGTGTGTAGAAGGAGAAGCGGTGGTTGAGGTATGCAGGTCTGGTGTTGTGGAGGGCTTTGTAGTTACACGTGAGGAGCTTAAAGGTCCTTTTTTTGTTCATCCGGAGCCAGTGAGGGTGACTGGAGATATGGCTGTGGAGGGGGATGTCCAGGATGAGTCCGGCAGAGGCATTCTGAATGTGCTGCAGTTTCTTTTGGAGTTTGTGGGTGGCGGTGGTGTAGAGTGCGTTGCTGTAGTCGAGCTTGAAGCTGACAAGCGCCTATGTGACCATTCTCCTGGGTTCGGTGCTCCTCCACCTTCTCTCAAGCTGTCTGCAGGCGTGCCTGGAATCATAGAGGGTGGGGCAGAACCAGCTTGTTTTCTTGGAGGGGTGCTTGCCGGAGGCTTTCCTGAAGGAAGCCAGTGTGCAAACCCGCAAGACTTAGATCATAGGTGTGGCTGATGGAGAAATTATTACTTGTGGAGAAGATGGGATTGAGCATGTGTCCTGCTGAATGGGAGGGGACCAGTTGTTTGAGTCAGATGGTGGTGAGGTTCTCTAGTGGGGATGAGGTGTTGCAGTCATTGAGGTTGCCCAGGTGGAAATTGAGGTCGCTGAGGAGAATGTAGTCCATTGAGGCAAGACTTTGGTGTGTTGTGAAGTCTGCTATGGATTTGCTGAAGGAGGAACAGCGCCCGGGAGGTTTGCTGATGAGGGTGCCATGGAGGGTGGTGTTCGGGTTGGTCTGGAACTGGAAGTAGAGGTGCTCCATGTTGGGTGAGTGGTCATTGGAGCTAGTTGTGATGCATGAGGGTGTTTTTGTGTACAATGGCGATGCCTCCTCCCGGTCATTTGGTGCAGTCCTTTTGGATGATTTAAAACCATCTGGGCTGGGGGCAGCGGTGTGTGATGCTGCACCCACCAGCCACGATTCGGGGGAAACATTGGCCGTAGTCGTGCAGGGACCCAGAAGCAGTTCTAATGGCTTCTGGGTCACCTCCGAATCCTGTTGGTGCTGGAACCCACCCTTAAAAGGGGTGGTGGAACAAGTGAGGCAGTCCCTTCCACTGCTCCTAGACACAAGACACTGCTGGCTGCCTCGCCCGGGGGGTTTCACACCAACTTTCTTTCGCTTTTCTATTTTATTGCAGACAACCTTGTTATCGGCACACCAGCTGCACTTTGCATCCTATCACGAGTACAACTTATTTGCATTGGGCAATTTCCGTGGGGAGCCGCATGGGCTTGAGTGTGTTCTTGCCTGACTTGCCTTTCGTAGCACATGGTGGCGGCTCTGGCAGAAGCCAAGTTGAGGGGATTTTTGCTGGGAGTTGGGGCTGCAGTGTTTATGTGAGCAAAGAAGTGGGCTGAGGTGATGTTTTTCTGTGCAGTTTTTGTGGTTTATTGGGCAGTGGTTTGTACCAAGCCTGTTGTAGTAAGTAGGAGGCAGTTTCCTCTGTTGTTTGTGGGGCATTTATTTAAAGGAGTTGGGGTTAAAGAAGCCACGTCCTGTTTTGGGGCATCAGGGTTTTGTTTTGCATTGCTTTGTTGCATTTACTAGCCAGGAGCTGGTAAGGAAACACATGATGTGTTGTCTTCCTGTTGTCAGAGCGGTAGGTGTGTGCAGGGATGCCAGTGAATGCAAGAAGGGTGCAAACCGCACACGTATGTAGGAGCTTTTGGATGCTATGATGCGCAGGATGGATGCCATGGATCAGTCTCTGGCCAAGTTGAAGGGCCGCCCTCCTGCAGGGCTGGAGGGAGAGGTGGGGTAGGCAGTGGAAAAGCCCAGGCGGGCTTGGCCCCTAAGATGGCATTCCCCTGTATGGAAGAGAGCCGGGGCCGCCCAGTTGGGGGAGGGGATGTAGCCTTGTGGCTAGAGCAATCAACCTCGAAGCTGGGGAACTGAGTTCAAGTCTCTGCAGGGAAACTCAACTTCCTGTGATTCTGGGCAAATTACTTAATCTACCTGTGCACAACAAAAAATGAATGTGTCCATTTGTAACAAAACTGTTGCTCATGCAATGTGCTGTAATACCTGATATCTTTGGGTTGAGTTTGCGCTATATAAAACTCTAAAGTTAAATAAATGGGGGAGAGGCTCTCTGAGGCCTGGCCTGGGGAGGAGGTAGCAGGACCCTCTGGGCTGGGCAAAGGGGTCCCAGTGGAGGGTGCCCCAATGAGTGTGCACCCAGGGGTGGGGGCCAATGGTTCGATGTTGGCAGAGGGCAGTGTGTCTGCTAATGATGGGGTCAGGGGCTGGTGGGGGGTTGTGCAGAGTGGCAATGGTGGTTTGGCAGTAGGGGTGTTCCCAACCAGCTTGATTTAGTGGCCAATCTGGCCAGTGTTCTTCAGTAGCTTTCAAAATTCAGAATGCTATCCGCCCATGGCTCGGAGGGGGGCTATGGCCACCAAGTGTGATGATCTGGAGAAGGCCAGGAGGCTAGTTGCACACCTGGAGGGGTTCTGGCTTCAAGGGGTCCAAGCAGGGCTGCTGTTTAGGCAGGGGTACAAAGTGCTGCGCCAGGAGGGAATCAGGTCACAGGAGTTACTCAGGCTGTGGTCCAGGGGCCATCAGTTGTCAGCAAGACCCCTCTTGAAGTGGCACAAGGTGGTGCAGCAGCAGCTGGTTCTGCCCACAAAGCACAGGATTCTGCGAATACAGGTACGAGAACTCTGTTGCCGAGTCTAGGTTTGGGGAAGGTATGGTCAGGGCATGATCAATTGGGCAGGCATATTGCTGCCAAGGTGAAAGAAAAGATTTGGAAGGAGGCATATGTTAACATTTTTATATACTCCTTCTTAGAAGTTGGAAATGGTATACACCTTTGTCCAAATAGGGACCCTTGCTTCTAGTCAGGGGAAGGGAGATACACTACTAAAATAACCCCTGCTCACCCTCTTGGTAGCTTGGCACAAGCAGACAGGTTGATCTCAAACAGTGTGTAAAGCATTTGTGTACACATACAGTAACACAGTGACAAGACTACAGATGTTGTATTATAAAAGTAAGTATTTTTATATAGACGTAACACAACATTCAAACAACAAAAATCCACAATACTGTACTCAAGATATGTTTAAAAATAGGTTATTCACTTAAAATCAGTCTCTAGCAACAGATAACTCCAACGTGAGTTATCACAACGTCGTGAAAGGAGAAATCCCAAAGTACGGGGGCCGACTGCGAGATGCGCGGTGACGGGCCCGGAGTCAAACAGACCCCCAAAGAACAGTACCTTGGAAAAGCGATAAAGAAAAAGGACAGCTCAAGGCATCAAGGAGGTGCAGCTTCATTGGCGCTGAGCGGCGTCGGTTCCTTACGACCCTAGGGGAGGTGTAGACTCGGTTCCTTACTGCAGCACTACGTTGGGGAGGTGATGTCACGATGGCGCCAAAACCACAGTTTTTTACGATGATGATGTTGATGGATTCTCGGTCACCCACGTCAAAGATCGGCTCCGCGAAGTCGATGTCAGCTTCGAAGACGAGGCGGCCCAGCATCTGGCGTCAGGACCATGGCACAAGTCGGAGCAGCGCTCACGGCTTTGGGGAGGTTCGGGCAGGTTACGGTGTCACTCGCTGGTGTTGATGTGGCACGGCGGCCGGTGTCAGGTCTATGGTGCAAGTTGGTTTAGCCCTCACGGCTTCGGTGCAGAGTACGGCGTCACTCACCGGCATCGGTGTTACAATTTCCTTCTGCAGCAGCTACAACCGCAGTTCTCGATGCAGGTAAGCAGAAGGGGTGAAGTCTTGTATCCCTGAGACTTCAGGCAGGAGGCAATCTCAAGTTCAAACCCTTGGAAATCTTCCTCAATATGATGAAAGCACACTCAGTCTTTTCTCCCTTCTTTGGCAATCAAGCAGCCACTGCAGGACAACCCCAACCACACGCAGCTTAGGGGCAGTCTCCTCCTTCAGTTCCATGGGTCTTCTCCTCAGCAAAGGGTTGTCTTGATTCCCAGAAGTGATCTAAAATTCTGAGGTCTAGGTCCCCCTTTCATACACTAAAATCCTTAGTCTCTGAAGGCAGAGAGTGTCTGTACCTAGTCCAAACCAGTTCTGGTCAGTCCTAGATCACTTTGTTGACAGGACTCCTTCTTTCCTTTGACAGTGTGGGCCAGGGTCACCAGAGACACCACAGGAGGTGGAGCCAGCATTGTGGAAGGCAGGCACAGCACTATTCAGGTCCCAGGTGCTACTCCTCCCACCTATCTGCATGCAGATAGGTCTATTCCACCTTGTGCTGACTCACCCTGTCTCCTGGAATCCCCCAAACCCCTGTCACTCAAAAACCAGACAAGGAATACACAACCTAGCAGAGGCAGGCTTGGATAGTTAGGCAAGAAAATACCTACTTTCTAAAAGTGGTATTTTCAAACACAGAATGTTAAAACCAACTTCACTAAAAGATGTGTTTTATCATTCTGAGCCCAGACATACTAAACTCGAATTTCTACCTAGTTCCCTGAGTCAGTTAGGATTATAAGGATTATAAGATGTTATAATCAAACTGCGTATTCTGGCCTATGGGGAACACGTAGCCTTGCAATAGTGAAAAACGAAAATGGCTGCAATTTACTTTCAGGACATGCCACACACACCAGGGCATGTCCTACCTTTTACTTACAATGCACCCTGCCCTTTGGCCTATCTTAGGGGTGACTAATATGCAGAAAAGGGAAGGTTTAGGGACTGGCAAGTGGATGCACTTGCCCAGTCAACATGGCGTACCAGACTGCCCACAGGCTCTGCAATGGCAGGCCGGAGAAATACTTTACACGCTGCTCTGGTGGGTGGCACAAGCAGTGCTGCAAGCCCACCAGCAGCATATGATTTACAAACCCTGAGCACACGCAGTGCACTGTACTAGGGTATGACAAGTAAATCACATAAGCCAATCATTGAGTCACTTATCCATACATCAATTTACCATAGGGAGCACTTGCACTGTGGCACTGAATAGCAGTGCCAGAGTGCCCTAAGCATCTAAAACCAGCAAAAACAACAGAGACATCATAAAAAATGGAAGAGAGGCCAATTGTGCCAGTTCTTGACCAGCCAGATAGGGAGGAGGCAAAATGGTGTAAAGAGTGTGCTCATTCCAGAGGGTGGAGGAAATGTAAGTCAATTGGCTTAAGGCGTTTTCCATTTATCAGGCAATATCGTCTGAATGATTTAATGATTTGGGAGGCCAGTTGGCCTGATACCAGAGCAGAATTGCACGCACGCATGATGAGTATGGTGGTGTGGGGTGGAAAGTGTATGACAGAAAGTTCAGGAGAGTTAAGGCAACTAGCCCCTCTTTGGAGTGGGATCAGATTGACATTGTTTTATGGTTTCGCTATATGAAGCACCTGTGCCTGGACACTACCCCCAGTCAGCCCTCTTGATCAGGTTCCTCCAGTAGCCCAAGAGGGGGTGTGAAAAATGGGACATAATGGGATTTCAATAAGTGTTCTTGTTCCAGGCCTCATGGGTTGTATTAATTCAAGCATGCCTGCTCATTCTGCAGCTTGTCTTCACATCTTGAATCAACGTGCTTCAAGAAGTCTAACGATAGAGGGGAAAAGAAGTAGGATTGATGAGCAGCTCCTAATCAAGGCCTCCTCCCCAATGAATGTGATGGAAATGATCCCATGGCTTAATATGTGCAGCAGCCCAGTAGCAGCCCAGGTTCTGTTGGAGAGTTTTAGGGAGGGTTTCAGAATAACAGCCCGGGGTATGTGGGCATTCCTTATTGTAAGAACCAGAAGTCCCTGTGGTCCAACCGGGAAGTGGCTGCAGCAAAAATTGCCATGGAAGTGGGCATGGGGAAAGTGGCTGGCCTGTTTGAGTCAGGACCCCTAGAAGGGTTTGCCTGCTCTCCCTTAGGGGAGGAGCCAAGAGGGAACTGGGGTAATTTAGGTTAATACATAACCTCTCTGCTCCTAGAGGTCAATCTGTAAATGCGGCGATTGATGGGACCCTATGCTCAGTCCATTATGCTTCCTTGGACCAGGCAATTGTGATGCTCCAGGAGTTGGGGCCGCCATCCGCCTTACGAAGTTAGATATAGAATCAGTCTTCCGCCTCCTCCATGTGAACCTTTGGGATTTTTAACTGTAGGTTGTCAGTTTGAAGGGGAATAGTATTTTGATAAGTGCATGCCTATGGGTTGCTGAGTCTCCTGCTCTTACTTCAAGAAGTTCCGTTCTTTCTTTGAATGGGTGTTCATGCAGAGAATGAGACATTTGTGGTCTTGCATTATCTGGGTGATTTTCTCTTCCTCAGTTCGTCCGGCTCGCTTGAGTGCAGCAACACATTGCAGTCTTTCTGTGCTTTGATGAGGTAGTTTGTGGTTCCCCTAGTGAGAGGCAAGGTTGTGAGGCCATCAACGGTCATCGAGTTCCTGGGTATTATCCTGAACTCAGATGATGGTGTGTCACGGGTCTCCCAAGGAAAGTTTTCTGGCTATTTAAAGGCCTTGCAGGATTGTTGGATGTAAAGAAGGTCATGTTGCATTAGTTGCAGAAGGCGATTGGGCAACTCAACTTCACTTTGATGAACACTCCCATGGGCCAGCCATCCTCTTGTTCCATTATGCAGGCGATGTCGGGTCTGAGGGAGAAGCACCACCACACTAGGTTGTCAAGCGAGGTGTGGCAGGATATGCATATTTGACTGCCATTCTGGCGGGACATCAATGGCACAGTGGTGCGGCCTAGCCCTGGTCCAGTGAGGAACTAGGTCTTTTCACAGACGTGGCAGGCAGTGAGAGTTTTTGTGCCATCCTGGGCCGGGCTTCTGTGCGTAACGGTGGCCCGGTGCTTGGGTGGAGTCAGGACTGGTTACCAACATAGGTTTCCCCTAGAGCTCTTTCCCATCATGGTGGCATTGTCCATTTGGCCATCAGTTCCGCAACCAGTCAGCCATATTTTGGTCAGATAACATGCCGGTGGTTGAGTGCATTATCCAAGTTAACCAACCTAGTTCACTCACACTCAGTTCTGTGATCTGCATGGTACACAATCTTTGCAACAGGCACATTAACCCTCAGTGCTACTTTATGATGAACCAAAACTGCAAATAGACAAAATTCTGAACTCTCACGAAGTAACATTAATCATCAGAGTTATCCTGACATTTTAATTTTTGCCTGATAACTACCTGATGCACAGGAAGTTCATGTGCTTTTACACCAAATATTATTTTTAAACACAGTGCCACCCACCAAAGTTAACGCTAGGTGCAGCTGCACCAGTCGCACCACCCTAAAGCCAGTCCTGCTCCCAGCAATGGGGCAGGACAACCATTTCCAGATATGGGGTGAGAGCTAACCTCATTACTTTTATATGAGGAAATTGATAGATGTATGGGCTGTGATACTGCCCCCAAATTCCAGAAACCAAAATAAGTTAACAGATTTCTTGTAGATGATTTAGGGGAGAGTAGACTTCTACCCTGAGACTTTTTTTAAACTTAAGGGATCAATTTGCTAAAACGCTGCAGACCCTTATTAGCATTCATGAAATATTCCAGTACTTTCATGGTGCACCAGGGAAGCCTGGACATTCCTAGGAGTAGACCTTGCTTATTTCAAATGTCTTAAATAAGAAATTACTTCTACTATACCAAGGTCATAATATTTTTATAGGTGAGACCCTTGTGCCAAGGAGCACATTCAATTTGACAGTGCCAGACATTTACCATGGATACTTCCGCCACAGCCATGAGTACCTCTAAAAATTCCCTCAGGTATATAAGGGTCAGCATTTTGCCATTGAAACCCCCTATAACATGAGTACAGGAACTTTTATGACAAGAGTAACCTCAAATATTAGTTCTAAAATTTTGCTATGGATCCACCCCATATGCTAAGAAGGACATGCCTCATGTCAGGGCCTTCAGCCAGGTGTGGTGGTCGGTGTTGCGTGTCCCTGCCGCTGGGTATGACTGGACAAGCGGCTTTCTCAGTTAGACAGTTCAACTCTCAACAGCCAATGTTGGTGTCTTAATAGAAGCAAATTAAGGCTGTAGTTTTCCATAGGTAACACCTCTCATCCATATTCTATTAGTGCCCTTGTCCATTAGGCAAGAAGAACCTCCAGTATACCAGACCAGCAACACACTTGCACTCATATCACACATACACTGACACACACACATTGTCTCTCACACACATTCTCACTATATCTCTTGCACTCTTTCTATCACACTCACACACAGACACACTGCCACTCACAATTCCATTAAGCAATCTGCGTTTACTGTGTTAGAAAAGCTTGTCCTGCGGCTTCTGCTATACCTGCTTTGCCTTTTAGCGCAGCTTAATAAAAACTAACCCTGGGCGAAGAACTACGCTCCGTTTGCGGAGTTTGCAGAGTTTCGGCAACTCCGCGCTCCGCGGAGAACGCAAAGTTGTCGAATACGCCGCAAACTGCTGCGTAGCGTAGTTCTCGCGCGCTCAATAGCATTTTCGCTCGCGCGAGGATGCTTGTCGGTAAGATCGAGTTGCCGAACATGCAGAAACTGCAATCTGGCACAGAATAACTCGCGAACACGTTAGTAGTGACCGGAAATAAGGGGACGCGAGCGGGCGGGACAAACCTCATGGGTAACTTCGCGCGCTACACATCCCGAGCATGCAGGCAATCAATCAATCAATCAATCAGGATATTTGTATAGCGCGCTACTCACCCAGAGGGTCTCAAGGCGCATGGGGGAGGGGGGTCTGCTACTGCTCGAACAGCCATGTCTTGAGTTGCTTCCTGAAGCAGAGGTGGTCTTGGGTCAGGCGGAGGTGGATGGGGAGGGAGTTCCAAGTCTTGGCTTCCAGGTAGGAGAAGGATCTTCCTCCCATGGTGGATCTTCGGATGCGTGGCACAGCGGCGAGGGCGTGGCTGGTCGATCGTAGCTGGTGGGTGGGAGTGTAGAAGGTCAGGCGGTTGTTGAGGTACCTGGGGCCCAGGTCGTGGTGTCATGTGCTTATCTAGGTTCCTGATCGATACTGTGACCTTATGCCCCTATTCGGCTATAAAGCCATTTATTCCCTATATTGGCATAACCGTTCAAGTGCGATTTTCTGAAAAGTCATCTCTGGCCTCACACGAGCAGAGCCACAGAGCCACATTCCAGCATGACTCTCTGCTACTTCCTTTGCGACCAATTAGTGCAATGACAGAGCAGCAGTCACTATCTGATATTCCTAGATAACACTCCGAGTTCTTCAACAAGATAAAAACTTAGCAAACCTGGAAATCCCCGCTTGCTATGTTTTGATTAGTAATAGAACTCTAATGAGCAACTGATAGCTGCCACTTCCTAGTGACATCTTTTATTGACGTCTTATGTCCAGCAAACTTGCGTCAAACCCGGCACCTGTCAGGTATAAATATTACCAACGTTGCCTTAAGCAAGGAGCGAAGCTAGCTGCTGTTGAGCGAGAGCTACTGTTGCTGATGCCAGCTGCCTGCATGACCAGTGTTGGTAAAAACTAGCACTCTGTCGCTGCAGCCTGCTATCCTGTGGTGGTGAAGCTACTGATTACCATTATCGCCGCTACAGCGCGAACTGTGGTTCAGTACGCTTGAGGAGCCGTGCAGCCGTCCTCTGCGAAGACATCCAGCCCAGCTGCCCGCGGACGCTGTCACCCCTCCTTCCTCCCGACGCGCTGAGAGAAGCCGCTGCATTTCTCGTGCAGAGAAATCCAGTCCCGGCGCTTCCGGTTTACCCTCGCGGGTGACTGGGATATCGAGAGAGACCCCTGAAGGAGATACCAATCCTCCATCATTCTATTCAGAGGTATGGTGTTGACTAAACCCTTAGAAGAGAATTCTTGAAACAAACCTTGGCAAAACCAACTTAACTTAAGCTACTTACTTACTCCCCCTTCTCACGTGTTAGGCCTAGGTCAGGCACACTGGGGTAGGCTTAGTTAGAAGCACCAGTTGAGTATGTTAGCCTAATGTATATATGACTGTATATATGTTTTATTACTTTTAAACCATTGTATGGCTAAGAAACCATATCAATGCTTTTACAGTTCTATTTCGCAATTCTTATCTTACTGTACGTACTTTTTATAATAACAGTTATTGCAATTGTGGCAATACATTTCTCTTGTACGAGAAGAAAGACTGTTCAATAAATGTTACCTTTTATTGATACACGCCCGTCTCTCTATTCTCTACATATTGTGAAAGTAAACTGCACCAGACTGACTGAGTGAAATCTATGTCTATTGTTTCACACGACCCTAGAGATCGACTCTTGATCTGAGGAGCAAAGTTGTCATGTTGCACGGTTGTTGGAAAACTGAATCCCTTCTTGTCTGTGCCAAGGAAGCTGATCACTTCCTATGCAGAGAAGAAAGTTTCCAGTGACCTCTGAGCTAGTTGGTAACACAACCCAATTAAGTTTAGCATAGTCAGTGGAGGCCTGGAATATCCGCAGTTCCACGTCGATACTACTGTTTATGTTATTCCAATGCGCAGGGCCTAGTGGGAAACTAGGAACTACACTACATGGCGCCCAACGTTTGGTAAGGCGATAAACTAACGTAAGACTTGTAGAGTAACTCAGTCGTGCATATTTCACACCCCTTTCACCCGTAAATACTCCAATAGACGTCTGGAGTGGGTGAAAGGTTAAAATCCGCCCGACCTTAGTAGGAAGAGATTCCTATGTAAAGCTCCGGTTTATTCAACGTTGAAGGATACAGTGTTCCAAAATATTGTGCACCTAATCTTTGTCTCCTTGGAGACCTACTCTGCAAAAACTGCATTTTTTAAAAAAAAAAAAAAAATGTCAGACAATGAGGAAGCAGTTAGACTGGCTTCCATACTAATAGAGGAAGACACGAGTCGCCTACAGGCAGACCCGGATGCTATTATCATCCCGGTCCAGTTAAGAAGATCTATAACTTTAAAACTTATAGATAACGGACTGACACCTCAAGGTGGTACAGTAGTTTTCGTGATAGAGGCTCACGAGTATCGGCAGACAGAGGTATTCTATTCATGGATAAACTTTCCAGCGGTAAACGCTATAACACAAGAGTTTCACTATTACAAAATAGAGGAACCTCCGGGAGAGTACGCTCCTTTCGAGGAGATTGAAATCCCACTTAAATTTCAAGAGCACCTGCTCTGGTTTAATGGCGCCCTAAAACACAATGATCACATAACCAGGCTCGGTCCACTAGGTAGACCAGGAGCCACGTGGCCGGTTCTAGCCAGCTACACACCACATCCTGACATTGCAAAAATGTCTAAGGAAGAGCTGTTAGGACAGCTAAACACATTAATAAAAATACATAGGCAATTAGTCCAATATGTAATACGGACTGCAACAGTCCAGCCAGCTGTTAATACACCACAGCTGACCCCTCATCAGGGGAACACTAATAAAATTACACCACAGAACATACAGTCATGTCTTGGTAAAACACCCGTAAAACGGGAACAAATTCCTTTCTGGTTAGCCCAGAAAATCACTCAAATAGAGGCAGTATTTCCTGATACTACCCCTATTGAGAAACACAGAATCTTGACCATCTGCCTTCCTATGGGAATCGCACCACACATAGAGGACTGCGACACTTGGGGTACAGTCTTTGCTTCCATTTACACAAAAACACACGGTGTTCCGTCTATGGCGGTAATACCAGACGTGCTAAAACAGATTCAAAATGAATTCGGTCCAGAGCCAGCTTTAAATCTAGGTATGAAATTACTGAAAGATTTCAAGCAGGTCACGGCTATATTATTAGCCAATGTAAAGGGAGAAGCAGCATCTGTGGCGATCCGCCAGAAGTTGAGGGAAACAGATATAAAAGATCCTGTTGAGCTTGCAAAAATCATAGAAAAATGCTATGAAGAATTAGGTAGAGACAGCTTGGGTGGAAAACCAGTTAAGCCCCAACTGCTCGAAAATCCTGAAAAATTATTTATTAAAAATAACTTAAACACTCCTAAAAAGAGCTGGGATGGAAATAAACAATCCACTCCCAAGGAAAAAGTTTTCCAGTCCAGAGGAAGGTCTCCTCGACGGAGGGAAAGAACTCCGACTCGAGAACGCCAGTCTCCCCAACGGGAGCCCTCTGAGAAAAGATATAACCTTAGAAATAGGGATAATATAAAAAAACCTGATAGATATCAAAGCATTGATACACGTCCCTCTCGATCTCTTCCACAGAATTCGGAAAGAAGAGGACGGTCAGACCCAGGAGAGCACACCAAGTCCAAAGACAAGGAACCTGCTCAAAATAAGAAATCTCAATTTCAGAAAAAGAAGGTAGCCAGTATTAGAGTAATCAACCATGCCGAGAATACTGAGGACACAGTTGAAAAACGGGGAGTGGGCATTGACAATGTTGGACAGTGCAGCAGAGATCAGTATAGCGCGCAAGAACTTGATGAGTCATCTGGAGACAGTGGACACGAATGAATACATTCAGGTTGAAACTGCCGACGCCAGACTTAGCGAGCCCCATAAAATATACGAAATAACATTGCGTATGGAGGGTGATAAGACTAGGAAAATTAAGGGTCTATTTTGGGATAAGCTCTCAAAAGGCTATGATATTCTGTTAGCTGAAAAAGATTGGCCCCCGGAGTTTGTCAGGGAGTGCCCTCGTGGCGAAGAGGTAATTATGCCTGCCTTCTCGAATCACATACCGATTCATAAAAAATACACATATGCAAGGAAATGGGCAGTAGCCCAGGCACCTGCATTGTATAAAAATCATGTAGGATGGGATGAGGATTCACCTCCTCACAAAATCCAACTAAAAAGTGAACCAACTGCCCAACGGCAGTATCCCATAAAGCAAGAAGCTAAAAAACAGGTCAGGGAGATCTTAGATCAACTTGAGTACCAGGGGGTGATTGAAACATGCACCTCTCAAATGAACAATCCTTTGTTTCCTGTCTCCAAGCCAGACAATTCATATCGTCTAGTTTTGGACTACAGACACCTTAATACATGTTGCAAAACTTTTGCAGTACAAAACTCGCATAGTGCAGCCCTAATGAATAACATAGTTAGGAAAAAATATAAAACGACATTAGACATATCTAACGGTTTCTTTTGTCAAAACATTGCACCAGAAAGCAGATACTTGACCGCTTTCTCCGCATTTGGGTCGCAGAAAAAATTCTGTCGACTCCCACAGGGGTTCAAGAACAGCCCAGGACTATTCTCAGCTAGGGTAACAGAGTTACTACAAATCTATGATGATGAAGCATTATCTTACGTAGATGATATTTATCTCACAGACGACGACTTGGATACTCACTTGAAAAGAGTGAACACCATCATACTTGGGTTCGCAGCAGAGGGTTACAAATTCAACTTTAAAAAGTCCCGAATTGCCCATCTGACAGTACTGTTTTTAGGGTACGAATTATCAAGTGAAGGGAAAAGCCTAGCGGATAACTTCTTAGAGAAGTGCGCTGTACTCCAAGCTCCAAAAACGCTGAAGAATTTACAATCCATACTAGGTTTTCTGAATTTCGGAAGAACTTACATACTAAATTACGCAGAGAGGGTTAAACCTCTCTACGAACTAATAAAACCTGATTTAAAACAAATCAATTGGACTCAAAAACACACAGAAATTTTGAGATCACTGCAAACAGACATGTTAGCAAAAACAAAATTAGATACACGTGACAACACACGTGATCTTGTAATCCGAGTCATCCCAGGAAGATGCGGATTCACATACCTAACCTCTAATGAGGGAGAAAAGGTACCAATTTCAATTAAGTCTCACTTGTACACACAAGCAGAAAAAACATTCAGTCGCACAGAAAGAACTGTGAACGCAGTGCAAATCGCATTAGCAAATGAAAGAGAACTAGCACACGGCAAACGGATTAATATCCTTACCGCAGAATCCGCCTTCGAGGCCCTATTCAGCCCAGTAAACCTGCCTACAGTGTCACTGGATCCAAAATGGATACAGTGCATAGATTCTCTAGGAGGGGAAGACGTGAAATACTATTTCGCCCCGCAATACAAAGAACTGAATGATTTAGAATATGAAGAAGAATATCCTCTGCCAATCGAAATCCTGCCTCTCCCACAATACGCCTGTATAATCTACACAGATAGCTTTGTACAGCATTTCAACGTAGAGAGAAAATCCTACGATGCAGCATGTGCGATCATTAAATGTCGTTGGCTGTGCGGTAAAATCAAACCGAAAATAACAAAAACTGAATCAGTGAAGTACTGTTCGGCTCAAAGAACTGAAATCAGATCTTTAAAGATGGCGCTCGAAAATGCAGAACGCGAATTCCCCACACTTATAGTGTGCGATTCTCATTTTTGCGTCAATTCTTTCAATAACAAACTGCAGAGTTGGATCGAAAACGACTACAAAGATGACACAGGTGCCACAATAAAGCATAAAAAGCTCTGGAACGAGGTAGCTCTTTTACACAAAGAACTACAAATGACTCACGTGATTCACGCACAGAGTCTTCAACGTGATGGCGTTCACGTTGCAGGGAATTCATTGGCTAATACAGCCACCGCGGAAGCAACTAACCCGGCTTCCGTAGCCACAAAAAAGCGTACAGATAAGTATATAGACGGGGAAACCATGCTGGCAGTAAGAACGACCATAAAAGGCGACTGTGCAGCACTACCCGTAAACTATCCACTCAATTATGCATACATAATCGATGCAAACTCCGTTCCTTTTGCTCGAATCCCTGGAGTGGGGGATAGAGTAATTCCAAACAGGAGCAGGAGGGGCTTCCTCTTACTGGAAGCACACATGGGGTTGGGTCTGAAACACCAAACAATCAAAGCCTCTCTGAAAGAATTGCAATCAGAGTACTGGTGGCCGGAATGAGTATAGACATTCAATGTTTTGCTCAAAATTGTGAAGACTGCAACAGAGATCGCAGTAATGAACAGGCCAGTGTAGTTTCAGGATCCCTTCTAGACAGCATAAGGCGGTCTATCTGCGCAATCAAAGAAGAGAAGCGCGTCCCAGTGTACAACGTTTAAGACGAAATACACTTAGAAAATGAGTCCTCCAGCACTCGGCTGACGCCTAGAACAGTTATAAAAAGATTAGCGAGTCCATATCGGCACATACGCAATTACCACGTTCCATTCTGACCAGGGTCCTGCTTTCAGCTCTCGAGCCTATAAGGGAGGCCATGGCCAGCATGGGAATTGGGTTGTGGTATTCTTGTCATTCATACATTAGTGTGATAGAAAGAAAAAACCGGGATATAAAGCAATCTATAACAGCGAAGGTATTAGGTTCAGGCGCTGGGTGGGTCAAACATTTAATAAGTGTCCAGACTAGTCTTAACAACATGCCAAGAAATTCTCTAAAAGGTTTCAGCCCATACGAACTATTGTTCGGAATAAGAATGAACGTTCAGGACCTCGATAGTCAGATGTCAGTGGTACAAAAAGAAACAAAGCAGTTTGAAGTAAAAGACCGTTTGGCTGTTTTACAGGAACTGAATGAAACAAGAAAATCATTAAGCAACATAAAGTTAAAGCAACAGCCAAGTACCACTGACGAGGCACCACCCGCAACAGCCCCAGCAAGGCCTGTCTGGATTCCAAAGATTGGGGATCTAGTCAGAGAAAAGATTGCGGTTAAGAAGGAATTTGGGCCTTCTTACAGAAAAGCAGTACCTGTCTTGGCAGTCACCGGAACAAGATCAGTTGTGCTACCGCCCCTTGCTGGTAAAAAGGAGAACAGAGTCGTGTCTATCGATCTGGTAAAACCACAAGCATGTGGCCTATAATCAACAGTAGGCCCAGTGGACTCCCAAGAAACAACAGAATACCCAAACTTGCAACAATCCAAGAGGTTCAAACTGAAAGACTCATCACATTCGATCAGCCTGCAGTGCACAATGAAGGACTATGCAATAATGCCATGGAACTCGTGCCTCTTGAAACACAGATTGAAACAGTTCGTCAGGAAACAACACCAGTCTACAATGATGTGGCATCAGAAAGTGCTACCGAGAGACAGATTGAAAGAAAAATCCCATCAATTGACAGAACTGCCTCTGGTTATTTCATCAACTTCGACAACTTCTCTGAAGATTTAAACGACCCCGAAGTGATGCCAGAAACAAAAAAGTCTTTTAAAGAAAAAGCAACGGAACTCTTTCATCAACTGAAGGAAATCTACCTTGTTTCCCCTTGGCTAGAGTTCTGGTTCGGTCTAGGTGTATTTTTCCTCCTGCTTTGGCTCATCATGGTACTTTGTTTGGGAAAATTCATTGAAGGAAAATATATTACAATGGACACAGCAAGTCAGAACATCAACCTAGTCCTGAAACCACACAGATCATCCCACGTGAAGAAAAGAGAACTGTCAACAGTAAATGTCACAGCAATTCCAATACCTGGTGGGGTAGTATGGGAGAAAACAGACTATGAGATCTATGGTCCGGTCGAAATCCTGAAGTATCCTCATCAACTAAAGGTTTCCTTAAGTGACTTTATGACACCAAGTACATTCTCTGATGATTGGGACTTTAACAGTATTAATGACATGATGTCTGATTTAGTTATGTCAGCTAGATTCACAGATCATGATTATTTACAAGGTTCATCTAGTTATGAGCAGTTATTCTGTTACACCCACTATGGGGATCATTACTTGCATAAATCTGCACAGCCTAGAAATGTTTTTATGTATAATCAATGGGAACATTGTTCTACACCACCTAAAAGCAGTTCTAAAGCATTTTTTGAGAAATTCAAATATTTTTCAGGGTTTAACACCAGTGATGCAGAAACGTTTTATTATAAACTGTTAGATAAAACAGGAATGAAAACAATGCTGACAAATTCTAAATTGATATATTCAGAAGCATTTTATGACAAAATGATGACATTTGGTTTTTGATTATTGGAAAAATAATATTGAAACGAAAACAATTTGGGGTACAAAAGATTGGCAGGTGCAAGGCATAGAAGCACTGTTTAGAACCTGCATGATACCAGAACAAATGTTATTTTTAAATGACACTGTACACCAAACATCCTGTCTTGGCCTAGCTAAGAACAAAGAAATGAAAACACCGTCTATACCAAAGCCAATACCAGAAAATGCAACTGCAGATAATGAGTTAGACGTGTCACACATTTTACATTTCAACAGAACACATCCTGATTGGAAAAAGTGGTTAATCTGGCCTACAGACACAAATAGCTGTCAAGATAGATTCCTGAATAAAACACAGGGTTTAAAAATGACCAGATTAGACTCAAGATATTCCCAGAGACAACATCCAGGGGTTATAACAACATACAGTGTAGGTAAACTTTGCCTCGAATGGCTTACAACATCCACACTGGCTGAAATTAAGCAACACTTGTCTTTATTAAAAGATGGTGCTGATTTGCGCGATTTCATTCTTGGACCACGCAAACAGCGTCAGAAGCGTTTCATAGCGACCAGCATCTATGCTTCATACAATGAGGCTTGGAAAGTAAAGCAAATTGAAACTGCTGAAAAGATACGAGAAATTGATCGTATTAATTTGGAGAAAACACTATCTGTAGTAGACAATGGGTTAATGACTCTGTCTTCCAGAATATATTCTTTGGACAATATTGTATCCTCTGCCTTTGATGTGATAGACAGAGATTTGCTAATGTTACAACATGGCCAGTCTCAGCTACGCTCTATTATAGAACTAGGCTGGACGTTGCAAAATCTTCGTTCAGGCTATGTGCCTTGGCGTTTAATTAACACAACGTCATTGTTTTCCATTTTTAACCTTACTGATAAACAGATCAGTTTGGCACAGAAAGGAGCAGACTATACAATCTTGAGCATCGAGAAACTCGAGCGATTACCATTGACAATGTCAGAGAGTCCTGTCATTGAATGGATAATACACGGGATTATCACAATTCCGATAACAACTTTCCGATTTCATAAATGCCTTGAATACATACCTGCTGGCCAGTATGAACAATTGGGTAAGGGATATGTAAAATCCGAATGGAAATTACCATACACTCATTCTTGCTATAGTGACAGCGACAAAAATGTATTTCTTAGTGGTGACAACTGTAAACACTCACTAAGCGGTATACTTTTGTGTCAGGGTATTAATTTACACGGAGCATGTGATGGAAATTCACACAACCTTTCATGCCACCAGCTAGTCACACCTGCAACTCAGATAGAGCCCTTCTTTATGCAACTCGCAAACGGGAGTTACATTCTAAGAACGGATCACAGGTGCTGTGGCCTCGCGCCCGGACTAAGTTATCTAGTAGAAGTAACGTCCATGGTCAAATGCTGTATGCAAGCATTGTTCCCGAGCGGGCCTCCAGACATAGTGACTCCCATCTGGCCTCGTCTGAATCTCTATTCTATACGAATTAATACATTAAGCAAAATGAAATCTGTGCTTTTACAGACAACAGTGCCTATAACGTCATCTAAAGAGACGTATGATCTTCTAGTCGCAAGGACGGCTACTGAGGTCCATGACCTTTTATCAACAGATTGCCCCGTGCATTTCGTACAAATGCTCGACCAACTCCTTAACATGTCTAGTGCTACAAGCATCCCAGGCATATTTAAGACAGTCTTTACAGGACTGCTAACACCCTTCCAGGCAATTTTGGGAATCTTTCCTAATTTTGTGCACTCCATTTTTGGTGGTATTCCACTATTTTTTGGACTCATCGCAGGGATTCTATTTTTGACCATCCTGCTACGTTATGGCAAGCCTCGGCTCAGACATAGCTCCCATGGGAATGGAAGAGACAATCCTAGCAATGCGCTACAGGGACAGGATAACTAACGTCCTCGGATTGGCCAGGCTGAGAGATCTAAACATGACCTGGTTCCTTTCATTCAGACCGATATGGCAAAATTGCATTTTACCTGTGCTACGGTGTATGCTTTGCGGCGAGGAATGCGTGTTGGACATCTGTCTTTCACTTCCATCAGCAGTACCAATGGACGTCGATACTTTGCTAAGTCCAATAACGGCTCACGCATTGTGTTGTCCCCAGCGGCTACCAATCCTGATGACGGCATTTGTGGAGACTCCTGTACTACGGCCAAGTGGTAACAGTGGAGCGAGTGACAAAAGCAACATCACCCAGGTACAGCGAGCTGTGAGCATTGCTGCTCCCGAATATGATGACAGCAATCATTCTCACACCTGCCAAGTTTCAGCGCTATCTAATTTGGTTGAACTATCACCTGATTTTGTAGACCAATTCTTTGCGAGCCTGTCTGATACGATGTTCTCACCCATAGAGAAACAATAACTTTTGAAAAGCTTTCCGACACACAGCGTTCCTATGAACTCTGGATTCGGCCTTCAGTTTTGATCAACAAAGAACTGCCAGGAGCTTTGGTAAACTGATTTTTCTTTGAATTGGACAATTTTTAAATATTGACCTTTTTCCTTTTTGGCACGAACAATTCTTTGCTTAACGTAAAAACTATTCTTAGAGAACAGAAGCTTCACACTTCTATTTCTAAACACATCTAGAGACATAACAACATTACACCAGCCTCTAGCACACATGTTATTACAATGCATTTTTATGTGATGATTTATCTCGCATTTCTTCTGTCAGAGATACTTCATGTGTAATTCTTTATGCATAATCGTTCATTGATTTCATATGCAATAATTTTTTGAATGATTACTATGCTTTTAAAACTACGTACAGTACCTAAATTCCATGTATTACAAGTACGCCTATTTCGAATGCATTATGTATTTTGGGGTGGGCTATGTTACACAATGTTACACATGCATCTAATTGCTTAGTTTTAGTAATTTTGATGGACATGAATTCGTGGAGTGGGTGTCATGTGCTTATCTAGGTTCCTGATCGATACTGTGACCTTATGCCCCTATTCGGCTATAAAGCCATTTATTCCCTATATTGGCATAACCGTTCAAGTGCGATTTTCTGAAAAGTCATCTCTGGCCTCACACGAGCAGAGCCACAGAGCCACATTCCAGCATGACTCTCTGCTACTTCCTTTGCGACCAATTAGTGCAATGACAGAGCAGCAGTCACTATCTGATATTCCTAGATAACACTCCGAGTTCTTCAACAAGATAAAAACTTAGCAAACCTGGAAATCCCCGCTTGCTATGTTTTGATTAGTAATAGAACTCTAATGAGCAACTGATAGCTGCCACTTCCTAGTGACATCTTTTATTGACGTCTTATGTCCAGCAAACTTGCGTCAAACCCGGCACCTGTCAGATATAAATATTACCAACGTTGCCTTAAGCAAGGAGCGAAGCTAGCTGCTGTTGAGCGAGAGCTACTGTTGCTGATGCCAGCTGCCTGCATGACCAGTGTTGGTAAAAACTAGCACTCTGTCGCTGCAGCCTGCTATCCTGTGGTGGTGAAGCTACTGATTACCATTATCGCCGCTACAGCGCGAACTGTGGTTCAGTACGCTTGAGGAGCCGTGCAGCCGTCCTCTGCGAAGACATCCAGCCCAGCTGCCCGCGGACGCTGTCACCCCTCCTTCCTCCCGACGCGCTGAGAGAAGCCGCTGCATTTCTCGTGCAGAGAAATCCAGTCCCGGCGCTTCCGGTTTACCCTCGCGGGTGACTGGGATATCGAGAGAGACCCCTGAAGGAGATACCAATCCTCCATCATTCTATTCAGAGGTATGGTGTTGACTAAACCCTTAGAAGAGAATTCTTGAAACAAACCTTGGCAAAACCAACTTAACTTAAGCTACTTACTTACTCCCCCTTCTCGCGTGTTAGGCCTAGGTCAGGCACACTGGGGTAGGCTTAGTTAGAAGCACCAGTTGAGTATGTTAGCCTAATGTATATATGACTGTATATATGTTTTATTACTTTTAAACCATTGTATGGCTAAGAAACCATATCAATGCTTTTACAGTTCTATTTCGCAATTCTTATCTTACTGTACGTACTTTTTATAATAACAGTTATTGCAATTGTGGCAATACATTTCTCTTGTACGAGAAGAAAGACTGTTCAATAAATGTTACCTTTTATTGATACACGCCCGTCTCTCTATTCTCTACATATTGTGAAAGTAAACTGCACCAGACTGACTGAGTGAAATCTATGTCTATTGTTTCACACGACCCTAGAGATCGACTCTTGATCTGAGGAGCAAAGTTGTCATGTTGCACGGTTGTTGGAAAACTGAATCCCTTCTTGTCTGTGCCAAGGAAGCTGATCACTTCCTATGCAGAGAAGAAAGTTTCCAGTGACCTCTGAGCTAGTTGGTAACACAACCCAATTAAGTTTAGCATAGTCAGTGGAGGCCTGGAATATCCGCAGTTCCACGTCGATACTACTGTTTATGTTATTCCAATGCGCAGGGCCTAGTGGGAAACTAGGAACTACACTACAGTGGAGGGCCTTGTGTGCGTGGGTGAGGAGTTGGAACGTGATTCTCTTGCTGACGGGGAGCCAGTGAAGGTCTCTCAGGTGTCCGGAGATGTGGCTGTGTCGGGGGATATCCAATATGAGTCGTGCGGAGGCGTTCTGGATGTGTTAGAGTCTTTTCTGGAGTTTGGCTGTGGTTCCGGTATAGAGGGTGTTTCCGTAGTCCAGTCGGCTGGTGACGAGTGCCTGTGTGACCGTCTTCCTGGTTTCGGTGGCGAGCCATCGGAAGATCTTTCGGAGCATGCGTAGGATGTTGAAGCATGATGATGAGACGGCGTTGACTTGTCTGGTCATCGAGAGGGAGGAGTCCAGGATGAAGCCCAGGTTGCGTGCGTGGTCCGTTGGTTTGGGTGCGCTGCCCAGGGCAGGGGGCCACCAGGAGTCGTCCCAGGCGGAGGGTGATGATCCAAGGATGAGGACTTCCGTCTTGTCTGAGTTCAGTTTCAGGCGGCTGTTCCTCATCCACTCGACTACGTCTTTCATCCCTTTGTGTAGGTTGGTTCTGGCGGTTCCTGGGTCGTTGGTGAGGGAGAGGATCAGCTGGGTGTCGTCAGCGTAGGAGATGATGTTGAGGTTGTGTTGGCGTACGATGGCTGCGAGGGGGCTCATGTAGACGTTGAAGAGGGTGGGGCTGAGTGATGATCCTTGTGGTACGCGGCATATGACTTCGGTGGCCTTGGATCTGTACAGGGGGAGGCGGACTCTCTGGGTTCTTCCGGTGAAGAACGAGATGATCCACTCCAGTGCCTTCTCTTGGATTCCGATGTTGCTGAGGCGCTGCACTAGGGTGCGGTGGCAGACCGTATCGAATGCTGCGGAGAGGTCCAGGAGGATGAGGGCCGATGTTTCCCAGTTGTCGAGCAGGGCTCGGATGTCGTCAGTGGCTGTGATGAGGGCGGTCTCGGTGCTGTGGTTGGCGCGGAAGCCGGACTGCGAGTGGTCGAGGCTGGTTGGGCGAGCGCAATTGGTGATCCACTGTGTGAGGTTGTTGGCTGCTTGGTTGGGGTCCGTTGAGCTGGCGGGAGGGTTATGGCTCAGTGAAGTGGTGAGCTGGTCAGTGGTGATCTTGTTCCAGTTCCTGCGGGGAACCTGTTGCGGGTGGTGGTGAGTCGTGGTCTTTCTGAAGCTGAAGTGGACGCAGCTGTGGTCTGTCCAGTGGAGTCCGGTGCAGTGGCTGAAGGAGATGTACTTGCTGGAGGAGAAGACTAGGTCAAGCGTGTGTCCGGCGTAGTGGGTGGGCGTGTTCACCAGTTGCATGAGTCCGAGGTTGGTGAGGTTGTCCAGCAGGGTGGTGGTGGTGTTATCGTTGTTGTTCTCTAGGTGGAAATTGAGGTCCCCTAGGAGGATGTAGTCAGCGGAGGTGAGGGCGTGCGGGCTGATGAAGTCTGCGATGTCTTTGCTGAATTGTGTGCGAGGTCCTGGGGGTCTGTAGATGAGGGTGCCTCTGAGTGTGGTCTTGGGGTCGGTGTGTATCTGGAAGTGAAGATGTTAAGCGGCTGTGAGGGTGTCGTCTGAGTTGGTCGTGATGCGGATGGTGTTCTTGTGGACGATGGCGATGCCTCCTCCTGTCTCGTTGACGCGGTCTCTCCGGGTGATCTTGTATCCGTCCGGGATGGCGACGGCGATGTCGGGCGCTGAGGAGGCAGGCGTTCATCCATGTTTCCGTGAGGAAGGCGACGTCTGTAGATGTGGTGTCGAGCAGGTTCCAGAGTTCCATGGCGCTCCCGAAGACGAAAAATGGCTTGCGAACGGGTCAAGCAAGCTACTACGCATGCTCGCGGAGCTATGCGTAGTTCGCGGAGTGCAAGTGCATCTTCGCGTAGCTCCGCGGAGTGCGGCTACGCGAACTACGCCCAGGCTTAATAAAAACATATTCTTTATACGCTGTTCAAAAATAATAATATATTGCCTTAACAATGTTTGTTATTAGCTAGCTGTACCGGGCTTATATTAGGTTTCATGTATGGATCAAGCAGTTACAGCAGTAGTGGCTCGTGGAGGGAGTGCAGTGGGGCGGTGGGGCGGGGCCGGGCGGGCGGGAGATGGGGAGGGTGGGGCGTAGGAAACTCCGGCTCACGGCGAACCAGAGTAATGTGAATAAATACATTTATAAAACAAATTTTATTGCGCGCGCTGAAACGCCAAATGCGTTTCAGCTTGAGCAATGAAACGTTAAATGTGTTTCAGCGAGCGCAAGGAAATTTGTTTTATTTATTTATTTATTTACATTACTCCGGTCAGCCATGAGCCATAACTTACCACTCCCCACCCTGCCCCTCCCCCACCCCACCTCACCACCCCACGGCACTCCCTCCATGAGCCGCTACTGAGTTACAGTATTGGAAAGGAACTATTCCATGTTCTAACACGTAACAGCACAGCATCCAACCGATCTTATGAAATGCTTGACTTCTTCGGCAACCATGGATTTTATCCAGTAACATTTTACATTTTGGGGTTTTTGAGATCCAACTTACAATGTAGAAAAAAACTAAAAGTTCTGGGATGAAGCATTGTGTTGGATGGAAAGCCAGGAATGGCTGATGGTGTTACACAATCCTCAATCCATCAATCACATCTCAAAGCCTCAGCCCTGGTATTCCTTCTTGCACCATCCCACATTTTCAGTCCACTCTGTCCTCTTGCACCAGCACCACCTTGCAGATGAAATTACGTGGGCATCTAGAATTACAGAAAGAGCAGGTATTTTGTGGGTGCCTTTGTAGAAATATGTGTATATTTATGAGAGTTGTGTAATTTTTATATGTGCAGAGTAAGAGGTGTGCTCATGTAAGTGCTGGGTGATGGTGAATAGTGTGCACAAGTGCAGCGTGAGTTGTGCGAGAGTAGGGTAAAAATGTGCTGATGTGAGTGTTGGGTGAGCTGCATGAATGCAATATGAAAGGAGGGCTGTAGTGTAGTTCCTATATCCCTTATAGGTTCTGCGCATTGGAATAACATACACGATAGGCTTGGCATAGGACTGAGGTCTGTATGCCCCTATTATGTATATTAAACTTAATTACTGTGTACCAGCTAGCTCAGAGGGCACTAGAAACTTCTTGAAGACAAGAAGGGAATAGCTTCTGGCAACCACATAACATAAAACCCACATCCCTCAGGATCATGGAAACAATATACTACTTTTCATTCAGTCACTCATCTCAGAGAAGTACATAGATGAAACAGTAGGGTGTGTTTTACACAGTTGTTCTTCTAGTACTGGTTATATGTGCTGCGACAACTGTTGGACAGTAGCAGAGAATTATGGCCAACAGTGCAGTTAAATAAAAAGGCTTTGTATAGTTATACCATTTTGCAATAGTAATGAACAAATACATGAAATACAGAATGCATTAAGATAAAGCCAATACTCCTATGATGCCTAACTAGATGTACCGAAGTGTACCTAGCATGTGTGTAGGTCTTTAGAGAGCCAAGAATCCCCCTAGGAGTTAGTCTAACCCCATTACCTTAGTGGGACTTCATCCTGATCTTGAGCTGGACACCCACAGATGGGTGATGGACCTCTGCCAGCTGGAGCTGTGGCATGACGCAGGTTGCAGCGCCTCGGGCAGAGTGTCGGCCTGGAAATCTCTGTCTCCTCTGGTTTGCTTGGGCAAAGGGAGGTATACTTATACTGGAAAGGTGTCTTGGATTGACGTAATGTTGGTCAAAGGAAGATGTGTTCTTGGTCTGTTTCCAAGAATTTGTTGTGACGTAGGTTAGTCACTGTTGGACATGGAGATTACGTATTTAGGATGGACCGTCTTCTGTGCACAGAGCACACAGTGATCAGATAAGGGGACAGCCTCTCTGTTGCTTGTTATTGTGAAATGAGGGCTAATCTAGGTCAAAGGGCCAGCTTGTCTCTGTGACACAAAGGATTTGTGCTTCTGAGACAGTACCTATGTTAAGGCCTCAATTTCCTTCATAACAGGGCCATATGAGTGTTGGGTGAGAAGAGTGCGTGCAGAATGAGAGGAGTGAATTTTATTTTTATTTTTATTTATTTTTTATTTCAAGAGTTTTATATAGCGCTGGCTAGACCCGGAGGTATCAGAGCGCTTTACATGAGGTTCCACAAAAATTAAAAGATTACATCAGTTGCTAGACAAACATTACAAGAGCATAGAAGACAAGATAAGTGAAGTGTAGAGGGGAAGGGGGTAAGGATAGAGGGGTAGGAGGGAGAAACGGCAGAGAGATGAAGGAAGGTCTGCCCAA
The DNA here is from genome assembly GCF_964263255.1 of Lissotriton vulgaris. Lineage (NCBI taxonomy): Eukaryota > Metazoa > Chordata > Amphibia > Caudata > Salamandridae > Lissotriton > Lissotriton vulgaris. Next base: position 583,655,005 of record NC_141695.1, read on the forward strand.
AGTCCAGCTGGGTAGGTGACGGTTGATGGGGAAGTCCCAAAAACCCATCTCCTCTATAGCTATCAGGTAGCTCCACTGGGCATTGGCCAAATAGCTAGGTCTCAATGGAAAAACATTTAAAGAACATAGAGGGCAAAATGATTGGAGCGTAGAGGGGTAATGAAGTAGGGTAAAGGAGTAGGAGGGAGCATATGACAAAGACGCAGGAAAAATCTGTCCAACGTCCAGCTGGGTAGGTGACAGCCGAAGGGGAAGGTCCACAGCCCATCTCCTCTTTAGCTACCAGGTAGCTCCACCGGGCGTCGGCCAGAAAACTAGGTCTCCACGGTCGGGGGTAAGTCCACAGATTCAATGTCTGGATGAGGGAAAGGTCAATGTCAAGTTAAATATCCCATAGTAGGAGCACCACGCGGAAGGGACCACTGTGGCAGCCATCTTGGGAGCAGGCAAGGGGTTCTGACCTTGGTATTAACATTCAGCCGGTCCCCAATTTTTATCTTTTGCTCAAGAGGAGGGGGGGGGGGTTGTTGTGCAGAGGAGCAGCTTGAGGGTAGATCCAGTGTTCGCATTGTCTCCCGAGGTGAGTATTTACGAGTTATAGTAGCTAGGAGGAAAGACAGCCACCATTTTAGGATCAGGCGGCACGCCTCAGGTGTCTTACTCAGATAATTTTAAAGCTGATCGTAGTCTTCCCAAGAGGTCGGAGCTGTTGCTGTCATTACCATCCACCCCATGTCCAATATTCTGTCTGTAGGAACCAAAGGGGTCCTCACTTGGGGTGCCACCCCCCTGACTCCTGGCGACAATCTTCTGTAGTCACCATTTTTGGGGTCAGGCACGTTAGATAAAGGTTTAGCTTCATGCCTCAAAAAAGAGACAATGTCGGGAGCCCCAGCCTTGCAGGCTCACCACCAGGACCCCTGACACTCCCAGCGATTTCAAGAATGTCCCCGCTCACTGTCTCTCCTCTCGTGATGAGTGTCTGCAATGGCGGGTGGGATCCTGATAGGATCAGTAATAACTCCTCCCGTGCTGTGTGCTCCCTCTCCGCACCGACAGGCCTCTCACCACGCCTCCGCCGTGTCCGATATGGCATGGGGAGATGAAAAAAGCTCATCTGCTGGTAGAGTGGGAACAGACAACGTCACGGATCATTCGTCTTAGTCTCTGTTCAGTCCAGCAGCTCCTCGGGTGCCATCTTTTTTCATTAGCCTACTGGGGTGTTGCGAGCCATTACTCGGCCATTCAGGGTCAGAGAGAAACGATTTTTAGCTCGAAGATGTCAGCCTGCATTCCGATTGCAGAATTTCTTTTTGTCCATGGGAATGGTGTGTGGTAATGTGTCGGTCAGGATACTAGTGTGCAGGTTCACCACGGAGCTTCAGATCCGAGCGGCCATCTTGAAGACCCGTGAAGGGTGAGTGGTGTTCCTCTGTGTGGTGCATGGTGAATGGGGAGAGTGAAGGGTGATCTGTGAAAATGACTGATGAGTGCATGGTGATTGGACTTAGTGCGGAGTGAGTGGTGTGACCCTGTGAGTTCCGGCAGACTATTTTTCCTGGGTACAGACAGGATGAACAGAGTGCCTATATGAATGCAGGCTGAGAGGTTTGTCTGTGTGAGAGCAGGGTGAGAGGAGGAAATGCGGGGTGAGTGGTATGACTCCAGGGTGAGTGTTGTGCTTGTTTGCTTGGTGGAAGTGCAGGTTGAGTGCTATGAGTGCAGGGGGACCATTTAAGTGAAGAGAAAGCAGGGAGAATCAGGAGGGAGTTGTCTGAATACTGGATCTATTCCCAGACACCCAGTGTAACTCAGCATTACATAGATAGCTGGCTTAGGGTTTCAGATCTGTAAGTTAAACTAATTCTTTTATAGCACCAACCTGGAATGGAGGAAATAAATAATCTTCTGATTCTGCAAGAAACTTTTATTCTACTGATTAGGGTTGCCAGCTGATCGGATTTATACCGGCACCACCGGTATTTTGATGTCCCAGCCAGTACAAAAATAAGCGAAATCACCTAAAGCTGGTATCTTTAGCACTTATTTGTGCATACTTACAACGGCTAATATAAAAAGCACTTTTGAATGTGTTCTAGGGCTGCATTAATGTTTAAATCCATGAATCAAAATTAAAGGAAACAAAGTCATATTAAAAATGAATACATGTTGTTACAATCCTATTAGGGTGTCAAGGCTATGCCTTTGCAGTCTCTTTAAACAACAACACATGGCTGGTATTTTTCTCTAGAAGAGGTGTTATCCCTACTTGTGCGATGTTTTTTCACAAAATGCATTGCCCCACTATGGCAGTAAAAATAAAATATAAATGTAAGGAATTTGCATAGTGGGGAACCGGTGGGTACTGGAACCAGTGAAAAATAAAACAAAGCCCCTGTTACCAGTTCACAAAGGCATGAAAATGGTCTTTTAAAAACCTTTGAAAAAATCGGGTGCGGCGGAGACAAGACTCAAGTCACTTCCCAGCCGAGCCCACAGCAACGTAGGCTGGGCTGAGACAGCCACGCTCACCGGAGGCCTTCACAGGTGTCTGGCACCTCTTGCCAGGGCACACGACTCGTAAAGATGTGTTTCACTGCAGATGCAACTGGATTGGTCATAAAGGCAGACAGATAAAATATATTGTTGTTGCTACAATATAGCCACCACCAGCTTCAAAGTAAGCCCTTGCATTACTATTTGTGACAGTTTTATTGATCTTCTAAACAGCAGTCTAGAATAGCAGATGATACCTGTTCAAGTGAGGACAGGAGCAGAGCACTGGAGCAGCTATTAACCCTTCAAAGACATGAACAGAGGCTGCTGGAAAGAATATGAAGCTCTGACAGAAGCTTATTTTTCAAATTGAAATCTATCTATCTATCTATCTATCTATCTATCTATCTATCTATCTATCTATCTATCTATCTATCATCTGACTACACTATAATTAGGTGAAAAATTCAGTGCCAATGTAATCTTTTATACTAAAACAAACACAGAAATTCACCAGTTATAGTTATCTTTAGTAACTGTAATTCATGGCCCAAGGTAACTATAACTTGCAAATCCACCATGCAGTCACCAAAGATGTTATTTTAGATACTGCCATTAAGGTTATCAATGATGTTATAGAACATGTAATGAATGATGCAATATATGGGGAAGTTAGCAGTGCATGTTGAGGGAAGTAGTCTGAAGTCGTTTTATGTCAGTGTGCACCATTAGAGACATCCCCACCATGCGCCACCACATTGACCTTGTTGCAATTTTTTCACATTTTAGTACTAATGTCATCACTATCTATCTATCTATCTATCTATCTATCTATCTATCTATCTATCTATCTATCTATCTATCTATCTATCTATCTATCTATCTATCTATCTATCTATCTATCTATCTATCTATCTATCTATCTATCTATCTATCTATCTATCTATCTAACTATCTATCTATCTATCTATCTATCTATCTATCTATCTATCTATAAGTATGGGTGGAAAATTCATTCTGCTCGCGGAATTTGCGATTTCTGAAGTTTTGGCAATTTTGCGAAGCCGCAAATCTCGCAAAATTACACAAAAATCTGCAATTCGTGAGTTGGCGAATTTTTTTTCTTTTTAACGCTTCAAAATACAATCTCGCGTGCGCAGCATTGACTTACTATGATTCTGCGTTCGCTGATGAGTTTTCCTCCCTGTTTGCATGTGCTGCGAGATTTTAGTAGCTGGCCGAGCGACGCTGCGATAGCGATCGCAAAAACATAATTACGACCCGAAACAGGAAATTGCAAACGTGAACACGTCATTGTGACCAGAAACAGGAAATTGCGAACGCAAACACGTCATTGCAACCCAAAACAGGAAAAAGGCATCGCGAGCAGGCTGGTTAAGTGGAAACAACATGTTCGCGACCATTGCAACCGCATACGCAAGTTCTCGTTCCCGAACTGGTAAAAAAATCTTGCAAACTCGCCCAAAAAAAAATTTGCAAGCTCGTGGAATTTGGCGGACTTTTGAGAATCGCAATTACGAATTCGCAAATTCCACCTATGCTTAGTTATCTATCTAGGAGAAGGTTATGGAGATTTCCACAGAAGGTTACATAAATACTCTTGTTTATTTTCTCTGAGTTGGTCCCAGCTCACTGTACATGATGCAGGAGTTCTAACAGATAACACTCCAAAATGGCTCCTCTACTTACGTCCTTTGGCGTGTCCACTCAAATAAATTAAGCACTTCTTCTACTTAGTGACTTTGGCGTTAATTTTCACACCAGAGTGAGTGTTTCCAATAGATGGTGACTATCTATCTATCTATCTATCTATCTATCTATCTATCTATCTATCTATCTATCTATCTATCTATCTATCTATCTATCTATCTATCTATCTATCTATCTATCTATCTATCTATCTATCTATCTATCTATCTATCTATCTGTCTGTCTGTCTGTCTGTCTGTCTGTCTGTCTATCTATCTATCTATCTATCTATCTATCTATCTATCTATCTATCTATCTATCTATCTATCTATCTATCTATCTATCTATCTATCTATCTATCTATCTATCTATCTATCTATCTATCTATCTATCTATCTATATATACACACATGTTTATATATATCAATGAAAAACAAAGTTTAAGTATAAGTTATAATTAGGGAAAGGTGTTTTCTTCTCTCTAGACAAACCCAACTTAAACCACACACATAGTAGAAATTCTAAAGTCATAGTAATAACTTACATTTAAAATGTAGGTACTACCCTCAAATTACAATAAGCGCACACCTCCGTGCACAGTTCAGTTACCTCAGTCGCCACACTACAATAACTATAACTATCCACTCTACAGTGCTCTGTGTCCTCACAAATAATGTAATTTCTGGTGTCATATGTGTTATGAATGCTATGATTTCTCATGATATAAGTTATGTAATATGTTTGGGTATAAATAGTGCATGGAGCAAATTATAAATGGAAGTTAGAACTATGCACATGCCCTATTATTATGTTGGTAGTACTAAATTACCAGTTCATCAAATGATTCTACAAAACTTGAGGGCAATATCAAATAAGGATTTAACATACTCAGCCCCAAAACATTTTCATAACAGACATAGGGGAGAAGTGAAGACCTGCCAAACCATAGAGGAGGAGATAGAGAGTTAATCCAATGTAATTTAGGGGGCCATTAGTATGGAGGGCAGACTTCAGTCTGCCCGCCAACCTAGCGGAGCTGGGACCTATCGCCTGTGGTGTGACGGTCCCACCCCGATGATTAGGATGCTACCTCCCCGTGGCGGTAGCATCCTCCATTCCCAGCATTGTGGCGGGCGGTGCTCACAGCAATGCCCACCACAATGCTGGGAATCCACTGCGTGCATTGTCATACACAAGGTGACAGGCACCGCAAGGTGCCTGTCACCATGTCCATGGCAATGTAGGAGGGTACCATAGGTACCCCCATGTGCACCCACCACCCCCCAGAAACCCTGGGGACCCGCCACGGGCCCCGAAAGGGAAAGTCTGCATGCCTTTCCGTGACAGCAATGCCGCCACGGAAAGGCATGTTTCCGCCCCCATTCTAATATGGCTGGCGGTGTCTAGCAGACACTGCCACCATATTGAACACTTTTCCGACCGGTCGACTTGTCGACCGGGCGGAAAAGTGGCAGACGGTCTTCCCATTCGGCACGGTACACCCCGCCATACTAATGTGGCGGGGGTAAATGGGTAATGGGCGGGGGCAGATCGCCACCGCGATGCGGGCAGTGGCGATCCGGCCTACATCCTAATGACACTCCTAGAGTCTAAATATATTGTGAAGTTGATTTGCCTAGAACATATAGGCATTAACATGAATGAGGAACCACGTGTTCTCTTGAGGAAGTAATGACTTAAAATGTATCGAATTTCTGTTTTTTAAAATTGTTCGTAGAGTTTTTAAGAATTGAGTGTTTTGTGCAGAATTAATGTAGGATTAATGCAGGCTGAATTTGTCTTTTCTGATGTCAGAATAAGTTATGACCAGCTGATTGAATGAAAATGCATTTTCCTTTCTTCCCCTCTTTCTTATCTTTCCTGGTTTCTTTTCTTGTCAATACTTTGGTATTTAACAGCTATAGATGATGAATACAAAGTAGAGAGAAGATATGTGATTGATGTTGTGATATATATATACGGCAACACAATGTGGTAAGAAGATGGTTTGTGAAAGTATTTCTGATATTTTGGGTTTATTCCTTAGCGGTATGATGAAAGTGTAATTCAAACAGTGATGGGATGAGTAGAAGATTGATATGACTCTGAAAGTATAATGAATTTTATAATATATAAATAGATGAACCTACTTGGGCATGATTACAGTGAGTTGCAATGTTTTGATAAAAAAAAATTAATAAGCTTTTAGACAAGCAATGAATTATAATGAGGTGAGAGAATAGTTTGATCAAAGCACTGTCATTGACATTTATTTCAAATGTGAACTATGTAGATAAAGACAATTTGGGCATGATCACATGGAATTGCAATATTTATAGAATATTTTAAATTTAAATTTGGATCTATTATTTGTAGTAAACAGAAGGTGAAAGGTTTCCTATTAAGTATCTATATGTAAAGAAAAAAAATTACATTTAAGTATAGGCACTATTTATGTCAATTTTAATTGAGTTTTGTTTGACAAAACCTTAAATCAGACATGCTATAGGATGGCTGCCGCATTTCAGTTGTGTAAAAATATTGTTAGCAACGAGATCCCTATGAGAGAGCACATATGCTTTGATGTCTTTTAAAATAAAACAATATTTGTACTAATGATCAAAGCGAACAAGTCTGATGGTACAGCCGAAACGCGTTATTTGCTCTGATCCATTTATGAATGAACACGGTTTGTTGCCTACCACTGTGGTTTGGTGCCCAGTGTTAAATAGAAACAACCAGGAATACATGGCAACTAGGCATACATACATATGCAAAAAAAAGGAGCAGAGAACTGTGGGGAGTTCCTAAGTTTAGGTGGAGAGCAGCTCCAGTATAGTGCACCCTACAACACCATCGACACTCTGAATCTGCTCACCTCAAATGCCTGTTTTTCTTGGAATGATGTACAGTATAGAATTAGCACAGTCCAGTGCTAGCCACACAAAGCTAGAAGGGAATAAAGTATTTTGCCATTTGCACAGCAACGTTTTTAAACATAGGATTGGCACAATAGCATCAACATTGAGATGTAAAATGACAAAAGCCTTTTACCACTCCAGGCAGAGTATTACAGATTTTGATTGGTAAAATACCATCTAAGTCAACCTGGAATCAATAAAAGCAACCCCTGACACATTGTTTGCTATCATTATAACTCTTCAGAGAGGTTTAGCTATGTCCAGACACAAGGGAGCACCCAGTATAAGTCAAAACAATACCCTTTCAGGCTTACATTGCTGCAAGCATTACGCATAAAAGAAGCAAAGATCTCTGAGTAGTTCTCAAGTTTATGTGGAGAGCAACTTATGTAGAGAGTACTCTACAACACCAGTGATTCTCTGAATCTGCTTACCTCAAATGTCCGTTTTTTTCTAGCAGTTTTTAAGCATAGGATTAGCACAGTGCTATCCACGCTGAACTAGAAGAGACAAAGGGCCATATGTACAACCCACCAATTTGTGACTCGCAAATTGCTTTGCAAATTTGAATGCAGAACATTGTCTCAGACATAATTTGTGATTCCTCATGTGGTCGCAAATTGCCTGCCTCATTAAAATTAATGAGGCAGGCGCAATTTGCGACCCCATTTGGAATGGCTATCACTCACTGGGATGGTGGCCTGCTGGGGTCAGCAGACCACCATGTCTGTGACTGCTTTTTTATTAAAGCACTTTTTTTTAATGCAGCCTGTTTTTCGGAAAGGAAAACGGGATGCATTTAAAAAAGAAATATAAAACTTTTCAGTTTCATTTTTAGGTCTCGCCTATGCAGCACACATGCGCTGCAAAGGAGAGAGACCTAATGCCATCGGCACAGCTTTAAGGGCAAAAATGTGCCCACGTTGCATTGCTTGCAATGGCAACGCATGCACGTCTGGCGATTTCCTTGCGGGAGCGCGTGGCGCCATATGGTGGTGCCATGTGGTCGCACGCTCATGCAAGGAAATCATGCAGGCCCCCTCCCCTGCTGCCGCTCGCTTGTTTTCTTAGTTTCTTCGGCAGTGGCACTTTAAACATAGCTGTTTCCAAGCCGGAGGGCCTGGAGTCGCTGCAGCCTGTGCGATAGCATTGTTTCCAAAGGTTGCTGGCACCAGGGGAGCGTGTTTACTATTAAACGACTGGCAATATTGAGAGACTGGCGGTGCAACAACCTTTTTATGCTGCAGATAAGAGCACTCTGAAACGGAACAGAAAAAAAATCACCCTGCCTCACCACCTCCATTTCTAGAGCTGAATGAATGGGAAGAGAATGTAGTGATTAATGCTTTGCAATAAAATATTTTCAACTCTAATATTCCACAAACGTGTGCAATGATGAAGGACGACTGCAACGCCTGCCAATTTCTATAGTTTTGCCTCTAAGTGCTTCTGTGGGCAAGGAGGAGAGGTTTTTCGTTTTTTTTGGTTCTATTGGAAAACATGTTGATTTCTAAATACATGCCCATTCTTTTCAAAAGATAGCAGAACACACCATGTATGTTATTTAAATCTCTGAGTGGCAGCTTGAATTTGGAGAATGTACCATTTTCCATTGCTTTACCCCAAACAAGTCTTTTGAAGCTGTCTCGTTCTCAGCCCTCTGTGCTAAACAAAAAGGGGGCATGATAATGATGCCCAGTTAATAAAATACATTTACACATGCTAATTCTTATTAAACATAGTTTACTCCTAACATAATATGCACTTAGGTAGGGATGGGCGAATAATTCTGCCATGGCATACACTGGTGCATTTCACATGGTTTTGGGACACATTTATTGCACAATCCTTGCTCCAACTCCTCATCCCATTCAAAATCACTCTCATTTCTCACCCTTCCTTTCTCACCCATCACTTCTCATCCATCCCTCCTCAGGCATCACTCTTCACTCCTTATCTATTTCTTCTCATCCCTTATCCTTCTTGCATCAAATCTCAACTTCCTTCTCCACATGCCTCATCTATCCTTCCTCATTGCTTACTTTTCATTCTGCCATCCTCATTCCTTCTCCTTCACTGCTAATATTTAGGTCCTTATATCTCCATACACATTCTGTATTTCTCACCTCACTTGTCACTTCTCACCCTTCACTGATTATGTCTCACCTACCGCTCCTCTTTCCTCACTAATCATTCTTCACTTGTCATCTCTCAGTCCTCAAATGAGTCCTCATCTCTCTGTCCGCACAACGACCCAAAAGCGAGACCTGTAGGCAATGCCAATTCTTGTTGTAAGGGCTGGCAGTGGTCCCTGGGATCACTGCCTACTCTTAAAAAATATTTTCTCACATACTCACAAAGGGGAAGGGGTCCTCTGGGGACCCTCTCCCCTTTGTGAGTGGTTTACCACATACTTGAAGTAGGTGGTAAACTGCAAGTGTTTTGGTGCCGCAAATTGGGTTGCAAAACAATAGTGCATGGCATGGTGACTCGCTATTAGGAAGGGATGCCCCTTCCTAAGAGCGAGAGTTGCAAATGCTATTTTGTGAGTCACTGACTCACAAAATAGCATTTATACATGCCATTATCCTTTTTTGCAGTCGCAAACGGGATGATCTCCTGTTTGCGGCGGCAAAAAAGATTTGTACATCTGGCCCAAAGTCTTTTGTAATTTCCACAGCAAAGTCTTTAAGAATAGGATTATCACAGTGCCACTCAATCCAGACTGTAAAATGACAAAAGCCTTTTACCACTCCAGTACAAAAGGGGGTGGTGATGGACTCCAGGCACAGTATTAATGTTTTGGATTGGTAAAATATCTTCCAAGCCAACCTGGAATGAATAAATATAATATATATACATATTCACTGAAAAAATGAAGGCTACATGGATGTTTAAGTTAGGTAATAGAATTAAATAACCTTAGAAATTAATTTCTACATTTTTTTAATGTTATTTCCTAACTATAATGTACCTATAGCATTTGGGTTTTTTCAGTGAATTTCTAATTTTTTATGCCATTTCCTAACTATAACATCCCTGTAATCTGGGTGTGTGGGTGTTGGTGTATAAATGGGTGTGTGTGTGTGCGGTGGGTGTGTCAGTGGGTTTGTGAGTGGCTGTGTGGGTCTGTGAGTGGGTGTGTGAGTGGCTGCATGACAATGTAGAATTAATGCAGTCTGATTTTGTCTTTTCTGATCTCAAAATAAGTTATGAGCAACCGATTTAATGAAAATGCATTTCCCTAGTAACATGAGTGTGTGAGTGGCTCTGCTGGTCTGTGAGTGGGTGTGTAAGTGATTGTCTGGGTATGTGTGTGCATGTGTAAGTGAATGTATGAGTGGTTTCCTGGGTCTGTGAGTGAGTGTGTGAGTGACTGTTTGGGTGAGTGAGTGCTTTTCTCGGTCTCTGAGTTGGTGTGTGTGTGTGTGTCTGGGTGTGTGAGTGGGCCTGTAAGTGGGTGTGCAAATGGGTGTGTGAGTCTGGAGTGGGTGTGTCATTGTCTGCATGACTGGCAGTGTAGGTCTATGTGTTAGTGGCTGTGTGGGTCTGTGACTAGGTGTGTGAGTGGCTGTATGTGTTTCTAAAGGTGTGTACAAGTGTGTGCAAGTGCCTTTGTCAGTCTGTGAGTGGGTCTGTGAATGGTTCTCTGTGTCACTGAGTGGGTGTGTAAGTGGCTGTATGAGCATGTAAGCAGATGAGTGAGTGTTTTTTTGGGTCTCTCAGTGGGTGTGTGAGTGGCTGTATGGGTGGGTGAGTGAGTGTGGGTGAGTGGTTTTCTCATTTTCTGTGTGAGTGGCTGTATGGGTGTATTAGTGGGTGTGTGAGTGGCTGTGTAAGTGGGTGTGTGAGTGGGTGTGTGAGTGTGTGGGTGTGTGACTGGCTGTGTTGGTCAGTGAATGGCTGTGTCAGTGGTTTTGTGGATCTCTGAGTGGGTGGGTGGCTGCACAGGTATGTGAGTGGGTGTGTCAGTGGTTGCATTGCTGTGTTCATGGCTGTGTGAGTACCTGTGTGGATCTGTGAGTGGGTGTGTGAGTGGTTCTATGGGTCTCTGAAAGGGTGTGTGAGTGGCTGTAGAGGTGTGTGAATGGTATTCTGGGTCTCAGAGTGGGTGTGTGAGTGGCTGTATAGATGTGTGCATGAGTGTGTGAGTTGTTGTGTGGGATCTGTCACATATTCACAATGGGGATCATGATGAGTGGTGCAGTGAATATATTTCTGGAAACATTTTTGGCCATGACAATAGTTTGATTGAGCCCATAAGGCTATTAAATACCAAGAACCAACAATAATCAATAACATTGGAATAACCTCTAACTTTTGATTTTAGAACAGCGTGCTCCCCGGCATCAAGTGCTTCAACTCCTCGCCAGGGGTAGTAAGTTCTATACAAGTGCAATTATAATTCAATGCAATACATTGTTCTGGAAAATGCCTTGTACATGAATTTAGATAAAGCTTCAGCTTTAATTTCTGCCAGGTTACAGCCAGGTCACACTTCAAAGCAACAAGCAGACAAGCACAAATGGAATGCCAGTTGCCACCCTGCGTGCCATAAAATTAGCTAAAGCTAATTAACCTGGAGCACTTTCCCAAAGACTATTTTTAGTCCCTATTCAGCACTCCTCACAAAAACATAATGTTTAACGTGTTCCGTAATGAAGTCTTTTTTTTAAGGAAGGCTGTTTAATTTTCTTGCTATTTTCAGAATATTTTGAAAATAACTACTTATAAAAATAGGATCCTGTATAAATACATATATTGACTCATACGGTACGATCGCACTCTGCTCTGTTGTCAGATTTTTGACAAGTTGTTCGAAGCATTTTTTGGACTGCCAACAGCTTTACGCATAATGCTTCCCTAACAGATGCAGGGTTCAAGTGTCAGCTCCATATTTAGTATTGCATATATTTAAAGTCACTGGTAACAGCGCTCAACAAAGACATTTTTAACCAGAGCTTGTCTTTTTTATAAAAATAAACCTCTCTCTCAGCTTTCTCTCTCTCTCGCTTTCTTCTTTTTCTTCTCCCTTCTCTCCCCATCGCTCCCTTATTTTCCCCTTTACCGCATTCATATTGCTTCTCGAATTTCATTAACATGTCAACTATGTTAATGCTGCTGCAATAGTTTACCAGGATTGTACAGGAATTTATCCTGTTTTAACATTTCTGATTACCCTCTAATTTTCTGCAGCCTCTTTGCCCCTTCTTCCTGCCCAGTATCCACCGCTACTTTACCCCTGGGCATTTGTGTACCGGACCTTTTATATATTGAGAACCTGACTGCTGTAATTTTACACGTTTGGGTGAAAACGATTATATAATGGAAAATATTGACGGCTTTCAAAATATTTGGAATTAGCCACGCAATGAAGATATTTGCATTCTTAATTTTAATTCCACTCGAAATTAAAATTGCGGGTGACGCAGTGTTAACTCTCTTCCAGGGATAATAGGAATTGCACAGTAGGCTGGTGCCTTGAAAGCTGTTTGTCCAGCTGTTGCTTTGCAGCTATGAAGCCATCTATCACTGTGACGAAGCAATGTCCACCTCGGCCCTGACCTGCACTAGCCCTAGCCATTCAGCTAGCTGCCTGTAAGGCCCCGTGCTTACTGCGCAATCCTTACTGGCTCCACAGTCTTTCCTTGTGGGAAAGGAGCAAAGTGGTCTTTGAGGGACAAAGTCATGGACTTACCAAATTCAAAGCTAGTAAGCGGTTGACAGAAACTTGTTGTGGTAAGAATAACATGCCTTTGGTGGAATAAACTTACTCATCAAAAATGAAAAGCTGTCAATTGCAAACAATGATGTATTTTCCGAAACCAGGGAGCTTAATTATGCATGCCTTGTGTCACTTTTGCACCACGTAAAGTGGTACATGCATGACGCAGGGCTCCAAATCCCTGCAATGGCATTCCATGGGTGTTAAAAAAGTGGGTTTTCCCAGGCAACAACCATGGATTTTGAAGCTGACCATATTTACTTTCACTTTGGCATAGGGCAGTGCTTCAAGGTTCCTTGCTGTGCTGCCTATGCCAAAATCCCATAAATGAGGGCGGAGGTGTTTAGGGACAAAACTATTATTTTCACATATCATATTCAAATGTATGGGATTTTGAATCTGTAGGGCAGCTCAGCAACGCACCTCGCTGAGCTGTCCTATGCCACAGTGGAAGAGCAATACGGTTCATTCCTTTCTCCCTGCGCTGGAGACGTTTCGGCAGCCCTGCACCAATATAGGCTCCCTCGCACCATGGTACAAGGGGGCCTCCGTTGCATGCAAGACTGTTTTTGTGCAGGAAGCGGCACCTTGCTGCACAGAAAAAAATCCTAAAATACCATTTTGGAAAGAGGAAAAAACGAGGAGAAATAAAAATATTTCTCATTGTTATGCCTCACTCTGGGACGCATATGGTTATGGCACCTAGAGATTTACAACACTTTGTAAATCTGGGGCAGCGTCAATTTCCATTGATGTGTGCGAACACCTACCGCAAAGCCTATGGAATGCCTCCCGGGCACAGAGTACTGCGATGCAGCGATTTGCGCTAAGTCGCCTTATGTTTGATTTATGAGGCTATTCAAAACCATGCAGGGTGGATTTGAATGGCTTCATTAATCAAAATGAGAGCCCTGAGTCATGCATGTTCCACTTTACGTGGTGCAAAAGTGGCACAGCCCTCTCATTAATAACCTTCTGAGTCTTTAGTCATAACCAATGCAGATTTGGTAGACCATTAGTGTGGGCATTATTGGCTTCTTGTCAGAGGGAAATTAGTGTGAAGACATTGGGGCTAACTACAAGTATAGGTGGTATTTATTGCACATGATAACTAGGTATACCATAGGGTACATTATTTATCAAGTTCAATAAATACCACCTGTTATGAGTTGTTGTGAAATAACATGCAGATAAATACTGTATGGGGCATATTATCAAGGTGGTTTATCTCCGCTTTTTTGGCTTTAAAAGCCAAGAAAGCGGAGATAAAATTATCTCCCTATTACCTAGCTGTCGCTAACACCAGTTAGCGACAGCTAGTAGGAGATAGCGACCATCTTGGGCCCCACTTTGCATGTCAGTGATATTGATCACTAATGATATGCAAAGTGGGCGTGCCAAGATGTTAGCGACTGAAAACAGTCGCTAACATCTCTATCTCCTATTACCAACTTTTGGAGATATTCGCGCTAAGCGCGAATATCTCCAAAAGCTAACACCTGCCCTGAGCAGTTCTTAGCCATGTTATCCAATGGGAGGTGGATAACATGGCTAAGAGCATTAGCTCGGTAATGCATGAATATCGCTAACTTTTCAGCGATATTCATGCATTGCGGCAATTTTTATCGCATTTGCGATAAATCTTGGTAATACCAAGGTTTATTTGCGGTAAAAATCGCCGCAGCTCAGCGGTACATTTTTGTCTCTAACCAAGCAATAGCGATAATTATCGCTATTGCTTGGTAATATGCCCCTGTATGTTTTTCCCCCGTTAACTATCAGCAGGTTTGACCTGCTGAAATTTAACGATGATTGAGTTATTTAATGCATCCAATAATTAGCAGATGGGTTAAATACCTAACAACTCATTATTCAATCCTTTGCATTAACAGGAGTTTATGCATAAGATGGAATTTAACAAGCAACTCGTAATCAGTAAGCATGGGCGGGAAATCTGTTTCGCTCGCGGATTTTGCGGATTTTCGGTAAATTCGCAATCCGCGAGATTCGCGAATCTCCCGCAAAATCCGCAAATCCGCGAGCAGCGGATTTTGCTCGCACTGTTCGCGTGAGTTCGTGGCTTCCCAGTACAACTTCGCGCCCCACGAATAAGCGCTAAATTGCAGAAATACGATCTTAGCAAAACTGAAACTACTTACCAGGTTCAAAAGTTCAGGCTCATCATTAGTAACCATTTCCTGTAGTGCTTCCTGAGGGGCCCCTCCAGAGTTCAGTTGCCTACTTGCAACTATTATGTGACCCTGCTCTGAACCTCAGAATAGTTACACATATGCCACAAAGGTCCTGAATTACAGCTAAGGGAGACAAGCAGGAGCCAGGCTGGAAGTTCAAATCCATTAATCAGCCCCTAATTCATTATTGTTAGTTGGGGCAGGGCAGGTGTTGTAACTAATTTTGTAACAATGAAAGCACTTAGCAAGTGCAAAAGATCACTAATCAGGAAGCACTAAGGAAGCAGGTGCCAGCTAAAAAAATATTCTGTGACACATTAATCAGCCCCAATTAATTCAGGTCACTTGAGGCAGGGAAGGTGTGCTTTGCTTTGCCACAATAATGTACACTGACTGGACAACCAGAGGGTGCTGTGATGAAACAGAGGGTGGCATGGGTGGGCCAGAGGGTGGCATGAGTAGTCAGAGAGTGGCAGTGGTGACAGAGAGTGGCAGTGATGAAGAAGAGTGTCCCAAACAGGTTGGACACGTAGAAACAACAAGTTCGCAAAACTTGTGACCCGACAGGTAAGTTCGCGTTTGCGAAAATTGTACAAAACCCTCGCAAACTGGCAGAAACCCGCGCGAACACAAAAAAAAACCGCAAATTCGCGAGAATTCGCAGATTTTGCGAATTGCGAGTTCGCAAATCCGCAAAATTCGCGAACGCGAGATTCGCAAAATTCGCCCATGCTTAGTAATCAGGCATATAGTATCTTCATTACTGATGAATGATTTTATTATATCATACCTACTACTCTCTAAAGCCCGTGCTTGTAAGATTGGCATTCATTTGTTTTCATCATCCTGGAAAGTTGAACTGGAAATGCACTATTTCCCAATTTTTTTTAGCAAGTTCTCATTAAGCATAAACTCACATCGAACCATCTCATGGTAGAAATAAACTTCTTTGGCACATCTTGATAGTATTGGAATATTGCTATTCCCTCTGACTAATATCAGTAAAAACTATGGCTTGCTAGCCGATTGTTTGAAAATTGTGCATATAATGCAAAATATAGTCCCGGTTTTTATAATTTTTCAGAGGGTAGTAAATGCCACTGAAACATCTTCGCGGAGGTCAGGCTCAGTTACTATGCTCTCTTATTCAAATTCTGGTTTGCTGCTTATGCCTCATCACTTTAAAATTCACCAGCTGCTACTGAAATCTTCTCTGGCAAGTGCTGCTCCAGGGTGTGGATCATATTTGTTTGAATATATTAGTTTAGAATTGGATCAACTTAATTGCTTTTTTACCAGTTTATTGGTTAAATGATACTATAAAATGCATCGTGCAACAACAAAAACACTCATGTCAAATGATTAACGTAAAATGGCATATATTCGGACATGGTTGAAAACTTATGAACCCCTTTGCTGCTAGGCCTTCCTCCCCCTTAACGGTGCCAGGCTTTTTTTAGGCAACTTGGTGTAGTTTGTGCTTAGGCCCATTTAACTTTTTGTGACCACATAAGGTATTCACGCAAAATTTGCGTCCTTTTCTTCCAACATCATGGGGATTTTAAAGGTACCCAGGGTTTGTGGATTGTGCTGAAAAGGACCCAGAAATTAGCCAAAATACAGCTACATTTTTATTTATTTTTAATTGGAAAAAAGAGCTGCAAATGAAAGGGTCTGTTTTTTTCCCTTCAAATGGTATCAACAACAGGTTTGTGGAGCTGAAATCACAATTTTCCAAACATTCAGGGACTAATAGACTTTTGTCATAAAACCAACATTTATTACACAGTTTTGGCATTTTACTGGGGCAAAGCCTATTTTTGCAATGTTTTGCACTTTCAACCTTCTTCCAGTTAATGGTAGAAATGTGTTTAAAACTAATAATGGATCATGGAAAGCTATACATTTAGAAAAGAAGACAACATTCTTAATTCAGCAAGGGGTCATTTGTGTAGATCCTTCAAGGTTTCTTTATAGAAACTAACAGTTGAAAATAGGAAATAATTTGAAAATGAGTTGAAAAGAACAACCATTTGCACCAATGTTTTTACCTGTAACTTCTTTTAATTATGACAGATGTTTGAAAGAAATATACCGTTACATTCGCTTGACCTTTTTGATTCTAGCGATATACAGAACTTGTGGGTTCACCTAGACCCCGGCGAACCCAGAGCCAAACATTGAGCAGCGTCTTGCAATGGTTTTTTATTATGTACCGTGTATATAGTAATCCATTTGGGAAAATATATACAGTGAAAAATCAGGATGTAAGAAACTGGCTCTATATATACTGCACCAAAGTGAGGTACAGTGTGTGTAGTGTCCAAGGGTCTCCAGAGGTTTGCAGAGGCTAAAGTTAGATAGAAGCTTGCTCTCTAAAGTGGTAGCTTGGTTGAGCCGTAAGGCAGTAATAAAGGACATTGTAAAGCATTTGATGTACACACTCAGTCAGCAAATGGTCTCACACACTCAGGAACTGAACTATAGGCCAATTGTTTTGTATAAAAAATATACTGTTTTTTATTTCAAGAACCAAGCAAGCCTGGTGCAGGTAAGCATAAAAATACTTTTCAGTAGTAAAGTACTTGTATGAACACAGTTCAAAATAGCAGTGTAACTTGTACCGGTTTTGGTTACAGTTTTAAGAGAGCAGTTTGCAACACATTGCCGGTATAGTACATTCAATTGACTGGGCGTTTTAAGAAAAATGCAGTTAATTACTTTTCAGATTACTTTTGCTAACACAGGACTGGTTCCTAGATTCAGCCCTGGGACATTTCCTGAAAACAGGTGAGTAAATACGTTTTGGTTAAAGATGCGGTTTTTAAAGAATATTATTGTATTTCAAAAGTTGACACTTAAAAACCTTTTCACATAGAATCACCAATGTTATCCTATGGGAGGAAATTCACTTAGCTGGTAAGTTAGGTTATTGTTACTTTTTCTTTCTCAGTGCTGGATCCGTGATTCAGCACAGAGATATTTCCTGAAAACAGTTGAGAAAAGGTGTTTGGTTAATCGGCTGATTTTTAAGGAATATTAGCGGTTTTCAAAAGTTGACACAAACTTTTTGGGAGAAAAAGTGTCTATGTTATCCTATGACGAAAAATTAGTTATCGGTTTCAAAGTAAGTAATCGGTCTTTTGAGGTAGGGTTCTGGGGTTAGACTCAGGGGTCTCCGGGGGTCAGAGATGCACTGTTTTTGCACCCTCAGTGGCACTCGGGCGGCCGGTGAGTGTTGAGACCCAATGTTATCCTATGGAGGACAGGGGGTTACGGTTGGTGGCGGCTGGCAAACAGGCCTCAGAGTTGTGGGAACAAAGCTCCTAGGGTTAATCTCAGGGTAAGTTGGGGACCAAGTTAGCACCAAAGGGACACCCTCAGCGGTGCTAGGGCAGCCGGTTGCAGGGTGCTGTCTTGAGGTTGGGTGCCCTTTTGATTTCAATGGGAATTCTCCGGGACAAAGAAACACTGCAGGCTCGGGGATGAGGATCTTCCAGGAGTGACCACCGCTTTGAGGGGTAAGCTGGGATATAGAGAGATGACTGGGCACTGCAGGGTTGGGCACACAAGGCTGTCGAGCGTCCAGTGCAGGGGTGCCTTTGGACTTCGGATTTTCTTACCCGCTCTGGTTGTGGTAGGGGGTTCTTCGGGAATGAGTCTGCAGGCGTTCTCTGGAAGCTTGAGGCAGGTCAGGGGGTCACCGGATCTCGGGTCAGGATGGCCAGGGGGACCTCCTCGTGGTGTTTTTTTGCTCAAATACTGGCTGGGCTCGGCGGGTGCAGAGTGTGCTGGATTTGCGGTTTCTGGCTGGCACTAGAAGCTGCAGTTTAAACACGTCCTCAAGATGGTGGGGACTCAAGGTTGTGCTTCACCTCACCTCCCCCACCTTAGAGGTGGACTTGGCAGAGGTGGGCATACATCTCTTCCTCACCTGCTTTTTCCTGCTGGTTCTCCCACCCAAAGTGGGGGGTAGAACCGGTGGGGGCCAGTTGCTGAGTACAGAAAGTGGTCTGGAGAGGCTCACAAAAGCGGTATGCCTATGAAGCTTCTCCTTCGTGAACCCTGCCCATTCTGGAGGAGGAGGCTTGGCACCTCACCTCAGGATGTGCATTGTTTCAGGCCCCAGATAGCAGCAAGCTTTTGACCCAGGGGTCCAGAAACATGTCTGGTGGTGGCAGCCTAGGCACCCACTCAGTCAGTTCACTAGGTGTTGATCGAGTTTCAGGGGGCATCTCTAAGATGCCCTCTGGTGTGAAATTTACATTAAATCTCACACTGGCATCATTGAGGGTTTAATGTGCTGAGAAGTTTGATATCAAACTTCCCAGTCTTTAGTGCAGCCATTATGGGGTTGTTGAGTTTGTAATGACAAACTCCCAGCACCATATACTCTTAATGGCAGCACTGCACTTACAGTGCCCAGGAATGGACCTGGGTACTGTAGGGGTACAGGGCTCATGCACCCATACCCTCACCACTGGCATAAGGCACCCATCTAGAGGGGAGACTGATGTATGCCAAGGCAGTGTTTTGTGGGCCTGGCACATAGGGTTGTGTGCCATGTCGACTCTTCACTTTGTTTTGCACCAAGACACATAGCCTTCCAAGGCAGTGTGTGAGTGTCCGGGTACAGGGACAGAGGCAACCCTTAGAGGTCTTCCCTGGTCACAGTATCCTGGGTACCTGTGGTACCTCTTACCAGGGAATGACCTGTGGCCAGAGATGTCGATTGGGTTCGTTTTTTGGAGGAAGAACACAGGACCTGGGAACCTGATTGGCAGGGACCCAGGGCACACCAAGGAAAAGTGCATCAGTAGTCTGGCAAAAAATGTGGGGGGGTTACTGTAACAGAAACCCACTTTCCTACACAAGATGAAAGACACCTATGTATCTCTGAAATTGGAAAAAATCTAGAGTTTAGAAACAGTAGCTATTTGCACATTTCGGAAATTGTGAGTACGCATACTAGGATGAGAATTATAGGACATTTTTCAAAGTGACTACTTTTGTACACATAGTCTTTCACTTGAAAGGCAGAAATGCATCGAAAGATAATAGGTAAGAACAGTTGCTTTACAATTCTGTATTACCCTAAGTCTCCCGATAAAAATAGTACCTCACTTGTGTGGGTAGGTCTAGAGTCCACAACAGGAAACGGCTCAAAATGCAACGTGGACACACTTCATTTTTACAGTGAAAACTGACCCTTTTTTTGTAAAGTGCCTAGCTGTAGATTTTAAACCCTAGCTATGCCAGCACCTAGGGAAACCTAGCAAACCTATACATTTTCTAAAACTAGACACCTAGGGGAATCCAGGATGTGGTGACTTGTCTGGCCCTCACCAGGTTCTGTTATCCAGCCTCCCTTGCTAACCTCAAACTTTGTACAAAAAAAACAAATTTTCCTCATAATTCTGTGGTGGAAAGTTCTGGAATCTGCGTAGATCCATAAAATTCCACCCACCCACCCTGCATTCCCCAAAGTCTTCTCGGAAAAATGATACCTCATTTGTGTGGGTAGGTCTAGTGCCCGCGACAGGAAACAGCCCAAAATACAACATTGACACACCACATTTTCAAAGTGAAAACTGAGGTTTTTATGTAAAGTGCTTAGCTGTAGATTTTGAACCCACCAGGTTCTGTTACCCAGCCTCCCTTGCAAATCTCAAACTTTAAAAAAAATATCCCACATTTTCCTCACATTTCTGTGGTGGACAGTTCTGGAATCTGCGTGGATTCACAAAATTCCACCATCCCCACATTCCCCAAAGTCTTCAGTTAAAAGTAGTACCTCAGTTGTGTGAGTAAGCAGAGTGACCTTGACAGAAAACGGCCCAAAATGCAACGTGGACACACCACATTTTCACAGTGAAATCTGACCCTTTTTTTGCAAAATGCCTAGCTGGAGATTTTGAACCCTAGCTCTGCCAGCACCTAGGGAAACTAGGAAACCTATACATTTTTTACAACTAGACACCCGGGGGAATCCAGGATGTGGTGACTTGCCTGGCCCTCACCAGGTTCTGTTACCTAGCCTCCCTTGCTAACCTCAAACTTTGCACAAAAAAACCCATTTTCCTCACAATTCTGTGGTGGAAAGTTCTGGAATCTGCTTGGATCCTCAAAATTCCACCCACCCCACATTCCCCAAAGTCTTCTGGGAAAAATTCTACCTCACTTGTGTGGGTAGGCCTAGTGCCCGCGACAGGAAACAGCCCAAAACACAACATTGACACACCACATTTTCAAAGTGAAAACTGATACTTTTTTTGTAAAGTGCTTAGCTGTAGATTTTGAACCCTAAGTCTGCCGGCACCTAGGGAAACCTAGCAAACCTATACATTTTTGAAAACTAGATACCCAGGAGGATCCAGAATGGGGTGACTTGTCAAGCTCTCACCAGGTTCTGTTACCCAGAATCCCTTGCAAACCTCAAACTTTGTTAAAAAAACACATTTTCCTCACATTCCTCTGGTGGAAAGTTCTCGAATCTGCGTGGATTCACAAAATTCCACCAACCCCACATTCCCCAAAGTCTTGGTACCTCAGTTATGTGAGTAGGTGGAGTGACCTTGACAGGAAACTGCCCGAAATGCAACGTGGACACACCACATTTTCACAGTGAAACCTGACCCTTTTTTTTGCAAAGTGCCTAGCTGGAGATTTTGAACTCTAGCTCTGCCGGCACCTAGGGAAACCTAGCAAACCTATACATGTTTGAAAACTAGACACCCAGGGGAATTCAGGATGGGGTGACTTTTCTGGCTTTCACCAGGTTCTGTTACCAAGAATCCCTTGCAAACTTCAAACGCTGTAAACAAAACACACATTTTCCTTATATTTCTGTGGTGGAAAGTTCTGGAATCTGCATGGATCCACAAATTTCCTACCACCCAACATTCCCCCAGGAAAAAGCCCAGGTGACCCCTCCTTGCAAAACCAGGTTGTTTTGTTATAGGTAATTTTGATGTCTCCTCCAAACGTTTTGGGCCCTTGCCTGTCACGGGGATATGACCCACCGACGCAAGTGAGGTACCATTTTTATCGAGAGACCTGGGGGAATGCTCTGTTGCAGGGAATTTGTGGATCCACGCATATTCCAGGTATTTGCACCACAGAAATGTGAGGAACATTTTTTTTTTTACAAAGTTTGAGATTTGCAATGGATTCTGAGTAACAGAACCTGCTGAGAGCCAGAAAAGTCACCCCATCCTGGATTCCTCTGGGTGTCTAGTTTTCAAAAATGTATAGGTTCGATAGGTTCCCTAAATGCCGGCAGAGCTAGGGTTGAAAATCTCCATCTAGGCACTTTGCAAAAAATGGGTCAGTTTTCACTGTGAAAATATGGTGTGTTCATGTAGCGTTTTGGGCCGTTTGCTGTCACGGGCACTAGGCCTACCCACACCAGTTTTCTTTGAAGACTTTGGGGAATGCAGGGTGGGTGGAATTTTGTAGATCCATGCAGATTCCTGAACTTTCCACTACAGAAATGTGAGAAAAATGTGTTTTTTAAACTAAGTTTGAGGTTTGCAAGGGATTCTTGGTAACAGAACCTGGTAAGAGGCACACAAGTCCCCCCATCCTGGATTTCCCTTGGTGTCTAGTTTTCAAAATGTACAGGTTTGCTAGGTTGCCCTATGTCTTAGCTGCGTTAGGGCCAAAAATCCACGGGGAGGCACATTCTTGGCATTTTTCTGGGAGTGGGGGCAGTCTAGAATGGACATACCAATGCCACCACCCCCTGAAAAATGCCTACAGCATTTCTATCCCCCTTGAAGGCATATCGGGGACTCCCCCCCCAGATTCTCTCCCCAGGGCGGCAGAACACCTACTAGACAAAGACTTGTTTTCAGCAATGTGCCTACCTGTGCATAAAAAAAGCTAGTGTAATTGCTGGCGCCTAGTGGGCTTTCTGACTCCTGGGGGGCAGATCAGGGGCCACTGCCCCATCTGTCTCCCGAAGGGGGGGGGGGCAGAAAGCCTGTAGCATTTTTGGGGAGGTGTGGGCATTGACATGCCCATTCTGAGCAGACCTCACCCCTGAATTAAAAAAAGATATATTTCCTGAGGCCTAGTGGGCGTTCTGTCCCCCCAGGGGGGCAGATAAGGGGCAATTGCCCCATATGCCTCCCAGGAGAAAAAAGACTATGGTAATTGTTTTTGGGGTGGGGGCATTGGCATGACCATTCTGGACTACTGGGGGGCAGGAAGACTGGAATTTCTCTGGGGTGGGGGAATTCTCATGCCCTCTTTAGGCACCCCCCACCTCTACATTACAAAAGAAATCCCTGGTTTCTAGTGGCCTTTCTGCCCCCCGCCCCACCCCCCAGGAGCCAAATTGGGAGATACTGCCCCATCTATCCCCCAGGGGGCAGAAAGACTGGAATTTCTCTGGGGGAGTGGGGGCATTGTCATGCCCATTTTGGGCAGCTCCCAGCCCTACTGGAATTGTTTTTAAATCCCTGGTTTCTAGTGGGCTTTCTGCCCCCCCGGGGGAAGATTGAGGGCTACTGCCTCCCAGGGGGGCATAAAGACTGTAGTGGCAAAAACTAATTGGGGGAGCAAAGGCCCTAGCCCAAGGGTCCACTCCCCCCTCCCTAGTGTCTAGTAGGTAGATCCCTGCTTGGGGATCGCCCTCCTGGGGAAATCCCCAAGCAGGGGTTCACTAGGGGTACCATTGGAAAGGGGAGAATCTCCCCGTTTCAATGATACCTCTCCTGTCTTTCTACGTGCTCAGGGGGCAGCACATAGAAAGTAAAACTGAAATGAGCCTAAAGGCTCATTTCAGTTTTGGTTTCTATGAAATGATGACAGCACGACTTGCGCACTGATCGTCATTTCAGGGAAACCAGGGAGAGTGCCTCGGGAGCTGGGGAAGCTCTACCCCAGCTCCCAAGGCTTTTGGGAAGAAAAGGAAATCCCTCTGGTGCCTGCACCAGAGGGATTTCCAGTGCCATGTGCGGGGACGGCCGGTAGCCGTCCTGCGCACACGAGCGCTGATGAGCACGATGGCTCCCGGCTGTCGTGCGCACGGAAGGAGTTAACCATTATTCAGCAATAACATCAACTTTGCAAATAAGGTATGATCCCATATACATCCAGCAGCCACTCACATCTCACCCCAACTTCCATTCCCCCAAAACATCATAACTCGTTCCATCCTTCCCATATCCAATCCTTATGTTCTTGCGGTCTCCCCAGGCTCTCTTTCTTTTATCTCCCAAACACCCTCCCCTGAACTCTTTCCTCACTCGAAAAGGTACTGCACACCTATTTTTCACCTCTGCTCTGTTCTTTCCCCGGAGGGTGTGGAAAGCCCTCTTGTGACTTTCCACCCCCCAAAGACTCCCGCCATCCAGGATAAACGTCAGATGATTTTTTTCTCCACCCCCGTGTGGCCAGCACGCTACTCAATGGTGATCTCTTCTGCACCATATGTTCTCATGCCACAAATGACTCAGCATGTCAAGCAACTCCATCATATAGTGAGCATTCCCTATGCAGGACAAGTGTACATCGTCGTCCCGAAACAAACCTGCTCCCTCTTCATGAATGCCATCATGAGAGATCACCGTAACTCCCATCCCCCTGCAGAAAACTCTCATCGCTCTGTTAAGCTTACGACAAGCCTTGTCAATCGCAGCATGCTTTATGCCCCCCGCCAGACTCGCCGCGGCACAAGTTCAGTCCACACAATGCAAGTCCCAGCTAAGTTCGATTTGATGGCTTCAGAATCCCGCTGCATGTATTGTAAGAGCATCAAACCAGATAACTGCACCTGATTGTATTCCCTCAAGTGAATCAGAAGCATACCCAGACAACCCCTCTGCGGAACTTTGTTAACCAAAGCAGCAAATTTCCCCATTGCTTTCCACTTTCACCCCACCACAACACTTCATGCCGGCTGCTGTGCACGCCCAAATTCCTGCTGTATATCTGTTGAACAACATACTTGGCTCTCCAATGCACATAGAAATGTCCCATAATCCAGATCACCGTCTTGGACCCTGGACCAATCACACAACATGCATTGAAAGATAAAAAACATTAGGTCTGGTGTCCACACCGACCCCTGTCAATACCACCCCTTTCGCTCCTGACAGGTCAAGCCACAAGCGCATACATTTCCTTACATAGTGTTCACAACACGTGACCCATACATGGCAACACTATGTTTCCAATACCAGTCCCACCCCAGATTTGTTACCCCTGCCCCTATCCAAAAAGAATGCATCTTCGAGGAGCAGGGTCTTTCCCCAGCTGATGCAAGCCCATACGCAGCACCGCCAATAGCTAAATAGCAGACTTAGGTCTGCCCCCCAAATGACAGAAAACTGCCATGCCTGAAAACGCTGCCATTCCTGCACCGGGCACACTGACTCACACCCCCATTACACAACCAAACCCATCTCCCCTACCCTCCTGATCGGTCTTAGATCGGCACACTCATGTCCTCAACTGGCCCGGGTCAGAGCACACTTCCTCATGCAATAATTCTTCTGCCCTCAGTGACCCCCAACAACTCCAAAACTCAAAAAGCCCCAAAAAACATCTAAACCATGCAAAGCTGAAAAACAGCCACCTCAAACTCATTGTAACAACAGGCAGGCAAAACCACCTACAGCTCCCCCAACAAATTGATTGTGATAGTCTTCCTCAGTGCCATCCTCCTCTCCACCCTTTTGTCTGCCTCAGCCTTGCCTTAAATCTCATCCCCGGCCGGATCAAAACCCCAATGCAGATTGTGGTAGAATGAAACCCCGGCCAACTTGCCTCCAGTGGTGGTAGGCGATAAATCCTTTTCAATACAGAAAAGAACAAAATGTAAAACACTCCTTTTTACCCCCTCCTGGTCCTGGTCCCAGCCATGCAGCACAATTCCTTCAAAAGCCTAGAACTCACTCTACGCCAGCCCATAACTCTTCCTGGTGGATGCAGCCAATGATCCCTCACCAGACTGACAACCCTCACTCGCCCATCTCCCAAACATCATTCAGCACCAGCGTCTTGACAGCGTCCCCCCCCCAGGCACATCAGCATCAAACATTTCAAAAACTGCAGCACCCGCAGGCCCTGGCCCTTTGCCTGTTAACTGACTCCACTACTATCATGATGATAATGTGGAAAAACACTGCCCTGTTCACCAGCTCTCCACCCCATATCTGCAGCACAACCAGCAAAGGAAAAAATTCCAAAGAGGCAGTGCTGTGCCCTTGACTCAACCAATGTTCGGGTTAGCTCTCAGTTCACCATCGCCCATCCCAAAAAAGACCAAAAGCATGCACACAAGCTACATCAGAAAAATCTGGATCTGCCAGACTGTGTTTTCATTCAGGAAATACATGGGTAATCCACTGAAATCCTTCGAAATGTCATCCATACCCCGAAGTAAGCCCTGACTGCCATGGAAATTAAGACCCTGTGGTGCAGCAAAGTCGCCCCGGGCATGGCCATACCCAGTTGCCTGCAAATTTCTTGACCTGATCGCACCACATGGCAAGCAACATTCAAAAGCCAAGCAACTTCCATACTTTCCGGAGCTCAATCCGGAGTTCGCCCATCACTTCTGACAAGAAACCCTGAAACTCCCTCACCTTGGCCTGAAGCAGTCTCGCTACCATCAAAACTGTATCTAACTCAATGCCCAGAAATGTCAACGCAACCAGTGGACCCTCTGTCTTCTCAGGTGCCAAAGGCACTCCTAAACCCTCTGCCATACCTTGGAAATGTTGCAGTGCCTTCAGACACTCACCCAAAACCTTCCATCCCACAAAAAGAAAATCATCTAGATAGTGAGACACCTACTTATTGCAACAAGATTTCTTGAAAACCTATTGTAGGAAGGTACTGAAGACTTTAAACAGTGCACATGAGATAGCACAACCCAATGAAACACCTTGTCCACGTAGAGAGCCCCTCCAAACTGCATGCCCAACAACTGAAAGTCCTCGGGTGTATGGGGAGTAAACAAAATGCTGACTTGATGTCACATGTCGCCAATTTGGCCCCATCCTCGGCAAAGTAGTCATTCACTGATGCCCCTTCAGGCCAAGACAAGTGATTAATGAGTCAGAACTCCTCCTCCACGTTTTTCGTCACCACCCCAGGGGAGTCACAATCAAGTCCGCCATGGGCCACTCAGATTAAGGTCCTGCTATCCTTCCCTCAGCTACCTCCTTGGCCAGCTTAGATGCCACAACTTCTGGGAAATCCTTGGCTGACCACAAATTGTCAGCCTACCTATGTCCCCTAGAACCCTCATAACCAATCTAAAAACCCTCCATGAAACCACATTGAAGCCATAAAGCATCCTCCGTTCTAGATAAATCACACACCAAGGCCATAGGGCTTCAACTTTAATGGGAGTAGCTAACTTTCATCCCAGCGAGCCCCTGCAGGCGAAAGGTAGCTAATATCTGTGTGTGTGGAAGCGGCAGACTGAGTGGATGACATTTACTGCGTCCACAGTTTAGAGTCCACCTACCCCCAAGGATTGTCCAGGTACGGGCTCACCCTTGCCCAGAACTCTTCTTGCAGCTAAGCCATGCATAACCCCTGAAATGCATTTGGGCCTTCCTAATTATGTCCATATATTTGAACAAGGCTAATGCCCTGTCCCCATGCTTCTCTCAATAAATACTCGCATAGATCTGAAAAGCAGACGTCCAATTCTCCATGTTAATCTGTACTCTGGGTCGCCTTGTGGGTTCCCATCCCTCTTCCTTAGATCCAGCCTTTGCCTGAATGTCCCTATGCTGAAGTTTAAAAACATCTGTATATTCCTGTTTCCATATTCTGTTCTTAGTCTTGTCGGACAGATGAGACCCAAGCGGCATCGCCAGCCCGATGTAAGGAAGTCTCTTCTTGTGCTTATTATCCTCTAAATCCATATCTCCCTTTCTCCTTTCAGACTCTGTTGAGATATCTGACTGACACCTTTTCTGGTTAGCAGCCTTCTTCCCACTCACTCATTTGCATGATTTCTTACTGCGTGAATCTTCCTTTACTTTATGCTTCCCTTCTGTAACCACCCTGTCACCAACCCCCACCGACCTCCACTTAGGCGCTCCCTTCAGCGACTCTTCGGAAAACCACTGTTAGAAATGGGATTTCTGGTTGGCTAAGGCTTGCGCCAAAGCTAGGCAGAAACCACCACTCTAGTGGAGAAATGTGGCTCAATGGTTAGAGCGGCAGACCCTGATGCAGAGGTCTGGCCCGGACCAGGGTTCAATTCCCGCCTCAGGCAATAAAGCGCTCCTTCAGTAGGAAGCCAAAGCTCTCTTTAGGAGGAAAAATAGAGCGCTCCCAGACGCTGGAGAACCAAATTTCCAGGAAAGTCTTGGAAGGAAGGCTGGGGGGAGCAAAGGCTGGGCCCAGGGGCCAGCTCGCAGGGTCCTCCAAGCAGGGAGGCAGTCCCTTCTGATAACCTCTTTGTGCCGGGCCTCATCCCTGGCTTTCCCTTTACAACCTTCAAACTCGGTCCTTGGTCTGGGACGCTGTTGCAGTTGGTCCGGGAGGCTGCTGCGCCTCCCGCCCTTAATGTGTTTTATGCTCTGGTGCCTCCCGCTCCTCCCCCACCCCCGCTGCCAGGCCTTCCCTCTGCCTCACCCGAATCGGGGAGGCATGGTGCAACGGCAGCGGCCACACTGCCAGCTGCGCACTGCTTGGGATGGGCTAAGCCCACCCACGCTTCATCTGAAACTCCAGGCCAGAAAAGGTCCTGACAGCCAGCTTCTCCCAGTGTCTGCAGCACGGACCTCACCTCTGCGGTGGACGGCAACGCTATGACCTGGATTGGCATGTGACACAGGCCCTGCCTATGCCTGCTGTGCCGCAATCCATCCAGATGAAGCAGGCAGAACTCTTCGGGTCCACTCGGTAAGGCAGATTTATAAACCCTACAAAAAAACTTTCATCCATGCTACCGCCCCCCCTTTCCCCCCGTGATGCACAGAGTCTGAAATAGGCATACTGCACCTCTCCGGAGCCTTATAACTTTCCCCAAAACCTGCCCCGTCCCCCAGCTACCTGGACGAAATACCCCAGAGAAAGACTAGTCTGTGACATGCTTTCGGGGTCATCATTGTTGTACCCCGCTTTTCCCAGATTTTGTGGGGTGAACCTTACTTGGCCACTAAAGAGAGAGCTGGGCGGCAGTTGCCTGCTTGCAATGTGTATTAATGTGTAGCTGTTTGCTCATAGTAATGTGCTTTCAGTATATTTTATGCCTGAGGAGATTAACGCTTCTTCCGGCTTCGTACATTAAATACATGAAAGCCTTTCTGTGCGTTGTGGTCGTTTCGTTACAAAATCTTTGGTGATGATCGACAGCCACGGCAGAAAGGCACTTGTGAGCAGTACAGAACCTGACCCAGTACCTGCAACCCGACCCGTATCTTGCACCGGGCCACAAGTGGCACTGCAATGCATGCACAGCTGAGAGAGGACAGGCGAGAGCAAGGATATTCCTGTCCAATATTCTCTGCGGTTAAAATGGCGTTTTCAAATACTCAAGACTAAATTTCCCCGGACCTGACAATTCTCGCCTCGGTGTCTATTCTAATCATGGGTCCCACGCTGCAACTCTGGGCAATAGCTTGCTTAATCTCTACAACAGCCCCAACAGCGCCAGGATGCCTGGCCTCACCTTGGGGGGCCCAGGAGTGGGCACTTCACATGTAAAGGCCAGGAGGGGTTCCAGAGCGGTATGTGTACAGCGCCGTGATACCCCTTGGGGTGATTGTGCGCTATATAAGCACTACAACATTTACATTTACATCTAGTCAGGACAAGGGAGTTGCACGCCAAAGATATCTCTTGCTCACCCCCTTGGTAGCATTGCACGAGCAGTCAGGCTTATCCCGGAGGCAATGTGTAAAGCCTTTGCGCAACACACACATACAGCATCAACACACTAGGCACACCACAAAAAGGAACTCCAAACACGGTTATATATAAAAAATAGCCTTTGTATTACCATAAACACATTAGATCAAAATCACACAATTACACTGTGACAGCTGGCACTGGGCAGTATTTACATGGGAATATTTACATCAGACAGGGCCACTTGGGCCACTGTCAGAATCAGCACTTTGTAGAAATAGCACTTAGAATAACTGTAGCACAAAATAACAATTGTAGAACACAACCAGTAACCACTGGGAAAAGGTAGGTACACACTACGCAATACTAATCACCTTAGGCATAGATCACGCAGGGAAACATAAACTCACTAGTATAAACTATACTAGGCAAAACAACCTCCTAAGTATGATAACAGAGTTAGAGGTATCACAGGCATAAAGGCATTGCACATTACGCATAAATCACATTAGGCATAAACAGTGTACCCCCGAGCGAGGGCACAACACATGAGGACTGTCCCCCAGGCCAAATGGCCTTCCACAGGGGCTCAGATGCCAAATGTCCAGAATGTCCGGGCTGGCTGCGCCCGCAGCGACAGCAACACAGACAAAGGACAAGCCTTAACGTGGCCACTGCTGGGCAGCTGTATAATCCCAAAGAACATGTCCCCTAAAAATAAGGAACTTAAACAGTGCAGCTGCCCACTACTTGCTGGGCAGCTGTGAGGTAGGGAAAAATACTGTAAGGGCTCTCAGTACCCTTTAAACAAATTGTGCCAAAGATTGGAGCCACCCGGGTTCTACAAATCACTCAGCAAACCGTTGGAACCATCTGGGCTCTAAAAATAATGGGGCACAAATGTAGGCAAGAACATGGGCCCCTCTGGACCCCTTAGAGGAATGGCGCCATCGGTGGAGCCCTCTGGCTCTGAAATAACTATGCTCCCAAAATCCTGAAGCAGCACGGGCTCTGTAAATATTTAGCCCATGACGTTGCAGCTGACCCCTGCAAAAGGGGAGCAGAGGGAGGATAATGCCCCTCATAGGCGGCACGGGCCCATGGAGCCTTAGGACCCCCACAGGGGCCCTCTAACCACAGGTGGAACCGTTGGAGCGGCCCGCTGCCAGACGGGGCCCCTCTAAGTCTGCTTCACCTCTCCACCCCCCCGGACTCTCTCCCACAACTCACCGGCTGGGGGCGAAGGCAGGACTCTGTTCCCGGGGAGATCTGGAGCAGCGCCTTCCACGCGGGGCCCTCTCTCCTCATGAGAGCCCCGCTGAACTCAGCAACACTTCCATGCCTCACCCGGGCTAGGATGAGGCACCTTAGGCGCGTCTTCACCCGATCCCCCTTCTCGGGACCGGGACTTGGCCAAGGGAGCCCGCGAGGCTCGGTGAGGCGCCTCTCCTTCCTTTCCAGTGGCGGGCACGGGGCTTCCTTTGGAATCGGGAAGTCCAGCCCGCCATCAGGGACTACAGTGCCTGACTTCCTGTTTACCGCGGGCGGTGATTTGTCCAAGGTTGGCGGCAAAAGGGGGTAGGCTCCCGTTTTCACATAAATCCTAAGCGGGTACAACCCGCTATAAATTACAATAAAAATGCGGCAAAAATGCAGGGTGGGCACCTGCTTACGACAGACAAGCGGGGTGGGCACCCGCTTTCCGGATTTGGCAAATGCAGGGTAATCCTTACCCTTGGGATCCCCTGCCCACGAGGTGCAACTCGGAGCTGCAAAGCCCACACGCTCCTCAGGGCAATAAAGCGCTCCTTCAGTAGGAAGCCAAAGCTCTCTTTAGGAGGAAAAATAGAGCGCTCCCAGGCGCTGGAGAACCAAATTTCCAGGAAAGTCTTGGAAGGAAGGCAGGGGGGAGCAAAGGCTGGGCCCAGGGGCCAGCTCGCAGGGTCCTCCAAGCAGGGAGGCAGTCCCCAGTGGCGGTAACTCCTGGCGTCCAGCAGCAGCAGCAAGCCCCCCTCAAGATAGGATCCAGAGAACCTTTTCATGCGGTCACAGCCCCTTTTTATACACATTTTTCCTTTGTCTCCTAGCACAGGGTGAAGAGAAAACCAGATGCAACTGGTTTTGGAGCACTTTGTTGTGCTCAACAACTCTCCTTATTCACAGGGCAGGCTAGGGACATCAGACGCACCACAGGGGGCGGAGCCAGCATTGTGGAGGGAGGGCACAGCCCTCCCTGCCATCAACATGCAGATCTCCCCATTCACCACCGGGCAGACCCATCCTGACTCCTGGAGCCAGGCACACCAGCCAGCTCCAGCCAATCACAAGCTGGACAGTCAATTCACATTCACTGCACAGACATGCCAACTTCTAGAAGTGGCACTTCTACACTAGACACATTAAATCTGCGCACACCGTCGCGCAGCATTTAATCTCACGAATTAGCACATGCCAAACTCGCACCTGCACTCCCCATACATCAGGAACTACCATGGACATACTCATTCCCCATGCATTCCTATGGGAGGGCAGGCCAATCTCACCCCACAGACTCAGACTGCGCACGCACTTTACACTGGGACACAGTGTTAAAGTGTGCAGAAGCCAAAAACAACTAACACCAGGTCACATCTAAAAGCAAAAAGTTTAGGGGTGAACCTGCCAAAAGGACCATGTCCAACACCCACACAGACCACCATTCCTCCATACTTGAAGGCAATGGCTCCACCCTTCCTTCTTTCCGACGTTCACTCTTACTACTCTTCACCTTGGCCATGACGCCTTTCTGGTCCGCACTTGACTGCTGCAAGACATCTGACATACAGGTTACGCACCCTTTGCTCACACTGCAAGTCACCAGCCTGCCCACATCCTCGTCCTCTCGCAACTCGCCTTCCTCAAACTCATCACTGTCATAATCCAAAATCAGAGCAATCTTGCAGTCACCCTCATCGCACTCTGCCTGTCGCACTCCATCCGCTCCAGTTCACCTACACGCATTAGTGGTCAGTGGAAACCCCATGGCCTGGATGAGTGGAGGTGCATGATCCCTCTGTAGGGTTGGCAGCCGCGGACACCCTCACCTCTTCTGACCAATGTTTCAGGGCCATCGTGCACCCCACTGATATTACACTCGCCGATGGTGCAAGTCTCCCCCCACCCCCAGCTGCCCCAACCATAAGGGTCCTGTGCATCACTGGGCCCTCAAGCTGCAAAAGCTAGCCGCCTGTCCTCCCTCGGGCCTCCTCCTTTGGAACCCATAACCAGGGGCCCACCCCCACAACCCATGCACTGGTCCCGCGGTCAGCCTCCCACCCCTCGCCATGGGGCCATCTGCGCCTGCTCGTTGGCCAGCTCTTCTGCTTCGCGCACTCTACACATCGCTGTCCAGCAGGCCAAGGTCTCCTGGACCAAGCGGCGCTGTTCTCTAATCTGTGCCTCAATGTCCACTGATACCCATTTGCTGGCCTGTGCCCCAGTCCCCAAATGCCCCTTATCCCCAGAGGCTGGCAATTCCCGGGTGTTGACAACAGGAAGTTGTCTTGTGGGGCACCCCCTGTGCTCTTCAATTTTTTGAGGTTGTCCCTTGGCCTGGGGCCCCTACGATATCCCTGCTGTAGTTGTTGGACATAGGGGGGCTTCGCTCTCTGGTCCGTCCCTTCTGATAACCTCTTTGTGCCGGGCCTCATCCCTGGCTTCCCCTTTACAACCTTCAAACTCGGTCCTTGGTCTGGGACGCTGTTGCAGTTGGTCCGGGAGGCTGCTGCGCCTCCCGCCCTTAATGTGTTTTATGCTCTGGTGCCTCCCGCTCCTCCCCCACCCCCGCTGCCAGGCCTTCCCTCTGCCTCACCCGAATCGGGGAGCCATGGTGCAGCGGCAGCGGCCACACTGCCAGCTGCGTACTGCTTGGGATGGGCTAAGCCCACCCACGCTTCATCTGAAACTCCAGGCCACAAAAGGTCCTGACAGCCTGCTTCTCCCAGTGTCTGCAGCACGGACCTCACCTCTGCGGTGGACGGCAATGCCAGGGCCGTTTCTACCATTAGGCAGGACTAGGCGGCCGCCTAGGGCGGCAAAAGGGGAAGGGCGGCAAAAAACATGCCTGCACAGGGCCGTTTCTAGGTGTATTGCCGCCCTAGGCGAGAATTGAAAAATGCTGCCCCCTCCCGTTTACTACCGTCAATCTCCCCCCTGTCATCCAGGTGTTGGGGAATAGATGCCAGCTTTGGCGCCTCGTTATCTAATCTGGAGTCAAATCCGTATTAAAGTAAGTCATTTGTGTCAATTGTTGCGCCTATGGATGTGTTATTGTCCTGTTCTGAGGGTATTAACTCAGTTATGCTATCATGGGCTTGAGTTGAGAGAACAGTAGGGCTACTGGCTTCTACCACCTCCAATCGCACCCAACACAGGTAGATACACAGACCTACGCAGAATCAAACCAACCCATAGTATGCTGTTTTATGGGGCGAGATTCTCGAGACAGAGCAAGCTTTATCTTAGACAAGATATCACGCAATGCCAGAATAATCTTTTTCGGGCCACTTCTGGATTCAGGCATACAAATACTTCTGCCTGCTTGATACGCATCAACTGAGGGTGTTGTGGGAGGAGTGCTTATCAATGCACACTCTTTAGTCTTCCCCCAACATAACCTAGATGCCCTCTTCATCCCCGAAACCTAGTGCACAACCTCCCTCCTTCACACACATCTTGGACATTCTCATCTCAAATAGTTATAGAATCCAACATATAGACAACACACTCAAAACAGGGCGGGGGTTTGCAGTCATACATAGAACATCCACGTATTTCAAGCTCTTCTACTGCCGCTTTTCTCTCTCCATATCCGAAAAAGCCCTCTTACTTGACGTCTAATCTTTAGACTCTGTTTACTCTGAAATAACTGTGCAGACTTAAGAATCTGAAGGGTAGGGGCTTTTTGGCAATCATGGGGAATGAGGAGCATTTCTGAGAAGAAGTATAAACTAAGTAATGGTAAATTTCTAATGAACTGTTCTGTAATCACTGGTCCCTGGTAGTGGGAATATTCCTGACCTGCTACGATTTTGGGATGATGGTTACAATTGTAGTGGGTTTTTTGTACTGTACTGTCGGAATTGCTAAAAGAAATACATTCTTAAAAAAACTGCAGACTGAAAAGTTGCATCATTCTGATATATAATGTAAATGCAAAGTCGCACAGACCTGTGTTTAGCCCAATACAAAGTGTTACAGCAAAAATAATGAACATACCTTGTTCACAGGACCACTCGGTATTGCCTTTCACGTAGGTCCAGATCTCTCCAACACGAAGCCTAAATCGTGTCTCTTTTAGCGGGCCCTGGGGCTTGAACAATGTCTTCCCAAGCGCA
Organism: Lissotriton vulgaris; assembly: GCF_964263255.1. Lineage (NCBI taxonomy): Eukaryota > Metazoa > Chordata > Amphibia > Caudata > Salamandridae > Lissotriton > Lissotriton vulgaris. The sequence goes on from NC_141695.1 coordinate 583,690,253, forward strand.
AATCTGTGCTCTTTATTATCATATTTTTACAGATACCGCAGTGTAGATCTCCACACATATGGCAGGATTATGAAAACATAACAATTATTGAAAAAAAAATGATGAGATGCGCTAAATGCGATTTGCCGATGGTAGCTGTCACATTTCACTCTAATCACAGTCTATCCGGGCGGTACGCTGTATTCTAATGAGTACAGCACAAACAAAAGGGTATATTTATTAAACAAATGTTCATGCAGGCATGTTTTTTGCCGCCCTTCCCCTTTTGCCGCCCTAGGCGGCCGCCTAGTCCTGCCTAATGGTAGAAACGGCCCTGTGCCTGCATGAACATTTGTTTAATAAATATACCCTTTTGTTTGTGCTGTACTCATTAGAATACAGCGTACCGCCCGGATAGACTGTGATTAGAGTGAAATGTGACAGCTACCATCGGCAAATCGCATTTAGCGCATCTCATCATTTTTTTTTCAATAATTGTTATGTTTTCATAATCCTGCCATATGTGTGGAGATCTACACTGCGGTATCTGTAAAAATATGATAATAAAGAGCACAGATTTGCGCTTGGGAAGACATTGTTCAAGCCCCAGGGCCCGCTAAAAGAGACACGATTTAGGCTTCGTGTTGGAGAGATCTGGACCTACGTGAAAGGCAATACCGAGTGGTCCTGTGAACAAGGTATGTTCATTATTTTTGCTGTAACACTTTGTATTGGGCTAAACACAGGTCTGTGCGACTTTGCATTTACATTATATATCAGAATGATGCAACTTTTCAGTCTGCAGTTTTTTTAAGAATGTATTTCTTTTAGCAATTCCGACAGTACAGTACAAAAAACCCACTACAATTGTAACCATCATCCCAAAATCGTAGCAGGTCAGGAATATTCCCACTACCAGGGACCAGTGATTACAGAACAGTTCATTAGAAATTTACCATTACTTAGTTTATACTTCTTCTCAGAAATGCTCCTCATTCCCCATGATTGCCAAAAAGCCCCTACCCTTCAGATTCTTAAGTCTGCACAGTTATTTCAGAGTAAACAGAGTCTAAAGATTAGACGTCAAGTAAGAGGGCTTTTTCGGATATGGAGAGAGAAAAGCGGCAGTAGAAGAGCTTGAAATACGTGGATGTTCTATGTATGACTGCAAACCCCCGCCCTGTTTTGAGTGTGTTGTCTATATGTTGGATTCTATAACTATTTGAGATGAGAATGTCCAAGATGTGTGTGAAGGAGGGAGGTTGTGCACTAGGTTTCGGGGATGAAGAGGGCATCTAGGTTATGTTGGGGGAAGACTAAAGAGTGTGCATTGATAAGCACTCCTCCCACAACACCCTCAGTTGATGCGTATCAAGCAGGCAGAAGTATTTGTATGCCTGAATCCAGAAGTGGCCCGAAAAAGATTATTCTGGCATTGCGTGATATCTTGTCTAAGATAAAGCTTGCTCTGTCTCGAGAATCTCGCCCCATAAAACAGCATACTATGGGTTGGTTTGATTCTGCGTAGGTCTGTGTATCTACCTGTGTTGGGTGCGATTGGAGGTGGTAGAAGCCAGTAGCCCTACTGTTCTCTCAACTCAAGCCCATGATAGCATAACTGAGTTAATACCCTCAGAACAGGACAATAACACATCCATAGGCGCAACAATTGACACAAATGACTTACTTTAATACGGATTTGACTCCAGATTAGATAACGAGGCGCCAAAGCTGGCATCTATTCCCCAACACCTGGATGACAGGGGGGATATTGACGGTAGTAAACGGGAGGGGGCAGCATTTTTCAATTCTCGCCTAGGGCGGCAATACACCTAGAAACGGCCCTGGGCAACGCTATGACCTGGATTGGCGTGTGACACAGGCCCTGCCTATGCCTGCTGTGCTGCAATCAATCCAGATGAAGCAGGCAGAGAGAGCTCTTCGGGTCCACCCGGTAAGGCAGATTTATAAACCCTACAAAAAAAATGTCATCCATGTTACCATCCCCCCGCCCCCCCCCCCCCCCCCCTCCCCGTGATGCACAGAGTCTAAAATAGGCATACTGCACATCTCCGGAGCCTTATAACTTTCCCCAAAACCTACCCCGTCCCCCAGGTACCTGGACGAAATACCCCAGAGAAAGACTAGTCTGTGACATGCTTTCGGGGTCATCGTTGTTGTACCCCGCTTTTCCCAGATTTTGTGGTGTGAACCTTACTTGGCCCCTAAAGAGAGAGCTGGGCGGCAGTTGCCTGCTTGCAATGTGTAGCTGTTAGTTCATAGTAATGTGCTTTCAGTATGCTTTATGCCTGAGGAGAATAACGCTGCTTCTGGCTTAGTACATTAAATACATGAAATCCTTTCTGTGCGTTGTGGCCGTTTCGTTACAAAATCTTAGGTGATGATCGACAGCCACGAAGGAAAGACACTTGTGAGCAGTACAGAACGTGACCCAGTACCTGCATCCCGCCCCGTATCTTGCACCGGGCCACAAGTGGCACTGCAACGCATGCACAGCTGAGAGAGGACAGGCGAGAGCAAGGATATTTCTGTCCAATATTCTCTACGGTTAAAATGGCGTTTTCAAATACTCAAGACTGAGAAATGTATACCCCAAGCGGCAATAACTGATCGAGCGGCTCAGTGGGTAGTGATGGAGGACAGAAACTGCCAAAGGTGAAATGAAGAGAGCAAGACACAGAGAAGAGAGAGCGAGAGAGAAAACAGTTTCAGAGGAGCCCCATGCAAGGTGGGGGCCATCGGTTATTGTCTTTTTTTGTGCAAGCCTTAAAATGGCTCTGTTATAAGAATACTAACTTGGTCATTTTTACTCTTGTTTGACAGCAAGGGTTTCACTGTGGCACCATTGTATTTGAACTGTTTTATAACTAGAGAATTGTTTATCTTGAATACGGTGTGCGCTTTCCACTATATAACTCTTTAAAATGGCTCTGACACATCCATTTTTCAGTGACCTTAAATTAGAAAACATCAACCTTGCAAACAAAAAAACTTCTCAGTGCACACGATCCTTGAACTGAATATTCAAAATGTGTTTTACAAAATCAATAACCATTACATTTGGTAACTGTTAGTGGAGGATGAAAACAAGTGCAAAGTCAGGCACCATCTTCGCCACACAGGAGGTTGTTATGCACTGTATCGCACCCGGATTTAGGCTATATTGGGTGATCGTCCCATTATCTCTGGCCCACCTTATCTTGGTGAGGTCTCAGAACTAGTTCAGCAAGGTGCGAACACACCCTGGACTATCCCTCTTTCCTCAAGAGAAGTGTCAATCTCCGTTACATGCACTTCTGCTGCTATGAGCTTTGCATAAACTCGACTTGTGAAGTTTACCTACTTTGGATACTCCACCATTGATAGGCGTTAGGAGTGCCCGGCTCCTTGATTCTATGTCCTGAAGAAGTCCATTACTGGACGAAATGCCTCAGCTGTGTTGAGTTTTTTTATAAAAAGAATATTATGAATAAAAGAAGAAACTAAAAAAAACACTATGGATATGAACCAGTGATTTCTTGCCTTATTGTCAAGTGGTGAACCTTTGCATTTTTGTTTGAAATTATTATAATCCTGTATTGGATTGCACTGTGGCAGTGGGTGCATTAAGAGTGTGCACACATGTTTCAAGGGAGATCACCATTCGATATATAAAAACTGGGGATAGTGGGTTAGGTGCGTGGGCTTTACAGGGTACACTGTCAATTGTTTCTTTTGTTCAGGCACTAGCAGTGTTGTTATTCTTGGTGGCTGAAGGCCTGGTGTGAAACAGGTGTGAGCTGCTTGCTCTGACAGTGCACTCGTTTGCTGCTGAACAAGGATATTGGGTGTTCTAAAAGTTTTTCAGAGGTAAAAGTGATGAGCTTGAATAATGTGGGACAATCGGGTCATTGTACATTTTGAGCAATTTCTTGGAAGAGAATTCTGTGACTGTTATTCAGGGTACATGCATTTTGACCTTTGGGTATGGAATCTTTCTTCTGTATGATGTTGTACTTCCATTGATGGCTCTCTTTCATTTCCATGGTTCTCCAGTCCTGCTTCGTGTCACATTGGACATCATTAAACCAACAGACTTCAGGCCGATTTCACAAACTGCACTTTTGAGTAATTTTATACTTTTGAGTACATTTTCTCCTTTTTGGTACCCTCAAACTGCACTTAGACCTTTGTAGTGACTTACACTTTTGTGGTAAGTCCTAGCAATGCAAAGTGACTCACATTACAGTTTAGTCTAATGCATTTCAGTGCTCGTTCTCGCTTTACAGGCACTTAAGTGCTTTGGCAGTCATTGCTTGAGGCAGTAGGCAGTGAGATCTCTGCTGCATCGCTCCCCGTGTCTTATGCCCTGAGGCAGACAGGGAGCTCAGGCTCGAGGAAAGGTGAGAGGTTGCTATGGATACGGTCACAGCCCTGGACCCAGCTTGTTTTGATCTTGTGATGCAGTGGAAGCAGCGCCATGTCCACACATTACCCTTTGTGTTGAGAGACCACAGTGATGGCCAGCCTGTGACAGATTAGAGGAGTCAGGAAAGAGAGCCTTCCCACCGTTAGAGACAGCCTGGCCCTTACCAGCTCAGTCGCTTAGCAAGTGCATTTACTGTTCAGTCTGTGAGTGTCACTCATTATCTTCATCTCCATTGCTAAGATCTGCATCTCTCAGTGATACTCGTCGAAGTAATTCTTTTCATAGTGATACTCACTCTCTGTCCCTACTCGGCTCCTGAGGACCACAGGGTGTGAGGCTTCATCACTCATAATCTTACTGTAAATAATCATTTACATTTGGGATCACGTTTTAGCCTGAGAAGGCGACGGATTGATAGTGCTGGAGTATACAGCACTTTCTACCTCTGTGAACTCCTCCCACTGCCCACAAAGTACAGCTGCTCAATCAGGTCTGGCTTTAGCGCTGTTGGCGCCTGGTACAAAATTATTTTTTGGCGACCAACCCCCTCCCCCCCCCCCCCCACCTCCTGCTCAATTCCCTCACTTCCACCAGACAAAGGTCCCCTCATCTCTCCATTGCCGCTCTCTAACATACATTTAATTTGTTTTAAAGCACGGATATAGGTTGGCTTTACTAATAATAATGTATACCCTCACAAACAAATCCTTTTCAGCAACATTAGAAATAGATAATGAATGAATGAGGAAAGAAGCATAATTTTCTAACCAATTTTATGCAGTTTGCATGCAGCTCTTTGATGAGAGTTCGGAACATTCGCTGTTCTATATTAGGTTTGCATCTTATGAACTGCAGTAACAAAAGAATCTCTGTGACAAAAGCAGTAATTCAGTCAGCTTTCCACATGAAATACAGATCTGTGATCTGCATGGTACACACTTTTACAGCAGGAATAATAACCCTCTGTGCTACTTTATGATGAGTCACAATTGACACAAGACAAACTTAGATCTCTCTCCCAAGCAGGAACATTAATCACAAGAGCTATCTTGAGATTTTATTTGCATTGCATTTCTTTATGAATTTTACCATAATTAAACATACAATGATCAACAAATAAATGTCTTTAGACAAACAGAACAAGCACCAGTTATTCAATATTTAAATGTAAAAAATTAAATTATAAACAAGCATTTGCAATGGAATAGGTCTCGCATTATGAAAGTTTGAGCTATTGGTCTTGTAAATGACAATTCTTTTTATTTATGTGTTGGTTTTGAAAATAGCTAAATTAATAGCTTTGTCATTTTCAATGCCAATAGTTATAACTTTCGCAAATGTGACACCTATAGCATTTGTAATGCAACATGTTTTGTATTTACGTGACTTAGATGTGTTGATGTTACAAATAACAACGGCTTTTAATTTTTTTAAATAATTAATACTTAAATAAAAGTGATTGTAATTTATAATGGCAATAGCTTAAACGTTTGTAAATAACTTTTGTGTAGATTATGTTAAGTGTATTTTATTGTGATGAAAATCCAAGAACAGAAGTGAAATAACATCTTTTTGTGACATTTGTAATAAAGCTTGAAACATTGAGAGAACATAATTGAACCATTTGTTGTTGAATGGTTGCACAGATTGATGCTGTGATGTCGCGGAGTGATGTTGTGATGGGCGGAGTGATGTTGTGGTGGCGCTGAGTGATGTTGTGGTGGCGCTAAGTGATGCTGTGGTGGTGCTGAGTGATGCTGGGGTTGCGCTGAGTGGTGCAGTGGTGGTGCTGAGTGATCCTGTGGTGGTGCTGAGTGATGCTGTGGTGGTGCTGAGTGATGCTGTGGTTGTGCTGAGTGATGCTGTGGTGGTGCTGAATGATGCTGTGGTGGTGCTGAGTGCACTCTGCAACTGCACTCTGCAACTGCACTCTACAACTGCACTCTGCAACTGCAACTGCACTCTGAATCTGCACTCTGAATCTGCACTCTGCAATCTAAATCTGCACTTTGCACTCTGAATCTGCACTCTGAATCTGCACTCTCCACTCTGAATCTGCACTCTGCACTCACAATCTGCACTCTGCACTCACAATTTGCACTCTGCACTCACAATCTGCACTCTGCACTCACAATCCACACTCACAATCTGCACTCTGCAACTGCACTCTGCAACTGCACTCTGAATCTGCACTCTGAATCTGCACTCTGCACTCTGAATCTGCACTCTGAATCTGCACTCTGCACTCTGAATCTGCACTCTGCACTCTGAATCTGCACTCTGCACTCACAGTCTGCACTCTGCACTCACAATTTGCACTCTGCACTCACAATCCGCACTCTGCACTCACAATCTGCACTCTGAATCTGCACTCTGCACTCACAATCTGCACTCTGCACCCACAATCTGCACTCTGAATCTGCACTCTGCACTCTGAATCTGCACTCTGAATCTGTCCTCTGAATCTGCACTCTGCACTCTGAATCTGCACTCTGAATCTGCACTCTGAGTCTGCACTCACAATCTGCACTCTGAATCTGCACTCACAATCTGCACTCTGCACTCACAATCTGCACTCTGCACTCACAAATTATAATCTGCACTATGCACTCACAATATGCACTCACAATCTGTACTCTGCACTCACAATCTGCACTCTGCACTCACTATCTGCACTCTGCACCCACAATCTGCACTCTGCACTCACAATCTGCACTCTGCACTCTGAATCTGCACACTGCACTCACAATCTGCACTCTGAATCTGCACTCACAATCTGCACTCTGCACTCACAATCTGCACTCTGCACTCACAAATTACAATCTGCACTCACAATATGCACTCACAATCTGTACTCTGCACTCACAATCTGCACTCTGCACTCACAATCTGCACTCTGCACCCACAATCTGCACTCTGAATTTGCACTCTGCACTCTGAATCTGCACTCTGCACTCTGAATCTGCACTCTGAATCTGCACTCTGAATCTGCACTCTGAGTCTGCACTCACAATCTGCACTCTGAATCTGCACTCACAATCTGCACTCTGCACTCACAATCTGCACTCTGCACTCACAAATTACAATGTGCACTCTGCACTCACGATATGCACTGACAATCTGTACTTTGCACTCACAATCTGCACTCTGCACTCACAATCTGCACTCTGCACTCACTATCTGCACTCTGCACTCACAATCTGCACTCTGCACTCACAATCTGCACTCTGCCCTCTGAATCTGCACTCTGAACTCTGAATCTGCACTCAGCACTCTGAATGTGCACTCTGCACTCTGAATCTGCACTCTGCACTCTGAATCTGCACTCTGCACTCTGAAGCTGCACTCTGAATCTGCACTCTGAATCTGCACTCACAATCTGCACTCTGCACTCACAATCTGCACTCACAATCTGCACTCTGCACTCACAATCTGCACTCTGCACTCACAATCTGCAATCTGCACTCACAATCTGCACTCTTCACTCTGAATCTGCACTCTGCACTCACAATCTGCACTCTGCACTCTGAATGTGCACTCCGCACTCTGAATGTGCACTCTGAATCTGCACTCTGGAGAAGCGTGGCTCAGTGGTTAGAGGTGGCAGACCCGGAAGCTGAGATCGGCCGTGGACCAGGGTTCGTTTCCCCGCCTCGACGGGTCTCGGGCTCAAAAATTCCACGGAGTCGACAATTCTCGCTCTGGTGCCTACTCGACTCACGGGGTCACACTCTGCGACTCTGGGCAATAGCTTGCTTAATCTCCACTATGGCCCCTCGCGGCGGGATGCCTGGCTTTCACCTTGTGGATACCCGGCCGGGATATCTCACAGGGGAATACCAGGACGGGTTCCCTAAGCAAGCGCCTTGAGACCCCTGGGTGATAGTGCGCTATATAAATCGAAATACATTTACATTTACATTTACTCTGCACTCTGAATCTGCACTCTGAATCTGCACTCCGAATCTGCACTCTGAATCTGCACTCACAATCTGCACTCTGCACTCTGAATCTGCACTCACAATCTGCACTCTGCACTCACAATCTGCACTCTGCACTCACAATCTGCACTCTGCACTCACAATCTACAATCTGCACTCACAATCTGCACTCACAATCTGCACTCTGCACTCACAATCTGCACTCTGCACTCACTCTCTGCACTCTGCACTCTGAATCTGCACTCTGCACTCTGAATCTGCACTCTGCACTCTGAATCTGCACTCTGAATCGGCACTTTGAATCTGCACTCTGAATCTGAACCCTGTACTCTGAATCTGCACTCTGAATCTGCACTCACAATCTGCACTCTGCACTCACAATCTGCACTCACAATCTGCACTCTGCACTCACAATATGCACTCTGCACTCACAATCTGCACTCACAGTCTTCACTCTGCACTCACAATCTGCACTCTGCACTCGCAATCTTCACTCTGCACTCACAATCTGTACTCTGCACTCACAATCTGTACTCTGCACTCTGAATCTGCACTCTGCACTCTGAATCTGCACTCTGCACTCTGAGTCTGCACTCTGCACTCTGAATCTGCACTCTGCTTCTGCACTTCGCACTCTGAATCTGCACTCTGAATCTGCACTCTGAATCTGCACCGAATCTGCACTCCGAATCTGCACTCTGAATCTGCACTCTGCACTCTGAATCTGTACTCTGCACTCTGAATCTGCACTCTGCACTCTGAATCTGCACTCTGAGTCTGCACTCTGCACTATGAATCTGCACTCTGCTTCTGCACTTCGCACTCTGAATCTGCACTCTGAATCTGCACTCTGAATCTGCACTCTGAATCTGCACCGAATCTGCACTCCGAATCTGCACTCTGAATCTGCACTCTGCACTCTGAATCTGCACTGAATCTGCACTCTGAATCTGCACTCTGCATTCACAATCTGCACTCTGCACTCTGAATCTGCACTCTGAACTCTGAATCTGCACTCTGCACTCTGAATCTGCACTCTGCACTCTGATTCTGCACTCTGAATCTGCACTCACAGTCTGCACTCTGAATCTGCACTCTGCACTCTGAATCTGCACTCTGCACACTGAATCTTCACTCTGCACTCTGAATCTGCACTCTGCACTCTGAATCTGCACTCTGCACTCTGAATCTGCACTCTGCACTCTGAATCTGCACTCTGAATCTGCACTTTGAATCTGCACTCTGCACTCTGAATCTGCACTCTGCACTCTGATTCTGCACTCTGCACTCTGAATCTGCACTCTGCACTCTGAATCTGCACTATGCACTCTGAATCTGCACTCTGCACTCTGAATCTGCACTCTGCACTCTGAATCTGCACTCTGCACTCTGAATCTATACTCTGAATCTGCACTCTGCACTCTGAATCTGCACTCTGAATCTGCACTCTGCACTCTGAATCTGCACTCTGCACTCTGAATCTAAGCTCTGCACACTGAATCTGCACTCTGCACTCTGAATCTGCACTCTGCACTCTACATATGGTATGTTATGCTTACATACTTTCCATATATTATCCATGTATATGCCACATTTAGTTAAGAATATATGTTCTGTTTAGTTACATTACTTTGTATACCCTTTTATGCTGCTCTAAAGTTATTTCAATGGGTGAAATGCGGAGCCTGGGCAGCAGGAAGGAGAAGATAAGAGAGTGCATCGAGTGCGGACTTGTGAGCAAGTGCCTTAAGCCATCAGGATGCTACTTCAAGGCATGTAGACTGGGTCGTAATACCCAATAATACTCGTAAAGGTAGCTACAAAAAATGGCGTTAGGTTGTGCACACACCCTGCAAAGATGCGTGTAGCCCCTGAAGTCACAAGTTGAACCTGGTGTTGTTCGCTACAATAGTCGATAGTTATCAGTGAGGTATGATACGGCTCACCTGGCTTTGTTCCACCATGAAACGAAAGTAAACAGCTCATTATAAAGCGCTTCTTTTATGAATTTGCAGCGACAGGCATGTACATCCTAAGGCATGGAAATAAACCAGGGACTTGAAAAAATCTGAAAAAATGACACATATTTGGCAGGAACTCCTGGAATGCAGGCTTCAAGTAACGGAAGCTCCTTCTTATCCAATCAGATAACACTGCACACCGAAAGTTATTTCAATGGGTGAAATGCAGAGCTCGGCAATCAGGAAGGAGAAGATAAGAGAGTGCATCTTGTGCGGACTTGTGAGCAAGCGCCTTAAGCCATCAGGATGCTGCTTCAAGGCACGTAGACAGGGTCGTAATACCCAATGATACTCGTAAAGGTAGCTACAAAAAATGGCGTTAGGTTGTGCACACACCCTGCAAAGATGCATGTAGCACCTGAAGTCACAAGTTGAACCTGGTGTTGTTCTCTACAATAGCCAATAGTTATCAGTGAGGTATGATACGGCTCACCTGGCTTTGTTCCACCATGAAACGAAAGTAAACAGCTCATTATAAAGCGTTTCTTTTATGAATTTAGCGTGGTATGCAAGGCAAATGGGCACCGTTCTGCCTGCTAAGCACGGGAGGTGTGAATGATGATAGCAGCCCCTTTGAAGCTTGTTTACTGAGAGGTAATAAATGAAGATGCGCAGGAGCCAGGAGGGAGGAGTAGAGAAGCGAGCCAGATGGTCGCTGTAGGGAGGAATGCCGGCTTTGATAAGCGGGCGTAATGCCGCGCCGGATGGAAAGCGCATGCAGCAGGGGGCCGAGCGGATCCCTTTGAAGTGACAGTTAGAGTTGCATCAGTAAAGCTAAACCAGCAGGCGGGTGCACGTTCACGATCACATGCACTTGTGGAAATCCGCCGGCTGGTTTAGCTTTCCTGATGCAACCCTATAATTCTCGCTATTCATTCCTTTGCGGACTGGAATAGCGAGACCCAACAAAAAGGAATAATCACAAAAGAGAAAGATAGAAAACAAAAACAAATCAATATCACAAGCACCTTAATATTTTTAATGCTGCCTGAAAACTAGACATACAAGGAACTCTTTTGCAGGTGTTTTTAAATTGTAAGTTATTGCTAAACACGGCACTCCCCCCCCCCCAAGGTCAGTTCCCCCTCCCCAGGTCAGCACCCAGTGCGGGCGCGTCGGTCGCACTGCCCTAAAGCTGAAACTGTACTCAATAGCTGCCAAAGCCAGCTCATTGTTCCAACCTGTAGTGACAGCTTCTTACATGGTTTACTATAGTAAGCTAATTTTCCACCACTGGTTTCCACTCCACAAACTATTTACTAGTGACAGCTTTTCACACTGCCCCCGAATTCCAGACCCGGAAACGGCCCTGCTAATTCCATCTCATTGCTCTCAACACCATGTGCACACTCACTGCAGTGCATACCAGTGCCAATTCTTCAGTGGCCAACAATGTGAACTTACCATACTGTTCATCAGGAACAGCTCTTTACACTACTCATATGTGGTATGTCATCTTCTTATCATGACCACAAATGCCAGCTTTTCACATAGTCCACTAGTGAAAGCTATTAGCGCTGCTCAACTGTGTAAGGTCTTCACAGTGGCCACAAGTGCCCACTTTGTTACATCCACTCACACTGCAGACTGGTGTGCCCAGGAGGGAGTACCGTCCTCAGTGTGAAGCTGGTGCTAAGCCTTTCTCTCTGCTGATCCACTGAAGGGTGAACCAGTACTTGACAGGTCTTCGTACACCCTTTCTCTGAAGTGAGTGGATGCTTTATGGAGCTAGCTGTAGTGCCTTTATTGTTAGAGGCTGCTGCTGCTATGCCTCATGCTTTCCACTAAATGATAGCCAGAGATGTAAAGATAAACCTCAGAGTCAGAGGCTGGGAATGTGCCTCACTGCTAGCCCCTAAGTGAAGGCCTCAGGGGATAGGGACAAAACATTGTGAAACGCTAGGAACCGCCATTTCTGATCAGCCCATGACCACCAGCACTTGGCACCATAAGTGAACTTTTATTCCCAACTCCAACCTCCCAAAGTTCACACGTGAAAGGTCAGGGAATGCTGTGTATTCGGTTTCAGCAGTTATAAGGCATTTTCCAGAGCTTCTCATTGCTCAGAAAATTTTACATATGTGATATTTATCTCTTTACATAGACTTCAATTTTTTGGTCTTATTTGGGATAAAGTATCACTCAACTGTTCACACATTTAGAAATTGAATGTCACTTCTATACACAATGAAACTATGAAAATGCCACACATCCTGAAATCTTGGCAGCTCTGAACTCCAGCACTACACATAGCGAACCACTGGTACTGCAACACCCTCCCACAGAACATTATGAATGTTGGGACTTCAAATAAAACCCTATAGTTAAATTAAATAAAAATAGTTAACAATACAAATAAATAATAATTAATGCAAAAAAATCAAAATAGTACATATTTATTAAGTATACAATATTTTAATAACCTATTTGAAATTAAAAAAGAATGTAACAATATATGTTATGAAAATATAATTACATAATTTTTTATTAATTCTATACATCACTTTTAACAATCATGAATACACATAAAAAATATTTTTTTAGGTGGGAATTTATTTTTTAATTTAATCTTCATGTATCGTAGCGTTTTTTTATTTTGTTCTGTGTTTAAAGTAAATATATGAAATGGGCTGACATTGATATATACAGAAACATATTTTTAATGTTTATTTTTGATTAAAACCAAGGTCTCTGCATGGAGGGCTAAGATGCGAGACTTCAATCAATCAATCAATGCATCAATCAATCAGGGAATTGTAAGCGTACTACTCACCTGTGAGGGTCTCAAGGAGCTGTGGGGGAGGAGTTAGCATATCCGTTCAGCCGAAGAGCAAGGTCTTGAGAGTCTTCCTGAAGGTGTTCAAGGAGGAGGCACGTCTGATTTATTTTATATTATTTATTTTTATTTATGGAGTTTTATATAGCGCTGACCAGACCCGTGGGTTTCGGAGCGCTTTACAACATTGTTTCAAGATAGTTAAACATATTAGAACGGTCCTCAGCAAAAAACTTCGGTAGTCCAAGAATGCTGAGGATTCTAGAGGTAGTGGTAGGGACCAGAGGTAGCCTTACTGTATGCTAAATTTCGGTAGACCGAAGTAGTTCGGCAATCCAAGAGTGTTGAGTCTTCTAGAGGTAGTGGTAAAGTCTTGAGGTAGCCTTGTTGAATACCGGTAGCTCGTTCCAGGCCTTGGCTGCGATATGGGAGAATGCTCTTCTGCCTGCTCTGGCTCTGTGGATGCAAGCGGTTTCAGTCAGTGCAAGGTTTGAAGAGCGGAGGTTTCTTTTGGGTGCATGGAAATTTTCTTCTGTCATTGAGGTATTTGGGTCCGGACTTACATTAATTTCTCTCACTTTTCACTGCTAATAAATGCTGAATACTGATCTTGGGGAAACATGGGATTCCTTGTTTGTGAGGGCCACTGTGAGACTTGGCCCTTTCCCCAAAATTTTTCGCCTTTTATTCCCCTTTTAAATCAGAATGCCCTCATGGTAACAACAATGTATAATCCTTGTGTGGTGGAGAATGCCCTGTGTAGTTTAAAACTAGTGTTAAAATGCAGGTGTCTTATACCCCTAACATGGCTGCCACTGACCACTGCTGCTGCAGCGGGGTTTAGTGGGCGCATTCTAGTGGCTAGAGCCTGGCTGGAACCCTCCAAACAATGTATCAACTTAGCCTGGCAGCCTGCCCACAGGTAGAATGGTGGAACCTCCTGGAAGCCTCTGGAACCTTCTGGAAGAGGTGAGGTGACACCAATTGCCACCACCAACTGTCAACTGGCAGTATAAAAGGAAAGGGAGGGAAACTTTCCTGTTAGAGTGACTGAGGGGGAGACCTGGGGGAGGAACCTATGCAGGAGTTTAGGCAGTGGGGGCCTAGTCCGGGACTATGATACTGGAAGTGACAGGGCTTAGAGTGCTGCCTTACAAGTATTGAGGACTCCTGTAAATCCCCCCTGACCTAGCCCAGCGGAAGGGAACCCCCAGGGACCACTTGAAGGGATTGGCTGAGAAGAACTTGGAACACCAGCCACCAATTTATCCCCCCCTTCAAGGAACAAGAAACTAAGCAACTAACCTAAGGGCGCAAGAAACATCACGCCAAGAAGAAAACTAAATCACCACAGGACTTTTGAGGAACTACCCAGGTTGGCGTTGTGTTGCTCCCTGTGCCCCCTGACGCCACCTGGGGGTCCCTGCGCTAACCTGCCACTGCTGTGTGGCTTGACCTGTGAACTGCCTTTATTTAAAGTCAGTTCCTGCTGAAGCGCTAGCCTCCAGAACTGCCTGAATTTGGCCCCAGCGCTAAGGCTGTCATCTGCTGTGCCCCTGAAAGCGCTATAGTCTATTGGTGTAAGCGCTATTGACTGCCTATATTAAGCGCTGTCTTTTTCCCTCATCTGGAGAAGCGCTGTGTTAGTACCTCAAGTGCTTTCTTGTGTGCCCTCAGAGGAGCGCTGTGAGGAAGAGCGCTGTATTATGCCTCCAAGCGCGTGACTGGCTGGGAAATGCCGTGCCCTGTGGTAGCGCTGTGAAACCTGCAGTAATTGACCAAGTGCTAGGCCTCTGCGCTAACTCTGGACCCAGGCGCTGGACTGTTTCAGGCTATTGTGCCAATGGATGGTTTTCCCCTGCACCTGAAGCGCTGTAGTGCCTGTGAAGCACTGTTCCGGTGAGCGCTATATTTGGCGCCTCAGGCGCCACACTTTTCAGGCCTGCTGGGTGCCTCCCTGACTGACATCGCGCTACTGTCCCCGTACCTAGGGCTGTAACTGTGCCCGCAGCGCAACCCCCCTTGAGGCGCTGTCTAGCCCCTCACTCACCGTGACGTCCGTCGTGGAGCACGGGGCCCAAAGCACTGCTGTAGCCCCCACGGCGGCCCCCGGTGACAAGAGAGGGCCGCCGCCTCTGTGTGGAGAGGGCCGGAGTCATCATCGCGGCCTGCCTGATGGTGAGGAGATCCTGCTGTGGCCTCTGGAGGTTGAAGAATGCCGCCTCGTAGTTTGGTCGGGCTTCGCTGGGCCTGAGGCTTGACACCTGCCTCACGTGACGGGGGCGCCGCGACTTCGTCCGCGCCACCTCCATTCTGCCGACCGCGCTGCTATTGGCGGCCGGCTCTACTTTGCTGAGGGTCCGAGAACAGGACGCGTCACTGTGGAGGGCTCTGAGGAGTAAAGAAGCCCCCTCCCCGTCAGCGCGGCCCTGTGGCCGTCCCCCGCAGTGCCAGAGACACCTCGGAGGGCCCGGAGAAGAGCGAGGGCCCTCCAGGACAGCAGAAATCTTCACAAGGGCCTTGAAACGGCCAAAGATAAAAGGTAATCCCCCAGGGGAGGAGGGCGGAAGGCCGGGTAAGGCCCCGTGTTCGCCCCTCCCCGGGGGAAGATGTCACTGGGCCCCGTTGGCCCTCATTAATTGCTGGAAACTGGTGACTGGGCCCCATTGGCCCCATATAAGGACTAGAACTAGACAGAGTCCCAAAAGACAACTTGGGATCTCCAATGACAGAAAGTTAACCCCTGACTAGGGGAAGGGGAATTATTAAAGTAACCAGTTGGAATGTAATGTTGATCCTGGCATAAGGGATATGTTGGTTACCTGCTTTAGTGAAATGTTCTGCTGAAGGCCTTAAGGAAATGCTCCTTATCATCTTAGGCATGGGTTATTCCAGAGTAAAGAGATCCTCAACTTAGTTTGAGGGTGGATGACTCTAACTTAATGAAATGCTTTATTGAATGCCTAATGAAAGGTTCATTTAAAGATGCTTTAGTGAACGTCTATTGAAAGGCTCATTTTAAAATGCTGTATTGAATGCCTAATGAAAGGTTCATTTAAAGATGATTTGAGTAATGCTCTAGGTAATGAAATGTAGCTAAAATGTTTATTCCTGAGAAAGGAAAGGTTTAACGTTGAAGAAATATTTTACTCTTATATAAGGCACTATCTATTCCTTCCAGCTAGGAAAGGTTGTTGCTGTGTAAAGAAACGCTATCTCTTTCCAGACAGGATTACTGAAATGTACTGATGGGAAGCTTTTAAGGAGATAGATATTCATGTTGAAATGTTTACCCCTACTTCACTAAAGGTGTTAATCCGGCTGAAGGAATGGCTAACGCAATGCCTATCCAAGGTTTCTGAAATGGGCATATTTACCATGAAAAGGTTACGTCTATTGTTGAACTGCGTAATACCTACTCCTACTAGGGGTAATTCCTAAAATGGTTGCTCCTAATTAAGGAACTAGTTAAACCTGCACAAGGGATGTTTATACTTAGGAAATGTTTGCTCCACACTTAATGCCCTGTTTATTCCTGCACAAGGAGATGTTACTGTTTTGGAACTGTGTAGCCCTGATCTAGGGAATGTCTACTCCTACTGGGAGAGATGCATAAATTGGTCATTCCTGATTAAGGAGATGGATATACTTGCACTAGGGGATGTTTATTCTAATGACATGTTTTCTCCTATACAGTGCTATATTTACTGAAACCTACAGTTATTTATTCACCTATTTATGGTTGGTGAAACATGGGTGAAATACCTGCAGGATCAAATGCCATGTTATTTGGTTGTCTCCTTAATGCATTTTTACAGGTGCTGTCAAGAAGCAAGGCGAAGGATAGGCCTGTGGTTTTCTGAAAATGTATTTATCTAATATCTGATATTTATTGAATATTTACTATTTATCTAACTAATATTTATTGATCCAATATTTAATATTTATTGATTATTTAATATCTATTCATCCATTATTGATTGCAAGTTTTGAGACACATGTATTCTAAATGAATTTATGATTTCCCTGATCCTGCTCTATCTATCTGATTATTTATCTTAATACAAATCACTTGTTTTTATACAAGCTCTGGAGTGGAGTCATTTATTGCGTGCCTGGTTTCTGTCTCAGTGTGAGTGGGTGCTGCATGATCGCTTAACACATTTGCTTTCGGATGCCTACCCGCTCGTGCCATGCTACCCTAGGGGACTGGTGACCCCAGTTGCAACATTATAAAATTTATGCAGTATGGCTTTTCCATTTCTTCATCTTTAGTATCTGTTATGGAAACATCTAGGTGTAGTTAACATACTTAGAAAAAGGTAATAAGCACCGAAGACAAGTGGTACCAAATTGTCTTTCTAGGAGTGAACTCTATTATCAACTTAGTGCCAAGCATCTGTCCCCAACTATGCTCCAGCCTAGCTTGCATTCTTGATAACTTACATGATGGGGGCAGCACTCCAGGATAATAGGGCTCTTGGTATTGGTTACTTCTTAATCTTTGTAAGCAGCATAAATCATGAATGAAAGCTACAATACTCAAACAGGAGGGTCCTAATGTAGATTGCTCCTCTCAGGGGGAGAGTTTCTCAGTGGAAGTTAGAATTCAAAGATCTCTGTGGACCTGAAAAAAATTGTGGGGCATATTTACAAGCCCCTAATCCCACCAAAGCATCACTTTTTCTGACGCTCCGGTGGCATTGCACCATTCCCTATATTTACAAGGTGGCACTAAGCCACTTAACGCGGCTTAACACCACTTTGTATATATGTCCCTTTCTGCTGCAGTCTGCTGCAGCAACGGGGAGGGCAATGGGTGTTGCCGTGGGCATTCCAATGCAACACCCATTGCTTTTTGACCCTGCCCAGCAGCAAAAACTAAGGCCAGGTGATACCTGGTCTTAAAATGGCAATAGGAGGAGAAATTATTATTTTCTCTTCGTTTTTTGCAACTTCTATGTGTTTTTCAAAAAGCAGCACACACAGAAAGAGCAAATCGCCATTATTGATATACCCCTTCTGGCACATAAAGAATTGCCCCTGCAGCACAGGCACCCTTGCAACATGGGAAAGGGTACCTGCACTGATGATAGGCAGCTTTTTTAGTGCCAGTGCTAAGGGAAATGCCGAGGTGTGCTGTATTTTGGTAAGTATGGTGCATCTCTGTGTTTTGAAAATGTCGGGGCGCAGCGTTGCAAATTTGGCGCAACACTGCACTCTTTTAAATATCCCCTGCGTTTCTTGTGCTTTACATTGGCAAAAACCAGAAGCAGTCTGCAGTCGGCTATAGAACACACAACAAGTAGAACTGGAAGCAATAACACAATCAATTGATGGGATAGGTTTTAAATCTAATTCTACTTAATCATCATTTGTTTACACCGATATGCAAAATGGGGACAAAACACACAAAACATTCGACACAAGTGTTATTTGCTCCATTTTGTTTGCAGTCACAGTCAAAATATCTACAGCTAATAA
The DNA here is from genome assembly GCF_964263255.1 of Lissotriton vulgaris. NCBI lineage: Eukaryota > Metazoa > Chordata > Amphibia > Caudata > Salamandridae > Lissotriton > Lissotriton vulgaris. Next base: position 583,708,883 of record NC_141695.1, read on the forward strand.
AGCTTGGATTGCAAAAACATATTTTGCAAAAAGATCCTGTCCACAACAGAGATTTGCAAAATAAGGATTTTACATAAACCACCCACTAAATAAATGTTGCCCTTAAGTTGATCCCACTATTAAGCTTTTGCATCCAAGAAAATGAAGCCTCTGACACCACTACCGTAAGCCGCTAAAATAAGATGACCAGAGTTTCAAGTTCTCTTAGGGCTTTATTACAGGTCTGGGGTCCACAGACCGCAAGACTCATGGTGGTGTGGCGGTGGTGGTCTCCCAACCATGCTATTACAATTGGGGCAGTCAGGCTGCCATTGCCCTGCCACAAATGCCAGGGAACCGGAAGTTTTCTGGCAGTGGTGTGGGGGTGTAGACGCAGTAACATGCTTGGCTAGACCATTGCGGTCCCACTAAGCATACTACAAGCTTTCTCTCCTCTACGATTTTCATAGCAGTTCCTACTAGAAGTAACAGTAGTAGTAGAAGGCAGATGTAGGCACTAATAGAGATAGTCCATACCATAAGTAGAGATGTTGTGGTTCAACTCCCATACTGGCTGGCATCAGCAGGACATAGTTTGCAGTTTGAAGCTTAATTGAATCGAATGTAACTAAAAAAACAAGCATTTACAATGCAATGGTTTCGCCTTTGTTAAAGTTAGGTAGTTGAGCTTTTGGTATTGCTTTTGACAAATGGTCTTTTCTAACTTCTTTGAATTATGTGTAAAACGTTGATGTGTTTTACTTTACACAGAAATATGGATTGCATTTATAATGCAATTAGTTGCAGATGCACAGTGAATTAGAATACAAGTTATTTCATAAAGCATGTTAGCATGTTAGTGAAGCCAGGAGTGTGAGAGAAGACAGGAGAGAGAGGGCAAGAAGGAGAGAGTGTAAGATAAAGAGAGAGGGCAAGAGGGAGAGAGATGGAGACTGAGTGCAAGAGAAGAAGTGATAGATATAGAAGTTAAGGAGAGCAGGAGGAAGAAGGAAGAGAGATCAAAAGGAAGAGAGGGCAGAAGAGAGGGGGAGGGCAGGAAGGAAAAGAGGCAGAAAGGAGAGGGCGGGCAAGAAGGAGTGGGAGGGCAGGAGGGAAGGTAGGAGTGTATGAGAGAGGGCAGAAAGGAGAGGGCGGCAGGTAGGAGAGGGAGGGCAGGAAGGAGAAGGAGGGCAAGAGGATTAGAGGATAGGAAGGAGAGAGAACAAGAGAGATGGAGGACAAGAAGGTGAAAGAGAGCAGAAGAGAGAGGTGGAAAGGGAGGGCAGGAGGGAGTAAGAAGGCAGAAAAGAGAGGGATGGTAGAAGAGAGAGTAAGCAAAAAGGAGGGCAGAGGGAATAGAGTGAGAAGGCAGAAGGGATAGGGAAGACAGGAAAGAAGAAGAGAGCAGGAAGGAGGGCAGGAGCGAGAGAGTGTGCAAAAAGGAAAGATAAAGAGAGAAGGATAGAGAGTGAGGAGAAAATGGGGAGGTAGATGGAGAGTGAAGCCAAGAGTGTGAGAGAAGACAGGAGAGAGAGGGCAAGAAGGAGAGAGTGTAGGATGAGGAGAGAGGGCAAGTGGGAGAGAGATGGAGACTGAGTGCAAGAGAAGAAGTAGAGGTATGTGGGACTTGCTATTTATCCTCGGAGTGGAACCCTTTCCCCTCAGGGAAAGGTCAGACTCGCCGTATTCTCAGAGTACCCTCTTGCTCGCCTTATCCTCAGAGATAGAGAGAGACCAGCTATTTATGGAGACAGATCCTGACACATTGTCAAAGTCGCTCCATTTCAAAACAGGGCCCTCTTCCCCGTCATCCAAATGGAAGAGGTCCATGCCTCAAAGCAGGGGTACAGAGTGTCCGTCGTATTTCCTTAGGCAGTTTCGCCAACCCATTTTCATTGGCATATGTGCCAGTCGAAGAGAAAGAGCAGCACCATCAGAAAACAACACCTCCTAAGCGAAAGAGACCATAGAATAGGACACAATAGCCACCACACTCTTGAAAGCAGACTTTGAGGACAACCCTTGGTTCAAAAGGAAGAATCCTGGGACTGCGGAAGCCCATCTTTAGCCTGTCATTGACAGTCCATCTTTAACCCGTCACTGTAAGACTCTTCTTAAACACGAAACCATTTTACAATCTTCCCTTCTTCTCTAAAACTCTCTCGCCTGTAAACACCGGTCCCCTTACCTGGAACTGCAACAGCCGCTCGGTCTGTTCCTGGGTCAGATCCAGCTCCTCCGGTGCAGCCATCTTCCTTCAGCTAACCCGTCACTCAGACACGGGAAGTTGCTTCGGCTAGCAAAACAGCATATCTTCTGCTCCCGGGTGAATATAGATTAACAGCTACTGCCTCCTGTCCTCATCCTTCGTGTTAAGCTGACTTGGACTGCAGAACACACGCACATATTGATAACCATTTAATGTTTCTACCGGTCCTAATTGTGATCATAGATGGGGCGAAGCCAGAGTCCCGATATAAACTTTGTATTAGACATAAAAAGAGCTTACTGACGTCATTTTAAATGGGGCGGGCCACCTTCATAGTATAAATCTTTCCCGATACACAACAGGTTTCCCTAATCAAGATGGCTGCTACATTTACGTGTTACGATGAGAAAGACAAATGCAACAGTGGCCTTGAAAGTGCACGACTGACGCATAGGAGCAGGGTCTGTGACTAGCTGGACAACGCCATGTGTGTTTGCGTTCATGTACTTGCTTCTCCAGGAAGACACCACCGTCTTTTGGTTACACCCTCTGACCAGCATCCAAATGGGTGTGGCCAGTGGAGGCACACATCGTGCCCTCGCGCCTTCTACGAACAAGTCGCAGTGTGCTGCGCTGTGGGGGCTAAAGATAAGGTCATATGTGTCCTATGTGCCACACATGAAGGAGAGGCTGCCACTTCCAAGAAGTTGTTCTAGCAGAGCTTATCTCATCGTTATTTTAGTTCCCCAGTGTTTTAATCTACTCGAAAATCTTACTTTTTGTTTTGTTTTTCCTCATCCATTCCTTCACTTTGCAATGCTTCGTGCCTCTTTCTCTCGACCTTTCTGGTACTAGCGTGTCTGAGATCCAACTCCTGTGGGCAGAGCTACAGGTGACAGGTGGACTAAGATCTGTGCCCTGTGATACAGGACCTATAAGGATATTTCTCCTATAAAGACCTATATATAACAGGGAGGGGGTGGCATATTGCATTCCTGACAGATAACAAACGTTTATTATGCCCAAACGTAGTGCTAACCATTTTATCGACCTTTGAGGCATGAACCCCTAAATGGCCCTGCTGGGAAGCGAAAATGTAATCTTATATTCAAACATAGATTCCTGCAATAGATATATTTATTGTCCAGCTGGTTCCGACCTTCCACGTACAGCGTGGGTTTGAAACAGTGATGATGTGAGAAAGTTCTATTTTTAGTGGTTTGTGGTTGGAAGAAAAGATGGAACTATGACACATGTGTGAACCAAACTGGCCCCTGGAGAGTTCACCGACCGGTGAGGAGGAGGTCCGTCTCCGGGGTCTTTCCTCACAGTTCTTCTGCGCCATGTCACCTCTGGGATCCCAGGAGCCCCCGGAGTCCGGTTCCATTAGCTACCTGCCCGGAGCTCGGGCACACTGACTCATAGAGACAGAAGAGTGGAAAGTGGGGCTCAGGCTAAGTGTAGAAAGTGAAGTCAGAGTGTCAACAGTGAGGCTCGGTGAGTGTGTGAGTGCATGAATGTGCGTGTGTGAGAAATAAATATTCGGTTTGTAAAATGTGAGGGCAAAGTATGGAAAGCGTGAGGCTGAGAGTGCAAAAGTGGAGCTGGGGTTTTGAAAGTGTTGGCTGGGGAAAGGGGGAGGGTGGAGGGTGCGGTGGGAGGAAGAGGGTCAGTGTAATCTCAGAGTGAGGGATGATATAAAGTGGAAAGTGAGCCCTGGTGCTTTACGTGCGATGAAAACAAGCACCTACGGGCACACGGACAGCGGGAGGGGGGGCGGGAACGGACAGCCGGAGTGGGGGGCGGGTGCAAAATTGGAGCTGGGGTTTTGAAAGTGTTGGCTGGGCAAAGGGGGAGGATGGAGGGTGCGGTGGGGGAAGAGGGTCAGTGTAATCTCAGAGTGAGGGATGGGAGGATGGAGGGTGCGGTGGGGGAAGAGGGTCAGTGTAATCTCAGAGTGAGGGATGATATAAAGTGAAAAGTGAGCCCTGGTGCTTTAAGTGCGATCAAAACAAGCACCTACGGGCACACGGACAGCGGGAGGGAGGGGGCGGGAACGGACAGCGGGAGGGGGGCGGGTGCAAAAGTGGAGCTGGGGTTTTGAAAGTGTTGGCTGGGGAAAGGGGGAGGATGGAGGGTGCGGTGGAGGGAAGAGGGTCAGTGTAATCTCAGAGTGAGGGATGATATAAAGTGGAAAGTAAGCCCTGGTGCTTTAAGTGCGATGAAAACAAGTACCTAGGGGCACACGGACAGCGGGAGGGGGGCGGGAACGGACAGCGGGAGGGGGGGTGGGTGCAAAAGTGGAGCTGGGGTTTTGAAAGTGTTGGCTGGGGAAAGGGGGAGTATGGAGGGTGCGGTGGGAGGACCCGAAAATCCATCTTTAATATCTCGACGTGTGGGTAGTCAGGCTGGGCCCTGAGAATGCCAGGCGTGCCAGGGGGAACAAAGGGTCACCAAGGCAAAGACTACAGGGGGGCAGGAAAGGCACGGACAGCGGGAGGGAGGGGGGGGAACGGCACACGGTCAACGGGAGGGGGAGGCGGTAACGGCACACGGACAGCAGGAGGGGGGGGCAGGAACAGGCACTCACCTGGACTTCTTCCGGCGGTGCTTGGCCTGGAATGAAGAAAACAAACATTAAAAAAATAAATAAATAAAAAACGCCCACCGCCGAGATGACGCGCACAGAGGGGCGGAGAGGGAAGAAATCGAGGGAACGCCCACGAAACTGGTCCGGCCATGACGGACAGATCTCTGTTCCAATGGCTAGCCTCCATTTATGGAGCTAGCCAATGGAACAGAGGACGTAATCCCAAGCCCACTCTGTTCTAACATAAGATTTCGCCTGCGCCGAAAAGCTGCGCAGTGCGCAGCCTTAGGCCAGGCGAAACCTAATAAAACCAAAAGGAATATCAAAGAAAAAGGCAATTTACCTGTCGCTTAAACTGTTTAGGTAGGTAGAAAGCTGGGGCTCCAGCAAAGCTTCCAAGAAAGCAGTGCAATTACTGGCCCAGGAAGACGTTTATAGCAAGTATGTATGCTTTGAAAAGGAGGGAAAGTACCATATATGGGGTTGGCTGCAAATGGAAGCCAGAGACTGGTATTTGAAAGACGAGTTTCACGGGGATGGTTAAGATGATGCACACTTCTCAGTTTGGAGAGGCAGAGCAAGGAATTGCATGGGGAAAACAAAGACCAAGGGCCAGATGTAGGAGCCAAAATACTGGTCGGTAACGGCCGAATTCGGCCGTTACCGACCGGTATTTGGGTTTTCAGATGTAGGGGCATATATTTTACCGAATCAGTAAATTTACCGAATCGGAAAATTTACCGATTCTGTAAAATACCGAATCAGTATTTTTACCGATTCGGTATATCCAAATGTAGGTGGCACTCCTGAGAGTGCCACATGCCTTACAGAGTCGGTATTTTACCACCCAATCCAATTGGGTGGTAAAATACCAAATCCAGGTGTGCATGCACATGTGTGCATGCACACCTAGCCATGTGACAGACAGACATGCCCTTAGGGCATGTCTGTGTGCCACATGGCTCACATGCCCATCTTTGGGGTGCTAGAGGGTGTCAAAGTGACACCCCCTGCACCCTTGCTGGAATCGGTATTTACGGAATCGGTAAATACCGATTCGGTAATGCCCATTGATTCCTATGGGCTTCAATGCCCATAGGAATCAATGGCATTACCGAATCGGTATCTACCGATTTGGTAAATACCGATTTTTACAGATTTGGTAATTCAATTACCGAATTGTCCTACATCTCACACCTTCATATTTACCCATTCATAAATACCGAATCGGTAAAATTCAGTATTTATGAATCAGTAAATGCGATTTTCCTACATCTGGCCCGAGGGTCTAATTTAGGGATGAGGTATTAGACTCCATTCGATTCTGTAGGTGGTGCTAAATCCATCAATGAATCTGACAATCAAATTCCTTGCATCATTTCATCACTAAGGTGCATATTATCAAGCAGGACGTTAAAATGATTGCTGTTTTAGCGGCAGAAAACTGCAGCTAAAGCGGCGATAATGGGCTTGATAATATGCCCTGGAGAATTCCAATAGAAGCCCATGTTCACACCAGAACATGGGTGTCTATTGAATTCACAAGGCCATATTATCAAGCTCATTATCGCCGCTTTAGCAGCAGTTTTCTGCCACTAAAACTGCGATAATTTTTAATGCCCTGCTTGATAATATGCCCCTAGGTTTTTCGAAATTCCACTAGTGAATCATCTCAGCAGAAATCACCAAATTTTGTTCAACTCTAAATCAGGCCAAATATTTTAGTATAAAATATGTTTCAGCTTTGTAAAATACAATTGCATCACAAAATGTACCATATGGAATTTGTCACCCAAAAGTTAGACTATTCTACAAATCTTGGTGGACTTTTGTTTACCTTTCTTCTTACAACCCTTATGTTTGCATAAGATATTGCACCACCTGTGGATTCCAGGATAACCTTTTTGATGTTTAAATTACAGAATGAGGAAAATCTCTTTGTTTCCAAGCTTTACCTTCTGTAGTGTGAACACGAGTATCTTTTTTACCTCCGTAGGGCATTGTATTTGACTCAACCACATTCAATATCAGAATATTTGCAGTATCCACATTTTACATAAACTTCCTTTAGATGGATTTTTACGTTCAAGCAAATAAGAATTACATATTTTTCGTATAGCAAAGTGCTTAGAAACACCTCATTGCTAGGGCATCCTATGCTAAATACGATATTGCTTCATATAGCCCAATGGAGTACAGGGAAAGAGTAGCTGGGCCAGCAAGCGCCCTTGTTATGCCTACTCCTGCTAAACCCCACAATGTCAGAGATTGCCAGAGAAGAGTTACAGAGACCTGACTAGAGCAATGACACTTGATAAATACCAGACTTTTTTAAGATTACAAAGACGTGATCATGTGAGTTTGGCTAAATTTCATTATATACCTTGTAGCTTTTTCACCCAATGAAAAACGTGCAGGCTTTTCCCAATCCCTCTCTTTCTAATGCTCTTGGTCATGCATTTGTAGTTACTTGTGGAGCCCTGTGACCTTGAAGAACTAGATTCAGTTTAGTCTGGTATTAATTTTAAATAGTTTAAGCTATTTTTTAATTTATCTGAATCTCACAACATACAAAGAAACATTCAATTCAGTACATTTCAATGTACCATTATATTATTATACAACACATTAGCATGTTTAGATTTCAAGTTTGAAAATGTATACAAAGATTACTCAATTTAAATGTATTACATTTTATACATTAGTAGGGGTAGATGGAAGTCCATAATAAGTAATACAATTACTATTTTTGTTTGATCCAGTAAAGTTTCAGTAATGTAAAACTGAGCTCAATCCCTGGGATCTATGGCACAGAGCAAACACCCTTAACTTAAGAAAATGTGTAAAACATTTAGAAGTACCAAAACAATTAAAAAAGAAAAACACAATAAAAATCCCACTCTATTTTATATACATAGATGACAATATATTGAACAAAATTTCACCAAAACAACAACTTTCCAATAGTGTAAACACAAGACTGTCATTTTTAAAGATTTAAATAAAAATAGCACCAAAAAGCGTTCAACGCCAACCGTTGTCTCCGTTGAGCTTGACCGGTACAAATGCAAGATTTAAGGCAAACCACAATGGAGCATGAGTCAGGTACAGAAACAAGGTTCAACCCAGTCAGAAGTTTTACCTTTTACCTCAGTCTCCGAAATGTAAGTCAAAAATCATCTGTGGGACAATGCAGCAGGCTGTGGCTGAGAAGGACTCTGTTAGGCTTGATAGCCCTTGAACGAGATTCCAGTGCCCCGATAACTGTTGCCCTGTAAATACAGAGCAGTAGATAATCAATATTTATGCTAAAGGCAGGTCCCTTGCCAGCTGGACAGCATTGTCACTTTCAATCGGAGAAGATTTCTACATTCTGAGATAGTCACTTTTTGGGGATTCCTCTAGTGGGGCAAGACTGCACGCTGTTGCTGAACAGGGCTCCACGAGGCCCAATACCCTCTCCTTAATTTCCTGCTGAAACTGACTTTCTTCTGCAGAAAAACTCAAACGAAATGTAATCGCTAATTAAGCTTAGCGACAATATTTCTATCGCCGTGCTTCGCCTGATTTTATCGACGAGATAACATGCTATTAGCAACGTTTATCTCAAATGCGATAAAATTTTAGGCGTTAGCGGTGAAATGCGAGAATATCGCTGAGAATCCAGTGATATTCATGCATTATCACTAACACAGACTTAGCCACAATATCCAACTCCCATTGGATATAATTGCTAAGAACTGGTCTGAGCAGTCGTTCGTTTTTGGAGATATTCGCGCTTAGCGCGAATATTTCCATCGCTACGTCTGCCTTGCTAATAGGCGATAGCGACGTTAGCGACTGCTTTCAGTCACTAACTGGTTGGGTACGCCCACTTTGCATGTCATTAGTGATAAATATCGCTGACATGCAAAGCGGGCCCCAAACCCCTTGCTATCGCCTAAAAGCTGTCGCTAACATCAGTTAGCGCTTGCTTGCTAATAGGGCAATATAAATATCGCCTCTGAGCGGCCGAAAACGGCCGCTAAAGTGGCGATAATCCAATATCGCCAGGCTTGGTAATATGCCCGTCAGAGTGGTAGCAACCAGATGTTAGGAAAATCACTCTTTGGCCCACCTACAGGAGCTCAGGAATAACGCTGGGGGGGGGTGGTCAAGATTCACTCAAGCAGAAGCCACAAGCAGAGTTTTTAGATGCCTGTTGTGTCCCTGTAGCTTATCAGGAGGTCAGCCAACTGATCATTACAGTCCAATTCTTTGAACGGGGTAGGTCCAGTCTTTCAGGTCCCAACATCAGGTGCAGTCCGTATTCTGTCTTCCACAGGTCCAGTAGCATTCTGAATAGGGTACTCTGGGCTGTCACATATAGCCTCGAACTAGCATGTAGGTGTGGGTGACTCCTGGCCCCTCCCCAACCTAGCGGAAAAAGATCCTAGGGGTAACCCTACCCACTTTTGTGGCAGTTCCTTTTGTGTGCCCTTCAGCAAACAATCCCACAGTGCCCCTTTCTAGCTAAATCCAACATGGCACAACCTTTCCTTCCCTCTGCAAAGCTCCTTCACCCACTGTAGAGTTGTGGTCAGGGAACCTCTCCTCCGTGGTCACTTAAAACCTGTTCTAGGGGCAGCTACACTCCCACTGGGATTGACACCTGGCTGACTAGAGAGACAAAGAATGGGCAGGCCAGGAGTAAGTTTCATCTGCCAGAGACAGGGAGGACCGCTTTGAATTTAATTAGGTTCCTGGGCACAGCCCAGATGGTCACTCTGCCAGAGGGACAGAACACCTCCCCACACCCAATGTCTTTGACTGAACTCTGGGAGCAAGTTCATGTCTCATTAAGTAGCCTATTTAGTAGGAGTGTAATTCAGTGTGGCACAATCAAATGGAATTGGTACTATTTCTTAAACATACAATGCTTTCTGGTGTCCAATATGGACACAAGGAGGCACTTTCTGCTAGGAAATAGCTCTAAATGTAACAGAACACACATAGCGTGTGTGCTCTTGGGGTAGGAATTTCCCCCAAATTATTGCCAGCATTTAACACAATTTTCTTAGTGTAAAATGCACCCTAGCAGTCAAAATGGATATGATGGTGCATTTTGTGTTAAGAAACAGTGCCAAATACAGTAGCACATAATTATTGTTGCAAGCAGCTACCCACACCTGCTAAATGTGCTCTTGTGGTAGGATTCCTTCCACCACATTACTCTTAATTATGCAAGCAGGAGTAGTCACCTAATTATTGGTAATTCCACATCAGTGTAACATGGAATTAATGAGATTACTCTGGTGTAACTGAAATGCTGCCCAGGCATAATATCACCTCAGGATTCCAGGTTAACCTCTTATGTAAGGCCCATACAGGCAGAAAACACTGACACCATCTTTGCATGACTGTCTTATGGATGGTGTGGTAAAACATGATTATTCAGTAAATACATGATATGCTTGAAAGAAAGCTCATTTGTATGTTGTCAGAATTTACTGTTCTCCACCTATTATTTTGCTGCCTTCAGGACTGGTTTGCAAAATATCTAGATATTGCTTATTAGCAGGCACAAAGATGCCAAGTGTTTGAAAAGCATGTTTTGCATAAAAACTGTGTAACCTAGCAAAATAAAATTAAATGTTGATCAGACTGATTGGTCAGCATTATGTTAGTTTGTCTGACATTTTCTGTGCAGTCATTCTACTATAAGCTTCATGGTGACACAAAATGACAATGAAATGAAAAGCTCTGAAAGCATGTTGCTATATTCCATGGGTATCCACCATTCTGCTTGGGGTTTGAAAATCTCTGGTGGGATTGTATTAAGCAGTGGTGGCTGATAACATCTGAAAGTGGTGAGGTGTAAATGTTGGGCATGGCTTTTATATAGCGAGCCATGTGAACAAGTTCAATGGACAAACGTGGGATGTATAGTCTTGAAATATTAAACACATTATAAATGGCCCCATATCTTCCTGCATTAATATATTCAACAGTTCCTGCAATGTGTAAATTGTACAGCATGACAACTTTCACCCTTTAAAATGCATGCTTGCCCAGTTTCTTGCACTTCATGTAGCATTAACTATGGAAAAATATGCTCTAGCTAGACTTTGAGAAGCACCCACAGCTGCTGGCTGCAACCAGTTATATAGAAATATTTTTAGAGGCAGGCCTTTAAGTGGGATGAAAAAAGTGGGGACTCGCTATGAAGGAACATTTCAAATATATTTCTGTGATTACCGTAGTTTGCCACCTGACCGGTATTTTGGTTTCTCTCTGAGAAGTACTTGTATATCCAGATAAATGACACAACAACTGACATACACCTCGAGTCTTTCAGTATGATTGGCTTTGTAAATTGCTGTAAACTGTTTAAGATAACTGAGTAATAACAATTTGTTATATATAATTAACGTTTGAAATGTTTCAATTCTGAAACTGTGAGTCTGTGAATTAAACAGCATTGAGCCCTGTGGAAGGAGTGTTGGCCTTCAGTTATGTGTGCCTTTTGGTAGATATGTATCCTCTTTTGTTCTACATATGTTATCCATCTGCACATCTTCAGCCACCTCTCTTTCCTCTTCAGCATCTTCTTTTCACTCTTCACTGAATGCACTTCCTCTCACCTCCGATACTTCACCACCTCCAAACATGCGCTGCACTCCCTCAAATTTAAGCACCTTAGTTTCTCTTACTTTTGCATTGCAAATATTTTTACATCTGTGTACCCCTTCACACACATATCTACAGAATTCCAGTTCCAAATGAAATACAAAAACATTGTTCTGTGTGCTATGCAGAGAGACCAACCCACCGACACGCACAGTTTTTTAGCTTCAGCCTTACCTACTGCACGTTGAATCAAAGCCCCTTATAAACGCCTGGCATGGCTCAAGCCTCAAAGTATTCACAGAAAAAATACAGATGAACAACAAAATTATTAGGGGTGGGTGGAATTTGCATTGTCGTGCTACGCAAAGCTCCGGGAAACGGTAAAATATCTCTGCGAGCACACCGAGTTCCAACGAACACGCTGAATTGCTTTTTCAGCCCGTTTGCAATTCTTTTTCCAGTTCGCGAAGACAGTTTGCATGCTCGGGGGGAAATATCTCACAAACAAGCATTTTGAAAGGGCGAAAAAGCAAAAAATTCTGCAAAGCCGCGGATGGCGGAATTTTTGGCAATTCTGCGTTATCCGCGGAATGCAACATTACCCAAATCCCGCGAGCAGAATGGAATTTACCGCCCAGGCCTAAAAATTATAAAAAGGCTAACTCTTGGGGAATGCAAGATTAAGTAAAGCATATGAAATAAGAGAGGAACTAAATTGCTAAAATGCATTCCCTTAACATTTTTAACATTCACTGTTTGCAAGTCAATCCACGTTTTTGGCATCAGTTTTAACTTAGGGGCATGTAGACACAGCAAGTTTTAATGTCATACATGAAAGAACTGTTCACTGTAAGCACATATTTCTCGCCTTACTTGACTCGGATATTTGGATCAACTTCCCCAGGGAACAAGAACCCTGCTCGTTATTTGGACCCATTTAACAGGGCAACAAATACAGCAGCTCCACTTCTAATGGAGCCAGCAATCTGCAACGAAGACCAGGGGTATCACAATGGGGGGCGTTAGCATGATGAGGGGTCTCAGCACAATATACATAACACATTAGCTTGCAAACACCTACCATTACCTAGAACAAGGCACCAGATCAGATGTGCTTGCATAAACTCTCACGTATGATGAAAGGGTGGGATCTATGCCTTTGAATGACGGACATCTGAAATAACACAGGGATGAAGTCTCTGATGCCCAAAATTGTATTGCAAATTGTGTCACTGGCCTACAGAGTGCATACAATCATAAACTACAATGGCAATGAAGGGCTTAAAAAACAGAAAGCCCTGCATCTTGCATCACAGTTCCAAAAGCTGATTTACTGCCTGGCTTCCATCTCTTGCTTCAATTGAGGCGGGTGAGGCAGCCTAAAACAGACAGCCCAACTCAGACTTAAATAAATTGTTGTATTATATGTCTTTATGTAAATGTGTAGGAATTTCAGAGGGGTGCAGCCCCTGAGCCCTAATGGAAACAACACACCTTTTTCTGTAAAAGGAGCATGCTTCAAGTAAGAAGCATGATCATCCGCCTCTAGCACATCCTTAGTATATGCTGGGATCAGCTTACTTCTGTTCTGTTCTACCCAATGTTGTCTGTAAATTCAAGGTTTGGCTGAAAACATCTCCAGGGCAATCTCAGCTACCTTTGCTTTCATGCAGCTCACTGTTGCCCTGATGATAAAAGTTTTGGTGTCTGCTGTCACAGTTTGCAGCTGGTGCCTATGGTTTTTATAAATTCCATCTTTTGGACTTGCCCCTTTCAGCAGGATCATCCTGAAATGTTTTGCCTTCATCCTACTGTTTTCTGTACCCTTTTTTGTTAGCGTTTAGGACCCAGTGCACTTTAGCTAAGCAGTGATAATGTGCTCGTGCTCACTCCTTTAAAAATTGTAAAGTTGGCTTGCACCTAATTGAAATATTTAACTACCTTGCAAGACCCTAGTAAAGTAGCACTACATGTGCCCAGGGCCTGTAACATAAATGCCCCAGAGAGGTAGAAAACCTTATTCAACTAATAAAAGATCAGATTGAAATTGATAAACTAAATAAGGAATAATACAGTTATGCAGGAGTTGAAGGAACAAACTCCTTGTACTAAAAACACCAAGAAGGAACTAGGAAAGTTTTCAGAGACAAAGAAACATTTATAACAAATTTGGGAAGCACTTACGCATTAAAAATCAAAAGAATGAAACACCTGGAGAATCGGAGCACGAAATCGGGTGAAAAAAAACCCGAAAGAAGAAAAAGGGAGGCTTCCCCAGGGAGGGAACCCAAATTAACACGCAAAACGCAAGATGCAACGCTGTAAATACACATGGGTGGGGAGCAAAGTAGGGAAAAAAGAAAAAAAATCCTCAAAATTGGAATATAAAAACGGTAAGGGAGTTAAGGGCTGCCTCAATAGAAACAACAATTTAAGATAGTAAAAGAGAAATCAATAAAAATTCTAACTTGGAATGTTAACGGACTTAGAACTCCCTCAAGAAGAAGAAGGATTATGGAATATCTGAAGGAAATAGAAAGTGAAATCATCATCCTTCAAGAAACACATCTAATAAATGCAGAGTGGACTCAACTGGAAAAAAATCTGAATTGGATCGGATCAAGTATACATACAACACAAGAATGCAATACAAAGGGGGTGGCAATTATCATAAAGAAATCCCTCAAGGCCAAAATAGAAGCTAATAAAGTGGACAGCAACGGTAGATGGGCAATTGCTAAAGTTAAAGTTGAAGATCGCACTCTCACAATTGTGGGATATTACGGCCCTAATAGGGACGACCCAGAGCCCCTAAAAAAACTATATTCTGAACTTCTAACATTCCCAACCCCAACTATTATGGGAGGAGACTTTAATCTCATACAAAACCCTAAAATAGATAGAATCCCTCCAACAAAACAATGGAATCTACCGAAGATGAGGGAATGGTTAGGGATCCACAAAAAAGACTTAATTTTGGAAGACATATGGAAGCTAAAAGGTGTAAAAACTACCCGTATACCTTTCAAAACAAAAAATTAGGACACAAATCCAGAATAGACTTTTTTTTACTAAAAAAAATTTGCGAGACAAGCATTGAACACCTACCTGCGCACTTATCGGATCACTCTGCAGTTCAGCTAAATATAACACTTCCACAACTACAGCTGGCTAATAGGTGGACAGTTGACCGCACAATTCTTAGAGACGAACAATGTGTGGAGGAACTCATAACAACCTCCCGACAATATTTTCAGGATAACGCAGCTGGTACATCGAAAAGAGTAACGTGGGATGCTTACAAAGTAGTAATAAGAGGCAAACTACTCAGCTTGGGTGCTCACAAACATAAGATAAAAAAAACAGGATATAAAGAAGCTGGAAACAGAAATTAAAGAAGTAGAATTACGCCTAGAATGCGATATATCTCAAGAACTGAGGGAAAACCTAGAAGAAAAGCCTCGCAACTCAAAAGAGAACCTGACAAATTATCTGGAGAATATAATTAAAGAAAAATGGGAGAATAGCAAACTAGCAAACCATGAATATGGAGAAGGCTGCGGGAAGATGCTAGCCTGGAAAATGAGGTCAGATCAGACTAGAAATAATATATTAAGTATTTACACTCAAGACCAATCAGCCATTTGCTCAGATGATGTTTCAATAAGGCAAGAATTCTCCAAGTTTTTTACCTCAATATATAAAGAAGATACAAATCCTTCAGAGGAAGAAACTAAGATTATCTAGAAAATATTCAACTTCCAAGTCTGACAGACGAAGAAGTGAATTTCATTAACACCGAAATAACAGTGGAGGAAGTAAGGAGTGCCATAAGTAATTTAAAGAGAGGAAAAGCTGCGGGGCCAGATGCGTTATCAAATGAACTTTATATCGCACTAAAAGAAACACTAATTGAACATTTAGCAGAAATAATGAATAAGACTTATCTGGGACACAAAATGATACCAGAATCATGGAATGATGCGACGATAAGCATATTATTAAAACCAGGTAAAAATCCTAAGAACTGCGCATCGTACAGGCCAATATCACTCCTCAACTGCGACTATAAGTTGTTTACGAATATAAGAGCAAAAAAGTTTTCAAAAGTTATGGCCAAATTAATTAACCTGGATCAAAAGGGTTTCATAAAGGGCAGACAAATCCAGGAAATTACACACGAATTAGTGGCAACAATCGACGATTATCACATATGATGCTGCCAAAGCCTTTGACCGTGTTAACTGGGCTTTTCTAAATAAAATCATAGAAAAAAGTAAATTAGGGACAAACTTTATCCACATGGTAAAGGAAATATACACTAACCCAAGAGCGAGGGTAGCAGTTAACGGTAATCTTACGGATAATATCGAGATTCAGAGAGGCACACGACAAGGCTGTCCTTTGTCTCCGTTACTTTTCAATTTATATATTGAACCCTTGGCCTATTCTATCAGAAACCAACCAATTATAACACCTTTTAGATACCTAAATTGTACAAAGAAAGTTGCGTTATACGCAGATGATTTAATGGTGTTTACTGATAACTATAACTCTTCTAAAGTAGCAATCGAGGATGCGATGAACAAATTTGGCAAAGTTTCAGGTTATTTGATAAATGTTGACAAAACAGAGATAATGAGCTGGAACTCGAACTTAATTTCACCTCTCTTAAAGGATAAAATAAAATATTTAGGCATCATTATAACACAAGATCTTGGAAAATTATTGGAAACAAACGTAAACATAGTATCGAAAGAAATGAAAAAACTCCTTAAAATATGGTCAGGCCTATCGCTAAGTTTCTTAGGTAAATCTAATATAATAAAAATGTCAATCAATCCAAAATTCA
Source organism: Lissotriton vulgaris (assembly GCF_964263255.1). Classification (NCBI taxonomy): domain Eukaryota; kingdom Metazoa; phylum Chordata; class Amphibia; order Caudata; family Salamandridae; genus Lissotriton; species Lissotriton vulgaris. The sequence goes on from NC_141695.1 coordinate 583,725,122, forward strand.
TGTATCTTTTTATTAACATTCCGTTAGAATTCAAAAAGGAAGCCCTAAAAATAATACAAGGCGAAATATCCAGCTTTATTTGGTCAGCAAAGAGTACAAGAATCTCATGGAACGAACTCAGGAGAAAAAAGGAACAAGGAGGAATAGCAAGTCCTGATATATATGAATACTATAGAGCCTTCCAATTCAAAAAGGTTAGAGCTCTGCTGAAGGTGCATCAAGCATACCCAATCTACTTACAACATTTAACAAACGGTAAAGATCATTTCCTTTTCAAATTTGGTCACCCCAAATTTTTCAAAAAGTTTAACTAAAGATTCTGAATAATGCCGTTAAGATTTGGAATCAAATAAGAACTGCCACGAAGATTCCATATTACAGTAGTATGGCTCCAATATGGGACTCACCAGGCACCCCAGATTGTTTAAAGGACTCACTATCAAGCCCACTCAGACAATCCGGAATTGAAAAATGGGGACAACTTTTGCATGAAAACTCTTTAATATCATGGGAACATTTGCAAGTAATTACAGATCGAAAAATATCAAAGTTTAAATACTATAAATTGAGCACAAACAAATTTTGAGAAACTTTCAACAGCACTCCTGTGGGCTAGTAATTCTAATAATTAAGGCAGGAGTTGTAAACCCTCAATATACCACACTCTACTAGTAATAGAGTATTCCAAAGGAAACAAATGACAAGGTTATATTCAATGTGGATTTTCAAAAGAAGTTTCAAACTATAGTCCACTTATTATGTTTTCTTCAGTCTTTATTTTTTCAATTCCATAAAACAGATATTCCCAGCAAAAATAGAGATCACTATTTTTGCTGGGAATATCTGTTTTATGGAAATGAAAAAACTGTAAGGCCTACCTCCCCCATAGGATCACATTGGAGTTACCTTATGAGATTGAATGAGCGGAAATTTTTGGGGAGAGGGAACATAGCGGCTGCAAGGTAAACGGCCGCATACCGGCGGACGAGGAGGGCATACGCAGCAGGCTTTCAACTTGCCCTGTCCCTGCCATTTCACAATTCCTGAAAATAATGCAACTGCAGGTCAAACAGCATGAATAGGAAGGATTCTGGGCAAACCCTTACTGTTTGCCAGTCCCGGTGGAGAGACGCCGTCAGTGCTGGTGCAGAGAGAGCTCCGGCGTGGATGCGAGCGTCGGCCTTGCTGCGCCGCGTCAGAGCCGTGCACATACTGAGGGGGAGTGCAGGCGGTGTCAGAACAAGTGAGACGGTGCAGAGGAGAAGCGTTCATTCACAGGCTGAGAGCAGGGGGGGGCATGCGGTAATGGAGATGGCCAGCAAACATTAAAGGCACCCCCGCAGCAAACATTTCAGCGGTGGACACCAAATATGGAGAAAATTAATGGCACATCAGTTAAGGTTGGCAACAACGCTGGCATTTCAGGATACACGTTTCATACAAGAGCCCTGGGTGTTCAGGAGAATCTCTATGGGGTAAGTGAAGAATTTTCTATCATTTCTAAAAGAGTGTCAGGAGACGGAACTGTCAGCGCCACATACAAAAAAAACAGAGAGAGGTAAAAAAAACTTCCTAAATTACAAGGAAAGAGTCCACGTGGTAGAGGGAAGAAAATCTCCACTCCACAGCTTAAAGTCACCCCATCATTAAAGTCCTACTACAAAGTTCTCACTAACAGAATGGCCTCCGGGGGCAGTGAGGATGCCAGTGGCAACAGAGGAGGTCTTGGAGAACCGTGGAAGCAGAGTATTGGGCATCAGGCAGCTGACACTGCTGGAGGCAAACCGAGTGGGCCAAAAAGTTGCAGCAACACCACGGGGGTGAGAGGGGGCGAAATTGAGTTCGAACATGGGGTTGGGTTATCCTTTCTGGTCCCTATTCAAAATAAATACAGTGTGTTGTCCGCTTTGGAGACTGGGGGCCAAACTGAATTACAATCTGAACATGAGGATGCTTTAACCCCAACTAACCCCCCACAAGTTGAGCCTATATCTGCAACACGACCCAATTCAGAAAATCCAGATATATCTTTGACTTCTGTAATAATGAATCTCCGAGAAGATCTAAAAACCCGATTTGAAAGGTCAGAAGCAAACCAGGCTGATATCCAGGCTTCTTGCTCGGTGTTAGCGCAAAAATGAGTTGATGTGGTTACTCGGACTGGGCAACTGGAGGTGGAAGTTAATCAGATGCGCAATGACATAATTAAAAACTCAAAAGCTGTAGAGGTATTGGCTATGGAAAATGTCGCCTTTAGAGAGAAAATCACTGTTGCAGAAACAATTTGCGGTTTATAAATTCCCGGAAGCAGTGGAAGGGTCCAACATTAAAGCCTTTTTGATAAAATTACTAAAGGAGACAGCCTTAAAAGAGAGACTGGATATAGATCTTGAACTAGAGATTCAGAGGGTCCATAGGGATCCGTTTAAAAGAAACATGCAACGATAAAAACCAAGGATAATTTTGGTTAATTTTTTATCCTTTGCTGTTAAAGAGATCATTTTGCTGGCTGCCTTAAAAAATGGGTCTTATACAGTCCAGGAATTGACTTTTAATATCAGGTCAGACGTCTGTCATGTCACTGACCAAAAGCAGTGGGAACTTGGGAGAAGAATGGGAGAGTTAAATGCCCTAGGCGCTAATGCTCAACTAAAATTCCCAGCCATGCTTCTCGTAATGCGGAACAACCAAATGCAAAACATAAGTTCAGTAGAGGAGGCAGAAGGTATGATAGAAGCAATAAAGAAAAGTAAGAAACTTTAAACATAAGGATTGTCGATTGACTGTTTTCAGCACTAAGAGGGTCTAAATCTTTCCTTGACAATCTGCCCAAATAATGTAATCTAATGTAAATACATGTAAATAGGAACCGTCACACTAATCTCACTTTGGAAAAAAAATGAAATACAATATAAAAATACATATATATAGTGAAATCAGGGAAATAATCGTAAATAAAAATGGTGGAATGGGTGGGGAGGGCAGGGAGGCCTCTCATCTACTAAAGTGTGTTTGAATAAGCTCATATATCCCCGTCAATCCCAACAGGCTTATGCCTGACAGTAGCGGGAGGGTTCCCAAGGGGGGGTTAAGGGTGGGTCACTGGGTGGGGAGCAGTGGGAAAAAAAATAAAAAACTGTCCTCATTTCACACATTACCATACATTATCACACATCAACACATATCTTCTTGAGAAATGCAATGCACAGACTCCAGAGTCCTAAGATACTAGGGGCCAGATGTAGGTGTCCGAATACCGGTCAGAAACGGCCGAAAATACTGATTTTTGGCCGTTTCCGACCGGTATTTGGACATTGGTATGTAGGGGTTTGAAAAACTTACAGATTCGGTAATTTTACCGAATCGGTAATTTTACCGAATTGGTAAAATTACAGAATCAGTAAATTTACTGATTCTGTAAATTTTACCGATTCGGTAAAATTACTGATTGGTAAAAATACCGAATTTGTAATTTGCTCTGTAGGTAGCACTGTTAACAGTGCTACAGGCCATTCAGGATTCGGTATTTACCATGTAATACTATTACATGGTAAATAACGAATTCCTGTGTACATGCACATCTGTGCATGTACACCTGTGCCATGTGGCACACAGACATGCCCTAAGGGCATGTGTGTGTGTCACATGGCACACAAGCCTGAAACAGGGGTGCAACAGGGTATCAAAGTGACACCCTATTCCCCCTGTCAATTCGGTAAATTTACCGATTCAGTAATTACCGAATCGGTATTTGCTATTGATTCCTATGGGCTTCAAGGCCCATTGGAATCAATGGCAAATACAGATTCGGTAATTACCGATTCGGTAAATACCGAATCGGTATTTTTTACCGATTTTTTACCTACATAGGTTTTACCAATTCTTAAATACCGAATCGGTAAAATTCGTTATTTAAGAATCGGTAAAACCTATTTACCTACATCTAGCCCCTAGATATACTAAAACACGGATGACAGGGAAAGATGAAGACATACAAATCACAACATGGAATGTTAATGGTTTAAGAATGAAAAGTCGAAAAGGCCTGGTACTGAGGTATCTTAAAGAGTCACAAGCACATATAAGCATTATTCAAGAGACTCACTTAACAGCGATTGACAGTAGGGAACTTTATAGCAAACAAAATTGGATCTGGAGTTTTGTAGCCTCTGATCAAATGGAATACTCAAAAGCAGTGGCAATAATAATAAGGAAAGGCACAGGAGTTGAGTTGATTTGCTTCCAAAACTGATAGTTCAAGTAGATGGGTTATGGCCACCCTGAGGGGCTTAGACTATGAAATTGTCTTTATAGGGTGGTATGGCCCCAACGTCGACGAACCCTAGCAAATAATAGATCTACAGCTTAGGGCAGCAGAAACAGTAGCTCCAGTAATAATTGGGGGCATTTTAATACGCTGCTAGATCCAGCACCGGACAGGTCTATGAGTCTGTGTGGAGCCATTCCCCAGGGGATAAAGACAAGACAAGCCCTAAAGCATATGTTAGTCGAATTGGGCCTGGTCGACTCCTGCAGATATTTAATATAATGGGGACTAAGGGGGGACTAAAAAAACTAATAATCCTAGATGGACTCTTAAGAGTCTATTACGTAGCTACCCCGTGGTGGGGTAGAACACCTCCAAGCACTGCACAAATGACTGCAAGAGTCTACTTCATTTCACGATTTAATCATAGGTAAAACATCAAAAGTTCATTACTGGTTCAGCATTCCATTAATTTCATGGCTTTTGCTTTAACTTTCACGATAAGTCTTTCTCAAGTTCTTACATCCAATACAAGAAAATAGTAATGTTTATGTGTCCCAATGCGTTTCGGGCTCTATTGTGGCCCTTCGTCAGGGAATACTCTACAAAAAGAAAAAGGAGGATTGCTATGAGCTTTGGATCAGAGTACATAGATGTTTAGTTAAAGAAAATCAATATCTGTGATGGTGAGGCATAAGTGTCTATATGACGTGCATGGACCCGATGCATACAAATCTCGTGAAAGCATGCCGACTTCTGAATTATGGAATTTGTGTGCTCTGGGTGATGAGGTAGTCAACAGAACCCACGTGAAACAAACAAAGTATTGTGCAGCTTTAAAAACGTGGTAAACCCGACGTGTGTAAAAACAGGTGCGCTTTAAGTCATAAGTCTGCCCGATAGAACAGCATGTGCCTAAAGTGAACTCGAATCATGCAAATGTTCGGAGCATGCTGAGGAACCAAATCGTAAACTCACATAAACTTGCTCGTGGCTGTAAAAGCCTGAAAAACAATGTGTGACAAACGTTCGGCAAGCATTTGGTTTAATATGGTTAAACGGATGTGCTGAAAGGGTCTCATAAGAGGTACTTAAGTCAGTAACGACGAGATAAAAAGCTCAATGTGTGGTAGTCCCTCCGTATGTCGATCCCTCCGAGTTATCGGGAAGTGGCCTCTGTGGGGTAGTTCAGTGGAAGTGTGCGGGTCGCGTATAAGTGAATCAACATAAACGATAGACCAAGTCCATGATAATGGGCGCCATCTTGGAGTGGTGTGTTCGTGTTTACTTGTGTGAAAGCCTGATATCTGTGACATTCTCGAGTTCAATAGTACCATCCATATTACTTTTTGAACAAACCTAAGTATGGGGCAACCATAAGAATAAAACAAAGTGAGTTACTTGGTAAACAAATAAGCAAAACATAGACATAGACAAAGTACTGGAAAATAAGATATGACACATCAACAATCTCAGCTGGTCATAATAACTCATAGGTAACAAAGGAATTCCATTCTATCATTCAACCCATGCGGTTGCATTGTCGCCATGTAGCGAATCCAGAAGTTCTTTCGCTTTAGCAGTGTGTTCTTGTTTTGTCTGGTTTTTTGGACTTGCTCCAAAATCAAAAACTTTAATTGAGCCACAGTATGATTTTTATCCATGAAGTGCGCTGCCACGGTAGATCTGATATTCTTTGTGCAAATGTTACTTTTATCGTCTAAAATACGAGTACGTATTTTCCTTTCTGTGTGCCCAATGTAGCTGAGGCCACATGGGCATTTCAACATATAAATAACGTTTGTGGAATTGCACGTGGCATTGACCCTCAATTTCACTTTATGACCTTTCATAGGATGGTTGGTGAAGTTTCCTTGGATGGTATTGTTGCAGTTACTGCAGTTATAACAAGGCAGTAATCCCTTGTAAACTATGGTTTCTTTGTTGTCCTTAGGTCTCGTAAGTATCTCCTTCAGATTCTGCCCTCTAGTGTAGGTAAAGATGGGTTGTTGCGCAAAGATGTTGTTAAGATCCGGCTCTGTGCTGAGTAAAGGCCAGTGTTTCAAAATGATTTTCCAAAATTGATTGCTGGTGGTGGTGTATTTGGACACCACCACCATTCTAGTATTTTCCGTTTTGGTTTTGGTCGATAACAATTCTTCTCGCTTTGCCTTTTTACTTCTGGAGTACGCCTTGTCAAGTATTTGCTGAGGATATCCTCATACTTTAAACTTTTGTAGCATCTGCTTTTGTTGTTCATCACTTTCTGAAGCTGAGGATACTATTCGTTTAACTCTTAGTAGTTGAGAGTAAGGTAGGTTCTGTTTGAGACGCGGACAATGAAAACTTTCAAAATGCAATATAGAATTGCGATCTGTTGGTTTTCTAAAGAGGTTGGTTAGGATCTTGTTACCTTGTTTACTCACTTCTATATCCAGGAAGTGGATTGTATTCTCATCCAGGTTCCATGTAAATTGTATGCGGTCGTTTATTTGATTCCAGTTTTCCAAGAAATTGAGTAGGTCGGTCTGATTGCCTGCCCACAGTATGAAGATGTCATCTATGAACCTTAGATATAGTTTGCCATGCATTTTCCACTCGTTGTCATTCCAGATATGAGTTTCTTCGAAGATCTTCATGAATGTGTTGGCATACGATGGCGCGGCACAATTGCCCATGTAAGTACCACAGAGTTGATGGTACGAATTGTCCTTGACCGAAAAGTAACTGCGGTACAGTGTGAATACTAACAGTTCCATTAATAGCACTTGTAGGTCATGATCAAGTGTGGATGTTGTTAGGACTTTCTCCACTGCTTCAATACCCAGATCATGGGGTATCGAAGTGTACAGTGAACGTACATCTACTGTACAAAACACCAATGTTTGTTCTCCCAGTAGGTTGATACAATCATTAAGTTTGACCAAAAAATTGGTGGAATCTCGGATGTACGATGCAGCTTGTATCACGTAGGGTTGAAGGTACTTATCCAAAAATGTGCCTGTGTTTTCGTGTATACTGCCTTTAGTTGACACTATAGGTCGAAATGGTGGCTTGGTTAAATGTTTATGTATTTTTGGTACCATGTACATGGTTGGTGGTCTAGGGTTGTTCGGTGTCAGGTATCTTTTGACTTTGTCATCAATAGTTCCATTGTCGAAGGCTCGTTGAATGATTTTATTAAGAATATCCGTGTATTCAATGGTAGGATCCGTCGTAAGAGGAGCATAGGTGTTGAGATCAGAGGTGTGTTCATTGATTTGTTCCAGGTAATAATTGGTATCCATTATTACTAAAGCACCTCCTTTATCGGCTGTTTGGCAGGTGATGGACGGGTTGTTAGACAGATTTTGTAGGGTATTCATTTCTTTCTTGGAAAGGTTGCTTCTTTTGATCCTGGGTTGAAAAGGAAGTAAGGAGATTTCATGTTTGACTTGATTTTCAAATGTGTCTATGATCTTGTGGCTCAGTGGAGCCATAAACGTGCTATGGGGTCGTAGCCCTCTCAGCATATCATCAGTTTGAAAATAATGTCGTAGACGCAAATTGCGTATCAATTTGAAGACACTAACTTCTAGTTCAAGTGTGTTGGTCCGCGTGGTTGGTACAAATGATTGGCCCTTCTGCAAAGTGCATGTTTCCTCTGCTGTGAGTTGATATGCAGGAATGTTTATTACTAGGTTGTTCTGGTCATTTATTTCCTGCGTGGGCCTTTTTTCTTCTCTGGTTCCGCCGGTGTCTTTTCTACCTCTGTGACTTTTTCCGCCTCTGCGGATTTTGCCCCACCTGTGTCTTGTTGTTGTCCCTTGCCTTGCTCTAAAAAATGGACCGCAGGGTTAGATGAACCTGCTGTTGGTTGCTGTTCTGTATGTTTGGTTCTTGATTTAGCTTGTGTTCTCGTGTCTCCATCAGATGAGGAGGTTTCATTTTCAGAATAGGGGTTGTACGTACGGTTTGGACGTCTACGGGCATATACATCAGCCCACGTGTACACCTCCCCAAGCTTATAGTCTATGGTGTCACGTTTACATTTTCGGATTTTCTGTTCTTGTGTTTCCCGTGTATGTTTGTCTAATTGCGCATTAACGTCTTCCAACATTTTTGTTAATTCGCTGGCTTCCATGGCATTGGCCAATTCTGCATTAATGTTTTTAATGTCGGTGGTTAGTTCCTTCAAAGTTTTTGAGAGTTCTTCTATGATGAGAAGGATTAAGTCTAACGAACATTTGTTGAGGATGTCATACCACCTCTCAACAAATCTTGTGTTATTTTTGCATAGTAATGGTTTTAAAGCGACCCTCAGGCCTCGAGGTATCCGCTGGGCTGGATGGTACGGCACAAGGGTGCTGGCATGGAGTTTTTGGTTCGATTCCTTTTTCAATAGGTAGAGTAGTTGTTTTATGTTACTATCAACTGTGGTATGAACTATTTCTTCTTTAATCATACCATAGATCTTATTGGCGTCATCAGTTGTGAAAGCGAAAGTATCCGCTTTAAGGTCTGTCATGTTGGAAATAGTATTGTAATTCATCTTGGTTTATAGCGTGCTTTCACACACGTAAACACGAACACACCACTGCAAGATGGCGCCCATTATCATGGACTTGGTCCATCGTTTATGTTGATTCACTTATACGTGACCCGCACACTTCCACTGAACTACCCCACAGAGGCCACTTCCCGATAACTCGGAGGGATCGACATACGGAGGGACTACCACACATTGAGCTTTCTATCTCGTCGTTACCAACGTAAGTACCTCTTATGAGGACCCTTTCAGCACGTCCGTTTAACCATATTAAACCAGATGCTTACCGAACGTTTGTCACACATTGTTTTTCAGGCTTTTACAGCCACAAGCAAGTTTATGTGAGTTTACGATTTGGTTCCTCAGCATGCTCCGAACATTTGCATGATTCGAGTTCACTTTAGGTAAATGCTGTTCTATCGGGCAGACTTATGACTTAAAGCGCACCTGTTGTTACACACGTCGGGTTTACCACGTTTTTAAAGCTGCACAATACTTTGTTTGTTTCACGTGGGTTCTGTTGACTACCTCATCACCCAGAGCACAGAAATTCCATAATTCAGAAGTCGGCATGCTTTCACGAGATTTGTATGCATCGGGTCCATGCACGTCTTATAGACACTTATGCCTCACCATCACAGATATTGATTTTCTTTAACTAAACATCTATGTACTCTGATCCATAGCTCATAGCAATCCTCCTTTTTCTTTTTGTAGAGTATCCCCTGATGAAGGGCCACAATAGAGCCCGAAATGCATTGGGACACATAAACATTACTATTTTCTTGTATTGGATGTAAGAACTTGAGAAAGACTTATCGTGAAAGTTAAAGCAAAAGCCATGAAATTAATGGAATGCTGAACCAGTAATGAACTTTTGATGTTTTACCTATGATTAAATCGTGAAATGAAGTAGACTCTTGCAGTCATTTGTGCAGTGCTCGGAGGTGTTCTACCCCACCAAGGGGTAGCTACGTAATAGACTTTGTACCATATACGCTGTTTGGACACGACAGCGATTCCATCGTAGCACGCCACAGACCATTAATTGGAAGAAAACAGATTATCAAGCAGTGCCAGCCCAAATCATTTTCTTTGTCAGGACTCTTAAGAGTTTCATACTGTCAGATCTTGATGTGTCTGTTCGTTTGAAGGGAGTAACTCTCAATTTTTTTCAGATTAACACCCATTCGGCCTCGACAGGAATCATATGGGAAGCTTTTAATGCGTACCTTAGGGGAATATTACAAACTGCGGTTCCCTATAAGAATAATGTAGAAAGGGCTGATCTGAAAAAAACTGGAAGAGGAGATTGGAATACAAAAAATAATTAAAAAAGTGATTGAATGAGCTCTAGCTTCCAATTGAGAGCAAATCAGGTTTTTAGTCACAATTCTGAAAATACCACTTTTAGAAAATTGGCATTTTCTTATCCTAACCATTTGGTGCCTTCAGCCTGTTTGCGGGTCAGATGAATAGGTCACTTGGCCATGTGTAGCTGCCTGTTTTTCCTTGTGTATTGCTGCCAGACAGTGAGACAAAGGGAAGCTAGGTGTTGGCGAGATGGGCCACTCTGAGGTAATGAGGGGCAGGAGCTGTCACCTACCACACTTGCACAAAGGTTCTACCTGAACGCTCTCAAACAGGGATTTTCCACTATAATATTGTGGCCCCAGACAAGCTGGGGGCAGGGTAGGGAGTAAAGGGATACCTTGGGGTGTAAACCTGTGGAAGCTTCTCCAGCTTCAAAGTAGGCACCAGATATAAATATTGAACCTCAGTTACCATCTCTTTAGTATGCATCTTGAACTGTGGATTCTTCCAGGAAGAAGGACTGCTGTGTTGCCACTCTGTTGGACTGCTGCCCAGAAGGACTACTGACCCACTGTACTGACCCACTGACCTCTTGCCTGGGTGAAAAGGACTGAACATGCATCTCTAAACCCATGACCCAATAGTGATTCCAAGGTCTAGCTGGCTGGCCTCCAATTGCTGGCCTCCGCGGCATTCGACACGGTCTGCCACCGCACCCTAGTACGGCGCCTCAGCAACATCGGAATCCAGGACAAGGCGCTGGAATGGATCATCTCCTTCCTCGACGGAAGAACACAGCGAGTCCGCCTACCACCGTACAAGTCAGAGGCCTCCGAAGTCATCTGCGGCGTCCCCCAAGGATCATCCCTGAGCCCCACCCTCTTCAACGTCTACATGAGCCCCCTCGCGGCCATCGTACGCAAACACCACCTCAGCATAATCTCCTACGCCGACGACACCCAGCTGATCCTCTCCCTGACCAACGACCCCGCCGCCGCCAGAGCCAACCTGCACGAAGGGATGAAAGAGGTAGCCGAGTGGATGACGACCAGCCGCCTGAAACTGAACTCGGACAAGACGGAGGTCCTCATCCTGGGCTCCTCACCCTCCGCCTGGGACGACTCCTGGTGGCCTCCCGCCCTGGGCACCGCACCTAAACCGACAGACCATGCATGAAACCTGGGCTTCATCCTGGACTCCTCCCTCTCCATGACCAGGCAAGTCAACAGCGTCTCCTCGGCGTGCTTCAACATCCTACGCATGCTACGGAAGATCTTCTGGTGGATCCCCACAGAGACCAGGAAGACCGTCACCAGCCGACTGGACCACGGCAACGCCCTCTACGCCGGGACCACCGCCAAGCTCCAGAAGAGACTCCAGCGGATCCAAAACGCCTCAGCCAGACTCATCCTCGACATCCCACGATCCAGCCACATCTCCGAACATCTGAGAGACCTTCACTGGCTCCCCGTCAACAAGAGAATCACCTTCCGCCTCCTCACCCACGCACACAAAGCCCTACACGACCAAGGCCCGAGCTACCTCAACAGCCGAGTCAACTTCTACGCTCCCAAACGCCACCTCCGATCAGCCAACCACGCCCTCGCCGCCGTCCCCCGCATCCGAAGAGCGACTACAGGAGGAAGGTCCTTCTCCTACCTGGCCGCCAAGACCTGGAACTCCCTCCCGTCCGACCTGCGCCTGACCCAAGACCACCTCTCCTTCAGGAAGAAGCTGAGGACCTGGCTGTTCGAGCAGTAGCGGCACCCCCCCCCCCCCCCCCCCAGCGCCTTGAGACCCTACGGGTATGTAGCGCGCTTTATAAGTGTCACTGATTGATTGATTGATTGATTGATTGAATACAGCACCTGAACTCTATTGTCCGCGGATCCCGCTCTCCCAAATGGTGTCACCCCAGTCCTGGATCCTTGGAAGTTGGTGCTCTGCCAACCCACTTGTGGATTCAGCAAAACCAATGCACCTCCTCTGGGGCATTACACCTCTCCACAGAATTGCTGCATCCCCCTTGGAACTGATTCATTGCCTCTGTTGCATTAACTTCCCTGACACAAGGACTTCGCATTGCCCATCAGAGCCCACCAGAATTGCTGCTGCATGGTCTTTGCATTGCCACTGCAGCCCATCCATCGGAATCATCAGTTTGCGATGCATCCCCACGCAGGGTCATCGCCTAGCCCAACCAACAAGTTGGAACCACCGCTGCACAACACTCCTTCATGCAAGGACATCACATCACAGCCCCCTGTCCCAGAACCACCACTGCGCAACGCATCTCCTCACCTAGGCCTAGCATCACCTTTGTTGTACAACACATCCTCCACCAGAGTCAGTCTTAGGGTGCTCTGTTTTCAGAGCTGGCAACACCCCTCGTCCACTGGTCCTCCTACTGTTGTCTGTTTCCACCTCCAGTCCCTCCATATGGGCCTCTATACTATTTCTTTGGGAGTGTTATTCCCAGAAAATTGAACTGTCAGGACACCCTAGCTGGTTGTCCCTACCAGTTCTCGCGATACTGTGGAGCTCCCACCAATGTATGGTCTCTTGGTCCAGTGCAGGACCCCTTGCTTGTTCTCCAAATGAGAGTAATCTAAGCACTAAGGTTAGAAATGGGGCAGCCTGGGCCTCTGCCCTATAGACCCTCCACTCCTAATCTTAGACGGGACATGAGAAGGAACCCTGTCCCGCCTGTTAGACTTGGCATCCTTAGCATGGTTTCCCAACATTTTTTGCCTTTACCTCCTTCATTTATTTGACTCAGACAGTATTGTGTGAATGGGACACAGCCTATTCAGGTGCAAGTGAAGCTCCTCCCACCACAGTAAATACAGTCAAGGTCTATTCAACCCAGCTATGAGACACTCAGGAAAGGCAGGACACACCTCAACCCCCTTGTTACTGTCTACAGTGAATGCACACCCCCAGCTCCTGTCACTCCAACACCAGACAGTCAATACACAAACAGCAGAGCCGCACAGATTGGACGTTATACTTGTAAGATGTTAAAAGAAACTCCCATGTTAGCCTATGAGACAGATGGCCTCTAAATAGTGAAAAACAAAATTGCTGGTATTTCACTATCAGGACATGTAAAACACACCATCACATGTCCTACCTTTTACATACACTGCACCCTGCCCATGGGGGTACCTTCAGCCTACCTGATGAGTGCCTTTATGTAAGAAAATAGAAGATTGGGGCCTAGCAAGTGGGTGCACTTGTCAAGTCGACATGGCAGTTTAAAACTGCCTGTGCAGACACTGCAGTGGCAGGTCTGAGATACATTTATAGGGCTCCTCCTGTGGGCAGCACAATCAGTGCTGAAGGCCCACTAGCAGCATTTGATTTACAGACCCTCACACACTCAGTGCACTCTACTAGGGACTTGGCACTAAATCAAATACACCAATTATGGATAACCAATCATAATTACAATTCACACAGGGAGCACTGCACTTTGACACTGATCAACTGTGGCAAAGTGCCCAACACATCTAAGCTAGCAAAAAAGGAAATACAAGGAGGTCCTTCCTCTGTATCTTGTATCTGTCCGGGATTGTGGTGTTAATGTCAGGGACGAAGGCAGCGCTGGTCCAGGTCTCTGTGCAGAAGGCGATGTCGGGCGAGAGAGAGTCAAGTAGGTTTCAGATTTCTATGGCGTATTTGTGTACAGAGCGTACGTTGAGGAGGATGCATCTGATGGTGTCGTAGGTGCTGGCGTCGGTGGCGTTGGGGGTCGGGTGGTGGTGAAGGTCTGGTGGTAGAGGAGGCAGGAGATCTGGCCATGGGTCATGCTAGGTGAGGCCTGTTGGCAGTTTGTGGGCCTTCTGGGTTTGAGTTCGAGGAGGTTGGTGGAGTCGTAGTGATGGATGGCTGTAGGACCAGGGTTCCTGGCGCTGGTCCCGGCTGGGTCGCGGGCGGGCGCAGACGAGCTTGATTTAGGTGCCATTATGTTGGGGAAGGGGGGCGATCAGCTGGGAGGCGGGAGTGGTTGTGGGCAGGGGGGTAGGCGGCAGGGGCAGCAACAGCAGGATAACGAAGCGGTAAAACAGAACAAAAGGGCACACAGGTGAATGGCATTGAGCGGCGGACAAAATACAATAACATACAATACAATACAATACAATACAGTACAGGGAATAACAACAATACCAGGAAAAGAAGTCACCCCACACGATAACACCCGATTTTAAGGGCTCCTGGGGGCAGAGTCAATCAAGCGGAGTCAGGCCATCTGTTTAAGGAGATGGTTTTTAAATTATGTCTTTGAAAATGCCACTTAAAAAGTATAAACAGTGAGAAATATGCAGCTGTAATGCACTCAGTAAACTGATTTAAACAAACTCATCAATTCAACTTGATAAAATGATATATTAATCATAGATTGTGCATGCTTCAAGTAGGAGGGCCTGCTAGCCTCTGGTTCAAACAGAAGAAAAGTTCCCTGATAACTATCTGGAAATCCCAATGCACTGCTAATGGTGTCAATCTACAGAGCGTACCAAAATTTTAACTCAATTTCTTCACAAAATCCATGACTTATTTAACAAATTTCTCAAAAGTCCACAGTCAAGTACTCCAATGAATCAAAATGAAGTGCTCATCAATTCTGCATAAGTAGCTGTGCTTTGTTTTATTCTTGAAACGTGTTTCAGCAATTCACAAAATCAGGATGGTGTGCTTAACATCAGCATCAATAATAGTTTTTAAAAGTCCCAATGCATTTCGGGCTAACAAAGAAGCCCTTCATCGGGGGAATCTGCAGTACAATATTGAATACAATATAATGAGAATTTCCCAAAAATCTAATGAATATGAGCTCATAGTAAAGAAGGAAAGGAGAAGCAAGACGAGCAGTTTATAAAAACGTGACTGAAATAGCGAGAAAACAGGGTGATTAGAACCCAAACCAGCAGAGTGCGCCAACAAAATACGCGTGTGTCTATCGTGCTTGAAATCAAAAATTAAAAGTAAAAACTGTGAGCACTAACGAGGACAACTGTTCGATAAGAAAAACATACCGTGGCTTTTGAGAACTATAATCAAAGCTCACAATAAGGCAACCAATGGCAGAAACGGTTATCTGAAAAAAGTGAGTTACAATAGTAACCACAAGTGCACAAAAACAACTCTAATTGAAACTGTGACCGTTAGTGGTGAATAAAAAACTATTACCTAAAAATGGCATACGTGGGCGCATAAACAGGAGAACACGATGATCATCAAATCTAGATCAAAGAAAGCCGGAGCACGCTGGGGACAGAGAAGCGAGAACTGTATTGCCCACAAACGCTGCCAGGCACCGCCACCTGTCACTCCACGCCGCCGCAGCCTCTCCACTCGTGCGCGGCCGCTGTGATTGGAGGACCGAGGGGAGCTGGGAACAACACATCCCAAGCTTCCTCGCGGCCCTGACAAGGGGGATTTCGCGCCAGGAGGCGCCATAAAACCAACGTCATCCCCGGTGGAGAGGGGGATTGAATAGAGACCCTACCTTGCTGCCGACCTCGCTGGGGACAGAGAAGCGAGAACTGTATTGCCCACAAACGCTGCCAGACACCGCCACCCTTCACTCCACGCCGCCACAGCCTCTCCACTCGTGCGCGGCCGCTGTGATTGGAGGACCGAGAGGAGCTGGGAACTACACATCCCAAGCTCCCTCGCTGCCCTGACAAGGAGGATTTCGCGCCAGGAGGCGCCATAAAACCGACGTCACCCCCCGCATCGCGGGATCGCCGGACAAAGCCCGGGCAAAGGTCGGGCCCTCTACGGCCCTCAGAGGCCAGAAGAGGCTGGGCTGGGGCACCCCCCTAAATCCTTCCTACTGTCACATACAAGGTATCACTGCAATCAGTTCATTAAACGGATACTCAAGCTGCCCACGCTGTGTCTGACTGGTGACCGAGTATGAGGAAGGTAACCAAAAGCTCCAGGATGCCCACCTTAAGATCTAGTACCAAACAAAAGGTGGACACCCCACAGCCAGTACCTACACTCACAGCAATTGACAAAATGCTACAGCAGACAATAGGGGTTTTAATTAATGCGATAGCAAATACAGAGAGAAGGATGTCCTTACCACCAATGACAATTATCCAAGATACACTAGAAGCGGCAAATGATCTCTCAGTAGTCACCTTAAATGCTACAGATGACCCAGACACTAGCCTTGGTGTCACTTCCTCCTTTGCTGAGCTTCCATGTGCCCAGGCCCCCACTGAGAACACGAGGGATACAGTGAATATCCATACTAATCTAAGCACCATATGCGACACAGAAAAGGCGATCTCAAATAACATGGAAGACAAAAGGTCCAGAGAAGGTCAAAAACAGGGGGAAAAAAGGGACAAAACAAAATAATAAATCATAATTTAGTGGCACCCATAACCACCTCCACACCAGGAATACCCTGCTGGGTTGCAATTATGGTAGCCGACCTGAAAGCAGATCTAGAAGACACAATCACTGCCCTGATCAAACCCCTTATGTCAAAAATCGACAGACTATCATCTTTAATAAACAATAAGGGGGTTGGCCCCACTAGGCAATTGGGACATGATAACGCATCATCAAAAGCGGGACAAGACGGGGGCACGTCCAACAAGACACCAAAAGACAAGGCAGCGTTAGCTAATGAATCTACTGCAAACAAACTAAAGAAAGTCAGGCAAACGAATATCCCAATAGTACAAAAAGCCCCAACACTCTCTAACCCTTGCAGCTCTAATGAGACAACACAGGGCCAAACAAAACAATGCAAAGGAACTCCCCAAGTTTCAAATGAAAAAACAGATCAAACCCCAAAAGAAAAGACTACTGCAAATCCCCCTCCATTAAAGAATGCACCTGAAAAAATAAGATCGTCCCGATTTTGGTCAATCAATCTTCCACCTGAAGCTTTGCCCTTTGTGGTCGTATTAACAGGAGTTCCACCACTAAAAGAGGGAAAAAGGCAAACACACCTGGAACTAAGAAATAAATGTGTTAAATGGCTGCAGATAAATAGACCCCTACCTCCAAATATCTGTGGCGAAATACTTACAGTAAGAAGGGGGGAGTGGATCGGGAGAGGAATAAAAACAATAGCAGGGGACATAATAACAGTCAACTTTAGAGTCATTGCAGCAGTGAATTATATATGCAATGCACCCCCTAGTAGATCTCACACACAAATTCACCCCTTACACTTATCATATTTTTACCCGTACACACCCCAAAGACCAGTGCAGACAAATAGAATTCCTATGAGCAGGGTTCAACAGATGGAACCACAGTACAGACCCGCCCAATGGCAAATGCCTTACCAAGCCAATCCAGTTTATGACCCTTTCCTACCTCAACATGTCCACTGGAACAGGTTCAGTGCTCTTGAAGAGGTGGACTGACTTGCACTGGAGGAAACTAGCACTTTAGACCCCATAATGAGACTAGAGGAGGAAGGGTTCACTGGAATAGGAATTGGCACACAGTACTTCAGGACATAGTGATGGTAGGGGGGTCAGTAAAAAGAATTTAAAAACAAAACAAAAAAAGGGGGAAAGAAAATAATAGAGCAATTAGATCAAAAGACAACCCCCGACCGAATTAGACGGAACAGTGACATTACACCAGAACTCCGTACTAGCATAACATCTATAGAGGAAGATAAGGAAGAGCATTCACTAAGGGGTTTAAAAGAGCTTCCCCTGGGAGATAACCATGATAATCTTCGAATCATATCCTGGAATATTGCAGGACTAGCAGCTAAATTTGAATCCCAGGAATGGCGGAACTACACAAATAACTTCCAAATCATATGCCTGCAAGAAACATGGGCGGTTGACCCAAACCTGTATAGTATAGAGGGGTATAAATGTTTTTCTGTCCCGGCCTTAAAATCACCATCGGGGAGAGCGATTGGGGGACTAATAATGTATGTTGACCTCCATAAGCAAGGAACCTGGTTTAATTATAACTGGGACTCACAAAACATACAAGCGGTAGGGTATCGCTTTAAAAGGTTCAATCTTCTTTTACTTAATTGGTACAACGCTGTAGGCACGATGGGAAAGGGGACAGTCACAAAAGAACTGGACTCCCGCCTAGAAAAGCAGGACCTATTAAATATGACACCAAACTCCCCCAGTATAATACTTATGGGGGATTTTAATTGTCACCTTTGTGACAACCTAAAACCATTTAATAGAGATTGGTCACGATGCACTGTAGCAAAAGGCCCACATTTTGCACACACAACTGAGGAATGGGACTTAGAGAAACTAACAAAAAGGCACAACCTGGCCCATACTATGGACCTGATAGTTAGGCGGAAATGGAGACCTCAACCCAACATTTATAGGCAGAGGCTGTCATTCGTATATTGACTTTATCTTAGCCTCACCCCTCATAAAGAGAAGTATTAGCAGTATGGCCATAGACATAAGCATCTTTAGCGACCACAACCCTTTGACATTAGTATTAAAAGGCTTTAATTTTTAAAAATCCATACGTAGAACAGATATTATAGAAAAGGCAGTGGACCAGGGAAGGAGGATCAAGTGGGCCAAGATAGACGGAGACAAATTCTACAGAAGACTAATAACAGAAGGACAAAACGCTATAAACACATACCTCGATCCCAGCGTGAGGGGAGCAATAGTGGTCAGTGCATTTGAAGAAATCGCACGCCATGTAGATAATTTATTATAGACCTCTAAAGACAGTAAATCACCCTCAACCCCGCGCTGGTTCGACTCTGATTGTACCGAGGCGCATAAAAACCTCAAACTTAGTCTCCAGTCTAAACCCAGGGACAAACTTAAAAGAGCACAGTATAGAACTGAATATAAAAAAGCACTGAGATGCCCACAAAAAGAGCTTACAAATTCAAGCTTGGGAGGATCTAAGGGAGGCGGCCGAAAGGCGAGATATCTTGGGATTCTGGAAAGTTATTAATACCCCATGCTTCCAGGACCCAGGAGCACCCAAAATAATAAACACTATTTTACCTTAACAATGGCAGACCCATTTCCAGAGCCTCTATAACTACACAGGTCAATTAATCCAGGGTGAAGGACCAAGGTTAATCCCAAATTCACAATTGGACTTTTCCCTGGAAGAAGTGGAACTGGCAATAGCAGGACGGAGTAAGAACAAAGCACCCGGCCCTGATGGCATACCCCCCGACCTCTACCTGAGCAATATAGATCTTTGGGACCCACTGCTCACGAGGGTTCTGAATGAGGCAGTGGTGGCAGGACTACCTCGTTCCTGGTCGACGGCAACCATAGTCCCGATTTATAAAAAAGGGAATCGTGATGACCCCCAATGTTATCGCCCCATATTCCTCATAGACGTGACAGCCAAGGCATTGGGCCATGTTATTTTACATCGCTTGCAGGAATGGGCGGAGGAGAACCAGGTCTTGACAGATATCCAATATGGGTTTAGGGAGGGCAGATCTACCACCGATCAATGCTTGAACCTGTACCTCCTGACAGCTAAATACACCATCGCTGGCAGCGGGGCTATATATATGGGGTTCAAGGACCTCTCCGCGGCCTTTGACCGTGTAAATAGAGAAAAACTCTGGACCCTATTGTCAAACCTAGGAGTGGATCAACCACTGGTAGACGTCCTAAAAATTCTACACTGGAATACTTCTGCAACAGTGAGATACAATCAAGAGGGAAGTAGGACTTAGCCCTTTTTATGCACCAGTGGAGTGAGGCAGGGTTGCATTCTAGCGCCCTTCCTGTTCTCTATATACATTAACCTCCTGGACAAAGACCTACTCAAATTGCATGTGGACTCACCCCAAATTGGACGATCAACTGAATTTTAACCCCCAGGTGGATAAACATGCAGCGAAATTGGCGGCGTCATCAGGGGCCATCATGGGGTACGGGAGAAGACTTGGCAGATGGTCCCTTGAGCGAAAGCTAAACCTGTATAGATCGATATGCTGCGCCAAGGTCACTTACGGAGCAGAAGTATGGAGCTTTATAGACAAACAAATGCAGCATATCCAGGTGGAAGAATTCCTTAGAAGAATCTTGAAATTGCCGCAGAGCACCCCGGCCTTCATCATTCATGAGGAAGTAGGGGGGCCCTACATTGAAGACCGTATTAAAATTAAACCTCTTCTTGCTTGGATCAAAATCTGGATTAATCCAGAAGCGGACCTTACAAGACACATTTTAAAAGACTGTCTGAAACGTGACAGAAGGGGTCATATACCATGGCTGAAGTACGTAAAGGACTCCATGGAGGCAATTGGCTGTAAAAATCTCTTTACAGACCCAGAATCCTTAACCGGCCAGAATTAAAAAAATGGTTAAAAAACTTTTTTCAGAATGGTCATTCATGACTAGGGCTGAGGTGGAAAGATGTAAGCCTACTGTTTTATCTTACTGCTTACTAACAAAGAAACAAGGAATGGAACTATACCTCACTGTGATGCATAACGCCCAGGACCGATTCTATATGACTCGATTCAGACTAAATATGCGGCATCATCTACTTGCTGTTCCCTCTAGGTTCACTCTCACAGTGGAGGGGAAGGGTACCTGCGGCTGCGACGCTAGGTCTCCGCAGGATACCCTTCATTTTGTTCTGTTATGTCCCTTTTATTCTGTCCCAAGACGTACGTTTTTAGTAGGGATCCTGAAAGAAACCAAACTCAGACAAGTAAAAATGGCCCTGCGGTTTCTTCAGGAAGCCTCAGATGCTCACACGTTGTTTTGTACTGTAAGTTTTATCAGGGTTGCAATGCGGTTAAGGAACACCAGAGAAATAATTGACTCTAATGCTATTTAAATAGTGCCCCATGTAAGGAAATTTCCTCTTACCCCTTCGTTCATGAAACGCATTTTTAGCCCACTTTTTAACTAATTTTTTAAACTTGTTTTTAAAATGTGTATATATTGTGTATGTACTTTTATGGTGTCTTTTTAAGTGCTGAATAAAGATTTATAATTGAAAAATTGAACCAGCTCAAGTTAAAAATGAAAACAGTGTCATGATGAATCAAAGTCCCCAGAAAAAGGAGAGTAACAATAGGGTCTATCCAACATTCAAATACTTTAGAACAGGTGAACAAAGAATCTCAACAATGCAGAGATTCAGGGTATATAGTATTAACCCCATGATGAAGTAACAAACATAGGATCAAAATCATTCATAGAAAGCAAGACAGTTCAAATGTGTCATATAGCCCCAAGGGGGACAGTGTCTGCATGTATCAGATCCAGTAAGTTTCACGTTGTGATAACAATCTAGACATGTCTCTGTCAGAACGATTCTCAACAACTTCTAAAACACTGAGTCTAAGTTGAGCTATACTGTGTTTAAGAGCTTGCCAATGTTGGGCTATAGGAGAACTGATGGTGTTAGTTCCAATCCGGCTCTTGTGCTCAGTGATTAGAGTGCAAAGTGTTCTTTCAGTCTTCCCAACATAAAACAAATTACATGGGCATTTAATTCAATAAATCACATGGTGACTGTTGCAATTGGCATTAAAATTCAAAGGATTTTTTTGCCTGATCTTGGATGGGATAACAATTGACCAGTAATGACATTGTTGCATTGTGAACATTTCATACATTTAGTCATCCCTTTTACAGAGACGGTATTTGTTGGGGTCTATTCAAAATTTCTTTGAGATTGCTGGATCTTTTATAGGCAAACAAAGGAGGCTCAGAGAGCATGCCTTTGAAATCTGGTTCAGATTGAAGAAGAATCCATCTATCTAAAATGAAAGATTTCAGCAACTTTGAATGTGTTGAGTATGTGGAAACAATTACTTCCCTAGTGGATGTAGATGATTTGACTTTCTTCTTCAACAAATCTTCACTGCACAATTCTGATGACCTGTTAACTGCTCAATTTACAAGTACAGGGAGATAACCCCTGCTTAAGAACTTGTCTTTGGATTCTATGATCGTCTGCATGCCAGCCTCAGTGTTAGAGGTGATCCGCAAAAATTGCGAATAGGGAAGGTGGCGTTTTAGTGACCAAGGATGAAAACTTTGATATAGTAAAGCGTTATTGCAGTCAGTGGGTTTAGTAAACATGGAAGTTTCAATGGTGCAGTTGGACAGAGCAAGTAAAACATCCAGAAATGCTATACTAAGTGAATCAATTTGGTTACTGAATTGAATCTTTGGGTTAATGTTATTGAGTTTGTGAACCACATTTTCCAAATCGCTCCGTGACCTGTGCCAGATGATAAGAATATCATCAATGTAACGGCGATATACAATCAGATTGGAGGTCCATTGTGGGTCAGATAAAATGTGCTCAGTTTCGAACTTAAGCATGTAGATATTAGCATAACTGGGGCCCCTCGAAAAGCCCATTGATGTGCCATTAGTCTGAAGAAACAATTGTACCTTCCATTGAAAATAGCTGTGAAAGAGACAGAAATGGAGTATTTCCAACAAAAAAACGTTGCTAGCCTTAATTTTGTCTTCTCTAAGTAATGCCCATTCAATCGCCTCGATCCCTTCAAGGTGAGTGTACAACGACACTACATCAACTGTACAAAGCCAGATTTCACCACTTTCAGGAATTGGTGTATCCAGGGGAGGCTGGTCTTAAGGGATGAAGTGGGCGTTGCCCCCTAACAATAAACAAAGAAAAACAGGGAGTTCTATTGAAAGGCTTGAAGTGCTTTGTTTAAGGCAGTAAGGAGCCTGAAATCGTTTTTTTTAACAGCCGGATAAGAGAACATAGCTGCGCATGTGCCAGCTGCAGGGAGAGAAAATACTCGTCCTGGAGGCACAAAGCAGTGTTGTGTCGTCAGGGTGGTGGGCATGGCATTTTTCAATGCAATTGCAATCGCTTGATTTTGGGCGTTTAATGGCTACGACCTTGAGCGGGATCCACGTAGCGCCAGGGGCAAAGGAGGCAGGGCTGGTTAGGTGTCAGCAAACATGCGAGCCCCTCCCCAACCCCATACGTTGGTATGCTTTTGTTTCCGAGGGTGTGCTGAAGGAGGAGGGGCCCACAGTGCATTTGGCAGTTGATACACTGGAGGGAAGAATGCGGGCGAAACAAGGTACGGTGAACTTTTTGCCTGGTTATACTAAGGCTTTGCAGCTTGGGAACCTTTTCCTGTGTGATTTGAAGTTCCGAGTCCGACCCTGAGGACTACAACCGCTTTTCAGCTGCTGTCCTAGTAATGTTATGAGGTTTGGGAGTCGTGACCCCACCCCCACAACAACCTCCTTGTCCTAATTAAATAATTATAGGGGGGCCACGCATGTGTAGGAACATACAGAGCCGGCACCAAACATGCAAGCCCCTCCCCAACCCCATACGTTGGTATGCTTATGTTTCCGATGGCATGCTGAAGGAGGAGGGGCCCAGAGTGCATTTGGCAGTTTAAACACTAGAGGGAAGAATACGGGCAAAACAAGGTACGGTGAACTTTTTGCCTGGTTCTACTATGGCTTTGCAGCTTGGGAACCTTTTCTTGTGTGATTTGAAGTTCCGAGTCCGATCCTGAGGACTACAACCGCTTTTCAGCTGCTGTCCTAGTAATGTTATGGGGTGTGGGAGTCGTGACCCCACCTCCACAACAACCTCCTTGTCCTAATTAAATAATTATAGAGGGGCCACGCATGTGTAGGAACATACAGAGCCGACACCAAAGGGCCGATGCTGTCCAAATTACCCAAGAAAACAGCCTGTGTAGGTTCTCACACTCGTGAATATAGTCAAAACCGAGTAAATCGATTTGACTGAGATGTGTGATTGGGCAGAGGTGCAACAGGGCGCCAACGTGCCGGCAGGATTCACACACACACTGGTCTTTATCTCTACCCTTGAAACAGATAGCAAAAGCTGGGAAGCCTGACGTCACCAGAGGAACTACATTCCGGAAGTCCTCTTGTTGGAGACCGCTGCTCGGACTAGGCGAGAAAAACTTGCATTTTAATTTATACCCGGTGCCCCTTTAAGGTCATATGCCAATCTGCAAACATTTGAATGAGTTTTGAGTACTCTACTGTCTAAATAATTCTTATTCATTTTTCGTTCACGAGCCTGCTTTTCTGCAATACATCTGTTATAGAAATGTAGTGCATGTATTTTTTAAATGACCTCAACATGTCCACTGGAACAGGTTCAGTGCTCTTGAAGAGGTGGACTGACTTGCACTGGAGGAAACTAGCACTTTAGACCCCATAATGAGACTAGAGGAGGAAGGGTTCACTGGAATAGGAATTGGCACACAGTACTTCAGGACATAGTGATGGTAGGGGGGTCAGTAAAAAGAATTTAAAAACAAAACAAAAAAAGGGGGAAAGAAAATAATAGAGCAATTAGATCAAAAGACAACCCCCGACCGAATTAGACGGAACAGTGACATTACACCAGAACTCCGTACTAGCATAACATCTATAGAGGAAGATAAGGAAGAGCATTCACTAAGGGGTTTAAAAGAGCTTCCCCTGGGAGATAACCATGATAATCTTCGAATCATATCCTGGAATATTGCAGGACTAGCAGCTAAATTTGAATCCCAGGAATGGCGGAACTACACAAATAACTTCCAAATCATATGCCTGCAAGAAACATGGGCGGTTGACCCAAACCTGTATAGTATAGAGGGGTATAAATGTTTTTCTGTCCCGGCCTTAAAATCACCATCGGGGAGAGCGATTGGGGGACTAATAATGTATGTTGACCTCCATAAGCAAGGAACCTGGTTTAATTATAACTGGGACTCACAAAACATACAAGCGGTAGGGTATCGCTTTAAAAGGTTCAATCTTCTTTTACTTAATTGGTACAACGCTGTAGGCACGATGGGAAAGGGGACAGTCACAAAAGAACTGGACTCCCGCCTAGAAAAGCAGGACCTATTAAATATGACACCAAACTCCCCCAGTATAATACTTATGGGGGATTTTAATTGTCACCTTTGTGACAACCTAAAACCATTTAATAGAGATTGGTCACGATGCACTGTAGCAAAAGGCCCACATTTTGCACACACAACTGAGGAATGGGACTTAGAGAAACTAACAAAAAGGCACAACCTGGCCCATACTATGGACCTGATAGTTAGGCGGAAATGGAGACCTCAACCCAACATTTATAGGCAGAGGCTGTCATTCGTATATTGACTTTATCTTAGCCTCACCCCTCATAAAGAGAAGTATTAGCAGTATGGCCATAGACATAAGCATCTTTAGCGACCACAACCCTTTGACATTAGTATTAAAAGGCTTTAATTTTTAAAAATCCATACGTAGAACAGATATTATAGAAAAGGCAGTGGACCAGGGAAGGAGGATCAAGTGGGCCAAGATAGACGGAGACAAATTCTACAGAAGACTAATAACAGAAGGACAAAACGCTATAAACACATACCTCGATCCCAGCGTGAGGGGAGCAATAGTGGTCAGTGCATTTGAAGAAATCGCACGCCATGTAGATAATTTATTATAGACCTCTAAAGACAGTAAATCACCCTCAACCCCGCGCTGGTTCGACTCTGATTGTACCGAGGCGCATAAAAACCTCAAACTTAGTCTCCAGTCTAAACCCAGGGACAAACTTAAAAGAGCACAGTATAGAACTGAATATAAAAAAGCACTGAGATGCCCACAAAAAGAGCTTACAAATTCAAGCTTGGGAGGATCTAAGGGAGGCGGCCGAAAGGCGAGATATCTTGGGATTCTGGAAAGTTATTAATACCCCATGCTTCCAGGACCCAGGAGCACCCAAAATAATAAACACTATTTTACCTTAACAATGGCAGACCCATTTCCAGAGCCTCTATAACTACACAGGTCAATTAATCCAGGGTGAAGGACCAAGGTTAATCCCAAATTCACAATTGGACTTTTCCCTGGAAGAAGTGGAACTGGCAATAGCAGGACGGAGTAAGAACAAAGCACCCGGCCCTGATGGCATACCCCCCGACCTCTACCTGAGCAATATAGATCTTTGGGACCCACTGCTCACGAGGGTTCTGAATGAGGCAGTGGTGGCAGGACTACCTCGTTCCTGGTCGACGGCAACCATAGTCCCGATTTATAAAAAAGGGAATCGTGATGACCCCCAATGTTATCGCCCCATATTCCTCATAGACGTGACAGCCAAGGCATTGGGCCATGTTATTTTACATCGCTTGCAGGAATGGGCGGAGGAGAACCAGGTCTTGACAGATATCCAATATGGGTTTAGGGAGGGCAGATCTACCACCGATCAATGCTTGAACCTGTACCTCCTGACAGCTAAATACACCATCGCTGGCAGCGGGGCTATATATATGGGGTTCAAGGACCTCTCCGCGGCCTTTGACCGTGTAAATAGAGAAAAACTCTGGACCCTATTGTCAAACCTAGGAGTGGATCAACCACTGGTAGACGTCCTAAAAATTCTACACTGGAATACTTCTGCAACAGTGAGATACAATCAAGAGGGAAGTAGGACTTAGCCCTTTTTATGCACCAGTGGAGTGAGGCAGGGTTGCATTCTAGCGCCCTTCCTGTTCTCTATATACATTAACCTCCTGGACAAAGACCTACTCAAATTGCATGTGGACTCACCCCAAATTGGACGATCAACTGAATTTTAACCCCCAGGTGGATAAACATGCAGCGAAATTGGCGGCGTCATCAGGGGCCATCATGGGGTACGGGAGAAGACTTGGCAGATGGTCCCTTGAGCGAAAGCTAAACCTGTATAGATCGATATGCTGCGCCAAGGTCACTTACGGAGCAGAAGTATGGAGCTTTATAGACAAACAATTGCAGCATATCCAGGTGGAAGAATTCCTTAGAAGAATCTTGAAATTGCCGCAGAGCACCCCGGCCTTCATCATTCATGAGGAAGTAGGGGGGCCCTACATTGAAGACCGTATTAAAATTAAACCTCTTCTTGCTTGGATCAAAATCTGGATTAATCCAGAAGCGGACCTTACAAGACACATTTTAAAAGACTGTCTGAAACGTGACAGAAGGGGTCATATACCATGGCTGAAGTACGTAAAGGACTCCATGGAGGCAATTGGCTGTAAAAATCTCTTTACAGACCCAGAATCCTTAACCGGCCAGAATTAAAAAAATGGTTAAAAAACTTTTTTCAGAATGGTCATTCATGACTAGGGCTGAGGTGGAAAGATGTAAGCCTACTGTTTTATCTTACTGCTTACTAACAAAGAAACAAGGAATGGAACTATACCTCACTGTGATGCATAACGCCCAGGACCGATTCTATATGACTCGATTCAGACTAAATATGCGGCATCATCTACTTGCTGTTCCCTCTAGGTTCACTCTCACAGTGGAGGGGAAGGGTACCTGCGGCTGCGACGCTAGGTCTCCGCAGGATACCCTTCATTTTGTTCTGTTATGTCCCTTTTATTCTGTCCCAAGACGTACGTTTTTAGTAGGGATCCTGAAAGAAACCAAACTCAGACAAGTAAAAATGGCCCTGCGGTTTCTTCAGGAAGCCTCAGATGCTCACACGTTGTTTTGTACTGTAAGTTTTATCAGGGTTGCAATGCGGTTAAGGAACACCAGAGAAATAATTGACTCTAATGCTATTTAAATAGTGCCCCATGTAAGGAAATTTCCTCTTACCCCTTCGTTCATGAAACGCATTTTTAGCCCACTTTTTAACTAATTTTTTAAACTTGTTTTTAAAATGTGTATATATTGTGTATGTACTTTTATGGTGTCTTTTTAAGTGCTGAATAAAGATTTATAATTGAAAAATTGAACCAGCTCAAGTTAAAAATGAAAACAGTGTCATGATGAATCAAAGTCCCCAGAAAAAGGAGAGTAACAATAGGGTCTATCCAACATTCAAATACTTTAGAACAGGTGAACAAAGAATCTCAACAATGCAGAGATTCAGGGTATATAGTATTAACCCCATGATGAAGTAACAAACATAGGATCAAAATCATTCATAGAAAGCAAGACAGTTCAAATGTGTCATATAGCCCCAAGGGGGACAGTGTCTGCATGTATCAGATCCAGTAAGTTTCACGTTGTGATAACAATCTAGACATGTCTCTGTCAGAACGATTCTCAACAACTTCTAAAACACTGAGTCTAAGTTGAGCTATACTGTGTTTAGGAGCTTGCCAATGTTGGGCTATAGGAGAACTGATGGTGTTAGTTCCAATCCGGCTCTTGTGCTCAGTGATTAGAGTGCAAAGTGTTCTTTCAGTCTTCCCAACATAAAACAAATTACATGGGCATTTAATTCAATAAATCACATGGTGACTGTTGCAATTGGCATTAAAATTCAAAGGATTTTTTTGCCTGATCTTGGATGGGATAACAATTGACCAGTAATGACATTGTTGCATTGTGAACATTTCATACATTTAGTCATCCCTTTTACAGAGACGGTATTTGTTGGGGTCTATTCAAAATTTCTTTGAGATTGCTGGATCTTTTATAGGCAAACAAAGGAGGCTCAGAGAGCATGCCTTTGAAATCTGGTTCAGATTGAAGAAGAATCCATCTATCTAAAATGAAAGATTTCAGCAACTTTGAATGTGTTGAGTATGTGGAAACAATTACTTCCCTAGTGGATGTAGATGATTTGACTTTCTTCTTCAACAAATCTTCACTGCACAATTCTGATGACCTGTTAACTGCTCAATTTACAAGTACAGGGAGATAACCCCTGCTTAAGAACTTGTCTTTGGATTCTATGATCGTCTGCATGCCAGCCTCAGTGTTAGAGGTGATCCGCAAAAATTGCGAATAGGGAAGGTGGCGTTTTAGTGACCAAGGATGAAAACTTTGATATAGTAAAGCGTTATTGCAGTCAGTGGGTTTAGTAAACATGGAAGTTTCAATGGTGCAGTTGGACAGAGCAAGTAAAACATCCAGAAATGCTATACTAAGTGAATCAATTTGGTTACTGAATTGAATCTTTGGGTTAATGTTATTGAGTTTGTGAACCACATTTTCCAAATCGCTCCGTGACCTGTGCCAGATGATAAGAATATCATCAATGTAACGGCGATATACAATCAGATTGGAGGTCCATTGTGGGTCAGATAAAATGTGCTCAGTTTCGAACTTAAGCATGTAGATATTAGCATAACTGGGGCCCCTCGAAAAGCCCATTGATGTGCCATTAGTCTGAAGAAACAATTGTACCTTCCATTGAAAATAGCTGTGAAAGAGACAGAAATGGAGTATTTCCAACAAAAAAACGTTGCTAGCCTTAATTTTGTCTTCTCTAAGTAATGCCCATTCAATCGCCTCGATCCCTTCAAGGTGAGTGTACAACGACACTACATCAACTGTACAAAGCCAGATTTCACCACTTTCAGGAATTGGTGTATCCAGGGGAGGCTGGTCTTAAGGGATGAAGTGGGCGTTGCCCCCTAACAATAAACAAAGAAAAACAGGGAGTTCTATTGAAAGGCTTGAAGTGCTTTGTTTAAGGCAGTAAGGAGCCTGAAATCGTTTTTTTTAACAGCCGGATAAGAGAACATAGCTGCGCATGTGCCAGCTGCAGGGAGAGAAAATACTCGTCCTGGAGGCACAAAGCAGTGTTGTGTCGTCAGGGTGGTGGGCATGGCATTTTTCAATGCAATTGCAATCGCTTGATTTTGGGCGTTTAATGGCTACGACCTTGAGCGGGATCCACGTAGCGCCAGGGGCAAAGGAGGCAGGGCTGGTTAGGTGTCAGCAAACATGCGAGCCCCTCCCCAACCCCATACGTTGGTATGCTTTTGTTTCCGAGGGTGTGCTGAAGGAGGAGGGGCCCACAGTGCATTTGGCAGTTGATACACTGGAGGGAAGAATGCGGGCGAAACAAGGTACGGTGAACTTTTTGCCTGGTTATACTAAGGCTTTGCAGCTTGGGAACCTTTTCCTGTGTGATTTGAAGTTCCGAGTCCGACCCTGAGGACTACAACCGCTTTTCAGCTGCTGTCCTAGTAATGTTATGAGGTTTGGGAGTCGTGACCCCACCCCCACAACAACCTCCTTGTCCTAATTAAATAATTATAGGGGGGCCACGCATGTGTAGGAACATACAGAGCCGGCACCAAACATGCAAGCCCCTCCCCAACCCCATACGTTGGTATGCTTATGTTTCCGATGGCATGCTGAAGGAGGAGGGGCCCAGAGTGCATTTGGCAGTTTAAACACTAGAGGGAAGAATACGGGCAAAACAAGGTACGGTGAACTTTTTGCCTGGTTCTACTATGGCTTTGCAGCTTGGGAACCTTTTCTTGTGTGATTTGAAGTTCCGAGTCCGATCCTGAGGACTACAACCGCTTTTCAGCTGCTGTCCTAGTAATGTTATGGGGTGTGGGAGTCGTGACCCCACCTCCACAACAACCTCCTTGTCCTAATTAAATAATTATAGAGGGGCCACGCATGTGTAGGAACATACAGAGCCGACACCAAAGGGCCGATGCTGTCCAAATTACCCAAGAAAACAGCCTGTGTAGGTTCTCACACTCGTGAATATAGTCAAAACCGAGTAAATCGATTTGACTGAGATGTGTGATTGGGCAGAGGTGCAACAGGGCGCCAACGTGCCGGCAGGATTCACACACACACTGGTCTTTATCTCTACCCTTGAAACAGATAGCAAAAGCTGGGAAGCCTGACGTCACCAGAGGAACTACATTCCGGAAGTCCTCTTGTTGGAGACCGCTGCTCGGACTAGGCGAGAAAAACTTGCATTTTAATTTATACCCGGTGCCCCTTTAAGGTCATATGCCAATCTGCAAACATTTGAATGAGTTTTGAGTACTCTACTGTCTAAATAATTCTTATTCATTTTTCGTTCACGAGCCTGCTTTTCTGCAATACATCTGTTATAGAAATGTAGTGCATGTATTTTTTAAATGACAGTAACAATTGAACAACCTTTGATATGTACAAGGTAAGTGCTCGATTCATCATATCGTTGGCGCACGCTGCGTCACATCCTGACGGAATCAGCATCTACCTGCCACGCCCCCATGTGCCCAAGGGCTGTTCATACACTGCTAGGCAACTAGCAGCGCACATCCGAGAATTGTGTATAGTTTCCGCAACTCACACATTGAGGTAATATTCGCATTAAATACATGAGATATATACATGTTACAAAGGCAGGCAATATGTTCCTTGAAGGGCGTTTATAAAAAATATTGCATTAATACCTCTTCCGACCAGGAATACATTCTTAACTAGGCGCTGATGTTACTTAAAGAGCACTTACGTGCAGTGAAATTAACTGCGCAGAAAGGGTTAACTATACAGTGGGAGGCAATCTCAAGGGGGGCTTGGGGGAGGGCAGCCGACCCCTGGGAGGTCTCCTCCCCCGGGCGGTTTGGGAGATCAGGGTGGGGGCTTCCCTTCTAGCAGATTCCATTTGGGCTCCTTTTGGGCTGGTTTTTAGTTGTATTGTGCGCTGCCTATAAATGGGCGTGTTCCCGTTTTACGGGCACCATTTTGGGCTTTGGTGACCTGGTGGCCGGTTTGATCTTAGATATTTTTGTCAGAGTTTTGGTATTTCTTCCTTTCCTCTATAGCTTTGCTGAATTAGCTTACTATGGCTGGTGAAGATTATCGAGTTTTGGAGGCTATCCGCCTGCTTAGCGAGGCGGGTCGTTTGGACCTGGTTATTGGTGATCGGGGTCAGACCGAGCCTCAGCGTCCCCAGCGGGAGGCTTCGGCGAGGGTGTCGGCTGTGGTAGCAGTGTGTTTCTCCCCGAAACGCCGGAGACAGGATGGGGTAAGTGAAAGGGGTCGCTCCAGGACTCGGCGGGCGGGTGCGAGGTCCCGCCGGGGGAGTGATTCTGGGTCTTCTGACCCGTCTGCCTCTTTGGATACCTCCTTGGTCGAAGTGGTTGGGGAAGGTGATTTTCCTTCAGTAACGGGGGAGGTTTCTAATGTTGGTTTTCGTGAAAGGGCGGCCTCTGCTCCTGTTTTACGAGGCCGTTGTGCTTCCAGGCAGCGTGGCTGCACACGGCGTTCGGCTTCGGCCTCCGCGGGGGCGGGCTCTGACGTCACCGGGGAGGGGGGAGTGGAGGCCATTTTGAATGTGGTTACTGTGGCGCAGCAGCCGTTACGGAGTGGTCAGGTTCAGGAGGTTCAAGAGGTGGTCGCTCCTCAGAGCGTTATTCGTCAGCACGTGGTTCAGGTTCCTGTAGGGGTTGAGGGTGGTTCTGTGGGTGGATCCATGGTTAGGCCTTTAGTGTCAGGGCCTGGTGCGGTCATGTCTGAGAGTTCTGGTGTGCTTGTGCGGTCGTCGGTGAGGGATCTGGGTAGTCCTTTATTGTTTTCCCCATCGGTGTCTACCAGGGGAGAGGCGGTTTCTGTCTGTAGTGGTTCGTTAGGGGAGGGGGAATGGGCACAGATGGGTTTGGTAGAAGGAGTTGGTCGGTCTGAGGGGCCTTCCCTTGGGGGGGAACGGTATGGTGCTGGTGTCCCTGCGGGGAGTTTTCGCCCGTCGGAGGTTGTAGACAGTGGTGTTTGTTTGGTTCAGCAGGGTCTTGCTGAGGGGGGTTCTTTCTATGGGTTGTCCGGGGATTTTCAGTTTCCTGGTTTGGGAGTGGTTTCGGGGGCTGCATCTCGGGGCTCCCTTGGGGGTGCGAGGGTTCAGGATTTTTCTGCTCAGGGGCCGGCGTCGCAGATTATTCAAGCTATGTTGGATGTGAGTTCGTATGAAGAGGTCTGCCCACCGTCTCCTCGGCTATGCGATGCTTTAAAAAAGAAAGGAGCAGGTGGTTCTGGGTTTTTGGACGCATCTGGTAGGGGTTGTGGGGTTCGAGTTGGTGGTTTGTCTTCTGCTCATAGAGTTGGTTTTAGTGAGGGACCCGGCACACCAGTCCGGCCTTTTTCATTACAGGTGGGAGTTCGACCTGAAGTAGCAGACTTGGCAGGGCGGCAAGCTGCCCAAGTACGCCGAGGAGAAGTGCGGGTGGAGCCTGGCGCGGCACGTCCCATATCATCGAGGGATCCCGCCGTGGCCGTCTCAAGCAGGTTCAGTACGACCTCGATGGCCCCAACGAGGGATTTCGACATGGGCGGTGCCTGCAGGTCTAGCGCGACCTTCACAGCCTCGTCGGTGGAACCCAGCGTTTTCCATGGGAGCGGGTCACGCACGACCTCTCTTGTGCCACGTGTTGGTCGTACTGATGCTTTATCTTTTACAGCGAAGGTTGTAAGTGGTACTGGCGGAGGAGGGTATAGACGGGTTCAGTCGGCCTCCCCGCCAAGGTCTAACATGAGGGCTGGTAAGGCCCATGGTCGGTCTAAAACGGTGGAGTCGAGACAGACTTCCTTGATTGTCAATGCCCCTTCTCAGTTAGATGAATCGTTGATTTTAGACTATGATGAGGACAGCCCTGAAGAGGGCGAAGTTCGAGAAGTGGTGTCTGGGGGGGGACATGCTAACGTTTCTCACAGTATGTTACAGGCACAGGTGGTACGGAGTCGTGCGGAATCGTCAAGGCCACGAGTGCTCGGCCCCTTGGTGAGGGCTCCTCGGAGGGCGGACGACGGTGCACAGACAGAGTGGAGGACGGAAGCCGGTCAGCCACCTCTATTACGCCCAGGTGAGACTGTGGTTCATTCTGTGCGGCCAAATATGGTTTCTATTGGTGTTGGTGTGGACTTAATATCTAGTGAAAAAGATGGTAAACTATACAAAGGTCGTGTTGTCAGAGACCAAGGTGTGGGTACTGACGTGGATGAAGTTAGTACAAGTGATAAAGTGGATAGTGGCACGTCCACTGTTGGTTTGGGCACTACTAAAACTATACTACACAGCAAGGAATTAAAAATTAAAAATTAAAAAGTTGCCGTATATGGGTGTTAAATGAGCCTTTGGGGGCTCATTTAATGCTCAGTACGAAGGAACGGATATGGAACGGTGAGTATGTGGAGCTGTTAAAATTGTTGCACAGAGAGGTTCGTGCTAAAGAGGGTTCCAAGGAGGAGGAGTTCGAATTGGCTAAGTGCCCTAAGGTACCTCTTACTATTGAAAATTGGACGGCGGCCTTTTTGATTTATGCCAGCGTCTACTGTGAAAAGTTCCCTGAGCGCTGCGTTTCATTATTCAAGTACATGGATGTTATACGAAAAGCTCAACTTACCAGGAATGATTATGCTTGGGCTCAATATGATGAGGAATTTAGGGCGCGTATGGCATGGGATCCCGAGGCAAAATGGGGTGAGTTGGACTCTGACCTGTGGCAGCACACCATGGGTTCATCCGCCACTGGTAGAACGGTGTTTACAGCCAGTGGTCTTCCTTTGGTCTATCGTCCCTTTCAGTCCCGTCCCACCCAGGGAGGGGTGGGAGCCAACTCGAACACCCAGTCGCCTACAGGCACATGTTGGGACTTTAACAGAGGGACATGTAACAGAGAGTTCTGTAAGTTCCGTCACGAATGTTCACAATGTGGTAGGAAGAACCATCCGTTATCCCGTTGCTGGGGTCCTAGGTCTTCCGGGGGTCCCCAGGTTTCCCAACAGAGTTCAGGAACTTTCGTGCCACCACAACAACCTCCAGCTCCCAGGGGAGGGAAGTCTTCATCCGGTGCTGGGCCCAAAGGCTCATACACCGGTTAATGTTGATCACTTGGCTGCCGCTTTGCGGGATTACGAGCCTGCTGAGCTGCGGTCGGTTTTGTTATCGGGTTTCCAGTTTGGGTTTCGGTTGGGATACGAAGGACCGCGTATGAGACGTTGGTCTAAGAATTTGAAGTCAGCAGGCAAACACCCTGCTATTGTACGGTCTAAACTGGATAAGGAAGTGAGCGAAGGTAGGATGGCGGGCCCCTTTGATGACTGGCCTTTGGCGAATCTGATTGTATCCCCTATTGGTGTGGTCCCTAAGAAGGAGCCTGGTCAGTTCCGACTCATTCAGCATCTATCATGGCCTGAAGGTGAGTCTGTAAATGACTTCATTGACAACGAAGCTGCATCGGTGTCTTATTCTTCTGTTGATGTAGCTATGCAATTGGTTGTCACGGCGGGCCCTGATGCTCTGATGGCAAAATGCGATATCAAATCCGCATTTCGACTGCTTCCAGTCCATCCTGAAGATTGGTGTCTTCTGGGCATCCATTTTCTAGGAAAATGGTACGTGGACAAAGCTCTGCCAATGGGTTGTTCTATGTCCTGTGCGTTGTTTGAAACTTTTAGTACGTTTCTGCAATGGTGGTTTACTAAACAGAGTGGATATGAACTGGTCACACATTATTTGGACGATTTCTTCTTTGTGGGTACTGCAAATTCGCTGATCTGCCAAGCTGCTCTCACATCGTTTCAATCCTTGATGAGTCATTTAGGTGTGCCATTGGCTCCTGAAAAGATCATGGGCCCTTGCGCGACCATGTCTTTTTTGGCGATCGAACTTGACTCGCATTTGATGCAAGCTCGTCTTCCCTTGGACAAAAAACAGAAAATGCTTGATCTGGTTGGAGTTATGTTGAGAAAAGAGAAAGTGTTTGTGAGAGAGATACAAGTTCTGCTGGGACACCTTAATTTTGCCTGCAGGGTGGTCAGGGCGGGTAGGACTTTCTGTAGGAGGTTAGGCAGAGCTTTGTCTGGTTATTCCCTTCCACATCATCGGGTGAGGCTGTCTGCGGGGGTCAAGGAGGACTTACGTATGTGGGTCTTCTTTTTACATTCCTTCAACGGTGTGCCTTTATGTCGGGAGGTGGATTGGTGCTGGGATGTACAGATATTCTCGGATGCTGCAGGCAGTGAAGGTTTTGGTCTTTATTGGCAGGGAAGGTGGTGTGCCCAACAGTGGCCGGAACAATGGAAGACTGGTGGCAGAAGTATTGCCTTTCTGGAACTCTTCCCTGTCGTTGTGGCCGTTACTTTGTGGGGTACGGATTTGGCCCACAAGAAGGTTCTTTTCCGCATCGACAATATGGCTGTGGCGCAAGTAATTAACAAACAGTCGGCCAGGGATCCCCAGGTTCTGAAGCTCCTTAGAGTGTTTGTGTTGGGATGTCTGAAATATGATATCTGTTTTCGGGCCCTGCATGTTCCTGGCGTGGACAGTGACATTGCGGATGCTTTGTCTCGTTCACAGTGGGAGAGATTCCGTGGGCTTGCTTTGGAGGCAGACGAGGAGCCGACTCCCATGCCGGACCACCTGTGGACGGTAGGCAACACCGGGTCTTTCAACTGGTTTTAGGTTCTTTGGCTCCCTCCACGAGAACAGCGTACGAGTTGGCCTGGGCGGAATTTTTAGAGTCGGGGCGTGTTGGAGGGAGCTGGATTGGCAACGATCTGAAGATGTGGTTCAGTTTATTTTATGTATGATGGACAGGAATTTATCTAGAATTGCTATTTCTGGCAAGCTAGCTGGTATTTCTTTTGTGGGTAAGCTTTTGTGGGGATACTCTCCGTCGGCTGGGGAGTTGGGTAGGAGGATGTTGGAAGGGTGGTCTAGGGAGAGGGGTGCTGTGCGTTCTTTGCGATCTCCTTTGTCGTGGCAAAAGCTGTTTCAGGTGATTTCTGTGCTTCCGGTTGTTTGTTCTGATAGAGTGGAAGCTTGTTTGTTCTCTACTTTGATGGTGTGGATGTTCTTTGGCTTTGATTATCCTGTTTACCCTGTCTGATTCTGTTTTCTTTTTCAGGTTCTGTGGCTGGTCCTCGGGCTGCTTTCCTCACAGTATGGATCGTGGGCCATTCCTTCGTTAAAAGAGCTGAAGTGCAAGCTCGTCAAAGTTATTTTGGTTCATCCTTGGGTTTTAATGATCGTTTATTCAATGTGGTTTGGAAAGGAAAAGGGGGCATGTTATGGAAGGAATTGATCCCTGCACTTAATTCTTGGTTAGTAAGGGGGGTTTGCCCGGACGTGTTTGTGATTCACTTAGGAGAGAATGATTTGGGTTCTGTAAAAGGGGTTGTTCTGCTTCGGGCGATCAAAAAAGACTTGGCTTTATTGCACAAACAGTGGTCGGGGTGCCACGTGTTGTGGACAGAATTGGTGCCGCAGAGGGTTTGGAGGAATGCGGTGAAGCCGAAGGCGGTGGACAAATCTCGGAGGAAGGTGAATTTGGAGGTTTCCAGGTTCTGCAGGGACCTGGGTTTCGGTCGTATAGTTCATGGTGACATCAAATACGATGCGGTGGAATTTTTTAGGGGTGACGGAGTACATTTGTCACAAATGGGTATGGATTTATATCTGCTGGAGTTGCGGGAGGTTTTGTCTCGCTGTCTGACCGTGCATCAGTTTGTCGGAGAATAATGGGTGTTTTTGTGTCTTTTCTGGTATTGGCTTGCTCTCTCTTTTCGGGCGTCCCCCCCCCTCCCCCCTGTTTTTTGGTTGATGTGGGGGGCAGAAAGGTGGGGCTCTCTCCTAATCAGTCTTTCCCCCCACGGCTTTCTGGATGGCGGTTTGCTATGTTATTGTCAGTTTTGGGCCAGGTTTGGACCAGTTGGTTGTAAAGTAGGACCTTGTTGGGGGATGTTTCATACTGATTGAGGTGGGGTTCGGAGATTATGGGTCGGGGGATATGATCTGTTGGTTTATAATCGGGGATGTGATATTTTGTATTTGATAAGGTGATGTTATAATGTTATTTGGGGTTTGTATGGTTTATGTGTTTGGGTATGTACGGGTGGGGGCGGGTGTGATGGAGGGTGTGGGGTGGGGCGGGGTTTGAGGTTTTGAAATAAAGACGAACAAATCATTGGTTGTGGTTTAGATTGTGAGGCGGTTGCCGAGTTTGTGTATTTGTAAATATGCACCTGTTCCAATAAAGCGGCCTTTTTCACACTTCATTGGTTTTTTGGTCTGCTCACTCTCCCCCACCCCTCTCTCCCAAGGGGGGCTTGGGGGAGGGCAGCCGACCCCTGGGAGGTCTCCTCCCCCGGGCGGTTTGGGAGATCAGGGTGGGGGCTTCCCTTCTAGCAGATTCCATTTGGGCTCCTTTTGGGCTGGTTTTTAGTTGTATTGTGCGCTGCCTATAAATGGGCGTGTTCCCGTTTTACGGGCACCATTTTGGGCTTTGGTGACCTGGTGGCCGGTTTGATCTTAGATATTTTTGTCCCTCCCTCCCTCCCTGTTTGGGGCTTTTCTGATTTTATTCATTATTTTGTTTGGCTGCTGTATGGGACATGTGGGCATGGGTTTTTGGCTTTGTTCTTTTGTCGCTTGGGACAGGTGCGTGGCGGTTTGCTATGTTATTGTCAGTTTTGGGCCAGGTTTGGACCCGTTGGTTGTAAAGTAGGACCTTGTTGGGGGATGTTTCATACTGATTGAGGTGGGGTTCGGAGATTATGGGTCGGGGGATATGATCTGTTGGTTTATAATCGGGGATGTGATATTTTGTATTTGATAAGGTGATGTTATAATGTTATTTGGGGTTTGTATGGTTTATGTGTTTGGGTATGTACGGGTGGGGGCGGGTGTGATGGAGGGTGGGGAGTGGGGGCGGGGTTTGGGGTTTTGAAATAAAGACGAACAAATCATTGGTTGTGGTTTAGATTGTGAGGCGGTTGCCGAGTTTGTGTATTTGTAAATGTGCACCTGTTCCAATAAAGCGGCCTTTTTCACACTTCATTGGTTTTTTGGTCTGCTCACTCTCCCCCACCCCTCTCTCCCAATGCACACACGCGACCATATGCAGATTAAAATAGGCCAAGCAAGTGTTTTTCTGTGGTGTGCTTAATGCCTCATGTATATTCGATTTGATCTTCTGTGGAGTGCAGAAGAATGCACGCACTTGGTTTTAAGTCCACACATGTACAAGGACAGACTTTGTGGCACAGGGCAAAGCCACATATCTTGCCCCGCGTGGCAGCATTTCACAAAGGGCCTCTAAGAGCAGTTAACTCAACAGAGTCCTCGGTGTGACTGTGAAATTTCTTTCCGGGTCCGTCAAGCAGTTGAGCCCCCCATTGCCCCCTTCAAATGCCAGCGCTCATCTCCTCGAGGTCTTGCAGTCTGCCTTCAATCGCAGTCGATCTTTCTGTTACAGACAACGTTTAACATATTCTGCTTAGAAGAAGAGAAACCAGTTTAATGTGCCCCTTGTTAACCAATGTGCTGTGTATGTGAAGGGCCTGCTTTTGTTCTGTACAACTGGTATGGGAATATAATGTCTACTTTGGCTGCACTTATTTACAACTAGCAGCCCGCCCCAGCATTGCCCGGGGCAGAAGGGGGCTGGGGGCAGCATTTCAGGCTTGTTTGCACTCCTGCCCCGGCCCCGGCCCCCGCCCGCCACAACATTGTCTGTGTCCCGGACAATGTCGTGGCGGGCGGGGGCCGGGGCGGGAGTGCACGCAAGCCTGAAATGCTGCCCCCAGACCCTGAGCCTTACCGCAGTTGTTCCGGGCCAACCTCCCACACCGGCTCCCTCCCGTCCCGTGTCCCAGAGCCTTACCTGAGCCGCCGCTCCTCCCCGAGCTCCTCACTTCACCGCTGCTCCTCATCGTCATCACGTACGTTGCGGCCAGCGCTACGTCGTGGCCGTCAGCGTCGCGGCCGGCGCTACTTTCAGGGCACTACTTTTTTTTTAAAGTTATATTTTTAAATTTACGTTTTTTTTATTGTCTATAGCCTATGTCTATCTGTACACCCTGAGGATTACAACAATGTATTGGGTGTGCGGATTAACGCTGTGGTTCCCGAGTTTACCTTGCCAAAAGGTTTGTGTTCTCTCTTTATAATAGTAGTATAGATTTTGCTTTTTTAACGCTCCCATGATTTCCAACAGCCATTACAGTATTTTAAGCACTCTTTTATAATTATTCCATATGAATAGTGTGCATTCAGGGGGATTTGTGACCCAATAACTGGTCTCACAATCTGTCTGCACCTCATAAAAGGGGTTGTTTTTAATTAGTGCTCTTCAAACTACAAAGTTCTTGTGACCTCATAAAAAATAAGATGATGTATGGCAAGACAATTTGAAGCATCTATCATTTCGATATAGTTGGCTGAGTAGATGGCTTGATGGGGAGCATGTGTAGATGAGTTGAGTCTACCTAGATTGGTGCGTGGAAAGATGGATGAATGGACAGACGGATACATGGATGGGTGGAGGAATGAGCGATATGCTGGGGTTGGCTAGAAGCTTTTGTGATTCACCAGTGGTGAAACGACACATAGATGGATGGGAGTGCTTAACAGTTACAGGAGAGTGTGTCCAGAAGGATGAGTGGATACATACATGAATGAATGCTCCATATGATGGACAAAGGAATGGATGATTTTCTAGTGAATGGATACATGGATGGATGGGTGGGAGGGTGAGTCTCTAGAAGAATGTATGTACGTATGCATGAACAGATGAATGCAGGGTATGAAGGAAACATGGATGAATTAATAGGGGATGATTTGGTAAATGATGCATGGGCTGAATGCCCTTACGTAGGCCGGACTTGCTCACTACGTAAAATTCATCCCCAGGTTTTACGCCCACCACTTTGAAATTTCACCAGCCGCCACTGGGTGTATCCCGAAGAATGTTCAACAAATGGAGTGGTATCTTGTACATAGGAGGGACATGACTGAACTATTGGTTGAAGAAAAGTATCAAGGTAATGTCCAAGTGAATCATGTGTAGACCCACAACCAGAGACAATGGGTCTCAATGGGGGGTCCGTAAGGCATTTGTGGATTTTTGGCAACATGTACAGACGAAGTCTGTGCGTTGACGAGTTGACAAACATTCTTTAGTTTTGGAGTTAATCCATTTAATTTCATTGGCATGTGACAAGATGATTTCCAACACACTCAAAAATTCATTGGTAGGATCATGAGGTAAAGGCAAATAAGTAGACTAGTCTTGGAACATACTCTCAACTTTTTCCTCATATTTTTTACAATCCATGACCACTATAGCGCCACCTTTGTCTGCTTTAGTGAAGTGTAAAGATGTATTGGTTTGTAAAGATTGTAATGCTGTTCTCTCTCCTCGTGATGAGTTGGAAGAAACACGTGATGAGGAAGGTAACCTAGTAATATCTGGTTTAACCAATGTTTCAAAAAGATCAATGGTTTTGTGCGAGATGGGTGGAACAAAAGTACTCTTAGGTTTAAATTCAAGGTACTCATCCTCATCTTGAGGGGCATGTGCAGTCTCAAAAGTGGAAAAAAAGTGTCTTAATCTCAGTTTTCTAGTAAATCTGAACAAAGCAACTTGGGAATCTAAACTCTTGGGTTGGTTGGTGGGTACAAAGGAACATCCTTTATTGAGTTCTGGCTCTTAGGAAGTTGCTTAGATGAAATGTTC
The DNA here is from genome assembly GCF_964263255.1 of Lissotriton vulgaris. NCBI lineage: Eukaryota > Metazoa > Chordata > Amphibia > Caudata > Salamandridae > Lissotriton > Lissotriton vulgaris. Next base: position 583,766,435 of record NC_141695.1, read on the forward strand.
ACTACTAGTGTTTCTTTGTCCGACATGGTTTCCCCGAATCGATGGCCTCTACGGGTTTGACTGACTCTGTTGTTGCCTCTAATGGTGGTTGACTGGCAGCCGGGCTGGTCACCAAAAAAGAAACCTTAGTGGTGCTAGAACTCCCTGTTGCGATGTCGCCAAGAGGCAAGGTAGTGGTGGAGGGCACTGGTGGACGAGAATCTGAGTGTCAGTGACAGAAGCTACCCTCTCCTCAGAGGAGGTTGTCCCTTGTTTCTGCCAACTGTGTTTTTGGGCATATACCTCAGCCCATGAATACACTTCATCAAGTTTATAGTCGATGGTATCACGATGAAATTTCCTCACTTTACGCTCATGGATATCCTTAGCATAAGCGTCAAGTTTAGTGTTGATATTATTAAGAGTAGTGGTGCCAGGAGTCAGTTTCCATATGTTGAACTAAATTAGCCTGAAGATCTTTAATTTCAGATTCAAGCCCCACTAATACTTGAGACAACTCTTCCACTATTAAAAGAATAAGGTCTAGGGAGCACTTATTTAAAATCGCATACCGCATTTCCATGAATTTTTTATTCATTTTGAAAAGCATTGGTTTGATAGCCAGAGGCAGTCCCCTTGGTATGCGACTAGCTCTATGATACTGAATGAGGGTAGTGGCATGCAGGCGTTGATTTATCTCTCTGTGCATAAGATATTCTAATTGCCGAATTTGCTGCTGGATAGTACCCGAGGAAGTTTCAAACTTCCTGACCTCCTTCTTTGCCTTTACCTCATGATCCTACCAATTAATTTTTGCGTGTGTTGGAAATCATCTTGTCACATGCCATTGAAATGAAATGGATTAACTACAAAACTAAAGAATTTTTGTCAACTCGTCAACACGCAGACCTCGTCTGTACATGTTGCCCAAAATCCACAAATGCCTTACGGACCACCCATTGAGACCCATTGTCTCTGGTTGTGGGTCTATACATGATTCACTTGGACATTACCTTGATACTTTTCTTCAACCAATAGTTCAGTCATGTCCCTCTTATGTACAAGAAACCACTCATTTGTTGAACATTCATGCTAAGGATATCCATGAGCATAAAGTGAAGAAATTTTATCGTGATACCATCGACTATAAACTTGATGAAGTGTATTCTCGGGCCGAAGTATATGCCCAAAAACCCAGTTGGCAGAAACAAGGGACAACCTCCTCTGAAGAGAGTTTAGCTTCTGTCACTGACACTCAGATGTCTCGTCCCCCGGTGCCCTACACCACTGCCTTGACTCTTAGCGTCATCACAACAGGGAGTTCTAGCACCACTAAGGTTTCTTTTTTGGCGACCAGCCCGGCTGCCAATCAACCACCATTAGAGGCAACAACAGAGTCAGTCAAACCCGTAGAGGCCGGGAGGAGGAGCTTCGCGCACAACCAAGATGGCTGCGTGAGCAAAGGGCTCCAGAGACCCTCGCTGCCTCCCGCATTTATCCTGTAATATATCCTGTCCTTAATTGATGACTTTGTGTAGATGAACCACGGGTGAGGCGAAACCTGTGATCGGATTTTGAATCGGACACTGAGAACCGAAGCTACAGCGCTCTGAAAGGCGAGGCCTGCCCTGAGATGACGCCTGGGGCTCGAGTTGGCATTGTGCCCGAGCTGTAATTGATCAACATCGGCTCTTTAGGGAGACGGACTGGCGGTCCGATCAACTTTCACTTTTGTTTCTGGTGATCTTGTCGGGTAGCTGTCCCCCCGGACTGGAGACTATTACTTTACTTGGCACACCAGAGTGCTTTCTTGACTGCAGTATCGGTAATAAGCCTGGCCTGTTCCCTCTGACCGCCACTGCTCCTTTGTCTCAAGGATCCGGGGTCGCCATCTTTTGCCGCTGCACATCCGCCTCAAGTGCCTTGCAATGGCAAGCAAGTTTGAGGGAGAAAAGCCGAAAACTAAGAGCACGCGGCCAGGTGGCTACACCCAGTCCAATAATATGGATCGGTACGCTCAGACTAAGGGATCTTCCAGCAGACCAGGTAGGGCGCTGGAGGACACGAGAGGCACACCCTCCTTGTCAACCGAGTTAAACCTGCAGGACGTTATGGCCGCCATTGACAGAACTAAATCCTCCTTTGGACAACAGATGGAGACCCTCGCTCTCAAATTGGACATGGTGGCTATAGACGTCAATCTGATCCGAACTGATTTGTCCAAAACAAACAAGAAAGTTAAGTCTTTGGACATCAAGACTGCTAGCTTGACGAGGGATGTCACCGACCTGCAGACAGAGGTCCGCAATCTGCGGACCTCAACGATCTCTTTGCTCGTCGTCTGGACGAGTTCAAGGGGAGAGCTAGACGGAATAACGTCCGCATTATAGGGGTCCCGGAAAAGGCGGAGGATCCTGCAGCTGATCTCTTTGTGGAAAATCTCATAGTCACCCACCTCGCACCTAAAGGACTGAGTAAGTTTTTCACAGTTGAGCGGGCCCACAGAGTTCCGTGTGGCAAACCTAAGTCGGGGGTCCCACCGCGGCCTATTATTGCTAGAATATTCAACTTCAGAGATCGGGACGCTATTCTGCAGGCTTCGCGGATGGGTGGGCCTATGAAGTTTGAAAATACTACTGTGAGTTTCTACCCGGACTTCACGCAAGTGGTCCAGAAACAGAGATTAGGTTTCATGGGTGTCAAAAGGAGACTGAGAGACATGGGCCTAAAGTATGCGATGCTCTTTCTGGCCAAATTGAGAATTGAATTTGAGGAGCGGACATACTTTTTTGACCGACCCGAGGTGGTGGCGGACTGGCTAGACACTTTGCCCAATCAACGTGGCCAAGAGGGACAATCTGGCGGAGCAGGAGGCGGATCGGATGAGCAGGAGTAGGCGCTTGGCCTTCGATTTCTGGATCCTCACGTTGTGCCTCGGACAGTGGTTCGCTCATCTAGTTGTGTGATCTGAAGTGACAATTAGGGGGTGGCGGGGCTATTGGTGGGTCTTCTCCTCCTCTGTTTTACTTTTTGTAGTTTAGTTTGATGCTAGGGCGACAGGCACACTGCAAGTTGGGGTGGCTTTTTAGTCTCACACAGGGGTGCAGGGTGGGGGGGTCTGTAATGGGTTGTGGTTTGAGGGTGGGGGGTTCTTGTTTGGGTGTTTGGGTTCTTTGCAAGGCAACGTATTGTTTCATCATCTGATTGAAGTGCTGAGTTCTGGAGAGGGATGGATCTGTTTACATTTCCGGGATGGGGGGTAGGGGATTGAAATTGATTAGTTGGAATGTGAATGGGCTGGGGGATAGGATAAAACGTGGGGTGGTGTTGCAATTGTTGAAACGTTTTTCCCCTGATTTGATACTCCTCCAAGAAACACACTTGATAGGCAACACTTGTCATGCTATGAATAGGAGGGGATATCGTTTGGTCGCCCATGCTGGGTTTACCTCTGGATCTAGGGGGGTAGGTATCCTTATAAAGAATTCCCTCCCGCTAGAGATTGACGCAACAGTTCTGGACGATAGAGGGCGCTATGTCGCTCTTACTGGGAGGTGGGAGGGTCGCACCCTTTCCCTGGTTTTGGTGTATGTTCCCCCAGGCTTGCAGTCAACTACCTTTGCGGACCTTGGGCGAGTCATCCTTTCTCTTCCCGAAGGGACACTGTAAATGGATGGTGACTTCAATTCAGTGGTGTCCGGTAGAGAGGATCGACATCCTCCTCGGGACCTCACAAGTGCCCAGACCTGGCTCCGCGGTTTCATAAATACGCTGGGCTTGGTAGACTGCTGGCGGCTGTTACATCCCGCCCAGCACCAATATACTTTCCATTTGGGCGCTCATGGTAGCCTTTCTAGGATTGATGATGTATTGGTGCCCACAGCACAGACCCTCTCTGTCACCGAGGTCAGGCATCTGGCGCGGGGTATGTCCGACCACTCTCCTGTGTGGCTTCAAATGGATTTACAAGCTGGGGCTGTGGGGCGGGTGACCCCGATCAACCCCTGGTATCTTCGGAACCCTAAAACCTGTGCTGCCCTGGTTAAGTCTCTTGACCAGTATTTCATGGAAAATGAGGGTTCTGTATCGTCTGCTGTGTCGCTTTGGAGGCTTTCAAAACTGTTATTAGAGGCCAGGCGTTGTCTTTGATCGCTGGTGCGAAAAAACGCAGAAATGAAGAAGTGTAAAGATTGAAACTGAGATTGTGGATCTGGAGCGGGACCTGGAGTGGGGGGTTACCCGTTCAAAGCTGCATGTTTTGCGTCTCAAGCAACTGGATTACAAGGCTTTGGTCACGGATGCGGCTAAGGTTATGAGTCGGGAGCAGCATGGTCATTTGTATGATGTTGGAGATAAGGCCGGTAAATTGATAGCATGGCTGGATAAGAAAGATAGGGCGAGTTGTGTGGTGCCGGTAATCGAGAAAATGAATGGCGAGCGGGTTACCGACCCCGGGGAGATCGCTCAATGTTTTGCGGAGCACTTTCAGGCAGTCTATTCCCCTGTGTCGGTGTGGCCGGAGGAGGACTCGCATTTGTTATTACGTGATATTGCGTTGCCTCGCCTGTCTGACCCAGATAGGGAACTTATGGAGTCGTCGATAACTGCGGATGAGGTGGCTCTTGCTATTCGCTCTTTGCGATCGGGGAAGGCTATGGGACCTAATGGTATCCCCATTGAACTTTATAAACTGCGCCCTGACAAGATGGCTCCTTACTTACAGGATATGTTTGTGGAATCGCGCGAGAGAAGCTCCTTTCCCGATGATCAGCGTTTAGCTACCATAGTGGTGATTCACAAGGAAGGGAAGCCAAGGGATTGTGTGCTTCTTATAGGCCGATATCTCTTTTAAACGCTGAGCCTAAGATTCTCGCGAAATTGTTGGCTAATCGATTAATAACTGTGATTAGCGAGTTGATTCATCCAGATCAATCTGGTTTTATCCCGCACAGAAACACAGCTCTGAATCTTAGGCGGTTGCATGGTGTTCTCGCGAGGGCTGCGACGTTGCGTGAGCCGGCCATCTTGGCTTCCTTGGATGCCACGATGGCGTTTGATACCGTGGAATGGCCGTATTGTTGGCCGCCTTGGCTAAGTTTGGATTTGGTCCAGGTTTTATCGGCTGGGTGCGGCTCCTCTATGAGGACCCCCTGGCGCAGATTGTTGTTAATGGGCGGGTTTCCAAGCCGTTCGGTCTGGGGAGAGGTACGCGACAGGGTTGTCCCTTGTCGCCGCTTCTGTTTTCCCTGGCCCTCGAGCCCCTCGCTGCATGGATTAGGTGGGAGCCCTCGATGAGAAGTATTCAGTGGTCTCCTGATTTTGAAGATCGCATCTCCCTCTATGCAGGTGATATCCTGCTGTACTTAACATCGCCCCGGAAATCACTGATAGTGTTGTTTGATGTATTAACCTCCTTTGGTTGGAACTCGGGCCTAGTCATAAATTGGACAAAGTCTTATCTATATGTACTTTGTGGTGAGGTCCCCCTTCTTCCGCGTGATTGTCCCATCCAGGTGACGCAGTCGGGGTTTAGGTACCTCGGTATTTATATCTCACTGGACCCAGTGGCTCGTTATGAGCAGAATCTGATCCCTCCGTTGAATAGGTTAAAATTGGACGTGGCGGGTTGGCGTAAGCTCCCGCTTTCGCCGCTCGGCCGTGCAGCTCTTTTCAAGATGATGTCTTTGCCGCGCTTCCTCTATGCTCTCCAAAACACTCGAGACATAGTTCCGGCTAGTTATTTTCGTACAGTGGAGGGTCTCCGGAGGAAGTTAATCTGGGATGGTAGATCCCGTATCGCGCTCGCTAAGCTAACACTCCCGTGGTACAATGGGGGTATCGCTCTCCCTGACATCAAGCGCTATTATTGGGCGTCTCAATTGAGCGCCATTAATCATGGCATGTATGGACCCAAATTGAACCCCGCGTTTGCTATGGACAGGTGGTTGTTACCTGGGGGTGATTATTATAGAGCACTGTATTCGAAATCGGCGGGTCGGGATCTGTCGGGACCTACGAGGACCACGGTGCTTATGTGGTACAACGCGAATAATGCGATGGAATGGAAAGATCGCATGACTCTGGCGACCCCGCTTTTCGCATCTGAGAGGCTGGGTAACCTGTGGAAGACCAAGGGGTTTGAGAAGTGGGACCTGATTGGTATCAGCAAGGTGGGGGACCTCTGGGTCAAGGGAAACATCAAATCATTTGAGGAGCTGAAGACAGAATTTCAATTAAGTGACAGGGAATACTTACGATATGTTCAGGTCCGTCATGCCTTGAAGTCTGTTTACTCAGAGGGTGAGAAGATCCCGGAGTCGTTTCCGCTTGAGGACAGTGTGCTGGATGGTCATGTGCCTGATAGTACTATCTCCTTGATCTACAAGAGACTAATTAACAATAGGGCTGACCTACTGATACAGCTCCGGGACTTATGGACCCGGGACGGCCTATAGTTAGATGACGAGGACTGGCAGTCGGCGATCTCCTCCCCCAAGGAGGTCGCAATTCCGGCTCGTCTCCGGTTAGTGCAGCTCAAGATACTCCACAGTATCTATGTAACTGGCCCCGGTCTGGTTAGAATGGGATTCTCTGAGGAGGGGTTGTGCAGGCGGGGATGCGGGCTGGTTGGGACGTTTCTCCACATTATCTGGGAATGCCACGAGGTGACTGTATTCTGGAATGAGGTGCATAAAAAGATGGAGGAAGTCACAGGTGGAGAAGTGTGGCTCAATGAAGTGGAGAAGTGTGGCTCAATGATTAGAGCGGCAGACCCTGATGCAAGGTCTAGCCCGGGACCAGGGTTCAATTCCCCGCCTCGGCGGGTCTTGGGCTCAAAATTCCACGGACCTGATAATTCTCGCCTCGGTGCCTATTCCAATCAGGGAGTCCCACTCTGCAACTCTGGGCAATAGCTTGCTTAATCTACACAACGGCCCCCACAACGCTAAGGATGCCTGGCCTCCACCTTGGGGGTGCCCAGGAGTGGACGCCTCACAGGGAAAGCCAGGATGGGTTCCATAGCGGTATTCGTACAAGCGCCTTGAGACCCTTGCAGGTGAGTAGTGCGCTATACAAGTATCAATTTACATTACATTTACATTACAGGTGTTGCTCTTTTGCCCGAGGCCAGGCGCTGTTTGTTAAATGTTTGGGAGCCGACAGATTACAATACGGCACAGACTCAGTGGGCAACCCTTGGGAATATGATCGCTAAAAGGTATATAGCACAGTTTGGGGGTCCCACAGGCCACCAACAGCTGAAGCATGGAGGGAAAGTATGGACTGGGAGATGTTTAGGGAGAAAACAGTATACGTTGCTCGGGGGCGACCCCGGAGTGGAGCAAGATATGGGGTCCCTGGAACAGTTATCATGGTGACATTTGCACTCCTCCTAATGTGACCAATACTGATGCTCCACATTTTCCCCCATACCTCACGTTCCTACCTCTGTATTATCTTAACATCGGATTGTCTCTTCACTCCCCTCCTTCCCTCTCCCATTGTCGATTGAATATGATTCTGTACTGCCTTTTCCTCCCTCGTATGAACCGGTATTTTGTACATTGTATTTTATTGCCTTGTTTGTTTATAATTTTTCAATAAAAAGAAACAAAAAAAAAACCCGTAGAGGCCATCGTTTCAGGAAAACCACGTTGGACAAAGAAACACTAGTAGTGAACATTTCATCTAAGCAACTTTATAAGAGCTAAATTGCGGAACTCAATAAAGGATGTTCCTTTGTACCCACCAACCAACCCAAGAGTTTAGATTCACAAGTTGCTTTGTTTAGATTTACTAGAAAACTGAGATTAAGACACTTTTTCCCAATTTTGAGACTGCATATGCCCCTCAGGATGAGGATGAGTACCTTGAATTTAAACCTAAGAGTACTATTGTTCCACCCATCTCCCACAAAACCATTGATCTTTTTGAATCATTGGTTAAACAAGATATTGCTAGGTTACCTTCATCATCATGTGTTTCTTCCAACTTATCACGAGGAGAGAGAACAGCATTACAATCTTTACAAACCAATACATCTTTACACTTCTCTAAAGCAGACAAAGGTGGCGCTCTAGTGGTCATGGATTGTAAAAAATATGAGGAAAAAGTTGAGAGAAGGTTGCAAGACTCATCTACTTATTTGCCTTTACCTCATGATCCTACCAATGATTTTTTGCGTGTGTTGGAAATCATCTTGTCAAATGCCATTGAAATGAAATGGATTCACTCCAAAACGAAATAATTTTTCTCAACTCGGTTTCCGCACAGACCTCGTCTGTACATGTTGCCCAAAATCCACAAATGCCTTACAGACCCCCCATTGAGACCCATTGTCTCTGGTTGTGGGTCTATACATGATTCATTTGGACATTACCTTGATACTTTTCTTCAACCAATAGTGCAGTCATGTCCCTCTTATGTACAAGATACCACTCATTTGTTGAACATTCGACGTGATACACAAATTCCTGAAAGTGGTGACATCTGGCTGTGTACAGTTGATGTAGTGTTGTTGTACACTTCCATTCCTCACCTTGAAGGGATCGAGGCGATTGAATGGGCATTACTTAGAGAAGACAACATTAAGGCTAGCAAAATTATTTTGTTGGAAATACTCCATTTCTGTCTCTTTCACAGCTATTTCAATGAAAGGGACAATTTTTTCTTCAGACTAATGGCAAATCAATGGGCTTTTCAGGGGCCCCCACTTATGCTAATATCTACATGCTTAAGTTCGAAACTGAGCACATTTTATCTAACCCACAATGGACCTCCAATCTGATTGTATATCGCCGTTACATTGATGATATTCTTATCATCTGGCACGGGTCACGGAGCGATTTGGAAAATGTGGTTCACAAACTCAGTGACATTAACCCAAGGACTCAATTCACTAACCAAATTGATTCATGTAGGATAGCATTTCTGGATGTTTTACTTACTCAGTCCCACCGCACCATTGAAACTTCCATGTTTACTAAATCCACTGACCGTAATAACGCTTTACTATATCAAAGTTTTCATCCTTGGTCACTAAAACGTCACCTTCCCTATTCGCAATTTTTGCGGACCACCTCTAACACTGAGGCTGGAATGCTGACGATCATAGAATCCAAAGACAAGTTCTTGAAAGGGGTTATCACCTGTATTTGTAGATCAAGCAATTAACAGGTCCTCAGAATTGTGTCGTGAAGATATGTTGAAGAAGAAAGTTAAATCATCTACACCCACTAGGGAAGTATTTGTTTCCACATACTCAACACATTCAAAGTTGCTGAAATCTATCATTTCAGATAGATGGATTCTTCTTCAATCTGAACCAGATTTCAAAGGCATGTTCTCTGAGCCTCCTTTGTTTGCCTATAAAGGATCCAACAATCTCAAATAAATTTTGAATAGACCCCAACAAATACCAACTATCTCTGTAAAAGGGATGACTAAATGTATGAATTGTTCACACTTCAACAAAGTCATTACTGGTAAATTGTTATCCCATCCATGATCACGCAAAAAAATTCCTTTGAATTTTAATGCCAATTGCAACAGTCACCATATGATTTATTTAATTAAATGCCCATGTGATTAATATTATGTTGGGAAGAGTGAAAGATCACTTCGCACTCGAATCACTGAGCACAAGAGCTGGATTAGGACTAACACCATCAGTTCTCCTATAGCCCAACATTGGCAAGCTCTTAAACACAGAATAGCTCAACTTAGATTCGGGGTTTTAGAAGTTGTTGAGAATCGTTCTGACAGAGACATGTCTATATTGTTATCACAACGTTAAACTTACTGAATCTGGTACATGCAGACACTGTCCCCCTTGGGGCTGAATGACAAATGTGAACTGTCTTGCTTTCTATGAATGATTTTGATCCTATGTTTGTTACTTCATCATAGTGTTTATACTGTATACCCTGAATTTCTGCATTGTTGAGATTCTATGTTCACCTGTTCTAAAGTATTTGTATGTTGGATAGACCCTATTGTTCCTTTTTTCCTTTTTTCTTCTTTTCATTTTTCTTTAATATTTTCACTCTCCTGTTTCAGGGGACTTTGATTCATCATGACACTGTTTTCGTTTTTAACTTGCGCTGGTTCAACTTGTCAATTGCGTGAAGACATACACTGTAATATGGCCGCCTTCTTTCTTTTTTTCGTTCAGTCTGCTTTTTATCTCTCACACGCTCACTCTCAACACGTTTTTATTGCGTCTACGCGCCGTGGTTCGTTTTTTGCTACCGGTGTTCGTTTACTGGCACACTCCATTGGCGTACTTGCATGTTCCTGGTGAGTTTGCATGGTCTTTTTTTCCTGCTTCCTGTATCTTTTTAATCAGTTTTTGTGTATTCGACCAAGTTTAGCACACCACTTGTCTACAGATACATTGTTTGGTCTATAGCCGCCGCACGTCCGGTGCTCCGGCTTTCTTTAATCTGGATTTGATCATGATCGTGTTCTCCTGTTTATGCGCCCACGTATGCCTTTTTTAGGTAATAGTTTTTTATTCACTACTAACGGTCACAGTGTCAATTAGAGTTGTTTTTGGGCACTTGTGGTTACTGTTCTAATCACCCTGTTTTCTCGCTGTTTCAGTCACGTTTTTATAAACTGCTCGTCTTGCTTCTTCTTTCCTTCTTTACTATGAGCTCATGTTCATTAGATTTTTTGGGGAAATTCTCATTATATTGCATTCATTATTGTTCTACAGATTCCCCTGATGAAAGGCTTGTTTGTTAGCCCGAAATGCATTGGGACTTTTAAAAACTATTATTGATGCTGATGTTAAGCACACCTTCCTGATTTTGTGAATTGCTGAAACACGTTTCAAGAATAAAACAACGCACAGCTACTTATGAAGAATTGATGAGCACTTTGTTTTGATTCATCGGAGTACTTGACTGTGGAATTTTGAGAAATTTGGTAATTAAGTCATGGATTTTGTGAAGAATTGAGTTAACAAATTTGGTACGCTCTGCAGAGTGACACCATTAGCAGTGCATTGGGATTTCCAGATAGTTATCCGGGAACTTTTCTTCACTTTTAAAAAGTAGGCATTTTCTTGTTTAAGAATTCTGTGCAGCTCTGCTATTTGTGTATTGACTGTCTGCTTTTGGAGTGACAGGAGCTGGGGGTGTGCATTCACAGTACACAGTAACAAGGGGGTTGAGGTGTGTCCTGCCTTTCCTGGGTGTCTCATACCTGGGTTGAATAGACCTTGACTGCATATACTGTGGTGGGAGGAGCTTCACTTGCACCTGAATAGGCTGTGTCCCCTTCACACAATTCTGTCTCCATCTCCTTGGTCATGCTGCACCAAAGAGGAAAGAACTGGTTTGGACTGGTCTCAGAGACCATTGCCACAAAGAAAAAAACAGAGAGAATGAAGTATAAGTTTTGGGCCTTAAAACGCAGAGAGTTAGATCACTTCTGGACTCAAAAGTAACCTCTGCCAAGGAGAAGAGCTGGAGAGCTGTAAGGAGTAGTACTGCCCTTTTGTGTGCTTTGCGTTGCTGGGCTGGCCTGCAGTAGCTGCTTCTGGCAAGAAGAGGGCAAAGACTGGAACTTTGCTGTGAACCTGCATGAAGAAGAGCCTCCAAGGGCTTGTGTGTGTGTACTGTTCTGAAGTCTCATGGCCACAAAGTCTTCACCTGTACCCCCTGACTACTCTGTGGACTCCTGTAGTCAAAAGGGCGCCAATACCAGTTCCTGGGCCCTGGGAATTGTGTGGTAGGTGCTTCAAAGAGAAAAAAAAACACAGACACCATCAGCAATGATGGCAGTGATTCTGATACCTGCACCAAGGCTGGGGGCACCACTCTTGAAGTGCACTTGCACCACCCCGCTTGCACTGCGGCTTCGATGCCCTTCAATGCCTGCAGTTATCGGCCATCCCGACACCAGCACTCACACTGACGCCGTCGCCTCCAGCATCACGTTTTCGCAGAGCAAATAACTGATGGGGTGACCTTACAAACTCATCGACATCGCCTATCCGGAACTGACATCTGACCGCTGACACCAGCTTACTTTTGCTGTCCTAGACTCAATGCCTCACCTCCTCATGGACTCATGCCTTGCCTCCCCCATGGCAGAAAGGCAACAGCTTCACCTTGGTACTCATGCCTCACCTCCATGACACCGTGTATCGTTTGTTGACTTTGTTTTCAAGGTATTGTTGTTTGGGGTCCATGTGAGCCTGTGCCCGGCCTGCTCACCTTGCGGTCTACTCTGTATTTTGGATTTGTGCCAGTCACAAGGTCGCAAATGCATCGGTTGGAGCTTTTTTGTTTCTACAGTTCTATTTATGAAGTAACCATTTCAAAAGTGATATCCTGATACATGTATGCTGGATTTTTGTCATTTCTGTCTTCTTTGGGTTTAGATAAAGATACTTTATTTTCCTAAACTGGTGTGGTGTCCATTTGTGGTGTTTTCAGTGTGTTACTGTGTGTGTTTGGGTACGCATACTTTACACATTGCCTTTGGGATAACCCTGTCTCCTCCTGCCAAGCTACCAAGGGGGCGAGCAGGGGTTATCTAAAGTGTGTAACTTGCTTACCCTGACTAGAAGGAAGGTGCATACCTTCTGCTAAATAGAGACCCCCATTTCTAGCACCCCCACACTATACTGGGACCTGTCTGCGTCACTCTTTATGGGGGGACTTGAACCACCCTCCTTAGAATCACAACAGTTACCTTCTTAGACACTCTGGTAGTAACCCATATGCTTGCAAGTTCAGTTGGGTCAGTAAGCTTGCAGTCCAATTGCACAGCCCTTCATAGGTGTTTACTTCACTACCCTTCACTCAACAATCAAGTGACTTACACAAGTAATCCATGAAATCCCCCAGGACTGGTGAGACAGTTTATGACTGTCTCTGAACCTCAACCTGTATTTTACCGAAGTGAGACCATATTTCCTGACAAGGTTTTCCTTCATTGGGGATACCTCATACTGTCCACCTTCTCTAGGGTAAGTGAGGCGTCCCTCCTCTCATCAGGTATATGTCTCCAGAGGCTCTAGAGGCTATCTCCCCAATCCTCCTCAAGGATCCTATACATCTCTAAAGCTACTTCATATGCCTCAAACCAACTGCCTATATCACCCCCACCTCTAAGCTAGGCACCAAGTTTCTGGGTATGTGTACCCTTCCTCCTTCACCGGACACTTTGTTTTTGCTGCCACCATTTCTTCTGGACTCTGGCAGCTGTTTGTCCTTCAAGTCCCTCTCTTCTAAACTCAGTTCATAAGTAAACATTTTTCTCTCCTTCAAGGAACTCTCTGCCTCATCCTTTCTGTCCTCCCCTAACGCTTTTTTCAGCCGCAGCTCATCTCTTGACTGCAGCCAGTATGGCTAACTTGAAGCTTCAGGACCCCCTCAACCCGACTGTCCTTTAACTCTTCAAGACACAGGGTGTCGGAGAATTCATGTCTTCATGCATTTTGATTCAGCAGGAGGCGTCATCTCACTGGACCCTCCTCTCTCCTTTGTAGCCACTGCTGAGCAATTTCCCTCCTACTCATAAGGGTCATCATCCTCTTGGTCCCTTGGTCCTCTGTGGGTCTTCCATGCAAGCTTGCTACCTTATTCTTCATGGCAAGCACCCTCTTCTTACAGACCTCCTTTGGCTTCGCAAGCAAACCCCTAATTAGTCTGTGCTCAACCCTCTGGTAGCTTGGCACAGAGCAGTCAGGCTTAACTTAGAGGCAATGTGTTAAGTATGTTATCAACACTTCAAACAGTAATAACATAAAGACACAACTCTAGAAAAATCCCACACCAAATTAGAAACATAGAATACACTTTAATAACTAAATCAAGACAGAAACGACAAAAGTCCAATCAGTAGAATCTGAGATATGCAGTTTAAAGATTTCAGTAAAAATTGTGTCAAAAAGCACAAAGTGTCAACTGTGGATATCTGGTTGCACTGGACCAGGAAAAAGTCATAAGTTCAGGCTAATCCAGATTGAGTGTGGTCTGGCTACATTAACGCAGTTAGGCCCTCGATACAAGAGTACTTTAAAAGTGGAGCATTGCAAGGTCCCGTGCTGTGGTTCGCGACGCATAGCCGAGGTGATGTGTTGGTTCCGAGGATCTTCAGAGCTGTGATGCCAAGTCTTGCATAGTCATCAAGAATCACATTGATAAGGGTTTGCAATGTGAAGTCCATGGTGAGGATGCATTGCGAAGCCTAGGCAATGCATCGGTTCTGAGGAGCTGCGAGGGGAGGTACAGCTTGAAAACTGATGATGAGATACGTGAAACATGTTGGGGCAAGCCTAGAACTGATAAAAATAAAAAGTGAAAGATGGAATCCTCAAAATAATCAACCACTGCAAAAACTCTGGGATGCATTCCAGTTAATCATTTTGTTGCTCTGTGTGTTTTTATGGTCAGGAAGCATCAATACCTATTAACCTAATTAATGAAAACATATTTGGACGTTGTGTTTTTATATAATTTCTTTAAAAACATTTGAGTGCCTCCTGTTACACACTCGATTTTGGATTTGTAGTGTCACAAGTTAAGGATTAGATTGTTTGCAGCTTCACTGTCTCCTTATACTGTCGCCCTATTCACATAGGTAAATACAGCCGTAAACTTAGATTTATGACCACATTTACCTTAGTGACACCTACCAGCATTTCACGGAGTGATTCCTGACAGGCAACAGGCCATATACATAGAACTCCAGGAGTGCTGAGATATCCATACCTATAAGTCCCATTTAAGGATTGGGATTGAGAGGTGTCAAGGTGTGGTGAGCCTTGGAGGTTCAACACCACCCACAAAGTAATAGGTTTGTGGGCACATTTGTGGGCATTCACAAACCTTCACTTCCGTTTTTCTAGCCTGAAAAGGGTCAGAGATATCCTCCAGAGAAGTGCTGGCATAAATCCATTTCCAAGGTGAAAAGTGACATGGACAATTGCCAAGTTCGGTGGGGGTGTAACGGAAGAGGATTCTGCATGGGCAAAAATATTGTCACTATTTTTCAATTTACACAGAAGATTCCATTCCCACTATGTGGAGTTCTACAAGGGAAAGAACATTGTAATTTTCCATGGAATCTAGATAGGAACCTGTGCTAGATGAAACCATTCTATGCGGATTCCAATCGAAATTTGAAATACTTTATTGATAACATAAAATGATAATTGTAGGTGTCCCACATTTTTCTTAGGAGGTGGCAGCCCACTCCCCCACACTGGCATCACTGACCACCATCACTGGCTCTACCCACGGCCTGCATAGACATTGCTAAATCAAGATTGTAGCGAGCAAACAAGACAGTTTCCCAGGAGGACGGTGACCCCTCCTCCCCCCCTCCTCCCAATCCCCCCTCTTGGATGTTTCCTTGGCGCTTTTCAAAAGCTGTGTAATTGCTTCACACTTTCTAATGGAACTGTAATTACAATTGCCACATAAGTGACCATTGCTCTGCAAATGCAGCAGAAATGACAAGCATTGGATAAGCCTTTTGTAGGAAATTGGCAGTTACTGGCACTACAAGAACCCTGTGCTACATTCAGCCGTAGTGCCAGCGCTCTTAGTCGTGCCGTAATGAACACCCATCCGCTGCCTAAACTAACTCTGACATTTAGAGGCATCTCAGTTTGCAGTACAAGACTCCTAAGTATCATTAAAAAGAAAACTGCAGGAACTCAGCTGGGAGAAGAAAACACTCTTAGGAAATAGGGATGCATTTACCATGCAGCATGAAGTAAAATGTGTGAAAAAATTGTATGCATTAATTTGGCTCCGCCTGATTACAAGTTGTTATGCTTTTCCACTCTTTTTTGCCGGGTGTGGGAGTATCTGATCCAATTTTTGTGGCTTGTAATTCCGATGCAAAAATCACGAAACTTTGGCTACAGCAGCAGCCAACTTCAGGCTGTACTGTTTTCCCCAAAGAAGAGCATACAATGCTCCCTTCTGCTAGAAAAAAGCTTCCTCTTCCCTACAATAGAGTTGGCATTACACCTGTTTCTATTTCCAAGGTGGTTATACAAAACAAAACTCTGCTTTTGCTGAATATTTATGGACTAGTAAAATCAGATCCTACATTTTGGAATGACATTAAAGTTTTAATATCCTCTAACATTATTATTGCAGGAGATTTTAATCAATGGATTGACCCCTTCTCTGATAGACAATCTAAATGTAAATTTAACCCTGACAAATCCCACAAAGCATTCCAATCGGCCATTACCTCTCGATCATTATATGATGTATGGAAAACTTGTAACCCTGATTCTCTTGAGTATACTTTTTTTTCTAATGTTCATCAAACTCGGTCCAGGATTGATTGTATTTTGGTTAGCAAACCCTTACTCCCATCTGTTCAATCCTCGGAAATTGGGTCTATTTTCATTTCCGACCATGCACCGGTTCATGCTATTTTCGACGTATCCACTAACTCCCCAGGTTTTAGCCGTTGGAAACTGAATAACTTTTTGTTATCTGATAATGTTTTTATTAAAAAGGCTACTACCTTTATTAATGAATATTTCACTCACAATAACCCACTGGACACTTCCTTTACCAACACTTGGGATGCATTTAAGGCTTTTTTTCGAGACTTTACTATTTCATATGTCTCAAGGAAAAAAAAAGTGAATCGGAAAAAATATTCTGATCAATTGCATGAACTTAAATTATTGGAACATACTTATTTCACGTTTAAGTCCTCCAATACTCTACACAAGTTGATTAAAGTGAAATCTGAACTTAATAAACTTGCAACAGTTGAAGCATGTAATATTCTTCTGAAAGTCAAATCCAAGTATCATGGAGGCCAGAACAAGGTGGGTAAAATGTTGGCTAATTATTTGAAAATCAAATCAGAACGTAAAAACATTGGACCCATCTTGAATGAATCTACTAAAACCTTGGTGACCTCTGATGACGATATTGCTGATGTCTTTCATGACTATTTTCAATTACTTTATACTGATGACACACATCCCTCTAATCAAAATTTGGAGACTTTTTCACAGGCCTTCCTTCTTCCCCGCCCCTACCTGATGAATTCCGTTCATTAGAGAGTAAAGTTACGTCCCAGGAAATTATTAATGCCATAAGCTCTCTGAAAAAATCAAAAGCGCCAGGACCTGATTGTCTTTCTGTTGAATTTTACTCCACCTTTGCCCCAAACTTTTGCAACTTTCTAATTCTTTTATTGAAGATGCTAGAGCATCTGGTTCATTTATGGATGCTTTAATTACCCTCACCCCCAAACCTGATGAGAATCATTCACTCTGTAAAAACTACAGACCTATATCATTGATTAACTATGATTGTAACATTTTTGCTAAGATTCTAGCTTCTCGTCTCCAGCATATTATTCCATTGTTAATAAAGACTGATCAAGTTGGATTTGTGAAGGGCCGGTTAGCATCGGACAATGCTAGAATGTTTGCAAATATCATCTCCTATGGCAAGAAATTTAAATCCTCCCTTGCTGCATTATCTTTGGAAGCCGAAAAGGCGTTTGACCGTATTAATTGACAATTTATGTTCAAAACTCTCCAAGGGTTTGGCTTTGGACCTACATTCATTTCCTATGTCAAACTATCATACTCTTGCCCTCGAGCTAGTATTTTTGCAAATAACCGTTTCTCTAGATTCTTTTCCTTATCTAGAGGTATGCGACAGGGTTGTCCCCTTTCTCCCTTGTTATTTGTTTTATGTCTTGAACCCTTTCTTGAACGCATACGAGTCAATACTCATATTTCTATCTTCTCATATAATCTACTGAAACAAAAATATCGGCTTATGCTGATGATATATTGGTTTTTATGTATAATCCCCTTACTTCCTTGCCTCCTTTTATGGATGAGGTTTGGTTGTTTTCCAGCATTTCTGGATACAAGTTAAACCTCACTAAGGCAGAATTCTTACCTCTAAATCCTCTATGTTACCAATATATGTTTTCGGATACTAATTTTGCCTGGTGCCCCACTAAAATCAAATACCTTGGTATTTGGGGGCATATTACCAACAACTAGCGATATTTATCGCTATGTTGGTTTAGTGGCAATATTTTTATCACCGAGCTGCGGCGATTTTTATGGCTTAGGAACCTTGCTATTATCAAGGTTTATCTCCTAAGCGATAAAAATCGGCCGAAATGCAAGAATATCGCTGAAAAGTCAGCGATATTCCTGCATTACCGAGCTAATGCTCTTAGCCATGTTATCCACCTACCATTGGATAACATGGCTAAGAACTGCTATGGGGCAGGTGTTAGCTTTTGGAGATATTTGCGCTTAGCGCGAATATCTCCAAAAGTTGGTAATAGGAGATAGAGATGTTAGCGACTGTTTCCAGTCGCTAACATCTTGGCACGCCCACTTTGCATGTCATTAGTGATAAATTTCACTGACATGCAAAGCGGGACCCAAGATGGTCGCTATCTCCTACTAGCTGTCGCTAACTGGTGTTAGCGACAGCTAGGTAATAGGGAGATAATTTTATCTCCGCTTTCTTGGCTTTTAAAGCCAAAAAAGCGGAGATAAACCCCCTTGATAATATGCCCCTTGGTTTTCTGCTTCCCTGGCCAACACAATCAAATATACCTTTAATGTATTAATCACTAAAATCGAATCACTCCTCCTTAACCCTTTCCATGCTCATGACGAGCTCAGCTCGTCATGAGGCACAGTGGAGCTGTGCTGATGACGAGCTGAGCTCGTCATGGAAGTACCAAAATCACACTTTCCAGCACAGGAGGGGAAAATGCACAGCAGCGATGTGGTTAATTAGTCTCCATTATTCCTGTCATGGTGGGGTAGGTTAGACACCATCAAAATGATGATTGTTCCACATGTTCTATATACAGTTTCTATGTTACCTATTCACATTCCCATATCTTATTTTTCTAAAATTAATTCTATTTGCTCACAATTTTTATGGAATCAGAAACACTCCTGTATTGCCTTGGCAAAACTAATGCATCCTAAATCTGAAGGTGGTGTACGCTTGCTAATTTGAAAGCTTATTATTCCGCCTTCTTAATTAAACAATCATTTGCTTTAGCTTATGATTTTGCTGATGATCCTATCCCTAGATGAATTGCTTTTGAACGTTCCTTGCTAAAGATTTTTCTTTTTAGAATGTAGTGTATATGTCTAATTGTACTTTTATATCTAATAACCTGATTTTAAAATATTCCCAGAATTTATTATACAATACTTTCACCAATGGTCTAACTTCTTATCAATGTTTTTTATCCTCTACCATCTGGTATAACAAATTTCTCAAATATAAAGGTACATCGTTCTATTACAAATACTGGAAGGAGAAGGGAATTATATATGTGCATCAATTTATCCATCAAAACTCTGTTATCCCTTTTGGGGAATTGCCAATCCTGGTTTCATTTACCTAGCTCTTGTCTTACTGAATATACTGTAATTTCAGATGTTTTACATTTACAGCTTGCTTCTTTTGACCTTCCTGTTGATACGCCCTCTTTCACTCCACCTACCCCACTTTAAAGTTTATTTCAAACACAAAGACCTAAAGCAGCTGTTGTATTCAAAATATTATCATTGCACGTTACTGAAAACCTAAGTCTCCTATAGAAACTGCGTTGTAAACAGACTTGTCCATTTCTCTTTCTATCTTGAATTGGGACAAAATTTGGTCTAAGTTATTCACAGTTTCTGCTTCTGCTCGCATAACACAATCCCTGTATTTTATTTACAATAGAGTTGGCATTACACCTGTTTCTATTTCCAAGTTTTCCTCTTCCTCTTCTCCATTATGCTGGTCATGTTCTAATGCTACTGGCACATTGTGTCATCAACTTTATGCTTGTTCACATGTATTGACTTTTTGGAAATCTGTTTGGAACATTTGTATGAAAATTTATAAATGTGATCTTACATTTTCATTGCAAAATATTTTTCTAGGTTCCTCCTCTCCTGATGTTGTTGGCTCCTCTTCTATCTCTTTATTATTCGACCTTTTTTTTGCATTAGCATTCAAAGTTATTTTATCGTCCTGGAAAGATAACTCCAAAATGTTCTCATTGACTTGGTGGAACGTTACTTGTGATGAACATAGAATTGCTTCTGTTTCTTCTGTTACTCTTTCGCAAAAATGTAAATCTGATCTCCTCTGGTTGCCTTTTACAGCATATCTTTCTTCCCATGAACCTATGCATTAATCCTATATTGTTCAACTCTTTGAATAATATATTTCTTATTTCCATTCTTTCTTTCCCCCCTTTTTTCATTTTTCCTTCTCTTCCCTTTCTCTCTATTTTTCTCTTTCTATTCCTCTTTTCCTATATTGTATTTCTTATATATTCTTCATTTACTTTTTGTAATATGGTCTATAATTTGTAATACCTTTTTTTTCTCTGTTTGTAACTTTTTTCTGAAAATGCAATAAAAAGTTCTTAAACAAAAAAAAGAAGATACAATGCATTCTTGTCCTTTCAGCCGGTGCACAATTAGCAGCTGTGTGCTAAAGTAAGCACCCTTGCACCATGATGCCAGGGTGTCTGTGTTGTTGGCATGATTGTTTTTGTGGAGGGAGTGACACCTTTCTGCACAAAAACAATCAATGGATGTGTTTTCCACTTTCCATGTGTGCTGCAGAATGCATCTCACATGTGAAGAGGAGAAGAAAAACGAGGAGAAATAATGTTATTACTTCTTGTTATGCCACCCTTGGGGAGGTCACTGTTCTAATGCATTCCTAGAGTTACACAATGTTGTAAATCTGAGAATGTGTCAAAACCTATGGCCGTTAAATCTGAAAACCCACTGCAACAGCCATGGCACGCCTCCCGACACAGTGTGAGGCAATGCAGTGACTTGCACTGTGTTGCCTACCTCAATATCTAAAAGGCCATGAAAAGCCATGCAGGGTGGCTTTACATGGCCTTGTAGATATGGCTAAGCCCTGTGCACCACCAGACCATCACAAAAAGTGACGTTCCAGTGGCACACAGGGCTTGTAAATATGCCCCACATTTCAAATGTAATAGTGTCGCATTGGTAAGATGTGTTATATGGAATCAGTGCATGGACATCATAATGCTTTCTCTGGACACTTTTTAAATTAAAATAATTGTGATCACGCTATGGGCAACTTCATCATGACATTTTTTATGTGTCTTCACTTTCTGACTGTACTTAGAAAATGTTTGAACACTTCCCACGACCTTTTCTTATCCTCTGGGTTTTTGATTGCTCTTGCACAACAGCCTTGCCTGTCCATAATGTCTTTGTGAACTACATGTATGCATTTCCAAACTTGACTTTCCGGACTCCAGGGAGGCCAAGGTTGAGTGCTAAATTTCTTTGGTGGGATGTGGATTTTGCTCTGTTTAAGGCCAAAGACTATTCTTCAATCGATCTGCACTTCGATGTGAACTACTCACATTCCTAATGGAACTACCGAGTCTTGCGGAGTTTCAGAGGTTTAAATTCCAAGGCACTGTTGTAGCTATGATTAAATGTGAGTAGGAAAAGCGGGGATGGTCCAAGGTGTTACTTTGATATGAATGTACCAGTAAAAGAGCATCAGGTTGATGTGACACAGCTTGCGTTTGCTCCTGGGGACACCTCTATTGTATTACATTTCGGTTCTTCCACACTGATAAAAACATTTATGTTCAGTGCCACTTCCTCTGTGACTCAGTTGATCTCTTGTTCATTAGATTCTAGATTACATCAAAAAGATGCATATTTTGGAGTTCTCAGTTGTCTTCCTCTGACAACCGAACTTTGTTCATCGCAGCTGACGATGGGATAGTCCACTGGACTTTTGTGACCTCCTTGTCAACCTAAATGTAGATTTGGCTGTTGTCCAGTATTGTGAGGACATAATGGTAAGAGGATGTTGTTACTCTGCTTCTTTTTGATACAGTTGGTATTGATATACTTGGGAGATCTCATCACTCATTTCTACAGGTAAAATCTGTTTTCTTAGAGGCACATTGAGTTTGCTGTTTATTGTCATATGTCCCTGGTCATTGTTGCTTGTTTGTTACACATTAAATTCAAATCTGGTTTTATGTAACAAGAGCTATATTATCACAGATTATGTCATATGTATGTCCAGTGGGAGGGCGGGGGGGGGGCCACGATTCAATAAATGGCACATGTACTACAGTCCACTAGAAACCTATCTATCAGAGTACCGTCACTAGAAGTTTCCTCATCTGTGATCACCACTAGGGCTACAACTAGGTGGTTCCTCTGGTTATTCGAATGCTCCTTTCTTTTCATAGCTTGAATCTCTTCTTCAGGATGAAGGGTCCTGTCAATCCGGAATGATTTAAATCAATGTGCTTTTCAAGTATACATCTTCTTATACTGAGGAATGATCAAGCACACAGAGAATCCAAGTCGGGCAATTAACACAAGACTCTGTTATCTCTTCCACTTTAAAATTGCACAAAGAGCCACACAAACTTTCTGCAATTATTTGTCTCAATATACTCAGATTTTGCTGATTCGCTGTTTTCATTGAATATAGCATAATCAGTTCTATTGGTCTTCTTTTAACCTAAATCTGTGTTCACCTAGGCTACAAGTTGGTCAACTTTCTTTTCTGTGGGCTGTCATTTCATTTTGGTCTACACCAAGTGTTTCATATCCAATTTGTTTCCCATTTCCAGGGCTTCTGTGCCCAGCAAAGTCTTTCTGCTGACCCCTTTTCGGTTTCTACTGGATATTTTTGTTGCGCTGGACTATGTGTAGTCTAGAAACAGTTGGCAGTTACTTTTCTTTCTTCTACTTTATTTTCTTTGGTATTGCAAGATCCTTAAAGTGCTGTAGTGTGTATGGCCTGCATTTTCCTCCCACATAGCTCTTGCTGCCAGTAGTACTATTTCCTACTTTCAGGCTGCATTCCTGAACTACCTTGAGGTAACTGCCAGGTGCACACAAGACTCAAATGTCAGTGCTACACTAAGGGCCTCATTAGGATCGCGAATGGACTTGCGTCCATCCGCGAACCCAGAGGATGAGGGAACGTCCGCATGGGCTGCGGCATTCCCTCATGTGCGAATAGGATGTGACCGCCACCCTGGAGGTCACATCCTGGATATTTAACATTGCGGCGGGTGCTGCTTCAAGCAGCACCCGCCGCAATGTTAAAAGTGCATGTTTAACATTTACATGCACAAAGCGGCAGGCACCGCGCTGTGCCTGCCGCTTTGTGCAGGTAAATGCTGGGGGGTACCATAGGTACCCCCCATGTGCACCCCCCACCCGCCAACACACTGGGGGCCCGCAACTGGCTCCCCAAAATCAAAAGTACACATGCTTTTCCACGGCGGAAAAACCGCCGCGGAAAAGCATGTTTACAAATGCTTCCTAATTTGGCTGGCGGTGTCTGATAGACACTGCCAGCCAAATGAGAGCTTTTCCGCCACGGTTGTAATCCGACCGCGGCGGAAAAGCAGCGGACAGTAACCAAGACCCACCAGCCATCGTAATGCGGCGGTGGGTCTTTGGTGAGTCCGCAGAGGATTTTCCGCCTCCTCCGGGCCGGAGGTGGCTTCCCCCGGCCCGGAGGAGGCAGAAAATCCTCCATCATAATGAGGCCCTAACTGTGGAGCCAGGGTCTGCAGGATAGTAGAGTGTTATTTTACATGTTACTGTAAAAGGTAGACTCTGCGAGAGAGTGTGTGTTTTTGGGTCATTCCTGGCAGGGGGAGAATGCATCATATAGAAGGTAAATAGAGAAGAAGGTAGAAACTATGGCACTGAAAGAAGTGTCTCCGGTGTCAGGAAAGGACTGACTTACCTAACGTAAAGGGGTTACGGCCCCAGGCCTGTCCTTGAAGTGCAAGGCCAACCTAGGAGGTTTTATTAGCAAGCAGTTCTTAGTAAGCATTTGTAGAACACAAAGCATTTGATGTCTTGTGCCACAGAGGTTTGGAGTGGTTAGGGAGATTTAGAAGGTAACTCCTCGCATGGCTAGCATGAGTACATCTGTAGTCACAATTGAGGCACTCAATAGGGCAGCCAGAAGGAAGGATTTATTGGATAACGTTGACGTAGAGGCAGAGCCTTGGCAGCAAGCAAAAAAGGTGTAATTGTAAGTGGGGTTTAAGTTTATCTCTTGCTTATGCGCTTTTGTGTTGGTACACCTTTAAGTGCCACCTATGTCATGTGTATTCCATGAAACACTGAAGCTCAAGAGTGTGCTACTATATTTTTTAATTTGTTACTTACTATAGACGTATCAGACTCTCGGATGTATAGAAAGGTTAAAGGAACTTTCTGTCAGAAAATGATTGATGTGTGGTTCCGTGGTTCGAGGGTCTGTGGTTCGTAGATTCTGAAACCCGTTCAATGAAGGTCGTCGGATATAGATGATTTTGGTATCAGCGGACCGCAAATGACGAGTGCGGTGTGTACGAGTGTTTTCGTCATAATCGGTCAATGAGAACACTACGTATTCAGGGATTTTGTTTTGAACCCTCGGGTTTCATTTTGTGTGCGGCAGCCATTTTGTGTGGTTGCCTTCACATAGGCCGATGACTAGGGCCGAACGAGTCTTTGGGACACGTACACCTTAGCTGACTTTTGTGTGACCTGGCCGAACTGACTCCCTTGCCCGAGGCTGACCTCGCTAAGCCAGTTCCTTGTTAAGCAGCTGGTCAGATAGAGATCAAAGAGCAGGACATTGCTGAGTTTATGGTACATGCACACACACTTCTATCTTGCTTCTCATCTGCTTCTGTTCCTTCCTTTATGGCTTAATCATTGATTTGAGTTGAGGTCTTTATAATGGGTTTGTCTGGCCTGATCGAACAGGAATATTGGAATTTGCCTTGCCATTTCTGGTGGGCTGGACAACGGAAAGTGGGATTGTCGTTATGCGATATGTTTGAAATGTCACCGTTCCATTGGTCAGTTTGTATGTAATTGATGCTAGCCAGGAATGTGATTTTTGGCATAAAAGACGATGCTCCGCTCCTTGAATTTGTGCAGTCTCTAGCGAACCACCCGTGTTGTGCTTCGCAGACCACTGTTCCTGGTTGCAGCCAATAAATTTGGTCTTTGACGTCATCAAGAACTGTCCCGTGTCTCTGTTTGCCGAGGCAGGGGAATCCGAAGACATCGGGCGTTATCCCTGGCGCCGCTGGGTTCTAAAACCCGGTTCTTCAGTTGGCGCCCAACGTGGGGCGACTACAGCTGTACCGGTCCAAGCCTGAAGATCGTGAGGAGCTTCGTGTGGAAATTCTGGAGGAAGGCCTGCCACTTCATCAACCCTTGTATGTCGTCATGGTCCGAAAGTCTTTGCTGCAAGGTTCCCCGCTTTCCGACGGCTACGAAGGACTGCTGCCCTGACTGTCGCCCTGTCTTGGAGCCATTAGATGATTTGTAGAGCGAGACAATAGACGGGTCTTCTGGTGACGCCATCGACATTTCAGTTAAGTATGAGTGGAGCGTCTCCCAGTCCTTAGTTTTGTTTGGGTATCCTTCGGGATCGCTTTGATTTGGTACTTGCAGGCCCCAAAGCCGAGGGACTCGTGTATTCACGAGACTATAGTTTGGAGATTTCCCTTGAAGTTTGAAGCTAGACTAGTGAGCGAAGATGCCTGGTTTTAGCAGTCTTGGAAAGATATTTGGTTTTGGTTGTACTAGGGATTCCCGATTGGAGGATTCGTGTACGGTTCCTCCGATTGGAACTCCGACCTATGAGCTCTACGTAAAACATGGAGTGGGCCCCATTGCGTATAATGAAGTATGGGTTAATTATACCAGGAAAGACAGTGTCCTACAGTGGCCCCGTTATGGTAGCTTTGAAACAGAGATTTTAGATAATCTCGAAGTTAAACTGTTCAAGAAGAAAGCCCGGCCGGCGATGTTTGACTCTTTCCGCTTATGGCGAAAGGAAGCCAAACAGAAAGAAATTAAGTTAGCGAAGAAAAATAAAAGAGAACGAGGTATGTCAATGGTGCAAGCTGCTATACAGTTTAGGGATAATGAAGAAGAACAAGAGAGCGAACAGATGCTTAGGCAGCGGAAACTAGCGGTAGACAAGTGCTACCCAGCTTTGCCACCTCAACAACAAGAAGAGAAGAAAGATCTTGTGAAAGATCCTTTAATGTCGCATCTATTGAGTTCGCCACCCCCTTATGTGCAGAGTGCTACGGCACCGCCACCTATAGTTGCGCAACCTCCGGTTGCATTGCCACCTGCGGTTCCTCAACAGCCAGCTCCTCTTCTGTTGGCTCCTATTCCTTTGGCGCAGCCTTCTCAAGGGCCGCCGACTTTGCTACCTCCTTCGTCTGCTACTCCTACGCCTGTCTTGTTTACTCCTCCTGTTACTGTTCCGACTTTGGTTTCTTCTCATTCTGCTCCGTCTCCTGTTCTTTTGTCAACTTCTCCTTCTGCTCGACAGAGAATGACTGATGCTGTTGCTAGTCTCTTTTCTCCTCTGTTGGGTTCATTGGGTATGTGTCCTGTTGTCGAGCGTAAGCAATTGCGTAGCCAATTGCCTGGTCCTGATGAACGGACAGTGTTGGATCACTTAGCGCGTAAATGGGTTTCGTATCCTACGCACTATGATCTTGAGGGTGTTATGGATGTTTTCCATCAATGGGAAGCACCAAAACAAAGATTCGTTTTTGATATGAAGTGTTCTTTCCTTCGTGAACAATGGGAAGATAGTGAGGTAGGACAAACTCTGCCTGAGTTGTACCGTATACGTTCTGAGTTTGCGAAAGGGACTGTTGTGGGTCTTGAGGTTGAGAAAGCAGTTGCAACGTTGTTGTCGTTTAGGAGTGAATCTCCTTCTCAGCGATTGTTTGATCCTGATCCGTCGGTTAGGAGGAAGGCGCGTCAATATCTGATGCGTGAGGTTCCTCCAGTTTGGAGACCTGGTGATGCAACTGTTAATCCGCCTATTCTTCCTCACTTTCAGCGAGTTTGGGTACATGTTCCATGGAAGCGTGCTGAAGTTTTAGCTCTTAAGCAGACTTTGCCTGATCCGCGCAAAAATCCAGCAGGGTTTTATAGGGAGCTATCTCAAACTGCGGATTCATGTATTATGAATCTAGCCAATATAGATATGTTGTTTGGGAATGTTGTTCCACAGCCTATTTGGGGAAAGATTCGTCATTCGGATCATGCGCAGGAATTAGGTGATACATGGAATAATCTTAGAGCTGCAGATACTAGCCAAGTAGGTGGTGCTAAGCCTGAAGATATAATTGCTGAACTACCTGGTAGGATTATTGATTATATGAAGACTTTGATGCCTGCTTTGCGTGTTAATTGGGACAAGTTGTCTGCGTGCAAGCAGAAGAAAGACAAAACTGTGTCCGACTTTTTCACTAGGTTCGAAGAGACATTTGTAGACCACAGTGGTCAGGACATGAGTACCGAAGGTGGTCAACGGTTGTTCATTGACAAATTTGTTCATAATTTGCTTCCCGAATTGTGCAATAAGCTGAAGGATTCTGAGAGTGCTTGGGCTGTTTCTACGTCAGCGCAGATTTTGGCTACTGCCCAGTACTATGAAAATTGGGATGAGGATGAGATAGAGAAAGCGGATAGGAAGACTAAGGAATTGAAGACTAAAGTTCTTCTACAGCAAGCTTATCCGCCCGTAATAATCAGCGCGATTATCAGCAACCTCAGCCATATCAGAGAAACTCGCAGAGGTTCGAGTCTTCTCAACAGCGTTTTCCCATAGGCCCTAATCAATGTCGTATTGCAAAGAAGAGGGCCATTTCAAGAGTAGTTGTCCGGTTCTGTTACAGAGCACGAATGGTGCTTCTGGTGTGAGAGATCGAGGTGTTCAACAAGCTCCTAGAGGTAGAGGTCATGGTCAGAATACGCGTTCTTTGCCTCCACAGAATTCTATGAATAGCTTTGATCAGCAGAATGGTGCATCTGGTAGGACGCCACAGTACTTTGCGGACGATTACTATGTTGAAGGTGAGGATGTGGATGGTAATGATTGCTAGGACAGCCATGGACAAAGAGAGGGAGTTGTTTCAGTTCCAGTAGATCAGAGTGGACCCTATGTTGACGTGATTGCATCAGGTGTGTCAGAGCCTTTTCTGTTGGATACTGGTGCTGCGAAGAGTTCTATCATGCACTCTAAACTCCCTGGCGCACCTTTGTCTGGCTTAAAGAATGTTTCAGTAGGTTTTTTCTGGCGCCCCGGTTACGAATCCGATTTCTAGTCCGTTGTCTATTTCTGTTGGACCATGTGAATTCGAAGCACCCCTCATTCTTACGACTGGTTGCGGTGAGAACTTGTTGGGATTGGACTTATTGTAGCGATTGTATGCGACGCTATATTGTTCTCCGTCAGGAGTACATCTTACATTGAGTGATCTCTCCGATGTATTTATCTAAAGATCGACTTCCACCTGAATTGTCTTCTCTCCCTGATTCTCTTTGGGCTACTGGTCCGATCAATGTGGGTCTTTTAGAGATTCCGCCATATGTTGTGACATTGAAAGCGAATGCTAGATTGCCTCGTATTCCCCAGTACTGTATCTCAAGTGATGGTGAAAGAGCACTTTTGGCGATCATCTATGATCTGATTGAGAAAGGTGTGATTGAGGAAATGAGAGGTAATGTGTGCAATAGTCCGGTTTTGCCTGTTCTGAAGAGGACTGATTTTTCACAGCCTCCTGTATATAGGTTCGTGATTGACCTCCGCGAGGTGAATAAGATCGTTGTTCCGCAATTTCCTGTTGTACCTGATATCACCGCTTTACTGACTTTGATCCCGGCTACACCCACATGGTTTTCGGTTATTGACTAGAAGAATGCTTTCTTCAGCATCCCGATTGCCGTGGAAAGTAGAGATATTTTTGGATTCTCTTTAGAAGGACGAAGTTTCCGGTTTAAGCGCGCTCCTCAAGGCTATTGCGAGAGTCCATCAATCTATAGTCAAGCTTTGAAAACACAACTTGGTTTGTTGGTTTTACCTGATGGTGCTGCTCTTATTCAGTATGTTGACGATCTGTTAGTTGCTGCTGACAATGAAGAGATTTGTAAAGAGGCTACTTTGTCGTTGTTACGTCACTTGTCTGATTTCCATCATAAGGTTTCTCTTTCGAAGTTGCAATATTGTCGACAAGAAGTAACCTACTTAGGTCACCTCTTATCGAAGGAGGGAAGGAAACTGACCCCAGAAAGAATTCAAGCGATTGCGAAAATGAGTGTGCCTAGGACACAGAGAGAAGTGCGTGCTTTCTTAGGTATTACGTCGTACTGTAGACAGTGGATCCCTAATTTTTCGTTGCTTGCGAAGCCTTTGATAGCTCTTACTGTTAAGGATACTCCTGAACCTATTCCTTGGACTGACGAATGTCAGAAGAGCTTTTCAGAATTACGCGATGCGTTGTGTTCGGCTCCTGTGTTGGGTACTCCCGACTACAGTAAGCCTTTCACATTGTATGTCCACGAGAGAGAGGGATGTGCATTGTCAGTTTTGACTCAACAGTTCGGCGATAAGCAGCGTCCATGTGCTTATTTTTCGTCGACTTTGGATCCGGTAGCTAGAGCGTTGCCGAGTTGTTTGAGAGCTACAGCGGCAGCGGCTGTTTAGATTCGACAGTCTGCTGGTTTAGTAATGGACAATACACTGATTGTGATGGTTCCACATGCAGTGGATACCTTGTTGAATCGTACCAAGACACAGCACTTAACTAGTGTTCGGTTGTCTGGTTACGAATTGACCTTGTTAGCGAGCCATGCGCATATAAAGAGATGCAACACGTTGAATCCAGCCACGTTGTTGCCGATTTCAATTGAGTCAGACGATACCAACCAACATGATTGTTTTCTTAGAACTGAGGAAGAAACGAAAGGGAGGATAGACTTTAGGGATACTCCTCTTCCAGAATGTGATGGTGCTTTATGGGTTAATGGTTCGTGCTTCAAGCTTCCGAATGGTGATACGACTGCGGCATATGCTGTTACGACTTTGCATACGATGTTGAAGCTGCACGTATCCCACATAATTCAGCGCAAGCAGCAGAGTTGATTGCATTAACGAGAGTGTGTGTGTTGGCGAAAGGAAAACGCGTGACTGTGTATACTGACAGCCAGTATGCATTTGGTGTGGCTCATAGTTTTGGACGTTTGTGGAAAGAGCGTGGGTTCCTGACTTCGCATGGGACTAAGATCCAGCATGGTCAGTTGGTGAATGAACTTCTTGAATCACTGACTTTGCCATTGCAAGTAGCGATTGTGAAATGCAGTGCGCTTAAGAAAGTTACGGATGATGTTGGTCGTGGTAATGCGTTTGCAGATGAAGTCATGAAAGAAACTGCGAGAAATGTGATGAGTCGAATGTATGTTGCCGGTCCGGCGAGATGGGTTCCAGATGGAAGTATGTGTGAAGATACGAATGAGAGTGTGAAATCCATCCAAGCTGAAGCTACAGAGAAAGAGTTGAATGAATGGAGAGAGAGTAAGGGTAAATTGGATTCGAATGGTTGTTGGATTGATTTGTCAGAGCACCAGAGATGGTTGTTACCCGATGCGTATGTGCTTCCAGTGGTTACAATGGCTCATGGTTTGGCTCATATCAGCGTGAAAGGGATTTGCAAGTTGTTGGCTCCGGTTTGGCAGAATGCTAGGAGTCCTAAGCGTGCAGAGAATCTGGTTAAGAACTGTATGGTGTGCTTGATGTACAATCCTGGTAAGGGAATTCCATCTCCAGCTGGTCATTTTGCTCTTCCAACGTATCCGTTCGAGGCTTTGCAGCTAGATTTCATCCACATGGAGAGGTGCAACAACCTAAAGTATGTGTTAGTGGTTGTTTGCTCTTTTTCTAGATGGGTGGAAGCTTACCCTTTGAAGGCCAATACTGCCTTGTCCACAGCGAAAGCCCTTATTAAGGAATTCTTCCCTAGGTATGGGTTGCCGAGAATTATCTGGAGTGACAATGGGAGTGAATTTGTGGGTCAAGTGATGAAGAGAGTGTGTGATGGGTTAGGTATAAGGCAGAAATTTCACACTGCAAATCACCCCCAATCAGCTGGCCTAGTCGAGTGCTATAATTGCACCCTAAAATTGAAGTTAGCCAAAATTCAAGCGAGCTCTGGTTTACAATGGCCAGATGCCTTGCCTCTAGCCCTTTTGTCCACTAGAATGACTGTGTATTCACAAATGGGTTTGAGTCCATATGAGATCGTGTTTGGTCGCCCGGCGAACATTTGGGGAGTGCAGAGGCCGACAAAATTTAGTGAAATAGAACATCCTGTGTTGCTTGACTACCTGTATGAATTGACGGCTAAATTGCGTGTTTTGCATCAACAGGTTCACGATTCATTGCCACAAGCTTCTGAAGATCCAGGGCACGCCATTGAACCTGGCGCGTGGGTGCTCGTGAAGAATTTCCAGCGAACTAAGAATGAGCAGCACCGCTGGACAGGACCTTACTTGGTGTTGCTATCTACCCGTTCTGCAGTACGAGTGCACTGTAAAAAGAAATGAATCCACGGCGTACATTGCAAAAGGGCTCCTTTGCCTCTGCCGTACCACCGGTGGGTCCAGAAAGGACTTCCTGATTCTGAGACTGAGACCGTGCCTCGTTTTCTGCCTTTCAGCGATGCCTGTTTGATTGGGACGAACACTGAGCAAGAAAGTGACGATCTTCTCCAAGAAGCTGTGCCTCCATTGAACCGTTTGAACACTGTTGAACCTGAACTCTTGTTCCGTGAACAGACATTGCCTGGCAAATAGCGTTATAATTTGCGACCGAGAATCGCGGGAAAAATAAAGATATAAAGTTTTTTTTAATGATTTTTGAAGGTTAACTCTCCTCCGAGGAACTACTTTGATTTTTGTTTTTCGAACCACCATCCGGGTTCAGCTGTAGGGTCGTGGTTGCCGAAGTCTTTGGAGTGCAAGCCGAAGACGTTAGGTCGACGGTTCTGGTTGGCCTAAGGGAGTTGCCCTGGGCTGACAGAAGCATTCCTTAGCATAGAACACCCTACCACCGCGAGCAGCATTTAGAGAGGATGGAGTTTTTCGAGATGGAGAGACCTGTTGAAAGAATAAGCTTTAAGAGCAAAATCTGTAAAATGATGACCCAAAAAAGATTTTTAATATTATGTTTATTTATGTTGCTTAGCTTAATGATGTTTTTAATTGGATATGTGACATTCTCTTTTCAAGTGACATTCATGCCCACTATGCAACCTATACCTCCTCCTACTATTTCTTCTCATTCTTTTCACCCTCTGCCCGAACAAGAAATAGTTAGAAGACTGGAATTTGCCAATAATTCCTTTGTTCAATTCCTGCACCAACACCAGCTAGTTATGAGCACGACAAATTGTTGGGTTTGTGGCCTAATGCCCCATATGACCGATAAAGGTATTCCTTACCTGGTTTTGCCTTTCAGCTACAATGGTTCTCTTTGGGCGTATAGAACGATGTTAATTTATGCTCATAGTGTCTATCCCCAACGTTCCGTGAAAGATAGTCCGAAAACTAGTGCTCTGGTCAAGGGTATAGTCGATATGATTAGAGGAATTAGTTCCTATGAGACTATCCCGAGAGATGAGACACAAGCATACATTGGTTGGAACGTTACTGGATATGGAATTAGTCTGAGTGTTAACCAGCGAGCGAAAGGTTCTCCACCGATTTGGATAGTGCCCCATCAGGGTCGTTATTGACTGCAAGGTAATGGCAAGAATCCGAGAGCTCAGCTAGGGAAGAGTGTTTGCACTGAGACATATGTATTTGCGTCTCAGACTTCCCCAGCGTTCCTAGCAGCTAAGGGTACCTATTTCATCTGTTACGATAAAGCATACACATGGTTGCCCCCTGACTTTTTGGGCACATGTTTTGTTTCATTCCTGTTGCCTTCCACTTTTACAGCTGCGGCAGATTACCATAAGACGAGAGTTGCTAGAGATGTCTTCGGTAAGGAAGATACCGCAGGGTAAGAGTTGGGAGATTTCTTTAAGGGTTTCCTGCCGTTCTGGGGACCTATGAATAACAGCAGGAACATTCGCCAGTTGACGAGAGTGGTTGAGTCCGCCATAGTCGAAACTGCCGGTGCCCTTAGTAACCTGACTGCTGAGATCCAGTCGGATCGACTTATGACACTTCAGAATAGAGTTGCTCTTGATGTCATACTTGCAGATAGAGGTGGAGTGTGTAAACTGATTCAATCGAGCTGCTGTGTTTTCATTCCAGACAATGCTCCGACAGTCTTCCAGGCCATTTACAGGCTACATAAGATCTCCGAGTCTGTACATATAGACGAGGGAGATTGGTCGTTGATGGGATGGTTTTGGGGATTGATATCCACGTGGAGAGGGAAGATTCTGATGGTCATTGGGATGATCTTAGCTATCCTTTTCCTGTTCTGTCTTTGTGTACAGTGTGCTCCTACTATATGTGGCCTTTGTGCTACTTCGTGTGCGAGGAGACCTGTCCAGAGAGAGTTGCTAAGTACTAGGATGATGCTACAGCAACATCTTGATGATCTGATGAATATAGACCTGGATTCAGACTGACATGGGTTTGGGTTTGTTGCCTATGTATGGGCAAAAGGAGGGTCTGTTGTTCCGTGTTTCAAGGGTCTGTGGTTCGTAGATTCTGAAACCCGTTCAATGAAGGTCGTCGGATATAGACGATTTTGGTATGGGCGGACCGCAAATGACGAGTGCGGTGTGTACGAGTGTTTTCGTCATAATCGATCAATGAGAACACTCCGTATTCAGGGATTTCGTTTTGAACCCTCGGGTTTCATTTTGTGTGCAGCAGCCATTTTGTGTGGTTGCCCTCACATAGGCCGATGACTATGGCCGAACAAGTCTTTGGGACACGTACACCTTAGCTGACTTTTGTGTGACCTGGCCGAACTGACTCCCTTGTCCGAGGCTGACCTCGCTGAGCCAGTTCCTTGTTAAGCAGCTGGTCAGATAGAGATCAAACAGCAGGACATTGCTGAGTTTATGGTACATGCACACACCCTTCTATCTTGCTTCTCATCTGCTTCTGTTCCTTCCTTTATGGCTTAATCATTGATTTGGGTTGAGGTCTTTATGATGGGTTTGTCTGGCCTGATCGAACAGGAATATTGGAATTTGCCTTGTCATTTCTGGTGGGCTGGACAACGGAAAGTGGGATTGTCATTATGCGATATGTTTGAAATGTCACCGTTCCATTGGTTAGTTTGTATGTAATTGATGTTAGCCAGTAATGTGAATTTTTGCATAAAAAACGATGCTCCGCTCCTTGAATTTGTGCCGTCTCTAGCGAACCACCCGTGTTGTGCTTCGTAGACCTCTGTTCCTGGTTGCAGCCAATAAATTTGGTCTTTGACGTCATCAAGAAGTGTCCCGTGTCTCTGTTTTCCGAGGCAGGGGAATCCGAAGACATCGGGAGTTATCCCTGGCGTCGCTGGGTTTTAAACCCAGTTCTTCAGATGCATCTGTCACTATTCTAGCAGATTACACATGTTTTAAGCTTTGGTCTCAAGATACAGTCCTCTTGCTCCCTGATATCAATCCCAAATCTTTTGGCGAACAAGATATGGATGTGTTGGGTTATTTTTTGTCCAGAGTTGAGTGTTTGGGAAGACAGATTTGCACCAAGGATTATGAGGCTGTAAAAGGATGAGACATCAGTGGGTGGATGGATTTAGTAAGAATGGACATTTATCTATGTCCGGGCCATGAAGTCCCTATTATCTTGGGAGTAGCACCAATCTTACAGGCACATGTATCAAGCAACAAATGCCTCACAAACATAGCGAATCACAAAAAAAGTCAGTTTGGGAGCGCAATTCAGCCGTTTTCAATGCAGGAACCCATGTATTGAAAAATCAACTAATTTGCAAAAATAAGGACGCATAAATTGCGGGAACCAAAATGCAAACCCTTATTTGCGATTTCCCTAACTGCGATTGCAAATAGCCATTCTCTAATAAGAATTCGCAAACCAATGCCTGTAAACTAGCAAATTGCGATTCACTCAGGGGTGAATTTGGGGAAGGACATCTGCTCGGTAAACACAGATACTTATTTTCTACACAAATAGACAGAAATGTAAAGGCATAACAGTCGCTATCTTTTGCTTACTACCCTGTGGGTGACAGAGCATACACCCCTTCGGAACTACATCTTTACACCGTACCTCAACCCAGCCACACCACATGAGCAGAGGTACAATGCATCCCACATCAGCACACGTAACATCATTGAACGCACGTTTGGACTAATGAAGAGTCACTTCTGCATACTACACAAAACTGGTGGAGCGTTGCAGTATCATCCAGAGACCTGCTGCCGGATCGTGGCTGCATGTGGATGTTGCACAACATTGCCACCAGGAGAGCTATACCCATCGAGGTGTCTGACAGTGAGTCCGAGGGGGACAATCAACCACCCGCACAACTCAGACAAGCGCATGTGGCAAGCACAGCAGAAGGGCAAAGGAGGCGTGCAGACATCACACAACAATATTTCTGAGGTATGTAATGATGAAACAAGACACTTAAATGTCGAACAGAAAAGTATTCACTGACATGAGCCCTTGTAGTATTGTGTAGCCACAGAGAGATTTGTGAGAAATAGAACACTGATTGCAATGAAAATAGAGGGAAATAAACAATACCAGGAGCCTTTTAACAATCACTATAATGGTTTTGAACATGGTTACATCACCATGGGCAAATTAAGAACAACATGTCTGTCTAGCGCTTCCTGCCACGCACCCCCAAACGCCTTTCACCTGCATCGGCTACATCCCTCTGATGTACAACCGAAGGTGTTGTGCTGCGGGTACTGCGCCTCCAGGCAGTGGTCATGGCATCGGCAGGCTGCTAAGGCTGGATGCCTCCTTACTCCCCACCTCCCCCATTAAGTTGCTGCCTCCAACCGTACCAGCCTGGATCTGTTCCACGGCAGTGGTCACTTGTCCAAGGGCCATGGCCACATCCCAACAACAATAGCCCTTATCAATTTGCATGGCCACAGATCTACGTGACAGCAGCGCAGTGGTGTTGCTGACCTTATTATTGGACCTGGTACAGGCTGCCATGCGCATCATGCATTGTCGATACCTTCTCCTCTGTGTGCTGTGGCCCTCAAGCATCGCCCTGTTAAGCTCCTGCAAGCTAGCGTGGGCCTGCCTATTTCCATCCACTACCGCTCTAGTTAGTTTCTGCACACTGTCTGTCATAAGGCTGATGTTCTTTGTCAATTTTGATAGTTGCAGCTGGATTGACCCCTTGTGTCTTGCTTGCAGGTGCTGAACCCGCAACATCTGGGACTCCACGTTACCCCACACATTTGGAGGCTGGCCTTCCTGTTCAGCAATGCCGGACCTTGACCGGCACCTCCGTCCTCATTGGACCTGTGCCTGGGGTATGAGTGTTATGTTCATGAGAGGATGGCTGGTCACAGGAGTGGGTACATGAGCCAACTCTGATTTCATGGGCTGCAGTGATGGAACTTGTGCCCTGCGTTTTGGGTGTTCGGGGGTTGAGCTCGCTGGTGAAACTGGATTCTCCACATCAGTCTTTGCAGGAGTCTCAGAGATATGTGAACATTCACTGTCTTCTGAGTCTACTTCAGCTGCATCTGTGATGTGAAACAGTGCAATGTTAGTTTGTGTTAAGGTTACTGATGTGTGACATTAAGCATACTTGGCTCACATTAATTCACTGACTGCCATGCACTGTTGGTGTGTATTATTTGCCATTGTTGTGTGTGACTGCCCACTTGACTGACATGCCTACAACTCTCATAATGCATTAGCTGTATTAGGGAAAACATGGACTGGAGTTTGACCTGTACACTGGGGTTGGACTGGGGGCATGTACACAATTGAACATTATTAGCAGTGTATGGTTGCATACATCTTACCTTACGTGGTACTAGCCGTGCCGGATATGTCTACCTGGGTCACTCCCACCACTGCTTCCGGCTGGATTGTGGTCTTCACCAGGTCCTCCAGGGCTGTGTTGTCTTGAACTATAGATGGACCCCCTCCTGTGCTCCTGGCCACCATCAGCCTTTCTGCAATTTGCTCCTTGGCACGGCTACACAGATCATACCACCTCTTCTTGAGGTCATCTATGGTGCGGTGTGTGACACCCACAGCATTGACCTTGATCTTGATCTTGATACGCAGCCGTACCCTGCGTTTTTCTGCCTCTGGCACTTTAAAGTAAAAAGTTCCCAAAGAACTTGTCATGGCTCTTGGACACCTACTCAATGAAGTTTTCGAGTTCTCTTTCACTGAATTTCAGTTTTCTCTTCGTGGGCGTGGCACTCTCCCCTGATGTTGTCTGATCCATTCTGGTACACAGAAAGTTACAGCAAACAATCTTGGGTGATGAATCAGCTAAGCTCAAGCACTCTGTTAACTCCTCTCACCTGCTCTGAGCACTGAATGAAGCATGTGCTGGATGACTTCCTGGTTGTGATGTCATCAGCATGCTTCCAAAGAGACTCGCTTTTTGCGATTTCGCAATTTGCGATATCACTATTTGCGAAATCGCAAAAAGCAAAATCGCAAATTGTGTTTTTCAGAGTTTGTGCAACTCTTTTGTGAAGTCGCTATTCCGATTTGCGATTATTACCGATTGGGTAATTTTTCGCTAATGGGTTCATGCATTGCGGTTAGCGAATTCTAAATAGCGATTCCTTATTTTTCGCTATTTAGGAATCGCTAAAACTGATTTTGATGCATGTACCCGTTTGTCTTTAAACATTCAGTATAATGTGAAACAGGTGTTTGTGAACAAGTTTCCTAGTGTCTTTTCAAAGACAATTGGTAATGTGTCTGGTTTTGAATATGTTATAAAGTTTTCAAAAAAATATTTTCCGGTAAAGCATAAAGTACGGCCTGAACCCATGAGTATAAGGGAAGATTTGAACGAATATCTAGAGAAACTCACCTCTGAGGGGATAATCATCCCCACGAATTCCTCAGAATGGGTGTGTTTGGTCGTTCTCGTGACTAAACAGTCTGGCGATTGGAGGCTATGTGTTGACCTCAGGTTGCTTAACCAAAATATACTTGTGGATTGCCATCCACTACCACGTATGCATGAAATTATTGCCAATATATGCAACACTAATCGGCCCATCAGCATGTCAGGATGATCGCCATCATCCGCATGGCGGTGTCGATCTGCCCAACATATGTGCCCGCCTGCATGCCAATTCCCCCGCCATATTACTATGGCAGGCGGGACCCCAGCATACGGAAAGACTGTCTGACGGTTTTCCCCGGTAGGTAATCCGCCTGATTGGCTACCAGGCAGAAACCTGTTAATATGGTGGCGGTGTCTGGTAGACATTATCATCCATATTAGTATGTAGGCGGGGCATGCCTTTCCGACATGAGGTCTTCGGCATTGGCGGCCCATAGTGGGCCCCCAGGGATTTTGGGGGGTGGGGAGTGCACAAGGGGGGTACCTATGGTACCCCTCTGCATTTCAATGTACAATGTGGCAGGCACAGCACAGTGCCTGTCACATTGTGCATTGAAAGGCACAACTTGGTTTAGTGGCATTGCCGCTGGCTGTGCTTTCAGCACCACCCGCCGCAATGTTACAAATGCGGGATGCACCCACCAGTGTGGCGGGCACATCCTAATTGTAGGTGCGGGACTGCCACAAGCATTGCGGGTGGTCCCATTTCCCGGGGGTATAGGGGGGGACAAAGACCGCCCGCCATACTAATGACCCCCTCAGTTTTTCTCCACCATTGATCTCCATACCGCATACCACCAAGTTGCTCTTAGCCTTGATTCCCAAGCCTTGACTACTTTTGTTACACCGTATGGGGTTTACAAATATCTTAGATTGCCCTTTGGTCTTGCATCAGCTGCAAGTGTTTTTCAAAAAGTTATGGAGTCACTTTTAAGTAGTGAGACAATATTCAAGCTTTTCAGGACAACATTTTGGTCTTCACTAAAACTGAGGATGAACTCATTGTGGTTCTGAACAGGGGTTTCAGCATTTTGAAGAACTGTGGTAAGACAGTTAAGTTGGAAAAATGCAAGTTGGCTCATACTATTTCTCAAACTGGAATTCAGCCAAAAACCTGCAATATAGAGGTCATTTAAAACACACTCAGACCCACAGATAAAGAAGTTTTGAGATTTTTCCTTGGACTTGCGAGTATAATGCTCATTTTGTTCCAGGGTATGCTCTGTTCAACCATTACAAATATTACTTAAAAAAGGATCAAAGTTTGAATGGTCAATGGAAATGAATCAGGCATTTGAAAACATCAAGGAACTAGTTATTAATGCTTCAGCTCTACAACGGATAACTGACATAATATAGAATGACAAAATATAGACTTACCAAAATATAGTCACCAAAATATAGAATTCCAAAATATCGAATTCCTATCTACAAACAGGTAAGTACAAAAATATCGAATCCAAAATATAGTCTGTAAAAAATATAGTCAGTCAAAATATCGATTTTTTTTAAATGTCTTAAAAGTAATTTAAAATTTATGAAATAATAAATATAATTAACTAAAACATACTTAAAAATACTCAAATAACCTTAAAATTAAGATATAATTAATTTAAGTTATTAATAAAGAATGTACAATATTTTACCGTAGGATAGCAGGAGGGTAACATTTAATATTACCACTCCAGTGGGTGCAACAGTTGGGAAAGCGTTGGATAGCGTAGGGGTAAAAAATACTATTCCCACTCCAGTGAATGCAACAGTAGGGAAAGCGTTGGATAGCGTAGGGGTAAAAAATACTATTCCCACTCCAGAGTGCAACAGTAGGGAAAGCGTTGGATAGCGTAGGGGTAAAAATTACTATTCCCACTCCAGGGAGTGCAACAGTAGGGAAAGCGTTGGATAGCGTAGGGGTAAAAAATACTATTCCCACTCCAGTGAGTGCAACAGTAGGGAAAGCGTTGGATAGCGTAAGGGTAAAAATGACTATTCCCACTCCAGAGAGTGCAACAGTAGGGAAAGCGTTGGATAGCGGGAGGGTAAAAAATACTATTCCCACTCCAGTGAGTGCAACAGTAGGGAAAGCGTTGGATAGTGTAGGGGTAAAAAATACTATTCCCAATCCAGAGAGTGCAACAGTAGGAAAGCGTTGGATAGCGTAGGGGTAAAAATTACTATTTCCACTCCAGAGAGTGCAACAGTAGGGAAAGCGTTGGATAGCATAAGGGTAAAAATTACTGTTCCCACTCCAGAGAGTGCAACAGTAGGGAAAGTGTTGGATAGCGGGAGGGTAAAGATTACTATTCCAACTCCAGAGCGTGCAACAGTAGGGAAAGCGTTGGATAGCGTAGGGGTAAGAATTACTATTCCCACTCCAGAGAGTGCAACAGTAGGGAAAGCGTTGGAAAGCGGGAGTGTGAAAATTACTATTCCCACTCCAGATAGTGCAACAGTAGGGAAAGCTTTGGATAGCGTAGGGGTAAAAATTACTATTCCCACTCCAGAGAGTGCAACAGTAGGGAAAGTGTTGGCTAGCGTAGGGGTAAAAAATACTATTCCCACTCCAGAGAGTGCAACAGTAGGGAAAGTGTTGGATAGCGGGAGGGTGAAAATTACTATTCCCACTCCAGTGAGTTTAACAGTAGGGAAAGTAATGATTTAATATATTATTAAAAATAAATTAAATATCGATACCAATAAAACATTAATTGAAATTAATAACCAATGTAATATTATGTAATAATTAATTAGAAATACAACTACATATTAGTTATTACAAATTAATAACCTATTCATAAATATTTAACAACAAATTAATTTTCAATAACAAAA
Organism: Lissotriton vulgaris; assembly: GCF_964263255.1. Taxonomy (NCBI): domain Eukaryota; kingdom Metazoa; phylum Chordata; class Amphibia; order Caudata; family Salamandridae; genus Lissotriton; species Lissotriton vulgaris. The sequence goes on from NC_141695.1 coordinate 583,807,186, forward strand.
ACTAATTAATAATAAAAATTAATACCAATTAAAAATGAACAGTATATTAATTATCAATACATAAAAAGTATTTTTAATATGTAATTAATTACAATTACATTACTTCCCACCCTATTCCCCTATAAACCCACATCCCACTACAGAAAATACATTAATACAATTATCATAATTATCAAATATTTAATTAATACAAAATAATTACCAATTAATAAAAATTAATTGCCAAATAATAGAAATTGATTACCAATTAAAAAGTTATTTAACAATAAATTTAAAATCAATACCAATAAATGAAAAAAATTATTTACTTAATTACAATTAAATTACTTCCCACCCTATTCCCCTATAAACCCACAACCCGCTACAGAAAATAAATTTAGAAAATTAACATAATTAACAATCAATCAATTAATACAAATTAATTGGCAATTAATAAAAAATAAGTACCAATTAAAAAATAACAATAAATTAAAAATGAATACCAATAAATAAATAAAAATATTTAATTAATTACAATTAAATTACTTCCCACCCTATTCCCCTATAAACCCACAACCCGCTACAGAATCAAATTACGCAAAAATTAAATAACATAAAATTCATTACTTAAAATACATTAAACATAAATTACAATAATTAATATACACTTTTCACACATATACTAACATACAAAACACTTTAAAAAAATTGATATTATTAAAAAATCGATATATTTAATGCCTATATTGTATACTTGGATATTTTGACTTCTATATTTTGAAAATCGATATTACTTACCTTAAATTCGATATTTTAAACCACTATATTGTGTCCATTCGATATTTTGTCCATTCTATATTTTTACTTTGATATTATGTCCATTCTATATTTTGGAATAGATATTATGACTGTTTACCCTCTACAACCATTTAAACCTGCTGCTAAATCATATATTACTGTATACGTCAACCTTAAAGAAATAGGTGCCATGCTTGGGCAGTGAGTTAATGGAAAAGACACCCCAGTGGATTTTGCATCTCGCACTCTATCTGAGGCGGAGGCAAACTACAGTACTATTAAGAGAGAGGCACTTGCATGTATTTGGGCACTGGAAAAATTTAAGTCTTACATTAATGTACTTCTTTTGACCGCAAAACCCTGGTATACCTGTTAAGTGGCAATGGAACGGGTAAGGCTTCTGCACACCTGGTAAGGATGCTGTCAAACTTCAAGAATACAATGTAAATGTTAAATATGTGGCAGGCAGAAATTTTACAGCGGACTGTTTGTCATGGTTACCACTTCTAATACCCCTATGCTGACTTATGACAAATGTGTTGTCGCAGTGATGGATGGTGTTGCCGTGTGCAATGGTATTATTTCTGAGTGTGATGGATTTCTGCTACCACAGAAAGTTTTTCACTTTATGCATGTTGGTTTGCCATCAGGGGGGAATCTTAGGTATTACGCAGATTTGGGCAAGTGGCATCTGAACTATCTCTAAAAAGGGAATTGCACTAAAAAGGAAATTAAAAAGGGGTTGCTCCTCCATCTGGTCTACGTGAACGCATTGCTTTGTGAGCTCCCGATGGTCATGTAGGAATATTAGGCTCTTGCAAAACGTAAAACGGTATTTTAGGTGGCCAGGGCTTGTCAGATCAGTGCTGGCTCTGATTGATAAAAGTCAGCAATGCAATGTTTCCGAACATTGGAAAACCTCTAACAAACCTTTGTGTACTGTGCCACTTCCTGCAGGTCCCTGGGTCAAGAGCGCACTGGATTTCTCTGGACTCTGCCACTTATTACCCAATAACCAGAAATACCTCATTGTACTAGTAGACTACTTTTATAATTGGACCTAATATTCTTTTGTAGACTCTTCCAGAACAAAGTCAGCCATAAATCATTTGAGAAAAGGGTGTCTGCAATATCTTGTGACAGAAAATGGTATGAATTTCGTGTCTAAGGAGATGGATGATTTCATTTCTGATTTAGACATTACGGGGCAGATTTACAAGCCCCCTGCGCCAGATTTGTGTCACTTTTAACATGGGAAAAGTGACGTAAAAGTGTCACAACAGGCTTGTAAATCTGCCCCTCTATATCTTAAAGTTGCATTGAATTGTCCATCTTCAAATGGTCTTGTTGAGAGAGTGAACCTTATTTTTCAAGAAGGTATACAAATGTCCATTTCTTCTCCTTTTGATTTTGCAAAATTCTTGGACGATTTGGGCCCACTTAACTACACCACACAACACTACTGAGGTGTCACCTCTCAAAAGTCTTAGAGACTTAGAAGCTAAAACCAAAGTCCTACCAGGGTGCTTACAGGTTGCTTCGGGTACTGGTGTACAGTCTTACTTGGTAATCTAAAAGAGTATTCCCTGAGAACTACAATTGAGATTAAACAAAACAGACAGAAGGAGTTGTATGATTGTAAGAAAGGAGCACAAACTGCTGAAATTTATTTTAATGATTGGGTTTTAATAAAAAAAACTCACCAAGGTATTGAAAAGGGAGTCTAAATTCACTCCACCTATCAATGTGGTCCGAACCAGTAAAGCTTCTCTACCTTTACAGGGACTGGTGGTGGAACAGAGACAGTGTTGTTCCTGTTTCTAATGCTCAGGCTGAGAAACACCAATGCACAAACTCGAGTAACGATGTATGTGACTCTATATTGACTACTGATGTGTGTGGTCCAGTAAGAAATTGACAAATAACAAAGGTAGGGGGGTGCACAGCGAGGTAAATTAACGTGTTTTAGAAAACAGTTCCAAGTTTCAGGGTGCTCTCGAGGGTGGTGTTGTCCGTCTAAACACCAACAAATATCACTTGAGTTGTGTATGCAGAGAACTGCAGATACATCCCCTGATGAGGCACTCCGGGGGTGATCACAAATATGATTCAGTACTCAGTTAAAGGTATGGTATGTTTATTTTTCATACGTATCTTCAGTTTTTTTCGGCAATTTTATGCTGATATTAGCAACATATCAGAAAACAGCGTACATCCGTGGAAGTTAACTTATGAACTTTTTCCCCAATGCATTTCGGGCAAGAATGCCCTTGGTCACGGAGTGCTGTGGAGGAAGGCAGAAAAAACGAGTGTGAGGGGGCGGTTGTCTAGAGGATGTGGGGAATTACTAGTGCTTAGAGTGAGGGAAGTTGGTGGTCATAAACTGCAAAGTGCTCGGTACTAATGTGAGGGTATGGGGTGTGTGAGAGGAATTTTACCACGTGTGGTTAGCTTATTAAGGACAAGAATACAGCGAACGCATTAATGGTAGCTTAATGCTAGCACAGGGACTTACTTCATAGTAACGCGTAGCGCGAACCGCTATCCGTCAGGCTGTCAGCTCGCTGTCACGTGTGATCGTGAATGGGGGTGGTTAATACGGAACTGGTAGAAAGCGTCGATTGACTCATGCATTAAACAACTCGTGCATTGAACAACGACTAATGCGAAAAAATATCGCGGCCATCTTGGAGTGGAGTGAAATATCGGGAGGCTAGTATAACGTGCAGGGAGTGTACAGAAAAAGGGTTGTACAGGAAAAAAGATAAGGGAGGATGAGGAGTACAGTAAAACAGTTAAGAAAAAGTTAAGAAAAACCTAATAGACACTTTAAAGGTAACAACTGTATTCAATGCGGTCATTGAGCCCGTAAGGCTTCAGTGTCTGTAATAGGTAGATCCATTCAAGTTCTCTTTTTAACAGCTGTTTATTGTTGTCAATTCCTTCCATCTTGGGGATGGTTTCCAATACAATGAATTTCAATTGTGCTATGGTATGGCGTGCGTCAACAAAATGCATGGCAACATTGGATTTTTCCATTTTTAGCCGTATGTTGGACTTATGTTCGTTAAGGCGTGTTTTTATTTTACGTTCAGTTTTGCCAACATATAACTTGCCACAAGGACATTTCAAGGCATAAATCAAGTTCATGGAGTCACAGGTAGCATCGACTTGAAGTTTAATGTTGTGTCCTTTCATGGGATGTTGTATGCTATTGCCTTTGATGACACTATTACAATGGTTGCAGTTTAGGCAAGGTTGGGTTCCACGATAGTGTTTAGATATGTCAGTGGGCCTAGAAAGAATCTCTTTGATATTTCTGCTCCTAGTATGAGCGAATATAGGTGGTTTTTCAAAGATGCCCCGAAAGTCAGGTTTATTCTGTAGTATGGGCCAGTGTTTCCATTTGATTTTTTTATATGAAGAGCTAGCTGTGGAAAACTTGGAGACTAACACCATACGTTGTTCTGCAACTTTGTGAGTCTTTACTAGGCTGTCTGTCCTGGAAATGTTGGCCACACGAGATTGTGCTTGGTGAAGAATGTTCTCAGGGTAACCTCGGTCGCGAAACCTGTTGTGCATTTCCTTGATGCGTATGTCAACTGTGGTGTCATAAGATACAATGCGCTTGATGCGCAACATTTGAGAGAAGGGAAGGTGTTTCTTCAAGGATCCTTGGTGGAAACTAGAAAAGTGAAGGGAATTATTACGGTCTGTGCTTTTCCTGTGTAGGTCGGTGACCAGCCCTTCAGGGGTAATTTTGATATGAACATCCAGGAAGGCTATGTCAGTGTCACTGATTTGCCATGTAAGGTTGATGCGAGGATCTTTGCTGTTCACTTCAGTGAGTAAGCTGTGAAGAGATTCTTTGGTGTCAGACCACAGTATGAACAGATCATCGATGTACCGCACGTACATTTTAGAGTGATTTTGGAAACTGGAGTTGGTGTATATGTGATGTTTTTCAAAATTTTCCATGTAAACATTAGCATACGTTGGGGCAGCGCAGTTTCCCATCACCATTCCGGAGAGTTGCAGGAACCATTGGTCATCTACTTTAAAGTAACTATGGTACAGGATAAAGATCATCAGTTCCATAAGAAAGGTTTACATGGATGTGTCGATATCACTGTTAAGTAGGATTTGTTCAATGGCTTCGATTCCTACTAGGTGGGGTATCGAAGTGCATAAGGAGCTGACATCAGCAGTGCAGAGAACAAGGGGCTCACTGCTTTGTAATTGGACTTCAGATAATTTCGTAAGAAAATCCGTAGTGTCTTTGACATAGCTGGCTGTTTGGATGACAAGAGGCTGTAAGTACTTATCAATGAATTTGCCGGTGGTTTCATGTGTAGATCCCTTGGTGGACACTATGGGTCTAAATGGAGGGTCCATGAGGTTTTTGTGTATCTTGGGACACATGTAGATGGTCGGACTTCTGGGATGATCAAGTAGCAGGTACTTTTTGGTGCGTTCTTCAATAACACCTGTTTGGTGTGCTTTGTTAAAGAGATCTTTCAGTATGGTTTGAAATTCTTTAGTTGGATTATAATCCAGAGCCATATAGGTCATGGTGTCTTGAATATGCTCATGGAGTTTACGTGTGTACATTTCAGTGTTCAGTATAACTAAGGCATCGCCCTTGTCGGCTTTAGTACATTTGATTTGCGGATTGTTGGCCAGTGATTTAAGGGTGTCCCGGTCTTTATTGGTGAGATTCTGTGATTTCCTGGGTACTCTGAAATTGATCTTCAGTAAGTCCTTACGAACCAAAGTTTCGAATAGATCAATGCACTTATGGCTGGTGGGTGCTTGATAAGTACTGGGTGGTCGTAGACCTTTGAGTTCATCCTCTTTGGTGGTAGTCGTGGTAGGTAATGTATTGTCGAAAAAATGTCGCAGTCTTAATTTTCTGGTGAACTTGAAAGTACTCACTTCGAGTTCCAGAAGATTAGTGAGTGTTGTCGGGAATAAACGACGTGCCTTTTTCAAGTAAGTTCATTTGGTGAGTAGAGATGTCTACGTCAGAAATGTTGATTACGAGACGGTTTTCTTTGGTTTGAGATCCTTTTTGGCAACCATACTCCGAGTGGCAGGTGGACTCTTTTCTTTTCCTTTTGGTCTTGCTCCGCCTGAGTCTTCGAGTTGGTCTGGGCTGACCTCTAAAAAATGACTGGTTGTAGTTTGTTCTTGACTGGCGGTTGACGTGCTGGCTTGTTCACTGCTAGGTGGAGGTCTGGTGGCAGGTGGACGTCTGGATGTTCGACTAGTTGAATCCGTGTCAGATGACGATGTATCCGTTTGGGTGTTAAATGGCCTATTACGACGTCTTTGGGCATAAACATCAGCCCAGGAGTTGACCTCATCAAGTTTGTAATCAAGCGTGTCCCGGCGGAACTTTCTGACTTTACGATCATTGATTTCTTTTTGGTATTTGTCAAGGATAGCTTTGGTGTCATCTAATGTAGATGTAGATTCCTCCGGTGTCAACAGATTTTTAATTTCGTTGTCAATCTCTTTAATTTCTACTTCCAATTCTTTGAGTATCCCAGCCAATTCTTCGACGATCAATAATATTAAATCGAGACTGCATTATTTCAATATTCCGTTCCATTTATCCAAAAAGGTTTTCGAATTCTTGCAGAGTGACGGCTTTAAAGCTATTCTTAGTCCGCGTGGGATTCTGAGTGCCCGGTGGTATCGCAGTAGTGTGCTCGCATGGAGCTTCTGGTTGATATGACGTTTGGACAAATATATTAACTGTTTTACACATTGCTCCTTATTCCGGGTTGTGGTGGAAGGGCTAATGTCTTCCTCTATCAGCGAATAGATTCGTTCTTTCTCTGATTCGTCATAAGCTAACGTATGGGCTCTGGCTTCTGTGCTCTTGCTTATCTCATCAAATTGCATGGTTGGAGCGTGCTACCCTCCGTGGGCGGATATCCAAATTGACAAATAACAAAGGTAGGGGGGTGCACAGCGAGGTAAATTAACGTGTTTTAGAAAACAGTTCCAAGTTTCAGGGTGCTCTCGAGGGTGGTGTTGTCCGTCTAAACACCAACAAATATCACTTGAGTTGTGTATGCAGAGAACTGCAGATACATCCCCTGATGAGGCACTCCGGGGGTGATCACAAATATGATTCAGTACTCAGTTAAAGGTATGGTATGTTTATTTTTCATACGTATCTTCAATTTTTTTCGGCAATTTTATGCTGATATTAGCAACATATCAGAAAACAGCGTACATCCGTGGAAGTTAACTTATGAACTTTTTCCCCAATGCATTTCGGGCAAGAATGCCCTTGGTCACGGAGTGCTGTGGAGGAAGGCAGAAAAAACGAGTGTGAGGGGGCGGTTGTCTAGAGGATGTGGGGAATTACTAGTGCTTAGAGTGAGGGAAGTTGGTGGTCATAAACTGCAAAGTGCTCGGTACTAATGTGAGGGTATGGGGTGTGTGAGAGGAATTTTACCGCGTGTGGTTAGCTTATTAAGGACAAGAATACAGCGAACGCATTAATGGTAGCTTAATGCTAGAACAGGGACTTACTTCATAGTAACGCGTATTCTTGTCCTTAATAAGCTAACCACACGCTGTAAAATTCCTCTCACACACCCCATACCCTCACATTAGTACCGAGCCCTTTGCAGTTTATGACCACCAACTTCCCTCACTCTAAGCACTAGTAATTCCCCACATCCTCTAGACAACCGCCCCCTCACACTCGTTTTTTCTGCCTTCCTCCACAGCACTCCGTGACCAAGGGCATTCTTGCCCGAAATGCATTGGGGAAAAAGTTCATAAGTTAACTTCCACGGATGTACGCTGTTTTCTGATATGTTGCTAATATCAGCATAAAATTGCCGAAAAAAATTGAAGATACGTATGAAAAATAAACATACCATACCTTTAACTGAGTACTGAATCATATTTGTGATCACCCCCGGAGTGCCTCATCAGGGATGTATCTGCAGTTCTCTGCATACACAACTCAAGTGATATTTGTTGGTGTTTAGACGGACAACACCACCCTCGAGAGCACCCTGAAACTTGGAACTGTTTTCTAAAACACGTTAATTTACCTCGCTGTGCACCCCCCTACCTTTGTTATTTGTCAATTTGGATATCCGCCCACGGAGGGTAGCACGCTCCAACCATGCAATTTGATGAGATAAGCAAGAGCACAGAAGCCAGAGCCCATACGTTAGCTTATGACGAATCAGAGAAAGAACAAATCTATTCGCTGATAGAGGAAGACATTAGCCCTTCCACAACAACCCGGAATAAGGAGCAATGTGTAAAACAGTTAATATATTTGTCCAAACGTCATATCAACCAGAAGCTCCATGCGAGCACACTACTGCGATACCACCGGGCACTCAGAATCCCACGCGGACTAAGAATAGCTTTAAAGCCGTCACTCTGCAAGAATTCGAAAACCTTTTTGGATAAATGGAACGGAATTCTGAACAAATGCAGTCTCGATTTAATATTATTGATCGTCGAAGAATTGGCTGGGATACTCAAAGAATTGGAAGTAGAAATTAAAGAGATTGACAACGAAATAAAAAATCTGTTGACACCGGAGGAATTAACATCTACATTAGATGACACCAAAGCTATCCTTGACAAATACCAAAAAGAAATCAATGATCGTAAAGTCAGAAAGTTCCGCCGGGACACGCTTGATTACAAGCTTGATGAGGTCTACTCCTGGGCTGATGTTTATGCCCAAAGACGTCATAATAGGCCATTTAACACCCAAACGGATACATCGTCATCTGACACGGATTCAACTAGTCGAACATCCAGACGTCCACCTGCCACCAGACCTCCACCTAGCAGTGAACAAGCCAGCGCGTCAACCGCCAGTCAAGAACAAACTACAACCAGTCATTTTTTAGAGGTCAGCCCAGACCAACTCGAAGACTCAGGCGGAGCAAGACCAAAAGGAAAAGAAAAGAGTCCACCTGCCACTCGGAGTACGGTTGCCAAAAAGGATCTCAAACCAAAGAAAACCATCTCGTAATCACCATTTCTGACATAGACATCTCTACTCACCAAATGAACTTACTTGAAAAAGGCACGTCGTTTATCCCGACAACACTCACTAATCTTCTGGAACTCGAAGTGAGTACTTTCAAGTTCACCAGAAAATTAAGACTGCGACATTTTTTCGACAATACATTACCTACCACGACTACCACCAAAGAGGATGAACTCAAAGGTCTACGACCCCCCAGTACTTATCAAGCACCCACCAGCCATAAGTGCATTGATCTATTTGAAACTTTGGTTCGTAAGGACTTACTGAAGATCAATTTCAGAGTACCCAGGAAATCACAGAATCTCACCAATAAAGACCGGGACACCCTTAAATCACTGGCCAACAATCCGCAAATCAAATGTACTAAAGCCGACAAGGGCGGTGCCTTAGTTATACTGAACACTGAAATGTACACACGTAAACTCCATGAGCATATTCAAGACACCATGACCTATATGGCTCTGGATTATAATCCAACTAAAGAATTTCAAACCATACTGAAAGATCTCGTTAACAAAGCACACCAAACAGGTGTTATTGAAGAACGCACCAAAAAGTACCTGCTACTTGATCATCCCAGAAGTCCGACCATCTACATGTGTCCCAAGACACACAAAAACCTCATAGACCCTCCATTTAGACCCATAGTGTCCACCAAGGGATCTATACATGAAACCACCGGCAAATTCATTGATAAGTACTTACAGCCTCTTGTCATCCAAACAGCCAGCTATATCAAAGACACTACGGATTTTCTTACGAAATTATCTGAAATCCAATTACAAAGCAGTGAGCCCCTTGTTCTCTGCACTGCTGATGTCAGCTCCTTATACACTTCGATACCCCACCTAGTAGGAATCGAAGCCATTGAACAAATCCTACTTAACAGTGATATCTACACATCCATGCAAACCTTTCTTATGGAAATGATGATCTTTATCCTGTACCATAGTTACTTTAAAGTAGATGACCAATGGTTCCTGCAACTCTCCGGAATGGCGATTGGAAACTGCGCTGCCCCAACGTATGCTAATGTTTACATGGAAAATTTTGAAAAACATCACATATACACCAACTCCAGTTTCCAAAATCACTCTAAAATGTACGTGCGGTACATCGATGATCTGTTCATACTGTGGTCTGACACCAAAGAATCTCTTCACAGCTTACTCACTAAAGTGAACAGCAAAGATCCTCGCATCAACCTTACATGGCAAATCAGTGACACTGACATAGCCTTCCTGGATGTTCATATCAAAATTACCCCTGAAGGGCTGGTCACACCGACCTACACAGGAAAAGCACAGACCGTAATAATTCCCTTCACTTTTCTAGTTTCCACCAAGGATCCTTGAAGAAACACCTTCCGTTCTCTCAAATGTTGCGCGTCAAGCGCATTGTATCTGATGACACCACAGTTGACATACGCATCAAGGAAATGCACAACAGGTTTCGCGACCGAGGTTACCCTGAGAACATTCTTCAGCAAGCACAATCTTGTGTGGCCAACATTTCCAGGACAGAAAGCCTAGTAAAGACTCACAAAGTTGCAGAACAACGTATGGTGCTAGTCTCCAAGTTTTCCACAGCTAGCTCTTCATATAAAAAAATCATATGGAAACACTGGCCCATACTACAGAATGAACCTGACTTTCGGGGCATCTTTGAAAAACCACCTATATTCACTCATACTAGGAGCAGAAATATCAAAGAGATTCTTTCTAGGCCCACTGACATATCTAAACACTATTGTGGAACCCAACCTTGCCTAAACTGCAACCATTGTAATAGTGTCATCAAAGGCAATAGCATACAACATCCCATGAAAGGACACAACATTAAACTTCAAGTCGATGCTACCTGTGACTCCATGAACTTGATTTATGCCTTGAAATGTCCTTGTGGCAAGTTATATGTTGGCAAAACTGAACGTAAAATAAAAACACGCCTTAACGAACATAAGTCCAACATACGGCTAAAAATGGAAAAATCCAATGTTGCCATGCATTTTGTTGACGCACGCCATACCATAGCACAATTGAAATTCATTGTATTGGAAACCATCCCCAAGATGGAAGGAATTGACAACAATAAACAGCTGTTAAAAAGAGAACTTGAATGGATCTACCTATTACAGACACTGAAGCCTTACGGGCTCAATGACCGCATTGAATACAGTTGTTACCTTTAAAGTGTCTATTAGGTTTTTCTTAACTTTTTCTTAACTGTTTTACTGTACTCCTCATCCTCCCTTATCTTTTTTCCTGTACAACCCTTTTTCTGTACACTCCCTGCACGTTATACTAGCCTCCCGATAATTCACTCCACTCCAAGATGGCCGCGATATTTTTTCGCATTAGTCGTTGTTCAATGCACGAGTTGTTTAATGCATGAGTCAATCGACGCTTTCTACCAGTTCCGTATTAACCACCCCCATTCACGATCACACGTGACAGCGAGCTGACAGCCTGACGGATAGCAGTTCGCGCTACGCGTTACTATGAAGTAAGTCCCTCTGCTAGCATTAAGCTACCATTAATGCGTTCGCTGTATTCTTGTCCTTAATAAGCTAACCACACGCGGTAAAATTCCTCTCACACACCCCATACCCTCACATTAGTACCGAGCACTTTGCAGTTTATGACCACCAACTTCCCTCACTCTAAGCACTAGTAATTCCCCACATCCTCTAGACAACCGCCCCCTCACACTCGTTTTTTCTGCCTTCCTCCACAGCACTCCGTGACCAAGGGCATTCTTGCCCGAAATGCATTGGGGAAAAAGTTCATAAGTTAACTTCCACGGATGTACGCTGTTTTCTGATATGTTGCTAATATCAGCATAAAATTGCCGAAAAAAACTGAAGATACGTATGAAAAATAAACATACCATACCTTTAACTGAGTACTGAATCATATTTGTGATCACCCCCGGAGTGCCTCATCAGGGGATGTAACTGCAGTTCTCTGCATACACAACTCCAGTAAGAAATTGGCCAGTAGAGCATGACTTTCCCAGTCGGTTGGAGTGTGATCCTGCTCTAGGCTGCGGCCATGTTCTTGACACATCTTCGTCTGGTCATGAGGAGGACTGAGTAAGAACACACAGTTCTAGAGAATTTTGCGTTGTTCAAATTTATTTGGCATGCTCGATGTTCTTCAGCTGCTCCTATTTTGATCACCCATGATATTAACTTTTGCCTTCCAGGATGTTTTTTGTTTTATACATTGCTTTAGTTTCCTATTGTTTAGAGCTTTTGCATAAGCATCTTCTCTCTTTCTTACTTTGGTTATGTAAGGGGGTGATGTAGGTTTAAGTTCATCTCTTCCTTCTGTGCTTTTGTGGGTTGTAAGACCAAACAATACAGGAAAATACATTGAATGCCTTAACCACACATTTTTTACCACACATTTTTTAGAATGCTTATGTTTTTACAACATATACTATTATCACGCATTGTTTATATATGTAAACACTGTATTTGTGGTTGCCCTGTAGCTTCTACGATCCAATTCTCAGAGTATCACTTCTGGCACATCCCGAGGGGAGAAGGGCATGGATGCTGTGCCGAAGGGCATGGATGCTATGCAGGAGGGTGGCTACGCAGGAGAGGCCAAAGAAAAGGCAGTGATTGGTTCTTTCCTAAAGCAGAAATTGACCCACCATGCACCCCCCGTGGCTTACAAGCAAATGGAAATAAAGTGTAATGACATTCATCTTGGTGCACAAAAGATACTTAGCAGGGAAAGTAAAAAGAATCACTTGACCTCTGGGGTAAACTGAGATATATTAAAAATATGTACAGTGCTCACTGAACTTCCGGTGATTCTGGGCAAATCACTCAATCTCCCTAAGTCTAAAAAACAAAACATCACTCTGTTTAACTTAACTGGTGACCATATAGACCACTCTAATTCCTAGAGGCACCAGTTTGCGCTATATAAAACTGAAGACACAAAGCTGAAAAAGGGGGGAATCCATTACATTGGCTGTATTTGTTTATTTCTGTTGATCCCTCCTCTCTCATTGCTGTACAAGACTGTAGGTTGGTTTGGTTATCAGTGATGAAACCTCACCCCGGTTTGAAAATATATAACCTAAACAGAGGTGCCTTGTAAACCAGGTCTTGTGGTTTTTTGATCGGTTCTCAGTGAATCATCGCCCCTTCTCCATTACCAAGAGCCACCCACTGGACGTCAATAACGGGACAAGGCAACAATGCAGAATGCAGACCGAAAACTAACGACCCTCAAGAGAAACTGCCCTGAAATGCCCAGGTCTCAACATCTCTGGGCAGCAGATAACGTGTGAGAGGCCACGTGTAAGCCTGGTCGCAAAACTGCTAGTCCATTCAGGCATCAATAGGAAAATTGGAAAAGAATTACAACCTCACTGGAGCCTCATCTCGAAGAAGTGAAGGCGGGGAAATTCACAGAAGAGATGTTTGTGAAAGAAAATGCCATTCCTCAGGCCGGGTTCGAGGAAAAAAAATGTTAATGCAAATATGGCGAACCGCGGCATTGCACGTGCCAGAGAATGGCTGCGCTTGACACCTCTAAGCAATCGCAGCACCTGCGCCATTAAACTAAAAGCACAGCATGGGTGCGCTTTAAAAAAAAAAGCACTCACCGGCTGCACTTTCAAGTCAGCATCGCACGTAGGGACTGCATGTGCGTCGCTGCTCGTACCCATGGCAATACTGTCAGAAACGGTGGGTCATGCACCCACCAGTAGCCATTTGCAGGTGGCTACAATTTTTAAATGACACAAGTAAAAGCCAATCCAAAGCATGAGAGGAGTCAGACCCCACAAAGTACAGGCAACAGATTGCCTAACACCACAAGCTCTGTTTAGGCTCAACCTAAAAATCAGAGACAAGCCTCAGTTTACAATTAACAAATGGTGTCGCGGAGACTGAGGAGAAGGTAGTCAGAAAGACAATTGAGATGGATGAAAGCTGGCAATGACAAGAGAAATGTTGCCAGTTAAGGGCATTAATTAAACCTTTTGGGTAGTACTTGAAAATGACAATGAAGGGGAAGATATGGAATGGAACATTTGTGAACATATATAAGCTTCCCCAGAGGAAACACTGCAAAGGAGACTTTAAACAGGAAGACAGGGTGTTTGGGTTTAGGTCTAGGTCTCCAACAAGTATTTGGAGGTTTTGTATAGCACCATGCATCACCTTTGCCATTTCAGAGTGCAAGTAAAAAAATATACGGAATTAACTGAAGCATTAAGAGGATGGGTTAGTAAACAGTCGGATGAGGGAACTGGCCCTCTATTGTTCAATCAATCAATCAATCAATCAATCAATCAATCAAAGCATTTGTATAGCGTGCTACTCACCCGGAGGGTCTCAAGGCGCCTGGGGAGGGGGTCCGCTACTGCTCGAACAGCCAGGTCTTGAGCTGCTTCCTGAAGGCGAGGTGGTCCTGGGTCAGGCGGAGGTGGGTCGGGAGGGAGTTCCAGGTCTTGGCGGCGAGGTAGGAGAAGGACCTTCCCCCTGTGGTAGCTCTTCGGATGCGGGGGACGGCGGCGAGGGCGTGGCCGGTCGATCGGAGCTGGCGTTTGGGAGCGTAGAAGTTGAGGCGGCTGTTGAGGTATCCTGGTCCTTGGTTGTGCAGGGCTTTGTGTGCGTGGGTGAGGAGACGGAAGGTGCTTCTCTTGTTGATCGGGAGCCGGTGCAGGTCTTGCAGGTGTCCGGAGATGTGGTTGCGGCAGGGGATGTCCAGGATGAGTCTTGCTGAGGCGTTCTGGATCCGCTGGAGTCTCTTCTGGAGTTTGGAGGTGATTCCGGCGTAGAGGGAGTTGCCGTAGTCCAGTCGGCTGGTGACGAGGGCCTGGGTGACCGTCTTCCTGGTCTCGGTGGGGATCCACCGGAAGATCTTGCGTATCATGCGTAGGATGTTGAAGCACGACGAGGAGACGGCATTGACTTGTCTGGTCATGGAGAGGGAGGAGTCCAGGATGAAGCCCAGGTTGCGTGCGTGGTCTGCTGGTTTGGGTGCGCTGCCTAGGGCGGGGGGCCACCAGGAGTCGTCCCAGGCAGAGGGTGAGGATCCCAGGATGAGGACTTCCGTCTTGTCCGAGTTCAGTTTCAGGCGGCTGTTCTTCATCCATTCGGCTACTTCCTTCATCTGTTCGTGTAGGTTGGCTCTGGCGGTGGCGGGGTCGTTGGTGAGGGAGAGGATCAGCTGGGTGTCGTCAGCGTAGGAGATGATGTTGAGGTTGTGCTGTTGTGCGATGGCTGCGAGGGGACTCATGTAGACGTTGAAGAGGGTTGGGCTGAGCGAGGAGCCTTGAGGAACGCCGCAGATGACTTCGGTGGCTTCTGATCTGAACGGGGGGAGGCGGACTCTCTGTGTCCTTCCGGCGAGGAAGGAGATGGTCCACTCCAGTGCCTTCTCCTGGATTCCGACGTTGCTGAGGCGCTGTACTAGGGTACGGTGGCAGACGGTGTCGAAGGCCGCGGAGATGTCTAGGAGGATGAGGGCCACTGTTTCTCCGTTGTCGAGCAGAGCTCGGATGTCATCGGTGGCTGCGCTCAGGGCGGTCTCGGTGTTGTGGTTGCCCCTGAAGCCAGACTGCGAGAGGTCGAGGGATCCGCTCGTCTCGAGGAAGGCGGCCAGCTGCTTGTTGACGGTCTTCTCGATGACTTTTGCGGGGAACGGGAGCAGCGAGATGGGTCGGTAGTTCTTGAGGTCGGAGGGGTCGGCTGATGGCTTCTTTAGTAGGGCGCTGAGTTCGGCGTGCTTCCAGTTCTCCGGGAAGGTGGCAGTGTTGAAGGAGGAGTTGATGATGTCCCGCAGGTGGGGTGCATTGACAGCATCGGCCTTGTTGAAGATGTGGTGAGGGCAAGGGTCGGTCGGAGATCCGGAGTGGATGGAGTTCATCGTGCGGATGGTGTCTTTGGTGCTGATCGGGGTCCAGGCGCGGAGGGTGGTGGTGGTGGGGGGGCGGTGGTTTGGTTGTGGCGTGCGTCGGTTGGGTGCTGAAGCTGTTGTGTATGTCTGCGATCTTGTTGTGGAAGTAGGAGGCGAGGGAGTTGCAGAGGTCTTGCGAAGGGGTGATGTTGTTGTTTCCGGCGTTGGGGTTGGAGAGCTCTTTAACGATGTTGAAGAGTTCCTTGCTGTTGTGTGCGTTGTTGTCCAGTCGTTCCTTGAATGCAGCTTTCTTGGTGGTGTGGATCAGTTGGTGGTGTATTCGGGTGGCGAGCTTGAGGGCAGTCATATTGTCCGGTGTTGGGTCTCTGCGCCAGGCTTTCTCAAGGGCTCTGCAGTTCTTCTTCGAGTTCTTGAGCTCGTCGGTGAACCATGGGGCTATCTTGCTGCAGGGTCTGCTAGGCGGGGTCCACAGATGGGCGAGGTCGTCTGCGCATTCGCTGATCCACTTCGTGAGGTTGGTGGCCGCTTGGCTGGGGTTCATTGCGCTGGTGGGTGGGTTCTTGCTCAGGGAAGTTGCGAGCTGGTCGGCTGTGATCTTGTTCCAGCTTCTGCGTGCAACCTGTTGCTGGTGGTGGTAGATCGTGGTCCTTTTGAAGCTGAAGTGGACGCAGCTGTGGTCCGTCCAGTGGAGTCTGGTGGTGTGGCTGAAGGTGATGTCCTTGCTGGAGGAGAAGACGGGGTCGAGAGTGTGTCCGGCGTAGTGGGTAGGGGTGGTCACCAGTTGCTTGAGTCAATCGTTGCTTAATCACCTTGGTACCTAAAATAAAACAGTTACGAATAACTTACTTGCCAAATCTGAAGATACATAGATATGAAGTGGATCCCTAGGAAATAGTGTGGCAGAGTATTAAGCCCTGGCCGATACCTCAAATATCTGCCTGATCATAAATTCCTGGCTCCTTATTTATGTAAATAACCTGATGCTCGGGGAACATATGCACCTATGGAGTCTGACATGGCTCTGATATGAGCAGCTGAGGTCTTGCAAGGGTGAGGATGCTACCGTCATAGAGGGATGGCTTGTCTGTTGCCTATGGTTACAGAGGATGATACCTTTCCCAGCAGGATTCTAATCACCTACATCAGAAACCCCTTTCAGAGCTGCCTCAACCGATGCTGACATGGGCTTGGAACTGGAGCACATTTAATACGGATATCTGCACAAGATCAAAGAAATATATATGTCTAAGTGTTTATAATTTGGTGTTTAGCACTATTGACCTCAAGTCAAAAAGTCAGTTGGCCGAGATGCTTAGTTAAGAGTGAGAACCAGTTATGGCTGACAAGATGAGGTGTTTTCTGGAGTACTGTCCTGAAAATGAATGGGCATCAGTACAGGTAACATATTTCAATGACAGGCTTAGGATATCTGCTGTAATGTAATGCATCCTCCCCAGTGTTCCACGTCCCTGCTGCTCAGGTAGTGTGTGAGGTAATGTGGAATGTTGTGATTGTTTGAAATGGATTTTGTTCAGTTAAAGATATGGACTGAACAGCATGGATGCTGATGCTGGTGTGGCTTAGCTCTACTTACCGACTTGTAACTAAGATCTAATAAACCTTCTTCTGCAAACTAAACTATGGCTACCAAACTTCTTTTACAACACCGGTGATGATAAAGAAAAATAACCATTTGTGAAAAATGGAGAAATGAATCAACTACAGAAGAAACTAAGAAGATTACCAAGGAAAAGATATTGAAGCCCATAAAAAAATTGCGCCTGGGAGCTCCACCAGTGTCTAATTTCACCAGACAGCCTGGTGTCCGGAGCAATTCAACAAGCCAGAGTAAAGCGCCCTGCAGAGGATCGTGAGGTAATTGAGTTTACAGGCAACGTAACATGAGAATGCCAGCAGTGTTCAATTGAAGTGAACTGGAAGGATTTACGGGAACTGGCAACATTTATGTGAATCGTAGTTTCGAGTGAACAGAGATACAGGTGTATTATTATGTGGATTTTCACAAGAAACTCAGCAGGTGTGGAACATCTGTACTAGCACCTACTGAGATCTACAGAGACTTCAAGTAGATATAATGTAAGTTGCTTCCCCAAAGCTTTCACTGCACTCTAGAATCTCGCCCCATAATGCGTTGCTGGACCTTTGGTTGGTATTTGTGTTGTATGGTGATTTCTCCTTCCTCTTTCTTCCTCTGCTCTCTAGCCTGTCTGTGTGGAATGTTGTATATGTCATGGAATGTTGGATGGGTGAACTGATTCAGTTGGTGACTGAAGGCTGAGCTGCCAGGAGGACAGCTCCTGGTGGGGCATATTTACAGAGTTACTTACTGGCCTACTTTTCTATCCTGGCTTTAACATCTTACCTATGTAACTCTGTATTACAAGAAATACCTACTTGAAACCTACCACCTCTGGACCTTCCATCATTGTAACATTGGCGACGAGGATGGGATTACAAAACCTGTGTGGATTCTGTTTCAATGGACTTATTTCTACAGCAAATTATATTTTTAAAAGACTGCAACTGCTTCAAAGAACCCAAGCTTGTACCTACTCAGCAATATCCGTTGGCAGCCCTAGCCCCACCTTATTCTAGCTTGGTACTTCTCTCCTTTAACCATTCTCTTCTTCTGACTTAGTATTGCTTATGACTTGGTGTTCGTGCCTTGTCTTATTTCAACTGTCTTTGTGGCAGTAGTTTTTTTCAGTTTATTACGTTTAGCTTGTTTTGCTCATTTCTT
This sequence comes from Lissotriton vulgaris, assembly GCF_964263255.1. Classification (NCBI taxonomy): domain Eukaryota; kingdom Metazoa; phylum Chordata; class Amphibia; order Caudata; family Salamandridae; genus Lissotriton; species Lissotriton vulgaris. Next base: position 583,825,661 of record NC_141695.1, read on the forward strand.
GATTCTTCTTCTTTTTTTGTTTCAAGTGCAAAGAAGGGGGATGTTGTATGGTGATTTCTCCTTCGTTCAGCTTGTTTTGCTCATTTCTTGATTCTTCTTCTGTTTTTGTTTCAAGTGGAAAGAAGGGGGATGGTGTATGGTGATTTCTCCTTCCTCTTTCTTCCTCTGCTCTCTAGCCTGTCTGTGTGGAATGTTGTATATGTCATGGAATGTTGGATGGGTGAAATGATTCAGTTGGTGACTGAAGGCTGAGCTGCCAGGAGGACAGCTCCTGGTGGGGCATATTTACAGAGTTACTTACTGTCCTACTTTTCTATCATGGCTTTAACATCTTACCTATGTAACTCTGTATTACAATAAATACCTACTTGAAACCTACCACCTCTGGACCTTCCATCCTTGTAACAATTTGTTTGGGGGGGTCCTAGGAGGATGGGACCATCACCGAATCATTCAGCATGTTATGCTCTTTGTGTTCAATGCTTCTGCTTGATCCTCCCCCTAGGTTAGGGGTGACCCCAAAATCATCACCTCTCTCATGGCCTGATATTTTTCAAAGTTCACTTTTGTGAATTGGTTATATGCTTTATAGCATGTAAAAGTAAAGTTGTTTTATCAAAGGGTTGTGTGTGCAGTTGCTAGCTCCGCTACGCGGCTTTTTGCATGAATTCTGTGTGTTTTTGAAGTAATGCGTAGTTAACAAATCTCTGCAACCTTTGCGGCCGAAGCGAAGTTCATTGCCCACGGTTACATTTTGGATCGGGCTCCGCGACTTCCTACTGCGCTGTATGTAACAAGAGTATTTTCCTACCACAGCACATCAGAACTTGTTCAGGCTCATCAGTGTAGTGTGAAGGTGTTTATTGTAAACGCATAATAAGCTGCTTGCCGTATAAGACTCCAGTGCGCTGTTTGGGCTGGTGTGAGGGCACATCAGTGGAAACTTGCCAAGCATGTTTTATTTTGGATTTCGGCACATTTTGGCCTCATTTAAAATAAGAAACAGACCGGTACTTTGTGATCTTCAGACAAGTTTTTGTGAAATTTGTGTGAAAGGTCACTCACGGAACACTTGGACTGTTATTGGAGGCCACTGTAATATACCATATTAAGCTTCTTTATAATGCCATGCCGCTGCCTACACATATTGGTATGAAGGTGATATTGCATTTATTGTTTTACCATGCTTAATTGGCTGCTGTCTACAGTTCTGAAAACTACACTATGGCTACTGAACTTCCTTTAAAGCAGTATCCTTTCACAATCCAAGACTGCGACAAAGGGGGGGAGGAGCCAAGATGGCGACCGGGACGGCCGCCTAGTCCCTCGGCTCCGGAGACCATCTCCTCCCGCGCCTACACCCTGCCTGTAATCCTGCACTAAAACGGCATATTTGCGGAAACGAAAACCTCCGACCACCGACGGCGTAATCCTGAGGCTCGCGCCTACTTTAAAACGGGAGAAACATCCAGCTACAGTTCGCGGCCCGCAGCAGCCCTGTGACCGGGGCCTCGAGTAGACAGTGAGGCTGGTCACCAAGTGAACAACAGCGGGCGCCGGCAACTGAGAGGTGCCGTCGGATCATGTGTTTGGCGAAGAACGGCTGACTTCCGAAATGCATATCCTGTTTGACTAGGGATGTGAATCCAAGGCGTGCCTGACAATGTGCTTGGGGTGAATTGCATGATCATAGGCACCTCGATTGTTCACCGCTGGGAAGCTGTTTGCGCACTGTCCCGCTATCGGCGGGCGGCTCCCGAATTTCTGCTCACCTAATATCGAGCAGGGCCTGCTTCCTCACTGACAGTTGTTCATTGCACTATATTGGTTTCGGCGGCCACGAAGGCGGTAAAATGATGCCCGATGCCCCTCTGCATGCAACTTGGCCCCGATTCAGTGTGGCCCTGCCCGTGAACACAACGGGCAAGACGGAGTGCAGCCTCGAGGAGACTGAGCCACAAAGTGATCGTGGACGTGTGGAGAAGGGAGGCACGATCGAGGGGGGGCTCGGGAGAGATCTGAACTATGGCGATCTTATGGCTGCTATTGTTGCCCTTCGTTACAACTTGGAGCAATCTGCCCGAACCCTGGGGAGTACGATGGATGAGGTCGTTTTTGCAATGGGGCAATCGAGAACGGCTGGTCAACAAATATACAGCGAAATGCCTCATTCTATGCCCGGCTGTAACAAGATGGTGGCCCTAAGCGACACCGGCGGGCTTGAGATCCTTAACCCCGGGACGTCTCTTGTTGATGATGTTGAATGCCTGGGACGAAGTGTAGACCTTGGATTGGAATCACGATGGGAGTATTCGCCCCAAGCCATGCTTCCAGAGACCCAGGGGCCGCTTCAGTTGTGGTTGGACATTGAGACTTTCCCCCCCGGCCCTGCTCTGATGTATAACATGTGGAAGATGTGCTTTCGGGCCGGGCCGGGGTCAATGGACCGGCGGGAAAAGGGCCTGGCCGATGTCCGGTTGCATCAAATCGACGCTACTGTGCTGCTGTTCGAGCCCGCCTGGGCACTTCGACTCCCCGTAACGGTTGAATTGGGAACTGATACTTTGGTGAGCATTGGCAGAAAAGATAAGACGGGACAGGGATGAACGGTGCCTACTACAGACTGATAGTTCCTTAGCCGATGACCGAGACGGATGTGCAACGTGCTGATTTACCTGATAGCGTAGTATGCCGATTATGTGCCTTGAAAATTGTTTGATAGTAATGGTTCTTGCTATTGGAATTTACACCCCGTGCTGATATAGAAATGGCGGGAGGGAGATGCCGGGGGACTGTTGGAGGGCTCCTCTCTGCTTCTCACTACTCTTATTGTAGTTATAGATTAGGACCTTTTTCTTATCTTCTATAATTTGAGGCTCTCTTTTTTGGGGCGACAGGCACACTGCTAGGGGGGGTAGGCCGTAGCCAGCTGCTGGGGTGCAGGGTGGGGGGTTGGAGGGGTTTTTGTTTATTCTTTTTTTTTTTTTTTTCTATGGGCCTTCTATTCTTTCTCTTTCCTTTTTCCTATAAGCCATATAGGGGACTGATTCTTTGTTTATCGAAGTTTAAACGGTATGTGCTAATGTCTATTCAGATGTTTCCGTCTATGAGGATAGTTGCGGTATTGGTGTAATAAGCGAAACGTGTACTGATTTCTCCTGATCCTTTGACGCTGGAGCTCATGTTCTGACTTAAAGTGCCTTGACAATACTCATGCTGACGAACTAAAATTTGACCTCAGTAAATACGTAACTAATTCTCTGTGCACTGACGCATTGCCATGTATTGTACTGCTAAGCCTTAGGGCTTTTTTGTTGGAATCTGTGTACAACCGTTTATAAATAAAGGGCTTCCAAAAATTAAAAAAAAAAAAAGACTGCGACAAAGGGCAGCTATGCTTCTTCCATGACTGAGGACCCTGCATAATATATATAGGAAACCTAAAAATGAACTGGAACAAGCGAGGTGGAGTCACCATTTTTCAGCCTTTCATATGAAGGGGTTGAAAATATGCCTATTAGGAATCGATCTCAAGAAGGTGAAGAATAGCTGCACTTGAATCATTACCTCTCACGGTCAGTGCTGTCAGAATAGCAACCCAACAGCACTTAGTGTCTCACCATCGTATGTGCAGGCTGCCAGTCTGGCTGGGATATGAGCCACGGCCTGAATGGTGCTCATCCTCCTTTAAAAGAGTTTTATAACTCAAGAGGGGTTGGATGTGTGAACACCTTCTCAAAATTTTACCTTTCTTTGGCATAGCAGGAGCAGGTGGAATTTGAGCCTTTCAAAGTTTGTGTAGGTTTTGCTCAGAATCTTGATTGTGCTTCCGCTGCCTTCCTCAGTCATGTGGTGTCTTTACTTAGCAGTAGGCAGCATCCTTGCCTTTAAAATAAATCAAAATTAAAAATGGTGCATGGGTACTGCTTATGTCATCAACTTGCATTCTTGTCCATTTGGTATCCTTCTAATTCAATTGCATCTCTGCCTGGTGCAGTTCATCATAGGCATTCTTGGATTACCTTCTTTTTTGGTGTGAAAGTGCTCAGCATCCCACTACCCTAGTGTCGTGGGAGCATATTATCAAGGGCCTTATAAAGCCCAAAAAGCGGAGATAATGCTTTCGCCCTATTTACAAGGCAGTGCTAACATGCATTAGCACCTGTTAGCAGCCTTATTACCGACGCCTCGCTTTGCATCTCTAATGAGATGCAAAGTGGGAGTTTCCTACTAACACAACACGGGAATCAAGGAGTTACAGCACTACTCCCTCTCAACAAGCTGGCCCAGGACACCAATTTTGACATTAGAATCCGCGCTAACCATGGATAACGCCGAAAACTAACATCTGCTGAAAAGCAGACTTAGCTATATATATATGATGGGAGGTGGTTCCTTTGGCTGAATCCACATCTCCCTATTAGCAAAGATTACCTGATCGCTTCCGTTGTAGCGCTAGATTTCCAGCGATGTGCGCGGATTTCGCCGCTATTGCCGGATTTAATATCACAGTGGAGATATGCGTTGTTAATAACGCGATATCTCGGCGATTAAATCCGGCGTTAAGCTAATCCGTGCTAAACCCGCACAGCAAAGTTTATCACTATTCTTTGTGGATATGCCCCTAAGGGGCATATTAACAAGGGCATTATCTCTGCTTTTTTAGCTTTACAAGCCAAAAAAGCAGAGATAATCATTTTGCCCTATTTACAAGTGGGTGCTAACATGAATTAGCCCATGTTAGCACCCTTTTACTCGACTCCTCCCTTTGCAAATATCACTGATGTGCACATCGCGATATTTACAAGGCTGCCCCAGCATTTAGGCAGACATTAGTTTCTGGAGAAAACCGCAGTTTTCGCCAAAAACTAACATCTGCTAAAATGCAGACTTACCTTTCTCTAACATTAGGGGTAGATTATGCTGATACGACCACAGGGTCGTATCAGCAAGGTTGTCGCCGTTTTGCAGGAAACATCGCTGGAAAACCAGCAATGTTCCCTGCAAAACGGCGATTTCCCCCGCTATCGCTGGAATTTTTATCACCCTGGAGAAACGTGTTGTTAATAACGCGCTACCAGGGCGATAAATTCCAGAGTTACACAACGATAAATAAAAAAGCGCTAAGCGTGCTTTGGTTATTTATCGCTGTCTCTTGATGATATTCCCCTAAGTTGGTTAGTCCTTGTTATAATTATAATGTGCATGTATATCTCTCACATACCCTCACTCATCACACTGTCAGGTACTGAGTACCATAACTCCACAACCGCACTTGGGTGGTCATCAAGCACGACATGAAAATACTCCCCACGTAGGCACAAAACAAATACAATACCCCTACAACCACTCGTCCTACACAGTGCAGTGTACGCCCTGCAGGTGAGCGCTTCCGTATCCTAATGTAGATACGATGGCTGTACTTGTCACGAACGTTACAGAGGGGATGAGGTATGTTATAAGAACAGTTTATTGTGTCTTCTAAGTGCACACAGATAAATGCAAGCTACTCCGGGTGGAATGGCAAAACTTTTATGGGGAAATCAATGCACCTGAATTATTTGGTCATACATGCAGTTTTGAGACATTTAAAGCTTTTCTTGAATGAGCATTGTGCAGGAACTTGCCGAGGTCATGGATAAAGTAGGGTGCCAGGAGAATAAAGGGCCGGCTGGATGTCTTTGAGAGGATGCCTTGGGAATTTGGGACACTGTTAGTTCCCAAAGAAGTAAAGGGTGCACCAACAAGGGGTGTAAAGCACTGATAGGTATGGTCGCATGTAAACTGAATGATTTAGACCAGCTACTGCTGCAGCTGCACTTTGCTTGTGTGGTAGTGTTATTCGGCAGGTTTTTTTGAGGAATTTGTAAGGCTTGCTAATGTTGTTTTGCTGTTCACGGCATCGACACCTACAGAAAGTGATCATGACAGGCAGGACCCGGCAAAACATGTTCGAACCAGCACCACACTGCATGAAGACGTGACTGGAATGGTACTTTGGGCATTTTTGGTCATTACAGCCCATCCTGCTATGAGAACAGCCTCCAACCCTGCAGCCTCCAGTGGAATGGATGGAGGGGCAGAATGGCCTATCCAGACCACGGTACGGCTGTTCAGGTGAAGAAATGCAAACAGAGAACAGAGAGGTTATCAATGCAATCACAGCCCAGAGGTGGAGGTGCTTCGACTCCAATTAGGATTATATTGGTTGGTATACTGATTTTTAAACATTTTGAAAGGGCAAAGCTGACCGCTATGTTAGTGTTGCGAATGCTAAGGAAATGTTTTGGCCTTAAATTGGTCTAGATTGTTACTCGCCTATTTAAGATTCGATGTCTCTGGAGAGATCCCTAGTAGGCAAGGCTTTAAGAAAATAAAAAGAATCTGGGAAGGGGAGATCTCCACTCTGACAGGGTTTAGTTTGAAAATCCTGCCTGTAGCATGTATCTAACAATTGCTCTTTCCTATGAAGTGCTTGGCAGGAGAGAGGCGCATAAAGAAGCCTTAGATATGTAGGGGTAGATTTACAAGCCCGTTGCGACACTTTTACGCCGCCGTTGCATCACTTTTGTGACGCAGCGGCGGCATAAACCATGCATCAGGTTGCGACTTATTTACAACGTGATGGATCTAGGCAGATGCGTCACATTGTACAGCCTTGCGCCACATGAAACCTGCATCAGGTTTCATGTGGGCGTTCTGTCGCAGGGTGGGCGATCGCTCACAGGAAAGTCCCGTAAAACTGACGCAGTGAAATCTACAAGATTTCACTGAGTCAGTTTTACGACGCTGCTGCGTCAAATCCTTATGCCTGCTTAAAGCAGGCGTAAGGAGTGACGCACTACGTTATGTATGGGCGGCCCCTGTGCAATGTAGGAGTTGCCTCGCACTTGCGATGCAACTGCAGCAATGCGCCTCCCGTACACCACAAGATGCGTCACACATCTGCCCCTCCTTGCACCATGGTGCGCAGCATTGTAAATGCAACACATCCCTGGGGCACAAGGGAGGGATTACGTGACGCATCTGTTCTGGCACATCCCTGCTGATTTGCAGAGATGCACCAGAATTGTAAATCTGCCCGCAGTATTTTGATTGTGAGGTGGTTCGGTGACCAGGTGGAAAACAGGACCTGTGTGAGACACCGGTGGCCTAACGCAAAATGATGCCCCTTGTAGAATAAGGTGGGAGTGGCATATCACAGACATTTATTGTCATGTGCTAAATGAGGTTCCCTAGAAGAGTTGGAGACCCAATGGAGGATTGGGGGCCTTCCCTGCTACACGGTCTGCGTTATGTCACTTGAAGACACTTCGGACCAAGCAGTTCTGGTTAAGTTATTCTGGTGGGGTTGGAAAGGCAATGGGGCCACAGAGGCTCATAATCAGAGAGCTGGTGCAGAGCAAAGCACCCCAAAAATGTTGAGTTTTCACCTGGACGAGAACGTCTAAGTCTTGGATTGATTAAGGTGGTAAACAGACCTTCAAGCATGACAGAGCAGGCGGCCAAACATGCTGCTCATCCAGGTGGCATTGCAAGTGTGGTGAAAGAGAAGCAGGGGCATGGAAGCTGCAATCTGTATAAGAAAGGAGCTTTCATGGCATCAAAGAAAAAATAAAAACAGGTGACAACAGTGGTTTCGGTAGCACACACCCACAGTGTTTATATCAGTCTTTCTTACACAACATAAAGCAATTCTAAATGGATGTGATATTGCCTGATAGTGACTATAAGAATTAGTGTATACTCGCGATGTTCCCAGCGCTTGTAAGTTCTTGTTTGTGCTCGTACTTTGCCCGACCGCCATATGCATATATTTAAAAGTGTTTGCTTTGGATTTCGGCACAAGCGCTTCTACTGTGGTTAGCTCGTCTCTCGTTACTTCCCAGCAACCTGTTGGGATGTGAGCTGGCCGCACATGGAGCATTGTGAGTCTCAGGGCCGGGTCTAGGATTTTTGAGGCCCCGGGTGAAGTGGAATGTGCGAAGCCCCACTAATTTACATAAGTGACACCTTCAGGGCTCCCGTAGCTGCTTTGTGCAGACTCCTCCAGGGCCACAGCTCCACTCTTTGCCACCTACAAGCACCTCTTTCACAGCTGATATCATGTTGAAAGTGTGAGTATGGAAAAGCGTGTACTGTAGGGGGCGTGCCATTATGACACGGCCCCCCGGGAACCCTGCCATGGCCCCGTGGCTCCTCATCGAGTGATCGGGCATGACTACAGCAGGAATTACTTCCGGGGCAACATTGTGACGTCAATTCCGGCCGGGGCAGGCAACGAATGGGGAGGAGAGGGCGAGGACCTATTTAGGACAACTTTCCCAGGTCCTCGCCCTCTCTTCCTTATGGCACCCGCCCATGTGTGCCTAGAGTCTGTTGGGGAATTATGCCGGGTGAAATGAGAAAAGGAAGGACAGGGCGCCTGAATTGGCCCAGTACTTTAGCCTTTCACGATATAAAATACCTCGTGAGGAGACTTCAGGTAGTCCAAAATTCAGCTGCCCGGGCTATTTACGGGCTCCCTAGACGTGCTAGTGCCTCAGACCTGTTAAAGGAACTGCACTGGCTTCCTATAGCCAAGAGGGTCCTGTTCAAAAGTCTGACGCTGACCTTCAAAGCCCTTCATGATATAGGCCCTAGCTACATCAGGAAACGTCTTGCTTTTTACAAACCTAACAGGGCCTTGCGGTCCGCCTCCTTGTCTAAAATGGTCGTTCTGACCATTAAACGCACCAGACAAGGCGGTCGCTCTTTTCATTACTTGGCTCCCTGTGCCTGGAATGAGCTTCCCCTTTCTCTCAGACAGTTCCCTAGCCTGATGTCTTTCAGAAAGGCTTTAAAAACTTGGCTCTTCACCAGATAACTCCCGCCTTTCCTTATGTTTTGCAGTTATGTCGCCACCCCCGAAGGACTTCTTCGCCAAAGCGCCGGGACACTCCTTCTGGAGTAGCCGTTGCGCTATAGAAGAATCCGATAACATAACATAACATAGCATAACATAAAATCAAGTACTTTCGAAAGGACAACTGTTCATCAGCTTGTATTTAAGAACACATGTTTTTTATCTAGTGCAGCTCAACTCCACTTATTCAAGGCATCGATGCGCCTCCTGATTAGGCACAGGGGGCACACATGGATCTGAGAAAAGGGAACTCTTGTAGGGGGATTTCAGGTGAGATGGTTGCATTTGGTGCAGTCGATCATAGGGGGCGTGTTCCTTGGACTTCCAAGCGCGGGTCTCATGGGCGGGCGTCCCAGGTTCAGAGCCGCGTGAGTGCAGCCTCCGGCCAGAGCGCGGTACTGTAATGTGTGTCTTCCCGCGGTGGCCTTGGTGGTTGCAACCGAGGGTCTGGTAGGCCAACGGGACACTGCCTGTAATTCTTGATGGCGATTTCTGGGTTTGGGGGCACAGACGCTCTATGGATGTAGTAGGAAGTTTTTGCTTATGTTTGGCACTTACATAGATGACTGATTACCGCACAGTAATGCAGTGTAAATGTATTCTTGTTTCACGCATGGTGAGGCCATTCTAATTGCAAGGCGGGCTTGGGGGGGGGGGGTTGCCGACCGCAGGGAGGTCCCCCCCGGGCAGTTTGGGAGGGGCTGGGGGGGCGGGATCTGCAGGCCATTGGGCTGTTCTTCCTCTTTTTGGGTTTGTTTTTGGTTGCGCCAAATTTTCCTCATATAGGTCTCTTGGCTCCTCCCCCCACCACCATTTTAGATCTCTGTGACCTGGTGGCTGGGGGCTATAGTGGTTTTCTCCCTTTTTTGCTAAATTTCCCACTCATTTATAGCTTTCTGTCACTGTGCTTCGTGTGATAGTTATGTAAGCCCTGCGCTGCGAGGGGGGGTGGAGGGGATCGAAGAAGCGCTCTGCTTCTTCGGTGGCAGCGGTCCCTGTTTTAGAGTCTGCGCAGGTAGGAGCGAGAGCGGGAGAACGTGGTGTTTTTTCTCCCGCACCCTTGCCAGCAATAGGTAGTGCGCAGGGAGGGGAGAGCAGGGTATGGCTGCCCCTCTCCCTCCCTTGTGAGGTATGAGAGACGTGTGGGGTTTGATGGAGGGGGGTTAGGGGATGTCGATGCTGCCCATGCCTCTCTTTTTGTTAGGTCCCCGAGTGCGGGGGGGGGTGAAAAGGCAGTTTCAGGCTTCTGAACAGGGGGGCAATGGAAGAGGCACCTTATAGTCCGCTTCTCTTTTCGCCTCAGGTTTCCCTCAGGGGTGAGGTGGTTTCAGTCCATAGTGGGTCAGTGGGGGAAGGGGAGTGGGCGCAGGTGGGAAGGTGGAGTATTTCCCCACAACAGGAAGCAGTGGCTGATACAGGGTTTTTGCCATCCCCCACTCATATGGGATCATTAGCGGCCAGGTTTTTTGGGGGGCACGGCTCCAGAGGAAGGGCGGCAGGTGAAGTGGAGGACAGGAGACAGGGAGGTGAGGCCAGTCCTGGTAGAGGTTAGACATTTTTCCATCCTGGACCGAGGGGTCGAGGGACTTTGGGGTGCGGAATGCTGGGGTGGGTTCTGGCTGCCAGCAGAAGTTAGGGGAGGTGAGGGACTCTCTCAGTCAGCAGCATAAAGTATCTGGTAGGGCATTGTTGGCGCCAGAATTTTTCGGGGAAGGTATTTCAGGTCAGGGGGGCAAAGTTTTGGGCCCCTCGGCCTCGGTTGTCCAGACTAAGTTGGACTGGAGCAGTGAGGAAGAGTTAGGTGACTCCCCTTCCCCAGCGGCGTTTGCCCGCGGGGTGAAAGTTGCACATTTAGGCCAGGTAGATCAGGTTGGAAGTGTGTAGTCAGGGGCAGGAATTTCTAGTGGTTAGGAGGTTTTGGGGGCAGGTATTTTTCAGGTCCCCGGCACATCAGTCTGAATTTTTTCTCCACGGGATAGGTTTTGGAGTGGAGCAGCAGACTCGGTAGGGTAAAGTGCGGCCCAGCGTCACCGAGGAGAATGGAGGGTAGAGCCTTGCGCGGCACTTCCCGTACCGTCGGGGGATCCCGGCGCGGTCAGCAAACGCAGGTCCAGCGCGACCTCGCTGGCCCCAACTTTAACCCCTTCACGTCAGGTTAGGTTTTGGCATGGAGCAGCAGACTTGGTAGGGTGAAGTGCGGCCCAGCGTCACCGAGGAGAAAGGAGGGTAGAGCCTTGCGCGGCACTTCCCGTACCGTCGGGGGATCCCGGTGCGGTCAGAAAATGCAGGTCCAGCGCGACCTCGCTGGCCCCAAATTTAACCCCTTCACGTCGGACGGAGCGAGCAGCAAGAGATTTTTTCTGAGTTAGGTCAACGTTTAGGGGAGTACCGGCAGGTACAGTCGGCTCCCCCACATGGTGTTAAGAAAGGGTCTGGTCAAGCCCAGGTTGGTTATGAAGGGCCTGGTAATGCCCATGGTATGGTGTCGGTTGCTGGCCCGTCGTAGATGGAGGAGCCTTTAGAGTTGGTCTTCAATGAGGACAGCCCCGAGGAAGGGGAGCTACTTGATGTTGAAGGTAGGGGGGGGCTTTCACATGTTTCTCGTAGTTTTTTGCAGGCACCGGTAGTGATACCGCACAAGAGGGATTCGGCATCTGGACCCAGGAGAGAGCGCGGCCCACCGGTGAGGGTTCCTCGACTGGGGGACAGCGTGGAACATATGTCTTGGCGGTCGGTGCCTGGTCAGGCCCCCTTGTTAAAGCCAGGTGAGATTTGTGAACCACGGGCCAAACCAAAAATGGTGTCGGTGGGGACAGGGGGGGAGAACATTGGGGCAACCAAAGGGTAGCTCTACAAAGGTTGTTATGTTAAAGATCAAGGGGTAGGTACGGGAGGGGAGGAAGGAGTTTTGGGGTACAAAGGTTGAGAGTGGCAGGAACACAGATGACGTTGCCATTAGCAAAGACCCGTTACATAGCAAAGGATTGAGGATTAAGAAGCTGCCTTACATGGGCGTTACAAATCCTTTGGGAGCGCATTTGATGTTGGTCACAAAAGACAGGATTTGGAAGGGGGAGTATGTAGAAATTTTGAAATTACGGCACAGAGAGGTTTGTTCAAAGGAAGGTTATAAGGAGGAGGAATACGAGTTGGCTAAGCGTCCAAAGGTACCTTTGACAATGAAAACTGGACAGCTGCGTTTAAAATATGTGCCAGCGTCTATTGTGAAAAGTTCCCAGAGTGCTGCATTGCTATATTCAAGTATATGGTTGTAATAAGGAAAGCCCGACTTACAGGTAGTGGTTTTGCATGGGCCCAATACGATCAGCACAGAGGGGGGTTGGAGCATGCTGGGTTTTCAACAAGGGCCTGTGCATCAGGGAATACTGTAGATTCCGGCATGAATGTTCCCAATGTGGTAGGAAACATCCTTTAGTCAAGTGCTAAGGGGCAGGGATTTCAGGCAGTCAGCAGTGGCCGCGGCTACAGGCCCCACACAGCAGCCACAGGCTTCTAGAGGGGGATAAGGTCCAAAGGGGTCTGGGCCCAAAGGCGCATTCTCCGGTTGAACTAGAGCAGCTAGCGGAGGCTCTGCAGGGTTATGGGGATGTGAGAGTTAGGAAGATGCTACTGGATGGCTTTAGGGGGGGTTTCGCCTTGTTTCCAACGGGCCGCGGCTGCGGCGTTGGTCAAAGAATTTGAAATCAGCTTAGGAACACAAGGACATAGTACACAGAAAACTGGACAAGGAGGTACAGGAAGGTAGTATGGCAGGGCCATCTGCTGATTGGCCTTTAGAGGAGCTGGTTGTCTCCCCGATTGGTGTAGTCCCTAAGAAGGAGGCAGGTCATTACAGGTTAATTAAACACCTATCATGGCCGGAGGGGTCTTCAGTCAATTACTTTATTGATGAGGAAGCGGCCTTTGTGTCATATTCATCGGTTGACATTGCTATGTCACTAGTGGTGACCGCGGGCGCAACTGCGGAAATGGCAAAATGCAATATTAAATCTGCATTTAAACTGCTTTCAGTTCATCCAGAAGATTGGAATCTCCTGGGGATCCATTTTGCTGGAAAATGGTAGTGGACAAAGCGTTGCCAATAGGTTGTTCAATGTCCTGTCCCCTTTTCGAAACATTTAGTACCTTCTGGCAATGGTTTTTCACACAACGCAGCGGCCATGATTTGGTCACGCACTATTTGGTTGACTCCTTTTTTGTTGGTTCCCCTGGCTCCACGGAGTGCCAGGCAGCTCGGGACACGTTTCGAGAAGCCCATGGAGGAGATTGGAGTACCATTAGTGCCCGAAAAGACAATGGGTCCTTGCACGACCATGTCTTTTGTGGGAATTGAGATTGATTCAGTGGCAATGCAGGCCCTCTTGCCCGTTGGAAAGAAGGTGGAAATGTTGGCATTTTTGGAGACCATGCTGCAGAAACAAAAGTAACAGTGAAAGAAGTGCAAGTTTTTATTGGGCCATCTTAACTTTGCATCCCGGGTGGTCAGGGTGGGAAGGACTCTTAGTAGACTTCTGGGTCAAGCATTGTCCGGCCAGCACTTGCCCCATCACCATATCAGATTGTCGGCTGGGGTCAAAGAGGATTTTAGAATGCGGTCAGTCTTTTTGCATTCATTCAATGGTGTTCCTCTGGTCAGGGAGGATGATTGGGTTTGGGATGTTTAACCGCATCGCTGCTGCGGCGATTTTTGCGCTGTGCGGCAATTTTAAAATTACCGCGATACATGACGAGCTCAGCTCGTCATCAGCACACGCCACCCGTGGGTGATGACGAGCTGAGCTCGTCATCAGCATCGAAGGGGTTAAATATTCTCAGGCGCTGCGGGTAGTGAAGGTTTTGGCCTTTATTGGCAAGGCAAGTGGTGCGCGGAGAAGTGGCCAGACCAGTGGAAGGACGGTGGTAGGAACATCGCCTTTTTGGAACTCTTTACAGTGTTGGTAGCCTTAACACTTTGGGGTCAGGATTTGTCCCATAAGACGGTACTGTTTCGCAATGACAATACGGCAGTGGTAGACATCATTAACAGACAGCCAGGGATGAACAGATTTTGAAGTTGTTGCGAGTCTTTGTGTTAGGTTGTTAGAGATTTGACATCAGTTTTAGGGCTTTACACATCCCCGGGGTGAACAATGACATTGCGGATGTTTTGTCTCGTTCGCAGTGGGAGGGATTCCATGGGCTTGCCAATGACGCGGACAGGACACCAAGCCCATGCCGGAACATCTGTGGTATGTAGGCAACTTAGGGTCATACAATTGGTGGTAGGTTTTTTGTCAGCATCCACTTGGGCCGCTTATGCGCTGGCTTGGAAGGAATTTTTGGCTTCGGGCGCTCTTAGATGGGATCTGGTTGACAGAGGTCTGAGGATGTAGTACAGTTCATTCTTGATTTAATGGATAAGGGTTTGTCCAGAGTTACAATAGTTGTAAAGCTAGGAGGCATTGCATTTCTGAGGTAACTCCTTTGGGGTTATACTCCTACTGTGGGGGAGGTCGGAGAAGAGAATGCTGGAAGGTTGGGCTGGGTGCGGGGAGTGGAACGGTCAGTCCGGTCGCTTTTATCTTGGCAGACTTTAGCCAGGGTAGTGGAGGTGCTTCCGTCAGTGTGCAGTGATGCTTTTGAAGCATGTCTTTTTTCTACGCTCTTGGTGTGGGTGTTTTTTGAGGCGTTTCGAGTTTCAGAGTTATTGTGCATTTATTAGAAAGAGGTGTCAATATTTGGCTGAATAGAGCAAAAACAGATCAGAGGAGTAGGGGCAAGGGCATTTGGTTAGTGGCGTCCACCCCTTTTGAGACGTGCCTGTTACAGTGGGGACGGCGTTGGTGTGTATTGTCTGGTGGGTGTGCGGAATCCTGTGTTTTTCAACACGCCGATGGGGCTTGAATCACGAAATTCCAACTTTGCATGTTGCTTCGTAAAGCTTTGCGGAACATTGGCCTTGATGGGTCCCAGTATGGGACCCATTCATTCCGCATTGGGGCTGCAACAGAGGCGCATCATAGGGTTTGGGCTAGACAGGAGATAATGTGCTTAGGGCGTTGGTCATCTACTTGCTTTCAGCGATATGTGTGATCTGTGGGGGAGGGGCCTGCGTCATCTGTTTTGTCTTAAGTCTGATACTGTTTTCTCATTTCAGGTTCTGTGGCTGGCCCCCGTACGGCGGAAATGACCATCTGGATTGTGGGGCACTCTTTTATAAAATGGGCTCACGTTCAAGCTCGTTGTAGTTATTTTGGTTCTTTCTTAGGCTTTAACGAGCGTTTATTTAAAGTGGTGTGGAAGGGTAAAGGAGGGATGCTATGGAGAGAGTTGATTCCTGCTCTTAATTCTTGGTTGGTGGGGGGCCAGTGCCAGATGTTTTACATATCCATTTAGGCGAAAATGATTTGTGTGTAGCTAAAGGTGTGGTTTTATTGCGGGCCATGAAATGAGATCTTACACTTTTGAACGGGCAATGGTCAGGTTGCCAGGTGTTTTGGTCGGACTTGGTTCCACGCAGGGTTTGGTGAGGCACACTTAAACCTAAAGCGATGTATAAGGCATGTAAGAAGATACATTTGGAGGTTTCCAGATTTTGCCGTGGACTAGGTTTGGGTAGGGTGATTTTCAGAGCCATTCGGTTTGATGCAGTGGAATTTTTTAAGGGGATGGGGTGCATCTATCCAGGTTGGGTATGGATTTATATCTCTTGGAGGTCAAGGAAGTTTTGTCTCGTTGCCTAACAGTACAGGAGTTTGTAGGTTAGTCCAGGCGCTAGTGGTTTTTTCATTGCTTCTTTGCCTGTTTTGGGGGGCAGAAAGTGGGAGGGTAGTAATTCTTCCTCCCTCCTCCTGGGTGGCGGGGATCAGTGGTGTTTTGCCAGGATTGACAGGATTGTGGTTGTTCGTTTGCTTGGTTGGGTCATTGCCAGGGTGAGTTGGGCAGGTTTAAGTTGTTGTGTGGGTTCCTGGGGTTGGGTGAACAACATTGGTTAAGGGACAAGACAGGGATTTGGGATATTGGCAGGGGGATTTGTTACATTGAAATGTTTATGCAGGAATTTGCATTGTTGGTAATGCGTAATGTTATAATGTATGGGTGGGGGCGGGGCCAATGACGTGTTAAGGGTGGGGGCGGGGTTATGGGGGTTGAGGATATATGTTATTTAGTGAGGTTTAGTTTTGTAAGGCGTTTGCCGAGGTTTTTAATTTGTTAATGTGCACCTGTTTCAATAAAGCGGCCTTTTTCACACAGAGAACTGTTGTGGTCTGCTGTCCCCCCCACGCCTCCCTCCCAACACGGGCTTGGGGGGGTTGCCGACTGCAGGGAGGTCCCCCCCCGGGCAGTTTGGGAGGGGCTGGGGGGGCAGGATCTGCAGGCCATTGAACTGTTCTTCCTCTTTTTGGGCTTGTTTTTGGTTGCGCCCAATTTTCCTCATATAGGTCTCTTGGCTCCTCCCCCGGCCACCATTTTAGATCTCGGTGACCTGGTGGCCGGGGGCTATAGTGGTTTTCTCCCTTTTCCCTCCCACCCTCCCATTTTTCTTTTCTCTTAGTTCATTCTTTCTGATTTTCATTCTTCTTAGGTCATGTTGGTGGTTTTTGTTGGAACAGGTATACATGGGGTCTAGCTTTTTGTAATTGTCGCTTGGAACAGGTGTAGATGCGGGGATCAGTGGTGTTTTGCCAGGATTGACAGGATTGTGGTTGTTCGTTTGCTTGGTTGGGTCATCGTCAGGGTGAGTTGGGCAGGTTAAGTTGTTGTGCGGGTTCCTGGGGTTGGGTGAAATACATTGGTTAAAGGACAAGACGGGGATTTTGGATATTGGCTGGGGGATTTGTTAAGTTGCAATGTTTATGCAGAAATTTGCATTGTTGGTGTTGTGTAATGTTTTAATGTACGAGTGGGGGCGGGGCCAATGACGTGTTAAGGGTGGGGTTGGGGATAGGGGGGTTTAGGAAATATGTTATTTAGTGAGGTTTAGTTTTGTAAGGCGTAGCCGAGGTTTTTAATTTGCTAATGTGCACCTGTTTCGATAAAGCAGCCTTTTTCACACAGAGAACTGTTGTGGTCTGCTGTCCCCCCCACCCCTCCCTCCCAATGATAGCTGTGGTATGGAAGAGTGAGTACTTTAAGGGAGGTTCATGGGAAACTTCCACGGCGCAACAGGGTGGTTATCCCTGTCACAAACCATATTTACCCTGATGCGAGATTGTTTGTCACTTTAGTGACTTAATATAGCTGTGTTGGACCCCAAAGGGCGGCAGACCACCCTATGACAAAGGGTAATAGGATATGAGATTGTACAGCCATGCAGGTGGGAGATAAATGACACAAATTCACCGCTCCTGAACTTGTAAGCTTTGCTCGCTTAGGCATTAAGGCATAGTGCCCATTCCGTGGAGGGGGGCCGTGCACGCCACAGGGTGCTGCCAGTTCGGTAGCTTGGATGGTATTGGTGATGGCGCCAACGGGCTCGAGGAGCGGAACTTCCGCCTGGCCCCTGCAGTAAAAGGACGGTGGCTTGCTTGTGTTGGTAGCTGATAGTTATCAATTGGTGATACTGGCGAAGGGTACCGGGTAACGTGAGGCGTGTAGGACCGGTGACCCCGACATGCAATTTAGGGGCAGTTCTTTCGGCCGTGAAGTCGACGAGCCGGGTTAGAGCGTCGGCAGGAAAGCGTGGCACGTGGTCCCTGAAATCACAGAATTCCGCGTTTTGTGTGTCCTTCTCTGGCGCGATTGGTGTTCAGAGAGGGTGTTCTGGTGCCTACATGGCTACTATTTTGGTTGTGGTAAAAGGGCAGGGTTTCTTGGGGTGGAAGTTGGAATGGGACACCGAGGTGGTGGTGCCCCAGCGGGCTGCTCGAAGCTCGGTGCTGCGAGGGCGGGGTAGCGTAGCTGCATTGCCACACCGTGTCAGATGGGTCATGGTGGAGGGCAGGATGGTACTGGCTACAGGTTTATGGTTCAGGACTGGCCGGATGGGCAGCGTGTTTATGGCCAGGGCAGGCAGAGGGCTCACTGCTCAATGTAGGCAGCACTAGCTGTGTGTTACGGCTTAGTGCTTTATCAGTGATCCGTCTACCGCTTGGTGCTGGCAATTCTGTCACAGGGCTTTTACGGCTCTTTGAAGTGCTGACTGAACTGACAGGGCCGTAAAAGAGTGATGCTTGCTGGTTGGCACAGCACTGAGAATCTGTTTTCTGCCAGTATTAGCAGTTCATTTACTGATGAGAGTTAGTAGTCTTAGCTCACAGCGTGAACATAGTAGGTACTCCTCAGGGCTAGAAGTATTGGCATTGTTGGTGCTTTGTAGGGTAGGCTGCAGTAGCAGTGGGTATACTGCTCAAAGCTAGCGGTATGAGTGTGGCCAGTAACAGCATTGCAGTAGGTTCATTGCGGGGACTAGCAGTACTTACTCGGTAGTTAGAGTTCATTGGTGGCATACTGTGTACTGCCCATTGCTGGTAGTCCTTGCAATTTCATAGATGTACTTACTGCTCGGTGTATCAAGTGTTATCAGCGTTTTCTGCTGATTGCAATCTTAGTATTATCAGTGTGTTTTTATAGGTGCTAGCAGGTTTTTTCCATTTCAATTAGCGGTAGTCAGTATTCTTCCCTGTACGGGCAATATTGTCTGGGTATTTACTTCTCAAGGTAGCTTTTTAACAAGAACTACTAGGGTATGGGGCAGCAGTTGACACAGTGCTCAGGTCTGGGGGTCTGGGTGTATTAGTACCATCTGCGGGATTACTCCCACCAGGGTGCAGCGTTCACGTGCGAGGGTTTTTTTTACACATGTATGCGCGCTGGCTTGGAGCACGCCGAGTCCCCTTTTCTTTCAAGGGTTCTGAGGCCCCACCCCCTTTTTACGGGGGCCGCCGGGCCTTTCAGCGTCAGCAGTGGACAGACAGTTAGCATGCCATCGTAGAATGCGGACTCCCTGGGCAGTATGTTCAGGTTACAAGAGTCCAGAAGTTCGCCTTTTGGATACCAGTGGGTCGGATGCCCTTCCTTCAGATAATTAGGGTTAAGAAAAGTGTCTTGCTTCACCTACCTAAGCCTCATCTAATTCCTTTGGAGTAGTCCCATCTTTGCCGTTTCTTGTAATTTCAGCGGTTCATTGCTTGATTCCATCGCCGTGCTGCAGTTTTGAAGATAATTAGGATTAGGGAAGGTGCCCTGCTCGGAGACCAATCTAAGCATTTAGTTAATGCAGGGGATTAGCCCCATCTTTTCTGTATGCAGTATTTTCCGCGCTTACGCACCACAGAATAGGCAGAACGTACTTGTCCAAAGGATGATTTCGGACATGGAGGAATTGTTAGCTGCACGGGCACCCTTTGCGGTTTGTGCTGGGCAACAATGTCAGATGGGATTAGACGGCTGGGTTCTTGACACCACTTTTGGGGGGTTGGGTCTGGCCTTAGCACAGTCAAGGGGCCCGCTCTGCGAGCACACTCAGAAGGCATGCGAAAGAACGTATGCTCTTTGCTCACCGAGGGCTCGTGCAGGGCTGCTTGCAAATGTTGAGGTCACGAACAGCAGGGTGCCTGACACAGCATCAGACGGTGTTCGGTTGCATCAGCAAGTTGAGGGGATGCAGAAGGAGGGCAATTCCCATGGGTGATTTAGATTTTAGTTGTATACATGTTGGCTATCAACCGCTTAAAGGGCAGTTCTCCGTTGGAAATGCCATATTTTTGGCTGTCTGTTTGTGGCAATTTTAGTTTTTTTTCCCGAAGGGTCAGATGGGTAGGGGCAGCTCGTCTGGGCATACTGGTGAGGTCTGCAGTTCCCTGTCATTGGGATACATGAAGTCAGGCTAACTCTCAAGGGGGATCATACCTGATCCTTTTGTAAGGATATGGTAGTGGAGCGCGAAGCAAAAAAGGGACAAAATAGGCTTGTGACGCCCATGGGGGGGGTGTATAGGTCCAGAATGTCCACCCATCCTCAGGGTCTTACTCGTGCATGGTTGTTCATAGCATATTGGGGTCTACCTACTGCAGTGGGGGAGTGAGCTAGTCAATCACTCAAACAAGATGGGTACTGCGACAGGCGCTGCAGGCCAGATATTTCGCCCAAAGACATTACGGTGGTTTGTCTTCCAAAGTGGGGTGGGTGCTGAGTCACTTGGTCGTGCAACAGGCCACTTACAACAGCTGCTGGAGTTGAGGCTGGTGGGCTTCGAGAGTGTCTCCCTTGTAGGTTTGATGGATTTCTGGACCTTTCAGATCGCATGCATCCACAAATACTGCCTAAGCTAAACTAAACACACATTCACGGGTAGGTGAAAGATACCGGGTGCCATGGGTGACTACTGTTCCCAGAGTTGGTTATCCTATTTCAAGAGGGTTAGTTCCGGTGTACGTTTGGACACAGGGCCTTGAAGCGAGGGGGCTCAGAGAGTGTCTCCCTTTTGTTTAATGGAGGACGAGGACGGTCAGAGCGCACACATTCACCAGCGTGTGGGAGACTCTTTATGCCAGGGGGTACTGCTGTTCCCCTAGTTAGTTATCATACTTTAGGAAGTAAGGATATATTTGGGCCGGGACAAGGTGCCCCGAGGGAGGCCTTGTCTAGATTTGCCCAATTGGTGATTGCACATTCCCTGGATAATTGTGGATTCACAGTGCTGGGGCGTAATGGGGGTCCAGGACTACGGTCAGGTGCCATTTAATGTTTCGACCGAGGGCCTTGGAGGGGCCTAGCAGTGCCTAAAGACAGGGGCATGCGTGGTAATGCACCTCAAAAAATCAGGCATGGGGATCGTAGGGTGCACTGCAATGGTGGACACATGGGTACCTGGGACCCAGACTGGTTGACCCAGGCATTTGAATCCGACACGGCTCCGAGTCTGAAGATTGATGGGAACTTGAGGGTTCAGGAGTTGCCTGGTGGTGGGGAGGGCGAAGGGCGGTTGGCCCTTGTTGCCCTTGTTTGTGGCGGTAAGGAGGCCATATAAATTGCCTTACATTGTTAAGGGAAGTCCTCCTGCATACTCCCTAGGCCAGCACTGAGGGGGAGATACGGTAAGCTCACCCCAGAGAGAATGGAGACACCGTCGGGGGGCAAAGACACCAGTTTACAAACTAGGGCATGGGGCATCCGCCCCTGGTTATTCCCTATGAACCCCGATGGGCAGCCTGGTGGTGGAGCGGTGGGCCCCTCAGGTGGTGGGCAAAGACCAGATGGTAGGGGCTCACCTCTCAAGGACGCAGGTGGGTTGCGCCTTGCGTGGTTCTCAGTTGGTTGAGAGACGTGAGCCAGAAGGCCCTTTAGTGCTGGAGCAATAGACAACATTCTTTGTGCATATAAATTGAGTTCTGTCAGACTTGATGATGGATTATGATTTTATGATCAACTTAAATGTAAATGTTGTTTAGCAATTGATTTTGATAAATCCATATCGTATGGAATTTTATTAATTATATATTGTCATGTTTGTGTAATGGTTTGTAATAAACATGGCCTCTTTTACCCACAGCTCTGGTTGTCAAGTATTGATTCATGGGTTCATATGGGGGCGGGCAGGGAGCAACCTGGGGAGTGTGGGTCCTATAGCTTGGGGCTGAGAGTTAAAACAGTGCAGAATGTAAAGTTCTGACATTGGGTGTCCCTTGGTTTCTCTCAATAGCCAGCCAGACAGGAGGCCTAATTGGAGGACACACCTGCAATTAGGCCTACTTGCAACTGGCACAAGATAAAGTGTCCCCCTCCTCAAGGCCTCCATACACCATCCCTGAAAGGCCCAGGGAGATGGCCCCCTCCTGTAAGCCCAATTGCAGACACATTTCTTTAATGGGATCAGCAGGGGCACAATAGGTTTGTTGGTGTGTTGTACTGTATGGGGACCCATGCTGGTGGGCTTAGTGCAAGGCCCTTGGCAGCTGCCCACGTTGCCCATGCCTAGTGCTGGCCCTGGTGGGACTGAAGATTTGCAATAAAAGATAACCTTATTTTTCACAACGGCTCCAGAGGAATTTATTGCAATGGAGTACAAAGAAGAAGAAAACCCTTCGAACTTCAACTAAATGTAAGCAAAGATATCTGTTATGCATATATCCAATTCTTGTATGCCTAAACTCTGAATAAGAGACTCTGTAGTCTCCTCTTCAACTGAGATCATACATCTACAATCAATAGGAAACAAGCACTGGTAAAGTCAATAGGACTCGCTTATGCAAGATCTATTGGCTTTGCTACTGTGCTTTAGCTATGTTGTACACCAGTGTGGCTTCTGTTCAGCATTGCTAAAAGTTAGTGACGTAAATGAGAGAGGAGTGTCATGGAGTGGACTGTCATAGAGTGGAGTGTCGTGGATGGAGCTGATTGGTGCAGAGTGGAGCTGAGTAGAGTAGAGTAGCACAGAGTGCACATTGGCGTAGAGCGCAATGGCACAGAATGGAGTGATGTACAAAAGGGGGTGGTGATGGATGGAGCATCTGAATCAATCAAACACTCACACCCAGTCAAAAGATCTGGGTTTAATCCATCACCGTTCTTTAGCCCACTCTGCCACCCCAGTTCAGACATGGCTTTATGCAAATCAATCTGACCCTGTGCCTCATGGGAACAGTCCAGCCCGAACTGCCAAGCAATGTCTTCCCTGGACCGGAAACAAGCTTCTGAGGACCGGTTTCTGGCATTCCAGCCGTCTTCAGCCCGGCTTGCTTGAATCCAGTGGCAAAGTGAGCAAGGGACTCACGTCTGAGCATACCCTGCCACACTTATGGCAGCCAAAAGCGGTACAAAAGGGGGTGGTGATGGACGGAGCATCTGAATCAATCAAACACTCACACCCAGTCAAAAGATCTGGGTTTAATCCATCACAGTTCTTTAGCCCACTCTGCCACCCCAGTTCAGACATGGCTATATGCAAATCAGTCCGGCCCTGTGCCTCATGGGAACAGTCCAGCCCGAACTGCGAAGCCATGTCTTCCCTGGACCGGAAACAAGCTTCCGAGGACTGGTTTCTGGCATTCCAGCCGTCTTCAGCCCGGCTTGCTTGAATCCAGTGGCAAAGTGAGCAAGGCACTCACGTCTGAGCATACCCTGCCACACTTATGGCGGCCAAAAGCGGTACAAAAGGGGGTGGTGATGGACGGAGCATCTGAATCAATCAAACACTCACACCCAGTCAAAAGATCTGCGTTTAATCCATCACAGTTCTTTAGCCCACTCTGCCACCCCAGTTCAGACATGGCTATATGCAAATCAGTCCGACCCTGTGCCTCATGGGAACAGTCCAGCCCGAACTGCCAAGCCATGTCTTCCCTGGACCGGAAACAAGCTTCCGAAGACCGGTTTCTGGCATTCCAGCCGTCTTCAGCCCGGCTTGCTTGAATCCAGTGGCAAAGTGAGCAAGGGACTCACATCTGAGCATACCCTGTCACACTTATGGCAGGGTAGACTGCAGTGGCAAAGAGAGCAGTGGCATAGAGTGCAGTGATGCAAAGTAGAGTGGCATAGAGTTTTGTGATGGAAAGTGTGCTGTTGCAGAGTAGAGTGTCAGAGTGGAGTTGTGCAGGTTAGAGTGCAGTGCGAAGGGTAGAGTGCAGGGGCATAGAGTGGAGGGGTGTAGAGTGGAGTGTCAGTGAGTGAATTGGAGTAGAGTGCAGTAGAGTAGCATAGATTAGATCAGTGCAGAGTAGGGTGGCATAGAGTAAAGGGCAGTAGTGAAGAGTAGAATCGAAAAGAGTTCAGTGGCATAGAGTACAGAGGTGTATAGTAGAGTGGTGTAGAGTGCAGTGGCATAGAGTACAGTGGTGCAGAGTACAATAGAGTGGCATAGAGTACAGTGGCATAGACCGCAATGGTGTAGAGTAGAGTGGAGTGTAGAGTGGCATAGAGTCCAGTGGCATAGAGTAAAATGTTGCAGAGTATAGTGACATAGACTGCAGTGGTGGAGAGTAGATTGGTGTAGAGTATAGTAGTGTAGAGTTCATTGATTTTGAGTAAAGTGGTGTAAAGTGTAGTGGTTAGAGTAGAGTGGTGTAGAGTAGAGTAGTGTGGTGCAGAGTACAGTGGCTTAACATGGAGCGGTGCAGTGTAGATCCCAATTGCATAGAGTGCAGTAGAGTGGCATTTAGTGCAGTGATATAGAGTAGATATTTTCAGAGTGGAGTGGTGCATTGTAAAGTCAGTGGCATAGAGTCCAGTAGCATAGATTACAGTTGCATAGAGTGCAGTGGTGCAGAGTGGATTGGATTGGCGTAGAGTGGATTGGCAAAGAGTGCACTGGTGTACAGAGTAGAGTGTAGTGTTGCAGAGTACAGTGGTATAGAGTGGAGTGGTGTAGAGTAGATAAGAGTGGCATACAGTGAATTGGCGTAGAGTGCACTGGTATAGAGTGGAGCCGTACAGAGTAGAGTGCATTGGTGTAGAGTACAGTGGCAAAGAGTGCAGTGTTCCAAAGTACAGTGTAGTAGCGTAAAGTGCAGTGGTGCAGAATAGAGGTGTGTATAGTGCATTGGCATAGAGTAGAGTGGTTCAGAGTAGAGAGGGGTAGGGTGAAGTGGTATAGAGTGCATCGGCGTAGAGTGGAGAGGTGCAGAGTAGAGCGCAATGACGCTGTGTTGAGTTGCATGGAGATGCATAGAATGAAGTGGTGCAGAGTAAGGTGCAGTGGATTGGAGTGGTGCAGAATAGAGTGGAGTAGCGTAAAGTTGAGTATGCATGGTGTGGTAGTTCACTGCCATTACAGACAACACATCTTTAATTGAAACGACTATTACATTTGCACAGACATACAGTTTTACTGATAAAAAGTATACAGCATATAGTTATAGTTGGTGGTAAATAACGAATCCTTAAATGTAAATAACACTCACTTGAGTGCTCCCTACATTACGAATTCGGTAATTTACCGAATCAGTATTTTAAGAATTCAGTAATTTACCGATTCCTTAAATTACTGATTCGGTAAATTACCGAATCCTGAAATGTGGCCCCTACATCTCAAATGCCCAATACCGGTCGGTAACGGACGAAATTCAGTAATTTCGGCCGTTACTGACCGGCATTGGGCCACCTACATCTGGCCCTTAATCTCTGTCTTTGAATGCTCAGAAAATGTGACAAGACAAGACCAATATTTAAAGGTCTGTTTACAGAAATCGAGCACTGGCGGAAGAATGCAGTAAATAGGGTCTGCTCAAAGGGAGGGATGAACTCAAGCTGGACCGACTAAAATAAATAAAGCCAGCACATAGAAAACAAGTAAATGTGAGTTATAAACCACATGGTCAATGATAAGCAATGGGGAGAATGCATCCCCAGGGAATCTTCCCAAATGTCCCCAAGATGTTATTAGCAAACCAGATAGCTGTGCTGTCTCATAGGTTTTGACCTAAAAGGGCGGAAGAGAAAGACAGGAAAATGGCCATCAAGGTGAGAAAGCAGTGACCTGCATGAGTTAGATAAAGGGGCAGTGAGTGTAGGGCAGTGGATTAAAGAGGCCTGAGCAGTGGTAGAAGTGGGCGGGGACGAAAGGGCAGGGGGTGCCCCTACTTCTAAAAATTATTTCAGTCTGTTCCCCTACTTCTTTCTTTCAAAATATCATCCAGGGACGGCAAACGATAACTTTTTCATTCAGCTTCCAGGGGCTGCTCCCACTACTCTGTTGAACTCCATAGGCTGCAGCAGCCCCTCCCTGAGCTCGCACAGACGGAGGGCAGGCCCATTGTCATTCCGATTGAGGTCGATTATCTCCTTTCAAATGACAATGCGCCCGCCCTCTGCCTTTAGCATATCAAGTGTCAGTGAGATCGGAGTTGGTGATTACAGAGGAGTTTTCCAAACAGAGTACTGTGGGGAATTTGACACCTTGTGTAATTTGTCAGTGTTGTACACAGAGTGAACTGGGCAGGAGCAGTGACTGGACAGAAGAGAGGACAGGAAAGGAGAGGTACTAGGGCATGAGAGGTGACCGGGCAGGAGAAGTAACGGGCAGGAGAAGTGACAGGGCAGGAGAAGTGACAGGCAGGAGAAGTGATGGGCAGGAGAAGAAATGGATAGGAAAAGTGACGGGGCTGGAGAGTTGACGTGTCAGGAGCAGTGACTGGACAAGAGAGGTGACAGGAAAGAAGAGGTGACGGGACAGTAGAAGTGATGGGGGAGGAGAAGTGAAGGGGCAGGAGCGGTGAATAGGCATGGGCAGGAGCGGTAACAGGCAGGAGCAGTGAACAGATAAGAGCAGTGAACGGGGCAGGAGAAGTGATGGGACAGGATAAGTGATGTGGCTGTAGCGGTGATCAGGCAGGAGTGCTGACCGGACAGGAGCAGTAAACGGGCAGGAGCGGTGACGGGGCAGGAAAAGTGACGGGGTAGGAAAAGTGACGAGCAAGGAGCAGTGACGGGGCAGGAGAGGCAACATGAAAGGAGAGGATACTGGGCAGGAGAGGTAACTGGGCAGGAGAGGTGACCGGGCAGGAGAAGTGACGGGCAGGAGAAGTGACGGGGCAGGAGAAGTGACGGGGCAGGGGAGGTGAAGGGCAGGAGAGGTGATGGGGCAGGAGAGGTGATGGAGCAGGGAAGGTGACGGGCAGGAGAGGTTATGGGGCAGGGGAGGTGATGGGCAGGAGAGGTGATGGGGCAGAAGAGGTGACGGGGCATGAGCTAGAGCGGTAACCGGGTGGTAGCGGTGAAAGGACAGGAGCGGTGAACGGGGCAGGAGCAGTGAACAGGGCAGGAGCAGTGAACGGGGCAGGAGCAATGAACGGGGCAGGAGCAGTGAACGGGGCAGGAGCAGTGACGGGCAGGAGAAGTGATGGGGCAGGAGAGGCGACAGGGCAGGAGAGGTGACGTGGAAGGAAAGGTGACCGGGCACAAGAAGTGACGGGCAGGTGACATGACACGCAGGTGATGTGATGGGCAGGAGAGGTGATGGGCAGGAGAGGTGACGGGGCAGGAGGAGTGATGGGGCAGGAGAAGTGACGAAGCAGTAGAAGTAATGGGGCAGGAGCGGTGATTAGGCATGAGCAGGAGTGGTAACCGGGCAGCAGCGGTGAACAGACAGGAGTAGTGAACGGGGCAAGAGCAGTGAACGGGGCAGGAGCAGTGAACAGGGCAGGAGCAGTGAATGGGGCAGGTGTAGTGAATATGGCAGGAGCAGTAAATGGGGCAGGAGTAGTGAATGGGGCAGGAGCAGTGAATGGGGCAGGAGCAGTGAACGGGGCAGGAGCAGTGAACAGGGCAGGAGAAGTGACAGGCAGGAGAAGTGATAGGCCAGGAGAAGTGACGGGACAGAAGAAGGGAGGGGACAGGGGAATTGACGAAGCAGGAATGTTGATCGAGCAGGAGTACTGACTGGACAGGAGCAGTGAAAGGGCAGGAGCAGGCGTTTCCCAGGGTGACTGGAAGGGTAGGGAGCCAGTTTACTTTGGGGGTACCGGTTTTGTACAAGTACTGGAGTTTGAAAAACACTGCTAAGTTCTTTGTATATTTAGCAGGTTTCGGTCAACAATACAAGTGCCAAGATAACGTTGGTGATCAATGTACCTGCTGGAGATAGATGGGAGCAGTTTTGTCTAGTGGCTGTTTTACTCATCTAAGGTAGTGCAGAAGTGTAATTTGCCTGCTTCAAAGAACATGTACCATGCATATCAAAGAGCAATATGTTATGTGCATAGTTCTGTGGTTACTGCTTTGTGTTCACTTCCCGAATGAAAGGACACTTGAATACATATGGCCTGGCAGTTCGGGCTGGACTGTTCACATTGGGCGCAGGATCAAGACTGATTTGCATATGGGTGGTCCAACCTGGAATGGCATGGTGAGCAAAAAAGCAATGGATTTAGGCCTAGATCTCTGTACTGGGGTGAATGTATGACATTGTTCTGCATTCTGTCCATCAACTGTTGTTTTTGCATTTGTCACCCCGAGTGGGACAGGTATGTTCAGACATGAGTCCCCTGCTCTCCATGCCACTGGAATCAAGCTATCCTGGCTGATGAGGGCTGAAAGCCCGAAACCGGTCGAGGATGCTTGTTTCCAGTCCAGGGAGGACCTGGCCTGGCAGTTCGGGCTGGACTGTTCCCATTGGGTGCAGGATCAAGACTGATTTGCATATGGCTGGCTCCAAACTTGAATGGCATGTTGAGCAAAGAAACAATGGATTTAGGCCCAGATATCTGTACTGGGGTGAATGTATGACATTGTTCTACATTCTGTCCGCCAGTTGTTCTTTTTGCTATATTATGATTGAGCAGCTAGCTGGTTGACATGAATGTAAAGAAGCCTTTGTGGCTTTCTGTGAGTCTAGATTCTTCTGAAGAGTCCCTTCAAGACAAAAAATAATCATGGATTTCTGAACAATGAGAGTAAAAGCATTAAGGTAATGTTCCTGCTTACATTTCACACGCTTTACATAAACCTGTATTCCCTATGAGTGTTTGCTTTTTCCTGAATTAAACCTCAAATAAACATGTTTATCCATTGTTTTAATTAAATAACGTTATAAGCTGTAACTGGTCAGTGAAATGCTAAACGTACAAAAAATTGGTATGTTTTGCTATTTCTAGCCACACCCCTGGCTCTGCCCACTGATTCAATCTTCGGTTATTCCCGCCCCCCGATTCTCCACCCACAGTTCCCCTACTTTTTTTTCCCACTTCGACCACTGGGCCTGAGGTGGATTCGGTACTATGCAGCGTTGGTCTTCGGCACGCTGACATTCAACCGCGCGGGCCGCGAGGTTCTGAGCAGTGTTTGCGCACCGGCCCTCATTTTCCAAACTAAGCACTGCTTTCAAAAGGTTCTCAATTTGTCTTACTCAACAGCCGAGTGACAACTTGCCATCTGTTAGTAAGGCAGTGAATTTCCAGCAACCAACAGATATTGGTGCTTCAAC
The DNA here is from genome assembly GCF_964263255.1 of Lissotriton vulgaris. Lineage (NCBI taxonomy): Eukaryota > Metazoa > Chordata > Amphibia > Caudata > Salamandridae > Lissotriton > Lissotriton vulgaris. The sequence goes on from NC_141695.1 coordinate 583,854,424, forward strand.
TGGGCACTCAAGGTGCAATGTCTCTGCAGCAAAGATCATCAGAGTCCAAAACAGGAGCAGATAATCCTAAAGTATAAACGAAATACCTTTAAAGTACTAATTTCCTTTAAGTAAAATCTCATTTGCAGAGGACAACGAAGAGGATTGCATTATGAAATAGAACAATTGGACTGCGTGGATTTTCATTGATGGGATGTAGATGGGATTGAAACCAAAATAAACGAATGTGCTCAAATATGTTCTTTTTGGGCATCATGAGGTCTAGATTTGAATATGAGGACTGAGTAAGGGAGGGCACCACTTCAATTGGAGTCTGCTTTATGCTTCGGTGCGGTACTGGTGGTGGTAATGGAATTATGATACATTAGTTTGCTGTGGAGAGTTTGGACACAGAAACTGTGAGTTTTTACCTTTGTCCATTATAGAAAACTTTTATCAAACTGTCTGTCTTGGGGTGTATGCCATGTTGTGAGCGTGTGCTATGCTCTGGGTGTGTGGCATGCTGTCTGCCTCTGAGGCTGGAATAGTAATCTCATATGCCATTGCCAAACTCATCACATGTCAGTCTCCATCTTCACCTCTAACTTCCTCCCTTTTCCACGGTACACACTGAAGGGGAAAGTCAGGAATTGCAGTATGGGGTTTGCAAGGAAAGGATGATACTTTCTAGGCACAATGGCTGTTTAAATTATACAAGAAAACAACAACCAAATAAAGCAACACTTCTTTATCCACATTCAGATAAAATCTTTATTACCAGAAATAAATCTTTAGAAAACAGAAAGGAAGATTTGAGTGTCTCTATTGCTTGTCTGCTGCTCCATGGTTCGCCTAGTACATTGTTTGTGCAATCTGAGAGATGTTGGTCCACAGGTGTACAGAAAGTGAAGGTACAAGCAAGTGTCCAGGAGATACTTATACAGTGACAGTCAGAAGATGGAGTGATTGATACAAGGCCGTAGAGAGGAAGAGAGAGATGACGTAGGCTGTCTAAATGAATAATGGAGGTCCATGTGATAGAGGTGCAGAAACATAGAGTAGAAATACGGTGGACTGGAAGAAATGGAATGGCTGAAGGGTAGCCTGGTGGAGGTTAGGCTCTTGGAGAGGAAAGGTAGCTGAGTCCAACTCTGGCAAGTGGCATGGTGGAGGACAGAATGGTGGTCCAGGGGTGATGGAAGGGGAGCAGTGAAGATGCAGAGTGTTTGCGGTGCTGATGCGAGTTATGAAGGGCAGTAATGATGGAGGGGCAAAGTACAGTGGTGGCAATGGTCAAATGGTAGAGGGGCCAGTCTGTGAAGCAGAGTGCTGAGGGGAGGAATGGTGAGGCAGGGTGATGGAGGAGTGGTGTAATGTCCTGGCAGAGCGGTGAAAACTCAGGAAGCTGGAGGCGTGATGAAGGGGCGGGCTGATGGAAAGATGGAGTGATGATGGTGAAGAAGTGAGATGATGGAGGGGCAGCCATACAATGTACTGCTTTTGCTTCAAGTTTTAAAGGGTCCACCTGGCATTTTTACTGTTATTTGCATTCAGTACGGACCCTTTTCTCTTTTGGGACATTCAGACTGCTCCCCAAGTGCAGCTGGAGAAGTCATATTTTCTAACGCTACTTTCATTCTTCCAGAGTCCCATATCTTCAAAACAAGATCTTCTTTGCGAGGAATAGCCCTTATGGCCTTTGCGTGCCGCCAGGCTGGAGTCTTACTTTTAGGCAGTCTCAACCCCAATGGACTTTAACGTTGTTTCACATCTGAAAGTGACAATGCTTTGATCGGATCATTCATGTTTGGCCCAAACCACTGTAAGCTCACACCTGTGTCTGCTAAACATTGAGCTCCCATCTGCCTCCGCCCCATAGACGAATTACAACACCCATTAGCACACCGTGCCGCTGCCTCCTGCGAGCACTGGGGTGTGCAGCGTCACGCATACTTTCTGTAGCACTGTACTATCCCATACCACATGTGAGCCCCGCACGCTCCTTTTTTAAAATAATTCTGGCAGTCAATTGCACAGATGCCCACTGTCTTGTCTACTTTCAGCCTGTCCTGATTTGCTAGACAACAGCATTTGTTTTGTGGTACTTTACTTTCACTTTAAGTGTTCTAGGTACGGCCTCCAAAATGCCATCATGCAAAATGCTGGTGAGAAAAACCCAGGATTGGTTGAGAATTTGGTGAGACCCACTCCCACCACTGTAATCGTATGTTTGCTTTTTCCATCAAAAATGCTGGACTGCAAGTACCAGAATGCAAAGTAAAAATGAAAAGTGGGTACACAATTAGCGCCAGACAGAAGTCAGAGGACCTTTAGGGACACACAAGCGAGTTGTAGGTTTCTACGAAGCTTCCCCACCCAAAGTGACCACAGCTCATGAATGCATCATGAAAACCCAGGAATGGAACACTGCGTCCTTGGTGACATGGAGTCACCTGGTAGCTTTACTTATGGAGTACGGTAGCCATTAATATGAAGATAGATTTTTTCCAACATCCGAGTCCCGAGCAGAGCCCGGTTGGTGTTTTCCAACAAGCCACAGCACTTCGGATGCCACAGCCAATTCCAAATACAACTGAAACCCAGGAGTGGATTTATTTGTGATTGGTGGAGTTTTCCTACTTCATCCGCACTTTAACTACATTCCCCCGCAGCTGCTTAAGAAATTGCTTTGAATTTGATGCTGGCGATGAGACTTTCAAAGCATTAATGATATTAATAATCATGAATATATATTAACCAGATGACAATGTACCTAGGAGTTTCATTTCTGGTTCCTTTACAGACATTTTAATCTTGAACCTTAGTTGCTTCATTTGAAACTGTAAGTGAGAGTCGCATGGTGACCTTAATTCAAGTCCTTCAAGGTCACAGCAGTGCAAGCTTCTCAATCTGCCCAGTAGTGCGCAGCCAACCCCTGGGGATGGGTAAGAGGAGAGATCAGAGTGCATGCCCTTTTTACCCTTGGCACTTCTGCTGGAAAACAAACCAGGGACCCAGTGCGGCTAGGTCTCCCTGTGTAGTGAGTGACACCTTTAATCAAACCTAGCGTTTTAGCAAACAGTACTTTTTTTATTCTGGGGGAGGTTATTTTGCTTTTCCAGTTTTAGAAATTTGTCTCCCAGTGCTGCAGGACGGTGTAGGCATGGATGCGAATGGCAGCGGTGCTCCCGTTCTGAACAGTCGTGCCGCAATCAGCCCTCAAATAGTTCGGAAAGTTATTTTGCTCATCTTGATTTTCATTACAGGATCCCGAAACCAGTTTTCAAATCTCAATAAATATCGAAAAACAAAATAAATAACATTGTAGCCGTCGAAAAGTGGCAAATAGAGCTGGACGTGGATTGAAGGTCTGAGGGTATCCCTTGGAACTCCAGGTTGGCGTGTGGGGCGGTGGCCCGGGCCCCTCTTGTGATTGATACAAGGCGTGAGCCGAGACACTCCTTCGCTGAAGCCCAGGTTTGGCTAACATTTCGGACCCTGGCACTTATACCGTAGGAGCAGCCACTTTTGGTAGACCTCCCACCTTACTAGGGTTGGCCAATGGTCAAAGGCGGCCAGGCCTTGCCCAGCCCTCGTGGTCACAAGCAGTCCTGGCACAGAGCCACCTGCCCCCAACGGAAGTCCCGGCATGGGCAGAGGCGTCGGTACTTCTCATGGTGCCCGGCACAGCTGAAGAGCAGCTCCGTCTTCTGCAGGTAGCACTCATGCACTGTCTCCACCACTGCTGGGTAAAGGTGGTTCATCTCGGCCTCGGTACTGTCACACTGCACGTTCAACCTAAGGGAGGGAAAAGAAAGGACATGACATTGTCATCAACAGGCAATGGTACTGCACACTACGCAAGAAAATGTGAAGCAGCAACTATTGACAATATATCAACACAGCAACGGAGAAATGGATATGACGCGAGCATCACTGGGCAATAACTACACAGAACAATAAAGAGAACTGCCATGACATGAGCATCACTGAGCAATAACTTCTCAAAACACTAAAGAGACCTGACATGACATGATCATGACTGGGCAATAACTACACAGAACAATAAAGAGAACTGCCATGACATGAGCATCACTGGGCAATAACTACACAGAACACTAAAGAGAACTGCCATGACATGAGCATCACTGAGCAATAACTTCTCAAAACACTAAAGAGACCTGACATGACATGATCATGACTGGGCAATAACTACACAGAACAATAAAGAGAACTGCCATGACATGAGCATCACTGGGCAATAACTACACAGAACACTAAAGAGAACTGCCATGACATGACCATGACTGGGCAATAACTACACAGAACAACAGAGTACTGACATGACGTGAGCATCATTGGGCAATAACTACACAGAACGATAAAGAGAACTGACATGACAGGAGCATCGCTGGGCAATAACTACACAGAACAATAAAGAGAACTGCCATGACATGAGCATCACTGGGCAATAACTACACAGAACAATAAAGAGAACTGACATGAAGTGAGCATCACTAGGCAATACCTACACAGAACAATAAAGAGAACTGCCATGACATGAGCATCACTGAGCAATAACTTCTCAGAGCACTAAAGAGAGCTAGCATGACTGGTCAATAACTACACAGAACAATTAAGAGAACTGGCATGACACGAGCATCACTGGGCAATAACTACACAGAACAATAAAGAGAAATGACATGATGTGAGCATCTTTGGGCATATAACTACACGGAATGATAAAGAGAACTGACATGACGTGAACATCACTGGGCAATAACTACACAGAACAATAAAGAGAAAGGACATGACATGAGCATCTTTGGGCAATAACTACACCGAAAAATAAAGAGAAATGACATGACATGATCATCACTGGGCAATAACTACACAGAAAAACAAAGAGAACTGACATGATGTGAGCATCACCGGGCAATTAGTACACAGAACAATAAAGAGAAATGACTTGACATGAGCATCTTTGGCCAATAACTACACAGAACAATAAAGAGAACTGACATGACATGATCATGACTGGGCTATAACTGCATGCAACATTAAAGAGAGCTGACATTATTAATGTTATTATCATTATTATTATTATTATTTGGTCATTTGATATCGTGCATGATTCACTCCCAGAGGAGTATCTCAGCGCTATGCTGCATGAGACAAGAAATGGAGGGAATCTAAAAAAATCAAGGGGCATATTATCAAGGGGGTTTATCTCCGCTTTTTTGGCTTTAAAAGCCAAGAAAGCGGAGATAAAATTATCTCCCTATTATCTAGCTGTCGCTAACACCAGTTAGCGACAGCTAGTAGGAGATGGCGACCATCTTGGGCCCCACTTTGCATTTCAGTGATATTTATCACTAATGACATGCAAAGTGGGCGTGCCAAGATGTTAGTGACTGAAAACAGTGGCTAACATCGCTATCTCCTATTACCAACTTTTGAAGATATTCGCGCTAAGCGCGAATATCTCCAAAAGCTAACACCTGCCATGAGCAGTTCTTAGCCCTGTTATCCAATGGGAGGTGGATAACATGGCTAAGAGCATTAGCTCGGTAATGCATGAATATCGCTGACTTTTCAGCGATATTCATGCATTGCGGCGATTTTTATCGCATTTGCGATAAACCTTGGTAATACCAAGGTTTATTTGCGGTAAAAATCGCCGCAGCTCAGCGGTAAATTTTTGTCTCTAACCAAGCAATAGCGATAATTATCGGTATTGCTTGGTAATATGCCCCCAAGTCTTAAGCTCCTTCTTAAAGGAGGGGAAGTCTGGGCAGGAGCAAAGCCTAAGAGGGAGTTTATTCCAGTGATAAGGGTTGTGTAAGAGATAGTTCTGCCCCCATATCTTGTGGTACGGATACGAGGGATCACCAAAAGCTCCTTGCCCGAAGATCTCAGACATCCTGAAGGAAGATAGAGATTTAGTCGAGAAAACCAATACGCTGGCCAAGACTTGTGAAGTGCTTTGTGTATCAAACAAAAGAGTTTTAAGATGGCATGCCTCCAAATAGGCAGCCAATGAAGCTTCCTAAGGGTTCTAGGGAGGAAGTTGAGCGAGAGGGAACATTACAAATTAGATGAGCGGCAGTGTCCTAAACCACTTTACTGAGGTCAGGACGGAGTTCCCATGGGCCAGACGACAGGTGATGAGAGCCTAGACAAGAGTCTTCCTAACTGTATCTGGAAGCCACGGAAGGGCTTTTTAAATGTTATGAGTATCATTGGGCAATAATTACATAAAGAAGTAACGTGAACTGACATAACGTGATTATCCCTGGACAATAAGTATATGGGGCAATACAGAGAATAGAGTGGGGCTTGAGCAATACACTGACAAAAGAAGAGAACGAGTATGGCACAATCATCATTCAGCAATGACTTTACATAAAACAAAAATACCAATATGCACGTTCATTGCTGGCAAAACTCTACTAAAAAATAACACCCATGACCATCAATGGCAATATCTCTACATGTATAGAGCACTAGAGAGCATCGGCGCAGCATGAGCATCAAACAGTGCCTGGAGAAACAGGAGGGGAGGGCATAGACAGGGTGAACATAGCTCTACAATAACACTAAGCTGTGCAATAGAGAGAATGGAAAGGCATAAGCACCCCTTACCAACAAAGCTACACTGAGCGATAGAATGGATATGGAATGAGAACTGTTGGCCAATAACAACACGCAAACCAATAGAGAGAATAGGCATGTTATGATCATTGCAGGGCAATGACAGGATACAAAGCAATAGAGAAATTAGGCATAACATTAGCATAACCGTGAAATAACTGCAGAGAGCAACAGAGAGAATGAACAGAGCATAAGCATCCACTGCCAATAAAACTACACTGAGCGATAGACAGAATGGGTACGGCAGGAGCATCGCTGGGCATTAACATTGTGCAGAACAATAGAGAGGAAGTCAAGTCAAAACATTTGTATAGCGCACTACATACCCAGAGGGTTTCAAGGCGCTTAGGAAGGGGAGGAGGATTATTTGTCAAATATCCACGTTTTAAGCTGCTTTCTGAACGCTAGGTGGTTCTGGGTGAGGCGAAGGTAAGCGGGGAGTGAGTTCCATGTTTTAGCAGCCAGGTATGAAAAGGATCTGCCTCCCATGGTGGTCTTGTTGATGCGAGGTACAGTGGCGAGGGCTTGGCTGGAAGAACGTAGTTGGCGGGAGGGGGTGTAGAAGGACAGTCGAGAGTTGAGGCAATCTGGTCCGATGTCGTAGAGTGATTTGTGTGCGTGGGTAAGCAGTCGGAAAGTGATCCTCTTATTGACCGGTAGCCAGTGGAGGTCTTTAAGGTGACCAGAGATGTGTTCGTTGCGTGGGATGTCTAATATGAGCCTGGCTGAGGCGTTTTGGATTCGTTGGAGTTTCTTCTGGAGTTTTGCGGTAGTACCCGCGTAGAGGGTGTTTCCGTAGTCCAGTCGGCTCGTGACCAGAGCGTGGGTGACTGTTTTCCTTGTTTCGGAGGGGATCCAGAGAAATGTTTTACTGAGCATGCGAAGAATGTTGAAGCAAGAAGAGGAAACGGCGCTGACTTGTCTGTTCATTGAGAGTGAAGAATCCAGGATGACGCCAAGGTTCCGTGCGTGGTCTGTCGGGATGGGTGCTTTTCCGAGGGCTTCCGGCCACCAGGAGTCGTCCCATGCAGAGGGGGATGTACCTAAGATGAGGACTTCTGTTTTGTCTGAGTTCAGTTTCAGACGGCTTTGTTTCATCCATTCGGCAACTCCTTTCATTCCTTTGTGTAGGTTAGTTTTGGCGGTGCTGGGGTCATTGGTGAGAGAAAGGATCAGTTGAGTGTCGTCCGCGTAAGAGATGATGTTGAGGTTGTGTTGGCGTGCGATGGCCGCGAGGGGGCTCATGTATACGTTGAAGAGGGTGGGACTGAGTGAGGATCCTTGAGGTACGCCGCAGATGACTTCAGAGGCCTCGGACTTGAATGGAGGAAGGCGGACTCTCTGGGTTCTTCCGGTGAGGAACGAGGTGATCCATTCAAGTGCTTTTCAAGTGCAAGCAAGGCTTGAGCACCAAAAGGCATAACTCAACGTACAGAAGCAGAGAGAATTAGCACAGCATGCACATCACATTACAGTGATAATAGACAGACAAACAGTGCCCAGAGGAAAAGGAGAATGAACTTTAGCATCAACGAGCAAGCATCCTGCAGAGATGCATAGAAGTGAATAGATAGTGGACATGCCACCAGCATTCTAATAACGAAATGCGCAAACACCACCAACGTGGGGAAGGCGGGGGCTCAATGGTTGTCAGTGATATGAGCTGTTTCCTTCTCAAGAACAAAATGGTCAAAGGCGCAATGAGTGTTTTTACTTGGCACTAATAACGTGTAGCCCATACAAACACCAGCTTCCTGTGTAAGGACACTAAGGGGTATCCACTCCAGGGCATACCCCTCAATGCCCTTTCATACTTATGTAAGGGCACCGGTTCCTTTACATAAGTATGTAAGGGCATCGAGGGGTGTGCACTGCACTACAATGCTGCACATAGCCCTCAGTGCCCTTACATACATATGTAGGGGCCCAGAGGGGTATACAGTTCACTCCAGCACAGTGCATACCCCTCAGTTCCCCTACATGAGAATATAAGGGCACCGGAGGGTATCCACTCCAGTGCATACCCCTCAATGCCCTTACATACTTATGTAAGGGCACGGAGGGGTATACAGTTCTCCCCCGCACAGTGCATACCCCTCAGTTCCCCTACATGAGAATATAAGGGCACCCAAGCGTATCCACTCCAGTGCATACCCCTCAATGCCCTTACATACTTATGTAAGGGCACAGAGGGGTATGCTGCGCACTCCAGCACAGTTCATATCCCTTGGTACCCTTACATAAGTATGTATGGGCGCCTAGGGGTATCTACTCCATTGCAGACCACTCGTGCCCTTACCAACTGATGTAACGCCAACAAGGGGTATGTGCCCTGCAGTGGTACTTAAACAAGGCTGGAAGAGGGAGCAGTCCCTCCAAGTTTAAAATTCACTGCAGATGAAGGTTTAATCTGTAGTGGTTTTTAAAAATAGAGGGACTGCTTCCTCTGAGCCCTGTTTAAAACTGTTACAGTGCTGATTTAATTCAGTCGGACAAATTAAAAATTCCACCCACCCCTAGTTAATGTGTTGGTTATATGTGTGCGCGTTTGTGAGTATTTGAGTGCAAATGACAGACAGAGAGAGATAGGGGAGGAGAGGTGGGGATGGTTAGTAATTCTGCTACTTACGCTATCACTGAAGCTGGAACTAGACGTACCCCGGTGCTATAGCCTACATCTAAAACCTTCAATACTAAGGTAAAGCAGTAGATGGCTTACTTTTCTGGCATAAGACCAGGATTTCACCACCACTCCTTCCAATTGGTTCGAGCACCACAAGTGGTTCATCAGTTTTGTTCGAGGGAGAAGCTTGCATCGCTACACCATATTGTACCTATTTGGATCCTATCAGAAGCCAGCACCATTGTTACCTCTCCTTTGCATGATGCCTGCGTGCTAGGGCAACTTTAACTGCCGCAGTCCATGCTTTCCATGTTGCCTGTGTGCTAGGTTACCCAGCACTGAAGTAGCCAATGCTGTAGGGCCGTCTGTGTGTTACTTTACCTTGCACTGCTGCTGCCCATGCTGTCCATGCTACCTGCGTGCTACAGCGCCGTGCACTGCTGCTGCCCAGGGCCGGACTGGGATCCAAAAGCGGCCCCCGGCAAAGTGCTCAGCTGGCCCCCGAGGGGGAGTTTTGGGATGCAACCGAGCTCTTTGCCGGGGGCGGTGTTTGGCCGATTTTGCACCTATGTTGCATAAACAGCCCTGTAACAAAAACGGCCCCCAGGGGCCCTGAACCGGCCCCCACCCTAGCGGCGCACCGGGGGATTGCCTGGTGCCCACAGCGGCCAGTCCGGCCCTGCTGCTGCCCATGCTATACACACTGTCTGCATGGTAGGGTACCATTCACTTCTGCAGCCCATGCTGTACATGCCATCTGCCTGCTAGGGCACCTTACACTGCTGCAGCCCATGCTGTACATTCTGTATGCCTGCAGGGGAATCCTGCACTGCAGCAGCCCATACTGTACACACCATCTGCAAGCTAGGGCACCCCGCACTGCTGCAGCCCATGCTGTACATGCTGTCTGCATGCTAGGCTACCCTGCAAAGCTGCAGCCCATACTGTACATGTTACCTGCGTGCTACAGCACCTTGCACTGCTGCTGCTCATGCTATACATACTGTCTGATGGTAGGGTACTCTTCACTGCTGCAACCCATGCTGTACGTACTGTCTGCGTGCTCGGGCACCTTGCACTGCTGCAGCCCATGCTGTACACGTTGGTGGGGTGCTAGTGCATCTTACGTTGCTGCCGCCATCCTGTCACCTGGTCTCTGTGTGTGAGGGACACTTCACTGAGATATTAAATGAATACGACAGATACATGTGAATGTAAGGTCCTCGCCTCTGATAAAAGCTGGAGTGGTGTTCTGCATGCCCGAGGCTAAACAAACATCCTTCTCTCATCAGCACCAGACATGCTGAATCTGATGCTGTCAGGTTTCCGGGCCCTCTGTCTGCAGGAGCATCTTAGAAATTCAACGTTTCCTTGGGAGGCAGAAACCCACTGAAGCGGAGTGCGGGAAACTGACAGACCTGTCCAAATATGTGCACATCTCAGACATGCAACGCTGCACAGACTGAAATCAGGTGCATGGGGGAGACGTTTTGCACGGAGTTGGGAGGAGCCACAACAATATTATGCCTGGAGAGCATAAACCGCAGAAGTTGTTTGGCATTCAAGGAACCAGACATCCTTGATCGGAGTGATGACTTTAGAAGACCCACTGATGCTAGGAAAGAGTCAGGCGACTGACTGTCCTCGCCACACCTGTCTGTCAGAGGCCCATCTTGAAGTGGAATACCTAACCTAATTCTGGTTATTTTAAATATCCTTTCAATTAAAAACAATATGAACATCAATGAAGTTAAAAGTAATCCCAAAGTAAGAGTAGTTATGGCTACAAGCGGCTGCACAGATGTTAATCTTGTCAAGTGATAATAATAGGCACATACCCTTTAATGGTTAAACTACTCTAAAACCATAAATACGAATGAACAGAAAAAAACACAAAAGGGAGTGCCTCAATAGTCCAACAATTTTACTGTGGAGCTTGTGCTCTTTTTTTTACGATAGAAAAACACATTATTTAATGGTGTCAGTATCAATATCCTCTGCTCCAAGATCAGAATAACATGGGCTGTAGTAGGAAGTGTCAAAAAAATATGTTTATTTTTCACTAAAACATCAATGATTGAGACCGGCCAACGCGGTTCATCCTCTGAGAGGACTTCATCGGGTTTTATGTATTTCTTTGCAGCAATATCTGATCGATGTCTAAGTGTAAGGGAATCAGTTCTCCCAACATTTCTTGGAACACTCCTATTGCTCCTTGATGTTGTAGAAAAATAACAAAGGGCCAGATAAAGAAGCTGCTTAATATCCACATCCCACCGAGTTCTGTAAGCTCAAACTGGATAACACAACCCAGGAAAACTGTACCTAACAGTGGTGGTGCATCGTGTTATTGGGTCTGAGCTTACAGAACCCAGTGGGGTGTAGATATTAAGCGGCTTCTTTATATGGCCTTCTATTATTTTTCTACGATATCAAAGGAGCAATACGAGTGTTCAAGAACTGTTGGGAGAACGGATTCCCTTACACTTAGACATCAATTGGATATTGCTGTATAGAAATACAAAAACCCTGAGGAATCAAGTTAAGCCACTTCAAAAAAACAGCCTAAATGTTATTAATTATTCATAAATAATTCCCTACATCAAGCTTTCTCCTTATCGGGCTTGTCTTTTAGAATAAATACTGCAAATACACATTTGACTTGGGTCTTACTCACAGTTGTTGCTATGTTAATATTGTGTCATGAGAGTATCAAGGACAAAATATTGAAGGACAAAATATTGAAAAGTGAGTACATATAGGGAACTATAGATTTACTATTCCTAACTCCACATGAAGCTTGTAGAATGCACCTTGAAGATATATGCACTGCATAGGTACTTATATGTGGAGCTAGGTGTAGAAAGGCCAGACTTACTTACCTGGCGGTATTTTTTTCCATATTTTGCCCAAAATGTTCTGTCCCACCAATACTGTGGGTTCGATATTAACGGTGCACATCTTATTCACAGATAAGCACATTATTAATGTAGGTCAGATAACCCTGGTAAAAAAAAATCAGTTACTGGAGTGCGATACCCAGCGGAAGTGTTATACATGTTCACAATTGTTTTTATGAGAACAGAGAAGAAATACACATTTTAATTACATTTTGAATTTTGCACAGTCTGCCTGAAAATGGGACAAGCTTAAAACTGCAGCAAGATAGTCATCATATGTATTATGGATTTGGGTAGTGGGGTGCCTCCTTTTGGGTGATTTAGACCCTGCATGTTTACTTATCGTCCATGTTCTCATCCCAACCTCTAGGGCAGGTTTGGCAAGCGTTCTAACTGTGTGACTTCGGTCAGAGAATCTCTCCACAGAAGTCCCAGCATCTTATCCAGGTGGTGCGTTCATGCTCCATCGCTGACTGGAGTACAGAGAAACCTTTCTGGATCACACAGCTGGTTCTTACTGTAGCTCTGATTCCTGAGGCTTTACTGATATTATGGTCCATGAATGCCTTCCAATGTTAGGGTCATCATGTGCCATTTTTCACAAACTGTTGTGTAATATTGGGTCCAGGATAAAAACACCATTGCTCAAATATTCCTGATAATTCCAGGTTTCCTCCATGGTGGAAAGTCACATGAGCACTGGGGAGCCTTCTTTCCAATGCAACATTATATTCTAAACTTTAGGCTGTCCGTCAGTCTCTCATCCGGATACGTTGACTTTCCTTTCAGGTGCACACATTACCTGCGATTTATGAGGTGTAACATTCTGCTCCAACCCTTGCCTTTGCTGTAGGGGAGTTTGAGAGCATGAGACGGTTGTGCTGCGTTGACCTTTCTTTTGGACATGCCTTTCCTGGTACTTGGTACCGACTATATAGATTCAGTTTGAGTTCCTTCTGATGGCCCCTGAGCTGGCTTCCAATCCCCAGCACCACCCTGGCTGTTCCGGCTCCATGGGTTTCCACCACGTACACATTTAGTATTCCTTACTAAGGGATCTCTGCTTATGGATCCGGTAACGAAGGACTGTGGCGGCAGGGAACAAGTGCGCGAAAAAACAGGTTCTCCATGACCAGCTTGTGGTAACTTCATTTCTCTACTTTCACGACAGGGGGCAGTGCAGTGACTCAGATAGAGAGGAGATAATTCAAATCTGCAGGGAGAGGTGTGAACTCGCAAAAATTACATATTTGAAAGGAAATAAAGTAGAGCGTCTGAAACCCTCCTCTAGGATCCCTGGTGACCCACTGGTGGATCACACTCGGACTATCCCCAAACATAGACGGCACAGTCATTCACATACTTTCAAAAGTATTCCCACTGTTGATTGTAAAGTAGCTGCACCCATGAGGGGGGCCTCTTGAGATCACAACTGATAAGGGAGTGTTGAAGAAGTAGAATACGGCAGGGATAGCGCCTAGCAGGTATCCAGTCCACTAGTATTTCCAAGGCTCTGCCTTTTGGGCCGTTCCTCAAAACCAAGATGACCCTGCGACCCCCGAGATTATTACATTCCTCCCATAACAGATTCAGTTTTGGGCGCTGGAAAACCGACACTTGTGTGCTGTGGACAGTCAGTTCAAAATCCTATCATGCCACGGCTCCGAGAATCCTTCCAAGCAGTGAAACACCTCACAAGCATCACATGCACACCTCACAAGCATCACATGCACACCTCACAAGCATCACATGCACACCTCACAAGCATCATATGCACACCTCACAAGCATCATATGCACACCTCACAAGCATCACATGCACACCTCACAAGCATCATATGCACACCTCACAAGCATCACATGCACACCTCACAAGAATCATATGCACACCTCACAAGCATCACATGCACACCTCACACGCATCACATGCACTCACGCATGTGCCGGTGGGTGCACGCTGAATCAAATGGCCAGAGACAGTGGCCTTGAAACACTCCACCAGAGTGGCGCTGCACGTCATGCTGGAACAGAAGGAGTCACACAGATAGGAGAAGTGCTGTCGATCTGCTAAAGGGACCCACATGGTCCTTACCAGAAGCAGCCCTGGGCATTCTGTGGACCTACACTCAATTCATTTAAAGTCCCTGGAATATTTCCCGTTCTGTTTCTCTCACAGCTGACTCTCATTGATTACTGTAGGATATAGAAACAATGATCGCCGTCTGTGTACGGGCAGTGCTTTCAATGAAAGTGTATCATTGCCTCTGACTTGTAGAAGTACTTAATGATATTAAAGGGGATCACTGGTCCTAAGAAAACAAGGCTTACATTCCTGGGTCTCTGAAGCAGCGAATATTCGACAGGAGAGCAATTGATATTTTGACGAGAATTGAGGAAACAATTGTGCAGGATGCCATTACGGGGAGTTTCAAACTCCAGAAAATATAAGGAAAACAAAAGACTTAGAAGAAGGATATTTTATGAGCGAGAGAGATTAGTCCAGACACATTGGTCAATTCAAGCTCGTAAAATTGGCCTCTTTGCAAAGTGTACGGTTGTGCAAAGCTGCAGAACGAGAGGCCTGACAACTTTGAACATTTTTTTTTTTAGAGTCACCTTTTCTACATTTTAAAACTGATCAAATGTTTAAAACACTATAGACCCCTAAGAAAGGACCTTACTGCATGCAGCAAGATCATTCTCACTGTCATGCTGGGACGAGAGCAGCCGCCACTTACCTCCCTTCTGCTGCACTGCATTCCTTCACCTTTTCCAAATCTAAGAATTCCCATCCTAGAAGTTAAGGGATTGGTGAAAGGAAATGCAGAGGCCAGACAGCTTCCATTTTGTTTCCCCTAGTTCACCTTAGTGGCAACAGCCCAATGCAAATCATGTCCTGTCCATATTCTACGAGATTTTCAGCTGCAGGGATTGGGGAAATTTGTCCACACAGGCTTCTGCAAAATTGGGAGCTATTGCTCTGCTTGTTAAGAAGTACATTTCCAAAATGTGCCCAATTATGTAGGCGTAATTTAAAATGTACCCACAGTGAGCAGTGCATTTGGCAGTTTAGTGGTGAAGGCTGAGCTTGACACAGACAACTACATTGCTTCTTGGCCTTGATTCAGAGGGAGTCAGAGTTTACCATTTTTTGTGCACCCCCTCTGTTTGTGCACAGGTCAAAATTTCAAGTTGCATGGAATTTACCACACTCAGAAATCTCTGGGAGTTATAATATCATCAATATAATTATCGAACAAATACGAGGGTGCTTGGAGCAGGTTAGGAGACTTTTTACGTTCCGGCAGTTGGTTTTTATAAGAGAATTGATAGAACCCGTGTGGAGGTGATCGGACCGAATAAGAAATTATTCACCACGGCTCCAGTTGCGGTGGGTGACAGAAGACTTTAAAAGGGAACGTGCGAAGGTTGCTTGTATCTCGCATTTACACTTCCGTTCAATACAAACAACTAGAAGAAATATAATTAAGGGAGGATTTGTATGCCACAGCCCCCTTGTGTGCTTGGTGTGGTTTGGAGACGATAAGCAACCAGTCCAAAGGCAATTACAGTTCTCCCGGTTTATTGGATGGGAAGACACTGATTTGTCACGTTAAGCCTGAAGAAGGTGGTGAATCTACATTGGGCCACCGAAACGCGTCGCTTTGTGTTCTTTAGGCACCCAAGCATCTCCAGGGGTCATTTAGAAAAAAATGGATAATATGAAAAAGTGTTGACCTTGATGTATTTAGTTGTAAGACTTGGTGTGCAAATTTGATAAAATTGGGTTTAATTTTTCAAGAATTGTTACAGTCTTTCTGATTGTGTTATTTTGAAACCGTTTTATTCTTCTTTCATCATTTGATGTACTCTGGAGTCTCAGCAAACCCGCTGAGAGAGTCCACTGCGCCAAGGGAGCCACTCACAGCTGAGGTATGGTATGGCACCCCTTGCCAAAGCACTCCCTCTCCCCTTTTTGGAGAAGGATCTAGTATGTAGGCCTTGGAGCCTCAGAAACCCCTCTGAGAGAGTCCACTGCGTAAAGCGAACCTCCCACAACAGAGATAGAGAAGTGATACCACTTCCCCTGTGATCACAGCTTACTGGACTTTGGACGTTGCTTTGACTCGTCTACCGGTTTGTGTCCCAGTCGCCCTTCCCCTCCTCTTTCCATGCTGTGTCCGTCACCCTCCTCTTCTCTTTACCCCCTCATTACCCCTCCCCTGAATCTTTCCCCTTGCCTACTTTTCCCCTTACGTATCTGTGCTTATCATTTTATCTCTTTCTTACGATAAGGAGTTAGGTCCTGGGTCGTGGAGTTGGCTGGACCATCGATACTTATACAAAAAAAGAGATTGCCACCCTCACATTTCTTTCCTCCTCACAATTAAGGAAAACAAACCAAAATGACTCTATAGTTTGTCTGGTATATCCACTTCATACCTTTTTAATTTTTATTTCATTATTTTAGGTCTTTCATGTTTGAAAAAAACACACCACATTAACACATGTAACACTTTCTACATAAATTCACTATACAAATACATCAACATTCCACAATACATTTATATACACTACACGTTTCACAACAACTTTTATCAACAATAAATTCGTTTTCACAAAATGTTCTCTGATTCAGTTTTAACCAAAGGACAAAGTAAACACAAAAGCATTTATCATTCAATATACAGCAACTTAATGCATTTCGGTTTCAAATGCTGACGCGTTTCAAACCCAATTTCATCACTTTGTGGGTTCTCATCAGGGCTCTGTCTCTTTTGTTTATCTACAAAGTGTATGTAAAACAAAAAGAATTCCGTTTTAGTACTCAATTATAGTTCTCAGTTATTTCTCTCTTCGCTCCTCCATTCTCTTATGTCGCTACTTTTACCTGTATTCCAGCGTCTCGCCGGTCAACTGTTGTACGTTTTTCTCACTACCTCGTCTGTGTCTTTATCTACAATGTAAGTTATGTACATAAGGACCTTTGTTTTCAATTCATTAGTGAACTCAGGAACTTGTTTGCAAAAGCATTGTTAAAGCATACCTCCTCGGATCTTTATCCTCGTGTTGGCACCCTTATCAATTATCTATCTCTCTCGTTCTCTGTTCAATAGCTGTAATCAATAAGACGGAGTGATTTAAAATGTGTTCCCCTCCGTTTTATTCAAAATGTTTCCCTGCACTTCTCGCAGTTCAAGAGACATACCTGCTCTCGAGTGGGCGCATTCAAGCGCGGGGTGCTACACGTCTCAAATTGGAGTAGTTGGCAGTATTCTGCCTGTAAATTATGAAAATTCCCCAAAAAATCCATCACCTAAATGTCGATATCCTTTATATGCTACCCACATTTATTTACATATGAGAGGGCGTACCTGCTTTGTTTCATAGGCGATCCAGCGCTGTGTGCTTTGCGCGTCTCAGTATGCTCATTCGGCTTCCTCACTTTGGGGTCATCGTATCTAGCAGTTTCCTGTGTATACACAGTGACTAATTTTAGTCTGACAATCTAATTTTTCGGTCACAAGTCGCCTATTAACATCGCTCGTGTTACCTGTCTCTCTTGTGTGCCGGTCGTCGATCCGCCAATTCTTATGACATCGCGGCCATCTTTTAGTGTGTTTTTTATATGTTTGGCATTGTTTGGCAAACGGCGGCCATATTTTAGAGTGCAATTTTCAAACCTCATTTTCAAGCCTGTCTACGGACAGCTAGAAAAGCGGCCATCTTTTAACGTACAGTTCCGCTTATATATTGATTATCTATCTCACACAACTAGTTATTAGAAAAACTCGGTGAGGTTTTTTTGATGTTATGACAGCCATTTCTGATTGTTTGTATTCACTACATTGATTATTGTCATTCAATTCGAATTTTTATTCGAGCTGCACATTTCTCTAATTAGAGTCTCGAAACTTCAGACAGTGTATTTAATCCAGTTAGGGCACTGTTGAATTTTAAAATCAAATACGATTCTTTATGCAGTAGCAACTTCTCTGTATCAGTGGGGCATTTCAGCTGGTTGACATTATACAGAAAGGACCATCTAAAGTCGTTTTCCCTATGTTGTTTGTCGATAAAGTGTTCCACCATAGGAGCTGATGCCACTTTATTTTTAATACGGGATCTATGCTGTGTTATTCGTACATTTACTTGCTGGTTAGTCTTACCAATGTAAATTTTTGAACACGGGCACATTACAACGTCCACAACATTGCGTGTCCGACAATTTGAGAACCCCTCATGTTTCCATTTAATGTTGGCATGTTGGAATTCTTTTCCCTCAATCGTGTTGGCGCAGGACAAACAATTGCCACACTTGTGGTGTCCTTCAATGGGTTTCATCCCCCATTGTGATAATAAGTCGCTCTTTGGTTTGGGCAAAGCTATTTCTGCAGGTACGATGTTTTGGCCAATACTTCTGTTTTTCCTGTAGGCAAACAGTGGGCGAGGGAATGGGCATTCTAAGTTCTCAAGGAGGTGCCAATTTTTAAGACCATTTGTCTGATCTTATGAGTGTCAGGGCCATATGTAGTCACACAGACTAATCTATTTAGTTCTTGTTTTTATTTGACCTCTAGTAGACACTTTCGTGGAGTGAAGCGAGCTCTCTTATAGGAATGCTTCAGCATTTTCTGTGGATAGCCTCTATACACCATTTCTCCACAGAATGTTTCTGCATAGTGGTCATAGTCTCCTAGCTGCGTGCAATTCCTCCTGATCCGTAGTAGCTGGCCATATGGCAAATTTGCCTTTAGACTCCTGGGATGTACACAATATTACACCATTGCAGTGCACATCCCAGGAGTCTAAAGGCAAATTTGCCATATGGCCAGCTACTCCGGATCAGGAGGAATTGCACGCAGCTAGGAAACTATGACCACTATGCAGAAACATTATGTGGAGAAATGGTGTATAGAGGCTATCCACAGAAAATGCTGAAGCATTCCTATAAGAGGGCTCGCTTCACTCCACGAGAGTGTCTACTAGAGGTCAAAGAAAAACAAGAACTAAATAGATTAGTCTGTGTGACTACATATGGCCCTGACACTCATAAGATCAGACAAATGGTCTTAAAAAATTGGCACCTCCTTGAGAACTTGGAATGCCCATTCCCTCGCCCACTGTTTGCCTACAGGAAAAACAGAAGTATTGGCCAAAACATTGTGCGTGCAGAAATAGCTTTGCCCAAACCAAAGAGCGACTTATTATCACAATGGGGGATGAAACCCATTGAAGGACACCACAAGTGTGGCAATTGTGTGTCCTGCGCCAACACGATTGAGGGAAAAGAATTACAACATGCCAACATTAAATGGAAACATGAGGGGTTCTCAAATTGTCGGACACGCAATGTTGTGTACGTTGTAATGTGCCCGTGTTCAAAAATTTACATTGGTAAGACTAACCAGCAAGTAAATGTACGAATAACACAGCATAGATCCCGTATTAAAAATAAAGTGGCATCAGCTCCTATGGTGGAACACTTTATCGACAAACAACATGGGGAAAACGACTTTAGATGGTCAGTTCTGTATAATGTCAACCAGCTGAAATGCCCCACTGATACAGAGAAGTTGCTACTGCATAAAGAAGCGTATTTGATTTTAAAATTCAACAGTGCCCTAACTGGATTAAATACACTGTCTGAAGTTTCGAGACTCTAATTTGAGAAACGTGCCGTTCGAATTAAAATTCGAATTGAATGACAATAATCAATGTAATGAATACAAACAATCAGAAATGGCTCTCATAACATCAAAAAAACCTCACCAAGTTTTTCTAATAGCTAATTGTGTGAGATAGATAATCAATATATAAGCGGAACTGTACGTTAAAAGATGGCCGCTTTGATAGCTGTCCGTAGACAGGCTTGAAAATGAGGTTTGAAAATTGCACGCTAAAATATGGCCGCCGTTTGCCAAACAATGCCAAACATATAAAAAACACACTAAAAGATGGCCGCGATGTCATAAGAATTGGCGGAATGACGACCGGCACACAAGAGAGACAGGTAACACGAGCGATATTAATAGGCGACTTGTGACCGAAAAATTAGATTGTCAGACTAAAATTAGTCACTGTGTATACACAGGAAACTGCTAGATACGATGACCCCAAAGTGAGGAAGCCAAATGAGCATACCGAGACGCGCAAAGCACTCAGTGCTGGATCGCGTATGAAACAAAGCAGGTACGCCCTCTCATATGTAAATAAATGTGGGTAGCAAATAAAGGGTATCGACATTTAGGTGATGGAATCTTTTGGGAATTTTCATAATTTACAGGCAGAATACGGCCAACTACTCCAATTTGAGACATGTAGCACCCCGCGCTTGGATGCGCCCACTCGAGAGCAGGTATGTCTCTTGAACTGCGAGAAGTGCAGGGAAACATTTTGAATAAAACGGAGGGGAACACATTTTAAATCACTCCGTCTTATTGATTACAGCTATTTAACAGACAACGAGAGAGATAGATAATTGATAAGGGTGCCAACACGAGGATAAAGATCCGAGGAGGTATGCTTTAACAATGCTTTTGCAAACAAGTTCCTGAGTTCACTAATGAATTGAAAACAAAGGTCCTTATGTACATAACTTACATTGTAGATAAAGACACAGACGAGGTAGTGAGAAAAACGTACAACAGTTGACCGGCGAGACGCTAGAATACAGGTAAAAGTAGCGACATAAGAGAATGGAGGAGCGAAGAGAGAAATAACTGAGAACTATAATTGAGTACTAAAACAGAATTCTTTTTGTTTTACATACACTTTGTAGATAAACAAAAGAGACAGAGCCCTGATGAGAACCCACAAAGTGATGAAATTGGGTTTGAAACGCGTCAGCATTTAAAACAGAAATGCATTAAGTTGCTGTATATTGAATGATAAATGCTTTTGTGTTTACTTTGTCCTTTGGTTAAAACTGAATCAGAGAACATTTTGTGAAAACGAATTTATTGTTGATAAAAGTCGTTGTGAAACGTGTAGTGTATATATATGTATTGTGGAATGTTGATGTATTTGTATAGTGAATTTATGTAGAAAGTGTTAAATGTGTTAATGTGGTGTGTTTTTTTCAAACAAGAAAGACCTAAAATAATGAAATAAAAATCAAAAAGGTATGAAGTGGATATACCAGACAAACTATAAAGTAATTTTGGTTTGTTTTCCTTAATTGTGAGGAGGAAAGGAATGTGAGGTTGGCAATCTCTTTTTTGTATTATTTTATCTTGTCCTTACAAGTAACTATGTTGCCATGCTCTAATAACTGTGTAACCTTTGTAACAATGTAACCTGTAACTATGATCTGATGCTCATGTAAAGCGCTCTGATACCTCCGGGTCTAGCCAGCGCTATATAAAACCTTTAAAATAAATAAAATACCTTTGATGATATGTATGTTTTTTATAAATCTGTTTTTATCTGTATATTTTAAATCAGAAGATGAATGTATTGAATAAAATATAATAGTAAAAAATGTCTTTTATTTTAACTTTTTGGTTTTGCTTGAATGTTGATGATTTGAATGGTGCATGTATGATATCTAAAGGGGCGTGTATGCTTTAAAAGGAGTCCAAGGGGATCCTGTTCTTGAAAGAAGTGTTATAATATCATCACCTATTGTTTAATTGTGGCAGGACAAACCAGCCGGAATTTAAAAGAGGAAAATAATATTTACAGTGACATGCAGATTTTGGCGCAGCAAACATTAAACTCTGCGTGTGTTTCCCCCCAAAATCGGAATAGGTGCAATGCATTGCACCTGAAGGATTTTGAATTTTAGAGGGGGTTGAAAAATTGCACCTTCCCTTCGACCCACTCATAATTGGGGCCTTATCATGCTTTCTGTCCTGCAAATGGGAACTGTAACTACGTTTATCACAATTTTACAATTTTTCTGTCTGCACAAAAAGTCCACAGTCATTAAGTACAGTAAAGTGTTTAGCATTAATCCCTCTCCAATGCACGGATTGCTACAGAGTTGGTAATTATCCTGCATGAAATGGCATTTCCTTTCTGACAGCCCAAGTTTGTCATGCTGATTTCAAGGATGCCGGGCCATCTGGCGTGGTCTGCTTTACGCAGCACATTTCACCGACTATGTATTTATCATTTGGGCCTATTCATCGCTTGTAGGCAGTGGTAAGTGCACCTTTTGCCACCTCCTGTGTGCTTAATGTATTTGTTGAGGTTTCATGTGATTATATCACACATTTGCTTTGAGAAGCCAATTAGAGACAGTCTTCGAGAACAGAGAGATTTCAGCTCTACATTCCCATACAAGTTTCGCTATTTAATTTTGTGGTTTCTGTCAAGTTTTTTCAGTGCTTGAACATTGTGGACCAAGTTTACACATAGGCGGTTAGGGAATTTCCGTCTAAAATGTGGCAGACACCTGACTCCGGCTGGAGGCATCAGAACATGGGGGCATATTAGCAAGGGCAGTATCGTCGCTTTAGCTGGACTTTTTCCCGCTAAAGTTGCGATAATTGTATCACCCTATTAGCAAGCTGTCGCTAGCAGCAGTTAGCGACAGCTTTTAGGCGATAGCGACCGGTTTGGGGCCCACTTTGCATGTCAGCAATATTTATCGATAATGACATGCAAAGTGGGCATACCCAACCTGTTAGCAACTGAAAGCAGTCGCTAACACAGCTATCGTCTATTAGCAAGGCAGGCTGTGCGATTACAAAAGTTGCGCTAAGCGTGATTATCGCCAGAACCTAATGCCTGCTCAGACCATGACTTAACCTGTATATCCAATGGGAGGTGGATATTCAGGTTAAGTCCCCATTAGCGATATTCACGCATTGAGCCGCTATCGCCGGATATTTTATCGCATTAGAGATAAACGTTGCTAATAGCACATTATCTCTGCGATAATATCCGGCGATAGGCAGCGATAAAAAAAATGCACTAAGCACATTTGGCGATAAATATCACTATTTGTTGCTAATATGCCCCATGGACTTATAACTTTAAGGAGTTATGCAAATAGGCGATAGTTGCGCCTTAACAAATCCACATGGCCTACCACCAATTCCATCAATAAACGGCAACATATTAACCTGGGAGCATATTATCAAGAACCGGCGTTAAAATTATTGCCGATTTAGCTGCAGTTTCCTGCCTCTAAAGTGGTGATAATTTTAAAGCCCTTCTTGATAATATGCCCCCAAATCCGGTAGTAGACGTGCTGTATTTTGAGCAGGAAATCTGCTAAAATAATGTTGGGTTTTTCTCTGAAAGTTCCCTCCTTTAAAAAGTGGTAGAATTGTGTAAAACAAAAAATACCGTAGCCTTTGAAAATATAATTTACACATAGGGCAAGCGTTGATATGTGCAGATGGCGTATTCAGTGACAGGAAGTGAACTTCACGTCACATGTGTTGACTTTGTGATATCCTGTGGAGTAGTAGCCCTGGACGTGGTCCCAGCATTTGTCACATGACTGCTAGTGGCTTCTTTTAGGCTCCCTCTGACACAGGGACAGCTTGAGGGGAATCGATAGGGATGTCAGCAGTGACGGCATACCTCATCATCAAAGCTATGCATGTAGTGCTTCACTTATTTATGGAAAAAACACCTGCGCCATTACCACCCACCGCGGCATTGACGGCTATGTCTATACACGGCTGATTTCCCTCAGCCGCCGTGATACAATATCCTCTGTGGAACACGCAGTCTAAATTAAGCTATTTATCTGGCAAATATACCACGGCAGAGATCCGAAAATGGGCTGTCACTTTTCACAGTAGTTGTATGAAAATGTCATCCTGTTTATATCAGTCATGCAAGCACATGTAGAACACAGCAGACACACTGTGGTAGAAATGGGATCTCTGGTTGGCTAAGGCTTGCGCCAAAGCCAGGCAGAGACCACCACTCTAGTCAGGGCAAGGGAGTTACACGCCAAAGATAACCCCTGCTCACCCCCTTGGTAGCTTGGCACGAGCAGTCAGGCTTATCCCAGTGGCCATGTATAAAGCATTTGCGCATGCACAAAGCAACAACATCCCAGGCACACTACAAAAGGAACTTCACACAAGGCTATATAAAAAAATAGCTTTCGTATTCTCAAAACACATTAGAATAGTAATCACACAATATACACTGTGCCAACTGGCACTGGGCAATATCTACAAGGGATTATTTACACCTGGCAGGGCCAACTGGACCACTGTCAGAACCATCACAAAGCCAACCTAGTAAAAGTAAAGCAGATCATAAACATACAACCAGTAACCACTGGTAATCACTGTACTTAGCATCATCCTGTAACATAAACTACATTATGCACAGTATCACATCAGGCGCGAATTACATTCTGCGCCAACCTCACCAGCATAAGCACATTATGCAACCATCTCACGAGTCTAAACACATTAGACTCTAACCTCCCAAGTATACTCACATTAGGGGCGTAAATCACACAGTGAAACATAATCTCAATAGCATAAACCATGATATGCAAAACAACCACATAATCATAAACCACCATTAGAGGTATAACACAGGGTGCGTAATCATACTACATACATTACATTTCCTAGCACCACAGCACATTAGGGCCTGGTGTCCTATAAATCTAACAATCCCCCCGGCCACCTGGCCATCTCCAAAAGGGGGGCTCAAATGGGATGTATGTCGTTACAACGCACACTTTTACAACGCATACCTTTACCACGCATTTTTTACACCGCAACATACATTACAACGCATGCCATTACAACGAATTCTTTGAAACTACCTTTACAACACATTCCACTACAACGCATAATACATTCACAACGCATACCATTACAACGCATGCCATTACATTGCATGTATAGTAAGTATTGGATAGTGTAGAGGTAAACATTACTATTCTAACTCCAGGGGGTGCAGCAGCAGGGTAAGTGTTGGATAGTGTAGGGGTAAAAATTACTATTCTAACTCCAGGGGGTGCAACAGTAGGGTAAGTATTGGATAGTGTAGGGGTAAAAATTACTATTCTAACTCCAGAGGGTGCAACAGTAGGGTAAGTATTGGATAGTGTAGGGATAAAAATTACTATTCTAACTCCAGGGGGTGCAACAGTAGGGTAAGTGTTGGATAGTGTAGGTATGCGTTGTAATGGTATGCGTTGTAATGACTGCGTTATAATGACATGCGTTGTAGTGGAATGCATTGTAGTGACATGCGTTGTAATGGTTGCGTTGTAATGGAATGCGTTGTAATGGATGTTGCTGCGTTGTAAAAGTTTTGTTGTAAAGGTATTGTGTTGTAAAAGTTGCGTTGTAAGTGTTGTTTCCCGCTCAAATGTCCTATGTCCAAGAGTCAGGGCACGCTGCCTATGCTGGGGAAGTCCAGGTGCGCTGTTGCGCAAACCTAAACGTAGCAGCTGGCACTAAGAGCTGCGCAGCTGTGAAGGGATGAGGGCGAAGGAGTGAATGTCACTCCTAACTCAGACATGACCCCCAGAGAATTGCGGCCTAAACGGTTCAGCTGCCCACTACTTGCTGGGCAGCTGTAAATATCAGATGAGGCCTTGCACCACCATGCCCTCTTATGCCAATGTGCCCCAACAATAAAAGCATGGGCCCCTCTGGGCCTTCCTAAACAATTATGGCCATTGTTGGAGCCACACGCTCAGGAAATCAATATACCCGCATGGAGCTCACAGGCTCCTGAAATAATCATGTCCAACTGGAGCAACCACAGGCCCATCTGGCCCGGGAAACAAATATGCCCCCAAGCGTTGCAGCCACCTAGGCTCTTTGAAAATAATTATGCCAAAAGTTGGAGAGTTAAATAAATGGTCCCCCCAAGTCCACCAAGGGGACTTTAAAACTAATGGTGGCCACGTTGGAGCGGCCCTCTAGCAAGTGGAGCCGTTCAGGGGACCAAAGCACTGGCATGGGCACAGGGGACAGGCACTGACAATGTGCCCTGACACCACCCCCCAATCACTGTAGACTTCAGCCCATACTCACGGGGCTGCTCTCTCCGTAGGCGCCGTCTCCTCTTTGGGGACTGCAGCCGAACTCTGTCTTTGGGGCTCCCCTCACTCATGGGCGCCCTGCTACACAATGCCTTGCTCAGGATGAGGAGTATCTTCACCCGGTCCCTCTCCTTGGACCTTTGCTACGGAGCCTGCGAGGCTCCAGACTTCCAGCTTGCGGCTGCACTTCTCCTCACGGCTCGGGGCTTTCCTCAACCACACGGGAGCTCCGCGTAGGATACATACTACCCCCAGGTGGGGTGGGCTCCCACCTGCCTTCAACATCACCCTACGTCGCCAGGTCTCCCATCCGCTCACGGGAGCACTGCACAGATTCACCACTCTGGCGCCCTTCTGGCCCGGATGCAGGCCCAGCCCTAGTCACAAGCAGGTGTGCCTGACTTCCGGTTTGCCGTGACTCGGGCCGCAGAGGTGATTGCTTCTCGGCGGCAAGAGGGGTAGGCTCCCTCGAAAGTTAAAGGACAAAGCAGGCTGGGCTCCTGCCATAAAAATATAGAAATAAGCGGCCATGTGGGGTGGGCACCCATAATTTAATAAAAATAGGAGCCCACCCACTTGTTAGACCTGGCATCTTTGGCGTGGTTTCCCCCTATCTTTGTGCCTCTACCGCCTGTATTTTTTACGCTGTGCTGGATTTCGTTTTTGCTGGTTTCGATGATTTGGACACTCTGCCACTGATGATCAGTGTCAGAGTGTAAGTGCTCCCTATGTAAATTGTTATTATGATTGAATATACACGATTGGCATATTTGTATCACCAAGAAGTCCCTAGTAAAGTGCACTTGGTGTGCCAGGGCTGGTGATGACAAATGCTACTAGTGGGCCTGCAGCACTGATTGTGCCACCCACATGAGTAGCCGTAAAATAGTGTCTCAGGCCTGCAACTGCAGTGCCTGTGTGCAGTCTGTGAACTTCCATGTCCTCCTGGTCAGTGTCCCCACTGACCAGTCCTAACCCTTCCCTTTCTGTGCACATTGGTCACCCCTATGGAAGGCCCAAGGTACCCCCTTGGGCAGGGTGCAGTGTACATGAAAGGTAGAGCATGTACTTGTGCAAGTGACATGCTCTGGTAGTGAATCACAGTCATTTTCGTTTTTTACTGCTGCAAGGCTATCTTGCTCCATAGGCTATCATGGGGGATGCTGGCTACAGTGGCTACCAGCATATCTTCCCATAGGAACAAGATGGGACATAAAAGTCTAGTACTCCTGAACTCTGAATTTAATAACACATCTTTTAGGAAAGGTTGTTTTTAAATCATGTGTTTGAGAACAGCACTTTTAAAAAGTTGCTGTTATCTTGTCTGACCGTTCTGTGTGCCTTGACCTGTTTGTGAATTGACTGTCTGGTTTGAGAGTGACAGGGGCTAGGGATTCCCCAGGAGGATGGCTGAGTCAGCCCTAGGCTGAATGACTGCATTTGCAACTTGAGTGGTGGGAGGAGATAGCACGTGGGCCTGAATAGGGCTGTGCCTACCTTCCACAATGCTGGCTCCACCTCCTGCTGGGCAGCTGACGATCCTGCCCCTCACTCTGAAAGGAAATGCGAAGCCAGGAAAACAAAGTGCTCAAGGAACACCCAGAACTGGTTCAGACCGGGCTCAGGGCCCACTTGAACAAAGAGAAAAATATGTAGGTAATTTGTGATTTGCGATTCTCAAATTGCGATATTTTGGGAATCGCAATTAGAGAATCTCAAAACGCAATGTAGGTAGGATTAGAAAAATGTTATGCGAATCCCACTTATTCCTTATTTGCGAATCGCAAATTGAGATTCGCAAATAAGGAATACCTTCTCTTTCATTCCTATGGTCTAGAAGGCCCATAGGAATGAATGGGAAGACATTCTCAATTTGCAATTCTCAATTAAAGAATTACAAATTGAGAATGCAATTTCAGGGTTGTAAGGGTGTCAATAGGACACTCTTCTGCACCCCTGAAATTAACATGTGTGCACATGTGGCCCACATACATGCCCTAAGGACATGTATGTGACGCACATGGTACTTTGAAAAATGCCAAAAAGTGCATTTTTCAAAGAAATCGCAAAATACCACCAACCTGAAGTTGGTGGTATTTTGTGATTTCTTAAGCCAAAGTTTGCACAATTTGGGTGCTTCCTACCTTGCATTTAAGGAATCGAAATTTGCGATTCCTTAAATGCAATAGCAAAATAAGGAATCGCAAATTTTGCGATTCCTTATTTTGCATGTGGGTTTTTGTGTGCTACATAGCACACTGCCCTAATTTCAGCATTTGCGAGCGCAATTAGGCTTCCTACATATGGCCGAAAGACTTTTAGGGGTATAAGTATAGGACCCCCGACAACAGAAATTTAGATCTTCCTGGAATCAAGAAGGAACCTCTGCCAAGAAGAAAGCTGAAACTGAAGAAGGAAGACTGTCCTGCTCTTGCTCTGCTGGACTGACCTGCTGTGGCTTTGCTGCCAAGGAGAGGGGAAGGACTTTGCTTTGTGCTGTGTCCCTTGTCTTGAAGGAATCTCCAAGGGCCTGAGAAGAGCTGGTTCCCTGTTCTGAAGTCCTAGGAACAAAAGGACTTCACCCCCAGCTTCCCTGAACTCTACTGGGAGAGTTCTGTCCTTCCTGGAGTGCGTGGCCCATGTGTGGTGCCTCTGGAAGTTGTGCCTGTGTTGGGGACCTGGAAACCAAGCTTTTAAAGACTTTCTGCAAGTTTTGTGGCATTGCTCGCTTGCAGAGCGCATCCCCGACAGTGCGAGGAAATTCCCGCCGCTACGAAGGCCGAGATCATCCCAGCACCTGTTGCCGCTGCCAGAGCCGTCGCATCCTTCGTTTGCGGGACGCACCAGACTGGTGCGGGAAGACTACCATCGCTGCGAGCGTCGTCACAGAGCCTGTCATCGCTGGGTGAGAACGCCGCACCGCTTGCTTGCGGACCGCACCACGTCGCTGCGAGTGTCATCGCATCGAGGAGCTGCAAGAGAGAGATCACCGCTGGTCCGCGCATCATCACCCCGGAGATCGTCGCAACTCCAAAGATCATCACATCGTGCCTTTGCAAGAGAAAACATCCTACGGAACTTACGCACCGGAATCCGTACAAGTCCGTCTTCCTCCCCAAACAGACTGGATTCGTCACAACACGCCCGCTGCTGCAGCGGGCTTGTCGCATCGCCTGCCCCGGGTCTCAGGAGCAACGCATCACTTGTTTTCCACCGCACCAGCTTCTGCTTTGGAACCTTGTCAATTTTAAAAGGTACTGTTGGCAAAATGTGACGCAGCTGTGAACTTTTCACGCACCTGTAGATTATTTTATCGCAACCTTAAGAACTCTTTTGCAACCATATTCTTAAACTGTGTATGTTGGATTTTTGTCATTTTGTCTTGTGTAGTTTAGATTAAATACCTTTATTTTTCTAAACTGTTGTGGAGTCAGTTTGTGGTGTTTTCACTGTGTTACTGTGAGTGTTGGTACAAATACTTGACACATTGCTTTTGGATAAGCCAGACTGCTTGTGCCAAGCTACCAAGGGGGTGAGCAGAGGTTATCTAAAGAGTGTTTCCTCCTTACCCTGACTAGAAGCAAGGGTCCCTTTTTGGGCAGTGGTATCTACCTCTGCCAACTAGAGACCCCTAGTTCTAACACTGCCACAGGCCACAAGGTGGGGAAATCTCTACGCTGGGGGTTCCCTCTAAGAGGAGCGCAGCCCAGCGCTGCAGGGAGACAGAGCCCCCAGAAAATAGAATAAAGCGCTCACAAAGCACTGGGTGCCACCAGGGTCCTGGAACCAAAAAGCACAGAAAAGGGTCCCAACAGAGGTCCTCCAGGTCCAGGGACAAGGCAGTGCCCAGGGAGGCAAGCCCTCATGGCAGCCCCCCTGGGCCTCAGCAGCAGCACGCCCCTGGCAGGAACAGCAACCAAGAACTGAACAATTACATGGGGTCACAGCCCCTTCTTTTATACACCCATTTCCCTTTGTGACACAGCAGGTGGGGAAAAACCAGACGCAACTGGTTTTGGGGGACCTTTGGAGCACTTTGTTGTGCTCAGCTCCGCTCTCCCTTGTCAGGTGGGGGCTAGGTTCTCAGACACACTACAGGGGGCAGAGCCAGCATTGTGGAAGTAAGGCAAAGCCCTATTCAGGTCCCAGGTGCAACTCCTCCCTCCCATCTACCAGCACATCTCCCTATTCACCACCGGGCAGGCCCATCCTGGCTCCAGGAGCCACCCACATCATCAAGCACCTGTCAATCACACACCAGACATGCATTTCACATCAGGCAGGCAGACACACAGTACACAGAAATGGCAACTTCTAAAAGTGGCACTTCTCCACCAGTCACCATAAATCTGTGCACACCATTGCGCAGCATTTATTTTCACGAGTTCGCACATACTAAACTCGCCCCTGCACTCCTCTCATATCAGGAACTACTAGGGACACACATAGCCCCCATGCATTCCCATGGAAGGGCAGGCCAGTCTCACCACACATACACAGAGAGCGCACACACATTACACTGGACCACAGTGCTAAAGTGTGCAGAGGCCTAAAATCACCAACACCAGGTTACAGAAACAGGCTAGCAGAATGCAAAGAAGTTTCGGGATGAACTTGCCAAAAGGACCAAGTCCAACACACCGACACAGATTGATGGGGAAAGTATAGAACTGTAATACATGAATGGAGTGTGAGAAGTTGCTGCAGCATAATTGACAATGTGAATATTGCAACATAAACAATGAATGCAACAATAACTATACTAATATGGCGATTATTGTGCCATGCTATAGCCAATGACTTGAGTGATTGTTGCATCAGCCCAGGGGAACTAGAAGCTTACTCACGGCACGCTAAAATCGGAATGGGTGATTACTGCAAAGTAAAACAAGAATGGGAAACTACTGCAGCATAACTAATGCATGCAATGATTAAAGCACCCTAATTAAAGTACGCGGGTTAGTACAGGATCTTACCTCATGAATGGGATGGTTACTCCCCGTAACTAATTATTGTCCTATAACTAATTCATTAAGGCATTAGTAGACATTGACAAATAGATGGGGTTAATACTGTAACTCAAGTGGTGAATGAAAACTGCCTTATAACATAACTTGGGCAATTGCGTCACTCAAAAATATGGGTGATTATTTCCTTATAACTTACTAGCAGAGTGAAAACTGCATATATGGTCTTATTACCGCCCCTTACAATGAGGCCCTGGAAAAAACGGGCAATGGGGTCTAAAGACTAAGGGTGTTCAAAATTGTCATAACTTGCTGTGCATAATTACATGAAATATCAAAATAAATTACACAAAATTACATGTAATTATGCAAATGCACACATGGCATTTAAGGCTATATTGTAGAGTAAAATGCACCCTTGTGTCCATTTTGGACGCATTTTATTCTAAAAAAGATAGCACCACAGCACAAGTAACGTGAATGTCATCCACTCACATTCTGGTCATTTGTTTTGGTTTCATGCGATAATGTGGCCACAAACGCAGCATAGTTATGCGAGGAGCTGTAATGGCATAATTTTTCACAACTGGCATAATGCAAGATTACGCAAATCATGTCAGAATACATTACATTTAACTTGGGCCCAGAAAAGACATGGACTAAAAAATCCATGTATGCTTGTTGTATATAGTAGGGCAGTTTCCTAGAGACAAAGCACTACAGGAGAAACCCCTGGTATTACTGTCAGCTCCCATTATTGAAACAGACTATTATTTGGATTGAAGGACCTCTTACATGGTATCTCTTAAACTATATTTCCTAAGATGCCACGGAGCACTTCAATTGGACTGGTACACTATTTAAGCCAGGTGATGAATCTAGAATCTCATTTGCATCCCTTGGCATCAGTTCCTTTGAGGGACCTGATTAGAGCATTGCATCTGAAGATGCCTGGAAGACAGGCTGGAAACCCACACAGGATGAAGTTATACTAGTGAAGGACCCTTCCTGCGCATGGCGTGAAAGCCTTCTTGTGCTTGGTCGTGACCCTTCGTTTGCATGATGAAGGATACTTCATATGCATGGTGATTAACTTTACCTGTGCATGGTGGGGATCTATCTTGTGCATGGTGAGGAACTCTACCTGTACATAGTGGGGATACTTCTTGTGCATGGTAAGGAGCTCTACCTGTGCATGGTGGGGATACTTCTTGTGCATGGTGAGGAACTTTACCGGTACATAGTGGGGATACGTCTTGAGCATGGTGAGGAACTCTACCTGTGCATGTTAGTGCTCCTTCATGTGCATGGTGAAGAACTCTACCTGTGCATGACCTGGATACTTCTTGTGCATGGTGAAGAACTCTACCTGTGCATGGTGGGGATACTTCTTGTGCATGGTAAGGAGCTCTACCTGTGCATGGTGGGGATACGTCTTGTGCATGGTGAGGAACTCTACCTGTGCATGTTGGCGATCCTACATGTGCATGATGAAGAACTGTACCTGTGCATTGTGGGGATACTTCTTGTGCATGGTGAAGAACTCTACCTGTGCATGGTGGGGATACTTCTTGTACATGGTGAGGAGCTCTACCTGTGCATGGTGGGGATACTTCTTGTGCATGGTGAGGAACTCTACCTGTACATAGTGGGGATACGTCTTGAGCATGGTGAGGAACTCTACCTGTGCATGTTGGTGATCCTTCATGTGCATGGTGAAGAACTCTACTTGTGCATGGTGGGGATACTTCCTGTGCATGGTGAAGAACTCTACCTGTGCATGGTGGGGATACTTCTTGTGCATGGTAAGGAGCTCTACCTGTGCATGGTGGGGATACTTCTTGTGCATGGTGAGGAACTCTACCTGTGCATTTTGGCGATCCTACATGTGCATGATGAAGAACTCCACCTGTGCATTGTGGGGCTACTTCTTGTGCATGGTGAGGAACTCTACCTGTGCATGGTGGGGATACTTCTTGTGCATGGTGAAGAACTCTACCTGTGCATGGTGGGGATACTTCTTGTGCATGGTAAGGAGCTCTACCTGTGCATGGTGGGGATACTTCTTGTGCATGGTGAGGAACTCTACCTGTGCATTTTGGCGATCCTACATATGCATGATGAAGAACTCTACCTGTGCATTGTGGGGATACTTCTTGTGCATGGTGAGGAACTCTACCTGTACATGGTGGGGATACTTCTTGTGCATAGTGAGGAACTCTACCTGTGCATGGTGGGGATACTTCTTGTGCATGGTGAGGAACGCTACCTGTGCATGTTGGCGATCCTTTGTGTGCATGGTGAGGAACTCTACCTGTACATGGAGGGGATACTTCTTGTGAATGGTGAGGAATTCTACCTATACATGGTGAGGATACTTCTTGTGCATGGTGAAGAACTCTACCTGTACATGGTGGGGATACTTCTTGTGCATGGTGAGGAACTCTACCTGTGCATGTTGGTGATCCTACATGTGCATGGTGAGGAACTCTACCTGTGCATGGTGGGGATACTTCTTGTGCATTGTAATGAGCTCTACCTGTGCATGGTGGGGATACTTCTTGTGCATGGTGAGGAACTCTATCTGTACATGGTGGGGATACTTCTTGTGCATGGTGAGGAACTCTACCTGTGCATGTTGGCGATCCTACATGTGCATGGTGAGGAACTCTACCTGTGCATGGTGGGGATACTTCTTGTGCATGGTAAGGAGCTCTACCTGTGCATGGTGGGGATACCTCTTGTGCATGGTGAGGAACTCTACCTGTGCATGTTGGCGATCCTAAATGTGCATGATGAAGAACTCTACCTGTGCATTGTGGGGATACTTCTTGCGCATGGTGAGGAACTCTACCTGTACATGGTGGGGATACTTCTTGTGCATAGTGAGGAACTCTACCTGTACATGGTGGGGATACTTCTTGTGAATGGTGAGGAACTCTACCTGTACATGGTGGGGATACTTCTTGTGCATGGTGAGGAACTCTACCTGTGCATTTTGGCGATCCTACATGTGCATGATGAAGAACTCTACCTGTGCATTGTGGGGATACTTCTTGTGCATGGTGAGGAACTCTACCAGTGCATGGTGGGGATACTTCTTGTGCATGGTGAAGAACTCTACCTGTGCATGTTGGCGATCCTTCATGTGCATGGTGTGGAACTCTACCTGTACATGGTGGGGATATTTATTCTGCATTGTGAGGAACTCTACCTGTGCATGGTGAGGATACTTCTTGTGCATGGTGGGAACTCCACCTGTTTATGGTGGGGCTACTTCTTGTGCTGGGTGAGGAACTCTACCCGAACATGGTGGGGATACTTCTTGTGCATGGTGAGGAAGTCTACCTGTGCATGTTGGCTATCCTATATGTGCATGGTGAAGAACTCTACCTGTGCATGGTCGGGATACTTCTTGTGCATGGTGAGGAACTCTACCTGTGCATGTTGGCGATCCTTCATGTGCATGGTGAGGATCTCTACCTGTACGTGGTGGGGATACTACTTGTGCATGGAGAGGAACGCTACCTGTGCATGTTGGCGATCCTTCATGTGCATGGTGAGGAACTCTACTTGTGCATGGTGGGGATACTTCTTGTGCATCGTGAGGAACTCTACCTGTGCATGTTGGCGATCCTTCATGTGCATGGTGAGGATCTCTACCTGTACGTGGTGGGGATACTACTTGTGCATGGAGAGGAACGCTACCTGTGCATGTTGGCGATCCTTCATGTGAATGGTGAGGAACTCTACTTGTACATGGTGGGGATACTTCTTGTGCATGGTGAAGAACTCTACCTGTACATGGTGGTGATACTTCTTGTGAATGGTGAGGAACTCTACCGGTACATGGTGGGGATACTTCTTGTGCATGGTGAGGAACTCTACCTGTGCATGGTGGGGATACTGCTTGTGCATGGGGAGTAACTCTACCTGTGCATGGTGGGGCTACTTCTCGTGCATGGTGAGGAACTCTGTGCATGATGGGGATACTTCTTGTGCATGGTGAGTAACCCTACGTGTGCATGGTGGGGCTACTTCTCGTGCATGGTGAGGAACTCTACGTGTGCATGGTGGGGCTACTTCTCGTGCATGGTGAGGAACTCTACCTGTGCATGGTGGGGCTACTTCTCGTGCATGGTGAGGAGCTCTACCTGTGCATGGTGGGGATACTTCTTGTGCATGGTAAGGAGCTCTACCTGTGCATGGTGGGGATACTTCTTGTGCATGGTGAGGAACTCTACCTGTGCATGTTGGCGATCCTACATGTGCATGATGAAGAACTCTACCTGTGCATGGTGGGTATATGTCTTGTGCATGATGAGGAACCCTTCCAGTGCATGGTGAGGGACCCTTCCTGTGCATGGTGGGGATACGTCTTGTGCATGGTGAGGAACCCTTCCAGTGCATGGTGAGGGACCCTTCCTGTGCATGGTGGGGATACGTCTTGTGCATGATGAGGAACCCTTCCAGTGCATGGTGAGGGACCCTTCCTGTGCATGGTGGGGATACGTCTTGTGCATGATGAGGAACCCTTCCAGTGCATGGTGAGGGACCCTTCCAGTGCATGGTGAGGGACCCTTCCAGTGCATGGTGAGGGACCCTTCCAGTGCATGGTGGGGATACGTCTTGTGCATGATGAGGAACCCTTCCAGTGCATGGTGAGGGACCCTTCCTGTGCATGTTGGGGATACGTCTTGTGCATGGTGAGTGGCCCTTGCTGTTCATGGTGAGGAACCCTTCCTATGCATGGTGACGAACCCTTCCTGTGCATGGTGAGGGGCCCTTCCCGAGTCTGAAGATGACCCTTTCTGTGCCGTGTGAGACCCTTTCTGTGGGCTGTTGAACACCTTTGTTTTGCTTGGTCAGGGGACGTTTCCACTGCTTTGTGAGGGACGCTTCCTCTGCCTGGTGAGGGGCCCTTCCCATGCATGGTGAGGACACCTACTTTGCATGGTGAGGGACTCTTCTGCGTAGTGAGAAGGCTTTTCTGTGCATGGCGAGGGACTTTCTTATGCACTGTCAGGGATCCTCCATATGCTTTGTGATGGACACTTCCTGTGCATGGTGGTGGCCCAATCGTGCATGGCTTGCACCTTTCACACAGATAGTGAGGGGCCCATCCTTTGTCTTGTGAGCGACCC
Organism: Lissotriton vulgaris; assembly: GCF_964263255.1. Taxonomy (NCBI): domain Eukaryota; kingdom Metazoa; phylum Chordata; class Amphibia; order Caudata; family Salamandridae; genus Lissotriton; species Lissotriton vulgaris. The sequence goes on from NC_141695.1 coordinate 583,890,680, forward strand.
TTTCTGTGCCTTGTGAATGTCCTTTCTTCTGCATTGTCAGCAACACTTCCTGTACATGTGGGGGGGGGGGCTTACAGTGCACTGCGAGGGACCCTTCCTTTGCATAGGTGAGGCCTTTCCCTGCCTGGTGAGGACCCACATTGTGCATGGCGGGGACCTATCTCGTGCATGATGAGGGGACCCTTCACTACCTGGTGAGGGGTTTACCTATGCGGGGTGAGGACCATTCCTATCCATTGTCAAGGTCCCTTCCTGTGCTTTCCGAAGGGCATTTTCTGTGCATGTCGGTGGCCCATTCTGTACATGGCCCGGCCCTTCCTGTTTGTATGGTGAGTGGCCCCCACTGTGCCTTTTAAGGGGCCCTTCCTGGGCCTTATGAAGGTCCATCTTGCCCATTGTCAGCAACCCTTCCTGTACATGGTAGGGGCCTTCCTGTGCAAGGTGGAGGATCCCTCTTGTGCACTGTCACAGACTTTTCCTGCGACTGGCGAAGGACCCTTCCTAAGGATGGAGGAAGCCCTTCGCGTGCATGGTGAGGGCTGGCGAGGAACGTGAAAAGGGGGTGTTGGTAATTGAGCCAACTGCTCTCTGCAAGCTGACAGGTTACAGTCCATAACTCTAACAACAAAAGAGAAGCTACAGGACTCCCGGTGCATGGGGACATTGTAAAAAGCCATGAGTGGCTCAAGCTGTCACATAAACCGAAGCTAGTGACAGCCACGCTACTCAGTGTCCTTACTTGAAGTAGCAGAACGGGGGAAGATACAAAAAAAAAACAATCTCCCCGCATCTCTCCCCCGTTGTGCTCTTCCAGGAAACACCCAGGCTCCCGCACAGCTAATCACAATGCTGCAATGCAGCATTGTGATTGGTAAGCACCCAGTGTTGTGATTGGTCTGAGCTCGGTGGTTCTACACTCAGACAGGGTCTGGGGGCCTAGGCATGTTCCCCATAGGAGAACATGCAAAGTGCAAATGACACTTTAGCCGGCCCGAGATGGCCGGCCAAAGCGCCATGCCCACTTCAGAGTGCAGCACCCACTGCTCCTCCATGACGTCAGGGGAGCCAAACTCCATGGACGGTACTAAAAATAAAATGATAATAGCTTCAGTCTTTCTCATTTTCTTTTTTCTTTTACACTGCTCCGTGGGCAGAGGGGTGGTGTTCCTCGTCTTAGCGGGGGAGCTGCCACTGCTGAAACTACACGTAGACTTGTAGAACACAGTAGCAAGGGTTGCTAGCGTGGAAAAGTTGAAAAAAGGTGCCCAGAACGAAGACATTTTCTGTAAATCTTACCATGCAGCAAAATATTCTACCGAGGTAACATTCATAAATAAATAAATCAAGAAATTATTTAGTGGGAATCCCGAATTTTTGATAAGATACTTCATTTAATGTCCCAAGACACCATGGCACTACATCTACTGAATGAAGATGTGCTCTTATTTAAACAGGATAGGAAATGATAGAATAGGAGAAGGTTTGCTTTCCAGCTGACCAAGACACCAGCGATCCAGGCTCCAGGGAAGATGACAAATTGGTCTAGAAATACTCAATGCCCCATGTCATGGATCTCTCCAAATTTAGTGCGGACTTGACTTCTACTCTTCAGAAATGTTATATTGAAAAATACGGCGGCTAAGGAATGAACTCTATCCCTCTATTATTTATATCCTCTTTGGACCATTCTCCAGGTACCGTCTTCTCTCTTCCCCGGATAAGTTGCCAATACCATAGGACTGTGCTCAGATGGTGCTTCCCTGAACAGTTGTGGGATGAGGTTATGGCGAAAACGTGAGGATTGGAGCATGCACACAGGCTGCAAGGGCCACAAAGAAAACTTCATCCCAGCAGCGGAGTGGAACAACACCTGCAGACACTGCTCCAGCCTGCTAGTAGAAAAATGCTGCATTACGAAATTTAACAACTTCTGAAACAGCACTTCCCGTCTCTATCCGCGAGCTCATGAATATGTCCTAGGCCCAATTAATGCTTTTACCTAATCGTTCCCTAATATTATTATTTAATCACAAACCCTAACATGTTTCTCTATTGTTGGAGCTAATCAGAGAATCCAACAGCAAGCGCTCAAATATAGCCATGTTTAGTTTTGGGGCTCACTTAAAGTCCTTTATATTTAACATCAGTTAACGTGCTCTAGAAGGGCACTAAAAGATTCCTATAGGAGATCCTGACCTGACAAGTATTTGCTCACTGCTGAGTTTAAGTGCAGCTGCCAGCCGTTCATATTCCGGCTATTGACAGCCTTAGCTGCCTGTTTGCCAGGCCTATTGTTTCCAATACACGTCAAGTGCACTTTGTGTCAGCCCTTGCTCATGATTGGATAGCGTTATAGTCTATTTCACTTCCCAGCCCTGAATCAATGGCTTTCCTCTCTATCCACGTGTCTGGACTGTCTCACCCTGGATTGTTTCTGTCTCCCATGGTTATCATGACTGTATGAGTTGTACTGCTTAGGTGAAGCTGCTGTTCTGTTTTGACCCAATAAAGCTTGGGGTTTAACTGTTCCTATGAGTGCTGGTAAACTTTTTTACCCGGAGATTTAAATATATATAATATACACAAAAAGATAGATAGATAGATAGATAGATAGATAGATAGATAGATAGATAGATAGATAGATAGATAGATAGATAGATAGATAGATAGATAGATAGATAGATAGATAGATAGATAGATAGATAGATAGATAGATAGATAGATAGATAGATAGATAGATAGATAGATAGATAGATAGATAGATAGATAGATAGATAGATTGTTTGAATATGTGTTTATGGGAGGGTCTGGTAGCTGCAAATTTTTTGCAGGAACACTCCTGTTTTAAAATGCAACCTTGCACACATTTCATATTTAAAAAACAAAATGTAGTGGTCCAACATTTGTGAATGCCATCTGGGACCAGTAAATGTAAAAAATAAATAAATAAATAAACAGCAGGAGCAACACAGAGACACCCACATACTAAGATGTACGCGTGAGTCACAATACATGCACGTACACGTGTCATGATGAATGGCGCCACTTTGGGATGAGCTTCCTTTAATCAGAAACACATTTGAAGATTGCTGGTCATGCATGTGCAGTTGTCTTGATGCATTCATTCACATCCCGCTGGAAACCAACATTTAAAGCTATTTAAAGCCACGACCTATTAGCTCTCCCAGTGTTTGTTACAATTGGTTCCGGGGTCACATGAAACCCAATTGCAGCACGCAGGATAGACGCCCCAATCCAACATGTATTTGACTTTCATCATTTGAAGAACTTATCTCTAGGAAAGGGCAGTCAGCCACCTTCGTTGGAACATCCGTTTGAACAACCTTGGCCTGAAGGTGGCTGAAGGGAGCGAGTATCATTCCCCATCAATACTTTCACAGTGCTGTGCAGTCCATTGTACTCCAGCACATTCATGGAGTTGTATACTTAATCTTCGTCAAATGGCCTTGAGCCCTCTAAAGGCAGCTCTTCATTCAGCTGTGCATCATTGTCAGACCACAAGGTACTGTGATTAGATCTCCCCCTTTCTTTCTGAGATTATTTGACCTTCTGTACGGTCCCCATTGCCTTGCTGGCTCTAATAAAAGCAGCCGACGCGTGATGCTGGTTCCAAATTAACACTCATAGAAAAACAAGCTGTACAGCACCCACAAATATGTTTCAGAAGTCCAATAAACCAAAAAATCAACAAGTCAGAACTTGTTGTATGTGATCACCTATCAAAAAGACCTTTGAGTTATTTGTCAATTGCTACCACCTCCGACACTGTTTAGGAAAGACCTTTCTTTTTATGTTTCTATGAGTCTGATTGGTTTAAGTTAGCTGGCTATAGGGTTGCTTTGAGTCAGTGCCAGCATTTTTTGTTGTGTATTTATTGTGTTATTTATTTGAGTTAGACCCTGATTGCGACCTTGGCGGTCGGACTGCCAGGCTGCAGCATTGGTGGTTGGGAGAATGCCGCCAAGCCGGCGGCATCCCAACCTGTGCAGTTTCAGTTTATCGCCGGGCCAGCTGTGGTCTTGCAGCGGTGGCATGCTTTGGCTCACAGACTGAGCCTGAAGGCAATGCCGCTGCACTGCAGCAGTCGCACTGTCGTGCGCACACTGTTGGCATGCACCATGCTGTGCATGGCACACCGCGCGCACACAACAGTGCAGGCATAGGGGACACAATATGTGCCCACAGCCACAATGCTCAATGGGCTAAAATGCACTGGAGCCCTTTTGGGGCCCCTTCTGTGCCTTTCTACCAATCTTTTCACGGCGGGCACCCCGCCATGAAAAGGTTGGTGAAAACACACTGGGGAATAGACACAGCCATGCTGGCATTGGCACTGCCTCCATTCCCCACCACTATCTCCACTGCTGGATCCAGGATCCTGGCAGTGGTGGTGGTCTTCTGTTGTAAACTGGTGTTATGACCGGGGAGGAGACGACGGTTAGACCGCCACGGCGGGGACGGTGGTCTTTGTACCACAGTACTCAGGGCCTTAGTGTTTTTCATATTGCAAATGAGTTTGCCATTTTTTTATGTTTTACAGTAAAATATATGGTTTTATAAGTAATCCCAGTTCTGTAACTGTCTGCTCGTTTGTTTACCCTTCTGTTCTGATCTCTTGTCTACTATTTTCATCTGACTGGCACACAATTATTGTTGGATGACCTCAACTAAAACAATCTCGTTATGACGTATGGTTTAGCAGACTTTTAAAAATAGTTAATTTGTACTCTGAAATACTTTATGTAGATGGGTAAAAGACAGCTAAGAGCTTTGGTATGCAGACCGCCCTCAAAATATCCCAAGGCAGGTAGTCAAGGAATGCACGAGTCTAGATATGTACAAATGGTACGCCTCATGGCTTTAAGTGGGCCTGGTTCCTCTGCGACTCAGACCCATTGGTAATTAAAAACAGACATTGAAATGAGGCCCTATTGAACCCTGTGTTCATGCCCTTAACTTCAGTAGCAAAACACCAATTTCTGAGCAATGAATGTAATAAAAAGTGACAGTATTCGAAGTACGCAGTTTAGTACCTCTTTATATTTCATTTGTGTTACTTAATCTAATATTCCATAAGAGTATTAGCTATTTCCAGGATGATGTGTTTCACCCAATGTAGTTTTGTGTGTTTAACCCCCACCCCTTGTTACAGACTACACCCTTTTAGAGACCCCCTTAATTTTGATCCCACTTAAAGTCCTGGTATCCCCTAAGATCACTTTAAAAGGAACATGAGCGTTCATACGTTAAATCGAGTCACCTATTTACTAGATTGCTGTTGTTTTATTCCTTCATATATACATATATATAGTACACTAGAAATGAATGAGCAAAACAGCAGCCATCTAGTAAATAAGTGACTCAATATATATATATCAAAACAAAATCCTTTCAGGCATAGAGTGGCGCATAAATTATGTGAAAAGAGAAGCAGAGAACTCTGGGTAGTTCTCAAGTTTCGGTGGAAAGCAGCTCCAGTATAGTGCACTCTCAACAGCAGTGACACCCTAAATTTGCTCACCTCAAATGCCTGCTTTTCTATCAAACTCTTTAAGCGAAGGCCTGAAAATTGATAGTCGCCCATTTGAATCGGCAGGGTTGGCATGTATGATAAGGTAACTATAACACGCACCCCTGCCATGGACAGTTTTCTCATCCATATTCTCACTGCAAATGCTGCAGTGATATTATCTTTGATGTCATAGAAGATGTCAATAGTGATTTAATCTGTGTGATAATTAAAAGTGCATGGTGTGGGCACAAGTTATAGTGACCTTAGGGCACAAGTTATAGTAAAGAAAGACTATTGTCATCGTTGTCTGCCTTTAGAAAAAATATGTGTTGACAGGTCCACCATGACGATGTGACATGAAAACCTGTTTTCACTGTTTTATTTTTCACATAGCGGCTTGCATTCAGGAACCACTTCATAGAAAAGACCCACACAATGGGTCAAAACTCTAGATGTGAACAGCCAGCAGTAAAGTAACCAGCCTCCTGCCCTCTTATTATATCTTTAGTAAGTAAAATTGTGTGACTCGCTGATAGCCCAGGGAAATGTGTTAGGCCAACTTTTCAGGTAAAATAAAGTGCTTTTTAAATGTCATGTTTGGATTGAGATACTGCTCCATGGGTGATTCCACTTGTAAATGATAACTGCAAAGTGATGTTTCATAGAATATTTAAAGGGAATGATTTGCTTAGCTCGTTGACAATGAGCTGACGGACATCAAGTTGAGAAACAGTGAAATCCTAGCATATTTGTTTAATTTTAACGCACTTGTGCTGGAAACTAACTGGTTGGGGCTAGCATACTGTGAATTTAATTATACAGGGTTGAAGGACAACTTCAAGGATATGATAACAAATGCAAATTCTAATCCAGGCTGTTGCAGATAAAATACTAACTTTGTTTTGTAATTTCGCCTGAGTGAACAAATGGGTGAGAATCAGAATGATGTAATAATAACAGTGTTTATTCAATCAGAAAAGGCAGGTGATTAGATTGCGGCAAAAGGACCAGGAGAAGCCTTTTCTAGATCAATGCATATAGGACACAAGGGTCTGATAATCAAAGAAGAAACAAAGGCACACAACATTTATTTGTTGATTGAGGTTAGGCCAGTTTGGGGTCTATTCTCTGGATGCCAGGACTTTCTTTGGCTACTGAGCACTATCCATGGTGGGTTATATCAGCTAACACTGATGTCTCCCAATACCAGAAGAACTTGATAGAGCTGTGCAAATTTTTTAATTGTGCCCACTTCTTTGAGCAAATTGGGGCAATTTTGTACGTTATGAAGAAGCACAAAGTTCCCTGAATTTCCCTGAAGCGACATAGGCCAAATTTTCCAGAAGTCTCAATGTCTATGTACACCCAGCAATGGATTGTAAATTTTTATTTTCCACTCAGTGCTGGGTGGTAGGAATTTTGTGGATTCCTGCAGATTCCGGATCTTTCCATCACAGAAATGTAAGGAAAATACCTGATTTCTGGCAAAGTCTGAGGATTGCAGGGCACTATGGGCGAACAAATCTCTTGGGATCAACGCAAGTCACCCCATCCTGGTTTCCCTTTGGTGTCTAGTTTTGAAAATGATACAGTTTTGCTAGGTTTCCCTAGGATGGCGTCTGAGCTAGGGCCCAAAATCCAATGCCCCCACTTTTCAAAATATGGACCAGTTTTTTGAGTGAAAAATGTGATGTATCCATGTTGGGTTTTGGGGAGTGTCCTCTTGTGGGCACTAGGCCTACCCACACAAGTAAGGTACCATTTTTATTGATAGACTTAGGATACTGCTTGGGGAAGGAAGTTTGTGGCTACCTGCAGATTCCAGAACTTTTCATCACAGAAATGTGAGAAAATGTGTTTACTTTAGTCAAAGTTTGAGGTTCACAACGGATTCTGGGTAAACAACCTTCAGTTAGCCACACAAGTCACCCCATCCTGGATTCCCCTAGGTGTCTAGTTTTATAAATTGTGCAGTTTTTTAGGATTCCGTACATGTTTGCTGCGATAGGGACCAAAATCCACAGCTACTCACTTTGCAAAAAACTGGTCAGTTTTGAGTGCAAAAATGTGATATATCCATGTTGTGCTTTGGGACGGTTAGTGTAGCAGGAACTAGGCCTATTCACAAAAGTAAGGTGCAATTTTTATCAGAAGACATCTGGGAGCATAGGATATCAGTTATTACCAATTGGATTTCACAGCAATTGTGTGTTCCTAAGGTGAGCCAGTGTGCAAGAAAGAAGACATTTTGGAAAATCATATGCTAGAACGGGCACCCACAAATTCACAGATGTACAGATAACCACTGCTCCTAAACTCCACTGTGCCCGTTTCATAAATGCATAGGCTTCCTAGATACCCATGTTTCACTCTACACATTTCCTCATATAAATTTGTCTATACTTAGTCACAATGAAAAACCATTCTAAGGTGAACCTCAGTTGTTGCCTCTGGGTACCCTGGTTTCTAGGCAAATGTACAAATCCTATATATTACCACCAGCGGAAGGACATAGAGGGCATATTTTATATTGCTTTTGAAAACCAGCCATTGTGCCACAAAGTTATAAATGAAAACATTGACACAAATAGTTTTTCCCTACTCATTTTCTACTTTTGGAAAACGTTGCATGATCTACACATATGACCACTTGCTGAATTCAGAATTGTGTCTACTTTACAGATATCTATATCTTTCTGGATCACCTATTGGTTTCACTCTGGTTTCCACCACAAACTGGAAGTAGGTTGAAAGCACAAAAAGTAAGAAAAATGGGATGCTTCTTTGAAAAATTGCAAAACTATTGTCAACATTTTTTCTTCAGCTCTGCATGTTCCTGGAAGCTAGGAAGATGGTGACTTTAGTACAGCAATCCCTTTGTTGGTGCCATTTATATGAGAAATCCCAGAAGCTTTTACCCAGAGACCTTATTTCCAACTTTTCACCAAAACTCAAAAGTTAGGACTTTTTTGGCTATTTTCTCGGTCCTCTCCAGGGGAATCCACAAACCCTGGCTACCTTCAAAATCTTCAAGATGTTGGAAAAAAAGGATACAAATTTGCATGGATAGCTTACTTGAAAACTACCTCAAATAGCCCAAAAAAGGCTTAGCACGGGGTTCTGGGTAAAGGCCTAACAACAAAAGGGTTAAAACTCAAATACATTCTAACTTTTGATTGGAGTTAGCTAACAATATGATTCAACGTATTAAAATAATGGTTACAATAAATCCAACAACTTGCCAAGTTTGGATTTATCATACCTATTACAGGAAAATCATTTTGGATCTTACTATCCTGAAGTAATCTAAAGCAGCCCTGTAGCAGCCTATTCTGATTGACCAGCGTTAGAAATGGGGATCTCTAGTTGGCAATGGTTTGCACCTTTGTCCAAGTAGGGACCCTTCTTCCTAGTCAGGGTAAGGGGGATACACTTCTAAAAAAAACCCTGCTCAGCCCCTTGGGAGCTTGGCATGAGCAGACAAGCTTATCTCAGAGGCAATGTGTAAAGCATTGGTGCACAAATACAGTAATACAGTGAAAACACTACAATGGACACCAAACCAGTTTAGAAAAATAAGTAATCTTTAAATTAACCAAATAAGACAACAACTACAAAAATTCACAATGCAATAAAAAAATATGACTTTTAAAAGATAGAAACAGTTCTGTCCATAACAAACTTTAGATGCAACACAAGTACCTTGGATGTGTCACATTCAGAAACAAAAACAGCAGCAGGGATGGTGATGTGTCAGTTCCTCACACCCAGTCAAGGTGATGTGTCAATTCCTTACTCCAGGGGAGGAGATGCGTCGGTTTCTTACTGTGCAGGGAGGTGATGCGTCAGTTTCTTATCGCGGCGCAGCCTTTTTGTCGGCTTACCTCCCCAGTGCGATATGTGAGGATCGGAGATGGATCGGTTATCAATGCAGCAGTGGCAATAGCACTGCATTGGTCTCTCCAGTCGCTGGCCCACAATGCGTTGGTTCTTGTAGCCACACAGCAGGGCCTGCTTCGGAATCGGTGCAGTGATCTGGGACTTCAGAGATCGGTGCACGGGATTCGGCAGGTAGCGATTTCTCCAGTTGCAGGCAGGCGCTGCGTCAGTTTCTTCGGTGATGTTTCGGAAATGGGCGCTGGTGCGTCACGCTTCTTGAAGTTGCGTTTCTTTTCCAGCTCCCTATTGTAGGAACAACCTCCAGAGGTCAAATACAGCAACATGCTCCACTTGGCAGGTTAGAACTCCCAGCAAGGAAGTTTAGGGAAGCTGGTGGTGAAGTCTTTGTGTCCCTGAGACTTCATAACAGGAAGCAAGCTCAACTTCAAACCATTGGAGATCTTCCTTAAGCAGGAGAAACAGCACACAACAAATTATTTATCATCTCCTTGGCAGAAACAGTCACTGCAGGCCAACCCCAGACAGCACACAGCAAAGGGGCAGTACTTCTCCTTCAGTTTTCTTAGCTCTTCTCCTAGGCAGAAGTTCCTCTTAAATTCCAGAAGTAATCTAAAAGTCTGAGGTCTGGGCGCCAAATGTTATAGTCAAAATTCCTTTGTTCTCTTGTGGCAGAGAGTGTCTGTGCTCAACAAAAACTAGTCCTATCCTCTCTGGTGCAGCTTCACGGCAAGAGGTGGAGACAGAATTATGTAAGGCCGTCCAGGCCCATTCAAGGAAATCTCCTCACCAACTCTCAGTGTAGCCCAGTGTAGTACATATTCCTAGCCCCTGTCACTCCAATGCTAGACAGTCAATACACAAATCAGCAGAGGCACACAGGATTGCTAGGTGAGAAAATACCCACTTTCTAAAAGTGGTATTTTCAAACACAGAATGTAAAAATCATCCTTACCAAAAGATGTATCTTTACCGTCTGAGTTCAGACATACTAAACTTTACCTTCCTATCTTATTGGACAGACAGCCTTTCAATAGTGAAAAAAGAAATTCCCTGTAGTTAACTATCAGGACATGTTACACATATCAAAACATGTCCTACCTTTCACAGACAAAGCACCCTACCCACAGGGGTGCCTTGGGCCCACCTTAGCGGTGACTCACATGTCAGAAAAGAGAAGTTATGGCCTGCAAGTGGGTGCACTTGCCAGGTCGACATGGCAGTATCAAACTGTGCTCAGGCACTGCAGTGGCAGGTCTAAGAACCATTTGCAAGGCTGCTTGTGTGGGTGCCACAATCAGTGCTGCATTCCCACTAGCAGCATTTGACTTACATGCCCTGGGTACACAAAGTAAACTGTACTAGGGACTTAGTAGTAAGTTAAATAACCCAATCATAGAAATACAAATCCACATTAACAATTTACACAAAGAGAATATGCACTTTGGCATTGATCAGCAGTGGTGAAGTGGCCAGAATCCTAAAATAAACAAAACTCAGACAAAAACAGGAGGCCGAAAAAGCAAAACGTGTGAGGATAAACCAGCTAAAAATGCCTTTAACAGCCTGAGCTCAGCTACTCCCTGAGTAGGTGCAAAGGGGCCTAGTGCTGAAACAATACAGCTATTTGGTTGGAGAAGATTTGCTTCCTGTAGAAGGGGGATGAGGGGAGAAGCTGGACTTCAAGGGCAGGAAACCAGATGTCATATGACCCAGGCCAACCCCCACTTCGTTGATCTCTAGCCAGATGGGAGCCCCCCTAATTAGATTAGGAGAGGGGCTGAAACAGGAGTGTAGTGAATGTTGAGCCACACCTTTGAGTTGAGTTGCACCGACCTACACTCCAAGGAGAGAATTTCTCCATTTGGATTTTTGGAGAACAGTGCATTTTAGGTCACAGATATGCCACACTTTTCAGAAAGTGGTCATAGCAGAGGGAGGCAACTTTACTCCTATTGGTTTGGGTGCCCCCCCCCCCCTCCGCCAGCCCTGAATGGAGGATAAATATGCCAGAGCCACAGAAGCGCCTCAGAATGCTGCCTGGAACAAAGGAAGAAGAAGGGCTGCCCTGATGGACCCTTGGACTGCAATACAGAAGGCTTGCAGTACTGAACCTGCTGCAGTCTCAAGGCTCCACAAAGAAAGGACTGTGTCTGATTTAAAGGAAAAGGAGTGGACTACCTCAGAAGCAACAGGTAGAAATGTAGTGGAGGAATTCATCTGCATGCCCAAAGAGAGGCTCACCCCATCTGACCAGCGGAAAATTGATATTTCCTGGACTGTGCAAATGAATCGTGGAAGATTGAGTCCTAGCCCCCAAGAGCCAATCTAGAGTCTCTGAACCCTTGGATGGTGCTGCTGGACACTTCTATCCCCAAATGAAACCAAAAGGAACAAGTTCTGAAAGTTTGGAAACATTCTACAAAGTTTTTGCTAAAAATCTCAAGGAGGAGACCGGGTCCTCATTGAGAATCAAACTGCTGATGTTGAATCGCAATCGGCCTGACTGCGCTGATTTGTCTTACTGACAGCTCAGGAGCTCCTCACTGTCGACGCTATAGACAAAGACTTTCAGGGACTCACCAAGGCATAGCACTGCAGCAGGCCACCATCACCTAATCTGACTCCGAATCCCAGCAACCTAAGGATTCCATGTCTAGAGAAAAGATAAAAGATAAAGACTAAATCCGAAGGTAAACTTTTGACCCGGATCTAGCACTCAGCCTATCTGACCTGCACTCTGTTGTTGTGGGCCTAAAACTGGTCCAGCATGGCCAGAACATCAAGTGGGCTTTAAGCTTTTTGGTGCTAGAATAGCCATTATTTTATTTCAACGTTGAAAATTCATGTCTCCGCTACCCCACATTGAATTTTTGTTGTGTTGGTGTCATTTTAAAGATAGAAATAATCTCTATTTTTATAAATTTGTGTTGGATTTTTATAATTTTTTGTCTTTTAACTCATTTACTGTTTAGGTGATATAAAATGCTTTACACATAGCTATCTCCTAGGTTACGCTTGGTTTCTTGTTGCCAAGCTACCAAGGGTTGAGCAAGGATTAATTTATTGAGACTTAACTGGACTTTATTAGTGATTGTGGTATTATTATTAGATGAATGTGAATACCCTCATTTACTAATGATCCACTTTCCTACAATCCCATTGTACCTAGAAAATAAATGTGTCCTTGTGTAATGTAACTAGCACTCATGTAAAGCTCTCCAATACCTTCGGATCGAGTTTGCACTATATAAGCTGCGTAGAAAAAGCAGTTTTAAGAGTACATAATCGGTATGGAGGTGGGTCACAGAAAAATGCTTAAATGGCTAATGTTGCCCTAGTTCTGATAGTTGAATTGCTTTATCAGCTTCCAGCAAATAGTTCATCTAAGGATGAAACTTAGGACCCTATCCGGTGAAGTTTTAACACTAGATGCACTATAACTGGGATTGGACATGACTTCTTCTTGGACCCTGGAGTTGCAAGAAATGCTTGTATGGTATTTACATATTTATCACTCTCAATGCAAAATGCTCTATTGGGTAAAACTGAGGTTTTAAGCTTAGGCAGGAAGATACTCAGCATTCACTACCTTTTGCTCTTTGTTAACTGTGGTATTGAATGTTTCTGAATTCTTTTTTGATCCCAAAATTGGCAAGGAGAGTTTTAGCTCAGGTTAAACCTGCCGATCAAGCAGAAGGTCTGATTATTCTGGTAATGTTTGGCAGCTTAAACAGCTAAAACACGGCAGACATCAAAGAATGAGTGCGTGTCCATTAGTTAAATAAATAAGATAACGTACAGTTTTGCAACTTCATTTATACGCAAAACACAAAATAAATATGGATAAAGACAGATAAAATGGACAAAAAATAAATATGGATGAATACAGACGGAAATGTTAAATAAAAATACCATAAAACCGGGAGTCCTAATTATAATAGAGCCTTTTAAAGCTCACAGTCCATCACTATGAAACTTTGTGATAACTGTTGGACCCAGGGTTTTCAGGCTGGCTAAATCACACTGAAGTCAGTCAGAACCCACTGTTCCAAATAGGATGAGTACGATACACTTGTGGGATAACCTGTGCTCACAGTCTGGTAGCTTGGAACCGAGGAGTCAGGCTTATCCTCATGGCTTGAGTGTAAACTATTGGCACAACACTACCCCTTGCAACACACAGCGTTTGCCACAAAAAGTCTTCACACACTATGTATAGAAACACTTGTCTGTGTATTACACACATGCACTGAAATCAAAACAAAATACACATTCCATTTACACTTTACAGCTATATTTTTTTATTTATAAAGTTTTATATAGCTTGGACATGACCACCGGGGGGATCAGGGCGTTTTACAATATAAGAGGTAAGAGGGTACATGTAAAAAACCAAGAGTAGCTACAGAGAGGAGATATATACATAAAATGAAATATCACAGCAGAAGAAAAATAAACAGAGTAATAAATTACACAGTCACAAGTGTCCGAACCTTCTTCAGAACCTTAAGTGTCCCACATGGTAAGCACAGCTAAAATTTCACAGTTAAAAGTGATCACACATTCTCCTGAGTTATAAAATGTCAAGGCTGCAGATTCCCATTAACCCCTACTTTATGGCCCTCTATAAGTAATGCACAGATGTGGCTATCCCCCTGGTACCCAGCTGTGAATTAGGAGACAGGCCAACAAGCACACAGAGCCACGCACATCAAAATGTGCATTTTCCCAAAGTGACATTTCCATCACCATAATGTTGAACCCTCTCTCACTATCAGGGAGAATGCACCATTACAAACTCATTGATACCCAACATCATACTGTTGATATTCTGCCCATAGAAAATAATGTTAGACAGCCTTTCCCTAAATCCCTTCATGCTAATTCAATGCAGGAAGTAGGCCCCATCATACCGAACACACCACCTGGTGTCATTAATTACTCTTGCAGGTAACACATACACACACCTGCCCAACCTCTTCCCAGAACCGCACCCTGTCACCAAGGAGACCTTTGATATATCAGGAGACGTGCAGAACCTTGACACACAGCTTTGTAAATGCTAAGTTGAGTAACAGTAACATATGCATGCTGGTTCCAACAGGGCAGACCTGTGGCACAATCAATGAGCTATCTCTGTGGATGACACAACCCATATGGCAGGCCCAAGTAGGCCAATTTGAGATACATGCCCCTGGCATAGGTCTTACCTCATGACAGGGGACGTATAGCTAAATCAAATCAGCTAATCATATATACACTGCTCCGCAGTATGTACACAAGGAGCACAGCACTTTGACACTGCACCACAGTGTTCAAGTCCTAAACTAGCAAAACCATGTCAAAACATGAGGTCGGCAGCCAAAAAGGTTAGGGGAGACCAAGTCAACCAAGGCCAGATCTAAGAATAACCTCTTCGGAAGCAAAAAACTATTTGATTTATTGTGCAGCACATTAGAACGTCTTAACACTGGAGACTTACAAATTGAGTCTTCCTGCACTAGATAATATCTGTTGTTCTTGTGGCCAGCCTATTGAAAGTGTTTTTCCATGTATTCTTTAACTGTGACTCTTTATCATTTCTCCGCAGAGATAAGCGTAGATGTTTTTCAGAGCTTTTCGAGGTCTCACTGATGACATTATGCAGCACTTGTTTCTGAAACATAATGTGCTAATAACTCGATATTCTTTAACAGATTTGTTTTTAAATTTCCATTTTATTGTTTAAGATATTTCATGACATTTCCTTGTTAAAACATTTGACTAATGTTTTTAGATTAAGTTATTTGCATCATTGATAAATTAAATCATGAACTTTCTTCGTTTTTGTGACTCGACTGGAAAAAGAAAAATCTGTAACTAATCAAGGAAAGAGATGAAAATTACATCCTAACAAATATATTTAGTGATTACTTTAATGTAGCTGAGGACTTTGGGGTTCCTGAACCATTCTCCGGTCTGGGGACACCAGACATCTTTTTGCTTGCTATGAGTGCAGGGGTTGTGGGAAGCAACACAGTCGTGCCTCACCCTGATGCATGCAGCAGCATGCGGGGAGCAGACAGTGCTCCTCCTAAACACGCTGAAGCAAGCCCTAACTCCTCTAACCCACCCCCTATACTACCACGCAGACCCCATACTGATACCCTTGTCTGGACTGGCCATAGCAGGCACCGGGCTTTTCCACTGTGGGCCGGGAGGGTGGGGCCCATTTTAGGTCTCGCCTGAGACAGCGCATGCGCTGTCCCTTTGAGACATTTAGTAAGTGGCTTTTAAAAGTGCCACCAGAGGCTTTTGCTGGCCTACAGCTTGCGTTCACGAGCCTGTGCACATGCACAGTTGCCGTCTGTGTTTTTATTGCTGTAATCAGGCTCCTCTGCTTGCACTACCCCCAATCCTTTTCCCCCTCCTTCCTGGTCAGCTTCATTTGTGTCTTCTAGCTGTGAATCATGCTCCTCTGCTCGCATTCCCCCCTCCCACCTCCCCCTCTCTCTTCGTCAGTTTCATTAGTGTCTTCTATCACTGTGAATGCTCCTGCTTCCACCAGGCACACACACCATCAGTCGCCAGTGCATGCTTTCACCAGGCACACACACCACCAGCTGTTAGTGCACGCTTCCCCCAGGCACACACACCACCAGCCGTCAATGCATGCTTCCACCAGGCACACACCACCAGCCGTCAGTGCACGCTTCTGCCAGGTACACACACCACCAGCCATCAGTGCACGCTTCCACCAGGCACACACACCACCAGCTGTCAGTGCATGCTTCCACCAGGCACACACACCACCAGCCGTCAGTGCACACTTCCACCAGGCACACACACCACCAGCCGTCAGTGCACGGTTCCACCAAGCACACACACCACCAGCCGTCAGTGCACGCTTTGACCAGGCACACACACCACCAGCCGTCAGTGCACGCTTCCACCAAGCACACACACTACCAGCCGTCACACACTACCAACCCTCGGTACACGCTTCCACCAGGCACACACCACCAGCCATCAGTGAACGCTTTCACCAAGCACACACACACACCACCAGCCGTCAGTGCATGTTTTCACTGGGCACACATGCACCACCAGCCATCAGTGCGAGCTTTTACCAGGCACACACACCACCAGCCATCAGTGCATGCTTCCACCAAGCACACACACCACCAGCCATCAGTACACGCTTCCACCAGGCACACACACCACGAGCCGTCAGCGCACGCTTCCACCAGGCACACACACCACCAGCCGTCAGTGCACACTTCCACCAGGCACACACACCACCAGCCATCAGTGCATGCTTCCACCAGGCACACACACCATCAGCCATCAGTGCACACTTCCACCAGGCACACACCACCAGTCGTCAGTGCACGCTTGCACTGGGCAAAAATGCACCACCAGCCATCAGGCACACAGCCGTCACACACTACCAACCCTTGGTACACGCTTCCACCAGCAACACACCACCAGCCATCAGTGAACGCTTTCACCAAGCACACACACACCACCAGCCATCAGTGCATGCTTCCACCAGGCACACACACCACCAGCCATCAGTGCACGCTCCTACCAGACACACACACCACCAGTCATCAAACCACGCTTCCACCAGGCACACACACCACCAGCCATCAGTGCACGCTTTCACCGGGCACACACACCACCAGCCATCAATGCACGCTTTCACCAGGCACACACACCACCAGTGGTCAGTGCACGCTTCCACCAGGCACACACCACCAGCCGTCAGTGCAGGCTTTCACCAGGAACACACACCACCAGCCACCAGTGCAGGCTTTCACCAGGCACACACACCACCAGCCGTCAGTGCACACTTCCACCGGGCACACACACCACCAGCCATCAGTGCACGCTTCCACTGGGCACACACACCACCAGCCGTCAGTGCACGCTTTTACAGGGCACACAAACCACCAGCATCAGTGCAAGCTTTCACGGGGCACACACACCACCAGCCGTCAGTGCACGCTTCCACCAGACAAACCACCAGCTGTCAGTGCACGCTTCCACCAGGCACACACACCACCTGCCGTCAGTGCACACTTTCACCAGGCACACACACTACCAGCCACCACACACTACCAGCCATCGATGCATGCTTTCACCAGGCACACACCACCAGTCGTCAATGCACACACACACCACCAGCCATCGGTGCACACTTTCACCGGGCACGCACACCACCAGCCGTTGGTGCACACTTTCACCAGGAACATACACCACTAGCTGTAAGTGCACGCTTCCACCAGGCACACACACCACCAGCCGTCAGTGCACGCTTTCACTGGGCACACACACCACCAGCCATCAGTGCACACTTCCACCGGGCACACACACCACCAACTGTCAGTGCACGCTTTCACCAGGCACACACACCACCATCCGTCCGTGCACGCTTTCACCAGGCACACACACCACCAGCCGTCAGTGCAGCAGGCAGGCTCTTTTAAGAGTTTCTTGTAAATATGTGTCCGATGCCTGGGTGGGAGTGGGTCGAGTTTCCTTAAACCATGCTGAGTATGCAGGTGCAGTGCATGAAATCCTGTGTGAGTGAGTCATGCTGCCTGGGGCTCACTCACTCCACACTTGTATATTGCGCCTCAACCAGGCTTTTCCTCATTTGCAAAGTTTGGCGCATGCGCACAGCTAGGCAGACCCCACATCCCCAGGAATGACTTTTTCCTACAACCAGAATGGAAATAACATTCAGAGCAATGAAAACAAGTTCATTTGATGGAAAGAACTGTTAACAAGCATTGGAATAGCCAATAGGTCTTGCCTTTGGGACCTTGTAATTGAACGTTCATAAAGTTTGCAATCTGGAAATAATTTAATCTTGGAATTAAAAAAAATCAACAGTGGAAAAAAGGTAAATATAAAACAAGACAGTAACCCATAAGTAAGTAGCATCTGACAGAATTAAAGCTTTTATGGTCCAGATCTCTTTTAGCAGAAATACATTAAGAGCACTGAGGGAACTGCCAACAATTGCGGCCTTAAGGATGTTGTGGACTCGATTTCATATATGTAGGAGAAAAACAGGAAAACATATTTGTGTTTTAGATGTTTTATGCGAGCAAATAAATAGAATTGTGAGGGCCGTCCTTTCACGTGAATGCATTCGGACGATAATCATACATGTTGAAGGGCCTAAAAAGGGAGGAGTCACTTGGAAGAAGACAAATGCAAGGTAACAGAACAGATACTGTCACAAGAATACGGCGCTTATTTCATACCATGCTCATTGCCATCCTTGCAGCTGCAGGGCAAATAGCAGCCATTGTCATGTTTTGAGTTTTAGTGAACGAACGGAAGCTGAGTGGATGACACTGGGATTTTTACATGGCGCCCAGATCCCAGCAGATGCGTTAATGAAGCCAACAACAGGTAGCCAACAAGAGACACAGCAAAAATAAGTCAAGAGAAAGACCACGCGACGAGACTCAGATGTAGGAAAAGGGCTAGATGAGAGCAGATCGTCATTAATAAAGCAAGGGCTAGAGCAGGGAAACGATGAACGTCTACGAATAAGTTCAAATAGGGGATGCGGAGAAGGCGAAAGCAGGGAAAAACACACACACAGAGTTTCCCTTGCGGGAGCGAGCAGTGGCACCTACTGTTTGCAATATAATTACAAACAGATGTCACCAAAGCTCGCTCATGCAAGAGAAACGCCAAACGTGCACAATCTGCAATACAAGGCAATGCAAAACATACACGTTTTTGCCCAAAAAGCTGATTGATTCCAAGCGCATGTGCGCTGCATAGGCGAGACCTAAAAATGGTTTCATGGATCACATTTGCCATCAAAAATAAAACAACCATCGTCCCAAGTGGTAGATAGAGAAGCTAGCATACACTCTCACTCACACTTGTCAATATATTACGAAATAAATCGAGTGCAGATTATTTGTCACTTTTGTCTTTGAACAATTGAGTTCTTGCATGTATTACCTTTTGTTGTATGTTTTGATTAGTGCTTCCCTTCCAATAGGACCACTGCATGTGTCCAAACCAAACTTTCTGACTAAAATGACCTTCAGGGGTTACTTTTCTTTCCTCTCGAGCAAGAGACGCTTATCCTCAATGTATGTTTCCAATGTTCATGTTTCATTCATTCATTTTGTATTTCCATATTTCGTTTCCATCTCTTGTTTGTTATACAAAGCTTGAAAAACTAAAATTCTTAATAAATGAAACAAAATATATTGTGTTTATATGCCACTATTCCATGTTACAAAAGACCAGACAATAGATTCTGCTGCTGGTGAGTCCAGGTCCGCTGCCCATAGAAGACCAGTGCATTGAGTCTATGACTGCAATGAATGTGCTTGAGGGCTTAGTAACACACTACCTAGCTGAGAGTCAAAATCCAATGCTCACCAGTGGGTATACACACTGTAATTTAAACACCTTCGAACCTAGTTGAGCATGATTTAGATGATGACCAACACATGCAGTGAATTAAACTTTCTGGAAAGAGAATGCTGTAGAATATCCTTGGTACCAGCAGTGGTACTGATTCTAACCGTAAGACAGGGAGAGAAGAAAGAACAAGCAGCCTCTGAACCGATAACAACCACCAAATTCACAGAGGTCACATGACAGAAGTACAACGTAGAACGACACAGCAGTACTCATGTGGGCACTTCACCTGTATGTCACTGAGATCTCACAATCTGAATAGACCTCATAAGTAGAATATGAGCATGCTTAAGTGGTGCTTCTTTTGGAATGCCTAGACAGTGAAGAGCTCATTCATTACAACAGAAATGCACGGATCTTCTTTATGCAAATAAAGATCTGCCGTTTGGGGAAAAACAATGATCATTGGAAAAAGACTATGCATGGATCTGTGTGGGGAAAAGTAAACAAGAAGGGATGAGTTTAGTGACCATTTATTACCCTCGTTCAAAGTTATTGCACAATGGATGGCACTTGCTTTGCTGTAAAAAGCTGAGATTGTTAAATCACATTTTCCATCGTCACTGTTTATTTTGGCACTGGTGCTCTGAATCAGAGCTATTTCAGTGATGTTTCCGCCCACCACCTCAGAGCTAACAGCTACATTATAACTGATCAGCTGACATCTTTTCCACTCCATCATCCGTTCTCCCTGAATACTGTTTTTGCAGCATTGATCAGAAGTGCTCTTATTTGGCTGTGTGTCCTCTACTACCCCCCACCCACACACTCACATTTGTGCATACATTTCTCCACAAGACGCGCAGCTCGATAATTGCAGCTTCTGTGCGTGGTATCGGCTCAATGAAATTATGATGAGAATTGAATTACGCTGTATAGTGCTGAAAAGGAACATTGGACTGAGTGCTGCGGCTGGGCTTCGTGCGTTCTGGTATTAGTCATGGAGACTTCTCTCTTAGGCGAACTGGTTCTGTTTACCATCCTTCCATCACATATGCACACCACATACATTTTAACAGACGCACATGCACACTGCATTCACACTTGCACACCAGTGCTTAACTTGTAAAAACAAGTACAAACACGCGCGCCTCACACGGTGGGTGGGGGCGGGGGGTGGGCGCTATTCACTCGCAGGAGCGATAATTTCTGCCAGATGGTGGCGCGCGCTCCCTTGAGTGACGGCAATGGAGCGCGTGCACATGCTTGGCTGAAAATACAAAGCGATGGGAAAAGGTCTTTTTGCCTTGTAGCGCATACGCGCTGCAAAGGCAAGACCTAACAAAAACCATGTCCAGCTATTGTAGATCTGGCAACTTAAACAAAACAGCAACAAAAAACAAACGAGCATAGCCAATAGGTCTAGCTTATTGGACCCTATAAGTATTTAGTTATGTAGCAGAATTTCCTTGGTGCAACACCAACT
Source organism: Lissotriton vulgaris (assembly GCF_964263255.1). Taxonomy (NCBI): domain Eukaryota; kingdom Metazoa; phylum Chordata; class Amphibia; order Caudata; family Salamandridae; genus Lissotriton; species Lissotriton vulgaris. Next base: position 583,911,985 of record NC_141695.1, read on the forward strand.
GTCGCATGGCTAAACACTTATAAGGTGCCAAATGCAAGATCTATTGGCTATGCCAATGCTTGTTGTTACTGAAGGGTAGTTTTGCAGCAGTGCTGTAAAATCAGCCTCCTGTAACAAAAGCACATCAGCAGTAATTTCCACCAGCCCCAACCAGGGCCCCATACCCCTGCTAGTCTGACGTAATTGCAGGGGTGATTTGTGTTCCCAGTCCGGTCCTGCTGACACCAGTTGAGAGCAGGCAGAAAATGTCAGCAGTTTTCTCCCTAGTAACAGGAAAACTGGCTGGAAAAGTTATTCCCCATTATGGGGAAAACATGCTGCTTTCTAATGCTTGGTTACTGACTGTAATCAGAAACTTATTCCACTGGCATCCTAGCAACAAACCAGCGTATTTACAATAAGGGCCTAAGTGGGCTGATTTTTAGCATATTGAGGCACCAGTTAATGCTCTAAAAGAGGAATTATTTCTGTGACAAAAACAAACATAAATACAATATTCCTTAGCACATTAGAAGAGTCGTGTATGCAGGTGGAAAGTTAAAAGGGTAAATATTCAAAAATCTTATACTGCCAATTCCAAAGAAATCAGGATGACCACTTACTCTGAGAGGACGGAGAGTTGAAAAATCTCCAGATAACTCTAAATTAATAGCTCCTACAAATAAGAACGGTATGACATTCCAGTACGTTAGTGACCAGATTTGTATGTAGTTATGCTACGCAGTGCAAACATTTGTAAAAGGTGTATTTGATTTACATTGTGAACATTTCTGCACAAAAACAGAAACACAGCACTTTGCAGAACTATATTTTGTGGTGCTTGGCTATACTAGGCCCGATTGAGGCTTAACTTCCATTTTGGATTTTAACACAGTCTTAATTTCTCTGTTCCCTCTACGTAACCAAATGTGCACAACACTTACCTTGCAGCCTGGTCCCACGTCTCTGGTCCTGCTATCCTTGTCTAGACTCAAGGAACAGGAAGCACAGCCAGACAAAAACTCTAGACCAATCACAACACTGCAATGCAGGGTTGTGATTGGTTAGCACCAAGGCTCCCCTGGCCAATCACAATGCAGCATTGTGATTGGCCCGAGCGTCCTGGTTCGACCCTCAGCCAGGGAAGGGGAGCATGTTCTCCATGCAGGTTGTAATGCAGCCCGCAGGGACAACAGGGAAAGCGTGCATGAGTGTTTTGGGTGGCCCCAGAGGGCCGGCCAAACAGTCACATGCACTTAGGAGTGGGCAAACCACTCTGCCCTGCCCTGCTTGGCTCGCACGCAAAGCAGAACAGAATCATAAAATGATGATAACTCAAAGTTATTGTCATTTTATGTTTCCTGGACGTTTCACTGCTTAAAAGCAGTGGGGCGAGGAGAAAACTGTAGATTCGCACTATGGAGAAGAGACAAGAGGAGAAAACTGTAGATATATTCCTCACTATTAGACCTGGGCAAAATTCCTGCACTTTGTGAATTTCTAGAAATTATGCACTGCAAGATTTTACGTAATTCCTTTTTCTACCAGAGTGTACCTTCTGTTAACAAGTCTCCCAAAATGCCAGTGAGAGTTAATTCACTCAGACCCATGTTCTACCCTCTAGCTCCAGGAAGACAAAGGTGTCATCATAGCTTGAATATTTTGGTGACACAAGAAAAAATGTGCTGAATAGCATGTTGTGTTACAAGAACAAATGTGGTTGAATAGCGTGTTGTGTATTCACCCTCTAAAGGCAATCTTTTCAGAATGGATGACACAGGTATCAGAATAGACCACTAGGTTCTGGTATTTCCTCACAAACCAATATGTTCTTTGCTAACGCAAAGTCATTTACTTTGGAATACAGAAACACTTACTGCTGAAATGCATTTTTCCTGTTGATCAGCCTGAAGAAGGCCGGCTCACAGGTCCGCCCGTGCTCCTGGCAGGTCTCAATGCAGGACAGTCCGGGGTCTGAGAGCCACACCTGCATGGACGTCGGCGGGGGCCAGATCTGCGGGCTGCTCACGTTGGTTGGCCACACCAAGACTGTGGCGTTGTTCAGCATCGGGAGGGGGATGGTGTCTTTCCCTGTATTGTTCGCCTCCATTGGTGTGCTGGCACAGAAATCCTATGAAGGAACAACAAAGCAATAATCGGAAAAAGAAACAGTGTTCTTGCGCGGGCGGAGGACGGCGCGGCCAGGCTGCTTCATGCTGGGTCTAAGCAGAGCGCCTGTCTGAATTATTCAAAGCCCCTCAACCAGGAGCAAAGACGAGCCAGAGGGGCAGCTCGACACGTGCTGGTTTCTGAGCAGTCTGGAGGATGAGGCTGCGTTGCAGACAGGGGCGGCTGGTGACATTTGAAAGTGGTGTGGCATAAACTAATTTGCATATTGCACCGCAGCGATCGAGCGCAGCGAGCGAGCCCGAACCACCTTGCATCCATCCATACATCATTCATTCATGCATCCACCCATCCATCCATCATGCATCCACCCATCATGCATGCATGCATCCAGACATCATTCATACATCCACCCATACATCCACCCACCCATCCTGCATCCATACATCATTCATTCATGCACCCACCCATCCATCCATCATGCATCCACCCATCATGCATGCATCCATGCATCCACCCACCCACCCACCCTGCATACATCATTCATTCATGCATCCACCCATCCATCCATCATGCATCCGCCCATCATGCATGCATGCATCCAGACATCATTCATACATCCACCCATACATCCACCCACCCATCCTGCATCCATACATCATTCATTCATGCACCCACCCATCCATCCATCATGCATCCACCCATCATGCATGCATCCATGCATCCACCCATCCATCCACCTACCCACCCTGCATACATCATTCATTCATGCATCCACCCATCCATCCATCATGCATTCGCCCATCATGCATGCATGCATCCATACATCATTCATGCATCCACCCATCCATCTTCCCAACCATCCTGCATCCATACATCATTCATTCATGCACCCACCCATCCATCCATCCATCATGCATCCACCCATCATGCATGCATCCATCCATACATCATTCATGCATCCACCCACCCATCCTGCATCCATCATCATTCATTCATGCACCCACCCATCCATCCACCCATCCATCCATCCATCCATCATGCATCCACCCATCATGCAAGCATCCATCCATACATCATTCATTCATGCATCCATCCATCCACCCATCCATCCATCATTCATGCACCCACCTATCCACCCATCCATCCATCATGCATCCACCCATCATGCATGCATCCATCCATACATCATTCATGCATCCATCCATCCATCCATCCACCCATCCTGCATCCATACATCATTCATTCATGCATCCACCCATCCACCCATCCATCCTGCATCCATCATTCATGCATCCACCACCCATCATGCATGCATCCATCCATGCACCCATCCACCCACCCATCCACCGAACAATCATTAATGCACCCACCCTGCATCCATCCATCATTCATGTATTTTTATGACCATATAAAAATAAATTATGGACTCTAACAAGCCTTTAGGATCGATGTTGAAGGATGTGCCAGTTTACATATTACATCACCCCTACCTTTTTATGCTGGAAACCTTCTACCGCCCATGTATTTGCCATCCTGTAAGCCATAGGTATGTACTATACAAATTCACATACAAACATACACCAACATGCATGCAATAATAAATGCATATATCATGCTATTCCACCTCTACCGTTTGTTAACATTTTGAAATTTTATAACCTTAGTTCAAAGAGTACATTATATTTGTGGTGACAGTTGTTAACTCATTTTCTGGAAAATGTTTATAAAATGAAATCTGTTGAAGGCTGTTGTTGCAACTATCAAAAAAGAAATTCTGAGAATTTTTACATTTCCAAAACCCCATGCCGTGAAATAAACGGGTGACCTGGAATAGACGCACACATTTCTGCAGCAGATGCTTTAACACACTGAACTATCTCAAGTCATTTGTGCAAGCTAGTGGCAGCACTTACGTTTAATCTTGGAGTATTACTATATGTCGACTCGCCACATATCGTACCTTGTGTGCACCCACACGCGTTTCATACCCTAAGCATATGCAAATGACCCCCTGACCCGTCGCGGCTGGCATGAAGGGGCGAGAATTAATTTAATGAAAAGAACTTACCATGCATCTCCTCCGGTCCCGCAAACTAACTTCTCCCCGCTCTTTTCTTTTGCTGCTCAACAGGAAACTAACTGCAGTGACAAATCAGGAGATTGGATGCGACGGGGGGGGCCGGGCGGCTGGCATTTGATAGGGCATGGGGCGACATTACTAAAAACACGTCACCGCCCCAACATGAGCCTATCTTTAGACGCCTGCACTAAACTAGGCATGCGCAGCATACCTAATGGGTCGTGAATGTGAGTGAGGGGCAACGCTCCTCACTCACATGCGCAGTCAGATGGCCCATCTTCTGGACCCCTGCTCTAGCGGCTTGCCTGGGTGCGCTGTGCGCACTTTCACAAGTGAAGCACAGGCCGGCCTGGAAATGTAAAAAGACGAATTGTGAAAGCAATTTGTCTGTTTACATTCCTGTTGCCGGCCGGAACTGCCGTGAGCCGTTTCTTTTGCGGGGCGCTGCCCCGGCGCCCCTATGGACCAGCCGCCACTGGTTGCAGAAGATTATTTGCTGAGTAAAAAGAAGAGAGGAACTCTACATTGTGCAGCCAGAATAACTAATACGTGCCGCAATTTTCATTTCAGGGGAGGGGACGTTTAAGGCAGTGTCGAGCGCCCCCTGCAGGGAGGTACAGCAGACACCAAGCAGGGGCGCCTTGCAACATCCCCAGCTATTCTAACATCCTCGGTCCCTCTGAAGTGACAACATTGGCCAACAAATATGGCGGCGGGGAAGGTCCAAGGCGCAGGCAGAGGGCTGATCCCAGTCACTGCTCCTGCATAGCTTGACACTACTTAATTCACCATTGTAAGTGCATGCCTAGAATAGTGATTTGGGCGTCTTAGGCTGGGTGCAAACCCATTAACAATGGAAAATAAGTCCATCAACTAGGGATGAGAGCGTGAATCCAAGAGAAGGGCCCAGCCTAGTCTGACCATGGACCTTGGGTACCACCTTCCCCGACCAAGTTACATAATTCTGTGCACATTGTCACCCTACACCCCACTCCGCACCAGTGGTGGTATTTTAACCCTGTTACATTGCATCTACATTCCCTGCATCTCTCACCTGTACAGCACCATCCCTACTTCCGAGATATGGTTAGTAACAGACACCCGCTGTGCAATGCATTAGGTGTTGCTTCTGGGATTGTAAATAACAATGGGGTTTAATTTTTTTAAAAGGCATTGCCATTTACAATGCCAATAGCTCCAAAATTCGCAGTTGCAAGACCTATTGCTTTGTAAATGCTTGTTCATTCTGTCTCTATATATTATTCCACCCCATGTATGCCTTTTTGTCCTATCTCTATGTTTACTCACCATTTCAGCTGTCAGGTTATTTCTCTGCCTCACAGTGCTAGCCATTACTAATAACTCTCGAAATGTTTGCCTTCAGTTATTGCGACCCCCTTCCATCTGGTGTCCTTACCCACTAGGAAAAACTCCTGTCTGAGAAACTGTTGTTTGAGCCTGTCTGTTTTTTTGAAGTCACTTGCTTATCTGTAAATGTATTGTGTTCGGAATAGGTCTTTCCAAACCTGGCAGCATTTCTGAGGAATATGCTAAATGGAAGAAATTGCTTGACACCGTTTTAAGTGTCTCTCTGGATCATTGAGTGTAATTTGTGATGTCACCACTTCAGGGGAGGTGTGGGTGGAAGAGGTGTGGCGCAGCGGTCAGGGCGGGTGACTCCGGAGGTAAGGCTCACGGTGTGATCCTCAGCGGCAGCTCAGCATCATGTGCCTCAAAGCAATAACTAACTTAATCTCCCCAACGGTCCCAACCCCTTTAGGGGTGATAAGTTCGAGCTGTACAAATATTGAATTATTATTATTATTAAAATAGGACATTTTTTGTCACAAGGAGTTTTTTGTCATTATGTGCCTGTATTTTCGAGAAATTCAACTCCTATGGCTGGCGTCTATGATACTGAACGCAGCAGGAAATTCAAGGCACTTGCTTGGCCAGATCCAAGTTGCAATCTTAAGTGGACTTATAACCAGTTACACTAACCTTGAGTAATTAACGACCAGTATATATTAACCAGTAGGAGCCACTTATGCTGATGGGGTAACTATTAATGAGAGCCCTTAACCTCATTTAACGACTTTAAAGTTTCTGTCAACATTTTGTCTCCCCGAACAAATTTTCTATTCAATTATCGGCTCCCTCTTCCTCGTCTACCATTTTTTTCATGGTGTGGGGGGAGATGGCGTCTGTGTGTGGGGGGGAGGCGCCACCCTCAGCCTCCTCTATAGGACCCACCTAACAGCCTCTAAATAACCTGTGACCTCTGACCTTGTTGGCACTCCTTCTGCAACTCTTGAACTGTGCCCAAAAATCGCAGTATTAGGTGTTTGCACTCTCCGATACCTGCTTTCATTGCTGTTCCCCATTTTCTCTTGTGCATTCTTTAAATTGGTGTCAATTTTTCACGACAACATTTTTTATTCATTTATTATTTTTTATGTTTGCAGTTATATATAACGCTATCTTGGCTCATAGACATTACAGCACTTTACATGACAATAAGATCACATTACACATGTTTTTGGCACGGAGAGATTGAGGGCCATATTAGCAAGCAAATGCGATAAATATCACAAAACGTGCAAGCGCATTTTATTTTATCGCCGTCTATCGCTGGATCACATCCAGGACCTAGAGATCCTACGGGCTCAACATGGTATCCTACGCTGATGGCACCCAACTAATCCTCTCTCTATCCAGAGAATCCCACATCTCCAAACATAACTTCCAAGAAGGAATGGAAGCCATCGCCAGGTGGATGAAGAGCAGTTGTCTACAACTCAACTCAGATAAAACAGAAGTACTCATCATAGGCCCTTCATCAAGATGCATAGAACGACACCTGGTGGACCCCCGCCCTCGGTAACCCTCCATCCCCCTCCGACCACGAACACAACCTCAGAATCATCCTGGACTCCAAACTCAAAATGAATTGTCAAATCAATGCGTCACCACCGCCTGTTTCCTCACCCTCCGTCTCTTACAAAAGACCTTCAACTGTATTCCTCTCAAGCACAGGAAAACCATCACCCACGCCCTCATCAGCTGCGGACTGGACTATGACAACACACTGTACGGCCGGATCAACAAAATCTTCACCAGCAAACTCCAGAATGTACAGAGCCCCTCCGCCAGACTTGTCCTCAACCTACCTCACCACGGCTACATCACCAAACACCTGCGGACACTATATTGGCTCCCTGTCGAAAATAGACTAACTTTCAAGCTTCTCCCCCATGCCCGCAAAGCTCTCCACAAGCACCGGACCAGCCTACCTAAACCACACCTCTCGTTCCTGCCCCACAGAGTTTCCTCCACTTAACCCAGCTCTCCCTAGCTACGGTGCCATGCATCAAGAAAACCAGAGCAGCAGGACGATCCTTCTCCTTCCTTTCAGCCAAAGCATGGAACACCCTCCCACTCCACCTCCAGCAGGCACCAACACTATCCAAGTTCACGAAAGACCTCAAGACCTGGTTCTTCGATGAACCCTGATGAACATCCTGGAACTGTGCGCCCCCTCCGCCCAGCTCCTTGGGACCCTACGGTGAGTAGTCTCACTTCACCAACCTTTGATTGATTGATAAAGGGAGCTTCAACATTCTCATATCTGAATATTAAATTTACGAAGCAAACACAAGGAAACCGGTCCCATTATGCTTGTTTCTGGTCCAGAGAAGACCTGGCTTGGCAGTTCAAGCTGGACTGTTCTCATGAGGCACAGGGTCAAGACTGATTTGTATATAACTAGGGCTGAATTGGGGTGGCGAAGTGAGCTGAAGAACGATGATGGATTCAACCCAGATCTGTGACTAGGGGTGAGTGTCTGAAAAGTTTCAGCGCTCCATTCATCATCTCCTTGTGTTTGTTTTGTTTGCCTTAAGTTGGCAGGGTATGCCCAGACGTGGGTCCCTTGCACACTTTGCCACTGGATTCGTGCTAGCCTGGCTGATGGGGGGTGTAAACCGGAAACCAGTCCTAGGTTGCTTGTTTCTTGTCCAGGGAAGACCTGGCTTCGCAGTACGGGCGGGACTGTTCTCATGAGGCACAGGGTCAAGACTGATTTGCATATAGCTGGGTCTGAACTGGGGTGGCGAAGTGAGCTAAAGAATGATGATGGATTCAACCCAGATATGTGACTGGGGTTGCGTGTCTGAAAAGTTTCAGCGATCCGTCCATCATCTCCTTGTGTTTGCTTTGTTCGCCCTAAGTTGGCAGGGTATGCCCTGACGTGGGCCCCTTGCTCACTGCCATTGGATTCAAGTTAGCCTGGCTGGTGAGGGGTGTTACCCCAATACCAGCCCCAGGATTCTTGTGTCCAGTTCAGGGAAGACCTGGCTTGGCAGTTCGGGCTGGACTGTTCCCATGAAGCCCAGGGTCAAGACTGATTTGCATATAGCTGGGTCTTAACTGGGGTGCAAAGTGAGCTAAAGAATGATGATGGATTCAACGAAGATCTGTGACTGGGGGTGAGTGTCAGAACAGTTTCAGCGCTCTGTCTATCATTGCCTTGTGTTTGCTTTATTCAGTGTATGACCACAGATTCATGGAATTTGCTACCAAGTTGGGTACTAAACCTATTGGAGAAATGTTGGCGATATATAAAAGTAAGTGTCTTGCAGGAGCCATGGATGGGGCGGGACTATGGAGATTCGATCAAAATGATGTAATTCAAAACAAGAAAATACATTGCTGAGGCGATTACGTGCACTCCCACATTCAAGCTCTGTGTTCATTATTCATAAAAAGCTTGGAATTTCCCATATTGAAGGTATTTTTTATATAAAACCGGTCCTTTTTTGGTATGCAGTCTGTCATAAAACAGAGACTTTTTTTTAACGGAGTTTTACATAGCGCAAACTTGACCCGAAGGTATCGGGTATCAGAGCGCTTTACATACCACCACTTATGTTACATGAGGACACATTCATTTTTGTTAGGCACAGGGAGATTAAGTGATTTGGCCAGAATCACAGGATGTTCAGCGTCATTGCTGAAACTCGAACGCGGTTCCCCAGATTCGAGGCCGACCGCCCTGGTAAACTTAGTTTACCTGGGCTATTCTACAGGATTGTCTTTCCCTTGGTCATGCTGAAAAAACCCTTGGCTAGGAAATGTTACAGATATCTTGAAAAAGTTGAATGCACCAGGTGTTTTTTAGAAATTTCGGAGGAGATAAACCAATATAAAAAAATTAATTGAAGGTTTTGATTATTGGTAACAGAAAAAATGAGAGAGCATCAATGGAGCTCTTTTAAATTGCCAGTTAGAGGTTATCTAGTCATGCATCAGAGGAGATGGAATTCAAATGTATCGTTCTAATGTTTTGAACTCATGCCATACATATATCTTAGTATGTTTTCATTGAGGAATAGTCCATCATATGATGGCATTTCCTAAAATAGGGCACTGGGACCAGAAAAGATTCCTTTGCCCATATGATGGATCATCAATACAATCAGCAATATATTTTGTATTATTTTGTACATTTTATGTGAATGCTACAAGGCAATTTTTAAAACCACTGTTTGTAAAAGGTAACATTATTTATCATAAATTAACCTTTTTTATACATCTGTAAACTGGATGATTTTAAAAGTGTGTGATGTTGTGTGTTTAGTCTTACAAATCTAACGACAAAGGTATGTTTAATCTATTTGGAAAATGTGATTATGAATCCCTGGATCTTTTATATTGAACTGTTTATATTGTATTGTTGATAAGGAGTGTTTTTCTGCTTTTTACATACTGCTCATTTAAGGTTTGTTTATTGTATAAACAGATTAAAGATTAAAACGCCTTCACTTTTTGCCTGTGTAAGGTGAGATTCGAATATCAGAAAGATCTCACTACATAGGTATCAATATCAGATGGTAACATAAACACAAAGCACAACTTAAAAGTCAGTAGCCAGATGAATGAAAAATATATAATTTCCCATGGGTAGGCGTTACTTTGGGAGACAAATTTAGCAATTAACAAAAGGTATACCGGGAGAAAGATGTGCATGCTTGAAAGAAGACTTGAATCAGGTAAGTTCTTTTGTGGTCAAAAGGGCATATGGCTACAGAGGGTAGTGGATAGCTGCTGATTGAATTCAGAATTAAAATTGCTCAATTGAGAGACAGACCTGGTTCTGGATGTATACATGAATGCGTTCCAGCATCCCCCCGCATGTGTACTCGAACGGCAGGTATGGATCCACCTAGAGAAAGGAAACAGTGAGATATCCAGAACAAATTAACATTTTGCTCATGAGGAGATTCAGGTTTTTGTGAAGTTTAATCTAGTCTCTGTTAATTACATTCCACAGACTTTTTGGAACATATCCCAGGTGAATAATTATTCTCAGTGCTTGTGAGCACCACTTAACTGAGTTATGGAAAGGCCTATAGTTAACATGACATAGAAAAGACAAGTATGGGCATAAAATACAGTATAAAAATGCAAAAATGAATAATACTAACAATCATTATCGTGTTTTGTTGCTGCTGTTTTAAAAACTAACAGCAGTAATATTAATAAAGATAATAATAATGGCAAGAAACATAATAATACAGTTATCGTTACTGATAACAATAATAAATAATATGAATAATAAGAAGGAGAGAATACAAAGGGATAATTACAATAATGAGGAGCTCATCTCAGACCTTAGATAGCTCACTTCATCCCCGTGACACTCACTTTAGTCCCATCCCTTTCAGGTCTGACTCCTGCTTTAGTAGAATCTATTTGTTTCTAATGGAGCCAACTTTACTCTTGTGGAACCTGTTAAACTGCTGTGGAAATTAAACCACCTCCATAGAACGGAGTCTTGCCATCAATGAACCCTGCAGACCATTTCAGACCTCTTACAGACCTTGGTGAACTATGTGGAACTCACATTAGCTTGTGTGGAATCCAGTCCAGCCCTTGTGCATCTTCACGCCAGCCTTTGTGAAACTCACTCCAGCTTTTATATAACTGACTACAACAATTTGGGAACTCACTCTAACTCATTCTAGGCTCACTCTAATCGGTGCCACATTCATTCCAGTACTTCTAAAAGTCTCAATTGTCAGCCTCTGTGGAACTCATCCGACATCTTATTAAACTTCCACGCCCTCCTGGTACTCACCAAAGCCCCGCTGAACATGCCATACATTCTACATCGTACTGAAGCCTCAGAGAAGTATGAGAGACAAAGTGTTTGCAGCAAAAGTTGCAAGTAGAAGAGCAACACAGAATTCCAGAAAGAGATGGTCAGAAAGTGAAGGGAGCTGTTGTGTAAGGTGTATCTTCCATCTCACCCAAAAAATACCTTGCTCTTCTGTGCTGACTATTCAAAGTATCAGCATATATATTGGTCGTAGAACCCGATTATGCTGTTCAGTATTTTTCGGGTTTTACCTTGTGCTGGAGTCAGCACCTGCCCCAGTGCAAGCTCGAGAGAATACCCTCCTCTCCAACTAATGTCAAATTGGCACACGCATCTCTCTGTTTATGAGTTAGCTCTGGTGTGTACGTGCATCCTATAGATATTTCGGAAACATTGTCAGTGTTTACATTTTGTTTGCTTCTCTATAGCTTTTAAAAAAAAAAATTTTTTTTATTAGTTTCAAAACAAAGAAAGTAAAAGACATATCAGGTGCCATTCATTCAGACATAATAAGAAGGCGGACAGATGTTGATACAGGATAGATACTAAGCAGTGAAGAAACGGCTGATACGCCTACGCCAATGTATGAGAAACAGGATGTGCCACAATACAATATACAATTCACAGTAGGCGCAAGCTCTCAGAGTCTGCCCACCCATAAAATCAGAATAATAGGAGAAGCATGAGCACCAGATACTGGAATACCAACAAAGTCAGGATGTTCCACCAACTCTACTTGTAAAAGGAAGGAGAAAGGGAGTGTGAAGAAAAAGAAACCATAAAAACAAAAAAGTAGACAAAACAATAAACCCATCCCCCCACCCTGCACCCCTGCATATGGCTATCGCCTAACCCCAACTAGCAGTGTGCCTGTCGCCCCAACTAACTAAATGCTAAAAGTAGAAAATGGAGGAGGGCATCTTCATACATGCCCCCGGTCTCCGCTGCCCCCGCAAAGCCAAGAATACCCAGACTAAGGTCTCAAAATCTATTAAGCTGCACATACGTAGCGCAATAGGGGAAACTCCAAACACCACCCAACCTCCCGAACGCATCATGGTTGCAAACCCCGTGTCCAGTAATATCCTATGGCAAACTCTATCACACAGTCTCATCCTGGACCCTTCCGATCAAACATGTGCGCCCCTTCCGGACAAACTGTCGTTTCCGCAGGATAGTCAATGCACAAAAAAGCTGCAGCAAAGTTCAATCCGAGACAAAGCAGAGAGATGAAAGTGTGGCGAACTCCGCTAAGTCCAAAGACTCCCCACACCGTCATGGATTCCCAAAGTTGTTTCGTCCGCCATCTTAGCGGGGCCGATGTATAGGGGAGTGACGCAGTTTCAAACCAACAACAGTTCCCACCCAAAGTCTCTGGAAAGGGAGCATCAGGTAGTCCATCAGGTAGTCCATCCATAGTCGGCAACGATCGTAGGCCTGACAATCCAATTGCGGCATCGAGCTTGCTCTCGGCACCCAAAACACTGGTCAAAGGTTCCAACGTCTCCCATAGTACGGGGTCTGCTTCCTCCATCGAAGTGGCCATCTTGGGTATCTCGAGTCGTTCCGTTTCTTGTAGTGGACCAGGGTCCGGTCCCATCCGTCCAGTTCCAGACAAAGACACTATCATTTTATGGATGCGGGCTTCAATGCAAACATGAAGTGACCCTATGGCTGCCAACACCGTTCGTAGTGACAGATCACTCTCAGTCCGCTCCACAACATCTCGCTCGGTTTCGGTCATATTCACGTCGCCAGAGAGCCCGGTCTCCCCGGGGGGAGTAGGTGGATGCGGAACGGACGATTTCAGAGGAGGACTTATCATTGGGGACAATAACAATCCGAACTCAGCCACCGCCGGCGGAGATCCCAACCCAGCGAACACCGGCGGGGCCCTAACTGGGCCACTGGGCCAGGGACCCCCGTCCGTCGCTCCAATTGTGTGTTGTCACCCCTCCTTTAATATTCACCAATTCCGCCAACCATCGTCAACTTCGGTCCAAGAAAAAAAAAATCCACCTCGGTAGACCGGACCCTGTTACACCACTAAAGCCGATGTTGTTCAACTGAAAGCCAGCAGGGCCAGTACTCGAGACCCCGGCTTCCAGGCTGGTCTAGGCCGCAAACTGCCACACGACGTATCTTTGCCTATCAAACTGGTAGAAATCTCGGGATTGCACCGTTAAGCTCCAGTCCGGTTCATACACACGGAGGCAGGGCGCAAAAACAGGATAAATAACAGGATCTTCTGGCAGGAGTCGGAGGTCGGCGGAGCCGGGAGCTTACCAGCCATCTTGTTTGCTGGTGTAGCTTCTCCCTCTATAGCTTTTTTATCTTATAGTTTTCATTGGCTTCACCCCTCTCGTCTTAGGCATTGAACTGCAGAGTGTGTCCTACTAACACGCGATGTGATGGACAATCTTCTCTGTAGGAATAGGATATTAGAGACTGCCCGGTCTGTTGTAGAAGATCGAGCAGTCTCAAACTCTGGATTCCCAGAGCAGCTCTTCACCCAGCTGCAGGTCATTCTCAAGTGTGCAGTCCAGCTCACTAATCTAGGAACTTCTGGTTGAGCGAAGTAATGTACGTATGCCAAAATGGAAACGTGTGCATGAAGACGAAAATGTGTGTTTTCAGAACTGCTGTTTGGAGAAACATGGTTGAATTTTCAAAATAAATGTAAAGCTGCCAGTTGAGTGATAAATCATGTGACACAGGGGAAGCATATTGCTGATGTTATTTCCTTGGTGCCTGGGGCATCTCAGCTATGGTTGTTATGTATTGCCCATAATGCACTGAGATGACTACTTCTCGTATTTTGCATAGAGTGGCCACTAATGTGATCTTGGTGAATGTGATTACAATTACAACACTAACTCGGGCGGTTTCCACTTAATACAGACAAGGCTGCAAATCTGGTACCCCTCGCGTTCCCTTCTGCATCCCTTCCATTGTCGTCACCTTGGTGTTTATAGGGCTGCCATCTGAACTTGACTCGTTCTAGGGGTCTAGCTACAGACCCCTCACCCCCAGACCTCACGTGCCTGTAATCATGTGCACTGAAAACCAAGTACATCTGTAAGCCTAGCATTAGACGTCACCTGCGCTGAAGACAGAATAATGACCAAAAGTGGCATCTGCAGTGAAAATACAGCCAGGAGCCTGCGCCAGGGAGAGGGGGGTGGAGGGGGTGGGAGGGGGTGAGGGAGGGATGACATAATGGGACAATAATGACTGCAGGCAAATCTTGAAGCCCACCGGTGCGAGGCCCTCCAGGCATAATGGCGGGTAAAGAGCTTGTTGCCAAGAAACAGATGGGATAAGCAAGCCTCGAGAATTGGACTTGTCAGGCTGTCATGTTGGCAGCAGGGAGCTCCTCCCGGCGGGCCGTGTATTACACCAAGGCACTTTGTTCACTGCATGCCAATGGGGCAGTTAAGCCCAGGTCTTCCCAGCGTGGCAGTGCCAGCACGCTGCGCCTCACAGCATCCAGTACAAAAATGAATGTGCATAGCCCTGCCAGAGCCCGGGTGCTTTCCTTGCAGAACCTCACTGTGCACTGTCACGGCCAGTGCCGGTTCCTGCACTGAATGGGTCAGGGAAGGTTGCTTGCATGCCAACCCGCCGTGCAGAACCTGTTGTGGGTGAAGGGCACACGTGCACCTCTGTATGAACTGTGCCATAGCTGTAAAGCGCTTTATATGACCTTCAGTTTGCTTTACACAAGGCCAGAATATTTCTAAACACAGGGAGATCAAGTGATTTACCAAGAATTACAGGATGGGGGAGCCAAATCTGGGACTCGAACCTGGTTCCACAGTTCCAAAGTTGGAATGCGGGCCATTAGGCCACATCTCGCCCCACAGCCCTGTCACTTCTGCTGTGTTTGCAAAAGACCCTTGCACCTGTCTTATCATATTCATTACTAATATCACTAAAGTAATATCAGAGACAAAAACGTGTCTGAATTATTATTGGTTGACATTTTTATGTCAATGGAAACCATGAAATGGAAACATTTTGCACCGAGAAAAGAAAAGGTTTCTCCGGCCTATCAACGCGAGAGGGGAGGGAACACTGGGGCTCTCACCGTGACAAATGTGCACAGAAAAACACTAGCGGGAAGGGGCTAAAGGCTAATATTACAGAAATAGCGCATTTAGACAAAAGAGAACAGGAGGCTAGACCTGGGTGTCTCGTTGTTGACAATTAAAATAAGGAAGTATTCATCTACCCCGGAAAATATGAGCAAACAAAAAAAAAACAGATGAAAAAGGTGCTGTTTACACATGGAACCTCTATGAAAGCGATGATTATGGCTGCCTGTGCGGGACGTCGCGTGCGTGTGTGCGTAAGGCGGCTTGCTTTCATGCTGTCTGCGCTTCGCCTGATGTGTGTGAGGAATAGCAGATTGCGCTGCTGTTGCCTCTGTTCTGCCTTTTCTGTATGTTAGAAACATTTGCACTGCTGCACCTGTTTCCACTCTCTGGGGGTGTAATTCTCTCTTGCAGCCTATGCTGGTCTTAGAACCCGATTATGCTGTTCAGTACTTTTCAGGTTTTACTGTGTGCTGGAGTCAGCACCTGCCCCAATGCAAGATCGAGAGGATACCATGTGTTCCAACTAATGTCAAATTGGCCCACCCATCTCTCTGTTTATGAGTTACCTCTGGTGTGTTCGTGCATCCTATAGGTATATTGGAAACGTTGCCAGTGTGAACTTTTTGTTTGGTTGTATACAGCTTTTTAAGCTAACAGTTTTCAATGGCTTCACCCCTCTGGTCTTAAGCCATGGAAGCCAAATTAGATGTGTATGTTTCAGACTTATAAAGCAATAACCTACTTAACAATAGATTGATGTACAGAGAGTTTAAATAAAAGAGGTGTAGCATAGTCAGGGAGATTCGGGGGGTGGAGGGGGGGATGAGTCTCAAATTTACCAACTAAAAAAGCACTAGGATGCATGTTGAATGGTGAGATGACCAAGGTTCGGGATGGACTGTTCTCACGAAGAGCAGGATCAATAGTGATTTACATCAGGTGAGACTCTGGGACTGATTTAGAGTTCGGTGCACAGAGTACTCTGTTGCAACTACAACGTCTGTCTGTCAGACTCAAGATCGGCCTGCCTGATTTTTAGTTGGGCGGACTGCATACTTTACCCCGATGTCGTAAAACTTCCTCTGTTAGACTGACAGAGTAGGGGCCATCGGAAACGCCTGACCTATCTAAAGTGGATGGTTATATGACTTTTTACTCTATGTCACTATCAGCTGTACCCAAGTAGTGAAGTACAGTAAAAAAAGAAAAATTACTCTCACACCATAGGAGAAAATTCCCATGGTGAGGGGGTCATTGGGTTTTTCTTTTTCAAAATCAAATTGCAACTTTGGGAGCTTGGTTTTGGAAAATAAAAACGTTGGAAACGATTGTGGATGGTACTCATGTCTGACAGAGCCATCCATCAAAATGTTCCTACATTGACAGGAACAGCCATGCATGGTAAAGTCATGCATTGCAGTGTCACACAACTCTTTCCCACAATCATCTGCAAACTCTAACATTATCGGCAAGGAACTTGAAAGGCTTGGTCCAGAGAAGTTAGTGTGCTCGAAAGAGGAAGCAGTTGACATTCATCTTCAACACTGGCATCTTATTCGAAACAGTGGCCAAACTTCCAGATAGAGCGTAAAAGTATGAGTTCAAAATCTGTAATCCATGCAGAATGCTAGCCTTCTTGAGAGAAGGATTTCTTCAGGATGTTTTCCCTGGCTACTATTTCTGCTCAATAGTCAGCAATCAGGATTTTTAGTGAGTCTTTAGGTAACATCTCCCTGATTGGTCTGTTGGCCCGACAGACTCATTAAAAGCTTTAGGTTCAAGAAACCAACAGTTCGTAAACCAATTGGATCTTTGGATCAGACATCAGTTCTAAAAGGGCTTCAAAAAGATTCACTTTAGCCCTTAAGTGGCCACGTTTTCCATTGCTTTGTCCACAATTGATTTCCTAATAGCATTATCATTGAGTAGTAGGATGCGTTGGGAGCATTGGTAATAAATATCCATACATCAGAATTTTCCCAGATAAGGCAGTGTTTTCAAGCTGGGTGGATATGTCAAGCCATCACTCAAGCAAATATATCAGCAGATCAGCAATTCCATCAGGGTTTCAAGGTTGCTCAACAGGGCCACCTCCACTTTATGGGCAGAAGCAGACAGGGTCTCCTTGCAGGAAACATGTAGGCTGGCTACATGATCATCAGCAAACATATTCTAAAAAAGCACTATACATTAGAGTTAGGTACAGGTGTTATGTTGAATTTTTCTTCTGGGATTGTTTAGACTGCAATTAAGCCATCGTATATTACTTCCAATGATATTTAAACACATGAGATGCAGCCCTGATGACACTCTTGAGTTGGCAGGTGCGTCTCTCTAATGCCAGTGAGTAGGGAACAAAGATGGGATCAGGGATCTGGCTGCAGTTCTGAAGTTCAGTTATGAAAGACTTCTGGAAAGTAGACTGAGTGCTAGGCAATTCTTGACTTGGGTGTGATGTGGATTGTAAATTTGACATTGATATCTAGATTTAAGCTTTAGACGAGTTGTAGGGTTGGAGCCGTCAAGGTTAATCAAGGTGAGCCAAACCTGTGGCTTGTTGTTACTACTGACATACAGAAACTCCGCTGCAGAAGGGCTGACTGAGGGAAGCAGGAAACATCAAAGCTTGGACCCTGATGAAATAATCCTTCAAATGGTCAATTTCATGCAACAGGGAGACATTAGGGGACAGACGATTCTCATCTTCACAAAGACAGATATTGATATTCATGTCAGCCAAGAGATCTGAAGGGGTTCTCTGTAACTGTAAAAGATCACTGGTGACAGGAATCGGGATAGAGCTATTGGGAAGGTTTCAGGATATGAGGATAGTCTTGGAGCTGGAGGAACTGGAGTCTGTTCTTAAGAGGAGCCATTAGCCATTGCAGCAGAGTGACATTGAAGTCCACTCTTGATGCAAGGGTGTTGTGTACAGCTTGATGGTTTCATGAACAGCAGGCAGAAGAAGCTGCAGGAGCAGGCAGGAGTCCCTATTGTTTGTGATTGGAGTTCAACAGCAACCACATAAATGGATGCCATCTCCGTACTGCATTGTGGCCTGAACCAAGACTGATATTTATCAAGGCTTGAGCATGTTGTTCAGTTGGCAGAATGCTGCCTTCACAAGGATAGTTCCCAGGAATGGTGGAAGGGATATCAGACGGTAGTTTGCGAGGTTGTCCGGATCCAGGGTGGGTATTTTCAGCAGGGATAGATCTGCTCGTTCTTGTGAGAGTATCAGAAGACAGCTTATCTTAGTATTGTGTTGACAATGTTCAAAAGTGACAAGACTTTCATTGGAGATAGCCTTCATGATAGACAAGGGGGTGATACTGACATAGTAGGTGATCTTCAGGGAGGGAAGTCTGGATAGATCTTCAACAGAAAGGGAGTTTTGTGGGGTGGTAATGTCTCCTGTTTCTCTGTTAGCAGAATCTGGCATTTTCGGTCAATCTTCTGTTTGAAACGGATGTATGACGTTACAACGCATGCTTTTACCACGCATGCTGTTACAACGCAAGTATTACAACGAAAACCTTTACAACGCATTACACTTGGGGGTGCTGGATAGTGAATAGTTTAATTTACTATTCCAACTCCAGTCCCCGTGGACACTAGGGAAGGTGTTGGATAGTAAATTAAAACTATTCCTTATCCTAGAGCGCCCCCCAGTGTAATGCGTTCTAATGGTTTTTGTTGTAATACATGCGTTGTAACAGCACTGCGTGGTAAAAGTTGCGTTGTAAAGGTTGCATACCGTTTGAAATCGTTGTTGATGACTATGCTCTTTTCATTACGGAGTCATGTGTGGAGTTGAAACAATGCTTGATTGCCAGGAGATGAGGGTATTGATGAGGATGGCCGTATATACCATAGCGTTGTGTGGTGCAATAAGCTCCCTATTGGCCCTTCCGAAATTAGTTGAAGGCTTCAGGTTTTCTTTCAGCTGTAGCCTTTTTTCTCATATTCCCTTGTGTTACCCAATAGGAGAGAGAATATAAGAAAAAGCAAGGTAAAAAGTAAAAGGAAGAAATTGAGGAAAAAGGGGCAATTGGTTAAACAGAATGAAGGAAATAAGTGACGAACATACAGAAAGACATGAGAGTGTGAGAAAGAGGAGAAGGGCCAACAAAATAAGAATAGCAAAAAGGAATGGAGAGGGGAAAACAAGATAAAAAGAAGGAATTCATGAGCAATAGGAAAAGAGACAGAATAAAGACAGTTTGGCAAACAGCAGATTGGGAATCAAACGTTGCAAACCTGAAGCCAGAGAATAAGGGTTTCAGAGACGTTTATTGGGAGACACCAAGAGAATAGAGAGGACAAGAGCGAGCCCGTGTGCAGAGTCTGACCTTGGACCTCACGTGGGCCCGTGACACCGCAAACCTCCTCCCCAGTACAGTAGTACTGGTACCGAGCTGTGCACACGTCCCTTTGCACACTGTGTGCCCGGCACTCCGCTGCTTGCTAATTGTCTGGCGCATCCCGATAAGTGGTTTTGCTTTTTAAATAGGAAGAGAAAACAACAGAGACCATCCGGGTCCCCCGTTAGGAACATGAGGCGGTAACGAAACTATTGTGTGCGCTGGAGGGACCCCAGGGGACCCAGGCAGGCAATGCTTCGTACAAAGCAAGGGCAGAGTACAATCTAGTAATTACTATTTCAATTATGTGATCATTTAAAAAGCATGAGTCCCCAGCCGCCTCTTCTGAAGCATGCAATTAAAATGCATGAAAACGTCATTATTTACAGGGGGTTGGGGCAAGAGGAGGGAGCCTGACCGATGGGGTGGGACGAGAAGTAGGGAGTTAAACATCTAGCATCCGCCGGGGGCTGTCATCCGCTAGAAAATCACTCTGATACGGCACCAGTAGGGACATCCAGTGACTACTAAATAGGCCTGATTGGACTTCCGCGTTCACTTGCTCCCGAATGTCCCCTAAGGGCTTCCGTCGGTCACAATACATTTGAGGAGGTAAGTACCGATCTTGAAAAGAGCTGGTTTGAGGCTGCTTGTGAAAGGTTCCGTTAGAAGGCCATATGTACTTGGAGGATCCATACATTTGCTCTGTAAATCTGTCTCCCACAAGAGAAGAACAAATCATTAACGTGTTGCTCATAAATTATACCGGAGGAATTTATGAAGCACATTTGGGGTGGTGGCATGAAAACGTTTCTATTTACCTGAGGCATCCCCATACCCTCCTCAACCCTTTCTCCAGTCCTTGTAGCTCTTTTTATTATTCTTTCTTGGATTGTTTCCACCCCAAGGAAGAGGTGATTCTTTGCACATGAAACACGCTAAAGTTGGGACTGGAGCCACGTGTGTAATGTATGGGAAAGGCAGCTATAAATGTACTAAAATGCATGGCAATTGCATGCCTGAATTAAGTATCAGATGGAAGTGAAGGACCGACATTTTTAAACTGGTGTCTTGTTAGCCTATCAGTGTGTCTTTCTTCGGCCACCAGTCAGTCAGCCAACTTCTTTTTCCACATGCAAACTATTTGTTCAGAGCCAGATGAAGTCTTGATTGGTTCCTGATGACTTTTCCCTTGATAACCAAGGCTGTTCCAAAAATGTTCCATAAATGATGGCTGGTGTGTGGAGATATGTTGATTTCATTCCATCCTATAACAAGAGCATTAGGGTCCCATCTCCAGACTCCTGAGAAGAAAAGCAGCCTTGGTCAATGAGAAGATGCCATCTTTATTGAAACGGTTCTACAAAACAATTCATCATTTCTGCTTCACCATCCTTGAGGTTCGGGAATACTTCAGATCCGGAAGTCTTAAGTGCCGTACTAGGAGAAGTGCAGACATATTCATTTTTGAAGCCAGCGTTTGGGGTGAAATCTGACTCCCGGGTCAGCTTGATGGTGCTGAGAGAAGGCCAAGGCGCGGAGAAGAATAACTATAAAACTTTGTATGGCATGGTCTATCTACCAGCTCCACCACATGGCCTAGCTGGAGGTACCAAGAGATGACAAATGCAACATGGCCGGCTTAGAGAGCTACCAAGAGCAGCAATCACTCACCGTAGGTGCAGGATATCTTGGTTTCTGCTGTGAAACCTGCCCCTTCTGTGCCATCAGCATGACTGCTGAGGTTCGGCAGAGCAAACTGAAAGTGGAGCTTCCTGGGTTGAACTGTTACCATTACTCAATGGTGGCTGGAACAAAAAAGTCAAGCGTTTAGGCAAAAACGACTCAGAAA
Source organism: Lissotriton vulgaris (assembly GCF_964263255.1). Taxonomy (NCBI): domain Eukaryota; kingdom Metazoa; phylum Chordata; class Amphibia; order Caudata; family Salamandridae; genus Lissotriton; species Lissotriton vulgaris. Next base: position 583,933,649 of record NC_141695.1, read on the forward strand.
CCTTTCCTGGCGATAAATGTTGGTTGTCAGTGCACCCAGAATGAGTAACAAAGGAGTCACCATGCTTAGAACGTGACAAAAAACCTGTAGATTTTCATGTCCTTTCCTATTTAGAGAGTATTTTGAGAAAAAGACATAGAATAATACAATTAAAAGCAAATTTGAATACTTACATGCTTTAAACCACTCTTTTGTTACTTGCAGTTTATAAGAGAATGGATGAAATAACCCAATGTAGGCCTGGAACATGGACGCAGATCTCTCTCTCCAGTCAGGTAAACAAGCTTTCAACTACCTGTTTTTCCTTATTGAGGCTAATCTGCAAAATGTTACAATTTCCTCTTGATGAACACCGCCTGCAAGTGGTCCAGTCACTTATTTTATTTTAAGTTGACTTCATGAAATGAATGAAATGAATGAATGAAAATGCATTTATATACAGCGCGATTGCTGCCCTGGGGCGTCCAAGCGCTAAGGAACCAGAAGGGGGTGTAGTGAGGCTGGCAGAAACTGGGAGAAGGCGAAGGGGGCTGAAATGATTAAGGGGATTTAAACAGATGTGTTTTAAGTTGCTTGCGGAAGGAGGCAAGGTTAGGATTACCCAACTCATTTATACTCTTTTTATTGACCTCAGAAGGATGAAAAGCTGAGAGGACCAACTGGGATTTGAACCTGGGACCATGAGGTCAAACACAAGCCTCTACAGTGGATGGATTAGTCCACTAAGCCACAAGACTCATCAAGATGGTGAGTCACATCCAGACGGTCGTGGCTAAGTTAGTATTATCTCGTCCAAACAACACATCTTTGTCAGCAGCTGAAGACAAAATTCATTGGCTTTCTGTGCCCAAAAGGGTCGAGATTAAGGATCTATGCGTAGTTCACAAAGCTTTTGCTAGAAATGGGATTTCTGGTTCGCTAAGGCCAGGCAGAAACCACCACTCTAGTCAGGGCAAAGGAGTTACATGCTGAAGATAACCCCTGCTCACCCTCTTGGTAGCTTTACACGAGTAGTCAGGCTTATCCCAGACGCAATGTGTAAAGCGTTTGCGCAACACACTCACGCAGCAGCGACACACTAGGCACACCACAAAAGAAACTCCACACAAGGTAATGTCAAAAATAGCCTTTGTATTAGCCATAAATAAATTAGAACAGAATCCCAAATATACACTGTGCCACCTGGCACTAGGTTATACTTCACAGGGGATTATATACAGGACAGGGCCAATCGGGCCACTGTCAGAACCAACAGAACAGGTAAGTAGTAAACAACCAGTAATTACTGGTAAAGGACTCTTTGCATGAATCAAATGATGCATAATTCACATTAGATCAGGCATAAACCACACTATGCATCAATCATATTAGCAATGCACTACAGTAACCCTAACACGGTGCATACATCTTCTTAGGGCCTTGCGCCCCACCAGAACACGAGGTGCTCTCAGGCCCACTGACCTTTCTCTGGGGCCATCCAAAGTCAGGGCTTTAAATGGGGCCTCCACCAGCCTTCACTCTAATGGGGGGGAGGGTGTAATTCACCCTGGCCCTTCTCCTGCAAAAACAGAAACCCCTCCATTGTTACAGCTGCCCGCAATCTGGCGGTGCAGCTGTGACCCCCACTGGGCCAAAACAGAGTGCCTCCTAAGCCCCCCTTCACTGGGGTTTCTTCTTGTGGAAATGAAAATTGGCACAACGGCGGGCACCAACAGTGTCTTGTGAGCCCCCTCACCGGGGCTCTTCCAGTGCAAGTAACCGGCACCAACCGGGTGCTTTGCAGGCCCCACTCACTGGGGCATCTCTGGTCTCCTCTGCGGGAGACTATCTGTTTTGGGGGCTAGGCGGGAAGTCTGCAACAGGGAGCCCACGGGGCTCCGGTCCTTCCTCTGGTGGCCTCAAGGAGCCCGTGAGGCTCCGGCTCCGCTCAGGTTCCCTGATGGCTGTAGGCCCGCCCGCATCCAGGCTGAGTCACCGGCTAACTTTCTTTCACTCGTGGGGAGCCCCACCCACAAACAGGTGCCCTTGACCTGACTTCCGGTCTGGACTCTGCTGCCTCAGGCCTGCCTCGCCCACAGTCAGGCTCCTTGGCCTGTCTTCCTGTTTTGCGGCGGCTCCCGATCTCTCGTTATGGAGCGAGGTCCCCGCGATGTCTTGGCCCAGCTGGTGCAGCTCGACACACACTGCACGGCCACACGCCACTCCGGGCCCCCGCTCAATACATGCCAGAGCGCTCACCCTGCGCTGTCGACCCCCACCCGAATGCTCTGCTCGCTCTTTCAAAGGAGCACTTCATCCTGTCCACTAGAGTGTAGCACAGCCCAGATTTCAGGGCAGGGGAAACCCCTCTTATCTGGACATTTGTGGGCAGCAGGGTTACCGTTCCCTGGGGACTTCAGGGAGCGCAATGCAGCAAGGATCAGGGGAAAAGCAGACCACCCTCACCAGGACTACCCCAAAGGAAAGAGAAGGCACACCCCCTGAATCCAGCACTCCTTCAGAGCTAATCTTTGCAAGTCCTGCAGGACAGGACTCCAAGCCTGAGAGATCTCTGGGGCAGGGGACAGGACCCAGGCAGGCCAGCACGCAGGGTCCCCTTAGCAGAGGGGTAGTCCTCTTGGCCACCCAGGTGGCAGTACCTCCTGGTTCCTAGCAGCCCTCTGGCCAGTCCAAGTAAGTACCAATAGCAGCACATTTTCATGGGGTCACAGCCCCAATACCTATACCCCAAATTACTTTGTTCTCCCCCGGCCCAGGGTTCTGCATCCAGTCCAAACCAGTTCTGGGGCACTCATACCTTTCCCTAAAGGTGCACCACCACCACCTTTGTCAGTGTAGGCTCTGGCCTCAGACACACCACAGGGGGGCGGAACCAGCATTGTGGAAGGCAAGCACAGTCCCATTTAGTCCCAGGTGCTACTCCTCCCACCATTCCAAATGCAGATTGGCCTATTCAGCCAAGTGCTGACTCACCCAGCCCCTGTCACTCCAGAGCCAGACATGCAATTCACATCAGGCAGGCACAAAGACACATAGCACACAGAAATGTCCATTTCTAAAAGTGGCATTTCTAAAACAGTGATAATAAATCTGCACACACCATTAAGCAGCATTCATTACCACTATTCCAAACATACCAAACTTGATCACGCGACCCCTCTCATATCAGGAATTACCACTGACACACATATCAGGGAATCCCCAAAGCATTCCTTTGAGAGAGCAGACTCACAGTAGTGAGAAACCAAAATGGCTGTTTGTCACTACCAGGATATGCCACACAGTTAGGGCACATGCCCTACCTTTTACCTACATTGCACCATGCCCATAGGGCTAGGTAGGGCCTACCTTAGGGGTGACTGATATATAGTGAAAGGGGAGTCACAGACGTGGCACCCACTATTTGTGCCACATTACAGTGGCAGTAAACTGTGCACGCAGGCCCTGCAATGGCAGAGGCCTGAGACAGGTTTGAAAGGCTACTTTGGTGTGTGGCGCAAGCAGCGCTGCAAGCTCACTAGTAACATTTAATTTACTGGCCCTGGGTCTCTGAGATACCACTTTATAAGGGACTGATAGGTAAACCAAATATGCCAAACAGGTGTAGACCAATCTTACCATGTTTTTCATAGAGAGCACATTCACTTTACACTGGTCAGCAGTGATAAAGTGCCCAGAGTCTTAAAACCACCAACACCATGTCAGAAAAAAAAGACTAGGAGGAAGACAAAAAGTTCAGGAATGACCCTGAAAAAAGGGCCAAGTCCAACAGCTATACATTTGGTGCATAAACACAATATATCCTGAGCTATTAACCACAGTCAATAAAGTTTTTACAAAAAGATCACAAGTAGAATGGTCTTCATTTCTTCATTTATTCCAATGATAATCTTCTCAAAAAGTCTAGCTGCCAACACGTGTTTCGTCTATAGTGGTATAGACCACAGACTTAGACGCCGTGTCCTGGTATTTTCATCGGATGACAGTAAGTCAGAGATACTAAGATATATGTGATTTGTTCGCGACTGTGGAACACTTTTTCTCGATACATTGAACAGACACTACTCAGAATTAGAAATTTTGACGGCACTACCGATCACCTATGGTATTTGTTTTGCGCTGATAAACATTCATCAGCCTAGCATTAGCCCTGAAGAAGTCTGTGGTCTATATCACTATAGACGAAACACGTGTTTAGTGGTTAATAGCTCAGGATATATTTTGTTTATGAAGTATATATGGTATTGCTCCTTCACTACCATTTTGGTTGTTGGTGGGTGGCCATCACCTTATCCCTGGAGCTGTTCAGATTGTAATTACAGATATTGCCAGAACCCTGCGCAATTATCACTCAGCCATCTCACAATTTTTCTACTATACATTTGGTGGCCCTCATTGTCTGCAATCCAGATGTACTCACTACAAGCCTACTGGTAAACTTCACTCAGCCAGCACCACTTTGCTTATAGCACTTAGAGTTAGGAGGGCACCAGTTGGCTGTCGCGCATTGTCTGTGCCGGCTGCACAGCTATGAAATTCCCTCCCTCCTCTGTTACTGTCCACTGTCAATATTTTGGCCTTTAGTAAACTTCTTACAGCTTGGTTATATACACTTTAGGATGCTCTATTCTGTCAAGTTTCAGGCCAGGTCTGTCAGGTTTGAACTTCGTTAAGCAACGTTAGGGCTGATAGCGCCAGGACACTTTAAGGTAACAGTCACATTTTACAAATGGAATTAATAATAATAACATTATTCATCTACAACAAGAAATATATTAATACACTGATCAGGAAATAGTGCACTGAGCAGGAAATCTGGATGCACAGATGAAATGAGCATTGAACAAGTATTGCCTGAGAAAAGGATTCATCAGAAACAAGCTGAATTGCTGCTTTTGCTCGGATTAGATACTATGAAAGCAGTGAGAGTTTCATAGGTTGAACTTGTAGGCCCAAAGTTGGTGTAGAGGGCAGAGAGTTAAAATATATATACTCCCTGGCAACTTCTAACTGAAATGTAGATACTTTTGAACATGCTTCAACTTAGGAACCATTCTCAGGCCATGGAAGTTATACAATTTTACTTCAAAAAACGATTGTTTATGTGAACTACGATCCCTTTTTGGAGGGGGCCCTGTCTGGTGTTGGTGATGGTGATGATTTAGAGACGGCCAGGTGATTGGTGGGGCACCTCGACGGTACGGTTAGTCAGGGGGCACTGCAAGTGCTGTTTCTGTAGTAAGTGTAGCTGGGGTTAGTGGGGTGTTCCCAGTTACTTCAGCGTCCCAAGCCTGGAGTCACCTGGAGCTATTGGGGGTTGCTCCTGCGGCAGGGATTAGTGGGGCCCCCAGTCGGTGGTCCAAAGACCTTCAGAGCCAGGCACACCGCTGGCGGGCAGTACACCCATGGGCACAGCATTGACAGCTTCTCCTACTCAGAATCCCACAAATTCAGGCACTAGGACTCCATAACATAGAGTTGGTTTGGGTGGTGTGTGGTCGAGGCATGACCAGCTTGCCAGGCATGTCTCAATGGAGGGAAAAGAAAAACTTTGGAAGGGGGATTATGTAGACATGTTGGACTTGCTTGTGGATTAGAAGGCCAAGCACTGCAAGGAATGTTCTCATTCTAGGGACTGTGGCCATTGGCCATACAAAAGGAGGGTGGGGGAAACGCTGGTGAACTGGGTGAAAGTTTTTTCAATCAATCAGGCTATTCTGCCTGAGTGTTTTACAAATATGGGCACCCAGCTGTCGTTGTATCAGAATCAAATAGCAGACGAGTAGGACGAGTATGGTGGTATGGCCTGGAAAGAGTATTAAAAGGAATTCTGGAGGGTTAACACCTCTAGGCCCACTTTAGAGTGTGATCAGATCGATGTTATGTTGTGGCTGCATCTTATGAAACCTCAACGCTCTGAGGCTACCCCCCAGTCAGCCCTTTCCTGTGGGATTGGGGCAACTAGCAGCCCTGGGTGGGGCTGGGAGGAGGAGGGTTCCTGTTATGACTTAAACAAGAGATCCTGTACCCGCCACCCGGGACTGGTAAATTTAAGCATTGTTGCTCATTCTGTGGCTTGTCCTCCCACCTGGAGTCAAAGTGCTTCAGTAAGTCCAAGGACAGGAGTAGCAAGAAGCAGTACTGATTACCTCACCTTATTCTGAGCTCCCTCCCAGGTCAATTGGATGGCAATGATTCCATGGCTCAATGTGTACGACAGTCTCAAAGCAGCTCAGGTCTTGTATGAAGGCTTCAGGTAAGGTGTCTGGATTCCAGCAGAGGGGTACGTGGGCATCCCCTATTGTAGAAATCAGCAGTCGCTGCAGTCCAGTCATGGGTTGGTTCAGGCGAAGATCCTCAAGGAAATGAGTTTGGGGAGGGTGGCAGGTCCCTTTGATTCAGTCCCCTTCCAGGGTTTTGTCTGTTCCCTCCTGGGGGTGGTCCCCAAAATGGACCCTGGGGAGTTCAGATTGATACACAACGTATCTGCTCCCAGAGGTCAGTCAGTGAATGAGGCTATTGATGGGGCTTTATGATCGGTCAAGTATACTTCCCTGGACCAGACAATTCAGATGTTGCAGTAACTGATACGAGGGACCCTCGTAGCAAAGTCTGATATGAAGTCAGCCTTCTGCTTGCTTCCTGTGCACCCTCAGGATTTCCATCTGCTGGCGTTTCAATTTGAGAGCTCCTTTTGCTTTGACAAATGCATGCCAATGGGCTGTTTGGTCTCAACTCCCTATTTTGAGAATTTCAGCTCATTCCTCCATGGGTCTTTACGTGGAAGTCAGGCCATCGGTGGGTGTTGCACTATTTTGATGACTTTCTCATTTTGGGTCCACCTGGATTGAAGGAGTGCGCCGAGGCAAATCAGTCCTTCTGCAAATTGGTGAGAGAGTTGGCAGTACCACTGGCTCAAGGAAAGACAGTGGGGCCTGTGACTGCCATTGAGTTTCTGGGAATAGTGTTGGATTCTGTTGCTGGAGTCTTGAGGCTCCCCTTGGAGAAGGTTTCCCACTTAGCACAGGCCTTTCATGAATGTACAGGAGCAAGGAAGGTCACCCTGCATCAGTTGAGAAAAGTGGTAGGACAGCTGAATTTTGCCACAAGGGTAATCCCCATGGGCTGCCCCTTTTCGCGGTCTAATGCTCACACAATGTCTGGCCTGAGGGAGAAACACCTTAACACCAGGTTTTTGAGTGAGGTCCGTCAGGATATGAGGGTTTGGAAGGCATTCCTGCAAGATTTCAATGGGATGGTGATGTGGCCTGGGCCATCCTGATCCAGTGAGGAGTTAGGTTTCTTCTCCGATGTGGCAGGCAGCGAGGGTTTTGGTGCTATCCTGGGCCTGGCATGGTGCATACAATGATGGCCCAGTGACTAGCAGCCTGATTCATCAATCTCCCGTTTTGCGAGCCCCTAATAGCGATTCATAAGGAATCGCTATTAAGGACTTGCAAAACGGGATTCATGTAGGAATTGCTAAATAAATAGCGATTCCTACACATTCCTTATTTGCGATTAGCAAATTGCTAATCGCAAATAAGGAATAACTCCCCATTCATTCCTATGGGCCAAAAGGCCCATAGGAATGAATGGGGATTATTCCTTATTTGCGATTAGCAATTTGCTACTCGCAAATAAGATAGCGATTTAAAGGGTGCCAGGGGTGTCCAAAGGACACCATGTAGCACCCCTTAAATGCAAATTGAAACAGGTGTTGCGCACACACATGTCCAAAGGACATGTGTGTGTGCAACATGCAACTAAGAAAAATGCTTTTAAAAGCATTTTTCAAAGTTTTTGCTATTTACCGAGAGGTCTGACCTCGCGGTAAATAGCGGGCCGAAATTGCGAATTAGCAATTTAAAAATGGTTGATGAATTGCATTTAAGGAATCTCAAATAGAGATTACTTAAATGTAATTCCTCGCAAAATTGCGAAATCGCTATTACCGATTTTTGCATTTGGAATGATGAATCCCAAATGCAAAAATAGCGCTCGCAAAGGGCCAGATTCTCAGAATCTGGCCCTTTGCGAGCACAATTCAGCTTGATGAATCAGGCTGAAGGTACAGTATGGGCTGGCAGCTAACATAGGTTTTCTTGAGCTTTTTCACATTTTAGTGGTGCTGTCCATTTGGCCAGAGCAGGTCCGCAATCAGTCAGTCAAATTCTGGTCTGACACTATAACAGTGGTAGAATGCATTAATTAGGAGTCGGAAAAATTCAAAATGATCCTCAGTTTGTTGAAGGAAATTTTATTGCAGTGTTTGAAGCATAATGTGCTGTTTAGGGTCAAACATGTCCCGGGTGTGTTGAGTAATGCTGCTGATGCTTTATCTCATTTCAAGATGCAGGTTTTTATGTTCCTCACACAGGAGCAGCGGCGTATTTTACACCTTTTCCAGACAATCTGTGGTGACTTGATACCCAAGCTTACTAGACCTCATGGCAGCCAATTTAGCACCCAGGACGAGACGTGCCTATGAGGGGGCATTTAATGAATATTGCAAAATTCCTGCGGCGCATAGGGGCTGGGGATTTGTTTACATCCTCTTCCATTCTGGAATTTCAGGGATCTCTGAGAGACCAGGGATTGTCATGGAAAGACGCCACACTGCGGAAATATCCTTCAGCGCTCCGTACATCATCTCCTTGTTTTTGCTTTGTTCACCCTAAGTTGGCAGGGTATGCCCAGACATGGGTCCCTTGCTCACTTTGCCACTGGATTCAAGCTAGCCTGGCTGATGAGGGGTGTTACCCCGAAACCGGTCCCAGGAGGCCTTTTTCTGGTCCAAGGAAGGGGAAACAGCGGTTACACCGCTGTTGTTGCCAGGCAGGTAGGTAACAACGCAGTTGTTACAACGACCACGTTGTTACCACGTGTGGCTTTACATCGCAAGTCGTTTCTACGACTTGCGCTAGGTGGCGTGCACCACCAGGGAATGTGTTGGATTTTAAATCCAACACATTTCCTGCTGTTGCGCTGACTGGAGTAGGAATAGTAATTTATACTATTCCTAAGTCCTGCGCGCCATCTAGTGCAACTCGTAGAAACAACTTGCGATGTAAATCCACGTGTGGTAACAGCATGCATTGTAACGTCACACATTCCCAGGGAAGAGCTGACTTGGCAGTTCAGGCTGGACTGTTTCCATGAAGAACAGGGTCAAGACTGATTTGCATATGACTGGGTCTGAACTGGAGTGCCAAAGTGAGATAAAAAGCAATGAAGAATTCAACCCAGATCTAATAGTGATTGGGGGTGAGTGTCTGAAATGTTTCATCGTACTGTCCATCATCTCCTTGTGTTTGCTTTGTTCACCCTAAGTTGGCAGCGTAGGCCTAAAAGTGGGTCCCATGCTCACTTTGTCACTGGATTCAAGCTAGCCTGTCTCACCGGTCTCAGAATGCTTGTTTCTAGTCCAGAGAAAACCTGGCTTTGCAGTTCAGGCTGGACTGTTCCCAAGAGGAACAGGGTCAAGAATGATTTGCATATGGCTGGGTCTGAACTGGGGTGGCGAAGTGAGCTAAAGAACGATGATGTATTCAAGCCAGATCTAATAGTGACTGGGAGTGAGAGTTGGAAATGTTTCAGCACTCTGTCCATCATCTCCTGGTGTTTGTTTTGTTTGTTACTGGTACAGTTCAATGATTAATTTGTAAAAGAATAGGTGCTGGGGCCAAAGATTTCCTCAAATTCCAAGGCTATATAGCCTTGATTTTACCTCATTCCAATACCATACACAGCCTGCCCATTTAGCTCACTCTTGCAGGTTCATGCATCCATTCTTTGTTACTGTTTTCTCATAGGTCATGTCCTCTTTCTTTCCCTGTTTTGTGTTTTTCTTTCTCATGCTCTGGGTCAGAGTCTTATGGGGAAAAATAAGTTCCATTCCGCTATAAAGAGGGCCAATGGGTGTTGATATTCAAATAGTAGAGGCTTCTGCAGGTCACAATTGAGATGCACTGGAACAGTGGGGCATGGATTCCAGTACTGAACTAGCAGAGTTTCTTGTGAATCTTAAATGGGGTTCTGTAGTGAATTACATATTTATTTTACCATTGTGTTCCACGTTAGCTGAGTAACACCTTACAGTGATATTCTGTATCATTCTCTTCTACTGTAGAATAATTGTAATAGGATATTGTGTGGGAATTTAACAAATGAGTGCACCATGATGCTGTTCAGGAGGCTGCTCCTCCATTAGGGTTGGACTTGACAAAAACTAGACCCAGGCATAAAAAAATAAATCTGGCCTCTTCTTACAAATCAGATAGCTATAAAAGTATCCCACATTTCTAAAAAGTGCTGGTTTGGACTTGTAATGACATGCTGTACAGGTGTTTTGCCAGGTATGGGAGACTGCATGGATTTGTGCTTGTTGCAGGCAATATGTCCGGTAATATAATCAATCAATTAAACAGTACTTGTAAAGTGCAACACTGTCACCTCTAGGGGTATCTAGGAACTGTGTCTCAGTCGAAGAGCCAGGTCTTGAGTCTCTTTCTAAAGTCTGCCAGTAAGTAGGCTGTGTGGTGCTGAAGGGGAAGGTCGTTCCAGGTCTTGGCAGAAATGTAGGAGTTGGAGTGGCCGCTGCTGTAGGTGTGACGGATGCAGGGTGTGTGTGTGAGGGCGAGTGCAGAGGACCACAGGTGTATAGCTTGTTGGTGTAAGTTTAGTTGATGGTTGAGGTAGGCAGGCGCTAGGTCATGGAGGGTGTTTTAGCTGTGCACGAGGATCTTGAACTGGCATCTCTTCTTGATGGGGAGCCAGTGGAGGTCTCTCAGGTAGGTGGCGATGTTGGTTTCTTTGGAGAGCTCCAAGATGAGCCTCACTGCAGCATTTTGTATGGTCTGCATCTTCTAAGGAACTGGGTGGAGATGCCAGGAAAGAGGGCATTGCCGTAGTCGATCCAGCTGGTGACGAGGGCCTGAGTTACGGTATTTCTGGTGTTGGTTGAAGTGTTGGTGTCCATCTGAAGAGTCTGCGGAGCATGCTAAGTGTGTGGAAGCAGGAGGAGGTGACTGCATTGACTTGTCTTTTCATGGTTAGTTGGCTGTCGATGATGATGCAGAGGGTGCTTGCATGGTCGGTCAGTGGCAGTGTAGGTTCGAGTTCTGCAGGCCACCAACTGTGGTCCCATGCAGAGGTGTTCTTCCCAAAGATCAGTACTTCAGTCTTGTCGGAGTTGAGTTGGAAGCAGTTGTCTCTCATCCATTTGGCTACATTGGTCATGGCATTGCAGAAGTTGTTTTTGGCATTGGGGGATCCTCGGTGAGTGAGAAGATCAATTGGATCACTAGTTATTATCATTTTAGTTTACTGTAACTACTGCTCACAGTGCAGTGGGGCGACGCTCCTCCGCCTTAGGGGAAGAGCTGCCACTGGGTCAGCTGCTCAACGTTTGTAGCTGCCTATGTGTAATTACTTGTGATCTACCACCACCTAGAGTAAGTAGTTATAGGTTTGTGACCCTTAGATTACAGGATACAGACAAGTCTTGTGTTTGGAGACAACTTTTAAGAATAAAGTGAAATCTGAATGCCCATACAAATGCCTGAGGGCTTTCAAAGTAAAAAGAACCCTTTGTGAAGCACTGCCCTTGCAAGGACTTGATCCTCAATCAAGAGGTTTAATCACCACTGATGTCAGTGGAATAAAGTTTAAATGCAGTCCCAGCGCAAGTCGATCGGTCAGGCACAGGAGTGAAGATTGCATTTGACTCTTGATCACTGTCACTGATAGAGTAAAAGTATTCAGTGACAAGCACAAGATTTTGAGAAGCGTCAGATTTTACAAGATAAAAGATTGGCCAAAAAAGGAGTTAGTAAAACCAAATTGAGAGTGTTGTTGCAGGTTCTGGTTGAATTATAGGAGAATTTTACATGTTCAGAGAAGACATCATTCTCTGATTGGAGTAGAGTAATAAGATTCCAGTTGTGCCATAAGGGACATATCGGGATAACAGGGAGAAGGGGAAAGGATCTTGATTGGAGGCCAGAAGTGGACATGGAGGTAGAAAGAAGTGTACAAAGTTGTGTGGATTGTGAGAATGATAAAAAGTCATGTATAACATTAGCACCAGCACTCTCTCCACTGGAATGTATTATCATACCTTGGAAATAAATGGGCACAATAGTGTTTTTAAGTATATCATTATTCTAATAATATATTTTCCAAGTGATCGGAAAAGAAATTCTGGAGAAGGTTGACACTGAGCAATATTAGTTTTTTTAGACAGATATGTGTGTTAATGGGCAATGATGTCCAGTTTAAGTCTGAGAGAATGGAGGAACATTTGGGATCAATTTTGGGAACATTGTGGGATCAGCCACAATAATCATTGTTGTACTACCCCAGTGGAAAAGTGGCACTTGAAAGATTTGACAGAGTGGTTAAAGATATGATACACTTTGGTTGTAAGTGCAAGAAGAATTTAGAGGATGAAATAAAAAAAATAGGTGTATTGTGTGATGACTCACGAAGTGACGCATGGGTGCAGACGCCATTTGACATCATGACAGACCGGTGCCCTAATCAAAAACCAGTCCTGTTTGCTTGAGAAGAGCTGGGATGCTAGGACAGGACCCCGTGGAGGTCAGAGGCCACATTAAGATATCACACAAGATATGAAAAATATTACAGAGCTACGCATTGTGTGCGAAATGCGGCTATTAAGCTGGGCCTGAATACGAGTCAAAAGTGGGGCTAAGGCAGCTAAGGTAAAAAGGGTGTTCTTGAAAGCCAAGAAAGCTGTTCAGGTGATAAAGATTGCAGTGAGGTTAAACATTAGTAATGTTTAGCATGCGAGCAGTCTTTCAGGATCAACAGTATCAAGGCACACCAGCATTACTAGAGGAAACCGTGTAATGAGGCTAAAAACGATTGTGTTACTAGTGTATGAGGGAGGAAAATGAAAACAGCGTTCCCTCTAAGGTAGACCGGGAGAGGTCTGAAAATCGGGCACCCAGGCACAGGCAGTACAGAGGTATGGATGGAGGAGACCCCCGAAGCAACGACCGAGAGTAATACTGGAGTCTGCTTTTGGGATGGGACACACAGCTGGGAATGGTGTCCAGGATGGACTCAGGAATGACCGTCGTAAGATGTTGACCCTTCACATTCACATGCACGTCTAGGCGGTGAGGGTCTTCAGGCGACAGCGCCTACTGAGGGCAGGACCATGCAGAAGCCAAAGGGGGTTAGATGACGTGTGTGCAGTTCATTTTCCATTGTCATAGTCTATGCACTTCCTTCCATCACTGCTTTCTCCCGTTAGTTCTCCATGTCTGGCTATATTGTAGTTCATAGTTTTCAATTGATGAATTCTTTGATCCGTTAGCTTCAGCATAATGCTTTATTCAATGTTTTCTATTGCTCAGAGGAGAGGACGTGTGCTGTAATACATTTGCATTCCATCCATGTGTTACACCTTCGGTCTGTACCTTCTTGTGGCTGTTCTCTGTATTCGTCCTGTTCCTCTCTGGTATGTCTGTGGTTGAACGGTGGGGTTGGGCTTGGGGGGTTGTGATTCCCTTCGTGATATCACCCTCCTGAGGCTCTTAGAATACACTGCTAAACAGACTTCTGGCACGTGGCTGTCACTACAGGTGCGCTCCGCTCGCTAAAATGTGCGCACGCAGTCTAATTCGCAGAAATGTCAGGACTGACGTGCATCAGCTGAGCTGAGCGAACGCCTCGTATTTGAAAGAACAGTAGTGAGCTGACGAAGGCAAGAGACGAGGCTGGGAAAATAGTGGCTGTTAAAACCCACTTTGGCATTCTCTGTCAGGCAGAAAAGTGCAATTTACATCCATGTCACAATTGATTATTCTGCACATGTAATTAGATAAATTGATGCAATTTTCTGACAGGGCTAATTTATGCGAGAAGTACCGCGTCTTATTCCCATCAGCTTGAAATGAGACAAAAAAATCACTAACTGCGCCATCCCCCGAGGTCGGCATTAACTCAGTTCACAAAGGCAAGCGTTCGCAGCGCGCCGGGGCTTGGTCAGCTCTTCCGTGCAGGCGAGGGGCGCCCGAGATGAGCTAACCAGAGGAGATCGCCGTGCCCCCTGGCAGGGTGCGGGGGCTGACAGTGAGAAGAGGGGGGAGTGCGCCGGTGCAGGGACGGAGGGAGCGAGAGACGTACACAGTGGGTGGGAGGGCGGGATTGGCTGGAGGGGTAGATTCGATAAATCAGTGCACATAACAGACTTCATCCTTCTACGGTGGCGGGAAGGGGCCACTTGCAAACTGACGTGAAGACTGAAGCCTCCTCTCAGTGGTGGGTGAGAGTGCATGCACAGGAGCGAGGACTCGTAGTGGCGGCTCCTCCACTAGGGCGAAGGAGCGTCGCCTTACTGCTTTCTCGCAGTCGCCTCACTGCTTTCTCGCAGTGCGAGAAGCAGAAACATGAAATAGTAATAACTACCATTTTATGCTTCTGCCTCTTGCACTGTGAGAAAGCAGAAGGGTTTGGTTGCGGGCTGAAGGATAGGCGGGGCTGCTCTGTGAGAAGGGCTGGGCAGGGGAGGAGTGGTAAGCCCACTCCTGAGTGTGCATGACTGGTTTGGTCTACCCTCTGGGACCAAACCAGTCATGCAGTCTCTGCCCTTCTGCATGCAGGCTGCACTGCAGCCTACATGGAGAACATGGCTATGTCATTAGCCCCAGGCTGGGTGGCGGCCCGACCAATCACAACGCTGCTTGTAACATTGTGATTAGCTTAGGGGTGGGAGCCTGGCTGCGTGATTACTGTTCCTGCCAGAGGCAGGAGAGCAGGAGAGGAGCAGAGACAAGGAGGGACCCAGCCAGCGGGAACATGCGTTTTTTTATTTTTTATTAAATTAAACCCTCCTCCCCGAACGACCCCCACGCCACCACCCTTGAGTCATGCCAGCCGTGACTGCCGCAGATGCTGTGGATGCGGCTCGCTCACATTGTGGGGCGTCATCTTACGCTCCCCTGCAGAGTCTACAGTGAGTCCTCGAGGTTCGACACTTGGATGACTCAAGACAAACCGTTCTGTAACAGGTGCAGTTGTCCTTGTAGTCCTTGTACATCGGGTGAAAGAAGAGTGGGTCTGGATCGCCATTTAGTATTATAAAAGAGGGGGGGTCGATCTCTGAGTAACAGAAATTACTAGATTGGAGATTCTCTTCCCCATTCGGGATAGGGTACTAAAAATAAGACAGATCTTTCTCTAAATCTTTCCATCTAAGGGGCACATTATCAAGCGGCAGCAATAACTATTGCTGGCCGCGCCTAGCGTGAGATTTTTTATCGCTGGAAATTATCGTCCTGCTACCGCTGTATTAACGACGCATATTGCAATGGCGATAATTATTCCAGTGACAGCGGTGTTTTCCATTGAACATCGCTGGTTAACCTTGTTGATACGACCCTGTGGTCGTATCAGCATAATCCACCCCAATGTAAAGTATAGGTAAGTCAGCATTTTAGTAGACGTTAGGTTTTGGTGAAAAAACTAATGTCTGCTAAAATGCGTGGGCCTCCTTGTAAATATCGCGAAGTGCACATCAGTGATAATTTACAAGCAGTACTGCCCAGTGACGCCCACTTTGCATCTCATTAGAGATACAAAACAAGGCGTCAGGAAAACGGGTGCTAATATGCGCTAATGCATGTTAGCACCCACTTGTAAATAGTGCAATAGTTTTGTCTCCGCTTGTTTGGCGTTTAAAGCCAAAAAAGCAGAGATAAGGCCCTTCTTGATATGCCCCTAAGTTTGGAACTCAATTCCCAGGGTGAGGAGAGAGCTTGCTCCCAAGGCTGACATCCACTGCCTTGCTTACTCTAGTCTTTATAACAAAGTACTGCACGAGGAAGAAGTGGATGAGACTGGTTTGTCGTGGTGCACCTTGCACACCATTCTCTGTGGTGCCACAAGGTGGTACTAGATGGATCTGCCCTCAGGTAGGTCAATTTAGATTACTACAGCAGAAACATATTTACAAATTTCAAAGGGGAGGCTGATGCTGGTTGCATTGAAAAGGAATGTGGGTTGGGTCAAGCATAACATAGATCATAAAATATCCAATCCAGATGTGCTCCTGGGGATACAGCCTTAGCACAGTGCGCGGTGAAAAGGGGGGCCTGCATGCATGCTAGCACTCCTTTCTATTCTGTAAAAACATTCATAAGTACATACATACATATTACCCTTTAGAACTGGGAGATGCCAGGTCTAACAATACCCTTAGGCATTCGTATATCAGAATGGAGTATTGTAGTGAATAGAAGGGCTTTCTCCTAGAAGAGGAAGAACAGTGGATGCCAGGAATATGCTTTAAATTGAATAGCTCAAGTCCTGGCAGACTAGCGTCCCTGTAAAGTATACACATCGGTTGGGTGTATACAACAGTTGCAGAAGCCGAAGAGATTTATGCCTCTGCCAGTGCAGTCAGTGGTACCCCAAGGACCAAAAATCCGTTCACAGAGCAGCCAAAAATCTATACCCCATCAAGAACATTGAGCAAGGGTCTCAGTCCAATGAAAGATAAGACCTCAGTCTGGTGATGTATGGATGCCCAATTTGGTATGGTTTCGCCTGGCACCACCACTATTCTGACCTTGGTGCCATGGTTCGTGTGAAGACTAGACTACTTCAATTCACTTTAACAAATGGAAATTACTCCAGACTAAATTCTGTTTAATAGTTTTTTGTTTAATTTTGTCCTTCGAGGCGAGGGGAAACTATAAGCAGATTAGTTTTATTATGCTAGTTGATAGGATGGGAGTCACAGAGAGTGAAACGAAGTGAGTCCAGTGAGTGAGTCCAGTGGCAGAGTGCAATGAGATGGAGGACTCACACCAATGAGGTGGAATTCTCAAAATGGGAGGTCTCATTCCAGAGGGACGGTAGAAACCTTGCACAGAGATATTAGTCCTATGAAGTTGAGGTCTCAATCAAGTTAAATTAGATTGTTGATAGTCATGGTGGAAGTCTCAGTTAAGTTTTTTGGTGGTCTCAGTTTAGTTAAGTAGCAGCCTTATCTCAGGGAGGAGGGGTATTTCAATTCAATTACGCCAGCGGTTCAGTACGTTCAGTCCAATTAGAAGGTAGTTTCAGTCAAGTGAGGTAGGGTATCCATCTACTGAGGTGGAGGACCTCAGTCCAATGAGGGGAACATTTTGACCCAATCATTTGAGGGTCTCAGGCTAACAGAAAGGAGTCTAAGACCAGTGAAACAAGATTGCAGCTGAGTAAAGAGGTCTTAGATTATTAAGGTAGGCATTTTAGGAGGCTAGTGACATACTACTATCAGTCAAATGAGGTGGATGTCTCACAGGAGACAGGAGGTGTATCAGTCTATTTAGGAAGGCTGCTCGCTGTGGCGATGACAGAGTGTCTGACCAATGCGAGCAAGTCTTTTGTAGTAAAATTGTGTTTTATCCCAATGGCCTGAGAGTCTTGGTTCACATAGTTGGGGGCTCACAAGTGACGTACGATGCCAATACCGTGAGTAAAGGAGGCTTTGTGTGTAATCTTGGGGATTATATGAAGTGAGGTTAGGGTCTCATAATAGTAAGTTTGAAGTCTAACTCCAGTGATATTAGGTTGTCATTTCAAATCGGTGGGGTGTCTTAATCAGATGAGGTGAGGAGAGGGTCTCCGTTCACTTAGGTGGATGTCTCAGACTACTGAAGTGCTGCTCCCAGTGGAATGGGTCTGATTTGGAACTCGTTAGCTTGTTCTCAGAGCAGTACTGAACCCCTGCCACTTCAAAGAACAACTAAGGACAGAAGTCTTTCGACTGACATTCAATTTAACGCTGGCTAGGACATTGCCAGCAGTGGAGGAATACTGGTCAGGGTACCAAACCTCACATGTTACTGGACTCTACCTTCTCTCCCCGCCTTCCGCTTTTGCACTTTGCCGTGTTTTATTTCACCATCAAATACTTAACATGAGGGCATGGCGACAAGACGGTTCTACTTAACAAATGAATTGATAAATAAATAAATGACACCTAGTGCTTGTGCTACACTTATTTGTTTCGTGTTTGATGGGTGCATCAGTGCTGCTTCCTCTGGTCTACTTGTTACGGTGCAACTGATACTTGGTTGCCGGCCATGCTGTTTTAGTGCTGTGTGCGAGTGAAGCTTGGGGTGATGGTGCACAGGCCTGCTGCACTATTTTTGTTAAATGGAAATTAACACTTCTGTTACTAATGTTGATCAATAATATCCGAATACTTGCAGAACCGCACAATTGTTTATAGTATGGAAGGTTTGCGAAGTAAGAGCTCCTGTAGTTTAAAAGAAAATTAAGAAAGGGAGTCAGCAATAGAACCATTTGCAGCACACAAACACTTTGCCTACAGTCATGAGGGGCAATGGGAGAGACTGGCACCGGTCAACAGCTGCTCCCAGTTCTGACACCCATCCAGTCTGCAAGTATGGAGAAAGTGCACCCCTGCATTAGAACCCGCGTCTGCAGTGTGGCCACACCCTCCCTTGCTCTCATGATTCATTGGCCGGAAGTGTACGGCCTGGGCTTCCAGCTCCTTGTCTCGCAAGTGCAAGGCTGGGAGCAGATGGCCAAAAGGAGATTGCGCAAGCAAAGCTCACTTCCATGGTTGCGAGGGCAATGGGCTGTTTATGCCCACATCGGATTGGCTGTTCCAGCTAGGCTATCGCAGCACCAAAACTGGGACTGCTGTGACGCTTACAAGAATTGCTTCCATAATTATAGGTTCATTTTGCGCGCCAGGGGGTTTGATAACCCATTCTCGGTGGGCTCCGTTTGTCTGTTCTTGTGAGCAGCGAGGGGCCAGAAAAGGACCATGTCATATGCCAGGGCTCATGTTTCAGTGATTGCTATTTTTGCTCAGATTAAAGGGGAGCGTAATGCGGGTTGCAGCTTCTGGTAAGAAAGGCCTTACCGGACGGGCAAGGTTGGGTTCTGGTTGGGGAATCACAGGAGGCCCCTCAATACTGTGAACCAGGCAGGTAGGAAAGCTTTGAGGGAATGAATACTCCAGCGATTTGCATGGCTGGACCAGGAGTTCCCAGGCGCTTTCATTGCATGGTCACACATGGTACCTCTCCGCTAGTGGGCGCCTGGCATTAGGTCAAAGGTCATTAATGTTTCTGTCGGGCAGCTCAACAAGGAATTGTCCAAGTTGCGTCCTGGCCTTGGACGTTTGAAAAACATTCTGCTCAAGCTGATTAGGGGTGACCGCATGTTTCACAGTCACAGTGTCCACTTGTCAGATGCACGCAGGGATCTATTTGTTGAGGGTATATGGGCCTTCGCACAATCTCTTTTTTATTGTGGGGAGGGCGAAGGACCTCAGTGCCCTGGTCGGCCTTGTGGCAGTGGAGTGCCAGACAGCAAATAATCTCAGGAATGAACACACTCTCCCAAAAAACATTTAATTAGGCAACAATGGGCGAGGCAAGTAGCAGTCCCTATTCTGCAAAATTCGGACACACCAGCCCCGGGGGCATAGGTTGCACTTTACCAGCAGAACCCTGGAGGCTGTAGCCCCTGGTCTTGCAACTTGTGACCCTGGCGGCGGTATGGTGCTGGAGGGATGGGCCAGGAGCAGGGCGGCAAGCAAACCGAGGGCTGGGACTGACCCATAGGATGTAGGTGGTTCCACCTGTGTGGTTCAAGTAGATAAGGGGAATGTAGTCCTCAGTGCTGCAGCATTCATTCTTTTAGGACTCACATTTAATCTTTGTAACTATGGTTCTTGTAAAATATTGCACTCCTGAACACATCAGAAGTGTGGCTCACTGGTTAGAGGAGGCAGACCTGGAAGCAGAGGTCAGCCCTGGACCAGGGTTCAATTCCCGGTTGAGCGGGGTCTTGAGTCCTAAAATGTCCATGGACTTGACAATTCTCGTTCTGGTGCCTACTAGATTCACGGGTTCACACTCTGCGACTCTGGGCAATAGCTTGCTTAATCTCCACAACGGCCCCTCGTGGCGGGATGCCTGGCTTTCACTTTGGGGATACCCTGCCAGGGTTATCTCACAGGGTATTACCAGGACGGGTTCCCTAAGCAAGCGCTTAGAAACCGCTTGGTGATTTGCGCTATATAAATTCCTGTACATTTACATTGTTTTGATAATGTACTTTGTGTAATATGCTTCGGCATTCATGCTTGTGATTATGTACATGGATATGCTTCACTGAGGTGAAAAGTTGTGTTTGTGGTTTCCTCTAAATAAACATATCCCATTATCCAAAGCAATACTTGTTTTGTCATTGACTCGGTTGAGTTTGGGAGGGGACGTGGTCCAATCTGGGGGTATACGGATCCTAAAGTTCTCACTGGTCGAGACTTGCTTGTCCCACCTACCACTATTCTACACATCACTCCTCCTTTCCCCCGTGCTGTTCCAGCTGGTAGATTCCCAGTTACCTACTTGTGATCACGGGAGGGTGCTGTCTTCTCATCCAAAATGTCTTGCTCCAGGATGTCCTAGTCAAGAACATGATGAAGGAGGAAATAATCAGGAGGAGGCAGGGCAGCACTTAAAAAAAAATCTAAGCCTTACGTAGCCTAGTAAAACTCAGAAGCAGGGGCGGCTCTAGGTTCATGGTGGCCCTGGGAAGGGAGAGTAGGTAGCGGGCCCCGGAAGAGGGGGTCAGGGCGGAGCGGAGTGCGGAGGCCAGTGAAGAGGTGGGGTCAGTGTGTTTGGCAGTGGAATAGAGCCAGAGGCAACAAAATCCCTGCCAGGGGCCGCCACACAAAAAGGTATCCATCCTCAGAGGATTATTATATTAAGGATATATATTGATGTGGTGGCCCCTGGGGTTTGGTGGCCCTGTGAAGGTGCACAGCTTGCACATGCCTAAGGCCGCCCCTGTCAGAAGACAAAGGATGAATATTTCTGATTTCTCCTGAATACGAGCCAGTGATGCTTTACACAGTGCATATTGATCTGTGTGTTACAGGCGTTTACCCTGCTGCTACCTTTTCCTCGGCTTGCGCTGCCCAAACGCATTACTGTCTATATGGCAGTGTGGCATGCACTTCTCTGGTAATGATATACATTATGGGGCAGATTTATGTTGCCTGACGCATCTCTGCAAATCGGCAGAGATGCGCCAGGAAAGATACGGCACGCACGTCTATCCTTGCGCCACCCATGATGCGCCGCATTTACAATGCGGCGCACCATGGAGCAGGAATAAACAGATGCGTGTCGCATCTAGGGTGTGAAGTTGGCGCAGTGCTGAAGGTGTGTTGTGTGCGGCACGCAACTCCAGCACTATTCCAACTTGCCCTATCTCTAAGCAGGTGCAGGGTTTTGACGCATCAGCGTTGGGAAAGTGACTCAGTGAAATCTTCTATATATATCTTCTATATTTCACTGAGTCACTGAGTCACTTTTCAGGGGCGTTCCTGCGACGGACCTCCCCCCCCCCCCCCCCCCCCCCCCTGCGTGGAAACACCCACATGAAACCTGAAGCAGGTTTCACGAGGCGCAGGGCCTTACACCGTGACGCATCTCCATAGATGCGTCACGATATAAGTATGTCTCAACGTGGCGCAGGGTTTACGCCGCCGCTGCGCCACAGAAGTGACGCAACGGCGGCATAAAAGTGCTGCAAGTCCGACATAAATCTGCCCCTTTGTGTGCACATCTAGAGGATTTTTCCCAAGTGATGTATATGTTTGAAAGGAGCCTGCAGTCTACAGTTCACGAGGAGTTTCTCTATCACTGTGAGTAAGATTCGGTTGAATCTACGTGCAGTCCTTGTAGGGCGCTTCTCTGGTTGCACCCGCCATGAAGAGGGCCCCATCTGTCTTTCGATGGTTGAGACACCTTTGCTTCTGTTCCCTGTCCTCATGCTGCTGTGATTCTTGATGCATCAGGAGTCCCCAAAGGGCTCTAAAACACATCTCAGCATTACCGCTCACCATTAAAAAAACATTAACACGCGCTTAAACTCCTTATTGTTTCTTGTGAATAATTAAATGCATTTTATAAGTTAATCAAAGATAACTATGAATACATGAATTGCTCCCCTCTCTCATATATGGCTATGAAAGCACTCCCTACAGCTTACACGCAGACTGTATTCTGTGTGGCTAGCTTCCACTGCTGAGGGTGGTGGTCTGGAACAACCCTCGAGCTAACTAAAGATCCTATATAAAAACTCAGCTCAATAGCCACCTAACCCAAGAGCAGTCTTCAGACAGCCCGAAATAATGCCCACTAATGACAGTCATGAAGTCAGCCTCAGAGAGTCTTGGAGTGTGCATAACCTGTGTAATTCCGTGTAGCGGAATCACGTGTAATAGACTAAGAATTCAGCAAGATCACGCTTGAATTACGCAAGAAGAGTGATTTTGCATTCAATGCTATTTCTTAGCTCAAAAATGCCCCCTTGCATCTAAAATTGACGCAGGGATGCATTTTGCACTAAGAAATAGCACTAAATACAACAGAACTTAAATAGCGAGTGCAAGCATCTGCTCACTAAATGCCTCTTGGGGTAGGATTTTACCCCAACTTACTACCACCATTTTGCGCTATTTTCATAGCCCAAAATGGACCCTTCCATCCTAAATGGACATAAGGATGCATTTTGCACTAAGCAACAGTGCTAAATGCAACAGAACACGAACAGCGAGCATGCTAAATGTGCTCTCACAGTAGGATTTTTACCCTCAAGCTACTCTTAGTTACGTAAGTAGGCATAATCGCATAATTATTAGCAATTTCACGTCAAAGAGTAACCCGGAATTACTATATTTACTCCAATCACTCCAGCGTAAATGAAAATCTTTCCACGCCTAACAGAGACCTTATTTGACATCAATTCAACCATCCCCCAGAAGAACTTTGTTATCATGATGTAAAAATGGGCATTTGACATTAGGAGAAATGTCCTACATGAAGTATGAGCACTTCACTGTAATTAGAGCATTTGGGGTTTCATTTTTACATCTCTGACTGATGAGTAATGATCTGTTTGTAGTCTGGGTGACAAGACTGACCAGAACCCTCGTACTCCTTCTTGGTTTCTTCCTCTTGCTATTTCACACTTTTATAAAATTCTGGAGTTATACTTGTAGCCACCCCCAATCATTTTTCATTCCTGATCTTGAACCTACCTGCTTCCAATTTCGTGTTGACCTTCAACCACTGTTCGTTTTTCAGCTGCTTGTTCCAGACCGACAATCACTTTACACTAGGATTCAGCACTTTGCCTTTTTATCTCTGATGATGAGTGTATCTGCTCCTTTCGTCCGTCCAGACGCTCTGACTCCTCTCTGTGCAAGATCTCCCCTAACACTCCACCTCCTGACTGTTATGGAGGGCTTGAAGCTCCCCAGCGGTCTCTCCTCTCCTTAGTCTTCATGTCACTGAGGGAAGCTGTGCAATTGGGCCATCTCCATGTCACTGCTCGGTCTACCCGGGCTCTTCTCCTTCCACAGACAAGCTTCTCCTTCTCAGCAGTTTCACCAGTATCCTACCATCTCAATGGTCTGACCTGCCCATACTCCACCTCAGCTTAAGTGGCTCCCTCTGCTTAGGCGAGTTCTCCTTTTAGCACAGATTGTGTTTCAGAAGAACTAGATTCTCCAGATTTGGACTGGATTACCAGATTATACAGATTAAGGGCCTCATTAGGATCGCGGACGGACTTGCGTCTATCGGCGACCCCAGAGCAGGAGGGAACCTCCGCATGACATGCGGAGTTCCCTCCTGTGCAATTAGGATGTGACCGCCACCCTGGCGGTCACATCCTCTATTTTTAACATTGCGGCGGGTGGAGCTTCAAGCTGCACCCGCGGCAATGTTAAAAATGCAGGTGTTGTATTTGTATGCAGAAAGAGGCAGGAACCGCGCGGTGCCTGCCGCTTTCCGCATACAAATGCAGGGGGGTACCATAGGTACCCCCCATGTGCACCCCCCACACACCCCTTCATCCTAGGGGCCCGCAACGGGACCCAGCAGTGAAGTTACGCATGCTTTTCCACGGCGGAAAAGCCGCAGCGGAAAAGCATGTTTACAAGCACATCCTAATCTGGCTGACGGTGTCTGAGAGACACCGTCACCATATTAGTGCTTTTCCGCCGCGGTTGTAAGCCAACCGCGGAGGAAAAGCTGCGGACGGAAACCAGGACCCACCAGCCATCCTAATGTGGCGGTGGGTCTTTGGTCACTCCCTGCAGTTTTTCCGCATCCTCTGGGCTGGCGGTGGCTTCCGCCGGCCCTGAGGATGCGGAAAAACCGCAATCCTAATGAGCCCCTTAATATTTATAGTTGTACTCTAATGTTACTCTACTTTGCCAGAGGTTTCTGACACCTTTTTCTTTGTAAATATCCATTAATATTACTTATTCATGTGCATCATACCTGTATGCATAATCACTACCCGTGCTTTCTAGATTTCAATATACCACTAGTTACACTTTTTCATCATTGTGTACCTCCCATCCAGTGCTTAATTTGTAAACAACATAAGTGCCTGGCCCCTCCTCAGGAGACACTGCAGTTTGCACCATACAGTACCACTGTACTTACACAACTGCTAACCATCACATTGCTACAAGTGTGACAGTTCAGACTGTTCGAGACTGCCAAAGCTTTAAGAATGGCTTGGATTGCAGTTATTAGTTGTTTTTAACATATATCGAATTAACAAACAACTGTTTTACTGCTCATCTTTAAATTACACAAACAGCGCTACCACCTGGCAGCTATCAATGACATGTTAACCCTCCAATTGCTTTGTTTGCACGTACATCATCTTGGTTTAGAAGGGAATTCCATATTTGAAACCTTACCTATAGTTGTTAAATGTTCTGGCCACAATGTGCTAGATAGTTTTCAAGGACTGATCAAACAACTTTAGTTGGAGCAATTCAAACAGCAATACGCTGTAATTCACTGCCAATAATTCTATACAAGACAAAAGCAACCTCATGGCAGTGTTTACTCATACAGTGCAGCACTCTGCATCTTCACAGAACAGCTTGCTCATGGTCCATAGCTAGTTAGGTGTTTCAATAAGTGAGAAACTCATGGCTGTCAAGCACCTTTCACTCAATTCAAAGGGTTAGGTTATCCAGAGATTCTGCCATAAAACTAAGTGGCACAATGACCCCGCATGTTCTCCAGTACGCAGTGTATGAGTAAATAGGAACCTGGCTAACAAGATCAAGAACACTCAAAGGACCATAAGAATGGAGTTACTGTCCCCAAGCAAATTTCAAGAAATATCCTATGTTAGAACCGGGATTCCGTAGTAGGCTGAGGTAGGTACCTTAGGCCAAGTAAGGACCCTCGCTTCCACGTCAGGGAAAGGAAGGACACCTTCTCAGATAACCCCTGCTCACACCCTTGGTAGCTTGGCACGAGCAGCCAGGCTTATCTTCAGGTCAAATGTGTAAAGTATTTGCAACCACGCTCCCAGTGACCCAATGGTGGCACCACAAAAGGACTTCACACAAGTTTCATATAAAAACAAGTATAAGTTTATATAAAAAGATACACGATGAGACCTCACGATAAAAATCCACGATATGCAAATTTGTAATATACCTCCTGGCCAGTTATTAGGTGAGCCAGCTCTTGTAAGTTCTGGCGATATTAATGAGCAATTCTAGGTGATCCTATGCAGTCGTAAAACAAGGCTATGGAGTGTGTATCGCTAGAATCAGGCACTTAGCAATGTACAAATAATGCAGTTCATGACGCAAACTAATGCCTTGCCTAATACAACCATCAGGCAGTTTGTTATGCAGAAATAATGCAATGCGTAATGCAACAATCAGGTAGTTTTTTCTGCAAACTAATGCAATGCGTAATACAACAATCAGGTAGTTTGTTCTGCAGAAATAATGCAATGCGTAATGCAACAATCAGGTAGTTCATTCTGCAGAAATAATGCAATGCGTAATACAAAAATCAGGTAGTTCGTAATGCGGAATACACTCCAGCATCGATCACGGTGCTTCAGACGGTCTCTCCGCCCCTCTTAGTGACTCGCGGTCAGTTTCCGTCAACATATGCCCCCAACACAGATCTGGTGTAACCAACAGTGCAGCTCCACGTTCCGGCCCGGTACTGCCACTCCTTGGCACGTACGGGCCGAGACACAAGCTGGGACAGAGGCTTGTGCTACCAGAAGGGGAGAGGCCGGGAGCGTCTCTCTCCAAGCCTGCAATCCACCCCAGGCATGACACACGTTACCTGGGAGGTGCGGCTTCGTTCTCCACTCCACCTCTCGTGACTTGGGCCTCCGATGCTACTGGGTTGATTCCAGGCCGATGACGATAACGAAGATCTCAGGTTGCAACAGGGCCCACACACACATCGTCGCTGAGACTCCCTTGAGACTCGGGTGTGCATGGTCACAGGGCAATCTTCACGAAGGTCTCAGGCTGCATGAAGCACATGCATACAGCGTCGCCGAGATTAACTTGGACTCCTGGAGCTCCCAATCACAGGGCAATCCTTCTGAGGGTCTCAGGCTGCCAACAGCACACGCACACAGCGTCGCTGAGACACACTTGAATTTATGGCGCCCGCAATCATAGGGCAATTCTTCCGAGGGTCTCAAGCTGCAAAAGCACACGCACACAGCATCGCTAAGACACACTTGAACTTCTGGTGCCCATGATCACATGGCAATTCTTTCGAGGGTCTCAGGCTGTAAAAAGCACGCACACACAGCGTCACTGAGACACTTCTGGAAACTTTTGTGTTCTTAAGTTTTCACAACAGGGAGCCAGCTCACCTCGGGCCCTTGGGGTTAAGTTGCTTCAGGACACAGCACAGCAAAGTCCTTTCAAGCAGGGGGACACAGAACATAGCAAAGTCCCTTTAGCCTCTTCCTTGGTTAAAACAAAAAACTGCAGGCCAGCCCCAGAACACACAGCAAGGGTAAGTCCTTTTCTTCAGTCTCTTCAGCTGTTTCGTCCTTGGCAGAGGTTCCTCTTGACCACAAAATAGTTTTCAAGCCTTTACAATCTTGATCATTCCAATTCCAACGTTCAGGGGTTTCAGCTCTCATAGTTATACCCCTAAATGTCTTTGAAGTCTTTGTGTTCAGGGGGGGCACTGACCCCTGTCCATACCAGTTCTGGGTGTCTCCCTGCCATTGACACCTTCTTCCTTTGATAGTGGGGGTCGGGATCCTTAATTACTCAACAGGGGATAGTGTTGTGGCTGCAGCCCAAGCCTCTTCTCCTCTGGGGGCTACTCCTTCCCCTACACTCCAGATGCAGGTCAGCCTGTTGCTGTCTCACCTCCTCCCCTGGGTCAAGACATTCAGCAGAGCCTATCACTTTCAGATCCAGACAGTCAATCCACAACCAGGCAGAGACACACTGAAATGTTAGAGCACAAAAACCCAGCCACTTCCAAAAGAGTGTTTTTTAAACACACAATGCAAAAACCACATTCACAAACAGATGTGTTATTGAATTGTGAGTTCAGGCTTACTAAACTTCACCTCTCCATCTTAAGCCTTTGGGAAGATAGGCTGGACACATATTACACAGCCTCCCCCATTCTATCCTGAGGGCAAGATGGCCTTTCAACAGTGAAAAAAGAAATGGAGGTTATTTCACTGTCAGGACATGGTACACACCTCAGTACATGTCCTACCTTTCACATACACTGCACCCTGTCCAGGGGGTACCTTGGACCTACCATAGGGGTGTCTGATGTGCATAGAAAGGGAAGGGTAAGGTCTGGCAAGTGGGTGCACTTGTCAGAACAATATGGCAGTTTACCAAACTGCTCGCAGGCACTGAGTTCTCTCTTTAAGGCAAGTTACTTGTGTGGGTGGCACAATTAGTGCTGCAGGCCCAGAAGTAGCATTTGCATTTCTAGACCTGACACACATAGTGCACTTTACTAGGGACTCTACTAGTAAGGCAAACATACCAATCATGGACAACCAATTACCATTACACTTGACACAGGGAGCACTTGCACTTTGACACTGATCAGCAGTGGCAAAGTGCCCTAAGCATCTAAGCCAGTCAAACGAAATCCATCACAGCATCAAAAATCTAGGAGGTAGAGGCAAAAAGTCAAGGGGAATTATGCCAAGAAATGCCAGGTCTAACAAGGATCATGGAGGTGTTAAAGAAGGTAGGGCTGAAGGAGGAGCCTTGGGCCACACCACAGATTTTGCACTTGGGTATGGAGGTGAAGGGCAGTAGGCAGAATCTCTATGAGCATCCTGTGAGGAAGGTGGTGAATCACTTGGGGGCGTTCCCTTGGATGCCGATGTAAATGTGGGTGTACTTGTAAAGCGCACTGTGACTCCAAGGAGTATCCTGGCGCTGAAGACCGCTGGGGAACCCGTCCTGGTTTTCCCTGTGAGATGGTCCCTTTCTGGGTATCTCCAAGGTGAAACCAGGCTCTCCCGGGGGGCCGTTGTAGAGATGAGGCAAGCTTAATGCCCAGAGTTGCCGAGTGTGTTCCCTGGTTAGAGTAGGCACCGAGGTGAGAATTATCGAGTCCGTTTGACCCTGGTCCACGACCGTGCCGTGTCGGGGATTGAACCCTGGTAAGGGGTCGTTCTCTGCTTACGGGTCTGCCGCCTCTAACCAGTGAGCCACACCACTCCACTGTGTGGTGGAGTGTGGTGATGAGGGTGTGGTGGGATACGGTGTGGAAGGTCGCTGAGAGGTCAAGGAGAATCAGGGCTGCCATCTCACCTCAATCGAGTAGAGATCTGATGGCGTCAGTTGCAGCTATCAGGGTGGTCTCAGTGTTGTGGTTGGAGTGGAAGCTGGATTGGGAGGTGTACAGCAGGTTGTTTTCTTCCTGGTGTTTGATAAGCCGGCGATTAATGGCTTTCTCCATGACCTTAGCTGGGAAGGGGAGCAGGGAGATAGGGTGGTAATTCTTTAGTTTGCAGGCATTGGCAGAGGGTTTCTTCAGGAGCAGTTTTACCTTTGCATTCTTCCATGTGGAGGGAACGGTAGTTGTGGTGATAGATACAATGGATGATGTTTGTGAGGTCACTGCCAATTTCCTTCTGTCCTAGGTTGAAGATGTGGTGGGGGCATAAGTCTGTCGGAGTTCCGGAGTGAATTGAGTTCATGATGGCTGTGGTGTCCTGTGTTGTGAGCTGTTTCTATTCAGTGAGCAGGTGGCAGTGGGTAGCTTTGCATGATGTAAGGAGGTGATTGAAGTTGGTTGGTTGAGGGTCGAAGTTTCTGTAGATGTCTGCTATCTTGTTGTGTAAGTAGTCTGCCAGCATGTCGCAGAGGGCCTGGGAAGGGTGGATCGTGTTCTTGTGGGCAGATGGGCAGGAGAACTCCCTGATGATGCGGAAGAATTCCTTAGTGTGGTTGGCGCTTGACTCAATGAGTTTGGTCAGAGCATCCTTCTTGGCCCTCCTGTGGTGGTGGTGGTATTTGCTGAGGGCTTACTTGAAGGTGGTGAGGTCTGTTGAGTTTCTGCTGAAACGCCATCATCTCTCCAAGTGCTTTCATTCAAGCTTCAGGGGTCGTAGTATGGGCGTGAACCAGCTGGAGTGCTTGCTGGAACTTTTGGTGCTGCCTTTCTCTCTGTGTCGGTGTAGATGGCAAAACATTGGCGAAGTTCTGGATGGCTAGCTCAGGGTGGGGTCTGGCTTGGTGGGATTGAGGGTTGTGGTCCATTGGGTCTCAGTGATTCTGCTCCATCTCCGAAGTGAAGGGATGGCGGTTAGGTGGTGGGTCCTGGTGAGCCTGTGATGGTGTAGTGGACAATGCTGTGGGTAGTCCAGGTTAGCTCAGTTACAGGTAAGAACTTGATCAGATTGATGGCTGTGAAGATGGGGCCAATGTTATGTGTAGAGCTGGTGATTAGCTGTGTGAGGCCGATGTTGCTCATGTTCTCCAGGTGATTGGCAGAATTGGTGTTGTTGGGGTCTTCATGGTGGAAATTGAGGTAGCAGGGGAAATTTAGTGTTTGCAGTCGATAGCCGGGGTAGATGAAGTCGGAGGTGGCGCTGCAGAAGCCGTGGTCTGTAGGTGAATGTTCCTCTTATGGTTGTTTTTCCAGATGTTCGGATTTCGAATTTAAGGTGTTTATAAGATGTCATCTTTGGTGGTGGTGCATTGGAGAGAGTCCTTGTGGATGATGTTAATGCCTCCCCATTCTTGTTGGTGTGGTCTCTGAATATCATCATGTAGCTGTGTGGCGCTCCGGTGGCGATGTCGGGGGGTTGATGACAGGGTGAGCCAGGTTATATGTTATATGTTATGTTATTGCAAATTTATAACGCGCACCGATACTCACGAGTGTCCTGGTGCGGGAATTGACACTGATCGGAAGCGAAAAGTACATTAGATGAGCTGACTACAAAGATGTGTTTTCAAATGCTTTTTAAAGAGTTGAAACTCTTGGATGAGTTGCAGATCAGGGGGAAGCAAGTTCCAGGCAACATCGGCTTTGACCGAAAGTGACTGGCCACCCAAGCGAACTCTGCAGAAGCGTGGGATAATCATCCGGCAGAATGAAGCAGATCGCAGAGGACGGTTCGGCACATAAAAGGCGAACCTCTTCCAGAGATAGGAGGGACCTGAGCCATGAAGGGCCCGGTGAGCCAGGGTATTGCTTTAAACTGCACTCGCTGGGCGACCGGCAGCCAATGCAGTTCACGTAGGTACTGTCGGGTGCTGGATCTCCTCGGAGCGTTAAAGAGGAGTCTTGCCGCTGCATTCTGAATGATTTGTAATTTCCGCAGAAGATAGCCGGGCAGACCTATAAATAAAGCTTTGGCATAGTCCAGCCTCGATAGGATCAAGGCGCGAGCGATCGTCTCTTTGGTCACCCGCGGAAGCAGAGGAAAGATTTTCCTGAGTGCCTTGAGGGTGCCAAAACAGACTCCCTTCAGTTTTTTTACATGGTCAGCAAACCGTAAATCCTCGCTGAACCAAATCCTCAGTTTTTTGGCAGGTCCTTCCACGAGCCATAGGTGATGTCTAAAATCCGGTGGAAACTGACCATACAGGAGGACCTCAGATTTATCTTCATTACATTTGAGAGAGGCTTGGGCTAGCCACCGGAATACAGACGTTAGACACTTCTGGGCAGCAACAGTGGGCAGGTCCAAGCCCCTCCAAGTGAATAGCAGCTGCGTATTATCAGCATACGCTATCACTTTTGCTCCCAGAGACTCAGCCAGGTAGACCAGCGGTGTAAGATATATGTTGAAAAGCAGGGGACTTAATGTATAACCCTGTGGAACCCCTGTAGCAAGGTTCCTGCCAGAGGAAGCACATGGGCCCATGCAGACCTGCTGCGAATGAGAGTCCAAAAAGGATTTCACCCATTCCCAGACCAGGCCCGAAATCCCAATCGCCGATAACCTGGCCAAGAGCAGCTGGTGGGGCACTGTGTCGAAGGCGGCAGAGAGGACAAGCAAAATCAGGGCTGCCCTGCCGCCCCCATCCAGACACTCTCTGATGGCCTCCGACATTTCTACCAGGGCCGTCTCCGTGCTGTAGGCAGACCGAAATCCGGACTGAGCGGAATGCAAAGCGCCGGATGTCTCCACAAACGTCTTCAGCTGCCGAAAGGCAGCCTTCTCACAGATTTTGCCAAAGCAGGTAACAACGAAATAGGTCGGTAGTTGGCAAGAACTAGAGGGTCAAGAGAGGGTTTCTTCAGAAGAGGGAGCAGTTTTGCATGTTTCCATCGGATCGGCACCTCAGCCGTCTGAAGAAACTGATTGACAATATCAGCTACAACTGGACACACCTCTTTGGCTACGCCGGCTAAAACTCGGGCCGGACAAGGGTCCGAAGGAGATCGAGACTTAAGAGAGCCAAGGATGGCTAAAATGTCGGCCTCACCAACCGGCAGAAATGAAGTAAGCCTAGCGGAGACCGCACACGGAAATTGGGGGAGCCCCTAGGAAGTGGTCTCCTCCTGACTAAGATGAGAACCTACACTATCCTGGATTTTTTGTATCTTGTCCACAAAGAAGGTGGAAAGGTCCTCACACCATTGATGGGACACCGGTAATGATCTCTGTTCAGCACAAGGAGATAAAAAGCGCTGGACAATAGCAAAGATCTCCTTGCTATTGTTCCTAACATGTGCAATTCTCTCAGCAAAGTAGTCACTTTCAGCTTGCCTAATGGCCGTGTAGTACTCCCTCTGTGCTAAGCGCAAGGTCTTTTTAGCCGACAAGCAGTAGTCCAGGCACCAACAGTTCTTCAACTTCTTACACTCCAGTTTCATGCCCCTGAGCTTAGTGGAGTACCATGGCTGTGAGGGGAGAAAGCGCCGCTTACGAGAATTATTAGCTTTAGAGATGGCGCAGACCCCCTGGCTGATCCATTGATCAAAATTGCCCACCGCCCCCTCGAGATCCGTGGCAGGAGTGGGGCGGGACTGTTGTAAGGCTGTAGAGAGAGACAAGTGGTTAATCTTCCTGGCTAAAGGCTTGTGAGGTAAAAAGGGACTTCTGGAAGTCCTGCCTGCCGACCAAGAAAACCTAATAAGGTGATGGTCAGACCATGTAACTGGCTCAGGATCATTGACGTGGACAGGGAAGTTGGAGCAAACCAGGTCAATGAGGTGGCCACCCTTGTGGCATGGTAGCATCACGTGTTGTGTCAGCTGGGCAAGGCCTAGAGAATCCCGGAGAATCCTGACTTCGGAAGCGACCGGGTTATCCAGATGGATATTAAAATCCCCTAACAGGAGAAATTTGGGGTAGCGGAGGGCACGAGGAACAATAATATAATTGAGAGTCCTCAGGAAAGCTCCAGGTGGACTCGGTGGACGATAGACAAGAGTCCCCCCAGTGTGAAATGCGGGGAGAGGATAAAAGGGAAATCCAGTGCCTCCCCCCACCCAATCCCCAATTACTTTGCTTGTGAAAGACCAGGAGTCTCTAAATACCACCGCCACCCCCCCCTCCCGACACCCCGGTCACCCCCGGCAATTTTAAAGCCACGAGGAATAGAGAGTTCCACCACCGGAGCGCTGGACTCGTTAAGCCAGTTTTCCGTAATGAAAAGAGCATCCAGCTTCGAATCAGATAAAAGCTCAACAATGTCAGACGTATGTTTGACCATTGAGCGTGCTTTAATAAGAGCTGCCTGAATCCTAGGTTCGCCTGGCTCTAAGGGACACGGGTTAGGCAGGTGAATATGGAAACGAAATTTACAGGCCAGGCAGGACCAAGAAAGGTTATCAAGGACCCCCATTGCCGCCTCCCACGCAACATGGGCCCTTCAGCTTAAATAGGTCAGTACGTGAGTAGATTTTATTATGATTTACCTGATCTGGCAGGATTCGGCCAGCGTGGCTGGCGCTGGTCGCTTCCGGGGCACGGACAGGCGCAGACGGGCTTGCCTTAGGTGCGCCTTCGGCGCACCGGCGGCGCGCCCGCTGCACGCGTCCACTGGGCGTCCGGAAGAACATGAGCAATATATAGCCTAGCCCCTCCACCTAGACCGCAGCCTATGGTCCTGCCGGGCACAGGGACTGGCCAAAGATGGAGCCCTGCCCTCCATACAAACGGCAATGCAGCCGCGGTGGACTGGGGCAGGGAGAGCACACCTCGCAACAGGTAAGAATGGAGAATGTAAAATTGTATAGAAACAGCTATTAGAAATGGTAAAAAATTGATTTAAAAGCACAAGTAATACAATAGTGAAGACCAAGTGGCGATCAGGTAAGAGCAGAAGAGAACACAGTAATCTCTGTAATTACACCCAAAGTGCCTCGCAGTCTGCCCCCCAGCGCACAAGCGGAATCGTAGGAGCTGCCACCACCTACAGTGATGAATATCATGTATGGGATGAGGGTGGTTATGGTGTCATAAACCTCTGTGGAGTGTTTGCAGATGGACCGTATGCTGAGCAACATTCACTGGATCTGTTCTTTGGGGTCGTAGGTCAGCTGTACGGGACCGGCAGGTGTTTCTGTGTTGTAGTTAAAACAGCGTTGGTGGCAGTTGAAAGGTCCTTCTGCTGATTGTGGAAAGGAGATGCAGCCGTTGTTGTTATGACTTCTTGGTTCCAGGGCCATCAGCTTGGTTGTGCTGTACCAGTGGATGGTGGGGAGGCCATGGTTCCTGCCACTGGGCGTGTAAATTGGGAGTGGCAAAGGACATGTGCTCTCTCGCTTAAACATGGTAAAGTTGATGTCAGTAGAAGTGGCACATTTAATTTACTTAGAAGTACCTAGTAAACGGTACTACATGTACGCAGGGCCTGCATGTGAAAGGCTAAATGTGGGCTGCTGCACTAATTATGCCACCCACTTAAGTAGCTACTGCAGCCTGTAGTGCAGTTTTAAACTGCTATTTTGACCTGGCAAAATAACCCTTTTGCCAAGCCCCAACCTTTCTTTTTAATATGTATAGGTAAACACTAAGGAAGGACCTAATGGCTCACAGGGTGCAGTGCATGCTAACGGTAACATATGGACATGTTTACTTTTGCTTCACATGTCCTGACAGTGACAAATTCCTGAAGTTGTTTTTCACTGTAGCAAATCTAGCTCTTCCATGGACTAACAGAGGGTGGCATAAATACACTTAGTAAGTGATAACTTCAGTTTATGAACAGATAGATAAAAGCGTCTACATATTTGAACTATAATTTAAAATCCTCTTGAATCGTAAAGTTGGAGTTTAAGTTACTATTCTGGCAATGCCACTTTTAGAAAGTTGGAATTTTTCCACCTAAAGCAAATGTGCCCTTTTGCCATTGTCTGGGGTCGCATACATGTGACTGACCCTCGTGCGTTGTTTAGTGTAATCCTTCCACACATGGAGACAAAAGGACTTTCGGTGTGGGGCAGGAATGTATGACGTTTCAACGCATACTTTTACAACGCATACCTTTACAACACATTTTTTACAACACAACATCCATTACAACGCATTCCATTACAACACATGCCATTACAATTCATTTTTAAAAACTACCTTTACAACGCATTCCATTACAACGCATACTACCTTTACAACGCATACCATTACAACGCATACCATTACATTGCATGTATGGTAAGTATTGGATAGTGTAGGGGTAAAAATTACTATTCTAACTCCAGGGGGGTACAACAGTAGGGTAAGTGTTGGATAGTGTAGGGGTAAAAATTACTATTCTAACTCCAGGGGGTGCAACAGTAGGGTAAGTGTTGGATAGTGTAGGGGTAAAAATTACTATTCTAACTCCAAGGGGTGCAACAGTAGGGTAAGTGTTGGATAGTTTAAGGGTACTATGCGTTGTGATGGTATGCGTTGTAATGGTATGCGTTGTAATGACTGCGTTGTAATGACATGTGTTGTAGTGGTATGCGTTGTAGTGTCATGCGTTGTAATGGTTGCGTTGTAATGGCATGCGATGTAATGGATGTCTCGTTGTAAAAGTTTTGTTGTAATTGTAATGCGCTGTAAATGTTGTTTCCCGTGGGGCAGGGGCCGGGAGATCCTCTTCTGAGCAGGATACCCTGGGGGATGTGCCAAGCCCTTCTTGTGCTTTAAAGTTTAGCCTGAGGCCTTTCCTGACTTCTAAGAGCTGCCATCCTTATCACTGACAAATGCAGTTCACACCTAGATCTGCCTCTCTTTGACTTCCTATACAGATTGGAGTCAAACCCAGAAAAGAGGGAAGGCTAGACAAATGATGCATCCTCCTCCTACAGGCTGGCACAGGGTATAACAATGGCATCCATGGAACCTCTCATTAGAACACTCACGGACCTGAGGAAGATTCAAAACAAGGAATGTCCTGCTGTCTGAAGAAAGAAGACTGGACCTACCTGCCTTTAACTCAGAACTCCCAGAAGTGACTCCAAGGGTAATTTGTCTGACTTCTTGCTTGAGCTACTGGTACACAACAAACTTCCCTGCAACTGCCTAGCTGACCAGTAACACCTGGACCTACTTGATTCCTGCTGATGGCCTCTACTGTTGTGAGCCGAATCCTGAAGAGGTGCCCCACAGGTCCTGGACCCTACCTGGCATCAGAGTGTTCTACTCCTGCTTCAAATCTAAAAAAAATGAATTTCACATGAAAATCCAGAAGTTTGGGGCTCTTCTCAACCATCATCATGCTCCCTGTCTCACCATAGGTCACTGTGTCTCCTACCAACGTGAGGTTCCGACTGCGGCCTGCTCTTCGCATCAACCACAGATCAACCCCATCAACCGCCAATGCAAAGCTCAAGCAGCGACTATTCTTTGTTCTGACAACGACCTTCTCAAGGCACTCCTACAACACGAAGATCAAACAGAGGCTCCTCCTGGGGACTTGGACTTTGAGAAGGTAAACTCTTCACCGAAACCAACCTTGCCCTGTTTGTGATCCACTCCCCAGCGTGGTCAGCCGGAGCTTGTGACTTTGACCCAGTCCAACATGACCCAAAATACGTCAGTGGCATTTTGTGCTTCTTTGTGCTATTTTTAAAAATTCCTAAAGTTCTATATATTGGATTTTTGTCATTTTGGTATCATTTTTTTTTTATAGACTGTATTTTTCTAAATGTGTTGGGGATTTTACTTGTGTTTTGTTTTCACTTGCAGTTTAAGTATTGCATAAGCCTGACTGCTTTTGTGCCACGCTACCAGAGGGTTAAGCACAGGTTAATTTAGAGACTCGCCCCTCTCAACTAATAACCTAACTTCATAGACCGCCCTTGCCATATGGTTAATGTGAAGGAAGGGCAGTACATAGACAATCTTGTGGAAAGGGATGAGAGTCCACGCTACAGACTAAATGCGAAGGAAGTAAAGGACACGGACTATCATGTCGGAAGGGATGAGCGCCCATGCCACAGGGCAACTGTGAAAAAGGGGAAGATGAAGACAATCATGTGGGAACAGATGAAAATACTGGTGAAAGTCGATGCCACAGAATAGTGGTGAAGGACGAACAGGACAGAGGCAATCATATAGTAAGGGTGAAGATGCTGATAAGAGTCCATGCCGCAGAGAAGAGGCAAAGAAAGGGCAGGATAGAGACAATTGTGTTGGAAAGGAGGAAGGTGCTGATGAGAGAGAGTCCGTGGCAAAGAGTAACGGTGAAGGAAGGGCAGGAAACTGTCATGCTGTGAGGGATGAAGATGCTGATGAGGGTCCAAGCCACAGAGTAACGGGGAAGCAAGGGCAGGACGCAGACAATGATGTCTGAAGGGGGCGTCTATAAACAGATCTTCCATTTGAGGCCCATTATACAATATTGCGGCGGCGCGCGTGCTGCAGAGATCTCCACGGTGGCCTGGGCGGGCCCTGATTGGTGTTTTAGCCGGCTCTCCTCACTGTGCTACTTAATTAGCCATGCGCCGAGCGTGGCCGGAGATGTGCAATATCCCATTATATCCATGTATGTTTGGCTTTATAATAATGAGGCCCTTTTCTCTTCAGTGCTCCGGGATATTACTTCTGTTTAAGAGCTCGCGTGAGGAGAAGAACTCATTTTGACAGCACAAAATTGAAGCTCACGCAGAGAATCGCTTCGGGAAAATAAAATATCCATTCGCCCTTTCACTTCAGTCCCCTTTCGCTTTAACCACTTCTTTTCTCTCCCCTTCCTCTAGCTTCTCTTCTCTCGATCATTTGTTTCTCTTTATCTTTCTCAGCCTCCTTGGCTCTTTCACGGTCTGTGTGTATTTCCTCCACTCCCTCACACTCCTTTCACCGCTCTGCTCTTCCGCCACTAGTGGTGGACAGACAGAGGAAGAGAAGGAATTATCCTTTCCTTCTTTCCCCTTGCCCTGTCCCTCTATTTTCCCGTCTGCCTCTGATGTTTTCCTGCCCCATAAACCCCTTATCCCGCCTCCCAAATCAGAGAAATGACCAGCAACCTACGGCTGACACTACAGCATGTAAATCGGCCCTGGGCAGAGGAAAGACAGCATTCCCCAGCCCCCACTCACCACCCCCCCCCTCCCCCCCCATGCCAGCATGAACATGTCCTTTCTCCCTGAAACATACTGTTCTGTCCAGAGGTTTGAGGGACAGGGCTAGAAGGCGAGAGTGCGCCCGACGTCACCTCTTCCCCTAAAGGGTCCTTCAGTGAGTTATAACAAGCATTTGCAATGCAATAGGTCTCGCATTAAGAAAGTTTGAGCTATTGGTATTGTAAATGTCAAATATTTTATTTATGTGTTGGTTTTGAAAATATCGAAATTATTAGCTTTGTCAAATACAATGCCAATAGTTATAACTTTTGCAAATGTGACACCTATAGCATTTGTTATGTTGTATTTACGTGACTTACATGTATTGCTATTACAATTACCAATTGTTTTTTTTCATAATTAATACTTAAATAAATGTTATTGTCATTTATAATGCAATAGCTTAAACTTTTGTAAATACCTTTTGGGAAGATTATGTTCAGTGTATTTTATTGTGACGAAAATCCAAGAACAGAAGTGAAATATTAACATCTTTTTTTGACATTTGTAATAAAGCTTGAAACATTGAGAGAACATATTTGAACCAGTGATGCTGTGGCAGAGCTGGGTGATGCTGTGGTGGTGCTGAGTGGTGCTGAGTGATAATGTGGTGGTGCTGAGTGATAATGTGGTGGTGCTGAGTGATAATGTGGTGGTGCTGATTGATAATGTGGTGGTGCTGAGTGATGCTGTGGTGGTGCTGAGTGATGCCTGGGGTGGCGCTGAGGGATGCTGTGATGGCACTGAGGGATTCTGGGGTGGTGCTGAGTGGTGCCGTGGTGGTGCTGAGTGATGCTGTGCTGCTGCTGAGTGATGCTGTGGTGGTGCTGAGTGAAGCTGGGGTGGTGCTGAGTGGTGCTGTGGTGGTGCTGAGTAATAATTTGGTGGTGCTGAGTGAGGCTGTGGTGGCGCTGAGTGATGCTGGGGTGTCGCTGAGTGGTTCTGTGGTGGTGCTGAGTGGTGCTGTGGTGGTGCTGAGTGATAATGTGGTGGTGCTGATTGATAATGTGGTGGTGCTGAGTGATGCTGTGGTGATGCTGAGTGATGCTGTGGTGGTGCTGTGGTGGTGCTGAGTGGTGCTGTGGTGGTGCTGAGTGATAATGTGGTGGTGCTGAGTGATGCTGTGGTGGTGCTGAGTGATGCTGTGGTGGCGCTGAGTGATGCTGGGGTGGTGCTGAGTGGTGCTGTGGTGGTGCTGAGTGGTGCTGTGGTGGTGCTGAGTGGTGCTGTGGTGGTGCTGAGTGGTGCTGTGGTGGTGCTGAGTGGTGCTGTGGTGGTGCTGAGTGATAATATGGTGGTGCTGAGTGATAATGTGGTGGTGCTGAGTGATGCTGTGGTGGTGCTGAGTGATGCTGGGGTGGTGCTGGGTGATGCTGTGGTAGTGCTGAGTGGTGCGTGGTGGTGCTGAGTGATGCTGTGGTGGTGCTGAGGGGTGTTGTGGCGGTGCTGAGTGATAATGTGGTGGTGCTGAGTGATAATGTGGTGGTGCTGAGTGAAAATGTGGTGGTGCTGAATGATGCTGTGGTGGTGCTGAGTGATGCTAGGATGGCGCTGAGTGATGCTGTGGTGGTGCTGAGTGGTGCCGTGGTGATGCTGAGTGATGCTGTGGTGGTGCTGAGTGGTGCTGTGGTGGTGCTGAGTGATGCTGTGGTGGTGCTGAGTGGTGCTGTGGTGGTGCTGAGTGGTGCTGTGGTGGTGCTGAGTGATGCTGAGTGGTTCTGTTGTGCTGATGAGTGATAATTTGGTGGCGCTGAGTGATAATGTGGTGGTGCTGAGTGGTGCTGTGGTGGTGCTGAGTGATGCTGTGGTGGTGTTGAGTGATGCTGTGGTGGTGCTGAGTGATGCTGTGGTGGTGCTGAGTGGTGCTGTGGTGTTGCTGAGTGGTGCTGTGGTGGTGCTGAGTGATAATGTGGTGGTGCTGAGTGATAATGTAGTGGTGCTGAGTGATGCTGTGGTGGTGGTGAGTGATGCTCTGGTGGTGCTGAGTGATGCTGGGGTGGCGCTGAGTGATGCTGTGGTGGTGATGAGTGGTGCTGTGGTGGTGCCGAGTGATGCTGTGGTGGTGCTGAGTGGTGCTGTGGTGGTGCTGAGTGATGCTGTGGTTGTGCTGAGTGGTGCTGTGGTGTTGCTGAGTGATGCTGTGGTGGTGCTGAGTGATAATGTGGTGGTGCTGAGTGATAATGTGGTGGTGCTGAGTGATGCTGTGCTGGTGCTGAGTGGTGCTGTGGTGGTGCTGAGTGATGCTGTTGTGGTGCTGAGTGGTGCTGTGGTGGTGCTGAGTGATGCTGTGGTGGTGCTGAGTGGATCTGGGGTAGCGCTGAGTGATGATGTGGTGATGCTGAGTGGTGCTGTGGTGCTGCTGAGTGATGCTGGGGTGGTGCAATATCCATTGCCACTTTTTTTTATCACTTTGTGCTACACTGTACTTGGCTGAAAATTAAATGGGAAAGAGTTTGTTTGTTTCCTTACCCACTCAAAAGGCAGTTTATTCTGAAAATGCAAAATTTTGGAATAAAAAGCATGGATCCGAAGTCCAGACAACTCAAAATGAGAGCCTTGTAAGAGAAGTAGTACAGAGGCAAAGGGATGTTTTTATTGTAACTAAAGTTGCAAACCTGAAGAGCACACTTAATAAATGCAATACAAGCACATTCATTCCTAAAATGAACTACTGTGCAGCATATTTAGAACAATGTGAAACAAGTGATAAGAAAAAAGACAACCAGGTAGGGATGAAAGCAGTAGCCTTACCAGAAGTATGTCTCAGAAAGACAGCACAAAAACTCTTTTTGTACATACGCTGATTTTACTTTCTTAATTAGTTATAATGACGAGCATTCGCCTAAAGCACAATTCGTTGGCCCTGGGACAAGATCTATTGTGTTTTTGCAGAGAAATAAAGATTTAAAGGGCTTGAACATTGGCCTAGATTGTCGCAACTATTGCTGAATATCACACTCACTGGGCAACTTAACGAGCCCCCGCCTAAGGAAAAAAAAAACTTTCACACCGGCCCATTGTATCTCAGGTCTAAATATAGCATACACCCAAATTGGGGCAAATTATACAATAACAGAGTTACTTGATGAATAAAAGTCGCACACCTTTTATTGCACAGTAAATCAAATATGGACTTGTAAATCACAAATCAGTTCAGCAGGATCGGAAAGCGGGTGACACGGATCACACAAGGCGAGTGCAAATCGGAGCCAAGAAAGGGAAGTCTTTTTTAGTTCTTATATTTTTGGCGACGCTACCCCTTTAAAAAGACGTTCGAAATACCTCTACCATCTCTTGATTCACAACCTGCCATACCAAAGGCTCCGGAATGCTGTCTTTTCAGAATTAAACAGCAATCTTGATGGCACAAAGTTAGTTTGTGGTTTGTAAACTGCAGACGAGCTTCCCCCAGACACAAGCCACTGGTATGCACAAGCTGCATTCATGTGCAAATTGCTTCACAGGAACATTTTGGATTAGCACTGAGCGTGTGTGTGAGGGGTGGGGCTGTGGGGGGTGGATGCATGTTTGCATTATCCTAGAATGAGAAATGTGGGTTCTTTGAGAGAGAGAAACTGCCTGGCCACACCTCAACAGCCACGAGAACATTCCTTTGCTGTGTGAAACTGTAAAGTTTATGTTCCACTAACGCAGAGTGTGTCAAAACTTTTTAAGCACTTAAACCGTTGTGAATGCCGTGAAATGAAAATTGTGGAAGCCAATCTGCTAAAGTTTTGAGCGAAAACATTCTAAGCAAACAAGGGAAAATTATTAGGGGGGAGGAGAAATGCGAGACACGGCCTGACGGCCGTGAAAGTGAAAGTATGGCCGGCCGTAGGCAGCAACAGCAGGGGTGAATAATTAGGGGGGAGGAGAAATGCCTGAGGCTGAGCGCACGCTGGGGGAAGCTTCAGATGCCTGTGGAGGGAGGCTGATGGCTTTGATGTGGACTCGCTTTCTGCTCGAGTGCACCACACGAACTATAGGAAATCTGCAATGGTTTCAGACCTTGGTTTGGCCTCTATACTCTCGTCCTATTATCCCTTGCAGGATTAATAGGCGAGACCTAAAAAAACATATTGAAAAAATTACAATTTCCCTAAACAACAGCCGCGTTGTTCGAGTTGTTCCCACACCTGTGAAGTAGTGTGGCTCACTGGTTAGAGGCGGCAGACCCGAGAGCAGAGGACGGCCCGGGACCAGGGTTCGATTCCCGGCGCGGCAGGTTTCTGGACCAGGGTCAGCAGACTCGATAATTCTCTCGCCTCGGTGCCCACTCTGATCAGCGATCACACTCGGCAACTCTGGGCATTAGCTTGCCTCATCTTCACTAACGGCCCCACCAGACCGCCGGGGATGCCTGGTCTCACGCTGGAGATACCCATTAAGGGACCATCTCTCAGGGAAGCCAGGAAGGGTTTCGCAGCGGTCGAAGCGCCTTGGGACCCTACGGGTAAGTAGTGCGCTATATAAATGCCAATACATTTACATTTACATTTACCTTAAAGTTATACTTTTACTGGGAAAGGTGCATAATTATGCGACAGACGTAATGGCGAAAAACTAATTACTGGAAATTTATGTAACCAACTTAAATCAACATTTTTCGAAATAATGCAAATTACGCAAGTGTAAATTTAATTCCCCCCCAGCCTGGTGCTTAAATGAGCAGTGTATTTGGAAAGGTCAAAATGTATTTTTGGCGGTCACTTTCTGTTTATGTCTGTATGCGACTGAGACATCAACATAATTAAACCTTTGAGGGACACAGGACTAAGGGGAAATAATGTGATCATAGAACATTCTGTCTTTGGACATGGGTATTCTAGACATAGATTTAACATTCCCAAAACAGAATTAGAACTGGATGTTTGAAGGGTGCTCAGGTAGCACGGTCTTGCCCCCTCCACCACTGAGTAGCTTGACAACTGGCCTGCTGAGATGATTGCCATCTCTGGGTGAAATTACACTGGCACCACAGTGTGGACCAAGAGTTCCAGATAGACTGTCACTGGCTGCTGGGAGTTGATTGACATGTCTAGTGTGATATTCCACTGGTTTTCAGTGTTTCAGACACTTTGTAATATTTTGGTACCCAGCAGATATAAAGAGCCTTCTGTCTGTCAAACATTATTTGAAACATACCTTAGTCCTCATGATGCTCTGCAGGGCCTCCTCAAATTCCTCCAAGTTGTTGTAATCCACGGTCCACACATGTGGTTTCCCAATGTAGCTCTCCATATAAGGATGCTGAGAGGAGACCTGTGCGTAAAGAGAGGTTTTTTTAGATGAGCCCCTGCCATGCAGAAGATAATTATTTTGGGCAATGTGGATAGGACAGACTTTTTATGCAGCATGCATGATTATTTCTTATTCTCTTTCATCAATCTTGCATCCTTCTTCTGTTTATACTCCAGCCTTCCCATATTTCTCATTTTTTTTAAGTAAAGCATACCTTGTCCCACTCAGTACGTGTCAGTCGAGCAGTGAGA
Organism: Lissotriton vulgaris; assembly: GCF_964263255.1. Taxonomy (NCBI): domain Eukaryota; kingdom Metazoa; phylum Chordata; class Amphibia; order Caudata; family Salamandridae; genus Lissotriton; species Lissotriton vulgaris. Next base: position 583,977,033 of record NC_141695.1, read on the forward strand.
GAGAGCCTCGCCCTGAATGGCAGCCGAAAATTCTAGAATTCACCTAGATTAGCAGTGAGAAAGCCTCAGAAGGAGTCCCACCAGACGCTTGGCTCTGTGCCTAACTCAAGTTGTGCACGCAGAAGAGAGGGGTTAATACGTGTGTCCAGATTAAGTAAAATGCAGGTGCTGCGTCTCCTAACCCTTGCTCCATGACAAGGCTCCATTCTGATGAAGAGGTAAGAGCTGGAGCAACGGACCCTACCCAGACTTCTGATGAGAAGGTAACTGGGTACTGATCTCCACTGATTCTAGCTGATCTCCACTGATTCTAACTGATCTCCACTGATTCTAGCGGACTCTTCTAGTGATCAGACAAGGGTACACCAGCCCTCAGCCTACAGTCTCCTCTACTAGACCATATGCTCTGACTTGCTTTTTGAGCAGTGTCTGTACTCTAGTGTGTGGCTTCTCTTAAAGAGAGCAGGATCACCTCTTAATTCCCCCACATGGAGAGAACATCAACCATGCATACATCATGCAGGCTAGTGAGCAGTGACCAAAGGACTAGTAATCAGATGGATATCTCTGTTTCAATCTGTATGTTCCCAATTCTTTGGTCCCACAAATTGTCATTTCAGTTACCTTGTTAGTGAGGGACTATGGGGAGGGTTGAGGATGTCGGACCATAAGCTGACTGCCAGTGGGGAAATGTCTAAGGGAGGTATTCTGTGATTCCAGTAGCCTTCGACATCGAAGGGAAGGGTAAAGCTAGGCAGGACTCACTTTACACCCTAGATCTGATGACCCTGCCAAAAATTACTGGACTTAAAACATTCTTCGCCACTGCTTTCATAGCTCCAGTCCCCACTGGATACTGTCAAATTAGGTATGATCGCAGATGATAATAACATCATTTGCCGTCCCACAGCCATTGAGCCAGCCCGCTAATGATCAACACTCAAAAGTATTGGAGCAAATACTTTTATTGTATTTGTTGAGGGCTGAACTCCGTCACTAAAAATGATGTCCAGCCCTGCACAGAAGTGATGAGTTATTGTATGCATTACAGGCTCTCACGTTTCCCAATAGTGAGATCTGGCCTGAGTCTACTGCTAGGCGCCTTTAAGAAGAAGGACTCCAAGCAACTTTCCAGCACCTTATAACCATGGTGCTGCAGCTGGCATTGCAGAATACTTTGCGGCTATTCTAGACAATGCAGGCCCCTATGTTTCCAAACTATCTTCCCTCATAATGCACATGGATGAGATGTCAGGTTGAATCAAGAGCGGTAACCTCAGGGCCAAGACTGAGCGGAGCCATTCTGAAGAGCGCTAGGTTGAGTGTCATGTTCGCACTTCAGGATGATAGGTCAGGTAGAAGACAGAAGACAACAGGTGGTAAACTGGTTGGAGTTTTGAAGTAGCTCAAGCCTTCACCCTAAGTGCAGGTACTTCAGGGATAATCTGGCTATTTTGTAGGTTTGACTCAATTTCAGAAGACTGATCCATAGCCTTGACTGATCCCATGAAGTACAATAAGGCTGCATTTGGACTGAAGCTCGGTTAACCTGGCCTCAAACATATTTACACACAGCTCTGCTGCTCAAGAATGCAGACACTAAGAATCCCTACAGCACTTAGACCAACACTTCAGACTAAGGATGTATAACAGTCCTGAGACACATGAGTTAGTTTGAGTAGTAGAAAGCCCTTTCATGTCCTGGCCTGGGAACGTTTCCTTCAATCACGTCAGCATACCACAATTAAGTTGCAATGTCTAGCCATGGTCTAGGCTCGTCAAACTCTCCAACCACACATATTCTGTACCTGCTCCAACAACTAGATCTGGTGCTATTCTGTCATCTGATTACACACTGTTAGCAAAGATCAGAAGAATCTAGTTGTGTAAGCGCATTAATAAGCTTATCGCTGAAACTGGGGTAGTGTACCATTATTTTTTTAATGATCCATCCGGCTTGTGAACAAATCTATGGTTCAAATGTACTGAGATATGCTGTCTAGAAAGTACACCTATCAAAGTGCAATTTTCTCAAACAAACACAGCAGCAAAATACATTTTAGTGGAGTTGCCTGTCAAGAAGTGCAGAACAAACTGGAGTTGAGAACTTTCTGGGGTGTCTGGTTTGAATAATAGCCTATTGAATAACTCATCTTAATACCTCACGACTTCCTTTCAACTCACAATGCCTTAAGTGCCTTGTTTTTAAAAGAAAGGTCTCTTTGTTGTGTCAATTATTCTGGTAACCACACAGAGGGACACTGTTCTCAGTTCCTTACCCTGTTTAATGAGGGGGCTGGGTCTCACTGCTCAGTCCTTTCCTCCAAGCTCCAGATACGTAAAGAAGATTTTAAGGAATTGCCTCTATGTTTACTAGCCTGTGATCTAGCTTCCCTTTCCTCTTTTGTTAGAGGCAACAACTCACATCTTAGTTATACCAACTGTACTCAGATTTCCTGTATAAATAAGTAGCAATAGACTCACCTCGCGTGACGTGGGCTTCCCTCTGAAAAACTCATGGTTGAGGGAGCTATGTGGTGGATTGAAGCGGGGCTGGAGATAGACACAGCCGTTGGCAACAGCCTCCAAGGGAGCTGGGCCTTCATAAGGGAAGCCAAAGCCGATGAACAGCTGTGAGGAGGGAGGCAAGAGTAAGACATTGATGAGTCAACCAAAGGGGAGGAGGGAGTTGGGGCATAAGTCAGGTTGAAGGGAGTGAAAATACCTTGGCCTTCTTCAGAAGGTGCTGGAGTTCACTTTGTGGCAGCAGGCCATGGTTCTTCACAAAAGGTGGCACCTCAGGGGGGCGCTGGCTCTCATAGTACACTGTCCCGTGGATCTCCATGTGCTTGTTCAGGATTGCCAAGAAGTTGTCTTTACCCTGGAAATGGGAGGACACATGAAAGAAGCAGAGCGTGTGATTGATCCATGGATGAGAAAGAATACAGTAACCCTGAGTCAGTTTGCCTTTTATACGGAAAGTAACATAAGGTGAATCAATGCGCACCTCTTACTTTGAACAAATATTAGACATAAGCAATTGTTTCTTGCCTGATACCTGTTCACAATTGACCGAAGAAAAGGAGTCTGGCAGGTGCTTTAATCTGAAATAGCATAAACTGTGACAGCATCCTGTTGTTCCAAATGGTTAATGTTGCCTACATTTCTACAGAGGACTGAAGTTTATATATTAGATAATGAACCCCCTGCCATCCATTATATGGATAGTGCAAGTCACGAGCAGTTCCTTTACCATATAGAGGAAGGAGTCCGAAGGCCGAGTTCTTTTATAAGGTTATGGAACTCCAAGGTGACTAGCAATATCCCTATCATTTATGCAAGTGAGTACTTTGTCCTTTATAAAACATGGTCACACCATCACCTTTCACACAAACAATTTAAACCTTGGTGCGTAGCGCTATCATATGAAAGAGCGAGCATGTTTGCTAACATGAAGAGAAAAAACAACCTGTTAGATATTTGTTGCCAATACATATTAACAAAAACAAAAGAAGCTGCAGTGCCTCAGAATGTGTAGAAACATGCAGAATAATTCAAGCTTTTTTCTAAGGAGTGCAAAAAATAAACAAGTTAGCTCTGCTATTTATTGTAATCTAAAAGAGCAAAAGAAAGTGAAGCAACTTTCTGATTTTCATTGCTTTAAACAGCTGCTTCAATTATGCTTCTTGACTTGACCTGTCTTTTATCTCGGTTGCTGGCTTGGGCAGAAGACATTGCGATATCAGAACTCGACTGTAATAACTTATAATAATCGGGTTCTGAAGTATTTTCTTTATAATCGGCAACTGAGTGCAATACAAGTTGCCGAATATAAAGAAATCAGAGAATTACGTTTATACAGGGATTACAGACTCCCCTGTATTATACACTATTGTTAAATGCATAAAAAATACAAAGTATAGACCCTCTCGAGATTATCATAGGTGTCTTTCTCAAAAAGTGCTTTTATGGAGTATGATTAACAATGAAGGCAAAAAAACAGCAGATTGTTGGTGGAAGCTACCTAGACCTCCCACTGGAAAAGTACAGCCAATGCAGGTTACAATAAAAGTTCTCACAACAGCACAACATAGGTCAGGCTGCGAGTGTACCACCGATCAGAGCATACTGGGTACAGCCAGCTCTTTTTCTCCAACCCATTACATCTCACCAGCATCCTCCCTCATTCATCACACTTCTGCTCGCCATTGCTCACCTTACCCCTACTCCCTTCACTCTTTCATTTGATACCAATCATTTACTTTGCCAATCTCTTCTCTTGATATTTTCCTCTCTGTACTCCACAGACTTTCCACATCCTTTCCCCATTCCCTCCTCTGTCTCACATCCCTCCATCTCCTTGTCCATCCCTCCCATGCCCTCATCTTGCCCCCGACTACTTCATCCATTTCTTCTTCTGGGCATGGGCCCCTATGAAAAACTCTTCCAGGGGACCTAATACCCGCACCGCCAACAGGAAGAAAAAATAGAGACTGTGCGGAATATGGGGTTGTAGACATATGACCAACATGGGTTCAAAAGCAAAGCCTCATAAGGTTCAGATTCCCCTGCTCAAAGAGTTGGCCTCTACTTCTGGCGGTGTCATGAGCGCCTGCAGCACTAGCCCAGAGGGAGGTCAGACTCTGTGACCGACAACAACACATGCAATGAAACTCACATACAAAGATGCATATAGGAAAACACTGATTCGTGGCAGGAAATCAATAAACACCAGGACGGGAAATGCACCGATACGGATACTTCTGTGGAACACTCCAAGCTCTGGGTCTGGGAATTCACTGTAACAGGCAGCAAACACAAAGATATTCACATCGGTAATGAGAACACACATGCATCATGACAGGGAGATGCAAAATAGCATAGGGACAAAAACACGGGTCAGGGAATTAACTGCTATGAGATACCCAAACTAGGGCATCTGCGAACCGCAAATACTGGGATAGGAAATACACAAACACTGGGACCTACATTTTTGGGGCTGTGAGCACACCAGCACCTGTACTAGGTCGTCCACTCATATTTACTGTGAGCAGGTGTACCTTGCAACTGGATCAAGAAATAAACTAGCAAGTCAAGGGAGAGAAACTCACTTAATAGAAAATGTACTCATTCTAGGGCCATGGATATGTAAAAAGACAAGGAACAGTAAGCGCATGATCTGAACATACTCGTGAGAAACTACATCTGTCCTGACAAAGACCCACAGACGTTTTACTTTTTTCTCCCCTAAATTGGGACTTCTGTGGAATAGTGAATCTTGCTAATTAGGTTCAGGCCCTGTATGCCCGGTGTTAAAAAATCACACGTTTGTCACTTTAAGACTCCTGCATGTTCCTTTGGGCACTTCTAAACTATGTCTACACTGCCAGGAGTCAACATATTCACAATGCGCATATGGTAAATTGCTGTCATAAAGCTTCAAGACTGCCTAGTTACAGCTGCATGCAGTTATGATGCTACAGAGGAGAGCATGTTACATCCCGGACTCTGGCTGAGGGCTGTGCTTTATTAAACCACAAGATAAGCTGCGAAGCTTGTGGCAGAGTGAGCCCTATCTCCAAGAATTGATTAAAGTCTTGAATCTATACCACCTAAAGATGTCAGCTGATGATTTAATATTCGAATCCTCGGAGCAGTTGTTTCTTAGACAGCGAGATTTTGAAACATATCTTCATTTTGACATAAGCCTTTGAAAATCGTACCAATTTCACAATGTTTTTTACTAGCGAGGCATGACTTCTCAATACTGGTGACATTCCTGCACTGGGAAGACAACACAGCCTCTGTGCATTTGTCGGAAAGAAACTGAACAAAGTATTCCAGATAACAAACGGCTGGAGAGGGCGTTAAAGAGAATCCTATCCTGGGTGCAAGCGGTGTGACATAATTTTTTCAGTTGTGGAGTCATGCAGACCTTTTAGCTCCAGGGAACATCAGAGGGTGAAGGAGGAGGCATGCCTGCTGGCCTGACAGACTTCATGACATTGCCTTAATTCTTCATGGATGAGAAGCTGTCATTTAAGATGTGTTTCATTATAGGAGCATGCTTTTCAGTTTAAGAAACCTCTTGCCATATACAGATTTATAGAGAGGTCTCTGTGGGGGTTGGAGTGCTAGAACTCAAATGCTATCGACGTTTGTGTGCTGTAAGGTGACTGCTTTTTGAGGTAGATGTTCTGTTACACTGGCTATTTGCAATGATCCTTTGGAGGATAAAATGTTTGTTCGCACCACTTAGGGCAGGATATATTTCAGAAGCCCCTCAGACCTTTTGACTGAAGTCTCCTGCTGATAAACACTGGTCTGATAAAGAGACTCGGCCCGTCTCCAAGACCACTTTAAGACCAAATCTGCTTGGAATGCTCGCCCGCTAGAGAAAGTTTGGCTCTTAGGGCACTGTGTGACCAAAGGAAACTACTGAGCTATTCTGGAAGTCTGGTTAACTGGTGTACTGAAATATCAAGTTGACTATTCTCTGTTAGTTGTTGAAGACTAGTCCCGTGGGGACTCGCTGTGTGTTAATGAACATCCAGCAACATTTTCTGTGAGAGAGTAAGGTCACTGAGAACCTGCCCCGAAGACCTCACCAACATGTGGAACACGGAAAACACGCTTTACTTATTTTCGAATTCAGGGGATCCATCAAATCGACCTTGGGGTCTACTCATGGTACAGTTTCAGGTTGGTCCTCCTGGAAGCATTTTTTTATATATTGTATTCACCCAGGTAACAAACATGGTTGGCACAATCTCCTAGAGCCGAAATAGATACATTCTCCATGCAGGTCCTAGGCAACTTTGTGGAAGTCTGCATGTATCTCTTGCAATATTTCTACTATTCTGACTATTCCCATTAAAAGATTACTGCATATTCCATTCTATTGAAAATATGTTTAATTATTGTGTTTATCTTGAAATTCATAATTGTATCATTTTTTCAATGATGACATTATTACTTTAACAATTCCTTGAATAGAAAAGGCGGGAGGCTCCAGTAAGGAAGCATATTCCATCCTCAAAGAGCTCTCAAAACCCCCAGAACAGGGACTAGGATCCCCTTCTGATCCAAAACTGGACCAGGAGAAGTGCCAAAAATTGGCCAATTTTTTCCATGACAAAATTCAAGCTATCATGGAATCAATCCCCCCCTCTAGCCCGGAGGAAGAAATCGATCACCCACACCCTTCCACCTGTCTGTCCACTTGGGGCCAGGTCACGATAGACGAGGTGAGAAACACGTTTAACTCTATGAAGAGCGGCTCCCCTAGAGACCCTGCTCCTTTACGGATCCTCAAGGAGGTAGTCCAAACCGTCATTCCCTCCCTTACCCAGTTGATTAACACCTCACTGCAACAGGGAACTGTCCCCACGAGCTGGAAGAAGGCTGTGGTAAAAGCCCTTCTGAAGAAACCGACGCTCGATCCTGAGAACTTAGCTAACTACAGGCCCATCTCATTACTCCCAGGAGTTAGTAAAATCGCAGAAAAGTTAGTCAATAGGAAACTCTCGCAGTTTCTAGAGGCCAATGACAAATTAAAAAGTTCCCAGACGGGCTTCCGACCAGGACAGGGCACGGACATCGCCCTCCTGGCTGCGGTTGAGGAGGCCAGAGCACTATTGGATGGGGGAGGATCAGTGGCAGTGATCCTCCTCGACCTTAGTGCGGCGTTCGACACCGTTGACCACCAACTCCTCATCAACAGACTGGCTAAAGTTGGTGTGGAAGGTACAGCCTTAGCATGGCTTTCATCCTTCCTTGCCCAACGCTCTTACCAGATCTGGGAGAAGAACGCTCGCTCCTCCGAAATACCCCTCCAATGTGGCGTGCCACAGGGCTCCTCCTTGAGCCCTACATTATTTAATATCTACATGTCCACATTGGAGGAGGTCATCACCCCATTCGGAGTGAGCGTCGTCAGCTATGCTGACGACACCCAGTTAGTGGTATCCCTGTCCCACCCTAAACAACAGAAGGCCGATCTTTTTAACTGCCTTACGCAGGTCCATGGTTGGATGAATAAATCGGCCCTAAAACTTAATGGGACTAAAACCGAGGTCCTTATACTTGGCCCCAAAGGAACCTCACTCCCCATGGACAGCTGGCCAAACTGTCTGGGTCCTCCCCCTGACCCTAAACCAGAAGTGAAAAGTCTGGGTGTCTGGATTGACTCTGATCTTACTTTCGCTTCGCAGGCAAAAAAGGTGGCAGGGACCTGCTTTGGTCTCTTAAAATCTCTGAGGAAAGTCCTGCCCCTTCTTCCCCCCAAATCCCAGAAACTATTAATTCAAGGTCTCCTAATATCGAGACTGGATTATAGTAATGTGATGTATCTGGGTGCTCCCGAGTCAACTCTTACCACATTACAGAGAATCCAGAACACCGCTGCCCGGATCATCACAAACACCCCGGCCAGATCGTCCGCTAAACCAGCCCTCAAACTCCTTCATTGGCTCCCCATTAGAGAGAGAGTCAAATTTAAAGCCCTGTGTCTTGTTCACAAAACACTGCATAACCAGGGCCCCCCAGTCCTCAGTAAACTCATTACCTCCTACACACCCTCCAGATCCCTTCGGTCTAACGTGGAAAACCTTGTTAATACCCCCAGATTTAGGAAAACCCGATCAGGAGGAAGACGGTTCTCGGTACAAGCCGCTCGTCTTTGGAATTCTCTCCCTCATGACCTGCGACTTGAGCCACAATACCTGCGTTTCAGGAAGCGGCTAAAAACACACCTCTTCCCATAAACTTTGTCTCTCCGATCTCCGCTCCTGTTTTCTCTCCTGTTTTTGCCCCGCGTGCTCCTCAGATCTGGTTAAGTTAGGGTTTCTTTAGCGCTGGGATACCCCCGGGTGACTATCGCGCTCTATAAAATAAAATAATAATAATAATAATAATAATAATTTTCATGACACGCTTTTTAATCACTACAGTGAATGTGGTAACTTTGTGTAACTGAATGAGTCTTGGCACTATTGTTATTGTGACTGTGTTTTGAAATCTCTGGAGGATATAAATGATGTTTGTTAATTTGTTATATATAATATATATGTATATATTTATTTAGCTTTTACATAAACTTGCCTGGGCACTAAAAGTGTTTTATTTCTTATTGCATTATTGTAATGTTGGCTTGTTTTGTATGCTACCTACACATACACATGCACACATGGACACACCCCTACAGCCTCTACATCTACCTGCCTGTCTTTCCACCTACTTCTCTCTCTCTCTCTCTCTCTCTCTCTCTCTCTCTCCCCCCCCTCTCCCTTTCACCCCCGGTTAAACCTGCTTATCTCAGCGAACTAGAGTGAGGGTCATTTGTCAAAAGGCCAGTTTCTCAAAACTATTACGCTATTAAGCACATACAGGTACCTATATTTTAACAGCAAATGCAGGGAATAAGCCAATATTGGGGCATAAGGAGAAGCCCTACTTAACCACTATCTATAAACAACGAAGCACTCAAACTGGACACTACTCACGTACCTAAATGCTTATGCTTTGCCCCGTCAAACAAATGTAGAGTAATCAATTCAAATAGGCTCCCCCAGACAATTCTAAATTGGACCAAACACCACCCTTAATTTACCATCATGCTATGGCCACTCACAAGTACTGACAGAAGGACTGCACAAAGGACTTGGAGGCAGAACACAGGAACGTGAAAACACTGATAGAGTAAGGCAAGGATGCTAATGAAAGGACAGAAGGGGGGCAACTTGACTATCAGAAGACTTGGGGCCCGATGTAGGTGTCAAAATACCGGTCGGAAACGGCCGAAAATACCGATTTCGGCCGTTTCCGACCGGTATTTTGCCATTGGTATGTAGGGCATTGAAAATCGTACAGATTCGGTAAATGTGATCGATTCTGTAAATTTACTGATCGGTAAAAATACCGAATCTGAACTTTCCTATGTAGGTAGCACTTCTAACAGTGCTACAGGGCCTTTAGAATTCGTTATTTACCATGTAATACAATTGCATGGTAAATAACGAATTCTTGTGTACATGCACATCTGTGCATGTACACCTGTGCCATGTGGCACACATACCTGCCCTTAGGGCATGTATGTGTGTCACATGGCACACAAGCCAGAAACAGGGGTGTAACAGGGTGTCAAAGTGACACACTGTCCCCCTTGGCGATTCGGTATTTTTACCGATTCGGTAAATACCGAATCTTAACGATTCGGTAAAAAATACCGAATTATTACCTACATCAGATTTACCGATTCTAAGATACCGGATCGGTAAAATTCGGTATTTTAGAATCGGTAAATCTAATTTACCTACATCTAGCAGTTGGTTTCCTAGACAGGGTAAGAATGCCGGGACCGCTTGCCCTTGATTGATGGACGTATGCTTATCCTACCCTCTCTACGGAGACATTCAGGGATCAGGAGAACATGGACAATGACAATGTGTACCAAGAACAAATGCATTATGGGAGAAGGATCTCACCAACCAATAAGACACTTCACAGAGATATGAAATGCAAATACACACAGGATGGTGGAAGGTCACTATAATGAGACTGTTTTAGGAGTGCTCTCCATTGAAAAAGACTGGTGCATCACACTTCCAAACACCCACTAGAGAACTAGTGGTGCACTGAAATTGCATAATTATAGAATTATAGGGTGTCACATTCGGTGTACCACTGTCTGACAACATCACATGGGGCAGACCGAAATTGAAAGCATGAACCCCTCTGTATGGAGAAGAGGAAATTACTCAAGGCTTCCACTGTACCTTCTTAAACCTTGATCCTTGGCCCCCATATTTTATGTTATATGGAGGCTCAGATGGGGTCTAGTTTTGGTACTGACACGAATGCTGTGTAAGAGTAGGGTTCACCAGGGCCCTGACATTATAATTTGTACCTGTGTTGATTAAGTTTGCAAACTAATATTGCTGTTTTGCACTGTCATTTGCATCATTTAAATGGTCTAACCCCGATAGCTGCACCACCCGATTGTGTAAACAACATATAGCAGCGGTCAGTCCATGCAAATATGTTTTTGTGTGTGTTTACCAGAATAATATTTGAGAGGATGGTCGGATATATAATTGTAAAATGTAAAGCCCTGGTCTGCGATTTGCAAAAATGTTACCCTAAATTATTTTCCTACAAACAATAATAAAAATGCTCACATCTCAAATGAATAGTTAAAGATTGCAAGTAAAAGCAACTGCAAACATTTTGGTTGGGCAGTTTTCTTGAAACACTTTAACAGGACTCTTAGGATACACAAACACAAAGGCAACAGTGAAGCGCATGATCTTCTCTGCCACAACAGGGTTAATAGTCTCAATACTGTCCAGGACAGTTGAAATATGTTGAGACTGAGCAGGTAAAGAGTTTACAGTTTGCCAGTTAGCGAAAGTCTAATGTGAAAATGTCAAATACCACAATCTTAGAGTGCACAGGTCTTGGGTGACAAAATACTTTTCTTGGTTCACTAATGCCAAGCATTGGCTCCTTTTTTAATGGAATCTAGGAGAGGATAAACCTGGATCTTCCTGGATCAGTGTAGTCATGGCTCGAGAACACATGGTTCGCGAGATGTTTCTGAAGCTAGTGTGGAGGATATGATATAGAACGGAAGGCTCCGATAGGGGCGTAAAGCCTCCTTTTTTACATTGAAAGGATGAACAGGGAAACCAGGCAGGTTCACGCCTCAAAGGGCCGGCTGCACTGCACGTTCTTACGGTGAAGATTGTTTCCTGTACAACAGGATCCGTTCCTGCACAATTGTAGGTCCATCACTCCCTGGGAACTTCTGTCTCTTCAGGGAGCTCTTCAAAAGCCAGGCAAATGGCATCCCATATCATCTTAGTATGTCCTTCTTGAAGAAGAAGTGCCGCAGAGTTTCTCCATGCCCTAAGGAGCATCAGCACATATGTACAAAGGCAAATGAAGGTGATACGCATCCTCCAGTATGGAGCTAAAGCTCGAATAGTGCTCATCTCCGATCAGGGTATGTAACTTCCAAAAATTGAAATGGAAGTCAATACGAGGCCGAACAAGATTTCTGAGCATTACTCTGAGTTGCAAATGCCGCTTTCGTGTTAATTCTAGCATTGTGGCAGGTAGCCAAATAAGAAGTCTGTCTGAGGAAGGATGCGAGGAATATACCAGTGCAGATAACAAACTGAACCCTTCCTGGCAAGCAGGGGGGTCATGTGGCAGCAACCCTTCCTGGAGAAATCATGCCAATGAGCCACAACATGGGCACTGAGGGAACGATTGGCCTGCAAAAGGGATCAGAGGTCGTAAACATGCAGAAGCTCAAGATTATCACATACATTTACATACAGGGTATAGGTAAAATGTTGCACTAGTGGTAACCAGGTTGGATTTACATGGAGGAATGACTGACAGTAAAATGAAAGAAAAGGGAGTAGCGAAAAAGACTGTACTCCACTCTTGCGAATGTAAAGTCATCAACAAATCTGTCTTATAAGGTATCAGGGAAAATGCTTCCTGCTGGCTGACAGGAGCAGCACGCTAGATGCTCCTCAACAGTCAGAGCCTCAGAGCCGACACTGGGGTGGACTCTGATAAAAAAAGAATTGTATGGCATTACAATGCGGGCTTTTACCACGCGTGCCATTACAACGCTGTTTTTACAACGCAAGTCATTACAACGACTTGCGCTGGATAGTGGAATAGTTTAATTTTCTATTCCAACTCCAGCCCACGTTACAGTAGGGAAGGTGTTGGAATAGAAAATTAAACTATTCCCTATCCAACAGTGCCCTCCAGCGCAAGTCGTTGTAACGACTTGCGTTGGAATAGCAGCGTTGTAATGGCAGTGCGTGGTAATACCCGCGTTGTAAAGGCTGTTCCCCTAAAAAAAAGACCCTACAAGAATGGCTGGCATCTTGTGTGATGTGTCCTCTTCGATGACAATGGAGATAGATTTTATGCTTTTTTAGAAGCTAGCTGGTACCGAGTTCTCCAGTTGTCCAAGCAAAAAGCAAGCATCACCTTGCCATAAATGTTGTCCTGGGTTCAGAGCCACCAGGTGGAGAGCATCATGAACAGGGAAAGTTAGAGGCAGAGAACGTGCGAGATGGAGGGCTGAGCCTTTAGCCGTACAACTCCGGAGACCCATTGGACTACTGAGAAAACTTCAGGCGCCTGCCTACATTTTTTATACTAACATTCAGACAGCCATCCATGAAGTCCTAAGAGTGGCTATATGCTGGAGAAGGAAGAAACTACTACTGTAGTCTAAGAAAGAGAGGAGCGGACCTGTTTGGCCTCCAGAACTCCTGTTGATGAGAGGTTTCCAAAGACAGAAGAGGTGGGACCCCTTCAATTGTCACAATGGTGACTTGGGGAGAGTTGGAACTGAAGATTTGTTGTGATCTTTCCTGTGATACTGACCGTGAATTTCCAGGAAAAGATTTGCAAAAGCCATTTCAGGTTAATGAATGTTAGCATTTCCGCATAGCAATGTACCAAAGAGGTCCACAACCTTCCAGCTGCACCAAGAAAGCTGAATACCTATCTTTGATACATAGTGGACTCATCCCTGGGCTGTAGGGAACTTTGCCAAAAGGTTATAGCTTGAGCATCTCATCAGCTGTTAGGTGAGGGCTTCCTCAAGACCATGAATTCGCTCCTGGTCCTGTAATTGGGAAGACGTCTTGTTGATCTGGAGGACTGGAGTAGGTGGAATATGAGGACAGTTTATGAAGTGCACACTAGTACTTGCCAAAAATGCTACAGGCCTATTAAAAGTCTGGAAGATGGTGAAACTTTTGAAAAAGAGGCAGAAGTCCCACCTCCACACACTGTAGTCACCTGCCTTACTGAAGGTAAGGTAATGCGGCCTTCCCGATGGCAGAGCTGCTGCTGGGTACCCAGTCGTGAACACCATCAGCTGTTGTTTGGCGCAGCCTTGTTACTCTACATCACAAGATAACATTCTCTGCCCAGGGTTTACCGACCAACCTCACGAAGCCCTATTGCAAACAGATCCCTGTCTTCTTTAATAGAACTGAGCGGAAAGCATGGGCCTTCCATCTCTTGTTGCAGAAACTCGCTACAGTTAAGAGGTCAACTTTGGGCTCTGGAAATATACTAATCATTTGATTTAACACCATCGCTGCTGATGGTGTCCTTTTCCTGCGCTGGGCCCTAATGTAAATGGGTGTGGTCATGACGAGCTCAGCTCGTCATGAGCACACGAGAGGTATACCTCATGACGAGCATCGAAGGGGATAAATCACTGAAACCACAAAATCAGTGTTCACATTGGTGGGGAGGGTTACTATGTCGCCTGTAATTTATCACATGACACTAAAATGCAACTAGTACTTCGCCTTACCACAACAATGGCACAAGGATATCATTACTGTTTTTAATTACCTCCACTTATACTTACCTTATAAGGTAACTATAGATGGAGTTAAAAATAGTAAATATACAATTGATTTACAATGTAGCGGTGGGTCAATGTTTTGGATGCATTAATGCAGGCAGATATCGTCACCCTCAATATGGTGACGTACAACTGTTTTGCACCGTAAACATCACCATATCCAGGGAATCTCCTGCATAGCAATATGTTAATCTCATAGACTTTTCTCTGTTTTTAGAAGAATAGGGGAGAGGGTAAGCAGGGAGGTGAAGGGAAAGGGGGTGTGACTTACTTCCTGCAGGAAAGGACTGAAGGGGCCAGTTTCAGATGGAAACAGGTTTGTTCTATAAGTTGGAGGCAAAAACAAAGAAAGCGTGTCCGCTGTTTTAGCTTTCACTGTTGAACAGCATTACAGGAGGATGTATATAGCAGCAACTGGATATCCTGTAAGTCATGGGTACTCACAAACATGGTCTTTGGTGTGACTGAGGGTGCCACTGATTCCAGTGGGGGGGGGGGGTGTAGAGCGGATTTAGGGGAAGCGAAGCAGGTATATCTACAGGCTGAACTCAATTGCGCAATGTGAAACCAGAAAACCTGGGATCAATCCCAGCTTCTCTTGTGCGACCCTGGGCAATTGCTTTATTTCCATTTCCGTCCTTTTTTTCATTGTCACATATAAGAGGACCCTGAAATACGTGACTTCAGGATGCGTGCTGTACAAAACCACCTCCGTGCTTGGATGTAATCACTAATGGCATTGTTGTCAGGGTAGGGGCGGGGAGGAGTGGGTGTGGGAAAAGCATGAATATCTCTAAATTCATGTTCGAAAAACATCACTTAAAAAAAATACTTCGGAATGCACGGCTATAATTTAATTGTCTAAGGTAAAATGGTTCTGAAAGTAAATAAAATATACTTTTTGAATTTTGAAAAGACTATCAATTTTTACGGTTGCCGTCTTTAAAAGTTAAGGTATTCCTAAAATTATGGGCCTAGTTACTTCCCTTTGTTTAACTGAAATTAACCTTAAATAAGTGCATGCTGTATTTTTAGCATGTTTTTTATGTTAGTGCTGAGTTGAGTAAACAGCAGCCCAGTGCTGCTGCTGCTCCGGGGGGGGGGGGGGGGGCGGCATGTAAAGGTCAGTATGGCCACATGTGGCCCCCGGGCCGTACTTTGAGTCTCAGTGCTGTAAGTGAACGTTAAAGGTGATGTTTTGTTTCAATTTTCATTGGTGTATCTTCGAGGTTGCTTGTCAGTAAGCAAGGGTGCTGCAGATTATGCCCCAGAGTGGCGCCCCTAGTGGTAGCGATTGGAATGCACCTGTACCGGACCAAAACAAGTATGCCTAGTCCCCTTTCTATACAGAAAATGTTGGCGGAATCAGAGACTGGCTGAAAGAGGTCAAAATAGAGACACACAGAGGTCCGAATCTCCTAGCAATGCATGCTGGGAGCAATAGCTTCTCCCAAAAAAATTCTCTGAACTGTCCTCACAAAGGGGCAGTCTGGACACATATTTTTGACAGACTTCTACAAGAAAGTCAAGCCTTCTTTGGAAACCTTTGCCTTATCCGTGGGGGCTGGCAGACGGAAAAAAAAGTTGCAAAATGTTTTGCATGCTACACAGAGAGATACTGTGGAAACTAGAACAAACATCATAAAAAGGCCCTCAGCCCTCTGCAGAGACAACAAAGGAGCTATTACATGGAGTCATTGAGTTCACTTCGGCAACATTACTTCCGTGTTAATTATGGCCTGGCTCACAATACCCTTGGCATAGGGGTATGCACTACGCTTTGCCAGAATTGAATGGAATATTACTGTTCCTTGACCTTGCATGAGCCCGGTGCCCGGAAAATGTGACATATCTGTCCAGTTTACTTTACACCAAAGGGATCACCAACTGACAGGTAATGGAAGTTTTTTGTTACCCAATTTGATCCTCTCTTTCTACAATCCTACAAAGAGTGAGGAGGCCCTCTGGGATTTGATGTTGTGACCATGGATTCAAGCCGAGCCTGCAGTGGATACTGTAGTCCACCGAAATATCAGATTCGGCACATTTAGCCTATTAGAGACATCTATTTCCCAGTCGGGAGTTCTTGTGATTTTGCTACAGCCTACAGCATACACCTGTCCAACAGCACATATTCATAGCTGCCAAGGTTTCAGATTGCTATGTGTGACATTTTTTTAATTTCAGTGTAATTATGAGTGACATTTCAACGATTATGAGTGACACTATCTCCGCACCACTGACCAGAGTCCCCGGAGCGGCCCAAACATAGCTATGATGTTATCAGTACACGCATGAGTTACGTTTGTATGTTTTGAAGGCACCTATGACTGACATTAACATCTCATGTGCGAAGCCTTCAGTGATACTATATCACGAGCAGTGAATTAAGAAAATGTATGGTACAAAACAAAAACCTTGTTTTAATAAATGCAGTGCAGTACCTGGGTTAAATAAACAACTCACTCCTGACATTCAGTGAGACAGTCAATGAAGACCTCTATGCTTGACTGTTATATATATCAGTTATCACTCTGTTTCTCCATGTCCTCTCGTGCTTGCAAGCACGAGGGATTTCCTTCATGGTGCTCGAATCTTGTCCTTCAGTCGTGAGGATTCCTCGCACGTCACATTGGACGTTGGCTTCCTCACGACTGGACGGCTCTGGTTGTGGGTGCTTTACCTGGCAATTGAAACCTGAAATAAATTCAAGATTGGACCTACGCAAGTCTCCTACATCTTCATTTAACATATTTGGCGACGATCGGGATTTTGCCGCACCCACCGCCAGTCAACTCACCAAAACTCGACCACTGCTCGTCTCCTGCTTCTTCAGCCGAATCTGCCTCCAGTCCGACTTCTGTCACCAGGTCGTATGCTTCTGGACACTTTCCCCATCCATTCACGACCTATTGGCTAATTTGGGTGGGGCCAAATTTTTCTCCCTCCTTGACCTTAGATCCGCTTATCACCAGATTCCCTTGTCCCTCAGATCTCAAGAGTTAACGACGTTTATCACTCCCTTTGGTGCCTTCAAGTACCTCAGGCTTCCCTTTGGCTTGGCCTCGGCAGCCAGCATTTTTCAAAAACTAATGGACAACCTGTTTCAAGACATCCCTGGCGTGCAAGCGTATCAAGATGACATCTTGGTCTACGCCAACGACTCTTTCCAGCATAATCACACCCTTAATACTGTTCTACAAGTTTTGGAAAAAGCTGGCATGACTGTTAGACACGACACGTGTAAATTTGGCGTTCAAGAGTTAGATTACTTGGGCCACTCCCTTTCTCCTAATGGCATTAAACCCAAGTTCTCTTTAATTAAAGCCATTCGAGATGCCAAACCTCCCAAGGATCGTGACGCTCTTCGCTCCTTCCTGGGCTTATCCGAATATTACACCAGGTTCGTTCATGGTTACGCACAGATTGTTGAACCTTTAAGAACCCTCTTAAGAAAGGGTGTAAAATTCATTTGGTCTCTAGACTTACAAAAAGTTTTTGACCAGGTCAAGAAGATCATTGAAGATTCACCTGCTTTAAATCCTTTTTGTGACGGCTCTAAGTGTTTTATCACTGTAGATGCCAGTCTTACCGGTTTGGGTGCCGTCTTAGGACAATGGGTCGAGGGCAAAGAACACACGGTTGCCTTTGCATCCAGAACACTTCTTCCTGCTGAAACCAGGTACAGCACAATTGAAAGAGAAGCCCTGGCTTGCGTTTGGGCAATTCAAAAGTTCAAATCCTACATTTGGGGTCGGGAGTTTGAGATTTACACAGACCACAAGCCCCTTATGCACATGCTTTCCGACAGTACTTCCAATAGGGCTTCCGCCAGACTTGTTCGTCTCCTTTCCAAACTCCATGTATTTCATTTTGTCATCAAACACATTCCTGGGGGTAAGAATTTCAGGGCCGATTGCCTCTCAAGAATGTCTTTAACTGATGATTCAATTGTTAATGATGATATTGAATGTGTTGTTGCCACCATCGATGCTGTTGCTGAATGTCAACCCATTTCTGAAGCACAATGGAATATAGCGTATAAAAATGATCTTGTTCTTTCCAAAGTTAAGGATTTCATTATCAACAAATGGCCCGAACGTAGAACCTTATCCTCTGAGCTTAAAGGTTTTGCAAATGTTTCAGAAGAACTTTCCTTGGTTAATGATATGGTCATGCGCAACAATTTATTTGTTCCCCCGCAGTCTGTTCGTGACCATATCATTCGTTCTGCCCATCAGGGTCACCTTGGTATTATTAAGACCTGTCAACGCATCAAACAATTTTACTGGTGGCCTTCCATGGACTCTCACATTAGGAAGATGATTGACAATTGCACTCAGTGCATCCTTTCTGATAAGCATTGGAAAACTCTTTCCACACCTTTATGTCCCGTTCCTCTACCGGCTGGTCCATGGGACAAAGTAGCTTTGGACTTTTCTGGTCCATATGATGTCTTACCTTTCGAGCACAAGTTTCTTATCCTTCTTGTTGATTATCACTCTAAGTGGCTCTATTATTCTTTTTGCAATTCTGCTTCTACTGACAACGCCATTAAATTCTTACAGTCTGTTTTTGATGTTGAAGGTTTTCCCAAGTCCATCGTTACTGACAATGGAACCCATTTTGTCTCTCAAAAAATGTGCTCTTTCCTCAAGTGTCACGATATTTTCCACCACAAAGTTGCCTTGTACTCACCGTCCTCAAATGGTCTAGTAGAAAGGTGTAATCGCATTATCAAGGAGGGTGTTCAAACTGCCATTTCTTCTCGGCTTGACCCTTTGCCTTTCGTTCATGACAAAGTGTGGGCCTACAATACCTCCCCACATTCCACTACTGGGGTCTCACCCTTTAGCTTACTTCGAAAAAGAAGAGTTCATTCTGTTCTTAATCCCAGTTGGTTGCATAAGGATTGTGCCTTGTCTGATTCTTCTTTTTCTGTTCAAGATCATGTGAGTGCTAAACAATTGTCAATGAAATCACGTTTTGATGAAGGTAAACATTCTGTTGATCAGCCTTTGCAAAAAGGAGATATGGTTCTTATCAAAAATCCCAAAAGAGTTTCCAAAGGCAGGACCTTATGAAAAACAGATCCTCATCAGAGGCGATTTGCACAGATTCACACTGTGACAAATTGGCCTCTTTTTTTGTGGAGAAAGTGGAAAAAATATATCACTGGTTCGACACACTCCACCAGGACCGAGAAGCCACTGTCTCTGATATATCGGATCATGAGCCTCTGGCTATCCTACCTGAACTGTCGGTTGAGGCCTTTGATAGACTCAGCCTCAAGGTCAAATCTGGCTCCCCGGCGGACCCGTTAAAGCCTGCCTTCATTAATACACTTTCCCCGCTGTGCCGTAACCCCGTACTGGATCTCATTAATATGTCTTTGTCTTCTGGAATTGTACCCGCGGCTTGGAAGCAGGCAGTGGTTACTCCCATATTAAAAAAAGCCAACTCTGACCCTCGACTGCCAGAAAATTACCGACCTATCTCCCTGTTGCCTTGGATCGCCAAAGTAACAGAAGCGCATGTCAACTCGGTTCTGGCTGAGCATCTGGCTTGCAACCAGATTTTGGACCCCAGCCAGAACGGCTTCCGGTCAGGACACAGTACCGAGACGGCACTACTTTACATCTTGGAACATCTTCGCCAGGTACTTGACTCAGGTCATACGGCAGCGCTTATATTATTAGACCTAAGCGCTGCCTTCGATACTGTGTCCCACCAAATACTTATCCAGCGCTTACAGGAGGCGGGAGTGACAGATGTCGCTCTCCAATGGTTTCGGTCCTTTCTGGCTGATCGTACTTTTAAAGTGGCTATACCACCTGGCCAATCCACCACTTACCCCCTGAAGACGGGGGTTCCACAGGGATCCTCGTTGAGCCCTACAATATTTAACCTCTATGTGAAACCGTTGGCTGGTGTCGTCAAACAGTGGGGTCTCACGATGGCCTCATATGCGGACGACACACAGCTAGCGGTGACACTTAGTGGAGACCCCGAGGTAGCAGCTCCGAGATTCCGTGCGGGTCTCTTGGCAGTAGCCAGCTGGCTTCGCTCCAACTGCCTCCAGTTGAATGCCACCAAAACGGAGGTATTGGTTCTGGGGAAGCACGCTGAGCTATGGGGTAACCAGTGGTGGCCGTCAGAGCTTGGTGTCACTCCTATTCCAGTGGCTGGAGTGAGAAATCTAGGAGTCTGGGTGGATTCTGCGCTCACCTTCAGGGACCACACCAAGAAGGTGGCTGCCACGTGCTACGGAATATTGCGTGGTATTAGGCCAGTCTTGAAGTACTTTGATCCCCCTACCAGACAGCTTGTAGTTCAGGCCTCAATACTATCTAGGCTGGACTACGGCAGCTCATTGCTGTTAGGGGTGAATCAAGCGGAGGCCTCTAGGCTCCAAAGAGTACAAAACGCCGCGGCACGAGCCATTGTGGGCCTTCCCAGACACTGTTCAGTGTCTGGTACCATCACGGCCTTGCATTGGCTTCCGGTCAGACAGCGAATCATGTTTAAAGCGCTGTGTCTGGCCTTCAAAATTTTGAAAACTTCTTCGCCATCGGCACTTGTCACTCTACTCACGCCCTATGTGCCGTCGAGATCTTTAAGATCTGAGGGGCTTCATCTGGCTGTCTGTCCACGCTTTAGGTTGAGCAGGATGGGTGGCCGTTCTTTCAGGGTACTAGCGGCAGGCCTATGGAACTCGCTCCCAGTTCACATTCGAGCTCTTGAGGATATGTTCGCCTTCAGGCAGGCGATTAAAACTTTCCTTTTTCCAGTTTCTAGCTAATTTCTTTTGTGTGTTATGTTACAGCATCTGTCAAAGCGCCAGGACGCCCCTTTGCTGGGGCAGCTGTGCGCTATAGAAATTTTAATAACATAACATAACATAACATAACATAACATAACAAAGGGTGGTCTAAATTTTCTTCTCCAAATGTGGTCACACAAGTTAGTAAAACCTCAGCCCTTCTTGATGACAGTGGGTGGTGGAACAAGCGAGCTCTTGTTAAGATTTCTCCACTTCAAGCCCATGTCATCAAGGAACATGCCACTTCAGATTCTGAACATTGTGATTGGTTTGATTTCTTTTACTCCCAACCACATTCTTCCAATCCAGTTGCTGTATCTTCCTCCAATCCAGTTGCTGAAACTTCTACGTCCTCTGAGGCCACTGTTCCCGCTCATTCCCTTTTTCCCCCTGATTCTCTCCCTTCCACTTCTGCCTTGCCACAGTCCTCTGTTCCCGCAGAGTTACCCTTACCACAAGATTCGATTTCACTGGAAACTTCTGAAGTGGCAACGAAAAGGGCTTTCCGTTTAAAGCAGTTATCCTGTAGATTGAGAGACTATGTTTTAGAATAATTTTGCATAACTTTGCACTTGCTCTTGTTTGCTTTTTGCAATTGCTCATGTTTGCTCTTGTATGTTTGCTTTGTTTCCCTTCTTAGTGGGGAAGATGTTATATATCAGTTATCACTCTGTTTCTCCAAGTCCTCTCGTGCTTGCAAGCACGAGAGATTTCCTTCATGGTTCTCGAATCTTGTCCTTCAGTCGTGAGGATTCCTCGTATGTCACATTAGACGTTGGCTTCCTCACGACTGGACGGCTCTGGTTGTGGGTGCTTTACCTGGCAATTGAAACCTGAAATAAATTCAAGATTGGACCTACGCAAGTCTCCTACATCTTCATTTAACACTGACTCTAAGTTCTCTGTAGGATGACAGGCAGCTCTGCTGTCTATGGTCTTGCATCGTTACAGTTATATAACCTGAGCGATAGCTCAGGGGTCAGAGATCTGACCTTTTAAGTTCTATGTAGAAAGCTGGATAGAAAGCACTGCTCTCTTCTGTGGTGGCACATCATGTGCAAACTCTCTTGTTATGCCACCTAAACCAAGAACTCGTAGGGTCTATGTAAATTTGACAGATAGTGCTGCTACTAAGGCCACTAAAAGGATAACTCTGGTGTGAGCTTGTGAGGAGTGTGAAACCTTCTAATGCTTTAAGGAATCGAACTCCTATTAGACTTACTTAAACTGAGGGGCATTTCTTTATGATGAAATAAAACCCCAAATCAGCTGCCAAACCCAGCAATGGCTGTTTCATAGGGGTGGCTCCGCTGCCTAAAGCCATAGCATGCAGGTTTACCTAACCTCTGAAGCGATTTTGCAAAGACATTCAGAGTCTGTAATTTCTGTTTATTCTATTTTGGGCGAGGGGTACATTTCTACCACTCCTCCACCCGGCGACCCCTTTCCCTTCCCCTCCCTCGTCGCCTCCTGTCAACCCTCCCGGACTTCAAAGGCACCCGCAAAATTTCTAGAACATTCCATTTTTGGACACGCTGGGATATTACGAACAAAATCGTGGACTTTTAGTCACGGATGAGGATCCACCTGTCTTAGACTGCAGGTAGGTGGCAGGGGCCTCACCTCATTATGTACTCTCATTAATTTCAGTTATTATTACACTGACTGTCACATAATCCGGGTGGTTGGCAACAATTAGCTGGTAAACAACATCTACTTACTCTTCTTCAGTTCTGAATGATCTCAGCCAGACATCGTTGCGGTCTGGCGCGTCGGGTAGTGACTTTCTGCAAGGCAGCTGGCTCACCTCAGGCCACGAGCGACCCACTGCAAGGCAATCCTGTCAGTCCAGGCTGCAGTGGTGGCTGTCTGCAGTGAGTCCTAGCCTACTGGCGCGGCTGCTGCAACCCAGTGAAGGTCAGTCATGACTCCATCACTGTCTGATTACCCGTCCACTTATGGGCTGTGAAAGGTGAAGTTGTGGCCCGCTGCGACCGGGGTCCGAAGGAGGTGCCGTGACAGCATTACAGAGGCCTGCTGGTGGCGAGCCTCCCCGAGGCATGACTGGGCCTGTCTGCACACGGAGGCTTGGGGCTGGCAGCTTGCGCGGAGAAGGTGATCCGACGGGCGCTTGGCTCTGGCTGGGACCCGCGCCGACCGCCTGAAAAGCCCATTACAAGTACTTAATGTCTGTGTTGTCTTTGAAATTCCTCAACTTCACTACTCTCTGCTAGCCATGGGTGACACCGGGCGGTGGGCGCTGAGCCGCACGGTAGGCGGACGGCCAGACCTCTGAGTGCTGTTAGTGCTGCACCTGCAGCCTCTCGTCAGACGGCGGACGGCGCGCCGCACATCATGATCATGCCAGCCCTGCATCACTGTGCGCAAGTCTGCAGCGCCAGTCTCCCCGCGGCACACGCAGCGCGCCGGCCCGATAATGCTACAGTGCAGCCACTTGTGAGGCCTCATGCATGCCGCGCTACCTGGCCATGACATTGTATGAGACTCTGCTCAGTGACTCTGAGTCCCGTCGCCACGCATTCTTCACGCGCCTCACACTGACTTGCCGCCTTCCTGACTAGAGTGGCTCGTGCTGCTGCATTCAAATCCCCCGGGCCCCGCCCCTTTTGCCTACTTCCTGCTTCCTCCGGGACATGACGGCACTCTCTACCGCCGCGGACAGCACATCGGAATATTAATCCCGGCCCCCATGCTGCCACGGTGATTGACAGCAGTATCGACTGGCGCGCCCTGGCAGGTAACAAAATGCGTGACAATGCATTTCAGTGCGGTGATGCGGATCACCGCACTGAAATGCGTGAGCGTCACACCTGTTGCGTGACGCTTGGCAGGGCTGCATATTCCCAACTCCCAAGTCAAGTCCTAACTCATTGGAGACCGCCTGACACGATTCTGTCTTTCGCTGCCTTTGAAAATCCTGCTCGATTCACAGGAAATACCTCGCCATAGTGTCCGTGCCTTCTCTTTCCGCGTTACCCAGTGTTTCCAGGCAGATCTTCCCTAATAAAGACCGCAGAGCCTTCTAGAAAGTGCCGCCGCGGAGAACAATGCCAATCGAACGTTCCGGAATCTACCATCTAAGAGCAGAGACAAAGGGAGCGCAAACCCCCCTGCTGGCAGGAGGCGAGCGCGAGCTCTCACGATCCATAAGCGTCACATACATTCTGCTCCTAAGCACATCTATCCACGGATATTGACCTGGCCGGTAATTGAGGTGGCAGTGCTGTGTCAGCAGCCACAGATCTTCCTCAAAACCATGAATTTGCTCCTGGTCCTGTAAGTGGGAAGACGTTGTGTAGATCTGGAGGACTTGAGTAGGTGGAATAGGAGGACAGTTTATGAAGTGCACACTAGTACTAGCCAAAAATGCTACAGGCCAATTCAAAGTTTTGGAGCTGGTGGAACTTTTGAAAAAGAGGCAGAAGTCCCACCTCCACACACTGCAGTCACCTGCCTTACTGAAGGTAAGGAAATGAGACCTCCCCGATGGCAGAGCTGCTGCTGGGTACCCAGTCGTGAACACCATCAGCTGTTGTTTGGCACAGCCTTGTTACTCCACATCACAAGATAACATTCTCTGCCCAGGGTTTACCGAGCAACCTCACGAGGCCCTATTGCAAACAGATCCCTGTCTTCTTTGATAGAACTGAGGGGAAAGCATGGTCCTTCCAGCTTTCGTTGCAGGAACTCGCTACAGTTAAGAGGTCAACTCTGGACTCTGGAAATATATTAATCATTTGCTTTAAATCACTGAAACCACAAAATCGGTGTTCACATTGGTGGGGAGGGTTACTATGTTGCTTGTAATTTATCACATGACACTAACCAGTACTTCGCCTTACCACAACAATGGCACAAGGATATCATTACTGTTTTTAATTAATTCCACTTATACTTACCTTACAAGGTAACTATTGATGGAGTTAAAAATAGTAAATATACAATTGATTTACAATGTAGTGTTGGGTCAATGTTTTGGATGCATTAATGCAGGCAGATATCGTCACCCTCAATATGGTGACGTACAACTGTTTTGCACCGTAAACATCACCCTATCCAGGGAATCTCCTGCATAACAATATGTTCATCTCATAGACTTTTCTCTGTTTTTAGAAGAATGGGGGCGTGGGTAAGCAGGGAGGTGAAGGAAAAGGGGGTGTGGCTTACTTCCAGCAGGGAAT
This sequence comes from Lissotriton vulgaris, assembly GCF_964263255.1. Classification (NCBI taxonomy): domain Eukaryota; kingdom Metazoa; phylum Chordata; class Amphibia; order Caudata; family Salamandridae; genus Lissotriton; species Lissotriton vulgaris. The sequence continues at coordinate 584,002,477 of NC_141695.1, forward strand.
GACTGAAGCGGCCAGTTTCAGATGGAAACAGGTTTGTTCTATAAGTTGGAGGCAAAAACAAAGAAAGCGTGTCCGCTGTTTTAGCTTTCACTGTTGAACAGCATTAAGTAGGATGTATATAGCAGCAACTGGATAGCCTGTAAGTCATGGGTACTCACAAACATGGTCTTTAGTGTGACTGAGGGTGCCACTGATCCCAGCGGGGGAGGGGGTGTAGAGCGGGTTTAGGGGAAGCAAAGCAGGTATATCTACAGGCTGAACTCAATTGCGCAATGTGAAACCAGAAAACCTGGGATCAATCCCAGCTTCTCTCGTGCGACCCTGGGCAATTGCTTTATTTCCATTTTTTTCATTGTCACATATAAGAGGACCCTGAAATACATGACTTCAGGATGTGTGCTGTACCAAACCACCTCCGTGCTTGGATGTAATCACTAATGGCATTGTTGTCAGGGTAGGGGCGGGGAGGAGTGGGTGTGGGAGAAGCATGAACATCTCTAAATTCATGTTTGAAAAACATCACTTAAAAAAAATACTTCGGAATGGACGGCTATAATTTAATTGTCTAAGGTAAAATGGTTCCGAAAGTAAATAAAATATACTTTTTGAATTTTGAAAAGACTATCAATTTTTACGGTTGCTGTCTTTAAAAATTAAGGTATTCCTAAAATTAAGGGCCTAGTTACTTCCCTTTGTTTAACTGAAATTAACCTTAAATAAGTGCTTGCTGTATTTTTAGCATGTTTTTTTATGTTAGTGCTGAGTTGAGTAAACAGCAGCCCAGTGCTGCTGCTGCTCCGGGGGCGGCATGTAAAGGTCAGGATGGCCACATGTGGCCCCCGGGCCGTACTTTGAGTCTCAGTCCTGTAAGTGAACGTTAAAGGTGATGTTTTGTTTCAATTTTCATTGGTGTATCTTTGAGGTTGCTTGTCAGTAAGCAAGGGTGCTGCGGATTATGCCCCAGTGAGGCGCCCCTAGTGGTAGTGATTGGACTGCACCTGTACCAGACCAAAACAAGTATGCCTAGTCCCCTTTCTGTACAGAAAATGTTGGCGGGAATCAGAGACTGGCTGAAAGAGGTCAAGACAGAGACACACAGAGGTCCGAGTCTCCTAGCAATGCATGCTGGGTGCATTTACTTCTCAAAAAAAAGTTCTCTGAACTGTCCTCACAAAGAGGCAGTCTGGACACATTTTTGATAGACTTCTACAAGAAAGTCAAGCCTTCTTTGGAAAACTTTGCCTTATCCGTGGGGTCTGGCAGACAGAAAAAGAAAGTTGCAAAATGTTTTGCATGCTACACAAAGAGATACTGTGGAAACTAGAACAAACATCATAAAAAGGCTCTCAGCCCTCTGCAGAGACAACAAAGGAGCTATTACATGCAGCCATTGAGTTCACTTCGGCAAAATTACTTCCGTGTTAATTATGGCCTGGCTCACAATACCCTTGGCATAGGGGTATGCACTACGCTTTGCCAGAATTGAATGGAATATTACTGTTCCTTGACCTTGCATGAGCCCGGTGCCCGGAAAATGTGACATATCTGTCCAGTTCACTTTACACCAAAGGGATCACCAACTGACAGGTAATGGAAGTTTATTGTTACCCAATTCGATCCTCTCTTTCTACAATCCTACAAAGAGTGAGGAGGCCCTCTGGGATTTGACGTTGTGACCATGGATTCAAGCTGAGCCAGCAGTGGATACTTAAGTCCACCGAAATATCAGATTCGGCACATTTAGCCTATTAGAGACATCTATCTCCCAGTCGGGAGTTCTTGTGATTTCGCTACAGCCTACAGCATACACCTGTCCAACAGCACATATTCATAGCTGCCAAGGTTTCAGATTGCTATGTGTGACATTTTTTTAATTTCAGTGTAATTATGAGTGACATTTCAACGATTATGAGTTGACACTATCTCCGCACCACTGACCAGAGTCCCCGGAGCGTCCCAAACATAGCTATGATGTTATCAGTACACGCATGAGTTACGTTTGTATGTTTTGAAGGCACCTATGACTGACATTAACATCTCATGTGCGAAGCCTTCAGTGATACTATATCACGAGCAGTGGATTAAGAAAATGTATGGTACAAAACAAAAACCTTGTTTTAATAAATGCAGTTCAGTACCTGGGTTAAATAAACAACTCACTCCTGACATTCAGTGAGACAGTCAATGAAGACCTCTATGCCTGACTCTAAGTTCTCTGTAGGATGACAGGCAGCTCTGCTGTCTATGGTCTTGCATCGTTACAGTTATATAATCTGAGCGATAGCTCAAGGGTCAGAGATCTGACCTTTTAAGTTCTATGTAGAAAGCTGGATAGAAAGCTCTGCTCTCTTCTGTGGTGGCACGTCATGTGCAAACTCTCTTGTTATGCCACCTAAACCAAGAACTCGTAGGGTCTATGTAAATTTGACAGATAGTGCTGCTACTAAGGCCACTAAAAGGATAACTCTGGTGTGAGCTTGTGAGGAGTGTGAAACCTTCTAATGCTTTAAGGAATCGAACTCCTATTAGACTTACTTAAACTGAGGGGCATTTCTTTATGATGAAATAAAACCCAAAATCAGCTGCCAAACCCAGCAATGGCTGTTTCATAGGGGTGGCTCCGCTGCCTAAAGCCATAGCATGCCGGTTTACCTAACCTCTGAAGCGATTTTGCAAAGACATTCAGAGTCTGTAATTTCTGTTTATTCTATTTTGGGCGAGGGGTACATTTCTACCACTCCTCCACCCGGCGACCCCTTTCCCTTCCCCTCCCTCGTCGCCTCCTGTCAACCCTCCCGGACTTCAAAGGCACCCGCAAAATTTCTAGAACATTCCATTTTTGGACACGCTGGGATATTACGAACAAAATCGTGGACTTTTAGTCACGGATGAGGATCCACCTGTCTTAGACTGCAGGTAGGTGGCAGGGGCCTCACCTCATCATGTACTCTCATTAATTTCAGTTATTATTACACTGACTGTCACATACTCCGGGTGGTTGGCAACAATTAGCTGGTAAACAACATCTACTTCTTCAGTTCTGAATGATCTCAGCCAGACATCGTTGCATGATTGGCGCGTCGGGTAGTGACTTTCTGCAAGGCAGCTGGCTCACCTCAGGCCACGAGCGACCCACTGCAAGGCAATCCTGTCAGTCCAGGCTGCAGTGGTGGCTGTCTGCAGTGAGTCCTAGCCTACTGGCGCGGCCACTGCAACCCAGTGAAGGTCAGTCATGACTCCATCACTGACTGATTACCCGTCCACTTATGGGCTGTGAAAGGTGAAGTTGTGGCCCGCTGCGACCGGAGTCCGAAGGAGGTGCCGTGACAGCATTACCTCCTCGTCAGCCCTCCCCGTCCCAGTCCTAACTACATGAGCATAGCTCCTCCCACCAGAAACTCCCAAGCAACTTGAAACCCATCCCTTCCCTCCAGGCCACACCCATACCCTGAGGCATATAACCCTGTGACCTGCCAATCAACAACCTGTTTGTTTTTTCTGCGGAATCACTTCCGAGCAGTCTTCGTCGAGGGGGGCACTGGAATTGGCCTCCTATCTGGTAAGTGTGGAACGGGATGCTAAGCTCCCGTTTTTAACCCCTATTGTGCCTGTTTTTCTTTTACCTTGATGGCATTTGCTTTGAGTCCCTGCTGTAGCGGGACCGTGGGGTTGGGGGTCCGGACTGCCTGCTGTGGGGTGGTGACTCCCTGCTGCAGCCTCCCCTCTTCCTGGTTCGTTCCCTGCTCTAGCCGGTACACCCGGGGAGGGAGGGGGTGTGTGTGGCTGGCTTTTTCAGCGCGCCGAGGGCGTGCCGGATTGGCTTCTCTCTTTCCATACTCTCGGTGCTCGTTTCTTCGAGCCCGTGTTTTCCCCCTTTTTATTTATGCTTCCTGCAATCCTTGGTGGAGTCTGGGGTTGCGGGGAGGGGGGGGGACTGCCTTTGTTTGGTCCGTGGGGGCCCGATATTTAGGTTCAGTCCGACTTTGATGATTGTTTCCTGGGTTAGTGTTCTCTTCCCCGCGTTTCTGTTGTTGGAGCTCCCTCTACTGGCGGTCCAATTTGCTTTATTGCCGTTTTTTGCTGGAGGGATTTGCATGGGGCTTGATTTCGTGTCTTGGCCTCTTGCTGCTCTGCTGTGGAGGGGCCCTAGGGTGTTTTTCCCTGTCCTTGGCCTGTTTCTGTTGTCTGTGAGGGTCATGTGGGGTTTGGTGGCTCTGCTCTCCTGCAGTTCTGCTGGGGCGTTGGGGAGTTCTTACCTCTGGGTTCACTGGTTCCTGGGACGGGGTCTTCTGGGTTTCTTCGTGTCCTTACAGTTGGGCCCTGTTCAGTCTTTTCCTTTTGTAGTTTGGTAGTCTTCTCTGATAGGGCGGTTTGAAGGCCGGCCTTCGGTCCTGTGTAGGGATTGGCTCCAGGTCTAGGTGGCGTTCCCTGGTTGGCCCTTGGGGATTTTTGCTTTGATTGGTCTGGGTATATCTTGGGGTCTGGATTTCTGTTCTCCTGTTTACAACATGGAGGGTAGAGGTGCAGACGTGCGTGAGCTCGGCTGTGAGGATGGGGAGGTGGTCGCTGGTTCTTCCACTGCTCCTTCCATGGCGAATATTCAAAAAATGATTGAGGCTGCTGTGGCGGCGGCCTTTGTGGCTCATGATCCCAAGGGGCCTAAGAGACAGAAATTGGATGCCTCGGCTGAGGTAGATCCGGACGTTGACTCTGATGAGGAAGTGAAGGGTCGTTTTGTCCAAGGGGCTGACCTTCGCGGTGTTATGCAGCATGTTCGAGACAATCTGGGATTCCCTGATCCTGTGGAGGGTGGAGAGTCTGAAGACTTCTTCGCCAATTACCTGAAGAAAGATCCGGAAAGCCTCCCCATTCATGCGCCTGTGAGGAAGGTGCTGGAGGGGGAGTGGAAGGATGTTGACAGGCATGCCTTTCCCCAGTTTCTGGCTAAGAGGTATCCCTTGCAGGGCTTCGCGGAGGAGTTTCCGGCTGTGGTGAAAGTGGATTCTCTGCTGGCTGGTATGGCGTCTCAGAGCCTGGTGGTGTCTGAAGATGCGGTGCCTTCTGATCCTGGGGACAAGCGTGTCGAGGGGGCCTTGAAGCGGTCCTTTGCAGCCTCCAATCTGGCTGTTCGGTCTGCTGCTTACACCAGCTATCTTGTTCAGTCGCTTCTTAAGGACTGTCAGGGTATTTCTGCGCAGCTCATGCAGGAAGAGGATCCCTCTGAGTCTTTGTCCATGTTGGAACAGCAGTTGCGTTTCATGGCTGACTTGTCCTTCGACTCCCTTAGTGCTGCGGCGGCGGCTGCTGGTGCCTCGGTTGCTGCTAGGAGGCAGTTGTGGCTTAAGTCTTGGAAGGTGGAAGCTGCTCAGAAGGCGGCCGTGATGAAGATTCCCTTCACGGGCTCTAAGCTGTTTGGGGAGCCGTTGGAAGCTTTGATTAAAATGACAGCTGAGGACAAAAAATTGTTGGCTCCGGTCCGCTCTTCTCAGAAAGGGAAGTTTGCGGGTTATAAGCGGGCTTTTGGGCAGGCGTTTCAATCTAAGATGGCTGCTCAGCCCTTTCGTGGTAGGGGACGTGGCCGGGGTGTCCCTTCCTTCCACAAGTCCCGGGGTCAACAAGGTGCTTCCTCTTCTGCAGGTCCCTCCAAGTCGTGACTATGTGATGGATTCCTTGGAGGTGCCGGTTGGGGGTCGCCTCACCTCTTTTTTACCTGTCTGGGAGGAGTTCGTTCGGGATCTGTGGGTTCTACAGGTGGTACGGCTGGGCTACAGAATAGAATTTGGGACTCCTCCGGTGGATGTGTTCAAAGCTACCCCTGTTCCCAGGTCTCTGGCAAGATGTCGTGCTCTATTGGACGGAGTTCGGGACTTGGTGTCAAAGGGTGCTGTGGTGAGGGTGCCTGTGAGTCAACAGGGTCGGGGGGTTTACTCCATCCTGTTTTTGATCCAAAAGCTAAATGGGGACTTCCGTCCGGTCCTGGATCTGAAGGCGGTGAACTTGTGTATCCCTCATCGGTCCTTCAAAATGGTGACTCTGCAGTTGATTCTTCCCTTCCTGTCGGTGGGAGATTTCCTGGCTTCTCTCAATCTACGGGACGCCTATTTTCATGTGCCAGTGCACGCAGATTCCCAGAGGTTCCTGCGTTTCTGTGTAGGGGTGGATCACTACCAGTTCCAGGTATTGCCCTTTGGCCTGTCTGCCTCTCCGAGGGTGTTTACTAAAGTGTTGGCGCCCTTGGTGGGTTTGTTGCATGCTAAGGGTATACAGGTTTTCCCTTACTTGGACGATTGTTTGATTTCTTCCTCTTCTTTCCTTCAGGCTCAGTCACATTCCCGGGAGGTTTGCAGTCTCCTTCAACGGTTCGGGTGGATTCTGACCTTGGAAAAATCCCGTCTTCACCCCACTCAGGAACTGTTGTTCATAGGGGGGGTGTTCAACACCAGGTTGGGGAAGGTCTTCCTGTCGGAGCCCCGCAGACTGACTCTTGTGCACGAACTGAAGAAGGTGTTGGGGGCTCGGTCTTCCACGGCTCGCCAGTGGTTGCATGTTCAGGGGCTGATGTCAGCAACTGTGATGATTGTTCCTTGGGCCCGCTTACACTTATACCCCCTTGTGAATCATCTTCTGGAGCATTGGGATCCGGCCTCTCTGAATTACGAGCTGTTGGTTCCGGGGAGTGTGTCCATCGCCCAGGAGTTGTCCTGGTGGCTGGTGGATCGGAACCTCTTACAGGGCTCGCCCTTTGTGTCCCAAGTGAGGTTGGTCTTGACGACCGACGCCAGCGAACTGGGTTGGGGTGCGGTCTTGGGTCAGGAGTCTGTGCAGGGTCTTTGGTCTGTGCCGGAGGCGGAGATGTCCTCAAATTGGCGGGAATTGAAGGCGGTTCAGTTGGCGTTGTCTCATTTTCTGCCTTGGGTCCTCCAGAGGGATGTGATGGTGCGGTCGGACAACATGGTGGTGGTGTGTTATATCAACCGCCAGGGGAGCGCGAGGGTGGCTTCCCTCAATTTGTTGGCTCAGAGTATAGGCCTGTGGGCGGAGTCTCACTTGTTGTCTCTGAGGGCTTTACATCTGCCTGAGCAGGGTGTTTCCCTCCCTGTCGGACATGTGCCTGTCTCAGGAAGTCTTTCGTTGCCTGATGGCCCGGTTCGGGGTCCCGGTGGTGGACCTGTTTGCGGCCCCGGGGAACGCCTTGAGGGAGACGTTTTGTTCTCTGGTTCGCTCTGCCGAGGTTTGGAGGGTGGATGCCCTGTCCTTCCGGTGGAAGGGGGGCCTGATGTATGCCTTTCCCCCTATTGCCCTGCTGCCGCGTGTTCTGCTGAAGGTCAAATTGGATCGGGCTTCGGTGATCCTGGTGGCTCCGGATTGGTCCAGGCGGCCTTGGTTCCCTCTGTTGTTGAAGTTGGCAGTGGGGCCTTGCTGGAGGTTGCCGGTGGTCCCTTGTCCCTTGTCATTTCCCCCTCTGTCTCTGGAGTGTCTGGTCCGCCTGAGACTGGCGGGTTGGCTGTTGAGAGGATGAACCTTGTGGCGTTGGGGTGTTCTCCTTCTGTGGCGGAATTTATTCAGAGGTCCAGGCGCCCTTCGACTCTCAAATCCTATGCCCGGCATTGGGTTTCTTTTAAGTCTTGGTGTATGGCGCGTGGGTGGTCTGCATTGGAGGTGGATCCGGTACTGGTCTTGGACTTTTTGAAGGACGGCTTTGACTTGGGTCTGGCTGTGTCCTCCCTGAGGGCTCAGTGGGCTGCTGTTCGGGCCTTTTGGAGTTCGGTCTGTGACCCGGTGGTTCCCCTGGTGTCCCGTTTGTTGCGGAGTTGCTTCCTTCAGAAGCCTGTCATTCGGTCCTTTGCTCCTAGTTGGGATCTGCCTCTGGTTTTGGGGGCTTTGCAGGGGGCTCCCTTTGAGCCTCTACTGGAGGTGTCTTTGAGGTTTCTGACGATCAAGGTGCTGTTCCTGGTGGCTATTACGTCGGCTAGGCGGATTGGGGAGTTGGGCTCCTTGCTTCGTTCGGCCCCTTTTTTACGTTTCTTTCCTGATCGGGTGGTGCTGCGGCCTGATCCTTCCTTTGTTCCCAAGGTCCCTTCCTCTTTTCACTGCTCTGCGGATCTGGTTTTGCCTGTTTTATGTCCTGATCCTCTTTCAGAGGTTGAGGTGCGGCTGCACTGTTTGGATGTTCGGAGGGCTCTTGAGATCTATTTGTTGCGTACTGGGCCGTTTCGTAAGGTGGAATCCCTTTTTGTGACCTTTGGCCTGGCTGGTCAGGGTCTTAAGCCTTCTGGGGCTACCCTCAGTCGTTGGCTACGATGGGCTGTGGGTGCTGCGTATGAGGCCTGTGGTGTGTTGGCTCCAGGGTCTGTTCAGGGAAGGTCGACTCGGGGGGTTGCGGCTTCCTGGGCTTGTTTTCAGGGGGCTTCCATGGCTGAAATCTGCAGGGCTGCTACCTGGAGTTCTCCGCACACCTTTATGTCCCATTATCGTTTGGTGGTTGGGGAGACTGATTCTGCTGGGTTTGGGGACGCTGTGTTGCATTCTACTCCGGTGGTGTGACTTTCTGTGCTTTAATAAAGTCTGTTTTTTGCTACTGAGTGAAGCCGATTGTTGCTTTGGCATCTGCTCATGTAGTTAGGACTGGGACGGGGAGGGCTGACGAGGAGGTAATGACCGGTTACTCACCGGTAATATTCATTACTCCGAGTCGTAGCCCTCCCCGTCCCAGTCCAGGTTCCCATCCCTCCCTCCCTGTTTCGGCTTCTTGTGCTTGTTGGGTACAGGTTGTTGATTGGCAGGTCACAGGGTTATATGCCTCAGGGTATGGGTGTGGCCTGGAGGGAAGGGATGGGTTTCAAGTTGCTTGGGAGTTTCTGGTGGGAGGAGCTATGCTCATGTAGTTAGGACTGGGACGGGGAGGGCTGCAACTCGGAGTAATGAATATTACCGGTGAGTAACCGGTCATTAGAGAGGCCTGCTGGTGGCGAGCCTCCCCGAGGCATGACTGGGCCTGTCTGCACACGGAGGCTTGGGGCTGGCAGCTTGCGCGGAGAAGGTGATCCGACGGGCGCTTGGCTCTGGCTGGGACCCGCGCCGACCGCCTGAAAAGCCCATTACAAGTACTTAATGTCTATGTTGTCTTCAAAATTCCTCAACTTCACTACTCTCTGCTAGCCACGGGTGACACCGGGCGGTGGGCGCTGAGCCGCACGGTAGGCGGACGGCCAGACCTCTGAGTGCTGTTAGTGCTGCACCTGCAGCCTCTCGTCAGACGGCGGACGGCGCGCCGCACATCATGATCATGCCAGCCCTGCATCAGTGTGCGCACGTCTGCAGCGCCAGTCTCCCCGCGGCACACGCAGCGCGCCGGCCCGATAATGCTACAGTGCAGCCACAGGTGAGGCCTCATGCATGCCGCACTGCCTGGCCATGACATTGTATGAGACTCTGCTCAGTGACTCTGAGTCCCGTCGCCACGCATTCTTCACGCGCCTCACACTGACTTAACGCCTTCCTGACTAGAGTGGCTCGTGCTGCTGCATTCAAATCCCCCGGGCCCCGCCCCTTTTGCCTACTTCCTGCTTCCTCCGGGACATGACGGCACTCTCTACCACCGCGGACAGCACATCCGGAATATTAATCCCGGCCCCCATGCTGCCACGGTGATTGACAGCAGTATCGACTGGCGCGCCCTGGCAGGTAACAAAATGCGTGACAATGCATTTCAGTGCGGTGATGCGGATCACCGCACGGAAATGCGTGAGCGTCACACCTGTTGCGTGACGCTTGGCAGGGCTGCATATTCCCAACTCCCAAGTCAAGTCCTAACTCATTGGAGACCGCCTGACACGATTCTGTCTTTCGCTGCCTTTGAAAATCCTGCTCGATTCACAGGAATTCCTCGCCATAGTGTCCGTGCCTTCTCTTTCCGCGTTACCCAGTGTTTCCAGGTAGATCTTCCCTAATAAAGACCGCAGAGCCTTCTAGAAAGTGCCGCCGCGGAGAACAATGCCAATCGAACGTTCCGGAATCTACCATCTAAGAGCAGAGACAAAGGGAGCACAAACCCCCCTGCTGGCAGGAGGCGAGGCGGACGAGCGCGAGCTCTCACGATCCATACGCGTCACATACATTCTGCTCCTAAGCACATCTATCCATGGATATTGACCTGGCCGGTAATTGAGGTGGCAGTGCTGTGTCAGCAGCCGCAGGCCTTCCTCAAAACCATGAATTTGCTCCTGGTCCTGTAAGTGAGAAGACGTTGTGTAGATCTGGAGGACTGGAGTAGGTGGAATAGGAGGACAGTTTATGAAGTGCACCCTAGTACTAGCCAAAAATGCTACAGGCCAATTCAAAGTTTTGGAGCTGGTGGAACTTTTGAAAAAGAGGCAGAAGTCCCACCTCCACACACTGCAGTCACCTGCCTTACTGAAGGTAAGGAAATGAGACCTCCCCGATGGCAGAGCTGCTGCTGGGTACCCAGTCGTGAACACCATCAGCTGTTGTTTGGTACAGCCTTGTTACTCCACATCACAAGATAACATTCTCTGGCCAGGGTTTACCGAGCAACCTCACGAGGCCCTATTGCAAACAGATCCCTGTCTTCTTTGATAGAACTGAGGGGAAAGCATGGTCCTTCCAGCTCTTGTTGCAGAAACTCGCTACAGTTAAGAGGTCAACTCTGGACTCTGGAAATATATTAATCATTTGCTTTAAATCACTGAAACCACAAAATCGGTGTTCACATTGGTGGGGAGGGTTACTATGTTGCTTGTAATTTATCACATGACACTAACCAGTGCTTCGCCTTACCACAACAATGGCACAAGGATATCATTACTGTTTTTAATTAATTCCACTTATACTTACCTTACAAGGTAACTATTGATGGAGTTAAAATTGTAAATATACAATTGATTTACAATGTAGTGTTGGGTCAATGTTTTGGATGCATTAATGCAGGCAGATATCGTCACCCTCACTATGGTGACGTACAACTGTTTTGCACCGTAAACATCACCATATCCAGGGAATCTCCTGCATAGCAATATGTTAATCTCATAGACTTTTCTCTGTTTTTAGAAGAATGGGGGAGTGGGTAAGCAGGGAGGTGAAGGGAAAGGGGGTGTGACTTACTTCCAGCAGGGAAGGACTGAAGGGGCCAGTTTCAGATGGAAACAGGTTTGTTCTATAAGTTGGAGGCAAAAACAAAGAAAGCGTGTCCGCTGTTTTAGCTTTCACTGTTGAACAGCATTAAGTAGGATGTATATAGCAGCAACTGGATATCCTGTAAGTCATGGGTACTCACAAACATGGTCTTTGGTGTGACTGAGGGTGCCACTGATCCCAGCGGGGGAGGGGGTGTAGAGCGGGTTTAGGGGAAGCGGAGCATGTATATCTACAGGCTGAACTCAATTGCGCAATGTGAAACCAGAAAACCTGGGACCAATCCCAGCTTCTCTCGTGCGACCCTGGGCAATTGCTTTATTTCTATTTGCCTCCTTTTTTTCATTGTCACATATAAGAGGACCCTGAAATACATGACTTTTGGATGTGTGTTGTACAAAACCACCTCCCTGCTTGGATGTAATCACTAATGGCATTGTTGTCAGGGTGGGGGCGGGGAGGAGTGGGTGTGGGAGAAGCATGAACATCTCTAAATTCATGTTTGACAAACATCACTTAAAAAAAATACTTCGGAATGGACGGCTATAATTTAATTGTCTAAGGTAAAATGGTTCCGAAAGTAAATAAAATATACTTTTTGAATTTTGAAAAGACTATCAATTTTTACAGTTGCCGTCTTTAAAAATTAAGGTATTCCTAAAATTAAGGGCCTAGTTACTTCCCTTTGTTTAACTGAAATTAACCTTAAATAAGTGCTTGCTGTATTTTTAGCATGTTTTTTTTATGTTAGTGCTGAGTTGAGTAAACAGCAGCCCAGTGCTGCTGCTGCTCCGGGGGCGGCATGTAAAGGTCAGGATGGCCACATGTGGCCCCCGGGCCGTACTTTGAGTCTCAGTGCTGCAAGTGAAAGTTAAAGGTGATGTTTTGTTTCAATTTTCATTGGTGTATCTTCGAGGTTGCTTGTCAGTAAGCAAGGGTGCAGCGGATTATGTCCCAGAGTGGCGCCCCTAGTGGTAGCGATTGGACTGCACCTGTCCGGACCAAAACAAGTATGGCTTGTAGGAAAGTCTGGTAGCAAAGTAATCACGCAGGAGAAGAGTTAAAGATGGACGAAGTTTATTAAGATGCTTTCGTCTTGAGTTACAGGCTTGTAATGATTACAACGGTTCTCAGCCCCTTACTCATCACATTCCAGGTATTCAAGTAACAACATAGTATCCCAACATTCCCCCAGATGCACGAGCTTGTCACGAGCTATCAAACACCTGAGCGCTCGTGACAGCTCACATAAAACATATGTACATACCCAACACACCTTCCCACCTTAAAATGAAAACAAACCAAAAAAAAAAAACACTAGTTCATCACAAAATCATTAAACCTAACTGGTATACGGTGAGAACGTGTAACTCTAGTGTTCCCCGAGTTACATTCAGCATTAACACATTCCCCTTTATCACTCTGTTCCCCAACATCCAAAAAAACATTGCTGTCATAGTCATCCACCGACTGACTAAACCCATTAAACACAGAAACTCTGCTCAAATTCCACATAGAACCACCATCAACCCTGACCGCATTCCTAAAAACTTCAATCACTTTCCTAGGACTTGACCACACAGGAAAACCTTTACTCACACCCTCTTTCTTTTTGATGCGAACAAAATCACCCACATTAATAGAACGACTGGACGTAGAGCCAATCCTCTTAACCATATCATGTTTCATCTTATCCTTGTATAACTGAACCCTGTGTTGAACAGCTTCAAAATCCACTTTCAGACAATTCTCAAAACCAGCAAAAAAATGTTTTAACCACCAGGGAACTAACTTTGTACTAGGCTTCCGTCCTCTTAAGAGCTCAAAGGGAGTGACCAATGTTACAGAGTTAGGAGAAGTCCTGTAAGCTAACAGCATAGATTGTAACGCAATTCTCCAATTCAAATCACCCTTGATAGAAAGTTGAATAGCTTCTTTGATCACACGGTTGAACCGTTCAACCTGGCCATTTGCTTCAGGATGGAAAACCGCAATTCTTCTATGAATGATACCACATTTACCAAAAAACTGTTCCATTTCCTTGCTCACAAACTGTGGCCCATTGTCAGTTACGACTTCCTGAGGAATACCCTCTCTGCAAAAAATCTCATCCAAAAACTCTATTACCTGATGAGATGTAACCTCTTTAACCATCTTGACCTCCGGCCATTTGGAATAGTAATCAATAAGAACAATGCCAAAAGCTTCCTGTTTGGGTAAACAACCAAACGGGCCAATAATGTCTAACCCCAGTTTCCGCCAAGGACCAGAAGGTAAGTCAATAGGACAGGGTTCTGGACGTAAAGCAACAGCTGTTTTGTCACTGTTAGAACAATAAGAACATGAACGCACAAAATGGTCCACATAAGAGTCAATTCCTGGCCACCAGAAAGACTCCTTCAACCGTCTTCTGGTGAAGGATACCCCCAAATGTCCCTCATGGGCAATCTCAAGAAGAGTATTCCTAATAGAAAAAGGTGGGACAATCTTGTCTCCCCGAAGGATCAAATCACTCTCCACAGCAAGTTCTTCCTGAACCTTAAAAAAACCCATCATGTCTCCAGATAATTTCCTCTGTTCCGGCCAACCATGTACAAGATACTTCTTGACATTGCACAATTCCAAATCTTTACTCATTTCTTTCATCCAAACATCCTCCTGCAAGGAAAAACGTACACCGCACACTAAATTGACATCACAGAAGGTAAAAGCAACCTCACACTCCTCTTCATTAACCACTTCAGGAGAGCTCATATCAGAAATCAGTCTTGACATGCAATCAGCATGTACATTCGCCTTACCCTGAACATACTAAATTCTGCACTGAAAAGATTGCAATCTTGAGGCTAATCTTGCAAGACGCGCCGACATAGTTCTGCCTCCACCTGGGGCCATGAGATACACCAGGGGCTTATGATCATTTTTTATCAAAAATCTTGTACCCCATAGAAAAGGTCTAAAATGCTCAGCTCCCCAAACACAAGCCAATAACTCTCTTTCTATGACAGAATAATTCTTTTCGGCATCTCTCAAGGCTCTTGACGCATAAGCAACAACTCTGTACAGAAAATGTTGGCGGAATCAGAGACTGGCTGAAAGAGGTCAAGAGAGAGACACACAGAGGTCCGAGTCTCCTAGCAATGCATGCTGGGAGCATTTACTTCTCAAAAAAAATTCTCTGAACTGCCCTCACAAGGGGCAGTCTGTTGACAGACTTCTACAAGAAAGCCAAGCCTTCTTTGGAAAACTTTGCCTTATCCGTGGGGTCTGGCAGACAGAAAAAGAAAGTTGCAAAATGTTTTGCATTCTACACAGAGAGATACTGTGGAAACTAGAAAAAACATCATGAAAAGGCCCTCAGCCCTCTGCAGAGACAACAAAGGAGCTATTACATGGAGTCATTAAGTTCACTTCGGCAAAATTACTTCCGTGTTAATTATGGCCTGGCACACAATACCCTTGGCATAGGGGTGTGCACGACGCTTTGCCAGAATTGGATGGAATATTACTGTTCCTTGACCTTGCATGAGCCCGGTACCCAGAAAATGTGACATATCTGTCCAGTTCACTTTCCCCCGAAGGGATCACCTACCGACAGTTAATGGAAGTTTATTGTTACCCAATTCGATCCTCTCTTTCTACAGCCCTACAAAGAGTGAGGAGGCCCTCTGGGATTTGACGTTGTGACCATGGATTCAAGCCGAGCCTGCAGTGGATACTTTAGTCCACCGAAATATCAGATTCGGCACATTTAGCCTATTAGAGACATCTATCTCCCAGTCGGGAGCTCTTGTGATTTCGCTACAGCATACACCTGTCCAACAGCACATATTCCCAACTCCTAACTCATTGGAGACCACCTGACACGATTCTGTCTTTCGCTGCCTTTGAAAATCCTGCTCGATTCACAGGAAATACCTCGCCATAGAGTCCGTGCCTTCTCTTTCCATGTTACCCAGTGTTTCCAGGCAGATCTTCCCTAATAAAGACCGCAGAGCCTTCTAGAAAGTGCCGCCGCGGAGAACAATGCCAATCGAACGTTCCGGAATCTGATACCATCGAAGAGCAGAGACAAAGGGAGCACAAAACCCCCTGCTGGCAGGAGGCGAGGCGGACGAGCGCGAGCTCTCACGATCCATACACGTCACATACATTCTGCTCCTAAGCACATCTATCCACGGATATTGACCTGGCCGGTAATTGAGGTGGCAGTGCTGTGTCAGCAGCCGCAGATCTTTCTACTAACACAGACATCGTGTACGCGCTGACTTTCCCTCCATTTTACTACCTCCCTATTGTCTGTACGATAATGTGCTCCTTTCTCCTTATCTAAGGTGAAAATATCGAGTTAGCACTGTTGGAATCCAATTTCAGAGGCAGCGATAAATAGCGCCACTGTAGCTAAGTGCATCTTACATTTTACTTAGGAAAAAAGTTTAGCTTTGCTGATAAGTGTAGTTCCAATGACAAATCTGCACAGAATATATCAGTAAAATGCAGCTCCCTTTAGTTTGCATCTTCAACGTTTTGTGCAGGTTGGTCAACAGAAGAGGGATGCTACAGAAAGGGTCCCTAAACAGGAAGTTGTCAAAGCAGCTACAGTAAAGCCTGCTGCTGGTCTGCCACTGGCCACTACCAGCCTTTTGACAAAGCTTGTTTTGTCATAGTTTGTCAAAATTGTATAGCTGGGGAAGACGCCCAAAAATATATTGGCTAAAAACAAAAACTATTTTTTGACCTCAGAAAGCGCGCATTGAGCTAGTGATCCCAGGCCCCTAAGGCAACTACTTTGTGTGTGGCTATGCTCTACATGAAAGGGCAGAATAGCATCTCTCAGGGTGAAGTTGGCCAGTTGCAGAAGGGGTCTGATCCATTGCCCGCTGGCGTATGCTGCAATAGGTGGAAGAAAATGTGAATGAAACAAAAATGGTCCAATGAAGGAAGAGGCCTGGATGGATGAGTATATAATACATGGAAGCCTTCTACCATATGGAGATGTATGCACCTCCCCGGCAGAGTAAAGTATAGGGGAAATTAAAAACAAAGATTAAACTTGGAAAAAGTATTACAAAAACAATTTCATGTTAAATATTAATGCAAGTTAGTTGTATATATTTATTTTAAACGTGCAACAAATAAAAATGCTACAACACAATTACATTTGAATCAAAAATCAATTAATTTAAATATATTAAATTAACATTTTAGCAGTATCAGTGGTTGGCCACGTGTGGTGATGGATTTAGTACTGCTACTTTTTGGCAATAGTAACTTTACACCGATAAATTAGTCTTCACCCCCTTTTTCAGGGAGGGAAGACATGTAATTGTACATTTTTTGTAACTTGGATATTGTGAATAGTCAAAAGGAGTAAAGTTATTTAAAAGTGTTGAGTAATTCTTCACCTGCAGATTTACCACTGTGAATATGCCCCAAAAGCTATAAACAAAATGTGACAGTTTCTATTTAAAAACCCCAAAACGCTACCAGAAGTAAATAATTTTAAGGGCCTCTTTATTGTCCACTCTCCATCTAAACTCTTTCAAGTTTATGGGGTGCTGCGGCATCTCGAGCACCCCTAGTTCAAAAATTACTGATTTGCGTAAATACAATGTTTTTTGCCCCTATTTTGTATTTTTTGTTGTTGATAAAAACAGTTTAATGCAGTCACTTAAACCTTAATCCAAATAAGCAACAACAAGACGGAACCAGGGATGGACACAAGTATGTACATTGTCAGAATCTGTTCAGGGGCAAGCAGATGCTATGGGGCCTTAGCTGTTGGTGCCTGATATGGGGCTAGGGCCCAAGGTCAACTGTGAGATAAGGTGCACTGGAGAGGAGTAGTAGATCATCAAGCCTGTAAGAGGTAAGTGCGTTGCAGAGTCTGGGGTGAGGTGGAGGTAGTAATGAAGAGGGATTCTCCCTGAAGGCTCGCACAGAGGGAGTCCGAGAAGTGTCACTTGCCTGATACTCCCACCTAAGAAACCTCCTCTTCCCAACAAAGGAACACTACAGGGAAAAAAATACTTTTTGAGAGTGATAATATTTAGAAAGAGATTTGGAAAAGAGTGCGTTTTACTGGGTCTTGTAAGACTAAGAAGAGATAAAGGAGTGCCCTGAAGCATGCCTGGCCAGACATATATGCGACAAATCGAGCCTGCAGCTGCCCACTCAAATGCACCCTTGGCCCACCCAAATAAAAATTCCTGGAGCCGGGCCTGTGTGGAAGTACTCAGTTTGGTACCATTCACATCTTTCATTCTACAGAGCTTCACCACATGCAGATTCTCCACCAGGAAGGGCCGAGGCTGGCAGTGGTCCAGTAATGCTTATGGTAAAGAGTGTGTTTTTCTCTTTTGTGCAGCATCCTTTAGTTCTGGGGAAGTCATGTCATGGCAGTCGACTCCGCCATTGGATCACTCCAGCTGAAAGTACAGGTAACTAGAAGTAACGAAGGCCTCACTGGATGGAGCAGGTCACAATTGACTTCTTGCCCTCTTATATGCGCTGCCAGTAGTGAGTTGAAGAAGGTGAGTCACACTACCCTCAGGTCACAATTAATTAATTAATTAATTATTTGTGGGTTTGTAATGAGCTAGAATCGACTCCCGAAGGAGTACCTCTGCGCAGTAGACCGCTGGGGAACCCGTCCTGGCTTTCCCTGTAAGATGGTCTCTACTGGGTATCTCCAAGGTGAAACCAGGCATCCCCGGCGTATGTGGGGGGCCGTTGTGGAGATGAGGCAAGCTAATGCCCAGAGTTGCCGAGTGTGTTCCCTGGTTAGAGTAGGCACCGAGATGAGAATTATCGAGTCCGCTGACCCTGGTCCACGACCCTGCCGCATCAGGAATTGAACCCTGGTCCCGGGCCGTCCTCTGTTCTCAGGTCAGCCGCCTCTAACCAGAGAGCCACACCACTCTACAATGGCACTGTGAACAGCTGCGGGCATACTTCCCTTGAAGTGGCATGGACAGAAGCAGGCACACCTCTCTCCGTCACAGCATTGTGGATAGCTATGGCACACTTCTTTGATGGCAGAGCTGTAGACAGCCACAGATCTGCGATTTTAGCCTGGAGCCACCCTCCGACACCTGGAGCACAGTATAGCTCTCTCTATCCTCATTCTCTGACAGACCCCACCAGCAATGGGGTCTCATTGCTTCTGTCTCATTAGCCATTTTCCTCTTTCAGCAGGCAGGTTGGCTTCTAGGCACTACAGCTCAGACGGGCATCTTCCTCATGAAGGGCAAGACTTCAGGTGATGTCCCCTCAATCCTGGGAAGCTGGCTGTCAGGCATATACTAGCCCTGGTTGCACATCAGTCATCTGAGTAGTCTGCGCAGCACTCCCTTCATTGGTTAAAGAGAACTTTGAACTGGAACAACTAGTGTGTTCGTGGCTGCCACTTGTATACAGTTATTGTAGATAGTAGATGTGTATCCAGTGGTTGCACTTTCATGGCCAGTTTAGGGTGATTCTCATTTCAAATGGCCCATTGATACTGTTGTCCAGACACAGCCTTGTGTAGAGCAGCGCTCCTCACAGCACGGTGCTCTTGCCTTTGCCTCGAGCGTCCACAATAGAGGCACGAAGAGATGTGAGCTTTCTACAGCTGTCTGTCATAGGACACACTGAACAATGATTTGAGACACCCTAAAAGCTGACCTCATCTTAGGGGTTCCTTTGACCTTGAACAACAGAGACATCTTAAGGGTTTTGGGAGCCCTGGGCCAATCTATTTTGAGGGCCCCAGTTCAAAACAGCTTTGAATTTAGGATCCAATTCAGTTCTTTTATGCCCTCTTTGATCATGTCACTGACAGTGCACATGCACAAAGGTGCAAATTCTAAATGTGTTTACATCCACTATTAAGGCATAGTGACGTGTTTTCAATATTATAAGACAGCACCAGCTCACTAATATTACTGTGAATAATCTCTGTAGCACCTTCCCATTTCTCATATGTGAGATCCTGTTTTGATCTAAAAAAAACTTTTTTGATTGATGTTGCATGAAACAAACACATTTTTCTTCAAAATGTCTGTATTAAATTCTCACAAATCAAACATAATAAAAATAAATGTAATTAAAACCATATTTAAAACCATCTGCTTCAAACTTATTCAAGGTCATCGGGGCAAGACTCTTTGCAGAACAGACCTGGCTCTATCAGGGCCCCCCTGAAAGGCTGGGGCCCTGGGCCAGAGCCCACTTGGCCTATGACTTAAAACGTCTCTGCAGAGACTGCAGTCCCGCACTCCCCCCCCACCATCTACTGAATGCTGTAATACAGGACGCATACTCAGCAGCTCCTCCCAGCAAAAGGCCTACCCGAATTTCAAAGGTACCCTTGTGTCCTCTCTCTCCATTCCAGTCTCTAGGTCTGCTTCCTCTAGCTTCAGGACTGTCAGAAGTACATTTCCAGATTCTGTGAAAACAATCTTCCCTCCATCCCGGGCACAAGGGAAGGCCAGATGCATCCAAAATGGTTCCTATCAGCCTCCAATACTCTGGCTCACTCATACATACAATGCAGGCCACGTACCAAGCATGCACGCATATAAACAAAACATGCTCAATGTACACTTGGGATGCTAGCACCAGTATCTGAGTTAGTTCACAGAAGCAAAACTTTTCACCAGTGGGCTGGCAGACCTCCACTCCAGCGACACGGACAAAGAGGTATAGTCACAACCATGGATTCACAAAGCATGGTAACATGCCACCACCACTTTACCCGATAAACCCATGCCAGAGGCAGTAATCCACTGTAAGATTCATAATGGCACACTCTGTGTGCCCCACCATGTCTCAAGACAGGTCCAGAACCTCCCTCATGTCAAGGGACAGGCCTCTCTGAACACACACACTAGGTAAGGATGAGGCTAGGCAAAAATCAAAAAACAGGACACCAGACACTCAGACTTAAACACTCAGGACAGGACAATACACAACTGTACGCCGAGCAGTGAGCATTCCTATCCTAACATACATGATTATTTTTAATAGAGAAAACTAAACAAGATGATATCTCAAAACATCAGATTTAACAAGCAAGCATGGTTACGACCCCACTTCATGTCACCATGAAAACTTTTACCAGTCCTGCCTTTTTGTGTGATAACCTAAAACAGTAGTGGTTTAGAATATTGCTTGTCAGTAACACCTGGCAGAAAATGATTTTAGAGGGAAAAGCCAAGGAAGGAAAACAGTGCCTGAGATTACATTGAATGAGGAGACCATCTTACTTACAGCAAGTACATCAACCCACATAGCTACTGTATCAGCTTTGAACTCCCTAAAGATGCATCTGGTAGTTATCTATGTAATATGAACACATGGCAGTCTAAATACAATTGGAAATATTTCAGGTGCAATGCTGAAGTGCCGATCACCTTTTATAAGCTATGTGTTAACTGATCTTTAAACATGTGATAATTGTGCTTCATGAGTCCGGATATAGCGACTATTTACGTAAAGTTCATTGTGCTGTTCTGGAAATACAACCTATAAGTTTCAGAAACTATTAGAGCTACTTTCTACTATTCTTAAAGTTCATAAAGTGGGTCTAAAAGTAAGTGCTAATGTTATTATCAGATAAGCGATGAATATTAACAGCGGAGAATCAAGCAATCCACTGGTACTTGCTTTGTCTACTTTATAATGAGGCAGTTTTGCAAATGAGTTTTCTGTTAGCTGACAGAGATAGTCCATATCAGCCTCTCTTCGGTTACCGGATGTGAAGTCCCTCTAAATGCTTCTTTAATAACTACATTTATTGTCAACAAAATATTGACAAGCCCTAAAAATACAATCCTCCAAAAACGGACAAAAAGTCACTGGAGATCTGCTGGGAGGTGGATATACCTTCCTTCACTGTGCATTTTCTAAGTTTCTCTGTGGTGAACATGAGCCCCAGTTGTAAGTGATCTTTTATGGTACAAGTGGACCTTGATTCAAACCCCAGTGGAGAAAGGTAGAAACCTGGTTCTCATGTCGGCTCCCTTGACTTTTTGCTGAAACGAGTCCTTCAGGCACTTAATTACGTTGACCACTGAACACCCAGGTAACGGTGTTCCTGGACCTGGCACAACTGGAGGGTAAAAGGGTGAGGTTCTAATCCATACCTTCATGTATAGGAACATTCTCAAAGATGTTACTTGGTAAACTCTGATTTATCAAGCATGGCCATTATAATTGTATTAAGAGGATGGGACTCTCTCAAAAGCAGCACTAATTTAAAATGGCAGCAAATTCAGAATACATTTTTACATTTTGTAGTTGGTCTGGTGAGAACTGATCAGAGCATATCAGAAAGACAGAATCAGCGAGGAATCGCAAATAAGGTAATAAGAACGTCAATGTCCCAAATAGAGGTAAAACTTAGATGAACAGTGCCACCCACGACGATTTATGGGAAGAAGTCTTCAGTTCAGACTACTTCAAACTGCTTACCCAATCCCCTTATACCAACCTTATATAGAATTTATTGTAGTGCTCAGTCCCCAGGATGTGGACAGGTAACAGTGAATTCAAGTAGACCATGAGAGCAAGGCTCTAGTTGTCTATGATGTCACTAAGAACCCCAAGGCGAAAAACAACCGGGCAAATTGCCTTTTAACCATCTTTAATTTTATGTTACATATGGCCCCCAAAATCATCTGCCCCTGCTTCCTACTGCTACGTAGTGGCAGAGGAGTCATGGAGGTGCCATACATAAAATTGCCTCCGTTATGAATCCCTGTCCAAAAGGTTAAAACAAACAAAACTTGTGTGCCATCCTTGACCGACCTCCCCCCTTCCCTGCCTTCCCACCTCCTGCAGCAGTTCTCTCTGATTTCAGTCACTGCGCTGAGAAGCTGTCAGGGAGGCCTGTCAACCTGGCCTGAAAAGCCTTTATGATATCACAACAGTGGTTAACCAGTTTTAATAATAACAGCTGCCACGTCATAGCAGTGGATTATGAGATTCAGAAACTGAAATAAATGATAGAGCCTCTCTACTAGCCCCATACAGAATACCACATTTCTATATCATCATATAAACCCATAAAGACACTCACCAACAGGGCCATGAGGAGGTCACCTGCCTGGTTCACTGCCCCAAGGAAAAGTGCCAGGCAAGGACAACAGACAGAAAGTCAGCCACAGAGCATAGAGAAGCCAAAGGTCATCAGGAGACACGCGAGGATGTACGGCAACAAACAAGGTGAGCATGAAGAGAGAGATGGATGCGTACTGGGTAGTAAGCGGAATAACCCAGCAACTTGCAGTTGCCAAGCACAGCAGAGTAGTATCTGCTGCCTTAATACTCATTCTGCCCCAAGTAACACAGAAGAGAAAATTCTTACATCCAGGTGCCTTACTGGATTGGACGTTTTGCACTGGGGTGACCTCTGAGAGCCGAATATCTTGGTATAGTTAAGAGGTAGACGTTTAATGGTGAGGAGCAATGTCTTTCCAGCCACCACATTGATATCATAGTGCTTGACAGTGCTACATTTTCAGTTTCAAAATGTCAAGTTTAAGCTGACCAATTATCTTTGAAGGGAAGCAGATGACTGCCTATATGGACACAATTGATAATATACAGGATCAGGAGTTGATGGGTGCTCGATTGCAATTGTCTCAAGGACACATAAGCCACGTAAAAGTTCTTAATGAATCTTGATGGAAATCTGTTTTTATATCACGCGCAATCTTATGTTTTTCTATTAAATGTTTTAACAGCAGACTATATGTATGTCAATAGCGTAGCTTAGTATCAATGAGTGCCTTGGAGATGGTAGCGAGAAGATATATAGGGAGAAAGTTACACTTCCTTCTCATCAGCGTTAGGTCCTTAACCTCATAGATGCTATTAAACATTCCTCCCCAGTGCTGCGCTGTCCATTGGAACTAGTGCTGAATGGACGTCCAATGGTCGTGCGCAGCACTGGGGAGGTAGTGCTGCCGTCGGCCAATGCACCGAGGCAGCACTTAAGGGGTTAAGATGGCATTGGTGTATGCCACCAAGGATAACCAGGAGCCCACTTCAGGTCCAGAGATTCATTTTGTTTAGGTTGGTGATAACAGAACATTTTCCTGGCTGTGGCTCTGCCCTGGTGAGAGTGCCGAGCTGCATGGCAGCGGGTTAGGGGGCTGATCTGTGTCTGGCAACTGGCATGAAATGAATGACATCTGGGATCCTGATGGGTCCTCGAATGCTGTGCTAATGAATGCTGTAATAAAGCCCCAGGTACCACGAACGAGGTGAAATACGACCTAGCCCAAATCCCACTACAAACTACCAACCGTTTTCAGGCTTGCAAATGCACATTTTGGAACCTCATTATAAACCATGACCCTCGGAATATGTCTTTATTACTCTCAGGCTGCTTCCCCCACTAGCATCTCCCTCAGAGGACCTGCGCAGCGGAGATACATAACACTTGTTGGATTTCCACGCCCAGATACTGACTGGCCACTTACCAATGTAATAGACTCTGATAGCAACCTAGAGGTCTCACCTGAGATGCTTGATGTATATATTTCTATTTATGGAGCACAAAAATGGACCGTAATGGTCACCCTTGCAGCCCAATGACTACTCTGCTATACCGGTGGATTCTCTCTGGCATGAGTCTCTTATTTTCCATCTGAACCTAGAAATATCCTCTTCATCCCTGAGCTTCCAGGAACCACCAGTATGGGTGAACCTGAACTGTTTAGTGTGTCATTGTTGGTGGAGCTCCTTCATAGAGGTAGTTGTATCATGTCTACTAGTATTAGAGAAGGCTCAAAGATTGTTGGGCCCCAAACCACCAGTTGGAGCCTCTCTCAGGCCAGCCATGGCATGGTTATTGAATTACAGTGATTTGAATTTGAATTTGAATTTTGAGTTATTTGTAAAGCGCACATACACTGAGCAGTTTCTTGGCGCTATAGAGTTTCAAACTGAGGGAAAAAAAGGACTAAGGATTGAAGTGATTGTGACACTACGTTACGGCTGGCTCGGGGGAAGGCCCTCTGACTTATCAAGGTTCGGATACATCTATTTACCCAGATCTCAGTTTAGACGTGCAAGAGGCAGGCAAAGGAATCAGTAAAACAAAAATATTTCAAGAGAGAAAAACTTTTAGTATGCCATGCTTGACCCTGCTTGACTCTGCATTCAACAAGGATACTTAATGCACATCTATACAAATCCCAAAGAGGCAGTGACAATTGATAAGAAAGCAGAAAAATGCAACACAAGACTTATACCCAGAACAACTGCCAAAGACCACCAGCTCACCCACGAAAAGAGACCGAGTCCTGATTGCGATGCTGGATGATTCGGCTTGACACAATACATACTTGTACCACAGACTATGCATAATGAAAAAAAATTCAGCAGGCTCAACCTTTTACCAACTGGACACAGCCCATGATTGAGGAATTTTAACCAACTTTGTGTAAGCCTGTAGCTGTTCTTGTACGGTATGATCAGTGACAGCTCTGATATTCCTACCATTATGGTTCACTTACCTGGGAAAGGTGAGAACAGTCAAAATATGGAGCAAAAGGTGGTTGGTAATAGCACCCCGCCTCCCCGAGTAATGTTCTTATTCACTGCTTAATTTGAGCCAAATGTTTCCGGCGCTGGCCCCGGTACTTTATTGTCAATACTGGCTCTTATAACAACCTGCCACATGGGGGCGCTGTTTATTTAATTTCGTGGGGCGCACAGCAACAGGTGTTTAATAATTAAATATACGTTAAAATCACTAATATCTGCCACCCGAAGCTATAGGAATAGCTTGGGCGGCATGTCTTAGTAATTTGTAATGTAAATTTAAAGTCTAAATTGTGACACTTATATGAGTGTGATGGTTAGTTGTGATGGTACTGTCATTGGCAGCGCTAGTGGGGGCGGTTGTATGATGTTACAACTCATTCCGTTGTAACGCATGCCTTTACCAGGAATGCATTACAACGCGAATGCCCTTCCCGCGCATAATCTTTAGCACGAATATTCCTATACCACGCATACTTTTACAACGATTTTCGTTGTAAATTCATGCATGGTAAGGGCATACTCTTGGTAAAGGTTATTCCCTCACCCCTGAACCCTTCTTACAAATACCCCTCCCGTGCCCTTAACCCTAAAATCGGACCCCTGCTTTTTTTTCTCCACGTCGTCTCTTCTCAATGTTCTTCCATGTTGACGTAGCACGTCGTTAGGAGGAAACAGAAGTGTCTTTCCATTCCCTCTAACAATGCCGAGTGCCTCCCGATTGCCTCCACAGAGAATCTTCAACAGGTGCATTTTTTTTTCGGGGGGGAACCCAAGCCTTCTGTTGTTTTCACACTTTTTTGGGGGGGGGGGTACCACCCCAAGCCCTCTTTTTTATATTTAGCCTTTAACACATATACCTTTACTACGTATCTCGTAGTAAAGGTATGCGTGGTAAAGGCTATTCGTCATGCGTTGTAACTCATGCATGGAAACGGTCGTGTTGTAGTGGCCGTTTCCCGGGGGAGGAGGGGGGGGTGATGGGGGAGGGGGGCAATGGGTGGTGCAAGCTGCAACGGCTTTCTGACAAGTGCCCTGGCATTTACTTTTTACAAATCAAGTACTGTGCTTAATGTTCAATTTTAGGGATGCTTGTGAATATGTACAGTTATGCACTGATAGCTGGGGTAATCAGTGTAGGGGGGAATGGGGTGAAAAGGGTATTTTTCTACTTTCAGCGATATATGCATATATATAGCAATCTCTATAGCTTCACATAGTATAATTTCAGATAGTGCCTTTTCCGATGTTGAGACGAGATGGCATAACTCTGTTTCCCTCATCGGCATAGCCCTCAGACGTGCAGCTGAGCATTATTTAAGTGATCACATGGAACATATGTGGAATGGACATTCATAAAAAGAAGCACCAGATGTTCGCGTACTCTGTACAGGCACCAACTCGAGAATGGGTCATTGCAGGAAACACATCTGGGCACAACCGATACTAATACGTTCGTTTGCACATGGGAGAAATAACAATTATTTGCTTTATACAGTACCTATGCCAGGGGAGTTGCCATATTAATTTTACAAAATCCTTATGATTTAAACAGCTTTTTCTACATATTGACAGCAGGAGAAGATATCTGTATGTAGAAGGTTTGCTGAATGACACTCCCAAAACGTTGAGAACCTCACGGGTGGTTCGCTGTGCTTCCTAAATCCCGACTGAAGGATTGATTGATTCATTCATTCTTATGCTCCAATGTGAACCGCACTGAGTTTTTTGAGGACTTAATGTCACTATGCAGGCAAAGACAAGCACGTGATATAATATAAGAGGGAGATTTTAATGTAACCGTATGAACCACGATTGACAGTAGCAATCAATTGTACAGTCCACCTGAGAGCTACAAAGATAATGAAGCAAATATTAGATATGGATGCAAGATGATTAGAGAGAGAGAGGCATGGAGGGAAGAGGCCCTTCAGAAAGCCATTGTTACATTTTTTAGATAAATACTGGCTCCGTTACAAAATTTGATACTGTATGGGAAGCATATAAAGTATATATTAGGGGAATCACTATTGGCGAATTCGTTGGAGTCTTAACTGGCACATACAAAAACCAAACTTAGACATTTGAAAAAAAGCTATGAATCAAATCATGTCCCACAAACACTATCAGGCCTGAACAAGACTAGTTAAGAGTTTAGAGAGCTTACATACAGTGAAATGCGATATGTTACTAAAGACAATGAGGCCCAAAACTACTGTGAAGATGCCTGGCCAAGTAAGAGTCTCTCATGTCTACTAAAAAGAGCACATATAAATAAAGCTATTCACTCTCTCAAACTAGATACTGGGGAAATGCTAGGGCACAGGACACCATTTTCCGGGAGTTTCAATCATATTACTCAAACCTATACATCAGCAAGACATCTGCTACAAACTCTGACACACAATGCTACTTAGACATTGTTGCTCTTGCTTATATTGATGGTGGACACAGAGAATTCTTGCTTGAGCCTATGGTTTCAAAAGAGATACTTTCAGCCACTGACGGTTTCGCAGGTAGCAAATTCCTAGGCAATGATGGCCTCACGGCTGAATTCTATAAAGCATTTAAACTGTTATGAGCCCCACATTTGACCGCTCTCTATCAATAGGCAGTGGAAACTGGAGAACTATCATCAAACAGTACAGAGGCGGTAATCACAGCAATATTAAAGCTAGGCAGAGACAGACAATATTGTAAATCATACACCACCATTATCTTCACTAAATTTTGACAATAAGATTCTGGTACGCATTATAGCAAACAAATTGGCTCCAATGATGCCCAGCTTGCTATTGCCACAATTGAGTTTTATACAGGTAGAGCCACGTTTAATAACTTAAGATCCATTTAAGCAACCAGCCAGCAAATTAGGCTAGAGGTAATTGCCACCTCCATCCTATTAGATGCTGAAAAGGCATCAGACTCGCTTGAATGGCCTATTCTCTTTGCAATGCTGCGTAGAATCTGGATCTCTTTTAAAATATTGCATGTAAGTGAAGTACTACACACCAATTCTCTAGCTAGCATACGTATCAATGACTGGTTCTTGGACTTTTGAGCTGCTGGGAGGGTTTCAGGTATTCCAGATTAGGACGGGCGCACAGCCGTGTGATCGCAGGGTTTTAGGGTGAGTTCAAAGTAACAGTTTCCAGGCAATGGGGTGGGCGGTAATCCCTCGTAACCGCTCAGGGTGGATAAATCCACACAGGTAGGCACAAAAACAACAAATACCCCTGCTCTAGGAAAAATGCAGTAAAGTCACAGTAGTTTCTGGTTGTGGAAACAGTAGTAAGATGAGCACATCAACATATATCAAAGTCAGTAGATGGCGGTATGCCAGAAGAAAGTTCGATAATGAGTAGAATTCTTGTTGTGGAAAGCAGTTTATTGTTTCTCTTGTTATGGCCAACACGTGTTTCATCGCAGGGAAACCAGACTGCGAATCTTCAGGGCTGGATAAATATACAAAAAATGCATTTGTATGATTGTCCTATGTGAGCTAAGCAAGTGAAAAAAGGTGGTTGGTGGACCCTTCGTGATACATTGTGGGCATGCCATGGAGTGACTAGGTGAAAAAACGTATGACTTGAATTCTGGAGCTTAAGTGCCTTTGGTGTATGTGACTGGTGAAGTTTTTATACCGTGGTTAAGCAGATTGTGTGGAAATGACTGCAGACAATCTGTGGCTGGGAAGTTCTAAAAAAGGAAACACATTGACCAGTATGCATAAATACATTTTGAAGATGGAAATACATCGAGGCGAAAAAACTGAAGTGCAAGTGCTCAGATGTACAACCCATTGTGACCTAAAGTGACTGCTAAGTGGGTACTTCAATGATCAAAACATATATCCAAACATTTTGTAGATAATATCGACTAATTAGTGAAATCCGACCGGTAACCGTTTTCTTAAACATGTTGTATGATTAAAACCTATATCAAAAACCAAAATATTCTGTAAGACGACCGGTACATGTAGTAGGGAGTGTTTGAGGACATTGTCGATTGGTGCTAAATAGGATCCAGAAGGTTAGAGAATTAGTGCTATATTTTAGAACACTCATGAGGTGCTCAATCTGTCGATTTAGTTGTACAGCCCTTTAGTGGTGTCAACCTTTTGTGGCAACAGACGGTCATTCCGTACGTTACTGGTCAATGTAAGCGTTATAACACGGAAAAGGAGGATAGCTATTCTATGGGTGTGTTTTTTGAAAAAGCACTCTAATAGACCTGTTTTCAGAACACCAAACGCAAAGAATTACAAAAAACGAAGAACATATGATTGTATTGCAGAGGTTTTACGCAA
Source organism: Lissotriton vulgaris (assembly GCF_964263255.1). NCBI lineage: Eukaryota > Metazoa > Chordata > Amphibia > Caudata > Salamandridae > Lissotriton > Lissotriton vulgaris. The sequence goes on from NC_141695.1 coordinate 584,031,476, forward strand.
CTTTCCTTATATTGGTGGGTGGTTGGGTTATGTAATAGAGGAAACGATCTAGTCATGTTCTGGGGTAGAAATGGTAAATCAACATTAGTAAAACTCACCCTTTTAAATAACAAAAGCCGGGATTGGTAATGGGACCAACACCCAGAGAGGCGAGTGTATGAAGGACGCGCTGTACACGCGTGGTAGGTTAGCTCCTATAACCAAAGACACGGGGTTTCAAACAAAAAACACACATGAGGAACCCTTAAAAGAATTTAAATACACAGGGGCGACCAAAATTAAGACATATCTTCATACCTTATCTGGCTCATCTGGATGACTGAAACCGGGAGGAGAATATGTTAGAGCTGTAACGCTCGAAAAAGAGGGCAAACAGGCGGGTGCACCTGTAAAGATAGTAAATAGAGAAACAAGCGATGTGGTATGGTTCGCTTCTATACTATTCAAATAGCGTTTCGAAAGTGCGTAAAGGCCGGTGTACAAAACTGGATGCTTTACCTGTTGCCATTCGTTCCCCCTCCTGTAGTTCCCGGCGCCGTTTGTCGAAGACGGTGCCCGGCCGGAAGTGGGGACCTCTATTTAAGCCTCATTTCCGCCTCTCAGTAGCAGAAAGACTAGAGCGGTGTTATGTCATTATTTATGTAGTATTATTGGCAAAGTTTAGAAGAGATACTAAATACGATAGAGTGTACTGGAATGGCCTCATTTCCGCCTCTCAGTAGCAGAAAGACTAGAGCGGTGTTATGTCATTATTTATGTAATATTATTGGCAAAGTTTAGAAGAGATACTAAATACGATAGAGTGTACTGGAATGGCAACACGGAAAGGGTAAACCACTGGTGTTAAGGTTACTCGGAAAGACACCAGTGTGCATTAGAACTAACAATTGTTATGTCGGTGTTCTGGTGCACAGAATTGATTTGCGTAAAGGTTGGTGTTCCGATAGGAATTATAAATTTTATCGGAAAGAAGAATAAGTGTTTGTCTATAAAGTCAGACATTCGTATACGTGTGAGATTCGTGTTTACTAGGGCAAGAGGTGCTTGTCAGGTTTCGAGTGGAGCACTCAGCAAACGATTTTAACAACAAAATATACATGAAAGTGAAATACAGTATATTACTGATTGGAAGTAGTTGACTAGGTATAAATCAGGCAAACAACAATATAGAAAGGCGTTATAAGTCCATAGACTCTACAGACATGTTGTAGTATGTCGATAGGGTTAAAGCATATTAGAACATTTTTTGAACAATTAAGTAATTGTTGAATCGTGAAAAGCAGGTACATTGGTTAGTGTTATCCTCAAGATATAGTAATTGCAAGATCTATCTTGAGGATAACACTAACCAATGTACCTGCTTTTCACGATTCAACAATTACTTAATTGTTCAAAAAATGTTCTAATATGCTTTAACCCTATCGACATACTACAACATGTCTGTAGAGTCTATGGACTTATAACGCCTTTCTATATTGTTGTTTGCCTGATTTATACCTAGTCAACTACTTCCAATCAGTAATATACTGTATTTCACTTTCATGTATATTTTGTTGTTAAAATCGTTTGCTGAGTGCTCCACTCGAAACCTGACAAGCACCTCTTGCCCTAGTAAACACGAATCTCACACGTATACGAATGTCTCACTTTATAGACAAACACTTATTCTTCTTTCCGATAAAATTTATAATTCCTATCGGAACACCAACCTTTACGCAAATCAATTCTGTGCACCAGAACACCGACATAACAATTGTTAGTTCTAATGCACACTGGTGTCTTTCCGAGTAACCTTAACACCAGTGGTTTACCCTTTCCGTGTTGCCATTCCAGTACACTCTATCGTATTTAGTATCTCTTCTAAACTTTGCCAATAATATTACATAAATAATGACATAACACCGCTCTAGTCTTTCTGCTACTGAGAGGCGGAAATGAGGCCATTCCAGTACACTCTATCGTATTTAGTATCTCTTCTAAACTTTGCCAATAATACTACATAAATAATGACATAACACCGCTCTAGTCTTTCTGCTACTGAGAGGCGGAAATGAGGCTTAAATAGAGGTCCCCACTTCCGGCCGGGCACCGTCTTCGACAAACGGCGCCGGGAACTACAGGAGGGGGAACGAATGGCAACAGGTAAAGCATCCAGTTTTGTACACCGGCCTTTACGCACTTTCGAAACGCTATTTGAATAGTATAGAAGCGAACCATACCACATCGCTTGTTTCTCTATTTACTATCTTTACAGGTGCACCCGCCTGTTTGCCCTCTTTTTCGAGCGTTACAGCTCTAACATATTCTCCTCCCGGTTTCAGTCATCCAGATGAGCCAGATAAGGTATGAAGATATGTCTTAATTTTGGTCGCCCCTGTGTATTTAAATTCTTTTAAGGGTTCCTCATGTGTGTTTTTTGTTTGAAACCCCGTGTCTTTGGTTATAGGAGCTAACCTACCACGCGTGTACAGCGCGTCCTTCATACACTCGCCTCTCTGGGTGTTGGTCCCATTACCAATCCCGGCTTTTGTTATTTAAAAGGGTGAGTTTTACTAATGTTGATTTACCATTTCTACCCCAGAACATGACTAGATCGTTTCCTCTATTACATAACCCAACCACCCACCAATATAAGGAAAGTTGCGTAAAACCTCTGCAATACAATCATATGTTCTTCGTTTTTTGTAATTCTTTGCGTTTGGTGTTCTGAAAACAGGTCTATTAGAGTGCTTTTTCAAAAAACACACCCATAGAATAGCTATCCTCCTTTTCCGTGTTATAACGCTTACATTGACCAGTAACGTACGGAATGACCGTCTGTTGCCACAAAAGGTTGACACCACTAAAGGGCTGTACAACTAAATCGACAGATTGAGCACCTCATGAGTGTTCTAAAATATAGCACTAATTCTCTAACCTTCTGGATCCTATTTAGCACCAATCGACAATGTCCTCAAACACTCCCTACTACATGTACCGGTCGTCTTACAGAATATTTTGGTTTTTGATATAGGTTTTAATCATACAACATGTTTAAGAAAACGGTTACCGGTCGGATTTCACTAATTAGTCGATATTATCTACAAAATGTTTGGATATATGTTTTGATCATTGAAGTACCCACTTAGCAGTCACTTTAGGTCACAATGGGTTGTACATCTGAGCACTTGCACTTCAGTTTTTTCGCCTCGATGTATTTCCATCTTCAAAATGTATTTATGCATACTGGTCAATGTGTTTCCTTTTTTAGAACTTCCCAGCCACAGATTGTCTGCAGTCATTTCCACACAATCTGCTTAACCACGGTATAAAAACTTCACCAGTCACATACACCAAAGGCACTTAAGCTCCAGAATTCAAGTCATACGTTTTTTCACCTAGTCACTCCATGGCATGCCCACAATGTATCACGAAGGGTCCACCAACCACCTTTTTTCACTTGCTTAGCTCACATAGGACAATCATACAAATGCATTTTTTGTATATTTATCCAGCCCTGAAGATTCGCAGTCTGGTTTCCCTGCGATGAAACACGTGTTGGCCATAACAAGAGAAACAATAAACTGCTTTCCACAACAAGAATTCTACTCATTATCGAACTTTCTTCTGGCATACCGCCATCTACTGACTTTGATATATGTTGATGTGCTCATCTTACTACTGTTTCCACAACCAGAAACTACTGTGACTTTACTGCATTTTTCCTAGAGCAGGGGTATTTGTTGTTTTTGGTTCTTGGACTTGTTTTCGACTTGCAGAGATACATGACAGGGATGCCCCTGTCGCTCCTCTTGTTTTTGCAGTTTTTTGTGGCGCAAACTTGACCTGAGTTTATTTTATTTTATCTATTTATTTTAAAGGTTTTGTGTAGTGCTAGCTAGACCCGTAGGTATCAGAGCGCTTCACATACACATTGTGAAAAACAGAAGGGCCTTGCCTTACCCAGGAGGCTGACAGTCAGTAAGCAAACCACGGATAAAGAATACAGCATGAACAATAAATAACTGTGCAAAAAAGAAGGTTAATAGCATAGTCTGTTCACCAACAATCCTTGAATAGGAGTCAATTCGGAATATTGAGATCTATGTTAGTTGACGTTGTTCCGGAAAGTATTTGTTAAAGAGATGGAGTTTGAGGTCCCTTTTGAAGCAGGAGAAGGAGGATTTGCATCTGAGGACTCCAGGGAGAGCGTTCCATATACTGGGAGCGTTGCCAGAAAACAATCGTAATTGGGTGGTTTTCTTTTTCATTTTTGGTGGAATGAGAAGGAGTGAGTTGGAGCTTCTCAGTGTTCTGGTTTGACCTGCTCTTACCAGTTTGTTTTCAGGTAGTTGGGGGCCAGAGAGTGGAGGGATTTGTGTGTTATGCAGGCCAGTTTGTAAATACATCTCCCTTCCATGGGAAGCCATTTGAGGGAGTTAAGAGCTGGAGTGATGTGATCAAATCTTTTTACTCCAGATACAAGTTGACCGGCCATGTTCAGCACTGCCCTTAGAGGGGCTAGGTGAGCTTTCGGAGTCCCTGTAAGGTTGGCATTCCTGTAGTCGATTTTAGAGAGAACCAGGGATTGAACTACTGTCTTGAGGTCCTAATGGGGCAGAAAAGGTTTTAATTTCTTGAGGTGTTTTAGAGAAAAACAAGCACTTTTTGCAGAGTTTTTGATGTGGGCCTCTATTGATAGGTTCTTGTCAAGAGTGATGCCTAGAGACTTAACTGAGTCGGATAGAACGAGGGGATAGTTTAGGGCAACCAGATTCTTGAGCCACTCTTGGATAGGACGACGGTTGATTTTTGGAGAGAATAGGATCAGTTCCGTTTTATCTGGGTTGAGCTTTAAGTGGTTGATGTTGAACCAAGTTTGGATCTCCGTTAGAATGGTATGGAGGTGTTGGATGTCATCGGGGGACTTGATTTTGAAATAAATTTGGGTGTCATCCGCGTAAAGGTGGTAATTCACTCCAGCTTTTTTCAATATGATTGTGAGGGGCTCCATGAAGAGATTGAAGAGGGACGGGGAGAGGATCGAGCCTTGTGGTACCCCAAGTGTGACCTTTGCAGGTTTCGAGAGACAGGAGTTGATTTAAATTTGTTGCGAGCGATGCTGGAGGAAAGAGGTGAACCATTTTAGAACAGTGCCATTTATGCCAGAGCGCTTCAACAAGGTCTCCAGAAGAGCTGGATGATTAACCTTGTCGAATGCCGCAGAGAGGTCAATAAGGATGAGTAGGCAGGCATCACCATCATCTAACGCTTTGCGAATGTCGTCCGAGACGTTGAGTATGGCTGTTTCAGTGCTAAAACCTTTCCTGAATCCCGATTGAAAGGTGCGAGGAGGTTGAACTCATCAATGTGTTTATTGAGTTGGTGGAGAACACATGACTCCAATGTTTTTGCCAGGAATGGGAGGTTTGAGATAGGTCTGAGGTTGTTAAGATCCTTAGGGTCGACTCCTGGTTTCTTGAGAATAGGCGTGATTTGTCCTAGTTGAAGGGAGTCTTGGACACAGCCTGACGTGAGAGAGGTGTTGATGATTTTTGTCCAGAAAGGAGAAATGGTGTGGTTGAGTTATTTTATGATTGTGGAAGGGAGGGGGTCCATGGTGTGGGAGAAAGGTTTAAGCTAAGAAATTATCTTGTAGACCTTGTTTTCCGCCATTAGCTCAAAGTCGGACCAGTGCGCATTGTTTTTTAGCTGGAGGCCTGTCAGATTGTCTTTAAACAGCACTCTTTCTGCGTGGACAGGGGAAGTAGAAGGGGGCAGGTTATGAGGGAAGGAGTGTTTGCGGTTTGTATGAAGGATTGGTCAATTTTAGAGACTTTATTAGTGAAGAAGTAGGCATTTTCTTCACATCGCTCATTTGTGGCTTCGATATCTTGAGAGAGGGTGCCGTTAGTTTGGCTTTTGACAATGCTGAGGAGTTCTCTCAGTCTGTTTTTCGCCAGATCTAGTTGGTTGCAGAAAAAGTACGCCTTCTCACTGAAAATGTGTTTTTGTATGCCTGCCGAGCAGATCTAAATTGTGTTAGGTGTAAGGTCGAGGGGTTAAGCCTCCAAGCCCTTTCTGTTTGTCTGAGTTGACGGCGTTCATCGTTTAGCGCCACGTTAAACCAGGGTTTCGATTTGTTTTGCCTCTGTTGTTTGAATGGAGCTATTTGGTCTAAAATCTCTGTCATTTTAGAGTTAAAGTGTGAAGTGAGGTCATCAGCTGTCCATGATGAGGGATGGAGTTGAAGATGGGGATGAATCATGGAATCAAGTTTGGATAAAGGGACTTTTTTGATGTTTCTGGTCAAGAGTTTAGGTTTGACGTCACAAATAGGTTGGCGGCTGACTGGTGTGTCAATCCTGAACAGAATGAGGTGGTGGTCGGACCAGTCAAGGGGAGAAATCGCTTTTAGAGAGACCAGTTTGTTGTTGGTAATGATTGCATCTAGTGTTGCACCTTTGATGTGAGTTGGCTTATTGCAGAATTGTTTGAGGTTATGTCTTTCCAGAAGGTTAGATAGGTTCAGGACAGTGGAGTCTTTTGGGTCGTTCCAGTGGATATTGAGGTCACCCAGGAAAACGTCTTTGGTATCTGTCTAGGAGAACCGTGTTATTAGGCCTGTTAGTTCTTCAGGAAAAAGAGTACATTCTCCAGGCGGATGGTAGATGGTGTGGAATTTGATGGATGAGGTGCCCTTAGTGTAGAGCTCGATCGACACCCAAGTATTCAAACGATAGGTATTCTCCAGGTTTGAGATTGGTAATCTGTATTCCAGTTTTGTGGATGATGGCTAGTCCTCCCCCCCATTTTGATCGGCCTGTCTTGTCTGATTATGTTGTACCCTGGGGGGGGTGAGAATGTCAAGGATGGGGGAAGAGTAGACATTGAGCCAGGATTCAGCGAGGAAAGCAATGTCAATTTCTTCAGGGAGAAGAGCTTCAGTAATGTCAGAAGCGTGTTGTACTGCTGACCTGCAGTTTAGGAGCGTACAAGCCTCGAAGATGGGGGAGTTAGGTGGATAGAGGTGTATTGAGCAGGGGGTCTAGGCGAGTGGACAGTATTAGGGATTCTGTTTGTGCGGGTCGGTTGCTTGAATAAGAATGGTTCCAGTTCTGTAGATGGAAATGGTGAGTTTCCCGTTGAAGGTCGGGGATATCAGAGCGCTTTACATGAGACGGGCACAAGAGATTATGCGATTCACCCCGAATCACAGGATGATTGAGCCTACCGCGAGACTCTAACCTGGATCCCCAGCGCCAACGTTGGCTGCTCTAGCCATTAGGCCACATCCTATCTCCATATAAACTCTAGCTGCCTGGCTGTGTAGCAAACACTCGCATAGAAGCCTTAGTTTCCTAAAAAAGGTATATTCCTTTCATTATATGCCAATGACATTATACTGCTTGTGAAAGACACAAATATACACCTCAAACCATATCATAGCAAAAATAGTACAATATGGAGATGTGTCAGGCAAATGCATCAATTGTACAAAGTCTGAAATGTTTCGATTGACTGCTGCAGCTTGCGAGTCGGCCATGGGATTGCATGTGTTTTAGTATGTCGACCCTGTCAGATAATTAGGGGTAATGCTAAATAGGAACAGATATCAAATAATTCTAGATAATTTTGATACAGTGCTTTTCAAACTGTGTGAACAAATCGAGAGACAGATAACATTGCCCCTATATCTAGGATGGGCAGAACCTGGAAGCCTTTTAGATCCCTTTCTTACATCGAAAAAAGAAATTGGCAATCATTTCTGTATTTGTCCGTTCATATAAAGATGCAAAATGCCATTATTGGTCAAAATGACTGTTCAGGAAACTGTCAGATTGCTGTCTCTATTCCAATGTGACATTGCCCTATGATGCTTTTTGTTGGGATGCTATCGATCTGTTCCAACTTGTAAAGCTCTGAACAGAAAGACCGAAACGTACTCGATGTATACATCTACGTGTTTATTGCATTCATACATCTGGAAAACCAATAAAACAAATTAAAAAAAATAATAATAATTGTGCTTCACAAGCAGATGACCAGACTTCTTTCAAATGAGCAAGTACTGTGGTTTCTTCGTGTCGACTAGTACTCTTATGTCAAGAGGTCACTTTGGCTGTTTCCCAGCAAGACACTCTATAAGTTGCCTTGCCAAAGAGACACACGCATTTCTTTTCTTACGTGTTTGCAATACCTGTTAATCGATGAACTCCTAAATGTATTGGTATTCGTCCTCTTGTTTATAAAAGTCTCTTCAGCAGCAAGAGGAACCATATTAATTAGACAAACTCAATCTCATTAAAAGGTCTTATGAGCTGGCTCTAACAGACACTACAAAATAGCTGTGTAGGAATAACATTTAGGATAAGCATCCATATGCAGAGTTACAGGAGCACAAATTAACAGTAGTGCTGGAACAATTTTCAGAGTAGGAGTGATGTTGTCAGTGTTACGTCACGGAAGTCATAGGGATTGTGAAAAACTTCAAGAGTCACAGAAAGAACAAGACTAACAAATGAATCGCGCCAAGTCAACAGGAGAGGCGTATGGGTGTGATGATATATAGCCGGTGGTGGATTTTTAAGCACACGTTTGCAAATAGATCGCTAAAGCATGGTGTGGTAGCACACTGTCATTTACAGACAGCAAAAGTTCCATTGAAATTGCCACACAATTTGTAATGATGTGCAGTTTTACTGATACAGCTATATACTGCACAAATAATGTATGGAATTCGGGTTTCTGAAAATATTTATCATTTGCATAAACCATAAGGTGTCTCGAATTGTTTTGAACCTATTAAATCTTTGCTTCCATCACACTTCAGAACCACAAAAAATTTGCATAATTTGTGTTTTCTTAACTGCTGACATTTTTGGAAGTATGTATATAGTTAATTTATAGGTATTTAAATGGCATGTTTGATAGAAAAAACTGACACCCTACAGTCATTTCTTTTACACTTCTTGTACTCCCGCTAGACTGTCCGATAGTTCACTTTACAAAACCATCAAACTTTGCAGTCAAAGAAAGTAAACAACAATCTAAAAGAGTATGAAACAGTTTGTCAGAAGAGGTAGCATGACTTTTTAACTCTTTGATTGAAAGCATAGCAAATGTGACAAAATAAAACAAAATGTTTATCGCTCATTTACCTTCCGAACTCCAGCATGGTTATTTTGGGAGTGCTGCAGCACCTCTCGCACCTCTAATTCCAGCGCCTATGCAAGTGTATGCCCATTTTCTGAATAAAATACGCATCCCTAATGATTAAAAAGTGTACAAAGGGACATTAATCTAGTTTTTCCATTTACCGGACTATTGTTTCCCACTTTCAAGAATAGATGAAAGGAACTAAAGTCTCGAGTCTGAGAATCGTGAGCTTTGGAATACACAATGTCTTACTGCTATACTCAGAGTGGCCACTAGGTGTCAATAAAGCAGCAGTGTCTGTGCTTCAGGCAGGATAGGACCCAGCCATACTCTCAAAGGCCACCGAGAGTTACTCTTCCAACACTACCTGCCTTATCCCCTCCAGACTGGATGAACTCTACTGTGCCTTCTATGGGTAAGATGCATACCACACCTATTTAACAAACATCTGCTAATATAACATGCTAAGGGTGAGTAAGAAGCAATTACCCCCAGGTCCCTTATGTCCTCGTCACATTCATTACTATGTGGAGATGACCATCTCCCGACAGAAAAAACAAGAGGAATGCTGGGACACTAATACTGCCCCTCCCACCGGGAGTACATAAGCAGCATTTACCCAGCATCCCGCCTGTTCTTTTTTTTTCTGTCTGTCAACAGATTGGTTGGTGTGCTGGTGCTGCTCCTGCTGGGCTGGAGTGGCAGTGCTTCTCTTCTCCCCCCCGCCCGGCTGCCTGGCTGTGCGGGCGCGGGGTTCCCTGGACTGTCTCCTGGCCTGCCGGGCTTGCTGGGTGTCAGACTCTGTTGGAGCCGGTGTTCTACTTGCAGTTCATGGCCGCCCTTTGCGGCTGGGGCTGGATTTCCCGGTTTCTTCCGGGTCGAAGGCTCGCCTTCCCGAGCTTGGCCGGGTGGGACATGCTGCGCTCGATGGCCTCCTGCCGGTCTCTTGGATGTGCTGGCGTTTGGAGTGGGGGCCTTGTTCCTGGGGTTGGCCCCCACTCCGGGTGAGTCCCACTTGCAGAGTTTTTGTTTCCTTCTCGCCCTTCCCTGCATCTCGGCTGGCTGATGCGCAGTTTTCTCTATGCCTGTTTTGAGAATGTGCTGGCGTCTGCATTGTGTGAGCCGTCATGTGTTTTCTCTTCTGCTGATGTTTACAGTGGAAGTATTGGAAGTTAGGTTTAACCGATGTGCGATTATTATGGGATGCAGCGTTTGCTCCGTGGTGTTATGCAGTCGGAGAATGCGGCACAAGTCAAATGAGTAATGGCACATGGAGTTTGCAGTTCCTCTTCGCATTTACTACGATATTTGCTATGAGGATGTTGTGTGGCCCGTCCAGCGTTTATGTCTGTCCTGGTCTTTGCACACTCTGCCGGTTGGGTGTCGTGGGGTTTTTTGGCTCTTGGATGCCTTGCATTTCTGGCGTACTGCTGTGGTGGCAAGCTGGGGTAGCGAAGGGTGCACTTGTGATGTTTCTCCCTGTGTTGGTGGGGGCCTTGTTGTGCTGTTGGCCCCCGCTCTGGCTGTTTTCGCTCCTTTTTCTTCTAGGTATGCCGGTCCTGGAATGGTAGCAGTCTCGCCTTCTGATCCTTGCTGTGTTGGGGCGTCAGTACCTCCTGGGGATGCCAGAATTTGATCCCAGGGCCTCATACATGTAATGCATGCGCTCTGCCACTGAGCTACATCCCCACTTCTGTCCTCCGTGGTGAGTTGTTGTGCTTCGGCCCGTGTGGCTGCCTCCTGCTGCTCTGTTCTAATGGTTCGCTCCCCTACGCGGGCGGTCTCCATGTGGCCGGCGTTGGTTGTCTCCAGTGGCTGCCAGCGCCTCGAGTGTGGCTTGGGATTGTTTTCTTTCTTCACTTGCTCTTGATCACTGCTGCCTCTGCTCCCCCGATGCTCCCGGGGGTTGGATGCCCTGGTCGGCTGTGCCTTTGGTTGGGTCTGTACTTCCTGTGTGGACTCCATCCTGGTGCTCTATGGGGCTGTCTGCCACTGACCCGCCTTCGGTGGCTGCGTATGTTCATGTGGTGCCGCCCTGCCCGTGTCTTGGCGCTGGCCATCTGCCTCCAGGTGTTTCTTGTTCATGCACGCAGGTGGTGGGGTGTGGCACTGCTGTTGTGGTTTTCCCTTACAGTCAAGCACGAGGGTTCCAGGTTCGGTGCTTGTCGTCAGCGCTGGTTCCTGGGCTCCTCTCCCTTGGTCTCCGTGGCCTGCGGCCTTGCCTCCTGCTCACCCCTGCTCTCTTTTGTTCTATGGGGTAGGGCGTGCTGGAGGTCTTCTCCCTTTGGGTCGCTTCTTCCTACCTCAGATTGGCGTGGGTTCCTGTCGCCTCTGTGGTGGCTTGTTCCTTTTTATACTGGGTCTGCATGTGCTTGCTTCTTGGGTTCCCAGTGTTGTTGGTGTCTCCCTGCCTGCTTGGGCCTTGCCCTCTGCTACTCTTGTGTCGGTGTTGCCTCTCGCTTCTTCGGCGGCGGCCTGTTTGGAGTGCGGCTCTGTTCCCTCCTGCTTAAATGTAAATGTAAATTGATACTCGTATAGCGCACTACTCACCCACAAGGGTCTCAAGGCGCTTGTACGAATACCGCTGTGGGACCCATCCTGGCTTTCCCTGTGAGGCGCCCACTCCTGGGCACCCCCAAGGTGGAGGCCAGGCACCCTTAGCGTTGTGGGGGCCGTTGTGGAGATTAATCAAGCTGTTGCCCAGAGTTGCAGAGTGGGACTCCATGATTGGAATAGGCACCGAGGTGAGAATTATCAGGTCCGTGGAATTTTGAGCCCAAGATCCGCCGAGGCGGGGAATTGAACCCTGGTCCCGGGCTAGACCTCTGCATCAGGGTCTGCTGCTCTAATCATTGAGCCACACTTCTCCACTGCTTCTGGCTCCTCTGCGGCTACCTTCCCCCTGCTGGTGGAGAGTCTGTGTTTCTGCTGCTTAAGCCGCTGGGGGAGGTGTCTGTTGGCTCCCCTGGGTTCCTGTTGGTCTGCCGCAGTTTTCTCCGCTTTTCTTTGCTGCCCCTCTGCATCCCTGCTTCTCGGGGTATCACGGGTGCAGGTGTCCTGGCCTTGGGTGTGCTGCGTGCACCTTTTTTTCTGGTGCCCTTCCCTACGCTGTGGGCTGGCTGTTGTGGTCTCTGCTCCGCTTGGGTGTCCTGGTTCTTCGCCTCCGTTTCCTGGCTTCTACTTGGTGGTCGGGCCACGGTCCGGTTGGCCGAGTGGTCCGGCTGCTTCTGCCCTGGCTCTCCATGTGCTTGCCTTTGGCTTGCTTCTGGTGTTCCTGACTCCCCTAATGGTTCTGTTATAGTGCCTGCCTGGTTTTTCCTGGCTGGGGATCCTCCTGGGGGTGACTGGTGGAGGTGTTTCTGGTTGGTGTGGTTGGCACCTGCTCTTCTTTTCCCTGACGTCCTGCCCCCCCCCCCCGCTTTGTTTCCCAGTGGTGGTTCACCTTTTGGTCCCTGGGGTTCCTGCCACTGCTTTCTGGGCCTGGTTGTCTTTTGCTGCTTCCTTGTCCTGGTGTGCCGCCTGTTTCTCCTCTTCTACAGTTCTCCGGGTTGATGGCCTGCGGCCGTGCCCCCCTTTATGAGCCGGCTTTCGTCTGATCTCCGTTTTTTTGCATGGTCGGGCCGGGTTGGTCCCTGCCTGGAATCCTGGGACTGCCGGGTGCTGTTGGCTTCTAGGTAAGTCTGTACTCGGGTGTGTTTGCTCCCTGGGTTGTTCTGGTCTCGTCTGGTTCCTTTGACTGCTTCCTTGCCTGGGCTCTCTTCTGGGTCCTGGTGGTGTGCTCTGCTGTTGTGGCAGCGTCCTGGTGGGTGCTTCTGGGGTTCTGTGGCTCCAGGTCTGCGATCTTCCTGCTGGTTCGGGTTGGCCTCGGGCTATGCCTCCTGGGATTTTCTGGCTGTGCTGCCCCTTTTCGGGCTGCTGTTGGGGGTGTTTTACCAGAGGTTTCCTGGTTATTTCCTGGTTCTGGTGTCCTGGCTCGCTTCTGCCTCCCTTGCTTCCCCGGGCTTTTTTCCCGATGTGGGTCTGTTTGGATGCCCCACCCCCCTCCCTCTCTGGTTGGGGGTGCGGTTCTGTGGTGCTCTTGCCTCTGTGGGTCCCACCCTCTTGGCTGCTTGGCTGCGGGTTGTCTGGGGTTTTCCTGCTGCTTGGCCCTCAGCCTTTTCTGCTTCCTCCTGCTTCCGCTTTGGCCTTCTGTGCGGTCCGGCGGTGTTGTGCTGGTGGTTTCCGATTCCTCCTGCCCTTTGTTTTGGTGTGGGCGCTGCATGGGCTCCTTCTGGGGTTTGTTGGACCTGCAGGTCCTCCTGCGTGGTCGGGTTGCTTGGCTCTGGTCATGGCTTCCTGGTTCCTTTGGCGGTTGTTGCCCTGGTTTTTGCTGTTTGTTTGGCTCCTCTCCGGTGTTGCTGGGTTCGGCCCTTGTGGTTGTGGTCTGGGTGCTGTGCACCCTGGGACTTTCTTTTTTCCGCTGCTCCTGCCCTTGCTGCTGGCCTGGGTGTGGGGTATCTGGGCGGTCCTATGCCGTATGGGCACCTTCTTTTTTGTGCTGCCCTCTGTGCCTGGTTTGGAGGCTGCTGGTGTTTCCCAGTTGCTCTGTGCTCCCCTCCTGCCTTGTATTCCCTCCCTTTTGGGGTTGGGGTTTTCTGGGGGTTGTGGCCAGTGACTCTGTGCCCGCCCTTGTTGGGCTTGTTTGTTGTTGGTCTCTGGTCTTGTTGGCCTCTCCTTGCTTGGTCGGCTTTCGGCTGTTTTTTTCTGGGGGTGTCTCTGTGGGGTGGTCTTTGGGTTGGACTCCTCTGCCCGTGCTGTTCTGGGTTTGGTGGCCTTTCTGGTTTGGTTGGTGGCATCCTTCCCTGTGGGGTTTTTTGGCCATCTGGGGTTTTGGGGTTCTTTCCCCTTCCCTGTCTTTCCATTTGGTTCAAGTTCTCGCTCCTGTTCGGCTCCTGGGTTCTTGGTGCTTCCTGGGCCTCCTCAGCTGGGTTTCCTCCTCTGGTCTCTTTGGGGCCGTGTCTTTTGGTTTGGTGAGGTGGGCCGGTTTCTGGCCCGTGCTTTCTCTTTCCTTTTTGGTCTGGGTGCTTGTGCCTGCGCTCTGTTGCCCATTTCTTTCTTTGGCATTCTTGTCTGGTGGGTTGTTTTGGCGTGTCCTTTGTGTCCTGGTCCCGGTTGCCCTTTCTCCGGTTTCTCGGGTTGGTGGTCTCCTTTTTGGGGCCCTGGCCTTCTGTTTGTCTCCGGTCCTTGTCCCTGCTGTCCTGTTCTGGGTTGCGGGCCGGTTGTTTCCTGCGGTCTTCCTTTCCCTCCTTCTAGGTGCTCCCTTGGGTTGCTGCTTTTGTTGTGGTTTCCTAGGTGTGCTTGTGGGTGCGGAAGGTCGGATTTCTGCTTTGGTATTCTCCACATAGTAATGAATGGGATGAGGACATAAGGGACTTGGGGGTAATGTTCTATTACTTACCGGTAATCCTCATTACTCCGGGTCCTGTTGTCCTCGTCCCATTCATACGCCCCTTCCTCCCTCCCTCCCGGCCGGCCGGACGGCCTTCCTGTCTGGGCTTGGTTGTACAGGCGGGATGCTGGGTAAGTGCTGCTTATGTACTCCCGGTGGGAGGGGCAGTATTAAGGTCCCAGCATTCCTCTTGTTTTTTTCTGTCGGGAGATGGTCATCTCCACATAGTAATGAATGGGACGAGGACAACGGGACCCGGAGTAATGAAGATTACCGGTAAGTAATAGAGCATTAGGTACTTCAGTGATGGTGTCCGGTTGTTAGGGGTAAGTGAGTCAAAGAATGAACAGGGAGAGCCGAGACAGAGCTGAGCCAATAGTATGGCTTGACTCGAAGGGTAACTGCACGAGCCGAACCTTGAAAATGTTGCCACAGAAATCGACAACACACACCATTTAAAACAGGGCACATCCTGAACTCACATATTTGAAAGAGTTTTCTCATGTGATAAAGAAAAAAGGAGACTCAGAGAAATACGATTTGTCTAGAATCACACAAACAAGCAGGAAAGAGAATTGATCCCAGGTTTTCATGTTAACGTAGTACATTTCAGCCACTAGATACCTATTTCATTTGTCTATTTTACACTAAAGATTAATACTTTGTCTTTCATTCTTGGCTCCTGAGGCTAGAGTGTGGGTGGCAGGCAAAAGCCACATGAAAGCTCGGCTCGCTTTCGGCTTGAGGGTCCAGGAAGACCTCGAGCAGAGCCATAGCCGGACAGTTGACTCGAGCTTTCAGTGGCTCGTCCACCTCCACCTGTCCCGGAGCTGTGGTGGATACTGGAGCCATAAGCCTTATTCCCACCAGCTCCAGTCGGAACAACATTTACTTATTAATTCATGTAATTCTCCCTAAGCAGTCACCAAGTCCTCCTAGCAGCACTATGGTAGAATTTGTACAGAACTCTCCAGCCTAGAAGGGTCAATACTGTGGCGCTTTGCAGCAGGCCACACCACCATGTTCTCTCTTTCTCAACACCCGCCTTTCCTCATCACTTATTTCTGTGTCGCAGTCCTCTTCAGAGGACTTTGCCAAGCCTAAAAATACGTCGCCATACGCACCTAGGGTGCTCGCGTCAGAATCGGCCTCCTTACTGACATTCCCACCGGAGTGTCGTCAGCAGCAGATATTTTTAGGCTTCCTTCTGACTCTCGCAATGCTAATTTTACAAGTAATATAAACATAATCTGGTGTGTGGGAGGAAGTGATGCCCATGCGCACCCCCTGCTTGGAGACAGACTGGAGAAGCGAGTTGTAGAGTCCCTCGCGGAGATAAACATGGAATCCTCGCCAACTGCCATGACGCGCTCTCGCTGGGGCCGCGCCACAAAATGTGCCAAACATAACCAGCCTTTCAGAAGTACAACGGCTGAGGAAGGAGAAGTGACACAATGCTGACGTGTCTGTGTGCGCTGAATGCAGCCGATGGGCAAACGGGAAGAGGCCTTGGGAGCGGCCAAGCCTGCACTGCGCAAGCAACCGAAGCAGATTGCACCGACGCTGCCTACGTTGTCTGTGCTCGGTGTGTGGGGAAATGGTGCTGCTTTTAGTAGTGGTGGCCTGGGTGAGCCACTGAAAGCTCGAACCAGGCTCGAGCATGCAGCCTAGCTCTGGCCCCTTTGGAAACTCAAGCGCATGACGAGCCGAGCTTTCATGTGGCTTCTTCCTGCCCACCTCCCTCCACACAGGATTGGGCCTTACAGCCCGAGCTCCTGACAATTTGAATTGCCCAACGCAAACTAAACCAGTATCTATAAACCTGAGAGAAGAAAAATTCATGAAACAATATACGAGGTTTGATTAAATTGACCCACCGCTGTTTGCTTCTGAACAATTCGATTGGACGGTGGGCCATCGAAAGAGAGAAGGAAGAGGGGATCCTGGAAGGGGTTCATTGTGTGTGTTCGAAGCAAGAAGAACTGACTCTGGTTTATTTAGAAAATAAGAAACAATTAGTCGCAGATTGATGCTCAGGAAATTTAACGGTGGCGAAAACGATTTTGAACAAGGGCTCATTCGTTGTGAGTCCCGAGGAGAACCCTAGAATACTGAAAGGTTTCGAAATACATCACCGTTTTTGTAACTATCAAGTGCATTTTAAACCAGAGACAGTGAGGTTCAGGGTTGTTATTGAACAAAAGACTAATTTCTTTTTGCCCTTTGAACCTGTAGCGTAGCAACGTGTGGTTCCATAGCCCAACGACAGGAGCACTAAATAAATGAAATAATAATTAGGCTTCTGATAGACTTGGAAAAGTCAGAATGTGGGCTCAATTGCTTGTTATAAAAATTTGATGTGTTAATATTTTGTCTGATGCACAAAATTGTTTTCGATATTCATTATATTTCATGTGTGACGATAGGAGTTTTTTGGTACATGTTGATGTGAGAGGTCTATATATATTGTGTTATGTACGGCTGTGTATGATTTCATGATTTTGAGAATGTGATGCATAGTGAGAAATGTTGTAATTTGAGAAAAAAAATTATTTTGAAGAAAAGACTGAACATAAATGGTGATCATATTAATTTGTTTGTGTGATCACAGATTAAATCAGGTTTGGTAAATAGAAGTCAGTATTGGCACTTGTGACATTGAGTATATAGATTTATGGCCCAGCCTTATTTACTAGGGCCCAACCACTAGCAGGTTGTTGGGAATGTGGAAATAGGGCACCAGGCTTGAAACATCCTGAGATTCTGGCCATGCCTATAATTAATACAAATGACCTTGAGTAATGTTTTGGTGCTCAAGTAAAGCGCCAGGTGTTAGTGTTATTGTTGATAAACTGCAGTAAGAGGTAAAAACAAAGCCTTAACATAAGTAGATGCAAATAAATACCCATTTACTGCCTGGTTTGTACAAAGTGAATACATTGCAGCTTCCCCTGCTCAAATTGTATGATCTTAGGCAAATATATTATTTCACCAAAACTCTTTAATTAATCATTATTGTGTATGAAACCACTTTCAAATAAGTAAGTTCAGACTACCAGTTGTACTAAACGATCACTTTTTATTCGTTTTCTCAGCAGGGGCGGCTCCCACGCAATGGCGGAGGAGCTTCACCCCACTGGTCAGAGTCAGTCACAGAAAACAACAATGATATTAAAAAAAAAATCTAATTCTGTTTTTCTTTGACAAGCTCTGGCTGATGGTGCGTGCTTGCGGGGCCGGGCCATGACAGGCACTTAGAAGTGTGCATGTAAATTTGTCCGGCTGTCTTTGGATGGCCAAACAGGCATGTGCATTTCCATTTTTCCAACCGAGCTTTGTGCAAGGCTGGGTTGGAAAAAAGACACAGGCTCCCAGGCAGTGTCTGAGTTGCAGGCCAGGCCATCCGACCAATCCTGGTGCCTCTCTCATAGCATGAGAACACTGTCTGGATTGGGTGGGAAGCCGGTGCCTTCCCAGAGGCTGCCGGGAGTGAAGCAATAAGGCGGCCGTTGACGACGGGGCAGTGAGAGGTACATTAAAAAATATATATATTTTTACCCTCAATCCCATGTACCATCGCCCCCTCCCTTCAAACCCCTCCACTTTCATTGTTCAGCAGCTGCCACTGCTTCTCAGTGCAGTGCTATAATGTGCCCTATTAATGTCATAGCTTTCACATGTTAAAGAAACACACTTTTGAATTTTGAAGAGATGTTATCATATTTTACATGATGTTTGCTGTATGAATTACATAACATGTATACTAGGTCCCATGGACCACTGCCTGCCCTTAAAAAAATGAAAAAAGAAATCTTTTAATTTTTTTCATTTAAACGCATTTTGTTTTCCTTTAAGAAAAATGGGCTGCATTAAAAAAAACGTTGTTTTAGGTGAAACGAAACAAAGACATGGTGGTCTGCTGTCCCCAGAAGGCCACCATCCCTGTAATTGTAGCCCATTCCCAATGGGTCGCAAATTGTGACCTAAGTCATTAATATTGATGAGGCAGGTCATATGCGACCACATTAGGAATGGCTAAATGTGTCTCATACACATTAGTACATTCTGTTTTGTGAGTCGTAAATTGCGAGTCGCAGAAAATCACAATTTGTGACCCGCAAAACGGAATGGTCGTACATCTGGCCCAATATCCTTCAATGGGGGGATACAAGGGATAATATCCTGTTCAGAGTTTGAAGTGGAAACTGAATATTAAACTGTAGCAAAATGAAAACTACTCTCTAAAGCCATGCTGCACATTGCCTAAGTCTCTTTGGAGTGTTGCAACCTGAGTAGAAAACACTGTAGGGGGCCCAAGACCTTTTTGTTTTGTTAAATATTTATTTGCTGTCACACGGGTGTCGAGCCGCTCCAATAATTGGTCGATCTGTCAAGCCAGGTTAGCCAGTAGGGAACGGGAAAGAAAGAGATGTTGTTTTATGATAATGTTACCACTGGCTGCCCTGAATGAAGGAATAAAACAATTTTAGGAACGGTCCAACATGTCCTTGACAGCAACTACATGATTAGCAAAACCAAAAAGCTTTTGGTTCCCGCAGAGTTTGCTTCTGATATTTCAGTTTTATTCTATGCGTTTATCTGTTTTAAGTAAAGGTTGGATCCAATGGTAACCATCCATTGTTGGATTCAAACTAATAGTAAGTCCGAAATAAATGCACTGAGGTGAAGGTGAGATTAAATAAAAAATCCAAGTTGCACAACACAGGACCATACCAGCAAGGCTCAGGGCTGCAGCGTCTTGAGACCCTCACGGGTGAGTAGCGCACTATACAAACCCCTGATTGATTGATTGATTGGTTGATTTATGAAGCATCTCTCAGGGGCGTAAATATTATTAGTGTTGCAGATGCAGAGGCCCTGGAGTCCCGGGGTGTTATGAGTCGGATTTACACAAATGTTCACTGTTTTGTACTCTCTTGCCAGTGGACAGGATGAGAGAGGGGCATCCATTTACTTTTCTTTCACTAGGGCTCATGAACCCTTACTACACTACTGTTCCCGGCTCTCATGGACACCAGAGCCATGATCCAGTGCTGTGAGGCCCAGCAAAGTAAGATGGTTGTAAAACAAACAGGCCAGCTAGAGCCTGGAGCAGCCCAGCCCAGCGGGATGTCCCAACACTGATCCTGGGAACAACCGCGGCTCAGAGGCGAAAGGAGCCAGAATTTGTTAACATGGGACATAGGAGAGAGGACATATATAACTGAGAATGGGAGAGGGTGTAGCCTTACGGCTAGAGCGGTCGACCTCGAAGCTGGGGAACCAGGTTTGAGTCACGGCAAGTACACTCAACATCCTGTGATTCTGGGCAAATCACTTAATCTCCCGTGCCTAAAAAAAATGAATGTGTCTTCATGTAACAAAACCGGTGCTCATGTAAAGCGCTCCGATACACAATGTCTCGGGTCTAGTTCTCGCTATATAAAACTCGATTAAATGAATTTATTTTTTTAAATAAAAAAGGTGAACTACGCAGGCAACTTTACTCAACTGTTTACCTTTAGTGGTGCTAAAAAGGAAGGAAAATCAACATTGAGAATTAAAATGACCTAAGTAAGTAGCACCCACCCAAAAATCAAACAGTATGGTCAAGTAGAAAAACCAATGACAGGACTTCTGGTTTCAAAACAGATAACTTTGCCACTATACCATATGCTTCATCTATTAAACAGAGTAGGGACCTGAATTAGGTCAGGATGCCATAGGTTGAATACCCCTAAATGAACTCAGTGATTTTTGGTAACCCCCAAATAAACATTGTCTGCCCTGCAAATTGATAATGGTAAGTTGGCTGCTGTATTGTATATGGGATCCGTAAATAGGGTGGGTCAAGGTGGAGCCAATTCATCAATGTTATATGTGAGGGACTGGCTCTTTTCATCAAGGGATCTCAAACATGGTGGCCCAGTGTTGTGAGGCTGAGGGAAAGATGGGCTAAGCCTTGGGTCTCCCAGTGCTGGAGCATGGGTGTGAGCCCCAGCAGAAGGAAGGAAGGCCCTCCCTCCCTTAGGTCTCACAGACATGGTCAAGTGCTGCAATGCTCCAGACAGGGCCTGCCCTGGCCTTCAAGCACTGCACCATGGTTGCAAGGCTCAGGAGAGGGCCCTTCCTCCCATTGGACTTCACATCCTTTATTAAGCACTGCAGGGACCAGCGAAAGGGAGGCACAGGTTTGACTTAGATTAGTTCTTAAGTTCAATGAATAATTTTTCTGGAAATATTTCTGTAAGCAAACTGATGTTGATGTCCCAGACCCCACTCCACCTGTGTGCAAAATCCCTCCAACAGTTTGTTCCCAGTGACTTTACAAACTGCACAAAGCCATGTCCATTCAAAAAAGATCTCAATTATTAGTGAAAAGAAGTAATTCATCATTTATGTTCAATTAAAAGGCAATGCAGATACATTTACTAAAATGGGTGGTTGCGGTTTTACAATATATAGCGTATTGAATCAAGCATGTGACCTGGGTTGCGTTGATTGTATAAATGGAACAGTGAAATGTCCAGTCTTCCAGTCTTCCACTTTATTGATATACTTCATGTACATGGCCGTCAGTTCGACCTTCGCTTTCTTTCTTTCATTTCACACATTTATAGATATGTAACAGACTGCAGCTGTGCTAAGTTTGTTAGTTCTAAAGCAGGCTACATAATTATCTACAAATAGAGAAATAGATGTTATTGCTTAAAAGCCATGTTTTGATCAAAGAGTTTACAATAATCACAGTGTGGATGCTGTGAGTTTGTCAGAGAAAGTTTAGCAGGTATGGGATTTCTTTCTGCTTCGATGTTGTCACGTTTTCATTTAATCTTGTTTACGAAGAATTAAGCAAGATTTTCACATCCAGTGTTCAGATTCTTGTAAGGTAGCTGAGGAAGTGGAAGGAGAATATAGCAATAATAGGGAATATTTTTTTTGAAAGGGTCAAAGCTTGTCAGATACGATCTAAGAAGTTACTATTCTTGGCCGCCCTGATTTTCATTTAATACATTGCAGCTATGTTGATCTATTATATTATTTTGTTTATTGCATGGTTTCTACCCTATTGTCTTTAAAGTCTTCCTGCTCTGCCCAATTAAACAGAATTTACTTCATGGATGAACCAAGGATTTTTTCCTATGTAGTTATTTCTCAGTGACTTCGGTTGAGATTTCCACTCTTTTGCTCAGCTTTGGCTTTTCTAATGAAAATAAAAAGTAATGGGTGGAATGCTTTAATTAATCTAGATACTGGTCATTACTTCAGTCTATGTTTTTTATTGTCTTGTTACTACAGTCAGGCACCGACCTTCTGCAAATAAGTCAGTTCTACTCAGATAGAAACAGTCAAGTCATGCAATGGCATGTAATCTCCTCTCTAAACAGTGACACATCTAGGGTTCTCCATTCCTTTTAGGGCGTATCACTGAGAAGAAGAAACAGATTAATGGTAGAATATTCGAACCAATGTAACTCCTGTAATTATTGGGAAAGCATTCTAGGTATTATTATTTTGACTAGCGTGCTATAGATGTGAACCACAAATATGCAAGTCAGCCTTGGAACTCCTGAGAAAACAAAGAAAAATATCAGCTTGTGTTCCTTTAGCCAATTTTATTCTGGTTTAAACATGGAAATACTGGCCATGGTAGTAAAATACTGGTCAGCCAGAGTCTCACACTGTGAGACCCAAGGAAACTGTCCAGGTAGTGCTCAAGGCTGGCGGCATAATGTAATCGCATTTGGACACGTGCTTTCCAGGCGTGCTATAAAATCGCGAAAAATCACTGTATGCAGCTGGAAAGAGATATATATCAAAACTGTTAATTGAATCGGCGTCGTGCTAATTTACAAAAGGAAATGCACTCTGGAACTGCCTAAATGTTTACTAATAATTAGTATCAGAACTTTTGATGGCTCCAGAGGGCACAAGGATATTTGCTTTTTACAAAGTGGCTTCAATGCCTCCACAGAACTAGTAGCCAACTGAAGGCATTTACTAACCACTTCAAAAACAAAAGTCTTGTGTTATTAAGATACTTTAGTAACTAGGCTATATGCTGAGAAATGTCATGATAATGTGAAGGTGATCTTAATAATATTGGACTAGTGTTGTTGATGTGGTTGGTAACAATGAAATACAGATGACTTAAGGGTAATGTATTGTTATGTGTTTTTTACAGCTCTGATGAAGTCCCATGTGGGGCAAGTTACATGTTTGCTGGGCTGTCATTGTCAATTTTTGGGAAGAAATGAAGAATAAATATTGTTCATGTCTTTTTAATTAAGAGGCATATGTCTCCTTATTGAACATTACATTTTTTGAAATGTATTTATTTGCAAAGTTTTATATAGCACTGGCTAGACCCGGAGGTATCAGAGCGCTTTACATGAGGATCAGGAAGTTACAGGATACATAGTTATATCATTTGAATCAGCGAGTTATCGGTTACATAGTTACATCAGTTTGAATCAAAGAAACACAGAGGTAGAAGGAGGGGGAGGGTAAGGAGACACAGACAGGGAGACAAGGAAAACAATGTCAGATGCCTGGCTGGGTAGGTGATGGCCAAGGGGCCAGACTCCTCTATAGCTGCATAGGACAGCTCCACCGGGCATTGGCCAAGGTTGCTTGGGCTCCGCGGTAGGTACAAACCGTTTTGGTATCCGCAGAGGGGGCGTCGACATAGTTCCATCGAGCCCACAGAGCACACATAGAGAGCCCAGAGGAACTAAGGCTAAGGCTAAGCCCAGGTCACAAAGGGCTTCAACAGTAGTAAGGTTTCATTAGAGGGACGACTCTTCAGCAGAAGTTGGTGCAGCCAGCAAGCTCTACATAGTCCTGATAAGGGTGGTTATAAGTCTTACCTCAGGTACACTTGGAGGTGTCCTCAGTGGGAAGGGCACAGCAGAGGGTTAGAGGTCCGGAGATGGGCTGAGGGCTGCATTGAGGCCAGAAAATGGTGCGTGAAAGCCCTGCTCTAGCCTCAATTGAAAGTGCTCTCAGCGGAAGTATCGTCAGCAGGGCATAGGCAGAGATCAGAGATGGGCTGGAGGCTGCGTTGAGGCACAGTGCGATTATTTAGATCCCAAGATTGTGTGGCCGCAACACAATGGGGGCCTCCAGACCGGCCAGGCGCACGGAGGTTGAAGGCATGACTTGATGAGCCCTTCTCAATGGCTGAGGAGATCTGGTCACCGCCATATTAATTTAATCTTATTAATTTTAATTTAAACTTACTGAGCGCTCTATTTGGACATAAACCGGAGCCAGTTTTACAAACTCTATAATCCTAGACTGCATCACTTCAGATCATGCTCTTAAGATTCCCTGGTTGCCTAATATAAATGAAACTTTTAGTTTAAATTTTGATCTACCTGTTCTGAGGGACCAAGAAAGTAGCCTTTCTATTGCGAAGAGTATAATTAAGGCCTCTTTTGTGAATTATAAACTGGAGCGAAGAATGTGTGAAGAATACAGGAAGCAAACAGTAATGACATCTATTGAACGATTTGCCAGACGGCTGCCAATCAAATCTGGGTAACCAATAGCCAGGACCATTTTGTCCTAACCAGACTGCGGTTGGCCATTGTTCATCACTTGGTTGCCTTTCCTGATATGAATAAATGTCCTACAAGTTTGACCCCATGTCCCTGTGATGGTGTATAGACACAGAGCACGCAGCACTTTATTTTATTGTTTTTATGCAGGTTTGAGGAGACGTTACCTAAAACCAATTTTATTGCACAAAATATCAAGGATTTTAAAACCACTGCACGCCATATATTTGCACTCGAGTATCCTTTTGTATGTTTTAGTGCTGCACTTTATGTTTGGGGCGCTATACATCTCAGGAAAGGCATTGTACAGTAGTAGTACAAATTTAAAGGGCCTATTTATAGGTCACATATTTTATGATCTATTATGGTATCAGTTTTTGTGCCGAATAAAGAATTTGAATTGACACCTGATTTACAGGCAGCTCGCATAATCTTCATAAAGCAGGCTATAGGGCAAGTGGCCTGTGACATTAGTACATATAGGAGCGGTTAATCACTTCAAAGCCAATTACAGTCTATATTTGCAGAGGATCAACGTGACATCCAATGATAGTAATTCTTGTCAAAGTTGCTTTAACCTTCTCAAGCCTGCATTTCAATGCATACAAAGATGGAATTACTGCACAAGTCCATGCTACGAAAAACATTATGGCGTTCAGGGTTATTCTCAATACTTTTCCTGCAGTGGACTTCCTCTTATCCTTTGTTAGACCTGGCATCTTTGGCGTGATTACCCCTATCTTTTTGCCTCTGCCTCCTGTATTTTTCGATGCTGTGCTGGATTCGTTTTTGCTGGTTTAGATGCTTTGGACACTCGGCCACTGCTGATCAGTGCCCGAGTGTAAGTGCTCCCTATGTAAATTGTTATTCTGATTGGATATACATGTTTGGCATATTTGTATCACCATGAAGTCCCTAGTAAAGTGCACGGGGTGTGCCAGGGCCGGTGATGACAAATGCTACTAGTGGGCCTGCAGCACTGATTGTGCCACCCACAGGAGTAGCTCTAAAATGGTGTCTCGGGCCTGCCACTGCAGCGCCTACGGGCAGTTTAGAACTGCCATGTCCTCCTGGTCCGCGTCCCCGCGGACCAGGCCTAACCCTTCCCTTTTCGTGCACATCAGTCACCCCTATGGAAGGCCCAAGGTACCCCCCTGGGCAGGGTGTCGTGTATGCGAAAGGTAGAGCATGTACTAGGGCAGGTGACATGCTCTGGTAGTGAATTACGGCCATTTTCGTTTTTCACTATTGTAAGGCTATCTTGCTCCATAGGTTAACATGGGGGATGCTGGCTACAGTGGTTAACAGCATTTCTTCCCATAGGAACAAGATAGGACATAAGTATCTAGCATCCCTGAACTCAGAATTTAATAACGCATCTTTTAGGAAAGGTGGTTTTTAGATCCTGTGTTTGAGAACAGCACTTTTAGAAAGCTGCTGTTCTCTTGTCTGACCCTTCTGTGTGCCTGGGCCTGTTTGTGTATTGACTGTCTGGTTTGTGAGTGACAGGAGCTGGGGAATTCCCCCGGAGGCTGGATGAGTCAGCACTAGGCTGAATGAATGTAATTGCTACCTGAGTGGTGGGAGGAGTTAGCACCTGGGCTGAATAGGGCTGTGCCTGCCTGCCACAATGCTGGCTCCACCTCCTGCGGGGCGGCTGAGGACCCTGCCCCTCACTCTGAAAGGAAAGATGCAGCCAGCAAAACAAAGTGCTCAGGATCCACCCAGAACTGGTTCAGACCGGGCTCAGGGCCCACATGCACAGAGAGAACAAAGACTTTAGGGGTATAAGTACAGGACCCCTGACAACAGAAAATTAGATCATCCTGGAAATCAAGAAGGAACCTCTGCCAAGGAGAAAGCTGACTCTGAAGAAGGAAGACTGTCCTGCTGTTGCTCTGCTGGACTGACCTGCTGTTGCTTTGCTGCCAAGGAGAGGGGAAGGACTTTGCTGTGAGCTGTGTCCCCTGTCTTGTAAGGAATCTCCAAGGGCCTGAGAAGAGCTGGCTCCCTGTTTCCGAAGTCCCAGGAACAAAAGGACTTCACCCCCAGTCTCCCTGAACTCTGCTGAGAGAGTTCGGTCCTTCGTAGAGTGCTTGATCCAGTTGTGGGGCCTCTAGAAGTTGAACCTGAGCTGGGAAGCTTGAGACTAAGCTGAGAGACTTGTGAAGCTGAAAAGTGTTGCATTGCTCGCTTGCGGAGCGCATCCCCGACAGTGCGAGAAGTTTCCCGCCGCTCTGAAGGTCGAGATCGGCGCAGCGCCTGACATCGCTGCCGGAGCCGTCGCACCCTTCGTTTGCGGGACGCACCAGACCGGTGCGGGAGAATCGAACATCGCTGCGAGTGTCGTCGCAGAGCCTGTCGCCTGGGTGAGATCGCCGCACCGCTTGCTTGCGGACCGCATCACGTCGCTGCGAGCATCGTCGCAGAACCATCGCATCGAGGAGCTGCGAGAGAGAGGATCACCGCTGGACCGCGCATTGTCGCCCGGAGATCTTTGCAGCCCCTACGAGATCATCGCATCGTGCCTTTGCAAGAACAGACTTCCTACGGAACCTACGCACCGGAATCCACGCAAGCTGCCTTCCTCCCCATACAGACCGGATTCGTCGCCACACGCCCGCTGCTGTAGCGGGGCTGTCGCATCGCCTCCCCAGGGTCTCAGGAGTAACGCATCGCTTGTTTCCACCGCACCAGCTTCCTGCTCGTGGAACTTTGTTGCATCTAAAAGGTACTGTGAGTCAACGTGACGCAACTGTGAACTTTTCACGCATCTGTGGATTATTTGATCGTAACTTAAAGAACTATGATTACAACCTGAAGAACTCTTTTTGAAACCATATCCTTGAACCGTGTGTTGGATTTTTGACGTTTTGGTCTTGTGTAGTTTAGAATAAATATCTTTATTTTCCTAAACTGTTGTGGAATCAGTTTGTGGTGTTTTCACTGTGTTACTGTGAGTGTTGGTACAAATACTTTACGCATTGTCTCTGGTTAGCCTAGACTGCTCAGGCCAAGCTACCTTGAGGGCGAGCAGGGGTTATCTAAGAGGGTTATCTCCTTGCCCTGACTAGAAGCAAGGGTCTCTATTTGGATAGTGGTACCTACCTCTGCCAACTAGAGACCCCCAGTTGTAACATCCTTGATATGTAACATACCTGGGAAAGAGCTGTCAGTTGACATAGTGCACATAAGAAGACAGACGCCAGTAATTCTGTCTTTTGGAGTGCTAAGAGATAAGCTAATTAGCAAGCATTTTTAGCTGCTACAAGTAATGTCAGACTGCTGTATGCAATGGTCTCCGCCTGCATCCAGGATACTCAGGTACAGCTCGGTCAGAATCACAGATACTAAAGTATCTCTACGTGGATTGGCCACCTGGGACATGCACTACACAACACAGATAGAGCAGCCGCCTGGATGGGACATTCAACCTTCCTGCGTGTTAATCTTCAGCAAGAACCCCCGAGAAACAACAGGAGGATGGTACAGCTCAGTCAGAATCACAGATACTAAAGTATCTCTACGTGGATTGGCCACCTGGGACCTGCCCTAAACAACACAGATAGAGAAGCCGCCTGGATGGGACATTCAACCTTCCTGCGTGTTACCCTTCAGCAAGAACCCCCGAGAAACAAAAGGGGGATGGAGGTAGTCACAAGGGGCAACCATTGCAAGAGTCACTCTTTACAGAAACATGCAATATGAATTAACTTTTTTTTCACAAGCACTCAAAGCACAAATCTAAGACCCTGCCATTGCAGTTTAGAAAATACTTATGTCGAGGTGTATTGAGTACTTGTATAAACTACCTTTTTAAAATGATAAGTCCTATACTGGATGACTTATAAAAACAGTTTTTCCTACACACCACCATGACATCACTAAAGTGGTTTTGCCTCTATCTGCCAACATGGAAAGAAGTTTAGTATGAACCACACAGTACAACACCCATTTAATATTATTTTATAAACAAACGTATGTATTATTTTGCCAATGATAAGGTGAAATCTAAGATCCAGATTTAACCAGCCTATGAGAACAGCCATTCAAATCCCATCAGGGTGTCTATCAAGCCACTGCAATTCCCATGGTTCCCTGTATGAACGGGAGCATGGATGCCATTATCACGTGACCCAATGGACCACTAGGAACACCAAAATGAACTAGACATGGTGCACACTTTAAAGACCACCACAGAAGGACCTAAAATCGTGCAACCAGGATCACAGTGGGGCTCTAAACTAGGTGACTAAAAAGCCTGGCACACTTGACGCAGTGAGTACAGAGATTGGAGCCATGTACCAATCGTTTTATACTTGTAATGACAACCTCGCCCTGAGATTCCCCTCAACTTGGGGAACCATCCAAGTATTTTCTTGCATGCAGTATGAAGTGGAGTGTTTATAATACTCTGATGTAATTGTCTTGTGGGATGAAAAAGTTAGCATGATCGAAATCAGTGCTAAGATGTGTGTGTTCTTTGTTTTCCAAGCACTAATGTATATATTTAATGGGGAAAGTAGACATGCATTGTTATATGTTGTATTGTCTATATATTTTGCATCTGACTGACAGTTAGAGGACAAACACTAGAACCTATTACACCTCAGCTGAATGGACATTTAAAAACATGGTTTATGTAACATGTGATTGATCAATGTGAAAATTGGACTTGATGAGTTCTTCCCCTTTGTATATTACTTTTGCGTGTGAATTAGAGGATCACGAGGCAGTCCGACAATGGAGTTAGAGCACCAAAGTTATTTAAATTGCTTAATTCATATTTGTGCAATGGAGAACAACAATTTCTGTCAACTTTATAGGGCTATTTGATGCCATTTCCTGTGATGTCATTTCCTGTGGCGTTAGAGTGTATGAAAATTAGAGGGGCCTCAAACAATCGCTTTCCCCTAAAAATCCTGAACCCAAAAAAGTGTTGGTAGTTATACTTTGAAATATCTTTCAGCTATCCATCCTTCTAAGGCTGATAAAATGAGAATCAGTAAGTTGAATGACAACCGCTACTGTGTACAGTGATATTTGCCTGCACGACCATAATACAATACATCAAAAATATACACTAAAATGTTTCAGACTATAAAAGGCCAAAGCTTTTACCTTAATAAATGATATCTCTAGTCGAACATCCGGGTCCTGGACCTACCAGTCAGGTGTAACAATCAGGAGGCCAGAAGCATATTCGTACAAACTTAGAATCCTTCCTAGATATCATGACCTGCAAAGCAAAGGGAGGACTAACCATGCATGGCGACCTGGCGCCTCTGTAACTAGCTGATGCCCACAAATTGTCTGCACTTATAATGGTCTGCTTGGCTGCCCTTCTGTAGGGAAAGAATGTGCTTTCAATTGTTTATTGTTTCAACATCTGCTTTGCAGGATGCTTACCTGGACGCTGTCACCTGGCATGTGATGGTAAAGGAGAGAGGACAAGAAAAGTCAAAGGTTGTCTGGTTGACCACTTTTCTGTTTTTGGAGCGGGAGATGGCAGGTGGAGTGGGAGACCAGGACATACATTCACACCGGGGAACAGCCATGACAACGCGGGGATTACCCCGCAATGCCATTACAACGCAGGGATTACAACAAAAGTCGTTACAACCACTTTCGCTGGAGGGCGCTGTTGGATAGGGAATAGTTTAATTTTCTATCCAACACCTTCCCTACTGTCAACATGGGCTGGAGTTGGAATAGAAAATTAAACTATTCCACTATCCAGCGCCCTCCAGCGAAAGTCGTAACGACTTTCGTTGTAATCCCTACGTTGTAATGGCATGCGGGGTAAAAGCCCACGCTGTAACGTCATACAACCATTCACACCACCACACCTTGTATTTTCGTGTTGTAAAAATGAATGTGCTTAAAGTAAACTACATTAAGGCCACTTTACTGCTGCTTGTTACCAAGGGCAAAGTTAAGTACACCTGTTCTGGGTCACATCAGCTGAACTAACAGATCTGAAGCAATTATTTGTAAAAGAAAAGTCCAGTGCTGGACCATAGCATCCCTGGGGCAAGAGAATCATCTGGTAGACCTACTCAGGGTCAGACCTGGTTAGAAAATATGCCTGGGCACCCAACTAAAAGCGGCCCTCATTAGAGTACCAACCAGCTAAAAAGTGGCCCAAGTGGTCAAATGTTGGGCAGTTCTGAACTTGTACGTACTCTGTATCGGTGTTTGGCTGCACGCATTTGTGCTGTTTTTTGCGACATGAGGGAAATCCACAGTCTCAATCATAAAACAGGCCCACAAACAGCTAAAAAGCCAGCCTGCACTCGGACCTTTCAAACCAGCCCTTCTGTCATGCCACCGTGCCCTGTAGGCCAGTCCGACTCTGACCCGACTATGTGAATCAGTCCACACTTCCCTCATGCCATTCTTTAGCATAGGTATATAATGTGCCAATTGTACTCATTTCTTCCTCTTAAAACACATTTTGCCACAGTTTGAAAGGCACTTTTTCTGTAGCTGAATAGTGGACAAAGTGTGGAATAGAAGCTCGCCATAGGCCTCTTCCTAAATCATGCAAATACAAATATTTTTATTTTGAACCCTGCAAACCTAGGTTCTAATACCAGTTTCGGCATGTGACCAAAATGATGTGATAGTGAATTTATTGGTGTGTGTTATTGTGCTCAAACTGTACATTTGTATAATGTAAAAACTAACTACATATAGTGCTTTCAAGTAATATTACAATCATATGACTCATAATGTCGGATATACATCTAGCCAGCCTTGATATTATTCAGGTGTATTTCATGGCTTGATTGCCAGTCCCTTCTTTCTGGTCTCCCATTTTGCAGTTCACCTGCTACTTCACAATTGTGTGCATTACATGGTTTCGTGCATAATGTACTCAAATTCCAGGGCATTGGAGTGAGTGTAGCTGTTCATGTGACAAAGCATTGTCTTTGACACAAATCCTGTTCGGTATTTTGTCCTCTAAAGGTTGGTCTGATGGAGTGCACCCACGTTTTGTGTTTTTGGATTTCAACTAGACAACTTCGTTTCAAGTTGCATTACTGAAAAAGTACTGAGGCATTAATCTGTGAATAAACTATTGTTTAAAAAATTGAACTTCAAATCTCCTCAGAAGAGGTCCACAAAGACGAAAACAGAAACGTCACTGAAACAATAAACAAAAGTGAGGCATCTACACTAGTAGTAAGTTAAGTGTGAGGAAATGTGCTACCACAAGATTAAGTATGAGACCTTGATTACTGAGATGTGAGTATACGATAATGAAACCAAGGATTGGATGTAACTGTGAATGAGCAAATTGCAAAATATTTAACTAAACAACCCACAATGCATTGAGCGGCCACAAACGGACGAAGGGCTATACAGCTATGAAATATACCTGGAATTATTAAGTCTGGTTTAATGAGGTACACCAAGCAGCGGCCGGTGGATGGTAAGTGCGGCGGGCGTGGAGGGATGGGATGTCGACAGACGACAGAATAGGGAAAATTAAATAAATTATTCCAAATCCTTCATCTGTCGACACCGCCCCTGCCCCACTGTGCTTACCTGCACCGGCCGCTGCTGGGTAGACCTGTATTGTGAGGTTTCGATTTTAGAATACTGTGTTGCTCTCCCACACCTCTTCATCATAGTCTCGTTTTTGTAATGTGATTCAAAACAGATGCTCTGCATGAGGCGGGTCAGCTTAGCCAATGCCTGAGCAGTGCCCATTCTTTATGGGCGGAGTCTTACTGCGCTATGTTACACACTTCTCTGTATGAGGGGGGCGTTGTACAACTGTTGCCAATGCTGCACGTGCTTTAGGAAAGTAAAGCATGTTCTATGACTGGTCCAATGGCAGATAGAGTAACCTCATTGCTCCCTGATAGTAAGTACAGAGGGAGACAGGTGGACATATGAGATCGAGGAGGTGGATGGAAGAGCCACAGGGGCTACAATGCAAAAACAATAAATGAGAATGAGGGGGTCATTCATGAGTCAACAAGGAGTTCAATTGCCACTCGATGGTGTGGCTTGGCATTCATGAGGACTACTTTGCATTCCCTATGAGTGAACTAATTTCACAATTAATCTGTTAAAGTAAGCGTGCCTTCAGCTTTTGCTTCTTCTGTAACTCGCGCCTTTTAGCATACCATTGTCTCTAGTACTGAATAATATTTTTTTAGGAAAGCATGCAATAACTTAATTTTCCCTCCATGCAACCAGCCTTGCTAATATCCAGCTGCCCACCCCTTACCTGTTTGTCTCAGAATGCCGGCTGCCTGAGCAGCCGCTTTGGGGTGGCTCCGCAGGGGTGTAGGCTGCTGTTTTACATGCACGGGAACATCCAGTCCAATGTCCCTAAGCACACAATGGAAAAGAAAGACCTAGGGGTACCAAGGTGGAGGCCAAGTGATGGAGTGCTGAATGGTAAACACTGAGGAAGGAAGATGAACGTGTATTCTAAGTGCGAAGTGTGGGTGACTTTGGTAAAGACATGTAAGGATCATGCAAAAACATGGGGAGCTTTAAGTTCGAAAGCCCTTATAAACATGTACAGCTGGGAACCCCTCCTGTTGTTCACCTTCCTCTCCTGAAGTCCCCAGTGTTTCTGATTTTTAGCTACATATTTTATGGATCTCTCATCCCTAGCGACTCCATATGGTAGATTGGTGTCACAGCCTCACCCCTTGAATGAGCCTTGAGAGGGTAGACCTTCAATGGTCATCCTAGAGATGGTCCAACAATGGTCGCCATTGTGAATACTGTTTTTCAAAAATTACGAAAAAACTGCTTGGCCTAACTTAGGGCAACTTTGGTTCTGTCGACCATCTTGGATGCGAAACCTGGGTGTACCCAATGTGACCATTTCTATCGTTTATACTCTTTATAATAAAGATTCTGTTAGCCTTTTTATAAAAGACTGAGACTTTCCCAGCAGCACAGGATGAGCACGTAGCTCTCCAAGGACAACCCAATGGTCCAAGACTGAATAACAAAGTAGCAAATTCATACTTCATGTGAACAACTGAATTCAAAGTAGTAGTATGGTGAGAGAACTCCCAAATGTACTCTGTAGTAAATGTTTATTTGTACACACTTCTCATTGGTCGAAAGCCTGTGAACCAAGTACATCAACGTAGTGAATGTATGAAATTCTGTTTACAACCTCTCAAGTATGTGGTTTCTCCATGTGGTTGGGTTTTCCATTTTCCCAACCTTTGGAGGTGAATCTAGGCCGGGTTGCTGGTGCCAGTGAGCTCTTTGATAACTAATTATTATTCTGCCAGTCAATTGATTCTATTAATTGAAGGCCCAGCTTATGCTTATCTGTAATTAAATTACTTTAAGTAAATCTTTAACTTAGAGGCCAAGTCCTTGCTGGCGGTAGTGGACATATTTTTGGGGTACCTTGGTGCACAATAGGGGTATTTCTTTAGGCTTCAAATCAGACCAATGGGTCCTTTTGTGTATGTAATGGTCAGAAACCTTGTGAGCGGTCATCTCCTGTGTAATTACTTCACTAGCAATAGATGGTATGAGTTCTGATATTGAGGCACACAGTTATTAAAGATGCACCTGCTTTTAGGGTTACTCAGATATGTTCGCAAACATTATAAAACACTTTCACAGAGAAAACCAGTGCAGTCCACAGAGGAAACACCCATCCCCCAATTAATCTTCGTGTCTTTCGTTCTTTCATGTAGTCTGGAGGAAATGTTTATAACAGTGGTTCTTTACTTTTTGACTTCTGAAAGCCCATCCTCCCAACGCCCCTCAAACCCTGCCCATGGAATGATAACTGGAATCATAGGCCCTACTCTAAGCAATTTCTATGATTTGAACCTCAGAACAATACAGAAAAATACAGAAAAAAGTATACATCAAATAGACAAACTATGAAACATTCTCTTTAGTTCACAAACAAAGAAATATTAACATAATCTAATTGTTAATTCTAATCAGAAGGTTGGGAGTTTTCACAGATAAACTTTATTCTATGAAAGGTAAAGCTATATGCTAGACTCTAGCATGTCACTTTGTCTTTTTTGATCCTAATACATGCTATCGTTTTGTCTGTGCATACAAATGCTTACCCGGAGGCCACTAGCCACATCCACACTAGACTATTTGCGGTCCTTGCACGGCATCCACAAATTAAGTTAAGGATACCAACATATGTATTAGCGTCCAGTTTCAAATTCCTCCACATTTACAGAGCATTCTAAAATTTGTGATTTTAGATTTAGTTTTTTATGTATTTTATGCTTTATTAATCTCCTAATAATATTTAATTGTCGAAACAGCTGATGACACCCTAAGCCTAAGTAGATGTTGCAGGTCAGTGGATCCCAATTTTAAAACCGCTGGTATGGAGCCTTTCTGAAAGAAAAGCCCGGAGTTTTTACCTGTAGCCTTTGTACGTTGAAAGAGTCCCCTGCTGTCCCGGACTTTTTCATCTGCCTACCCCCTCCCCTCCAACCCTTTTTATGCGACGTGCTTGCACTGATTAAATAATTTGCACGAACCTGGTCCGTGTCTGCGTGAATCTGTGGTGAGAGGGGGATCCCTGGCCTATGGAATCAAAACGCTGCTCTATGGATATATGTATATATGTATATATAAATATATATATATACACACACTTTATATTTTATACTTCAGGACCTGCTCAATTGTTTGGGATTACCATACCTCTAGCTGGAGAGTCCACATGAGAAGCACAGGAGAAAGGAAGAAAGAGAGAGAGGGTCAAATCAACGTCAAACTTTTCACAAATAAACTACACACCACTAGACAGTTGGCGCCATCAACAGGTTCAGTGCACACCCAAAGACTTTTTTCCATTAACCTCCCATTAGCCCCTTCTTTTGCAGTAGTACCCGGGCTTGTCTAGAAATTGAGCAATTGCAAGAAATGCCAGAATCTCAGAAAAGTTAACAGAGCCAGGTAGGTCAGGCACAAGTCAAGCAAATGTCAATAGAAAGGACAAAATTGCTAAGTCAGTCACATGTCGGACACTTATTTCACATATGATTTCACTTTTGGAGACACAAGCCTAACACTGACTGGTTCTGCCCAGGTCTATCAGATTTTCGAAGGTGTGGCCTATCCCTGTAGGTTGCTGTCTACCTTCGATTATCTGCTGTGAACAGATATTATGGGCAAGGTAGCTGTAACCTTGGGATTAAAGAATCTACTACTTTACCTTCCACATGTTGGCTTCCTTGCCATAGACGACCGCCATGTTGTCCACCTTATTCATCTTGACATATTGCTTTTCGGTGTCATTAAGCTCCTCGGAAACGAAACCCATGAAGGAATTGTCTGGCGTGTGAGCTAGAAAAAACAAAAGCAAACACAGGTCAGTGTAAGTGAAAATTCTTGCACTCTTCTTTTAACTCATGCATTACCTTAGGGTTCAAAGGACAGCACAGAAGAAGTTGTTGTGTCATTTAAGCTTTGTCCGATGACCATCTAATCATTTGCAGGGATCAAAAACTGTTACAAGGTGCTAACACTGGTGCATATGGGGAGTTTATCACTGATGTATTGACAGTGGCGGTTCTTCCGCTAAGGCAGAGGAGTGTGGCCCACTGATTTCTAGCAGTGTAAGAAAAAAAATGATAATAACTCAATGTTATTATTATTCTATTTTTTCTTGTTGCGGGTGCTGCTGCCTTGGGGGGCGGGGTGGGGCTGCTCTGCTGAGCGAGCAGGAGAAGGGAGGATTAGTTTTCACTCCCTACACGCGCATGAATTTTTGGCCAGTCGTGGCTGGAGAACATGCTCAGGCCCCCAATCCCTGTCTGAGCACCAAACCACAGAGTTCAGACCAATCACAATGCTGCATTGCAGTTTTGTGATCGGATTACAATAGCCTGAGTGCTTCCTGGGTCATTTCTGTTCCGGCTGGAGGAAGGATTGGAAAGACACCATGAGGATGAGGCGACGTGGACAGGAGGTACGTTTGATTTAATTTCTTATTTACCCCTCTCACCCTTGCCGCCCCTTTCTGTGTCAGCCTCCACTGCATATCGGGACGATTCACAAAGAAAGAAGTAAATCTAGAGTTGTCGAGTTACACCTACGTCCAAGTGTAGATTTAATTCCTTCTGGAATTCATAAGAATTCCCAGGAGTCTGCACAGAAAGCTACACCTTGCACAGATTTCCATGCAGATCCCTGGGAAGATCATGTGATACTCCATTAGGGATCCCACGCCCACTGTGCAGAATTCCCCATTGCAGAGAACTCTGCACTTGGAAAATAGGAACCCCTGTAAAAATGCATATGTGTTTTTTCTCTACTTGGAAATATTTTGCCCAGTGAAGAAACTCCTTTCCGATACCCACACTGAATCTGGGATGATTCATTCCTCACCCCACCCTGAAGAGAGATTTACACCAGCAATATAAACCTATCGTGACTGGAAAGTGGCATTTGGGGAATTCGCGAATGCCCACAAACATAGCTGTTTGCGTTTGTCCCCAAAATTCAGAGCAACCTCAGAACCCCTGTATTTCTAACTTTTGTGTGGGATTTACAGATGAGCAGAACTCGTAGTGGACATCTCCTTACCCCAAAATGGTCTTCTGCCTGGCAAGAATGTATTTACCTTTTGGTTGTTGTAAGCAAGACAAATTCAGTAGTAAACTTACGTGTACAGTCACATTTACCTCAGTAAACACCAACATGTCCTAAAAATCGTTTACAAAAATATTATCTCATTGTGTGTAGGCTTTCTAGAATTAACTGCAAATGGGCAATATTCTTGTTAATGATATTTACAACACAATATTTCTTTCAGACTATATTTTTGCCGTAACATACGGAGATTCTGGTTCTAAAACAGCTTAGCAAGCAATAGCTAAGGGGGCAAGGTAAGGGGTGTCCTGAAATAGCAGAAGGTAAAGCAGGTCAGTGTAAGGGGTATTTATAGCGATCCATGAGGCTCACAGTACTGGATTGGCAGAACAGGAGGTGCTTCTGTATTAATAGAGTTGCATGTGATAGCAGTACATTCCACAGGGGCGTGTGTGCGTGGGCACAGAACTGAAGTAGAAGAAGATAAGGCTTTTCAGTATCAACAGAGCTGTGTGTGATACTTAACAAGAGCATATGTGTGCGAGCATAGAACTGACATTGCTGAAGATGAGGTATTTCCATATTAATAAAGCTGTATGTGATAGTGGTACATTTAGCATGTGTGTGCGTGAGCACTGAACTGACATAGAAGATGAGGCATTACTGCATTAATGGGTAGTGTCAGAGACAGAGAAGTCCCACTTCCTTGTGAGCAGGCCTGCAATAAAAAAAACTGCCGACTAGGTGGGCCGCCCAGAGGAGCGAAGAGGCTCCCGCTATTGGAGGAGCCGAGCAATATTGTACCGGATGTGCTAAGCCCAGGAGAGACTCAGGGGCAGCACAAGTAGTGACAACCCAGGGTGTGGCATGCCATTTGTGGAGCCACTTGAAAATATTGATTCCAGGGCTGCAGGGGGGGTTGAGGGGGGGGGGGCGGGTTGACTACAGTGGGATGGCCCGGTACTGCGCTAAAATCCCAAGGCTAACTTGGGAGCAGCGAGTCCCTCATGGGTTAGACAACAAGATCTGTGTAGCATCCTACTTTAGTACTTTAGAGGAGAGGGTGAAGAGGAATCGGTAACCCAGAAACTCTGGGTGATGGAGCGCCCCCTTGGGGCATGGAGATAGTGTGGGGTGAAGTCTGCCCACATGACAGAGTGAGGCACGTTGCCAAAATCTTAGATATGCATTTATACCTGGCCTGAACTCCTGCCGACATAAAACAATGCCACATTGAAGTAAGTGTTGGTGGCACAGCATGTTGATGAGCTTGGTGGCAGGACACATGGAGGTCGTTGTTGCACCCCCAAGGAGAAGGGGAGCACAAGAAGAGAGTAGGAGGAGGGAATGCTGGAAGGCTGCAGGGAGGAGGAATTTGCACCGGCAGGCCCAACCACCCTCCCTAGCCGACCCACACCTCCCAGGAAGGTAACAGTGATTACTACCCTTCCGTCCTACTAGGATTTAAAGGATCGCCATTTAAGGGCACCTTGGTTGTTTCTAGGTGGCCCACATTGTCGGACAGCTTTCCATGCTTTCACACACACTCCCACTGGACATTCTGGCAAAAGGAAAGGCGGGGCAGAGGCATACAACAAAATAAAATGGATAAGTATTTGGTGCAGCGAGTGTCTATGGATACAGCCTTGATGGCATGGGAGAAACCACCTCTGGATGGACAAAACGAGGCCCTTACAAAACCAGACACATCTTTGGAAGACATAATCATAGAAATCCGGGCCTGAGGTGTTCGCTGGAACCGTAAATTGAATCAGTGACAACTGAGGATCCCCTTCTCAGAGCAGACCTAAAAAAATGGGAGCGAGAGAGGGCTAAATGCTGAGAAATCCCTTCTCGACCTATGAAGTGGTGCTAAGAGCTCAAGAAGGCCTTGGCTGGTCTAACCCTAGAAAAGTAAGAAATATTGGCAAAATACAAGTGGTGGGGACTCCTGAGTGGGATGAAGGGCCTAGTGCTGAACTGTTTTTGGACGATGTCATAGTACAGACTTTAAAACCAAAGGGCCTGTCTAAATTCTTTCCATTAAAGAATGCTCATAGAACTACAATTCCTTCCCAACTCCCAGGGAGGCAATCTAGAAGCATGAGAGCACGAATCTTTAATCACTGTGACAGGAACATCATTCTACAGGCTTCTGGACTACAAGATAATCTGCAATTTGAAAATGCAACTATCAGAATTTTTCCAGCCTTAACGCTGAAAGAGCGTAGCTCTCATGATGTGAAGAAAGTGCTCAGGGAAAGGGAACTGAAGTACATGATGCTATTCCCTGTGAAATTGCTCACTAAAAAGGAGGATAAGCAGCCCTTGGGATCGACCGGAATTACATCCAATACCAGCAGCAGAATCATACCAAGCTCCAACAAGGGAAACATTGTCCCGCACAATCATAATACGCCCTGAGGAGGACTGACGCACCGTACAAGACAGAGCTGGCAGCGGGGGAAGGCCAACAACCCTGGGCATCTGCTCTTGGAACATCAACGGTCTAACCACAAAAATGGATGACCCAGAGTTTCAGCACTGCATCTCCCTCTATGATATAATAACCCTTAAAGAAACCTTGCTGAAGGTCCCACAGCACATCAAGGGCTATACATGCTTTGACACACCAGCCGCAAGGACTAGCAAATTCGGCCACCACTCAGGAGGACTGGCCACCTATGTCTCTACCACAACCATAGCTTCAGCAACCCTTATGGACTCATTTTCAAACACAACATTAACAGTCACAATAAGACTTGTCCTTGAGAACAAAGAAGAGAGGGTATGCATAATCAACTCATACGTCCATCCAAAAAATAAAGCAAAAGACTCATCCAAAATTTCTAAACAACTGGCTGAGTAAACTACCCAGATGGAAAATCCACTCTTCCTCCTGACAGGGGACCTAAATCAAGATCTATTTGGCTCGTCAGAAGGAGAGGAAGCACTGGCCCTAAACAGAATTTATAATATACCATCGCAAAGCAACCCACCAGACAGGAAAATACATCGCAACAGCCTTTTTCTTCACGACCTAGAACATCTAAACCTTCGGGCACTGAATGGAAGATTTTCGACAGATTCTCCACCAATAAAATCCTTTTACTCGACTACAACGAGTTCCATTTTGGACTATACTTTTGCCAGCCCAAACATCTCGGGGTTCATAATGGGAGATAAGGACGACAGCGACCACCGCCCTCAGGAATACCAAATAACATCAAACACGCCGAACCTAATCAGGCCAGATACAACTATGTGGCCAATCTACTCATTGAATCAAAAAAGGATCAAATGCACACCAGTCAATTCGACCGCCAATGCCAAAGCGGCACTCCAACTTTTCAATACTCAAAAATCAACTGCAGACGGACATATCACCTACTGGAATCACTTCACTGCTACACTGCTAAAAAAGCTTGCAGTCACTGTCAATCTAAAAGAAAATCTTCGCAAAGAGTGCAGCAAGAACAATATAAAGAAGGAACAGAGAGCAAAACTAAAGAAGCTAAAAAGATCAGTAAACCTGACGCTACGGAAGTTGAGAATAGCCCCTAACAACATTAGCCTACGAGCAGAGTTGAAACATCATAGGGCAGTGCTCAAACAAACAAAATGGAGCTTCAAGAGAGATGGTAAAAATGAGCTCTGGGCTAAACTCCTTTACGATACAAATACCAACAACAGTGACCACTTCTGGCAAACAGTGAATAGGATCATGGGCCCGCAGCACAAAGAAATAGGATCTCACATCACTGAAGAGACCCGGGTTAAATACCTCTCCAGCCACTTCAATGAGCACACGGAGCAGCTAGGAGCTCCAACGAAAACCAGTAAGATTGTAGAGATAAACCGTGAAACGCATACACTAGAAACACAGGGTCAACCCTTTTTAGGCACAAACATCCACCTCCCAGAGAATTTGAGAATCCAGCAAACAGCCTTAATCAAATAGCAGATAGCCAAAGGCAGGAAAGAAGGTGCCCCGGGACCAAATGGCATCCCACCTGCCCTCTACAAAGTAAAGAACAAATAGTGGGCGGACATCATGCAACTTTTATTCGCAGAAATCAGGCTACTAAACAGAATCCCAGAATCCTGGAGGGGGTTGATGATTGTTCCTATATACAAAAAAGGAGACAAGTCTGACCCAAACAACTACCGCTTAGTAGCCCTTCTTGATAACGAGGCAAAATACTTTGCCGCACCATACTAGAGGAGATCGTACTTTGGGCTGAGTCTAATCTGATTATACCACTCAATCCGACTGGCTTTCGGAAAAAAACTGGAACAGCAACAAACATCTTCGCCATTTCACTAATTATTGACGCAGCAAAATCTTCCAAGCTCCAGTTACACTTGTGCTATATCGACTTCAGCGCAGCATTCGATAACATCGATGGGGGAAACTGGCACAATGGGGTCTACCGCAGTCGACCCTACGCATGCTGATGCTTCTCCATACGTAAACCTGGGTGCAGGTGAAACTAGGTAGCGGCACACACCTGTCCTCAAAAGTACGAACTACCAAAGGACTTAAACAAGGGTGTGTGCTTGCACCAATTCTGTTGAACCTTTCATGGAGGATCTGCCGAGAATGCTCGACGCTTGTTACTCCCACTCTGAGCAATCTTCTGAATGCAGACGACATAGTGCTACTTAGCCATACCTACATTGGTCTTCAACGTCTTCTGATTGCAATGGAAAAATACGCCATGGAAAACAACCTAAAAATAAACCTCAGCAAAACTCGCACAATGTCAATCAACAGCAACAAAAACAACAGAAGAGCTGGTCTCTCAGCGGTCTAAAAATTGAGCCTGCCGGCGTGTACAAATATCTGGGAGTCATCTTTGACAAAGAAGGCACTTTCATGCTCCAGAAGCAGGAAATATGAAGGAGAGGTTCATTGATTGCTTTCACGATGAAAAACCTGGCAATTCAATTGATGGATCCGACTCTGACCCCTTTCTTGAAAGTAATCAAAACAAAGCTGCTTCCCTCGATTACCTATGGTAGCAAGGCTATGCGGGGAAGAGACTCCAAAGACCTGGACAGTATACAGGTTAAAGCTTACAGAACAATGTTCCCGCTCCCGCCTTATACATCTCCAGCTCAAATAAGACTGGAATTTGGCCTGCAAAAGCAAGAACTAGCCAGGAACGGGCATACATCATTTGCTTGCATACACTTGGTAGTGCCACTTCAGATACACTAAACTCTCTGCTATGGCAGGATATACAAAGCAGGGATGCTTCTGAGGCAAGAACTTATCTTCACGCAGCATTGG
This sequence comes from Lissotriton vulgaris, assembly GCF_964263255.1. Classification (NCBI taxonomy): domain Eukaryota; kingdom Metazoa; phylum Chordata; class Amphibia; order Caudata; family Salamandridae; genus Lissotriton; species Lissotriton vulgaris. The sequence goes on from NC_141695.1 coordinate 584,073,477, forward strand.
AAGCTACCAAACTCTCGGAGCTCTGGGACACGCAACTTGGCCATAGCACTTTCAAAAAACTAGTCTGGAAAAATGTCAAATCACTCTCCTTACTGGAGGATAAGGCACTATTCTCAAAAAGATCAGGAGCAGGGCATTCTGAGGTGACGCTGTGGGAGCCCTACAAAACAGTTGTTGTTGTGCAGGCATTATCACTGTTCGCAGGAGAGAAAACAAAGAAGAGGGAAAATTTGGAAGAGCTGGGAATGGAGATCCTATAAATTAAATGCCACCTCCTCTCGAGAGCGGAGGCAGACTGACCCACCGGCTGCGACTGAAGAAACAAGAATACAATACCTTGACAAAGATGGCACTCGCGCTGCCTTTCTATCTTCCCAACACAGGCTTTAAAAAGTGGAGAATAAATCAGGAAACCTTTTGGTCTGGCTGGGGCCAAGGGAGCAAAATAGGAACTGGGTCTTAGAGATTAAGAACCAAACTGGGTGGCCCCATTTAGGAGAAATGTTGAAATTGCAGAAGAATATGTCCAATATCTACAGCCACAAAGAGCCCAGAGGATAAAAAAGGCTTCTCAAGTTCTCGCTATCAACCAACCTTTAGAAGCTGAAATTGGAGCAGATGAAATAGGGACGGCTATAATAGAATTACAAAAGGGAAAGTTGCTTCGGCCGAACGGCCCACTGATTGAGCTATACGAAAGCATGGCCACCACTTTGTCCACACACATGCTCCAGATGTTTCTTTGAGTTAGAGGTCAGCATGGGCTGCTGCATGATCAGAGACTGGCACTATAGTAGCAGTAGTAAAAGAAGGCAAGCCACCTGATGAATTCGACTCGTACAGACCAATCTCACTGCGAAATGTGGAAGCCAAAGTCTTAGCCATAGTCCCTCTGACTAGGCTAAAGAGAGTTTTATAAACTATGGTCCATCCAGATCAATCAGGCTTTATGCCAAGTAGTGGCACAAAGCTCAAATTGAGATGAATTTATGGGGTTCTGGGTTACATGGGGGAAGTGCAGGAACCGATTTTGTTGCCACTAGACACTTCTAAGGTGTTTGACACCCTGAAATGGGCTTATAGGTTTGCAGTCTTGGAAAGATTGGAATTTGTGCCTAAAATAGACAATAGAAAGAACTCTTGCATGGGAAGTCATTGACCAGGGTAAAGGGGAATGATGCTTCTTCCAGTCAATTCAAGCAAGATGAGGTACCACACAGTGATGCCCACTATTACCCATGATTTTTACACTGGCACTCAAGCTACGACGGGTTATCAGAAAGGGATGCCTCCTATCTTCCATGTTTATGAGACTGGCACAAGAGCCTCTCATAGCCTGTATTAGGGAGGATCCTCAGATAAGGGGTTTGAGTTAGAACAATGCATGAAAGAGCAAATATCCTCATATACAAACTATTGTCTGCTCTATGTGGCAGACCCAGAGAAGCCCATCTCTAGAATACTACAACTATTTCAAGATTTGGGAAAGTATTCTGGGTATAGGATAAACTGGGGAAAGTCTACTATGTACTTAGTGACTGATGACCTTCTAAGGCTGTTGGTTGAGTGTCAGATGCCTATTGAGATGGAAGGTCTTCAATAACTTGGTATTTATATGACGAGAGATGAACAGATTTTCTTGGAGCAGAACTTTTATACTCTGCTTGCGATGTTCAAGGTAAATGCCCAACATTGGCAGAGGCTGAGTTTTTGTTCCTGGGTAGGACAGTCATCCCATGGTAAAGCATTTGATCTAAATATCAATTGGCAGAATCAGAAATATATAGATATCTACGGGTGTGGCTAGTACTAGGGTCACATTTCAAAAAAGGGACTGAGTTAGCAGAGTCTATTCCATAAGAGGACTGGATACTGACTTATCCACTACCAAAGTGAGCACTGCTGATCTTTAAATTGGCACCGAATAACTCTCATGACAACCTGGTTAAACTAAAGGCTAATTGGGCAGCAGATGTAGGGGATTTTGAGGAGAATAAATGGGAAGATGCTCTGAGCGTCTGCGTATCCGAGTGATACGATCTGGCTTCTGTCTCACACAGCTCTGCGTTCTCCATTGATCATATTACTTTAGAGTCATTCTATGTAGAATTGGAAAGAGTGACTTTGAGCTTTGTGTGACAGGATGTGCTTAAGTGGGTTCCCTTTTTTTATATCCTTTGGGCGTGTCCCAACATACAGTGTTATAGAATGAAATTGTGAAATGCATGGGAAAGGTAATCAGCACTAGAGTTGGGTCTTTGGCCAAATTTTTTATGTTACACATTTGGGAGGAAGAAAATGTCCTCAAATATCTGTTGCTGGGGTGCCTCGGAAAGTGGGGTAAGATTTGGGGTGCCCAGCAATCTTAAATGAATGAATAAAAGTGTCTTGTCTAAGGAGCATCCCAGGGATGTGAGCTGGGAGAGATATTAAATGGCTTATAGGTTCAAAAGATGTGTTTTTAGCTTTTTCTTAAATATGTCCACAGTAGGATCCTGTCCTTGGACGATGGTAAGGTGTTCTAAGCCTTGGCTTCCAGGAAGTAAAAGGAGTGTCCTCCATTCCTAGCCCTGATGATCTTGGAATTTTCAGAATGCCTATTGAGACAGTGTGCTGTGCATGTGTGGGGGTGTATTCTTAAGACACGCGTGAAGGAAAGTGGGTCTCTTAGTACACTAGAGCCATGAAGGTAATATGCAGTGACTTGTAAAGAGTTCTCTTCTCGACCAAGAGCCAGTGTAGATTCTTCTATGTCTGGCTCAACGAGTGTCAGCAGAGAGATCTAATAGTACCACCTGTGCTTTATTGCCCTGATCCTGATGAAATTCGTGCCCAAATCCTGGCCTAAACCCAGACTGCGTAGGATGTAATAGTTTGTTCTCCTTTAAATAGGTCAACATCTACTTATTAGCCTGTTTTTCGAGAACACACTGGAAGCAGGGTAATGGCCCTATAGTAGGAGGGTTTGACTGGTCAGCCCCAACTTTCTTTAGCAGGGGGACTACCTGAGCCTTCTTCCATCCGGCAGACACTGAAGCTGAAGCCAGGGAACAGTTTAGTACCTCCATAACCCTTGAGCTAATTTCCAGCCCCAGTTTTTCAAAGGCGCCTGGTAGGGAACAGTGGCAGTGGGGTGAGGGTGCAGGCGGGGGAGAGTTCAAAAAAAAGAAAAAGAAGACTTACCTGCCGCCAGCCACGGCCTCTTCTCCATACTCACTGTTTTTCCCGGCTCCCAGCAGCCCTGGGTTCACAGTATCCCCAGCCAATCACAAGCATGACAGCAGCATTGTGATTGGTCTGAGCGGCGTGGTTCAGCTCTAAGAGAGGGAGTGGGAGCCAGTGCATGTTTGCCACCCACGCTGTGCAATACAGCCCGATGGAGAACATGCTAAGTGTGTATGATGGTTTAGCTGGCCAAACGGTCATGCACACTTATGGCGTATCAACCACTCCTCCTCCCTCTGATGTCATGTGAGGACCACCCACCCTAACCTGGCTGCAAGCTCCATTTTCAAAATAAAATGATAGTAACATTCTGTTATTATCATTTTATTTTTCCTTTGCTCTGCTCGGAGAGCGGTGGGGCAACGCCCCTCCACCTCAGTGGAGGGGCCCCACTGCAGATTTTATTTAAAAACAGGCAGGACATGGACCTAAAGTTGAATCCAAGTTTCACCTGGCCAAGAGCTGCACTGTTTCATCCACACTAAGAGGGGCATAAGAGAAGAGGGGATAAGCAACATTTAATGGGGAAACGCCTACTGTAACTGGCTTCGCAGACTCAGAGACCAGCTTAAATTTTCTGTAAATGTTCTGGATCTTATCAGTAAGGTAGTCTGCTAGAGAGTTACATAGCGCCTGAGAAGGAGGGGTATGTTGATGACAAGAACTAGGCACCAAGAATGTTTTTACTATTTTAAGGATCTCCCTGGGTTCATTAGAAGCTTCGGATATCTACAGAGTAAATTTCATAGCTTGTAAGGACCAGATTTTTTTCCTGAACAGTTTCAGGGCGGACTTTTAGGCCCCTTTGTCATCGACATTGTAGTTAGCCTTCCAGATTCTTTTGAGCATTTTACAATTGTGCTCGCCCTCCCTTAGCTCCCCAGTAAACCGTGTAGCCGGGAGTGTTGCATGTTTCTCTAAGGATCTATTATAGGGTGCAATCTTATTCAGTGCTGCCTTAATCTTGTTGCTAAGTGTGTCCAGATCTACCTCAGTAAACCTTGGCAGTGTCATACGAGAGTCAACAGCCTGTCTGAAAGTGGTTTCCGTGATTTTATGCCAGGCCCTTGTTTTATCTTCTTGGACTGGGTAAGAGTGGTCTGTTTAATTCAGACACTCTGTTCATCACCACCCCCTTTTCTGAATCGTTTTTGGCCACTATAGGTGTGGCAGGGTATACTCAGACATGAGTCCCTTTCCCACTGCACCATCAGGATTCAAGCAAGCCGGGCCGAAGAAGGCTGAAATGCCAGAAACCGGTCCCCGGTAGCTTGTCTCCTTTCTGGTGAAGAATTGGCTTGGTAGTTTAGTCTGCCCTGTTCCCATGATGCACTGGGCCAGGGACAGACTGATTTGCATATAGCCAGGTTCTGAACTGGGATGGTGCAGTGAGATAAATAACGGTGATGGATCAAGCCCTGATCTTTGGACTGGGTAAGAGTGGTCTGCTTAATTCAGACACTCTGTTCATCACCACCCCCTTTTCTGAATCGTTTTTGGCCACTATAGGTGTGGCAGGGTATACTCAGACATGAGTCCCTTTCTCACTGCACCATCAGGATTCAAGCAAGCCGGGCCGAAGAAGGCTGAAATGCCAGAAACCGGTCCCCGGTAGCTTGTCTCCTTTCTGGTGAAGAATTGGCTTGGTAGTTTAGTCTGCCCTGTTCCCATGATGCACTGGGCCAGGGACAGACTGATTTGCATATAGCCAGGTTCTGAGCTGGGATGGTGCAGTGAGATAAATAACGGTGATGGATCAAGCCCTGATCTTTGGACTGGGTAAGAGTGGTCTGCTTAATTCAGACACTCTGTTCATCACCACCCCCTTTTCTGTTCCGTGATTTTATGCCAGGCCCTTGTTTTATCTTCTGCTGCTGGATGGCAGCTGCTAGGACCCTGAAGGACAAATGTAAATGGAATCCGCACATGGTTTGATCAGATCAATGGCAAAGGGGGAAGACTGTGAGGTGAATCCCAGTTGGAAAAGATGAGGTCCAAGTGGTGAACGCCGGCATGCGTAGGGCCCATTGGTCTTAGGGGGAAATGCAAATCCTTTAATGTAGTTATCAAAGCCTGACCTGCTGTGTTACTGATGTCATCTATATGCATGTTAAAGTCCCCCAAGACTGTGAGGTTGGAATATTTTATTGAGGCACTGCTGATGATATAAGCCACAGTATCCAGAAAGTTACCCAGTTTTACCGGTGGTCTATAAACCATGAGACCAGAGAAGAAGAATATCTCCGTTATCTTAATAGAAAAGATGAGTCCTTCCCCAAGTTCATTAGCTCAAAACTGCTCACCATCGCCGAGAATGTAGATCAGAAAAATCACAGCTAGGCCTCCTACTACTCTATTCACATGATCTTGGTGCAAGATGGAATAACTAGAACTCTGAAGACCCGTCTGCTAGAATGGAAGTATGAGGGAAAAGGGAGCGGTCAACACACGTGTCAGCTGCTGATGGACAATGAGGGCAAACACCCCATTTGTACCAGGGAGATGTGTTAATTGTTGTAAATTGCCTAGACATGACTGTTGCCAGTGGCGGCAGGTCGTTTGTTCTGGTAAAAAAAAATAATATATATATAAAAATTTATTAAAACAAAAAAAAATAAGATGATATTTTATCCGAACAAAAGCGTAATATTACCTACCTTATACTGTGTCATGTCGCTGGACTGTTTTAGAAATGTGCATGTTTTCTCTCCTTGAGTCAAAGAATAGTTTGTAACAGCAGGTCGATTGTCTACTCAATGTTGTATATAATTGGAGAGGTGACCGCTGGCATTGTGTTCAGAAAGAACACACAGAACTCAGCGCTATTTTGCAAGAACTGTTTTATGGGGACACAGGGACATGAACGATTACAGCTAATTATAACCAGTAAGACAAAAGGAGCTGCAAGGTTATGCTAGAGTAGGTAACACGTGATCTAAAATATCACAAGTAGGCTAAAACATACCACTTTACTGAGTAGATCGCCAAGTCCATATACAAGATGGAAACAATGTGGCCTTTGCGGTAGGACATCCTACCGTGGGGTAAATCCGTAGCCCTGGATTGCGGCGCTGCCTGTCCACCTGCACCACCAACTCTAGCAGTGCTCTCTCGCAGCAACGACTAATGCTTGACATGAACGTATACAATGTTCAGATTCAGCAACACGCGAGGAGACCTTTGCAACTTTGCCTACCCATATATGCACGCTTCAAAGCAATTTGTCGAAAAGTCAAGGAAGAATGTGGTAACTGCATTCTCAGATGGAATGCAGAGGGTGAAGGGTGGGGGGGGGGGTCCACAGAAGGGTCTGCTGGTGGTGGTAACTGCAGAGGGGACCTCTCAGGTGGAATGCAGAGGGTGAAGGGTGGGGGGTCCACAGATGGGTCTGCTGGTGGTAACTGCTGAGTGGACCTCACAGGTGGATTGCAGAGGGTGAAGGGTGGGGGTCCACAGAATGGTCTGCTGGTGGTAACTGCGGAGGGGACCTCTCAGGTGGAATGCAGAAGGTGAAGGGTGGGGGTCCACAGACGGGTCTGCTGGTGGTAACTGCTGGGAGGACCTCTCGGCTGGAATGCAGAAGTTAAAGTCTGGGGGTCCACAGAAGGGTCAGCTGGTGGTAACTGCAAAGTGAACCTCACAGGTGGGATGCAGAGGGTGAAGTGTGGGGGTCCACAGAAGGGTCTGCTGGTGGTAACTGCAGAGTGGACCTCTCAGGTGGGATGCAGAGGGTGAAGGGTGGGGGTCCACAGAAGGGTCTGCTGCTGGTAACTGCAATTTGGACCTCTCAGATGGAATGCAGAGGGTGAAGGGTGGGGGTCCCCAGAAGGGTCTGCTGGTGGTAACTGCAATTTGGACCTCTCAGATGGAATGCAGAGGGTGAAGGGTGGGGGTCCACAGAAGGGTCTGCTGGTGGTAACTGCAGAATGAACCTCTCAGGTGGAATGCAGAGGGTGAAGGGTGGGGGTCCACAGAAGGGTCTGCTGGTGGTAACTGCAATTTGGACCTCACAGGTGGGATGCAGAGGGTGAAGGGTGGGGGTCCACAGAAGGGTCTGCTGGTGGTAACTGCAGAGTGCACCTCTCAGGTGGAATGCAGAGGGTGAAGGGTGGGGGTCCCCAGAAGGGTCTGCTGGTGGTAACTGCAATTTGGACCTCACAGGTGGGATGCAGAGGGTGAAGGGTGGGGGGTCCACAGAAGTGTCTGCTGGTGGTAACTGCAGAATGAACCTCTCAGGTGGAATACAGAAGGTGAAGGGTGGGGGTCCACAGAAGGGTCTGCTGGTGGTAACTGCAATTTGGACCTCACAGGTGGGATGCAGAGGGTGAAGGGTGGGGGGTCCACAGAAGCGTCTGCTGGTGGTACCTGCAATTTGGACCTCTCAGGTGGAATGCAGAGGGTGAAGGGTGGGGGGGTCCACAGAAGGGTCTGCTGGTGGTAACTGCAATTTGGACCTCTCAGGTGGGATGCAGAGGGTGAAGGATGGGGGTCCACAGAAGGGTCTGCTGGTGGTACCTGCAATTTGGACCTCTCAGGTGGGATGCAGAGGGTGAAGGGTGGGGGTCCACAGAAGGGTCTGCTGGTGGTAACTGCAATTTGGACCTCTCAGGTGGAATGCAGAGGGTGAAGGGTGGGGGTCCACAGAAGGGTCTGCTGGTGGTAACTGCAATTTGGACCTCACAGGTGGGATGCAGAGGGTGAAGGGTGGGGGGTCCACAGAAGGGTCTGCTGGTGGTACCTGCAGAGCCGACCTCTCAGGTGGAATGCAGAGGGTGAAGGGTGGGGGGTCCACAGAAGGGTCTGCTGGTGGTAACTGCAGAGTGCACCTCTCAGGTGGAATGCAGAGGGTGAAGGGTGGGGGTCCACAGAAGCGTCTGCTGGTGGTAACTGCAATTTGGACCTCACAGGTGGGATGCAGAGGGTGAAGGGTGGGGGTCCACAGAAGGGTCTGCTGGTGGTAACTGCAGAATGAACCTCTCAGGTGGAATGCAGAGGGTGAAGGGTGGGGGGTCCACAGAAGCGTCTGCTGGTGGTAACTGCAGAATGAACCTCTCAGGTGGAATGCAGAGGGTGAAGGGTGGGGGTCCACAGAAGCGTCTGCTGGTGGTAACTGCAATTTGGACCTCACAGGTGGGATGCAGAGGGTGAAGGGTGGGGGTCCACAGAAGGGTCTGCTGGTGGTAACTGCAATTTGGACCTCTCAGGTGGAATGCAAAAGGTGAAGGGTGGGGGTCCACAGAAGGGTCTACTGGTGGTAACTGCAATTTGGACCTCACAGGTGGGATGCAGAGGGTGAAGGGTGGGGGTCCACAGAAGGGTCTGCTGGTGGTAACTGCAATTTGGACCTCACCGGTGGGATGCAGAGGGTGAAGGGTGGGGGCCCACAGAAGGGTCTGCTGGTGGTAACTGCAATTTGGACCTCTCAGGTGGAATGCAAAAGGTGAAGGGTGGGGGTCCACAGAAGGGTCTGCTGGTGGTAACTGCAATTTGGACCTCACAGGTGGGATGCAGAGGGTGAAGGGTGGGGGTCCACAGAAGGGTCTGCTGGTGGTAACTGCAATTTGGACCTCTCAGGTGGAATGCAACAGGTGAAGGGTGGGGGTCCACAGAAGGGTCTGCTGGTGGTAACTGCAATTTGGACCTCTCAGGTGGAATGCAAAAGGTGAAGGGTTGGGGTCCACAGAAGGGTCTGCTGGTGGTAACTGCAATTTGGACCTCTCAGATGGAATGCAGAGGGTGAAGGGTGGGGGTCCACAGAAGCGTCTGCTGGTGGTAACTGCAATTTGGACCTCACAGGTGGAATGCAGAGGGTGAAGGGTGGGGGTCCCCAGAAGGGTCTGCTGGTGGTAACTGCAATTTGCACCTCTCAGGTGGAATGCAGAGGGTGAAGGGTGGGGGGTCCACAGAAGCGTCTGCTGGTGGTAACTGCAATTTGGACCTCACAGGTGGGATGCAGAGGGTGAAGGGTGGGGGTCCACAGAAGCGTCTGCTGGTGGTAACTGCAATTTGGACCTCACAGGTGGGATGCAGAGGGTGAAGGGTGGGGGGTCCACAGAAGCGTCTGCTGGTGGTAACTGCAATTTGGACCTCACAGGTGGGATGCAGAGGGTAAAGGGTGGGGGGTCCACAGAAGCGTCTGCTGGTGGTAACTGCAGAATGAACCTCTCAGGTGGAATACAGAAGGTGAAGGGTGGGGGTCGACAGAAGGGTCTGCTGGTGGTAACTGCAATTTGGACCTCTCAGGTGGAATGCAGAGGGTGAATGGTGGTGGGGTCCACAGAAATGTCTGCTGATGGTAACTGCAGAGAGCACGTCTCGGGTGGAATGCAGAGGGTGAAGTGTGGGGGTCCACAGAAGGGTCTGCTGGTGGAATGCAGAGTGTGAAGGGTGGGGGTCCACAGAAGGGTCTGCTGGTGGAATGCAGTGGGTGAAGGGTGGGGGTCCATATAAGTGTCTGCTGGTGGTAACTACAGAGAGGACGTCTCAGGTGGAATGCAGAGTGTGAAGGGTGGGGGTCCACAGAAGGGTCTGCTGGTGGAATGCAGAGTGTGAAGGGTGGGGGTCCACAGAAGGGTCTGCTGGTGGAATGCAGAGTGTGAAGGGTGGGGGTCCACAGAAGGGTCTGCTGGTGGCATGCTATGGGTGAAGGGTGGGGGGTCCACAGAAGGGTCTGCTGGTTGAAACCTCAGAGTGGGCCTCTCAGGTGGAATGCAGAGTGTGAAGGGTGGGGGTCCACAGAAGGGTCTGCTGGTGGCATGCTATGGGTGAAGGGTGGGGGGTCCACAGAAGGGTCTGCTGGTTGAAACCTCAGAGTGGACCTCTCAGGTGGAATGCAGAGTGTGAAGGGTGGGGGTCCACAGAAGGGTCTGCTGGCGGTAACTGACAGTGGACCTCTCAGGTGGAATACAGAGGGTGGGGGTCCCCAAAAGGGTCTGTTGGTGGTAGTGGCGGACAGGAGCCCTAGTCATTTTCTCCGATGTCGAACCATATCTCTTGCTTTCTCAACACATCACTATTGCCTGTGAGCCTGCGTCCTCTTTGTAGTACGACCTGTCTTGTAAGTGGGCATTTCTACCATCTTATCTGCCCCACATTTCATGTGAAAGAAATGCTAACTTACCATCCCTTTTCTAATTTTACATGTGATTAACTCTTCCCAAACCCTACCAGCATTGCAAACCACTTGAACATTTGACTAACTCTCCCCCAGTCATACATGCGCTTCAGAGGCACAGAACTGATACTTGACTGACTTTGCTTGAGCCCTTCCAGCCTTTCCAAGGCACAAGCTGACTTGCGACTTACCCTACTCTGTCGCTACTGGTTTGGGCCTAGCATAGGAGATGCCTAATTTCCCTACAGACCAAGGCCGCCTCTGCTTTGTCCCCGAAGGCCTCTGCATAACAACCACTGCTACTATCAGAAAATCCAAGCATGTCACAGTTGTAAAGCAGAATGATACCAGCTCTGTCAAACAAGCCAACATCTCAAACAGCCCAGGGGATTTGTGAAATGGTAAAATTATCTGCAAAGGGAAAAACCAGTAAAAAACCTCAATCGGCTCCTGAAGAAAGTTCACTTTTCTGAACAAATGTTCATACAGCTGTAAACATGGCGTGATTACAAAGGGTTCTTCTCCACTCGTTGGTGTTTAGGTATCAGTGACAGAGGTCTTCTTATTTCTAATTTGTGCACATTTCTCTAAAGGATCCAGCGGGCCAGAGACACAGAGAGAGAAAGACAGAGAGAGAGAGAGTGTGTTTACGCGTTTGGAAGGTAGGGGAACAGAGTTAAGTATGCGCGCGTCTGTGTGAGACGGAGAGACTAGAGAGAGTGCTTTGTGAGTGTGAGAGCAGGAGGGGGAGAGGGTAAGGTGTGTGTGTGCGTGAGAGAAAGAGCGTTTTTGTCTTAGAAAGAGCACGTGTGAGAGAGACAGACTGGTGGGTGTGAAAGAAGGAGGGAGGACGTAGTAACGTATGTGCGTTTGTGTGCGTGCGTGCGTTTGTGTGTGTGTGTGTGTTTGATACCTGCCTCTCAGGCCACCAGTTCATGCAATAGGCACAAACGTCAATTGTTAACAGTTAATTGTGCACACAATGCTCTGTGAATACTGACTGCAGCACACATTGGTCCTGACCTAGATGAACGAGCATGCCTTGCTAATGTTGTTACATTTACATACGCTTTTTAATAAGTTGCTATATATTGTGTTAACGTGTTTATTAACATCAAGCAATTGGAAATTAATTAAACTAATAATCATAAAGCCCGCCAGTGAATATTCCCAGATGTGGACAAACTGCCTGAGTCAGTTCAAAAACATAATTACCAAATCTGCCAGGCAGGGCAGTAAAATACTGAAGCAAATTCAACTCAGCATGGCCATAAAGCAGCAGTGCCCCTGCAGGGAAGGCATGGCAAAGACATCCAGGCCAAACATGTGATGCCTGCGAAGGAAGGGGGAGCTAAAGGGATGGCAGAGAGCTGGCACTGCCCCTGCTGCAGGCACAGGGTAGGCAGTGGCACAAGAATAAAAGAGGTAGAGAGAGGGGGGCACTAAACAACAGGAGAGGCAGGAGTCAGGAGCGAGATGTAAGGGGAGAGCAGGCTGAGTGTCTGCCTATTTGTCTTCATTATAATTCCTATTATAAGATCCGCTTGGGTGTCTCTGTTTTACAGTTTCTAGACTGAGATGTGTCTGCTTGTTAATCCTCAGCTGATAGTTGTGTATTTGTCGGTCTACTTGGCAATCTGCAGTAGAGAGGTGTGTGTACACCTGTGAGTGTGTGTGTTTGTGCGTGATTGTGCAGGTATATGCACGTACCTCGACGTACAAGTGTCTATTCACATTATATTTCATAGAATAAGATGTGTGTGTGCAACCCTGTGTGTGTACCTATATGTGTGTATGTTTGCCTCGTTGTATGTTTGTAGTGTGTACCTGCATGTATGAGTGTCTCTGCCTGCTCGAAAATTCCTAGAATAAGATATGTGTTTGTGTGTGTGGGTGTGTGACTGTATAACCGACACTGTGCGGACCGGCTCGGTCCTGTGTGTGTGAGTTTGGGTTTGAATGTGTGTGGGTGTGCACGCACCTCTGTGTATGTGTGCCCATGTTTAATGCCTTCATCAGTCCCACTCTTCTCATGTTGTTGCCCCTGGGCATCAATGCTGATGTTGATGGTTTGATTGCTACTGAGGTCCTTGGTGGCGATTCATTCTGCCCTAAGCACTGACCTACCACTATGATCATAGAGTGAAGGGGGTCCAGAAATCTGCACCAATGCATTTTTCCTAGAGACATGCCTTTAGTGGATGTGCCCTAGGGTGATGGTCTTATCTACTACAACAGAGCACGGTATATGACCCACTTGGGTTTGTAGGAGGATGCTGTGTCCCTCAAGCTAATGGTTGTTGCTAAGTAGGGTTTTTATGACAACCCTTTACTCTGTTTCGAGCAGACTGATCCGCCTGTTACTGACCAGATTGTTGGGTTTATTTTGCAGTTACCACACACATGTCAGGTAGTTTATTGCTGTGATTTTTAATATGGTCATGACAGCAAAAAGAATACAGGCTGGGAGTTGGCTGTGTTTCATTCAGAATATTAGGACCAAGCTGTCAGGGCACCTAAGTGCACTGGGAATGTGTTTTCTTTCCATACCTGTGGGCACTGTGAGATATAGCTATAACCAGTGCATCTCAGCTCCTCTCTTAGCTGTTAGCTCCTTCCGGTGAGTGTGCGTTTTTTAAGTTCTTTATAACTATTAGCACCTTAACAATGCTGTGGGCTACCTTCCTCCAGAAAGACTTTGTATTACATGTCAGATCATTTTTCACAAGCTCTTCTCGATATTTTCTAGCCCCATTAAATGTTCTCTTGCAAGAGCTTTTTACGCGAATCTCTGTTTTGTTATTGTTTTTACAGGTCTGTGGATTCCTAGCATTTGTTGAAGCTGATTCTCTGTGCCTTATAGTCTTGAAGAAAGCACATGACGCAGGATGTTTGTGGAGGATGTTGTTTTGAGTATTACTGCGGGCATCTTTGAAGTCCATGTTATGTATTCAGAACTGAGCCCCTGACTCGATCCTGCATTTTGCTTTAATATCTTTTCTTTCACTTCATTTGCTGGTTGTTCCAAGAGCACCTCACCTCACCCAGTGTCTCAGCCTTAATTTGACCTTGCAGGCGTGAAACTCAGCAATAAAATATTCATGCCTATGTTCTGAATATTGTTTGATCCCTGTGAGGACCTTAGAATCATAAAAGGGTCGAAGCGTCATCAACACTGGGGGCAGTTACACCAGGAGGTTGTTTCTGTCTAATCTATATTTCATAAACAGGAACAATTTGTTTTACCACAATGCTATTGTTTGTCTCTTTTCTGGCCCTTTGCTCCTACTTACAGATACACGTCTTTAATATTCTTATATCTTATCACCGTGAGTGCGCTGAGCAGCAGAGCACCACCTTTGTACAATAACTGGTAATAATTAAAACATTTATAAAATGTAATCTTTCTTCATGGCAGCATTTACTTTTTTGGAAGCTGTTCAATGATTAACTATTTAGTTACCACTGATTATTAATGTTGACTTTTTTTGAGTAATTGTAAAACTGTTACATTTATTCCGAACTGAAATACTGATGTGTTTACACTCTGTAATTTGAGCATTCCTAGGCACACACAGACACTCACACACACGCATAGATACACAAGCCTTCGTTGAGCTGCCTGAAGCATTGCAAACAAGTACAAATAAGATCACTCACACTTTCAAACACACCTCAGGCACTTTGGTCTCGAAGGGATATGAAGTCCTGATGAAGGACGGAATGTCCCTTCATTCGGACACATGTTGTTTGACTTACGGAACATAGTCATGAACTGCTGGGGGTGCAAGTTCCAGTAGCCCCAGTTGGTCCTGAACCCGTGAAGTGTTGCGTATTCCTCATGGTTATAGGCCGGCTCTGTCCCAAAAGTGTCCACGACACGGACATGGCACCTAAAGAAGAAAGAAAGAAATGTGGGTGCGCGCACACATGGTCAAGCCGAATGCAGCCATATCCCAAAGCAGCACTGTTTGGAGGTCTGCATTGGACCCCAAACTATAAACAAAGTTTACGATAGAAGACAATCTTTGAATTGCACTGCCTGTCTCTTTTCTCATCCATCCACACCTCATCTACTTACCTCAAACACTCTTCCTGCAATGCTTTAAATTTAAAGCGCTCGAGCGAGTGCCTGGGGACTAGACACACAACAATGTGGAGGGCACACGGACAGTTTGACGGTCAGCAATGGCAGAAGAGCCACTTCAACTCCAGCATCGTGTTTCTTCCCCCACGAACCCCAGTCGCACACTTGCAGGTGATGACACAGCATAGATATCTTCATTTGTAAAAACAGATCTCTGATTGACTTGCGCCGGTTGTGATCCTCGAGCAGGATTTTTTGATCTCTTTCTAAGGAAAGAGCCTTGTTCTTTCATGTGCATTCAAGTCATAGATGTGCAAGGTCTTGCCAATTGTGAGGGATTGGGTTGATTGACTGGGGTTTGAGCTGTGATCAAACTGCAACCACAGTTCTTGCTCAACCCCCAGGTAGCTTGGCACTGAGCAGTCAGGCTTAACTTAGAGGCAGTGTGTAAAGTATTTGTCCAGCACCTCAAACAGCATTACTGTGAAAAACACCACACAAAAAGGATCCCATACAGGGATAAATAAAAAAAGAGATTTCCTTAATACCACAAAAATACAATTAGTAGGACCAAGGATATTCAACTTTAAAGATTTCAGTGAAAAAAGTGCAAAAAAGCACAAAGCGCTGACTGTGGGTATTTGGTTGGGCCAGACCAGGACAAAGTCACAAGGTTACGCTGACCGCAATGGAGTTTGAGCCTGCTACAGGAACCCAGTTAAGCCTGATTTACAAAGTACCTTAAATATTGGTTTGCAGAGCATTGCTATCATTCACTTCAAATATGCGCCGTGTAGCTGAAGTGCTGCAGCGTGGCTGCGGTGCGAGGACCTGCTTCATCATTGAGGATACCATCGACGGGAATTGAGATGTGAAGTATGGTGTCAAAGATGTGGTGTGTTGTCAGGGCGATGCGTCAGTTCCTAAGAGCTGCGAGGCTACGATGCGGAGTCCGGTGTCGTTGCTGAGATCTCCATCATGAGGAATGTGAGGGCATTCAACCCAGAATACATTGTGCACTGGCGGTTCCGATTGGCTGCAGTGACAATGCAGGTCTTTGCATTGGGTCCAATCCACGCAGCAGTGAAGATGTGTCGGTTCTGCTTGGGGTTGCACCTCACAGCAGAGGAAATGGAGCTACAGAGGCAGGCAGAGCACCCTAAGCCCACTTCCAAGGGTCCTGAACTGGGATGGCACCACTTGGCAGCGTTAACTCAAAGATGTCAGAGTTCAGGTACAAGCGCAAGGGTGTTGGAAGCCTGTTGTGTCCCTGGGGCTTCAGACCATGAGGTCAGACACATAATTAGTCCTTGGAGTTACTCTGGGTTCAAGAGAAGCAGGTTCAGTCCTTCTTAACCCAAGAAAGAGGGCAGCCTATCCAGTCACACCTAGGCTCCCCGTTGTGTTTTTCTGGAATGCACAAAGCCCAAATGTCACCCACATCTAGTAATGTTACACATAGATAGGCTGCAGGCACAAATTGGCTAAGGCAAGAAAATGGCACATTTCTGAAAGTGACAGTTTCAAAATTGTAATTTGAAATCCAACTTTACCATAAGTTAGAATTTTAAAATTACAATTACAGAGACACCACACATGAACTGTTTACCTGTTCCTGTTGGAAATTATTCTTATAAACTGTAATAAGGCAACTTCAATAATATCCTATGGGAGAGGCAGTCCTTGCAGTAGTGAAAAATGAATTCAAAAGTAGGCCTGGGTGGTGAACTTCGCTCCGTTTGTGGAGTTTGAGGAGTTTGAGGAGTTTTCTGCACTCCGCACTCCGCGGAGCTTGCGGAGTACAGAAAACTCCGCTTTGCGATGTGCAGCAGTTTTTCCCCGCTTGCAATCGCAAACGGTAAGTTCACGATCGCAAATGGCTAAGTTTGAGATCGCTAATGGTAAGTTAGTGAGCGCGAGCTGCCGCTCGGGAAGAATTTCGACCCGAGCAGCAGGAATACCAGCACAAACTGCAGTTTGCACTGCACTCCGCCACTCGCAGAACTTCATGGAGTTTCTTTGTAACTTTGAGGAGTTCCACATAGCAAAACTCCACGAACTGCGAGCAGGTCTATTTAAAAGTTTCACTTCCAGGACATGTAAAACTTAAAAGTACATGCCCAACCTTTTAAATATATTTCATTCTTTTCTCATGGCTATCCAGGGCATACTCTGGGAGTGACTACTATGTTTAAAAAAGAAACATGTGGGCCTTAAAAAAAGGGTTTACTTTGCAAGGTTGACAATGCAGTTCACAACTGCACACACACCAACTGCAATGGCACGCCTGAGATATGTTTAAAGTGGTACTCAAGTGGGTGGCACAATAAGAGCTGCAGGTCCACTAGTAGCATTTAATTTACAGGTCCTGGGCAAAGATAGTGCCACTTTACTAGGGACTTACAAGTAAATTAAATATGCCAATTGGGTATAAGGCAATCTTAACATCTTTTAAGGAGTAGGCACAAGCACGTTAGCACTAGTTAGCAGTGGTAAAGTGCGCAGAGTCCTAAGGTGAACCAAACTAATTCAGTAAAATATGGAGTACAAGGGGAAAAAGTTTGGTGATGACCCTTGAAAAAGGGCCAATTCCAACACCAATCATCAGTTGTTGTGTAATTTTTGCCAATGGATGCCAATAACCAGAAGGAAATCTGGCCTTGTTACTTTAGAAGGAGTGGCAAATCTACACCTCTTTCAGGGTGACAAAATTCCATATACTATATATCAGGTGTATTTAATTATGCAGAGCCCCACATTTCACTTATATTTAAGACCGGATCTCTCTCATATCTCATCTGTATTTATCACAGGCAAAGGTCACATATCTCTTTCTTTTTTAATACTATCCCTTGACCCCAGGTCGCTGTGCTGCTCTCCCACCGCCTTCACAGGTCTGCTTTGCCGTAATTTCTGCTTCACAGATCCTCACTGCCTTCAATTCTTTACTTTAGCTACTGGGGATGAATGGATAATTTGCTTGGATACATACTGCTCCACCACCGACGATAGTCCAATGCTGTTATGTAACACCTCGACTTTCAACTATAGGCCAATGCTGAGACCTAGATAAGTGGCAACCATGACTACCTTACCAGCTTTTTGCGATGCCATCTCCAGCCTCATTGCTCCCTGGCTGTAGACTCCCACCACTACATCCTACTCAGCGATCTCAACTTCCATGTTGACTACCCTAACAATGCTAACTCTACCATCCTTCTCGTCAACCTCAATAACATAGGCCTCACCTAACTAGTCACGGAACCTGTGCACAAAGCTAGCCACACACTCAATGCCATCTTCGCCTCCAGCGACAGAATCAGATTCACCCACACCACAGAAGTCACCTGGACCAACCACGCCATCGTCCATTTCACAAATGATGACACACAGCACACCAGCAGCAAGAACTAGAACCTCCCCCACCTCAGCTGGGGCTAAGTAAACAAGACCCAATGGACCCACGTCCTCAGCTCCTCTCAACCTAAAACATCACGAGACCTCTATCAGGCTGTCCAGAACTTCACCACCTGGATTACCAAATGTGCCAATAGAGTCGCCCCCCTAAAACCAGCTCTAAGCCAGCAAGCCCGCCGAACAAGCCAGCTTGTACACACCAGAGTTGAGATCCACCAAGTGTCACTGTAAATGCTACAGACTAGAAAGGCTGTGGTGCAACAATAGAGACTCCTCCACCACAGCCACTCACAAGTCAGTCCTCAACGACTACCACTACCGAATCAAAGAAACCAAGTAAGCTGCTATCTCCGCCCACAACAATACTTCAGTTAACCACACTAAGGAGCTTTTCAAGATATTGAAGGAGTTCTTCAACCCAACAGCTTTAGGAAATAGCATCCACCCCTCCCAGGAACTCTGCAAAACCCTCTCTATTTCGCCACCATCTGCAACAAGTTCGAACCCCAGCCCACCTCCTTTGACCTCGACAACCTCAGCCAACTGGCAAACACTGACTATATGATAACCACCTGGTCATCTATAACCACCAAGGCCACAACAGCCGTCACGTTGAGTATCAATTCAGGGGCGTCCACCAACTCCTGCCCCCTCCATCTCTTCAACCTTGAAACCACCCCAGTCAGCTCAGAACTCACCTACATTCTCAACACCTCCATCTCCACTGCAACCTTCCTGGGTCAAACGCTCCTAATGAAACCATCTGCCGACCCCAACGACCTCAAAAACTAACAACCGATCTCCATGCTTCTGTACCCAGCAAAAGTAACCTAGAAGGCCATCACCAAATACCTCAAACACAACCACCTACTTGACATCTCACAGTCAGGAGTCCATGCAAATCACAGCACAGAGATAGCACTGATCACTGCCACAGATGCCATCAGAACAATACTCAGCCATGGAGAAACTGTGGCCCGGATCCTCCTCAACCTCTCTTCAGCTTTCAACATCGTTTTCCACCAACCCCTCATCAACAGGCTCCACAGTTTAGGCATCGAGCAGAACGCCCTCAAATGGATTACCTCATTCCTCACGGATGAACACAGAGCATCCGTCTGCCTCCCTTCACCTCTGCCTTCAAGAACCTCATCTGCAGCGTACCCCATGGATCATTCTTCAGCCCCACACTCTTCAACATCTACATGACGGCCCTCGCAGATGTAGTCATATCCCATGAACTCAATATCATCTTCTACGCAGATGACACCCAACTAATCCTCCTGCTCACCAAAGACCGCACGAACACCAGAACCAACTTCTGCAACACAATGACCAATGTAGCCAATTAGATGAGGGACACCTTCCTCAAACTGAACTTGGACAAAACAGAAGTGCTGATATTCGGAAAGAGCACTACCACTTGGGACCACACTTAGTGGCAAGCAGAACTCGAACCAACACCCACACCGACTGACCATGTGCGCAACCTGGGCATCATCATCGACAGCTAACTGACTATAAAATGCCAAATCAATGCAGTTACCTCCTATTGATTCCTCACCCTTTGCATGCTCTGCAGAATTTACATATAGATCTCACTCAACACCAGAAAGACCGTCACCCAGGCACTCTTCACAGCTGCTACAGACTACAGAAACAGCCTTTATGCCGGAATCTCCACCCATCTCCTCAGAAGTCTCCAGACCATCCAGAACATCTTGTACTTCCCTAAACGGAGCCACATCAACCCACCCATCAGAAACCTCCACTGACTCCCAGTTCAGAAGAGATGCCAGTTCAGGACCCTCACGCACACCTACAAATCCTTACATGACCAGGGACCGTCCTACTTAAACCATCCACTGAAATTCCATCAGCCCGCAAGACTCCTGCAATCCACCTCACCTGCCCTCGCCCACACCATATGCATCAACCACAGCCGCTGCAGGGGCTGCTCCTTCTCCTACTTAGGCACCAAGGCCTGGAATGGCCAGCCCCTCTGCCTCCAAACTGCACTCACCCTAGAAGCCTTCAAGAAGAAACTCAGGACCAGGCTTTTTGACTAAACTACGGCATCATCGGCACTCAAATATCCCTGTAAATATTAGCATCGCGCTAAACAAATACTGATTGATTGATACTGCAGATGCCACATATCTCACCTGTATTTAATACAGTAAAGGCCACACATCCCTCCTGTACTTAATACAGAAGAGGTTACATACATCATCTGTATTTAATACAAAAGAGGTCATGTATCTCTTCTCCATTAAGGAAATTAAATGTCTCACTTCTCATTTGTATGTAATACACCAGAGGCCACACATTCCTCCTGGATTTAATACAGCAGAGGACTCACATATTTCAACTGTATTCAATAAGCAGAAGCTAGGCATCTAACCTGTATTTACTACTACAGAGGCCACATATGACACCTGTATTGAATACATCAGAAGCATTATCCCACCTGTATTTAATGATGCAGAGTCCACACATCTGACCTGCATTTAGGAAAGAACATGTCTCACTGGTCACCTGTATTAAATATAGCCAAAAACACATTTCTTATCTGCTTTAAGTACATTAAATGCCTCATAACTCACAGGTATTAAATACAGCATTGGTCACACATCTCACCTGTGTTGAAAACAACAGAGGCTACGCATCTCAGCTGTAATTAGACCAACAGAGGCCACGCATCTCATATGTATTTAATAAATTAAATCTCTCACCTGTATTAAATACATCAGAGGCCACACATCTTGTTGGAACTGGGGGTCTCTAGTTTGCAGAGGTAGGTTCCTTTGACCAAATAAGGACCCTTGCTTCTAGTTAGGGTAAGGGGCTACACTTCTAAAATAACCCCTGCTCACCCCCTTGGTAGCTTGGCATAAGCAGACAGGCTTTTCTCAGCGGCTGTGTGTAAAACATTTGTGAACATATACAGAAATACAGTGAAAAAGACTACAAAGGGACACCATACCAGTTTAGAAAGATATGCAATCTCTACTAGACTTAACACAAGACCAAACGATAAAAATCCACAATACTGTCATCAAAAATAGACTTTAAAAAGGTAGAAAAAGCTTAGTTCAATGTAGATGGTAAATGTGACACTTTACTCTCAAAGTACCTTTGATGCGTCACGCAAAACAAGCAAAATGGTCGCAGGGAAGTTGATGCGCCCTTCCTTACATTCAGGAGAGTGGATGCATCGGTTCCTTACTGCTGTGCAGGGGAGTTGAGGCTCGCTTCCTTACTGTGTGGGCAGTTGATGCATCGGTTCTTACTGCGGCCTGGAGACGATGCGACAAGATGGCGCCTCGATGCAGTGCGACATTCCGGTGCAATGCGACAAAATGGCGTCCCTGATGCGTTGCGACAAGGTTGGATGAGATGCGTGCACGCCCAATGGCTGTGCATCTAACTCTGTAACTTCTGAGCCCCGACAGGCCCTGCCACATGCTTCTCTGGTGATTCAACGGCGACTTCTGCGGTAGCGACATGCTTCTCCGGTGATTAAACGCTCTTCGTCGGTGATGCGACGGCAAACAGGTGCGGAGGTGGTATGCTTCTTTGACGATGCGACGGCAACTGCTATGGCGGTGACACGCTTCTCGTTGCATCGCGCTTCCAACTCCCAGCGACACGCAGTCTTCTCAGAGGACCCAAACAACAGTAGGCACCTCTCTGCAGGCAGAATTCCCAGCAAGGGAATTCAGGGGAGCTGGTGGTGAAGTCTTGTAGCCCTGAGACGTCAGGCAGGAGGCAAGCACAATTCAAGCCCTGGGAGATTCTTCTTCAAGATTGCAAAAGTACACACAGAGTTCCTTTTCTCCTTTCCTTGGCAATAAAGTAACCACTGGGAAGGTTTAATGACTGGCAAGTGGGTGTACTTGCCAAGTCGACATAGCAGCCCTAGGCTGCACACAGGCTCTGCGAAGGCAGACCTGAGTAACATTTTACAAGCTGCTTCTTTGGGTGGCACAACCAGTGTTGCAAGCCCACCAGCAGCATTTGATTTACAGGCCCTGGGCACACATTGTGCACTGTACTAGGGTCTGACAAGTAAATCAAATAAGCCAATCATGGGGTCACTAATCCATTACAACAATTTACAATAGGGAGCACTTGCACTTTGGCACTGAATAGCAGTTGCAAAGTGCCCAAAGCATCTAGACCAGCAAAACTCATAGCAAAAATACAGGAGGCAACAGCAAAAAATGGAGGGGAGACCCACGCCAATGGTGCCAGGTCTAACACATCTCAATGGCATTTAGTAAATTAAATGCCTAATTTCTCACCTGTAGTGAACACAGCAGAGGCCACATTCCCATCTGAATTTAGCAAATTAATTGCTTCTCTGATCACGTGTCTTAAATACAGTGGAGGCCACACATTTCAACTGTAATTAATACCGCAGAGGCGTATCTCATCGGTACTTAACAAAGCACAGGCCAAACATCTCGTCTGTATTTAATACAGAAGAGGCTACGCATCTCACCTGTATTTCATACAGAAGAGGTCACACATCTCAGCTGTACTTAGTTAAGAAAATGCCTTGCCCTTCGCCTGTGTCAAATAGAGCAGAGGCAATGCATTTCATCAGCATTTATTGAATGAATTCTATCACCTGTATTGAATACCACAGAGACCACACCTCATCTGCTTTTAGTAAATTAATTCTGTCACCTGTATTAAATACAGCCGAGGTCACACACCTCATCTGCATTTAGATAAATTAAATGCTTCATCTCTCACCTGTATTAACTACAGCAGAGGACTAACACATCTCATATGTATTTAGTAATCAAAATCCCTCACCTCCCACCTGTATTAATACATCAGAGACCATCCAACTCATCTGCATAGTAAATGAAATGCCTCAGGCTCACCTCTATTAAATAGAGCAGAGCCCCAAATGTCACCCGTATTATGTATAGCAGAGGTCTTATGTCTCACCTCTATTTACTTAATACAGCAGTATTAGCATTTACATCATTGTTGGCTATTAAATTAAAGGCCTCACATTCATTCGATCATAAATATAGTGGAGGTCTCACATCACACCTGTATTTAATAGAGTAGAGGTCCACATCTGAGCAGTTGTTAATTCAGTGAAGGCTCCACATCTGACATGTATTTAATAAATTGCATGCTAAATATATTTAAAAAATATTGGAGACACCACATCTAACCTGCTTTTAATACAGAAGATACCTTCTTATCTCACCTGTACTTACTAGAACAGAAGTACAATTTATTACTTGTATTCAGTACAACAAAGGTCCCATATTTTGCCATATTTAACAAAGAAGCTCCCTATTTCCTATCACCTATTTCATTGAGTGGAGCCTTTGCTCCATACCTGTTTTTAATAAATAACATCCCCCGTTCTTTGTCTGTGCCTGTTGGACAAGGCCCTTCTTAAGGAGATTTCCCAAAAGCTGTTTGCATTTTGTGCTCCAATGGGAACAGTCCAGCCCAAACTACCAGGCCAGGTCCTCCCTGGACCAGAAACAAGCATCCTGTGACCGGTTTCAGTATATCCCCCCTAATCCACCAGGTTAGCTTGAATCTGGTTGGTAGTGAGCACAGGACCCTCGTCTGGGCATGCCCTTCCCACTTAGGGCTGCAAATACAAAAAGAACAGATGATGGATGGAATGCTGAGCAAATCAAACATTCACCCCCAATTCACAGTTCTGGGTTAAATCCATTGGTTTTTGCACTCCACGCCATTCCAATGTAGAACCAACAGTATGCATATGAGCCTTGAACCTGCTCCACATGGAAACATTGTGTTACTTGGTAGTATTGCTCGGCTCAGGCCTGGGTATTGAGAATGGTTGTCTGGGCTCAAGGAATGCCTCAGAGAGGGATCAGAAGTGGGTCAAGAGCCTGCGCGACCCCTGTGCTACGCAGAATTGGGGTGGTGCCGGAAGGCCCTTGTGGAACCATCTTGAGTGAGCGAATATTGCCCTCAGCCAGATTCTGCTCTGCATCCTGTGGGTGAACCTCCAGAGTGGCGGCCAAAGCCCCATTTGACACTGCCCCCTAATTAGCCCTGATACCTACCCGCACCTCCTTTGCTGGGGCCCTGACCAAGTGTGACTTTGGCTGTATCCGGTGGAGGGCTGGTTATCTCCAGTCTGTGGGTGCAGGATAGTCAGGCTGAGTTGAGGGTGGAGGGAGGCTTGGCCCATGGGGTCTACAGTGTGCTATCAACTGAACTGCTGGTTATCAGTTGCACTGCATTACGGTGCTCTGTGAATATGTGTGCGAGCGTGTTGCGTACAGACCTGCCTGAAAGCCATCGCAACGCATATCGGTGCTGAGTCAGTGTATGTGTGCGAGTGACAGATTGTGGATTGCCTATGATTAATGACACTGCCTGGTTGTGTTGCCTTACATGTTGATTTCTTACCAGAAGAACACAATGTTTGCAGCCTCGGCCCATGGCGCTGCTAAAAAGTGTTAGAATTCTTGTATGTACATATTTCTGATATCACTGTTGCCTGGAGTGCACCCTATAATTGTGTGGTATTGAATTAGAAGAATTACTATGGTGATCCTAGGGTTGACAATGTATCAGGGTACTGGAAGGGAGGGGTAGAATAGGGTCTGTCCCAAGTGTGCATAATACTGGTGTCATTTCAACACAGATGGACTTAGTATTACTAGTAATATTTCAAAGTGTGATTTATGCCCAGAACTACATGATGTTCATGTTGTGTTGATTACTGTTTGTTTGAATACGAACATTATTTACATACATCGCATGTGAATCTCCTTTATGTTGCTCAGTGTATTTATTGTGAGTGAATGCTGTGCCAATGCCAGTGCTTTACACATTGCCTCTGTGATAAGCCTGAGTTCTCAGTGCCAAGCTACCCAAGGGTGAGCACAGGTTATACACAGAGTATAACCACCCACCCCTGATGAGAGTGGTAGGTTCTGCTTGGCTAGGGCCTCGCCTCAGCCAACCAGAAAGTGCCCGTTCCAACAGTGTCCCTCTGATGGTTTTTTCAAGGGGATACTTCACAGTCATAGGTCTTTTCGTGAAAATGTTTTACCAGTCACCTGTGTTTCATAAATGTCAAGTACTACCCTTAGTTGTATATCTGTAAAAAAAAAAAGGCCCTACCTCCCTGCCTTCTGTAGAAATGGAGCTTCACTTCACCTGTAGTTAGCAGAGAAACTCAATGTTGAAGGCCATTCCACGGAGAGGGCCTGTTCCTATGCTGGCCTGCCTGGGCAAAGGGAGCCAACCCACTCCTCTGTGTCCCTTTAGGGAGAATGTACTCTCTATCGGCTTCTCAGCTGTTGTCCTTGAAGGGACTCCCTGCAAATTATGGATAAACACTTAAGAAGAAGGCCACAATTGCATCTTTCCAGCCAGGGTACCTGCCAATAAGTACGCCACACACAGAGCTTAGTAAAATACGTCTTTATTCATCTGCATATAACTGCAAACCCCACATTCTAAACCATCTTTCACTGCAATACACTCTCTTCATTACGTCATAGCTTGACGGAGTCCATCAGGAGCCAAAAGCGTTCCATCAGTGTTACTTTTCAAGACACTACATCTCGCCTCTGTTAAATTAAAACAGGTCACTTTTGACAGAAAAATACACACATATATACATTTAAATCTCTTTAATTAATCTCTTTTGCGATGTATTGGTTTGACCTGACCTTGTTAGTGTGAAGTTGAGACTAGCCACCATATTGGTCCAAGATTTACTGGGATGGTGAAAAGGTGGTAGCAGTCACTGGTGTTTCAGAATTAGTCTCTCTTTCACTGTGGAGATCTGGTGAACTATGAATAATATGCCAAAAGTGTGGTAATAGACTTCCTAGGGCATTGGGCAGTTACTATATGTCATTTAGCTGACACTACTTTAGAAGGTTCTGCATTAAGGGGAGCATAACATTTTCTTTTCAGCATCTGCCGGATCAGCACTCTGTCTTCTCTGTGGAAAACAATGCTTTTTGCATGGATTCGGCAAGCATATGTTTTAATCTTTTGTTTCTGACCAAAGTCCCTCATACAAATGGCATTCTCATCTCTTTCTCTTTGATTGGTCCACAGGGGTATCTTGGTTGTCATTGCTCTCCTTAACTTCAACATTGCCAGACTTTCACCGGTGGTCGAGTGAGGTGCAGAACAGTAATCTCACAATGTAGAGTTTAACACAGTTAGTAAATTGAGCTTTCTAAGTGTCGCACGCTGAACCACTTTATTTAGCGTACTTATAAACCCTTCAACCAGTGCCTTGGTCTGTGATCACAGAGGAGTACTTTTTTGATGCTTTATACTCAGATGCTCTAAGAAGTCTTTGAATTCTCGAATATTAAAAAAAGGGCCACCGTCAGATCCTAGTATAACTGGAACATCCTATGTCATTCTTGAGTGGTGAATGAGAGATTCTTAATTAAATGAGACGCGAGTATTCATCCACAATCACCAGCTGATCTCCGTCATCGAGTGGACCAAAAAAGTCAATGGCTATTTTCTCCCAGGCATGCTACGAGAGTTCTGACAGTTTTCGGTTGAATACATTTTGTAGATAGGCAGTTGTATAGATGACAGGCCTTTAGTTCCTTCCCAACTCGGTCATCAATATATGGAAACCAAACCTGTTCTTTGAGAGCTTGTTTCATGACAACGATTACTCTATATCCTTTGTGAGCCACTTCAATCATTTTCTACCACAGACTCTCTGGGATAAAGATTCTCGACCCTCACAATATAACTACTTCTTGAGTTATGGGCAGTGTATTGTTGGAATTTTTGTATTTTTGACATTCACTCCACTGATGAGAGGTCAGGTGTGCTGGTTCCACAACTGATGTGAAATCATATCTTTCAACACTTTAGCATGTCACTATTGTGGCTTGTTACAGTGATACTGTGACCTAGCAAAATTGGAGCTTGTGTGTTTTGTTTTACAATGAAGTTGATATAAGCTTCAGCTGACTTGGACATTGTGCCATGACCTTAAATGGGCACTCTGGAAATATAGTGATCAGGGTTCTGATCCTTTCCTGGATGATGCACAATGATATAAATGTACTCTTGTAGACGTAATCCTCATTGTTCAAGGCAAGGAGCCATCTTGGCCTTTGGATAGTCAAATATTGTCAGTAAATCTTGATGACCTGTCACCAGCGCAAAAGGTGTTCCATGCAGGAAACCATAGAAGTTTTCAAATGCCCACCCATTGCTAAACTTTCTTTCTCAGGGTGTGAGTAAGCATGTTCTGGTTGGGACAAACTCCTACTGGCATATGCTACAATATGCCTTCGAGCATTTGGTGGTCCACTGTGCTGTGCAAGGATGGTACCGAGCCCAACAGGGCTAGCATCAACTACAACCTCTGTATGACATTTCAGATTAAAATAAGACATTTCAGTTGCTTTCTCAATGGCTTGTTTTCTTTAAACTATTCTCATATTCATGTGCCCACTGAAATAAAGCATTCTTTTTCGTCAACTCTCTCATTGGAGCACTTACAGAGGCAATGTCATGCATATATCTAGAACAATAGTGGACCGTGCCAAGAAACGGACACACCATGGAATAATTTTGCGGGGAATAAGCATTTGGCAGTGCTTGTACTTTAGAAGGATCTGGTGTACTGCCAGCATCAAAAAAGATATGGCCAAATAATTGTAACTTTGTCTTATGGAACTTACATCTGTCTGCATTCAAAGTCATACCTGCCTTGGCGAGCAAACAACATACTTGTGTAAGAGCTGTATCATGTTCTTTTTGGGTAGCTCCAAAAACCAATATGCCATTGCGGTAATTGAATGCATTCATGACAGGCTGTATGATACATTGAATGATGTATCAGTTCTTCAGTGGTTGACACACCAAAACCTAGTCTTTCTTATCCAAACAGACCAACATGTGTATAGAAGTTTGTAATGGGTTTGCAATCTTCATCGAGTTTCAACTGATAACAATTATTTAAAGCAAGGCGAGAGAAGACCTTGGCACCTTTTAGTTTTGTTATCATGTCAGCAATGTGCGGACCTGGAAATGGTTCTCATTCAATTGCTTTGTTAGCCCGACGCATGTCAACGCATATGTGCACCTCTCCATTACTATCTTTTTTTTAGTACTATGACAATGGGAGAAACCCAAGGCATTGAACCAGTCAAATGCTCAATGATATCATGCTTAAGTAACAGTTCAAGTTTTTAAACAGCATCTTGTAAATGAAATCAATTTGCCTATAACTCTAAGCAACAGGATGGACTTCTACATTAATATGCAACTTTACTTTCATAGTCTTAAGCTTTCCCAAACCATGAAACAACGAAGGATGGTGACTCAGTCTTTCATGCTGAGCATTCCTGTTGTAGTTCATGGAAATCTGTCTCATATCAGCAGCAGTTGATTCTGTCCCTTGGAGCACATATATGGGTTCTTGCACCTTCATGATTTATGTTTCATTGTCACATTAAATGGGTCATGACCTTTTAAGGGTGTTAATGTAGCCCATGTATATCTTTTGGGTTTCAATGGCACAAGTTGTGTTAAGGGATGTAATTCATTATATTTCTCCTCAGGCATAATCTTTATAGATGCACCACTTTCGATGATGAAAGGTAGCAAACAACTATTTACTTTCCGTGTAATTTTCAGAATCCTTGGTTCTTTGACATGTTACTTCACAAGTGACCAGTCTGACATGCGCATGTGTTTCTGAGGTAAACATCAACACGGCACAACCATCTTCTTAACTTTCACTTGATACTGATATGAATGAACTGTTTGATGATGATGACAATTCATTTAGTGTCGATCTGTCATGCCTGACTCTTGCACTGGGCCATGTGGGTGCACGTCAAAAGTTGCTGCTGGATCATTTAAGCAGCCATTTTGTCTTCACACTGGGACATATTTGTTTTTCTCTTTGCTTTGTACACCCACAGCCCAATGGCTGGACATTTGTATTCATGTGGAAATGAAAATTCACACCTGAAACATAACCTCTTTTGACATGTTGACATCATCTTATGTCCATCAGTCTTTTGCTTTGACTTGCTTTTCACACTCATAACTGATTCCTTCTGGGCACTTCCGGCCTCCATGTCAGCGGATTTTTAATTAGCACGCTCTTAAGCTCTAGCAGCCATCATCACTTATTCCAGACTCAAAGTTTCTCTTAGCATTCACCATCTGAATGAACCGGACAAGCATTCATCAATGACTCTGAGACATATGGCATCTTCATCAATTATTTGAACTTAGAGTGTCAAGCCTTGCTACGAATTCATTGATGGTTTTGCCAACTTTCTGTTGTTCTTGACTGAAAATATATCTTTCATATACAATATTTGGCATTGAATTGAACTTGAGATTCAAGGTTTCTTTAATCTGACTTTATGTGATTTCTTTGTCAGCTTGTGCCATTTTTGTTTATGACTTCCTGTTGGAACCAGCAGTGACTGGTTGGTTGAAGGGATGCCCCCAGCCAGGCACAACTGCTGCTCCCAGCAAAGACAGGTGATTATACTCACTGGATAACCCATGCTCACTCTTGGGTAGCTTGGCACTGAGCAGTCAGGCTCACTACAGAGGCAATGTGTAAAACCGAGGAACAGCTGTCACCCACGATAAATGCACTGAGTGTCACAAAAAAGACTTCACACAGGATATTTGTAAAAAATGTATATTCAGCACACATATTCAATCATTATAACATGACACTCATATACTTTTGGGCATAAAACACAATCGGAATTATTACTAGCAGTACTAGGCCTACTCGTATTGTTATGATCTCACTAGTATACACAATGTGTACATTCCTAATCTAACCTCTCTTTTTCGAGAGAGAGAGCGCCCTTATGTGCATGATATAAAAATAATGAGCATACACAAAAAGAGGACACCTTTTTTATCAGCGCCTCAGGCCAAGCCACTTGGGGGAACCCAATGTAAAAAGGTATTGTGCTGCTGGCACCAATCAACGTATAAGGCGGCACCGCTGGCCAGTGTCATGAATCACAGGCAGTTCCACACCATCATTCCCACTCACACACACTCACTTTGCACCACATCAGGTATCAGCCAGTTTGTAAAGCACATTTTTACGTGCAGTCATCACCCTAATGCGGTGCCACTGGTACTCAGTAGGAAAAGGGTTCACTGTGACATCGAGCTTCATATACTCTGACACCTAGAATGCTATGAGGTCAGAGAGAGAATAGTGGGAGAGAACCTTGATGAGGAAATGGCAGTTACTGATTAAGCGCTGTTGGACAGGGGTTAAGAATAAAGCTGGTCTTACCTTCACCCGCAGTCTTGTCATGTCTGACTTGGACATCACAATTTTTGCGCCGCTGCTGCGGTTTTTTAAAGGATTATGGTTGGAATTTTGAAGGGTTTCCCTGGAGTGAATTGTTATCATGGTGACATTCTTATTCTTGGAGCTATAGTGTCTGAACATGATCACTGTGTGAGGGATGTTCTAAGCAAATTGCAAGAGGCGGGTCTAACACTCAAGGCTGAAAAGTGCAAGTTTGAAGTTGCTGAGGTTGGTTATCTAGGTTACAAAATCCCAAAGAACAGGATGAAACCACGCACAGAACTTGTGGAAACATGTACGTCATTAGAAGAGCCTACGTCAACAGCTATCATCATTTCTTGGCAAGGTGGAATATTATAGTAGGTTCATCAAGGACTTTGCTCGGAAGACATTCAACATGAGGAAATAGTTAAAAAAGGGTGGAATTTGCGTGGGAATCGATTTGCAGTTTATGAGGGTGAAACAAGAATTAAACAATGCACCATGTCATCAGGCTTATGATCCATCGTCTGACACCAAAGTGGTATGGGATGCCAGTGTAAAGGGTTTGGGAGCTTTACTGATTCAGATCAAGGATGTTAATGTTAATGTTAACTAGATTTGTGAAGTGTAGCTGCTACCCTAAGGTGTCCTGGCGCTAAGGTGAGGTCGTACCCGTGGAATACCCGAGTGGGTGTAGCTGGTTAGTTGTTAAAGAGCCATGTTTTTAGGGACTTCCTGAAGGCCAACAAATTGGTCGTACTTCTTAGAAGTAGGGGGAACCTGTTCCAGGCCTTAGCTGCATTGGTGATGAAACTTCTGCCCCCCCATTTTACTTTTTTTATTCGTGGTGTTGTTACAAACTTGGCCTCTGATGAACAGAGTGTTCTTTTTGGTATATACCAGCGGACTTGTTGCCTTGAAAAGTCAGACCCAGAACCTTGCAGGGCCTTGAACACCAGGCACAGTGCCTTAAATTGGGTGCGCTTTTTGACTGGTAGCCAGTGGAGTTTATTTTATAGATGGGGAGATAGAAGCATACTTAGGGATACCTGTAAGGAGTCTAGCCGCAGCATTCTGCAGCATTTGCAATTTATGCATGGAGCCCTCTTGCAACTTAAGGTATAGACCATTTCAATAGTCTAGCCTGGACAATACCAGGTCTGAAACTACTATTTGTTGTGCAACTTTCGGAAGTAGGGGGGTTATTTTCCTACAGGTTCTGAGACGGAGTGCGGTGGTTGAGGTCACTGTGTTGATCTGGTCTTTAAAGCTTAAAGTGTCATCAATCCAAATTCCCCAATTCTTCACCTTTTTGGTGGGGGAGGTAAAGGGCCAAGGGCAGATGGCCAACAGTTTGGGGTCCAAAAGGAGGGTTGTTGCCAAAAAGTACCACCTCCGTTTTGCTGGAGTTGAGCTTTAAGCAGTTCCGTGTCATCCACTCACTCACTGTATACATACAATTCTGAAGCCTAGAAGCAATGTCACCTTGTTTATCGAGTCGAATATTGACCACAATTTGGGTATCGTCCACATATCATGTGAGATTAAACCCAAAAGTCTCAATAGGCGGGGCAAGTGAGGAAACCTAAATATTAAAAAGGGTGGGGCTCACAGAGGATCCCTGGGGAACTCCACATGGTAGGGAGAAAGCTTCAGCCTCAAACATATCTAGTTTAACCATTTGAGTTCTGTCTGAAAGAAAAGATTTGAGGAGAGCTTGTGCCATATGTTTGATGCCTATTTCTTCCAAATGGTCCACCAGCAGGGTGTGGTGGACCGTATAAAATGCCGCCGAGAGGTCCAGCATGATCAGGGTGGCACTTCCTCCCTGTCCAGAATGGCCCTAATCTCTTCCGTGGATTTGATGAGTGCCGTTTTTGTACTATGCCCTTCTCTAAACCCATATTGGGTTGGGTTGAGTGTCTCGGAAACAATGAGGAATTGGTGGAGCTGGGCATTTATTAATTTTTCAATAATCTCACTGGAAGGGGCAGTCTGGGGATGGGTCTAAAATTGTTTGGATCCTTGGAGTCTAAGTTAGGTTTTTTTTTAAAAGAGGAAGGATGGAAGCCTGTTTCTAGTCCTTTGGGAAGTATCCTTCCTTGTACATAGCATTAAAAATGGGTGTGAGTTTGCTTGCCACTGTCATAGCCACAAGATTTACAGTTTCGATAGGGCATGGATCGAAAGGGGAGCCTGATTTTGCCTGGATGACGATTTTAAAAGTGTCTTCATCTGTAAGGGGGTTAAAAGAATTAAAAACTGTGCTATTTTTAGAGTCTTTTGTAAAAGTGGTAGGTGTTGAAGATAAGTTGCTGTTTGACATGTTTGAGAAAGCTGAGAAAATGGCATTACCTTATCAAAAAAGAACTTTGCTATATTGTTACACAGGTCTTGACTTGTGGGGGTGGGAGCAGTGACAGGATGAGCTAAGGATTTATCCATTTTAAACAGGGTTTTAGGCTGGTTTTTCACCTCCTGATTTTATTTTTAAAAAATATGTTTGTTTAGTACTGTGAAGGAGCTGTTTGTACTTGGCAGGAACCCAGTTTATATACTTTTTTCTTTTCTTCATTATGGTCCTTCCTCCAGCACCTTTCCTGATGCTTGCAAACCACCTTTTGGTCCTTAAGTTCGCGGGAGTACCAGGGAGCTGAGGGGCACTGTCTGTGGATGCGTACCTTTTTGGAATGGAAAACGTAATAGCCTATGTGTCACGAACCTTGAGAGATGCAGAATGTAATTATTTTGTCATAGAGAGAGAGTCTCTTGTAGTTCATTGGGCTATCAAAAGATTCAAATAGTTTTTGTGGGGAATCAAATTCACTGTACAAATGGATCACAAACCACTGGTAGAGGTATTTACCAGGAATGGACTTGATTCTATCTCTTCATATATCAGGAGATGGGTCATGAACTTACAAGATTTTTGTTTTGCTGTACAGTATGCTCCTGCAAGCACTTATTCTTCGGATTATTTGTTGAGATTGGTGAATGCGACAGAAACAAATTTGGTTGGGAGAGATGACATGGATGAGGAGGAGGTAGTTTGTGAAGAACTGTAGCTGGATGAGGAAATTACACAAATAATACGGGTGGTAAGCTCGGGTAAACTGAACAATGAAGAGTTAGGTGGTTACAAAGGGAAATGGGGTAAAATTTTGAATGAACTTGCAGTGGACAGAGGGTTTTTGTTGAGAGGGACAAGATTAATCCCACCTGGGAAGTTGAGACAAAAAGTGTTTCAACTTGCTGATGAGGGTCACATGGGCATTGTGAAAACCAAAGGAGGCTCAGGAGAGATTTTTGGTGGCCAGCATTTGACTATGACGGGGAGTCCATGATAAGAGACTGTGAGGAGTGTGTGTCTTGTGATAAATGTCTAAAGACTAATCAAATGCCTATGGTTTGCAGAACACAACCAAAATATCCTTGGGAGGAGGTAGCAATGGACATACAGGGACCAGTAAGAGGTGAACATGCCACTCCTTATATTTTGGTATTTATGGTTTGAATTCTAGGTGGGTTGAAGTATTTTGTGTGCAGGATATATCTTCTTTAGCAGTGATCAAGTTTCTGGAGAACGTTTTCAAACGGGGGAGCTTTCCAAGATATTTACTTACAGATAATGGGGTACAATTTTGTTCCCAAGAGACCAAATTGTTCTAGAAGTGTGGAATTGAGCATGAGAAAACAGCCTTGTATCACCTTGAAATCAATGGTACCATTGAAAGGCCCTGTGTTTGTTATGAGCGCCAAGAAACCGCTTCGATGTACGTGCGCGGTATAAGATTTTTAACATAGCATAACATAACAAAGGGTTGTCAAAACATTTACAAGAAGGTATACATCTAGTGAGAGTGAACGGTTTGAATTGGAAGAAGGAGTTCACGAATAGGTTGGCGGGTTATCATTTGTCTCCACATGGTTCCCCAAGGAAATCTCCATTTGAATTGTTCAAAGGGAGATCTCCTTCTACTAGAATGTGTCCCAGGTGGATGTGCTGGAACAAGTGTTGTGTTGATAATACACAAGAAGAATGTAGAGAAAAAAAGATTACAGCTCAAAACAAGAGGAAAGTAATCTTTGGCACATTTCCCTTCTTCCTTATGGCGCCAAGCTGCTTGAAGCCCATGTAACCAGCTGCTTATCCAACTTCATTGAAACATCTGACTACCTGGAACCCAACCAAGCGGGATTCCGCCAGGCGCACTCTACCGAGGCAGTGATCCTCGCCGTACAGAATACTCTACGGACCAATGCCGACAATGGAATTCACCAAGCCCTCGTACTTCTTGACCTGTCGGCCGCGTTCGACACGGTGGATCATGCTATTCTATTACACCGTGTCGAACAAGCCGGCCTCAGCGGCGCGGCTCTCGCTTGGATTAAGTCCTTCCTGACGGATAGATTCCAGGCAGTAAAGCTGGAGAACTTTACAGCACCTATACTCCCCACCACTTGCGGTGTCCCACAGGGCTCCTCATTGTCTCCCCTTCTTTTTAATTTATATCTTAAACCCTTACTGCACTCCCTGAAAAATAGAAAAGTTATTATCTACAATTATGCAGACGATCTGCAGCTGGTATTCCCCCTCAACTCTTTGGATTCCATCGAGGAATTTCAAAAGACCATGCTGCACATTCAGAGCTGGATGGATCAGAACCATCTTAAGCTGAATCCAGGAAAGACTGAGTTGGTACTCCCTGGCAACAGCGCACTCAGTTGGGGCCCCCATTTCTGGCCTTCCTCAATGGGCACTCCCCCATCCCCCTCCCAGTCAGTAAAAAGTCTTAGGGTCACCCTTTGCGCCGACCTCTCACTGAAAACCCAGGCCGGAGCATTGATCTCCTCCTGTTTCTTCCAGCTCAGAAAGATCAAGAAAATCGCCCATCTGCTGACCCATTCTGCTCTCATCCAGGTGGTACTTGCATTGGTCCTCTCGCAATTAGATTTTTCCAACTCTATCTACCTGGGCCTTCCCCTTGTTCTCGCCAAACGCCTGCAGATTGTTCAAAATCAAGCGGCCAGATTAATATTCAAGAGCAATCGCAGGAAGTCAGCCAAACCTCTGCTGGCCTCCCTCCACTGGCTCCCCATAGCCCATCGGATTACCTTCAAGACAGGCTGCATAATTTTCAAGGCCCTCCACGGAAAAAGCCCCAGGTTCGTCAATCAACTCATAAACAAATATGAACCAACCCGAGACCTTCGTTCTGCCCATCTGTCCCTCCTCACGGTGCCGACATTTAAAAAGAAACGACTTGGCGGATCCTGTTTCGCATACCTTGCCCCGAAAATCTGGAACTCATTGCCCTTACATATTCAGAACTGTACCAAGCTGACAGAGTTCAGGAGAGCGTTGAAGACCTGGCTATTCAAACAAGCGCACGGCTAGAGCACCGTTCCATCTGTCTCCTCATTTACCATCTACCATCTGTTTCTTCAGCGCCATGAAACCCCTGGGTGACCGTGCGCTTAACAAATTCCGCATAAGATAAGATAAGAAGGTGAAAAATGTGGAGGTCGAAGTGGGTGACTTTGTGAAAGTAAGAGCTCCCAAAGGTTGTGCTGATTAGACTAAATTTACCAGGAAACTACAAGGAAACTACAAGTGATTAAATGTTTCAAAAATGTCATCAAGACACATGATGGCTACATTTGAAACAAAAGCAGAGTAGTCATTCTTAATCAAATGCACAAAGGAGAAGTTTTCGAGAAACCAGGAAACCAACATATCTCAAAAATGTTGTCATGTGAAGTTATGTGATTTTGTTTCTATTTCTCTCTCATGTTTTGGCATCATATACCTAGTACTCAACTTATGTTATGTTTACCTGTTTGTTGACTATGAGAATACTATTTGGGATGAACACTTATTTATTTGTTCCACAGGGTGGGAGAGGGATTAATTCCTATTGTGTTCCTTGTTTCTAATGGGATGGAGAAGTGTGACATT
Organism: Lissotriton vulgaris; assembly: GCF_964263255.1. Lineage (NCBI taxonomy): Eukaryota > Metazoa > Chordata > Amphibia > Caudata > Salamandridae > Lissotriton > Lissotriton vulgaris. Next base: position 584,109,595 of record NC_141695.1, read on the forward strand.
GAGTTTTATGTACTGTGACACCAAGAATGCTATGAGGTCAGAAACAGAATAGTGGTAGAGAACCTTGACGAGGGAACTGCATTTACTCATGAAGTGCCGTTAGAATGGGGTTAAGAATAAAACTGGTCTTACCCCAGTGTTGTCATGTCTGACTTTGACATGACATTCAACCTTTGCAGTCTCCGTGGCCCAAGCCTCCTTCCACCCTCAAGTTAACCCCCATTGTCCTAAACCCCAGGTGGAAGATAACCAGCCCTGCCTCCCAGACACTGGGACACATGCAGCCAAAGTCACAATTAGTCTTGGTCCTCTGGAAGCAGGTGGAAATATGTAGCAGCTTTAATTAGGAGGAAGACGTACACAAAGGAGAGGTTAGAAGTCATTTGGGAAGGTCACCAACAGGTCTCCAAACACAAAGGAGTTACTTAGTTTCTTGACCAGCTTCTGTACTGTCTCTGAAGCGTTTCTTCACCCAGTCAATCTCTCTCACTATTACCTGGAGCCAAGATGTCTTCAGGAGGGGCCGGGTGTGGCAAGCACAATTGGTCTGCCATGATGGGAGTCAACAAGGGAACAATCGATGAGCGGGGAGGAACACAGTAGGGTGAGGCACCCCGATTGGTACACAATGATCCAGGCCATGGCCAAGCGATCCGGGCACAGTGACCGGTGTGCTTCAGGATGAGTCACAACAGGCACTTCAGATTTCAAACACGATGAGTAGCAAAATTCTGCACCTTCATGGTAAGAAGGCACAATGAACGGTGTATGTCGAGTTGGTTTGCAGCAGGCAATTCCAGTCATACCCAAAGAATATTGAATCGTATTAAGGTACCATCACCTCATCACTGACCATCAGTCGAGTCGAAACGTCGACGCTATTACCCCTACCTTGGACCAGCATCTCGACCTTACATAGTGCATACTGAGGACATGAATGTCCCTGTAGAAAATCTTGAATCTAATGGTTATCTAAAATAATTTTTGTTTAGCCAGGTACTCAATACGGAAAAATTAGAATACCGTTATTGACCGATAAGCAATGTGAAATTGTTATGATTATTACTGTGAACTCCTTTTCCTTTCTATATTCATCCAACACTCTGATCACTCTTTTTTGCACGCTCAGTTTGGGCAACCTCTCTGTTGGTTTTTACTTTTGAAATAACACATTATTGTGCAAAATGAATCTAAAAACGTGAGACAATGAATTAAATACATTGTATCTCTGGCTTTGTTGTAGTGGCTTTGTTGTGTTCTTCCCCCTAAGACTATCAACTAAATTGGAGCAGATTCAGTTGAAGTGCTCTGGAATGTCAAAATGAATGAATGAAGATTGATTGGGTCAATTATTTCGATTAATAGGTCTAGGACCATTGTTTATTTATATCGTAGTATACCCAGGTCGATACCTTGTGGGCTACCCCATTTTCTTTAATGGTACCCAGTGCTACAGTATGAAGACTCAATTGAAGTACTTCTGGTAAGCAGACAACTATTTCTTGCATCTAGTTTGCATTGTACTTTTTGACACTAGGTTGATCTCTGCTTGAAGGCACTTGTAATCGCAGCATTATTACTCTATACTAGGTATGGCTCTATGTTGCACAGTAATGAGATACCTTTATGTGTGGCCAGACCAACAAGTTCTCAACCAAAAATGTGTAGATTTTCTGTAAACGATTTTGCATTCAGCTGCTTCACAGTGGCTGGAACTGCGCTTTAACTCCATATGCATTTGCCGTTGATTCTGTACTTTGACGAAGGCACACGCAGCATGAATGAGCAATTTGACTGGACCTCAATACACTCTCTGAGGGAGCACTGTCAATCTTCACATTACTTATCCCCTATCTTGTCACCATTTGTAGTGTCTTTCCAGCTGGGGTACCTGCCAATGACTACTCCACACATGGAGCTTAGTAATACACATCTTTATTCATCTGCTTGTGACTGCAAACTCAACATTCTAAAGCAGCCTTCACTGCAATACTCTTCATTCATTTCGTCATAGCTCTATGGAGTTTATCAGGCACCAAAAGGGATTAGTAATTGTTACTTAGCAAGACACTACAGCAAGTAAATTGCCTTCATTGTGGATACCTCTCAACCCCTCACTTGTGTATTATCAGGAAAAAAGAATGAGCCTTCATCCGAATTTCATGAAACAAAACTCACACTCCTTTCTCAGCATTTCATGTACAAGTCTAATCCAATTCCATGTATTTGATAGAGAGGCCTTGCTCCCTAACTTGCATTTTCAAGACCGGCTCACCCCCGCAGCTGCCTGTCTCAAAGGTAGCAATCAAACTCTTTTACCACATTTCACTACAAGGCTCCACTTTCTCACATGCATTTTTAGGTTTCGCCTGCACATCACTTGTGCTGTGTTAGTGAAATCTCCTGTATTTATTATATCTTAAGAGATATTATCAGATCCCGTAGCCGAATTACTGTATTCATTCGCTTTTGTATGGAAATTTTTTTTTAACTTCCCCTGGCTGCACTCATTTATGATACTTCTACTGAAGCTGTTCACACTGTTTAACCTCCAATCACTGTCAGGATAAGATCACTTACCATGGAAAAGTCAGAAAGCCTCTAAGAGTATGCTGGAATACTTACTTTCTATTACTTAGTTGTGTAATGCAGATGCTTAGCCTTAGAACTTCTGTGGCATTTTCTATTCATGCCTCAGTACCTTTGCACGTTGTAGGCATTATCAGATTGATTTATTCTACTTAATCTATTTGGTTATTATGCTCAAATTTTAAATGATGTAATAAACATTGCACATTAAAAAGAATGTCAATATACAAGAGATATGCTATATTTTACCACTAAACAGGCAACCAGAAGTGCAGCTACCTTGCAGGCAGCATGGTCATGATTTGAATGGTGCAGCAGGAGCAGTAGCATTAAGCCCAAAGGTTGTCAGAACTCCTCAAAACACATAATATTGTTATATTTGACCACTAAGCAGGCAGTCACAATTGCAGTCACATTGCAGTTAAAAGGGAGTTTAATTGAATGGTGCAGCAGGTGCAGTGGCACCAGGTCAAAAGCTCTAGGGAACCCACTAAACCTAGATTATTGCTAAAATGTTAAACTAAACAGGCAGTCACAAGAGCAGTTACCTTGCAGACAACAGGTTCATGATTTCAGTGGTGCAGCAGGTGCTGTGACACCGGGCCTAGAAGCTCTAGGGACCCCACTAAACACCTAAAATAGCTCTATTTTACTACTAAAGATGCAGTCACAAATACAGTTATCGTTCAGGCACTAGGGTCATGATTTGAATGATGCAGCAGGTGTAGTGCCACTGGGCCAAAACGTTGTATCAACTCCTCTAAACACCTAATATGGCTGTATTTTACCACTAGACTGGAAGTCACAATTGCAGTTACATTGCAGTTAAAAGAAGCTTGATTTAAATGGTGCAGCAGGTGCAGTGGCATTGGTGCCACAAGTTGTCATAACTCCACTAAACGCAGAATATTTCTACATTTTACTACTAAACAGGTGCGTGCATGTAATCTAGTTGGCACTAAGACCACGATTTCAATGGTGCTGCAGATGCAGTGGGACCAGGTCCAAAAGTTTTCAGAACTCCTCTTTACACCAAATATTGTTATATTAGAACTACTAAATAAGCAGTTACAGTGTAGGCACGAGGGCCATGATTTGAATGGTGCAGCAGGCTCACTCGCATTAGGGCCAAATGTTGTCAGAACTCCTCTAAACACATAATCTTGCTATTACATCAATTAATTCCATTATTTCCCTCTCTCATTTCATTTTCCAAAATGTTGCTGTAACTTACCCACACTATACCACGAGTAACAGAACAATATATTGCCTTTATGTACATAAACAAGTCCTATCACTTTAACAAACCTTCTGTAACTTATATTGTACAACTACTCAGCAAGCGATAACTTACAACAACAAGCATTTGCAATGCAATAGGTCTCGCATTCACACGAGTTTGAGCTATTGGCATTGTAAATGACAATGCCTTTTATTTATGTTTTGGGTTTTAAAATATAAATAAAAGGCCTTGTCATTTAGAATAGTAATAGCCTAAACTCTCTCAAATGCAAGACCTATTGCATTGCATTAAAGGGTCTGCTTGAATGCTTGTTAGATTGTAAATATCAGAGGAAGAGACCGGTCTGCGACCTCTTCAAAGTAGTGATAAATAGTGCAGTGAAGAAGATGTGTAAGTGTTGTAAATTACACAGACACAAAGTGTGAAGTGAGAGTTACATATGATCCGAGCTATAAACACTAACAAAGTACTCCAACACATTTTGCTCTGTGATTACACTGTTGTGGCTCAGGAGGAGGAGCAGAGAGGCTATTTCCTGTCCTCTCTGTGATTTCAGTGTGCAGTGTGACATTGCATAATGTCATTGCTATTTTTGGTCTAATAAAAAACACTCCAGCTATAGTAGGGAATGGCTTCACCTCCTGGTGCAGGGCGGGATGTGCTTTATGGCAGGCATGGAGGGAGGGAGGGATGGTCTCTGCTGCAGCTCCGTCCTGGACAGTGCCCCTGCTTTTACTAGTCAGCGAGAGGCACAGAGATGGTGGTATTGGTATTGGTAGTATTGGTATTGTGATGGTAGTATTGGTATTGGAGGTATTGGTGTTGCTGGTATTGGTGGTATTGGTGGTGGTGGTATTGGTGGTGGTGACATTGGAGGTATTGGTGGTGATGGTATTGGTTGTGGTGGTGGTATTGGTGGTGGCGGTATTGATGGTGGTATTGGTATTGGTGGTGGTACTGGTATTTGTGGTGGTATTGGTGGTGGTGGTACTGGTATTGGAGGTAGTGTTATTGGTGGTGGTATTGGTGGTGTTATTGGTGGTATTGTTGGTATTGGTGGTATTGATGGTGGTGGTGGGGTGTTGGTGTTGGTGGTCCTGGTATTGGTGGTATTGGTGGTGGTATTGGTAGTGGTGGTGGAATTGGTAGTGGTAGTAGTGGTGGTATTAGTGTTGGTATTGGTATTGGTGGTGGTGGTGGTATTCGCATGGGTGGTGGTATTGGTGGTGTTGGTGGTGGTGGTATTGGTGGTGATATTGGTGGTGGGGGTATTGGTGGTGGTGGTATTGGTGGTGGTGGTATTTGTGGTGGGTGTGGCATTGGTGGTGGTGGTAGTAGTCATGGTGGTGGTGGTGGTATTGGTGGGGGTGGTGGTATTGGTGGTGGTGGTATTGGTGGTGGTATTAGTGGTGGTATAGGTCTTGGTGGTATTGGTGGTGATTGTGGCATTGGTGGTGGTATTGTTGGTGATATTGCTAGTGGTATTGGTGGTGGTGGTGATATTGGTGCTGGTATTGGATCAATGGTGGTGGCATTGGTGGCAGTGGTATTAGTGGTGGTATTGGTAGAGGCATTGGTGATGGTGATATTGGTGGTGATGGTGGTATTGTTGGTGGTATTGCTGGTGGTATTGCTGGTGGTGGTAGTATTGTTGTTGGTGGTATTGGTACTGGTGGTGGTATTGAATTGATGGTGGTGTTGCTGGTGGCCTGTACAGTGCCCCTGCTATTACTAGTGAGCGAAAGGCACTGAGGTGGTGGTATTGGTATTGGTATTGTGGTGGTGGCATTCGGGATGGTGGTATTTGCATTGGTGGTATTGGTTGTGCTGGTATTGGTGGTGCTGGTATTGGTGTTATTGGTGGTGGTGGTATTGGTGGTGGTGGCATTGGTGGTATTGGTGGTGGAGGTAATGGTTGTGGTGATGGTATTGGTGGTGGTGATGGTATTGATGGTGGTATTGGTATTGGTGGTGGTCTTGGTATTTGTGGTGGCATTGGTGGTGGTACTGGTATTGGTGGTAGTAGTATTGGTGGTGGTATTGGTGGTATTGTTGTTGGTGGTGGTGCGGTGTTGACGGTGTTGGTATTGGTGGTGGAACTGGTATTGGTGCTGGTGGTAGTATTAGTGGTATTGTTGTTGGTGGTATTGGTACTGGTGGTGGTATTGGTGTTGGTGGTGGCATTGGTGGTATTGGTGGTGGTGGTATTGGTTGTGGTGGTGGTATTGGTGGTGGTTGTGGTATTGATGGTGATATTGGTATTGGTGGTGGTCTTGGTATTTGTGGTGGCATTGGAGGGGGTACTGGTATTGGTGGTAGTGGTATTGGTGGTATTGTTGGTGGTGGCGGTGGGGTGTTGATGGTGTTGGTATTGGTGGTGGAGCTGATATTGGTGGTGGTGGTATTGGTGGTAGTATTGGTAGTGGTCGTGGTATTGGTAGTGGTATTCCAGTCTGAAACTACCCTCATATAGGGTATTGAAATATGACAGGGAGACTCTCATTGAGTTGGGCTCCATTTTTCAGTGCAAGGAAACTATTAATATAGATTGGTGACAGTGGTGTTGTTTTTGTTAATAAAACAGGCTTTTGAAAACAACCCATCAGGTGGTTTTGTGCAGATGACATGTAACACAGATGTGCTGTTGTCAGCTTCAGCCCATTAGCACACAATTATGTACTACCTGGCATTCACATGACTTAATTTGCAAATCATTTCTAAATCCATTTTACTTGGGGGGGTTAAAACAGACAGTAGATAATGCCAGGTTAAAGTGATTGAAAGCAGGCGCCCGTGTTACGGGGCGGCCGTACTGCTTAAATAAGCAGTAAGCTTATCGCAAGGCGGCTGTAGCGTGTGCTTTTAGGACTTTCTGTGTAGCATTTTATACTTTTAACTACTCACTTTTTAATTGGTAAACTGCTCGGGGGAACTTTCTCTCTTGTTCTCATTTTCCGCTGCTTGTGGCCCTATGGAGCTAGTCCCGAGTACACCACGGTCTCCTAGTGATCGACTGTTATGGAGGAACTCAGCTTCTCCCCCTTCCTCCGTCATTTCCGCTGAAGGCGAGGCACTTAATCAAGATGGACGCCCGGCCGTGCAGTGGACGTGCCGACAGCGTGCCAAAGGCAAGCCCGTCAGCATCCCAGGGCTGGGATTTCTGCCGGTCTGAAATTACCCTCATATAAGGTATTGAAATATGACAGGGAGACTATCATTGAGTTGGGCTTCATTTTTCAGTGCAAGGAAACTATTAATATAGAGACTAGAGTTCTCTCAACAGGGTGTCACCATTGCAGTTGGGGTGTCACAAATGACCTCCCAAACGCAATGCCCACGCACAACATATTAAGAGCCGGGTGTTACATTGAAGAAACAACTATATATCGAGGCTCTTCTTTTAAACTAAACTGTCGATCGTTGAATAAACATGCTTTACATATTTATGACTTGTTATCAGAGTCTAAACCTGACTTTCTATTTCTGACTGAAACAGGGATGTTGGACTCATCCAATCCAACCATAGCCTCAGCCATCCTCCCCGGCTACTCCATTGTGAGGAAAGATCAGATATTGGAAGCAAGGGAGGTGTAATTACTATTATTAGCAAAGCGGACATAGCCGTAACTTGCATTCACATGGAGGAAATTGATGGGGCGGAATGTCTATGCATTTAGGCTACCTTGTCACCCCATCAGTGCCTTGCTGGAGTCCTCTTGTATAGACCCCCTGGGCAGGTAGAGGCGTTTTTGAAGTCCATTGGTGATGCTATTGCTCCTGTGGCCTCTAGATTTAAGCACTTCTTCGTATTAAGAGATTTTAATATATACATGGATCAACAGAACACCTCAGAGACGATCTCTCTGTAAGACTCCCTGGGTGCGCTTAATATTGCTGCTTGTGTATCTGCCCCTACGCACGAGAAAGGTCATACCCTTGATCAGGTATTTGCGAATTGCTTAATTTGGACAAAGTCTCCTCTAGCCCTACTCTGGTCTGACCACTGTTTGGTCAGCTTTAGGCTACCCAAACTGACAAAGTACCTGGTGACTCAGGTAAAGCAACCATCTCCCTCCTTCAGACCTTTCCATAAGATTACTCCGGCTGCTCCTAAATATGAATTAGACCTACATCCTCCTACTCTCACTGGTGATAGAGAGCTGGATGCAGAGGCTCTTGTAAAGTTGATTGCACAGGGTACTCTGACCCTTGCTCCTCTTACCTCGTGCCCCACAAGAATAATTAGACATTCAGCTCCTTGGTTTATTGATACCCTACGTCAGTGCAGAAAGGACTGCAAATGTCAAGAGACTACCATAAAAAGATACAGGTAGCTAAGAAGAGTTTCTTCGCTTCCAAAATCGAATCTGCAGGAAACAAAGGCAGAGACATTTGTGACATTGTCAAAAGCTTCTCCTCACCTAGGGCTGTGACCAGACTCTAACCCCTCTCAGACGAGTGGATTCTCAATTTAGCCAATTCTTTCTATATGAAGATCGTAACCATACAATCCTCGTTTGATGGATCAGGTGTGGAAGATGTGCCGGCTACCCTATGGACTGCCCCCAGTGTCAGGAAGATAGGGCGTCCCTCTCCAGCTTCCCCCATGCCCTTAGAGACATCAATGTCAATAATGAAGGGTTTGAAATTTGCCTCACCTGTAGATCCAGGCCAAATTCTTGGCATCCAAGGCAGAGATTTTGAATCCCTTTGTTAATTGTGTTTTAAACACATCCCTCCTTAATGGCCAGGTTCCAGTATGCTGGAAGAGTGCGAAAATAATCCCTCTCTTAAAAAAAACAACAGCTCATCCTATGGTCTTAACTAACTATAGTCTTATTTCTCTTTTGCCTTTCTTTGCAAAAACAGCTGAGAAATACGTTCATACAGTGATCAGTAATTTTGTAGAGGCTAACAACCTATTCCATCCTAGTCAGTCTGGTTTTAGGCAGAATCTTAGCACAGAGACGGCATTGCTGGAGCGGTATCTGAATCCATCAAGGAGAAATTGGATGCAGGCGGAAAAGCTGTCCTGGTTCTCTTTGATCTCTCTGCGGCTTTTGACACCATGCCCCATGTCCACCTCCTCCAGCGGTTCAGGGAGTGTGGATTTGAGGGCACGGTGTGGAAGTGGTTTGCCTCCTTTTTACAGGATAGAAATCAGGAGGTCTGGTCACCCCCTTTCTCGGCCAGTATGCCACCTTTGAAGGTGGGTGTACCACAGGGCTCTATCTTGAGCCCTGTACTTTTCAATCTGTATATGCCCCCCCTGGCTACTGTGGCTGAAGAGAACAAGGCAACAATAATATTGTACGCCGATGACACACAACTGCTGTTCACCTGTGGGAAAGGAGAGGAGTTCAATGGAGAGAAGATCAACAAGTGCCTGAAAGAAACCGTTGCCTGGTTCCAACGTAATCCCCTGAAATGTAAAACAGACACATCCAAAATTATTTTCTTCGGCTCCCCCTCGACCCCCCCCCCTCGCCCCAACCCCCCCCCGTTGGACGCCTGGAAATAATGGCGGCCCCAAGACATGTCCTCTCCTCTGGCTGCACTACACCCTCTCTATGGTAGTTCAGGTTCAGTCGGTAGCCGGGACCTGTTTTGGTCTCCTGAAGATGCTTCGGAGGTTTTTATTTTTACTACAGACCATGCACAGGAAAACCATCATTCAGGCCCTTATCATCTCCAAACTGGGCTATGCTAACGACCTCTATCTGGGTCTCCCGGAGTATCTACTCAATAGACTTCAGGTAGTGCAGAACGTGGCAGACAGGGATGTGTTGTGTCTTGGACCCGGAGAGCGGACCTCTTACCATCTTAAGAATCTGCATTGGCTAATGGTCCACAGTAGAATTTGTTTCAAGGCTCTGGTCCTGGCTTTCAAGGCTCTACATGGTATGGGAGCAGAGTACATCTGTAGAAGAATCTCTTTTTACGTACCTGGCAGATCTCTCAGATCTGTGCATCAATACCTTACAGTCACTCCTAAGCACCTTAGAGCCTGCAAAGGCGGTTGGTCTTTCCAAGTGCAAGTGGCTGGACTGTTGAATAAGCTGCCCCCTCCACTCATGCAAGTCACTAATCTGCTCGCTTTCAGGAAACAACTGAAAACCTGGCTGTTCCAACAAACACTATAATCCATCTCTTCTTCTTTGGGTTTCCTTTTATCCCTCGTTTTCTCCACTTCCATGTGTTTTTTTTCTGTCTTAGCGCCAGGACACTCTTCTGAGTAGCTGTGCACTCTACAAATCTTTTTTAACATAACATAACATAACAAGCGGTTGCAGCTGAAGCAGCGTATGTGCTTCCTCCAGTAGGAAACTCAGTAAAGTAAATAATGCTTACAGAATAAATAACAGGTTCTGTGTAACAAAAGAAGTAAAGGGGCCAGTAACCATGGGAAGTTACAAATGAAGAAAAAGTCTTACTAAGGAGGGATTAACAAGCCTATTAACGAATCTGAAGGCAGCATTTACAAAAGACAATTACGCAAGCCAATGAAAAATATGGGAGGAGAGTGGGCGCTGCTTTTCTCCCATACCCTACTACAGGAGTCTTGAAGAGTGAGCAGCGTATGTGTTCTGCCGCTAGGCTCGACCTGAAAAAACAGCTTATTATTAATCACATAGGCGAAACCTAATGAATTTACCAATGCTCATTTAAGTAGCTACTCGAGTCTTTCTACAGGGTGAAGCCAACATCCCACCTTCATTTTATGTAAAAGCACAGCTGCCTCGCCTAGAGTTCGTAGATAGAGCACTTCCTGGTCAGGCTGTGTTCCCTGGATTGCATAATTCCAGCTCAACTGCATTTGAAGTTATGGTCCAGCTTTTTACCTGCAGTCATGACCATATCTCGCCTTTCAGCATCATTTTATAACAGGCCACACCCCTCAGCGCATCTTAATGATAAGGCCCATCCCTCTCCCTTGTATTTCTTTGAAGGTAACTGTCCTCACCTGTATTTCTTGAACGAAATGCCCATATGATGCTTCATTTGCTGCATCCCATGGTAGTCTGTGTAGATGAGGTCATAGTGCAAAGGGTCAGTCAGCGGGCAGCTTCCTCTTCCTGGGGGAACACCTAGAGCACTGGCAAGGAGTAAGAATGTTTTCAGTACATCGTATTGTTCTAGAATCTAGATCAATAAACAATATTCACGTGGCAGGCACAATCTAAATATCATGACGTGCTTCTGCGCTTATTTGTGAACCAGAAGCGCAAACAATTTGCCTTGGTGAGGCTCTAGCTGTTTCTTAAAAATATAGAGGCATATTATCAAGACAGGCAATAAGATTATTGCCGCTTTAGCGGCAAAAACTGCAGCTAAAACGGCGATAATGGGCTTGATAATTTGCTCCATGGAATTCCAATGGAAGCCCATGTTAGATGTCCTTCACATCCAACATGGGCTTCAATTGGAATTCCATAGAGCATATTATCAAGCCCATTATCGCCGTTTTAGCGGCAGTTTTCTGCCACTAAAGAGGCGATAATGTTATCGCCTGTCTTGATAATATGCCCCATAGTGAGATAAATTTAATTTGATGTTAGTTCTCAGAATGTAAATGTAAATGTATGTATACTTGTAAAGCGCAATATCACCTTTCAGGCATCCTGGCGCTGTATACCGCTATGGAATCCTTCCTGGCTTTCCCTGTGAGATGCCCTCTAGTGGGCACCCCCAAGGTGAAGCCAGGCATCCCAGAATTTAGCGTAAAGCCTGTCTTGACTAGTGTTAAGTAGAATTGTGTTTCTACTGGAAAACTTGTGAGAAGTTCACAACGTCTCGATTTCGAGACGCTGCTAACTTTGCAAACTTATACAACTTTGCCTGCTGGCGATATTTACTGTAAAAATAAAGATAAAATAAAAATATTATCAAGAACGGCAATAAAATTATCGCTGCTTTAGCGGCAGGAAACTGCCGCTAAAGAGGCGGTAATGGGCTTGATAATTTGCCCTTGTGAATTCCCATAGCAGCCCAGGTTAGCACCAGAACCTGGGCTGCTATGGGAATTCACAAGAGCATATTATCAAGACCATTATCGCCGCTTTAGCGGCAGTTTCCTGCCGCTAAAGCGCGATAATTTTATTGCCGTTCTTGATAATGTGCTCCTTTGTGACTTTCAGGAAAAAAAGCATTTAAAAAAGGTTTTGAGCTGCGTCAATGAATTCCAATAACGTGCCCATTCATAATCTTTGCCTCTTCTTGTGATTCCCCAACAGCTCCCTGTGGCACGGTACCACGAAACCTGGCGTTGCTGATATACCCATGTCCCTGTCTAATATGAAACTAAAAAACGCAAATTAATATAACATTCCACCATGGCTTGGAATGGGGTTAATACTAAAGTTTGAATTAAAAACATATATTATAAAGCCAACATATGCTTTAATATTTATCAATACATACAAAGCCATATAGAGACGTCTGGCGTTCACCATATATGAATTGAAAATTACAACTGCTTTAGTTCATAAACTATAATTGTTGCTGTCATATTTTACTTTTAGAAGGTGTGATAATGAAAGAACAGGGGAGATCATCAAGGGAACACAAATGCATGGCGATGCCTTCATTGCTTTTTAAAGCGTGTTTCTGAAGTTTAGAATGTGTTACCATAAAAAGATCTCAGCTTTATATTAGTACCTGCGAGGTTCCTAAAGAATCACTCGGTGTTCAGAGGCAGACAGTACGCTATGCATTCTAGGATAACGGTGCCTCAGAAGCCCACCATCACTCATCAAAGGAGCTATAGAAACGGACGGATACAGCAAAAGTTCTCGGTGTGATATCTACCGCTCGAGACTCTCCCAGATATTAAAGAGCCAATCAGAGTAGTAATAATTCTGGGCTTTTTACTCCAGTTGGAGACTCAGAAAAGAGTCTTTGTAATTTAATTTCATGTGTCCGGACAATTTTATGGACGGCGACTTGGAAGATGACATGTTGTGGAAAGATCAGAAGCAGGGCTCTATTTAGACACGTGGAATAAACCATTCAGGGCTTGGGGAAAGGGGTGGTCACTTTTGTAAACCCCTCCCGCAACTCGCAATGACTTATTATACAAAAAAATCTCATTCACCCATTCATAGATTACTCAGTGGTACCAGAAATGCATACAACGTTCATCACAAAAGGAAGAAAACATATCTCTGATGATGGGTAACGCCGTAGGCGTAATGGAGATTGGTTTATAAGCAAGGGCACTGGAATTATGACATAGGGGGGGAACACATTTTGAGTCAGGGTTGAATAATTATGTAGCAAGAAAAGGCAATTTATGTTACACAATGGGGCACATCTTGTGATACCATGACTCCATTATTTAGACATTTTTAAACGATATCCCTGTCTTGGGCCCTGACATAGACAGTATTCAGACGAACATGAGCAAATGTTATTAACAGTACAGAAACCGAAAGACAAAAGCTAGGAACATAAATGTGGGGAACATGTATAGAGAAACATGGAATATAGACAGTACATAGAAGATGGATAAGTGCATGGAATACGGATAGCATATGCAGACAGATAAACGCACGAGATATACGATATTCAGAGAGATTCCTGTGCATTGAAATGTGGACCTCCAGTTTGATGACTCTCCAATAATTAGCCAATCCTTCCTGAAAAAACCTCAAGATAGATGTTGACATCCAACTCCAAGAAATCTCAAATTGACATCATTCTACTCCAAATATATCAGTCCAGGCTTGGACCACTGCATAGTGATGAGAATTCCCCTGTCCAGCTGGTGCAAACCTGCTGACAACAGGGGCCCTTGCTTCCTAGGACTTCCTGACCCGTTGGTGGCTTTCAACACCACTGACCAGAAACCCTTCTTGACACCCACTGGTCACATATGGGCATTACAATCCTGTTATTAAAAGGATCACGAACTTTATCTCAGGCACAATTTGTTTCGAATGTACTAATATAGATCGGTATGACCCTCAGTCAAGTGGGGTATGCCCAGGAGTGCAATACCTGCCTCTAATGCTACTCAGCGTCTACAGCCAATGGCATCAAGTGTCTCAGATCTTCCCCTGCTACCATTCAACCTTAATGTCAGCTGTCCACTCTAGACTCAACCAAGTTTAAACTGTGCAATTCCTGATCAACAAGGACCCTCTCCACCTACAGGTTCATTTAGGCTTGACATCATTAATCTCACAGGCTTCCCTTCATACCGCTACTCCTCTGCAAGTCCATTGGCTTTTACATGGAACTCAATGGTTCCTTGAATGACAATGTTGAGAAAAAAGATGAAACTATTTAGTTTAACATTAGCTCCTCCATGGAGCAAGCCCTTTATTTCCTCTATTAGCTTAAATGCCACATTTCAAGTTCCCGTTCTTTTTCATGTAGACTGTAGTGATGAAATGCTGAGCATCCTTGCCAACTACACCCTGATTAACGCCATAAACATTTTACCATTCCAGCATTTATCCCATTCAAGATATGATGTTTGATGGTTAAAGCCACCCACCAATATATATTAAGTCCTTAATAAGCAAACGCCACATCTGGATGCTGGCTACAACATTATCATTGCCTACTGGCCAGGCATGAAGTTGAAAAGATTCAAATGAGGTGCAAGCCTATATACACCCCAGGATTATTAAAGAAACCACCACTGCACCCAAGACTGTCGTCTTTTGTGTAACCCCACCCCTCAGGAAGGACCCTAGAAACAGTCTCTTCACCATCGTACGGCTGGCTTCCTGTGGACTAATTCTCCTTATCATTCTCCTTTGATACATTTCTACTTAAGGTAAATTTCCACTGAGCCAAGTGAACGCCCAATGTGCCCCCTGTAATCTAACAGGTGAGTCGAATATCCCTGTTATTGTGCAAAGGGCTTCTTGAACCTCTCTGAACAGGTCCAAGCTATGCAAACACCACTACTAAAATGAATAACCGGGCAGCATTGAGCCAGGTTGAGATGAATACAGCATATGGACAGTAGACAATGGTTGCGAGAATATTGTGGACATCTGCATTGTCCTACAAAAATGTAGTAGTCAAAATATCTTCTACTAAAATATTCTCAAGGCAAATATGCGTAAGTGAGTATGGACTTACTATTCATAACTTAATACATCTACATACCTTGAATATCTATGTATAATCAAGGCAAATCTCCCCTTGTGGTGGAGCAGGTCACTTCCAGGGTCAACATCAAGCGTGATTGGCCCCAGAGGCAGAGTATCCCCGTGCTCTCTTATGCGCAGCCGTTATCCCTGTTCACTTGACCTCACTAAGTGAAGTTTCTCAGCCCGCGTTGAGCTCAGCACACTCGGGTGAGTGACTGGGCCATCCTGCACTCGCCCATCCTCCTGCTTTTGAGAGAGAGAGAGACGGCCCTTCTTGTGAGGGTCTTGTTAAGGACTTTTCAGGTAGTTTCATCTCTCATGAAGCAGCTACTCTGCGTCCTCCATTGATCGGGGAGGCTCCTCGCAGGCTGGGACGGCTGTTTCAAGAGGGTAAGCGGGTGTTTTCAGATCGGTGCAGCTCTGCTTGGGCCAAACAGGCTGATCTATGGATGGTGCGGCCACACACAGGTTGGTTTCAGTCAGACAGCAATGCTGCACACAGGCCTCACCCTCGGATGAATGTGGCTCAGGTGTCATAAAGATTTAATCTTTGAGGACAGCTGTTCAGGTTACTCTGACATAGCACCTCAGGTCGCGCCATCGGGGACCATAGTCCTGACTGGGGCCTTGTAATCTTCTGCAACCTTCGGTCATGTTGCAGAGTCCTGCCAGGAACTGCAGGTGGAAATAATAATAATAATCCACATTTGTAAAGCGCGAACAATCACCCGTCAGGGTGCTGGGGGCCATCAGGAAGATTAAGCAAGCTATTGCCCAGAGTCACATGGTGCTGGGCTAACCTGCTGCCGGAGCAGGGGATAGAACCGTGTTCCCCAGATTCCAGCGTCAGTCAGCCTGGCCGCGGCGGCACACCTCTGCCTGCTGACACTGTACCATGCAGATCGCGCTAGGCTGTCTTCCTCTTCTGGTAGGCCCACCATTCAGGCATCAGGCTGCAGCTTGCTCCTCTTTTCTCTGGACAATTACTCCTCTGGCAGAGTTGGCAGCTCCTTCCCCATCTCTGCAGGAACGAGGCATTTTAAGGCCTTCAGGACAGGTGAGCTGGCCTTAGAACAAGGTGCTCTGACAGCCAGGCGTAGATTTTGATGATATTCCTTCACATCTAGGAAGCTGGCTGCCAGGCAGGTGCCAGCTATTGTAGCCCGGCAGTCCCCTGGGTATTAGGTGAAGAAATCCCTTCCCTGCTTATAGAGAACTTGGAAAATGAGCATCCAGTGGGTCAATGGGTCCCACTTTTGTACAGTAAAAGGAGACAGGAGATATGTATTCATGGTCTCCATTTTCAGAAGCAGTTTGAGGTGGTTCTCCTTTCAATTGTCATTCCCAAACTGCTATGCAGACACAGCCTTTGTGCAGAGTGATGCTGTGCACAGCAGGGCTGTCTTCACTCTGAAGCACTCACAATAGAGGCACAAAGAAGTGTGAGGTTGTTTCACCCATCATCCATCAAACTAAAGAGTGAGGTCAGGAAAAGACAAAAGGCAGGCCCTCACCTAAGGAGCCCCTTTACCTTGCAAAATGTCTCCATTTCCCTCAATTCAATGTCTACATCTCTCCCCTCCAGGAACATCAGCAATACACTTCAACTGTCTCGGATGAAAACTCACTTGTGAAGTACATCAGGTTTGGGGTATCCAAATTCGATCTCGCAGGCCTCCATTTTTCTGGCTCGCACACCATTAGTGTAGTGAACAGGTCACAGACACAAATCAAGCACACATACACTTGAGATGTTAGCGGGAGTATCTGAGTGAGCACATAAAAGTGAAATTTTGAATGAGTCGGTGAGAAGACCTCCACTCGAGTGACACAGATAAAAAGCCAGATGACAACTATGGGTTCAGAAAAGACGGTACGCTGCCACCACTGCTCTATGTACTAAATCCATGATTGGGATAGTAGTGCACCGTCAGTTCAATGAGGGCATGCTGGGTGTAGTCCTCCAGGGGCAGAGCATGCCCAGGGCCTCACTCATGCTAAGGTCAGACACAGGCCTCTGCGGACACACTAGGTAAATGTGAGGCTAGGGCCAAAATTTTAAAAAAAATGAATTCCTGGTACACTCAGGGGCCAATTAGGATGGCAGGCGGACTTTGGTCTGCCGGTGGCGGTGGCATCCTCAATTCCCAGCATTGTGGCGGGTGGTACTCACAGCACATCCCGCCACAAGGCTGGGAATGCACTTTGTACATTGTCATGCAACAGGTGACAGGTACCGCGCAGTGCCTGTCACCTTGTCCATGACGATGGTACCCCCATGTGCACCCCTCACCCCCCAATACCCTGGGGGCCCGCAATTGGCCCCCGATAGCAAAGTCCGACTGGCTTTCCATGGCGGGGTCTCCGCCATGGAAAGCCCTGCACCGCTGCCCATGCTAATATGGATGGCGGTGTCTAGCAGACACCGTCACCATATCCAGCCCCTTTTCCGCCCGGTCCACTAGCGAAAAACCGACGGACGGTCTTTCGGCCCATCGGGGTCCCCCCGCAGAACTATTATGGCAGGGGGAAATGTAGGGCAGATCGCCACCGCCATGCGGGCAGTGGCGATCCGCCCTACATCCTAATCAGCCCATTAGTTTGGCTCCCAGGGCAGGGGTTAATGACCACTGGACATCCCCAACCAAACGTGAAGTTAAGTAGACCTATAGTTCCCTATATAATCTTATCGTACAATGTTTTGGTAGTCGAATATTTCTGCAGAATGAAACTAACTCGACATTATTCTGGTACAAATGGGCAGCAACATTAAACGCGGACAGCAGGAGCGTGGGATATGGGCATCAAACTCTGATATAGTAAAGAATTGAATATGACGTATGGACTGCAGTGTTAAAGGCAGAAGAGGCGGCATGGGTAATGGACAGCGTGCACGGACGCAGGCAGCACGCGGGCCCAGACAGCACGCGGACACAGACATGCTGCATGCTTCAAACAGCATTGAATAACTCCAGTAAAGGGACAGAAGCATGCAGGCAGGAGAGCGCATAGCAGGATGGCGAAGAGAACGGACAATAAATCGATTACAGAAAAAACTTATGTTAGGGTCACAAAGCAGATGCTCAGGAGCACACAGAATGTATTATTTTTTGCTTCTATAAAAATTAATAAGAACACAAGCATGATGCTAATAATGCACTCATTATTACTTGTAAAACCACTGATAACAATAAGAAAACAAGCTCTCCTCTAACCCCCTGGCTGCACGCGGTTTCGAAAAAACATTTAAGAACATCGTTACAGCTCCCGCTGGTCCGGGACGCGGTGATGGATAGCAGGAGTCTCAACTCATTGCAGAAGCAGTCTTTCTTCTTTGGGAGTGAGCCAGAAACGCTTGGACTGGGAATAGAGTCACGTGCAGGCAGGTCGAGTCTTGCTAGAATGAAAGGCCGCTGTGCAGACTCCTCAGCACGACAGAGACGGAGCTGTGGCTTCAGCACCACCCGCGGCGGACAGCGACCAGCCGCGCTCTTCTCTCCAGTCCAGAGCTTCCTTACTACTACAAATAGCGCTTTAAATGGGAAAAAATAAGTGCAGGTACTCATCAATTTAAGCAGTGAATGGAGGAGGGGCAATTGTGGGCGGGGCTAGAGGCAGAGCTTGGAGGCAGGCATTTAATGGGAGCCACATTTGCTTAGTGCCAATTGTGCTTGATAATACAGAAATATTTCTGCTATCTGTAGAGTATTTGGTTTTTCCTCCCATGTGTAAAAGGTTACTTTTATTATTGTGGAACTGTCATACCAATGCAGATTATCTCTGAGCCTAGGCACATATGAAACATAAAAGTCATTTGCCCAGAATCACAGGATGTTGAGCTGAAACTAGAACTCAAACCCGTAGTTACTAATTAGGCAGCTCTGACCCTAACAGCCTATGCAAACATAAACCCCCCACCAAGGCCTGAAAGACACTGGAGCAAATGTGCTAACAACAGGCACACAACAAGAACAATTCACTAACTCTACCCCTTTCCCAGCAAACTATAGCTTCAGGGCGCTAGCCCGGACAGGGAACAGGGAAATAAAGCAGAGAGACCCTTAGGCACCATCCCAACGCCCAATGTTCGCCTTCCCCAATCTGATGCTGGGTAGCGTGTAATACACCCGAACCCCGACCCCGACCCCTCCCCCCCCTGCAGACTTGTGCTGAGAGTTGCATTCATCTCGGGTGTAACACAATAATTAGATTTGTGGGGTAAGGGATAGGCTTCGAGTCCCACACCTACAGTGTGATTGACTGGGCAGGGTCTGATTGGACCCTTTACTTTTATTTACAGAGGGCCCCAGGGCATCCACAACCCTAAGCAGCCCTTAAGTGATGCAAATGAGCCGCTGCGGGATTGCTCAGCAGCGGCTCCATTCAGAGGTATAGAATGCTCCTCCCTCCATTCTGCCTTCTCTTTTTCGTCAGCAGCTCAGTAGAGCACTTTTTGCGCAGCAGCAGGGCCCCCAATACCATCCAGTCTGCACTGCCTGACTTTCCCCTAAGAGTACCAGTACTGTACTTGGCGAAGGAAAAGTTCCGGTACTCAAAGGGAGTAAAATAAAAAGTGACGGTACTCCGTACCTGTGAGTACTGGCCCATTTAAAGCACTGACTACAACACCACAAAATAATTTTATTCACATGGTATGAGCAACACAAATAAAATAAAAAAATGATGTAATGCTTCTTGCTTTATTTTTCTGCTTTTGTTTGCTTTTTACTAGCAATCTGATTATGTGCTTATTCAGTTTTATTTCATAGCTTACATCTGTGCGTGTTTTTATTTCCTTGTTTGGCCGTGTTTGGATTTGATGGAAGTTGTAGATTGTCTATTTGCTCGTGTGCATTTTCATTTACCAGACTTGTTTGCATGTTGGCCGGTTTTCTTTTTCTTTTTATGCTAAATCTGTGTTTGCTTACGCCCGTTTTTTGTTTCTTCATTTTTCTTTGCTTGCTGGTCTGTCTTAATGTTCCTAGTGATACATGTATGAGTAGCACAATTAACAAAACTCAGAATCTCGCCTCTAGCAAAGTAAGGAAGTGAATTTCTATGAGATAATATACACAACACGAAGGTGCCTGCAGCGTTTAAAGAATTGCAAGGAGAGAGTGTTGGAGATAGTTGTGGTATGTGGTTACAGATTACCATGAAGCATACATCTTTTTGGTTACTATTACTCTTCAGATTTCTTTTTGTAAATGCAGGGGGTGTATGTGAGCGATCATGAGGTAGAGTGTCGAAGTCTGGTTGGCTGGTGAAAGTGTATGAAGTTGTTACGGTATGTTGGCCCAATGAGTTGTGCAGAGCTTTGTGAGTGTGAGTGAGTAGTTTGAATTGACTGCATTTGTGAATAGGAGCCAGCAGAGTTCCTTGAGTTGTGGTGTGATGTGGGTGCAGTGTGAGTGGTCTGGAATGAGTCTTGCAGTGGTGCTCTAGACGGTCTGGAGATTCTGTAAAAGTTGCTGGGAGATTAACGACAGAGTGCACTGCCATAGTCAACCTGCTTGTGCTGAGTGCTTGGGTGACGGTCCGTCGAGTTGTCTATGCTAGCGACTTGAAGATCTTATGTAGCTTGTGTAGGATGTGGAAGCAGGAGGTGCTCCCTGCATTGACTTGTGCTGTCGTGTAAAGTTTAAATGTTAGCGCACCCCCATCTCGGGAACAAAGTCCCCTAAATGTACCACTGGTAGTCTCATATGGGATTAGTATTCAGATCAGCTCAAAGTTGGTTTGGTTTGTAAATCAAATTTATAATTCCAGTTTAGTCCAATAAATCATGAGATTTGCTTCACTGAAGCTTGTTGATTGTATCATGAATTATCAACTTCTTTATTTTTTGCAAAATTATTCATCTCATTCCATGGATAAATGAATTGTATTTATAGGATGTATTACATTACAACGCATGCTTTTACCATGCATGCCTTTACAACGCGGTTTTTACAATGAAAACCTTTACAACGCATAGCTCGTTGGGGTGCTGGATAGTGAATAGTTTAATTTACTATTCCAACTCCAGTCCCCGTGGACACTAGGGAAGGTGTTGGATAGTAAATAACCTTATTCCCTATCCTAGAGCGCCCCCCAGCGCAATGCGTTGTAATGGTTTGCGTTGTAAAAGTTGCATCGTAAAGGCACTGTGTGGTAAAAGTTGCGTTGTAAAAGATGTTTCCCGTATTTATACATTCCAAACCACTCAGTCATGTCGTGGTGTGACTCCATCGGCGTTCATAAACAACAATGGAGTCACACTATGTGGCATGACCAAGTGCTTTGAATTTATAGCCCCTGATGAAGGGCATTGCCTGCAATGAATTGGGATGTATAAATACAATTAATTCATCCATGGAATGAAATGAATATTTTGCAAACAATAAAGCGGTTGATAATTCACAATACAATTCACGAGCTTCAGTGATGCAACTCTTATGATTTATTGAACAAAACTGGAGTTAGAAATTCCAGAGATGTGGGAGGGCTACATTTTTACTGATTCACACCTATGATAGGAGGTTATACCTTTTCGCACACAATGAAACTTACAAATTACTGATTACCTTCCAGAGTAACCAAGGAGTGTATTGTCACATTTCTTTCATTCCTATATTTTATCATGTAAAGTTTGTCATCTAGGATGATTCTGGGGTTTCTAGCATGTTTGGTAGGTGTTGATTCTAGGTCTGACTGCCACCAGGTTGAGTCCCTGGGGGAGGTCTTGTTACTGAAGCTCAGGACTATCGTCTGATCAGAATTGAGCTTCAGGCAGTTTGCTCTCATCCACTCTGCTACCTTGGTCATGCAGTTAGTGAAGCTGGATCTGGAGGTGTGGTCTTATCTGTCAAGAAGCATGAGTTGGGTGTCATCAGGATATGAGATGGCGGAGATGCCTTGAGATCTGATGATGTTGGCAAACGGGGTTGTGTACATGATGAACAGGGTGGGTCAGAGGGAAGATCCCTGGGGGTCTCCGCTGATCAGTTTCATGGCTTTTCATGTGAATAGTGGCTTACTAACTCTTTGGGTTCTTCCTGTGATGAAGGAGCAGATCCATTGGTGTGCATGTCCTTGGATTTCCATGTTGTGGAGTCCTCTGAGTGTAGGGGGAGACCGTGCTGAAGGATGGGGATAGGTTGAGCAGGATGAGGGCTACTGTTTCTCAGAGGTCCACAATGGTCCTAATGTTGTTAGTTTCTGCAATGAGTGCTGTTTCGGTGCTGTGGTTCTTTCATTAGTCACACTGGGTGTTGTCCAGGAGGTAGTGAGTTTCGAGGTGGGTTAAGGTTGTTTGTTGATGTCCTTCTCTATCACATTGGCTGGATATTTGTAAATGGATAAAGGGCGAAAGTTGCATAGTTGGTTTGGGTCAGTTGATGGTTTTTTGAGGAGAGCATTGACTTCTGTATGTTTCCAGTAGGCCAGGACTGTCGCGGATGCAATGGAGATGCAGATGATGTGGGAGAGGGCGGTGCTGATTGGGGAAGTTTCTATGTTATAGATGTGATTGGGTCATGGGTCCTTGGGAGCACCTGAGTTTATGGTCTGCATGATTTATCATCTCTGGTGAGGGGTATCCATTTGATCAGCCGGTTGTCTTGGCTGGTGGTTGGTAGCTGGGCAATGAGGTTAGTAGGATCAATTTGGTGTGGAGAGCTGCAGTAGATATTGGTTATTTTGCTGTCAAAGAAGTTCAATAGGTCTTTGCAGAGTGCTCGTGATGAGGGATGTTGTTAACAGTTGCAGAAGGTGTGGCGAGGTCCTTTATGATCGAGAAGACCTTGCTGCTGCTGGAGATTCCTTCAATGCATTCAGCTAGTGCACTTTTTGGGATCTTGTAGCTGCTGGTGGTAGTATCTGAGAGCAGACTTGTAGTTGGATCTGTTGGCAGATTCATGGTTGGTTCTCCATTTCCTATATAGCTGTTTGTCAGTGTCACTTTGATACTTGGAGGGCCTCTGTGTGCCTGCTGGCTTGCATTTAGGATCTTTTTTGTTGGGTTTGATGGGTGCGAGGGAGTCAGTGTATTTTCTGATCCAGTTATGGATGTTTGTGAAATCCTTGTCAGGGCATTCATGGGTTTGGGTTGATCTCTGTTGGGGCGCTGGGCTAGTCTGTTTCTGAAATTTTCTACCCAGTTGCGGCTTGGAAGGCTGGTGCAGGTGAGTGCGCTGACTTGCCAAGTAAATGTAAATGTAAATGTAATTTGGATTTGTATAGCGCCTATCACCCAGGGGTCTCTAAGCGCTGTATGAACACCGCTGTGGAACCCTTCCTGGCCTGTTCCTGTGAGGTGTCCACTCCTGGGTACCCCGAAGGTGAAGCCAGGCATCCTAGCATTGTTAGGGCCAGTGTGGAGATTAAGCAAGCTATTGCCTAGAGTTGCAGAGTGGAACCCATGATTAGAGTAGGCACCGAGGCGAGAATTACCGAGTCCGAGGACATTGAGCCCAAGACCCTGCCGCGACTGGGAATGAACCCTGGTCCGGACCAGACCTCTGCCTTAGGGTCTGCCGCTCTAATCGGTGAGCCCCACTTCTCCACTGTGTCAATCTTGAAGAGTGTATGAAGGAGTGGTCGGTCTATTTTAGGGGTGTGGTGGCTATGAATTTGATGCTGCAGCTAGTGGTGAAGATGGGATCCAGTGCCTGTCCTGCGGTGTGTTGGAAGCTGAAACAAGCTGGGTGAGGCCAATGCGGCCCAATATTTCGGAATTTGCTGTGGAGCAGTGGCTGGGCCTGTCTTTCAGGTAAAAGTTCTGGATGCTGAGCAGTAAGTGACGAGGTTCGTAAAGGTGGTTTGTGGTCCGAGTGGTCAGTGGGCAAGGGTTGCATACAGGGTGAAGTTATCAGAGATTTGTAGTTTGAAGTGTTGGTGTTACATGGTCAAGCACATGATGGATTTTTGGAGATGACGGTGAGTCCTCCTCCAGGCTTGTGGTTGCGATCCAGTGATGCGATCTTGTAGCCTGTCGGTATTGCCGTGGCGACGTTGGCTGTAGATGTGGAGCTTAGCCAGGTTTCCATGATGATCTGGATCTACGTGAGATGTTTTTAATGCACAATACAGTAGATTTTTCTCTTGATATCATTCACTCTCTATAACTTTAATATTCTTGGATAATAACATCTCCTCCGGAACCGCCTCTATAGATCAGCCTGTCAGCAGCTTGAGAACGGTGCGAAAACACGGCTACCCCGGCCTTTGAGCCTTGAGCATCTTTGAAGAAAGTCTGTCTTCGGTTGACCGGATCACGTTAAAAACGAAGCTCTGATCACATTACAATGATGCTCTTGCCTTGTGCTTGTGCCACGGTTCGGGGTTGAAATCCCCTGATACAGAATGTGCTGCGAGAGGAGGGGCGATGAAAAGGGGCTGAGTTTTTTCTACTAGAAAACTCTTTTACCAGGTCTGGTTTCCAGAGCTTTCCACGTTCTGCCTCTAAGCTCCTATCATTTGTCACTTAAGTCAACTAATTTTGCACGAAACCCAATTTCACTCTCTGGTGGACGGAAAGTCTGGGTAATTTTTCCACCTGACACGTACTATTAATGGTGCCTGAAATTATGCAAATAAAACTGACGTGTGCCAAGTGTCTTTATTAGTAGAACGTTACAGGTTCCTCCGGGCTCTGCAGAGGGGGCGGGCTTTCTGCGGCGGATGCCTACTCTCCGCGCACTATTCTATTCTTCTCCTACCCTCATCTCTCAGTGATCATGCCCTGGCCTTGTCTAGACGTTGAGCCCTCGCCCACCGCCACTCTCCCAGGATCATTTTCTCTCTATCCTTGCTTCCTTGCTCCCTCCATGAATGCACCACTCTTTAATTTCCTACGATAACCGTTATTCCTTTTATTTCTTCCTTCTGCCCCTCTCTCAATTAACTGTTATTCATCCGTTCCTAGGGCCTCATTTATGAGAAATGACGCATCGCTGCGTGAAAGCAGTGATGAGTCACTTCTCAGTGCGCACTCCTTGCGACATTCCTGATGCGTCATATTTAATGTATGACGCATCATGTGGCAAGGAGTTACAGATAAGTCAGTATTTCTGACGTATCTGTATGGCGCAAAAATTACGCATTGCTGGAGTGTGTCACAAAAGTAACGCAACTCCAGCAATGTGTCCTTTCACATGGGGCAAACCCGATGTGAAAGAGCCTGCGTCAGTCTTACGCCTGCTGTGAGCCAGGCGCAAGATTTTGACGCAACGGGGTCCTAAAAGTGACGCAGTGAAATCTCATAGATTTCACTGCGTCACTTCTACGACCCTTCCTTGCGTCAATACGCCCCCCCTTGCATACATTATACCTGGTGCAGGTATAATGTGGCGCAGGGGTTTACAAAGTGACGCATCTACCTAGATGCGTCACTTTGTAAATATGGCGCAACAAGGCGCATTTTTTACGCCACTGGTGCGTCACAAAAAGTGACGCACCGGCGGAGTAAAAGTGACGCGCAGCCTCATAAATGATTATATTTTACTTATTTCATTTTACCCCCTCTCTTCCTATCTCTATTTATCAACTCTTAAACTTTACTTGTCATATTTATTATTATTCCTTGTTGCAATACTTTCCATCCTTCCTTCCCTCCGCCCCCTGGCCCACTGTTATCTATTCTTCTCTTTCCTTACCTCTCAAACCTCATGTATTATCCCTGCCAAAATTCCTTTTACTCTCCTTCTTTATTTTCGCCTCTTCTCCTCTTTATGCTTCTTTCTCGCCGCTCCCATTACGTTTTTCCTCACAGACCAATAGAATCCACTTAAATAAATGGACGTCGCTTCAGAGGCCCCATCCTCGTCGCGAGCGCGGAAGAAGCCCCTGATTGATAATTGAAATTCAGGATGACACTGGAGGCATCTCGCATGCTTTGCCGCTAATTAAACACTCCAGAACGTGCCAATTTTGGAGAGCGAGAGCTCACGACTTCTTTCATCAAACGCCGAGAGGGAACAAAGCAACATCTGTCGACAACATCTGTGGGTGCCCAGAAAAAATCTGGAGCAAGACCTCATCCTGTGTTTTTTTTTACTCCGAGCACTGCAGCCGCCAAGGGAGAGACCGTCAGATGCAGACTAGACTTCTAGGACGTCGGGATATTGGGAAGAAGGCTGCTGCCACTGTAGGCCGACAGGGCAGGGCCAATCACATGGCAGGCTGGACCCACATGAGCCACCCTCCCTTACCCAACTGGCCTTTTAGAAGCATTGACTTCTTATGACTGACCAGGCCCCTGTCATACCATCCTTTCAGAGCAAGGTGGTTGAGTCTACCCCAAAGCCGTGATCCTCTTATTTGAAGTTCGCATGAATAAACAGCTGCATTTACCCCAAACATAACTTCTATTTTATATAGCTATAAACTGAAGGGCGTGGGGCTTAAGAAACAAGTATTGGCAAAGCCAATTTGTTGGCTGCATACTTCTTGGCTTTGCCAATGCTTATGCTGTTTGTGAATGGTTTTTGCTGGAAGTCACACACTGTATGAATTAAGCCTTGTCTAAAAGCCAGACATTCAGATAAGCTGATGGTTGCAGTACACTGACTCTGTGTTCCTCCATTCTGCCGTAGACAGAAGCAAAATGCGTAAGGCACCACAGTTGATCAGTGGGTGAAGAGGGCTGACTAATATCCCCTGTAAGTATGTATCAAGATATATTTTTATCAATAACAAAAGGTCTTGGGTAACTCCAGACCTAATAACTTTGCCAAAAATCATTGTTAACATGAGCCGGTGTTTGCATCTATTGTATTACATTTCATAATTTATTTTAGGTGGGATTCACGGGTCTGGCAGGGAATGGTGACGGACGCGTCGACTATGTGAAAGGAAATTGGGTGAGTCACCTGTATCAAGTTTAAAGGCAGTGTGAATACAAGAAGGATCATATTGAAGGAAATAATTTTTGGAGAATTGAATAAATAGGAGCCAATGGAGTGAGGACAATATTCATAGGAACAAGGACAGAATGAACATGGACCATGAACAGAGAAAATAGATTCTGGCATAAGATGCAGTGATATAAGAAAAATCCCTGCCATCAAATTAATTTGAAATTTAAACCACATCTGAATATGAATCTAAGAATACCAGATTAAGGACGAGAATATAGGAAAGTGGACCAATAAATAATAACAGGTCATGAATATAGGATTTGTAACATCCAACAATCAAAACTAGGAAAGCCCTGATGAAGTCCTGTGTTAGGATGAAACGCGAAGGCTGTGTCTGTGAATTTATGAATATAAAGAATTAATGGACTAAATCTACAAATTTATGAAGAATATGGAAATGTTAAAATGAACTTTTAAGAATAAAAAACTTTGCAACATTAAAAGGCCTGTGGATTGGATCAGCTGCTACGATTTACAATAATTGATTGAAAAATGTGATACATGATGTAGACGCTCCTTTCGTTGCATACATATTTTAGAGCATGTGTGCATTATGAGGCTGCATGAAGCTAAGCATTAGAACTCATACTTGGGAACAACTATACTGGAAGACATTTTGTTAAGAAAAAAGTGGCTATTCTCACAAGGCTGGGATGTTCTGCTGGGGCGGCGGCCTAGAAGTTTTCCTTCAGAACATTAGTCTGGTTACCTTACAAGAATCTGTTAATAAGGCACAGAGCCCGTCTGCTCAACCGGAAATGAATGCTGGGTCCGATTATGATGAAATCTTGACCTCCCATGAGCAAAGGTGCTGCTGCATTTTTTGGTGGTGCGATTGGCGCATTTGATCAGACAGCGGGCTCACAGTCGCAATTAGATCCAAGTTCTTCAGGTACTATGCTGCATTTTACGCCCTAGAGAGCATTTCTTCTCAAACATCTATGCAGGACAATTTTAATTTTGCATGGCACAGCTCAAGAAGCTAGTGCTGCTCCTGACTGAGCTGCATCTTTGTTGGTTGTGTGATCAAAGTCTGCACTTGTGCGGCAGCTAAGTTAATTTTGCTCAGAATCCACTGAAACTGCACCATTCATGCACACTTGGGCAGATTGCACTCCTTATGCTAATAGTGCACATGTGCAGAGTGTGTGTTCTAGTGAGTGCACTAAGATCAAACTGCTTCTTACCGTGCGTGTCAAGAAAAAAGATGGTCAACATCAAGCCAGTTTCAACATTGCAATGAACACTCACAAGAAAGCACCACATCCTCCTCTGTGTGTGAGACGATTCTACACTCCCCCTTACACCCATGTGTATATTCTGCGAGTCTAAGGGAAGCGTGCATGGCTGCTGCATGTCATGTGTTTGTCAGGTAGGTGAAGAGGTTTTGCAGTACTCTTGTACATACTGAAACATGTAGGAAGTGTGCACAGATGTTTTGTGACAGTGAGAGATATAGTGCTGGGCTGTTCCAGATTCTGAACTTGTAGTGACAACCTACAAATATCCAAGGTGAGACACACGTGCTCCCTACTGATCTGGATATAGAGTACTTGGTCTAAGATGGAAAACAGAATATCCAACCCCCTTTAATTCACCCTTGCAGTTTGGTTGGGCAGCCAAAGACTAGTTCATGGGAGGTTGGAGGAAGTGAAGCCCTACAGATGTGTTTGAAATCTGTAATGCATCTCACATGGGCAGAAGCCTTCTCATAGATCTTTAGAGGAAAATTGTATTTTCTTAGAGTTGAGCACGGTGAACAGATGCAGAGCTATTTAAAGCTGTCTGGATTCCCTTCTATGGAGGGGCCAGTGCACCAGTGCAGTCCAAAGCACCAGCCAATAATCCCTCCTGACACAGGCGCTGCCTCAGTACTTAAGGCTTCTTTTCTGTTACCTTGTAAAATGAGCCAAAGTCCATTAAAGAAATATCCAGATTGAGTAACATATACAATTAAAGATGGGTAACAGTGGATTATTTCCACTGAGAGGGTCAAAGTGACATCAAACAAAGAACAAGAGTGCAAATAAAGAACAAGAGTGAATCTCTAGGTGTCTATGATCTCACTCAGAACCCAGAGGTGAAAAAGATCCCTATAACTGACTATTTACCCAATATATAAGTTTATGTTATGTATGGCCATCAAAATCATCTGCCCCTGCTTTCAACTACTACGCAGAGGCAAAGTAGAAGTGGAAGAACCATACATAGCTTGACCTCTCTTCTCTGACCCAAATTTTTGAAAAATATCTTACCTGCCACCCTTAACCACCCCTACCACAATCCATGCCTTCCTTCCCTCTCCTGCAGTGGTGCTTTCTGCTTTGAATCAAAGCAAACAAGCAGCTCTGCACTGATAGGCTCTCAAAGAGCTTTGCCAAACTGGCCTGGAAGGCCTTTATGAATTAGCAACAGTGGGTATCAAGGTCTGTTCCCAGCTGTTGGTATGTGATGACAGTGAATTATGAGATTTTCAATCTGATGTAAACAATGGTGGCTTCGTATGGAAGCCATGCATAACAATCTAATTACCTACGTCCCTATCAGCTGTGCCACAAGTATTTCAGTCACCTTGGGCTCAGGGCACTTAGGTCCATTTGCTTTGCACAGCTGGGATCATGGATCTCCCAGTCATGGTCAAAGAGTTGCAGTGTCTGCTGAGCACTGCTCTTAGGAGCTACCCTCTCATTAGGGATCGGTGACATCAACATGTAAAAGTTATATTATTTGACATGCGTGTCTTAGTTGAAAAATGACACTGAATATGGGTTACAGAAAGGTCATGTTTGTTCCTCTGTCAGACTTAGGGGGCTCCCTAAGCCTAAGAATAATCTTAGCCTAACAATTGTGGGTGATATACGCATGGGCCCAGTGGCCCTGGACGTTAGGAGATCATCTTTCAGATGGAAGACATTACTATTCTCCCTAACCTAAATACGGATTTTTAAATCCGATTCAGATAGTCCAAAGAATAACAAATTGGACTTTGGGGTCTGGGTAAAAGACCTCAGGATCTAGAGGCACAGCGATCAGACATTAGATGGACTTTTGCACAGTCGTGTAGGACCACAAATGTGGCTGGTGAACATGATTCTGGGAAATGGCTAGATTGTTCTCAATGCCACGTCAAGCAGAGGCTATATATACTGGGAGTGGCGAATTTGGAGAAAAAGTGAGGCAGGCCCACCCTTAGGCCATGGTTTGTTTTGGTGCATGGGAGCATCCACGACAGGCAGAAACATCAAGCCCGAGGTCAGCTCCTCTGCACCTTTTTATTTATTGTTTGGCAGTCTCTTCCATTTTGGTGAGATAGTTATAGGAAGATCTTAGACAAACCTGGATGGTTTCCCTATATGTCCTTTTGGTATATTGGGGCTTCATGTATACAGTACTCCAGGCAGGCACGAAGGAAGGCACAGTAATAGGGTTATGGGTGGGTTTATTCACACGTGGAGAGACAGCATGCGGTTCATGTCCAGGAAGACATACATGTCTACAAAGGCCAGATCAGGGTGGTTCTTAGGTGCAGAAGTGCCAAATGTGCATATTTGGTGCAAGTGTAGAAAGGTTTTTTTCTTGAACGCGTTCTGCAATTATAGCGAATACTATGATTTCCATCTGTGATTCGCTTTTAGCCTTCAATTCAAGACATTCGGAAAAAAAGTAATATAAAAAAGATTCCAAATATTCATCGAGTTTCAAAGTTGCAACGTAAACGGTTTTTAATTTAGCGCGCACGAAAATGCAATATCCATTTTCAGGGCCAACTATCACTGATGAGAAATATTGTGGGTTTACTGGGGAAAACCAAGCAAGGGCATAAACGCAGAAGAAGCCGGAAGCTCGGCAGGCTTTGGTTAGGACAAACACTGGGGTCAACACAAGACGTCTTTGTGATAAAAACTATACATTACCTTAGTGTATATCTGGTTTTGATATCAAACTCACGGTTCACTGCTTTTGGGGCCAGACGACGGCCGTTTTTTCAGGTCACAAAGAGGAATTTGGCCTGTTTGCGACCGCAAAAAACGGATGCACAATGTACTAACCCTATTTTGCGAGTCGCTAATATATTAGCAACATGCAAAATAGGGTTAGCGACTCGCTATTAGGAAGTAGCGTGCCATGCCATGTTGCATTTGCGTGTGCAAATGCCATGTATGAGTGTTTTGCAACCGCATTTGCGGTCGCAAAAAACTCACAGTTTACCACCTACTTCAAGTAGGTGATAAACCATTTGCAAACAGAAAGGGGTCCCCAGAGGACCCCTTCCCCTTTGTGAATGGGTGCGCAAATATTTTTCAAGAGCAGACAGTTGTCCCAGGGACCACTGCCTGCCCTTAAAAAATGAAACTGAAATGTTTCATTTTTCTTTTTAAAATGCATCCTGTTTTCCTCTAAGGAAAATGGGCTGCATTTTTTTTTTAAACTGCTTTTTTGCCAAAGCAGTCCCAGGCATGGTGGTCTGCTGACCCTAGCAGGCCCCCATCCCTGGGAGTGCTAGCCATTCCCAATGGAGTCGCAGGTTGCTACAGCCTCATTAATATTCATGAGGAATGCAATTTGCGACCCCATTGGGAATCGTAAACAGTGTCTGAGACTATGTTGTACATTGAATTTTGCGAGTGGCAAATTTTGACTCACAATGTGTCGCAATTTGAGAGTCACACAACTCAATAGTCGTACATCTGGCCCTTGGTGCTAGCCCATGGGGAGAGAGAGCTACTTTGCAGTCTTTCTTCCAATTTAAAGTCACCATAACTGATTGAAACTGGTGCTGGTTATATATTTTCGAGCTTGGGCCTCAGAGAAGAAAAACAAGCACTTGCATGAAGTAACTATGTTCCAGAGTCAGGGCATCTCCACAACCAACTTTTTACATATGGTCTGAGTTACAAATTACGTTTGTTCTCCCAATACATAAATTGGAGAATGCAGTAGTTGCAGGGATAGGGTAAAGTCATGCTATGTTACCAGAAGACGCCCAATAACCTTTGTACTGCACATGGCACGTTGCCAGAAAACACTTCCTTGCAAACACACACATACATACCATTTACTCATGGTAAAAGGAAGAACAGACTCCATTTATGGGGTTCTCACATGATTTTGAAATGGTAGGTTTATAATAGTTCTGACACTGGGATAGAGTCGAAGGAGTACCGCCACAAAAATATATGAACCAGTGTCATCAACCAATAGCCTTCCCCTAAGAAGCACAAAGGACCAATAGAACAGAAGCTCTTGGGTCCTCCTTATCCCACCAGCAGCCTGTGGCTTGGCTGAGGAGCACTGGGGTCGGGCATGTCAAATAAGAATACTTTGCAGGGGAAAAGAAATAAACACAGTGTGGGCCAGCTGGTACCAACATCTATGACAGGGATCTTCCTACAGTGGGCGGAATACCAACATAAAATATTTGAAGATGTGATATAATTTTATCCAAAAAAAACAGGATGAAAGTATTGGTGGTGAAATATACTTAGGGACTGATTTAGAGTTTAGCGAACAGAGTGCCATAAATGTGGCAGAGTTCCCAGTCCGCCAAACTGGCGGTCCGCCCACTCTAATTAGAGCCAAGTGCACTCATATGTTTCCAACGGTGGTGCCCACGCTGGCAAGTATCCTAAACTGACGTCTCGATGGAGTTAGGACCAGCAGTGTAAACACTTCAGACCTTCTGCTCTGTTTAGACCAGAAATTTTGCTACAGTTTTTCTTGTTTTGGAGACCACCAATAAAAGACTTCCGGTTTCCAACACAAAAAATAGAAAAAAAGATCAATGAACCCAAAGCACTGGGAGAAACTCTCAGGGTTTCGAAGTCATTCGTTTTTTGTTTTTCAAAAACAAGCTCTCTCTTTGGGAATTTGTTTTTGAAAAACAAAAAAGTTTGTGCAGTGGCAGCATGAAGGATGGTGGTTGCTCAGCAAACATTCAGTCCCTTCAGAGGAGCTGCCTTGGTAGCGGTTCCTCTGCAGGGTAGAGATCTCCGCAGGGCCAGCAGAGAGCAGTGAATATGATGGGCAGTAGTCTAGCTAGGGTGGCAGAGGTAATACCAAGAAACTCGACTGGAGCGATAGTTGGCTAAGCAAATCTCCAATAAAAAATATAATAATGACTGCTGCCACCCCTACAGCAGAATGCGCATCAAACAATAAATTAGGCCTTTCACTTCTAGCACTGCATTTTGCACATTAGCAACATAACTGGCTGTGAAGAAAGATTTCAAAAACTACTTTCTGTCAAAGAAGGACAGACAATCTTGTCTTTGATTTTCTACCAGTAGAAATTACTTTAACATGTCAGCAAAAGTTTGCTAATAGCATGCCACATATGCCATGTGCCTACAAGGTCTGGCAGGTTAAAAATTCTAGCTATACAGAAGACTTCCTATCAGGTGTTGCAAACAGGTTCCCTAACACGGAAGTTATTTAAGGGTAATAATTACTAATCTGTTTCTGCTTGCAGCCCCTGTGATTCAGCCAATGGGAACAGAGCTCTTTTAAAACATACAACGAGCAGTCAGCGGCAAAATGTGTATGAAATCAGCAGGGGTATGAATGGCATTCAATAACATTTCCAAAGTACGTGATTCTGGGGAGATTATTCTGGGGTCGTAATAGTGACGCCTTCCATTTTTACTGATTTTTACACATGAACACAGAAGGAAAACATCGATTTCCTTGCCTTTAAATATTTTTTTTATAACTGGAAAACTATAAAATTAGATCATCTTTTCACCGGCTGGTTCGGGCTGCAGACAGCCATGAATGCCTTGCCATCACCTATGCGTATTGAAGTTAAATAGCTCCAGATATTCGTATGTGTTTGCTATTAATACAATGCTAATCGTCCCAGGTGGCGTCATCTTGCTTGGGTCGTGCCTCAGGGTGTTTGATCATTGGGTAAGCCTCTGCCTTGGAGGTCATACCATGCACATAAATACCCCAGGAAGTTAATACCAGGCTGTACTCTACAAGGGGGACCTCACATTGTATTTTATCAACTTTTTTATTAATGATTTTATTAATGCCCCCATAATTTATATCAGGGTTTTATATAATAGGATTATTGAGTGGGTGGAGGAGAACACGATTTTAAACACATATCAATATATTTTTTTTAAGAATATAGGGATGTTAGAGCAGGATCTGAACCCCAATCAGATACTTGGCTGAAACTGGGGTGAAACGTACCACATTATATTAAGTTTTCATGGATCTTTCCATGGCTTTCCACTGTGTAAATCGGTCAAAGCTATTGCAGTTTAGAGGCCAGCAACCATTTCTGCACTTGCATGTGTGCACTGCTGAACCCAGAGGTCAGTTTAAAAGTAGCCCTGTGTTGCAGGACTACTTTTAAAAATTAAATTGTGCCTAAACTTGACTTTGCGGTTTGGGGCACTTAAAAATGGTTAACCTTCAATTTTTGGGCATATTAGGTACCCCCAGTGTCTCCCTTAGGTGTCCAAGGGGAAGGGGTATCCGTTATTTATAAGGATGACCTTTATAAAAATGAGTTTTATATGCCCTGGCTTAAGTGAAATGGCACATTGCACTTCCGACGTTATGATAAAGTGCTGCCCAAAATCGGCTTTGGTGCTAGGAGCACTGTGGAGGGAGGATTTGCAATATTGTTACATATGCAGAACCCCTAAAGTTTCCCCCAGGTGTTCCTGCGGTGGGGGTCCTGTAGATATATGTAGAGTACTTATAAAATAGGTTTTTAGGGGCGTGGCCAAGATGGCGACGGAGTAAGACGTGCCTGCGAGCTCCTCCGGCACCCCGAGCCATTCATAGCTTTGTGTAGCTGAATTGGGGCGATTTCAGCTCCGGAATTGACTTTCCTGGGGTCACTAAGGTGCTCTGAATGCGTTTGAGCCTTCTCCCGTCGAGCTACGACCTGGAACGGTGGACTTAGCCGAGGTGTCGAAGTGGTGACGCACGAGCGCTGGTGCGGCCTATAGAGCCTCGCCTGGTTTGCATCGGCTCTTAGCACGAGGGGACTCTGGACCTCAGCAAGTTGTCTAGTGTAGCGCTTGCACTGCGGGACCCCCCGAATGGGATCGTCGCGAGCCCCTGTGATCCATCTGGCTATCGGCGCCTGAGCGGAGGTGACGAGGAGGCGCCGACCTGTCTAGCGGCTGCTGGACAGCGCAGAAGACTGTGAGAAGAAGAGGTGCCGTCTCGCCCCTAACCCCCTATGCCTTGGGGGCGA
This sequence comes from Lissotriton vulgaris, assembly GCF_964263255.1. Classification (NCBI taxonomy): domain Eukaryota; kingdom Metazoa; phylum Chordata; class Amphibia; order Caudata; family Salamandridae; genus Lissotriton; species Lissotriton vulgaris. The sequence goes on from NC_141695.1 coordinate 584,144,653, forward strand.
TTCAACGGGCGTTGAGAGACACGGCGAGTGCTGCCTTCTGATCGCTTCGGCCTCCCGGTGCCTACGATGCGGAGACCGCGGAAGGTGTGAGGGAGCGCGGCCTGATATCTCGGGACGCTCCAGGAGGTCGCGAGGAGCCCAGAGGCTGGCTGAGGCGCCGCATCATGACGATGAGGAATCGCATGAATAGGCCAGGGAAGGACGGTCCTGGGAAAGGTCCGTCCGGATCGCCCCCCGGCTCTAGGAAGTCCCCGGCCAAGGACGACGGAGAGGGCCCAGTCACGAAGGCCTTTTTGATTGAACTTTTTGCGTCTATCAAGGACGATATCACAGCTGGCCTCCGATCTACGTGAGGTCCGTCGATATGTGGAAGGCATCGGAGAACGGGTTGCGACACTGGAGGACCATGATCTGGGCCTCACTGGTGACGTCCATCAGCTACAGCAGGACATGCTACGTGAGCAGAACTTAGATCTTCAGGCCCACTGCGAAGATTTGGAAAACCGGTCCCGCCGTAATAACATTCGGATCCGAGCGGTACCCTGGGAAGGAGAGGGTGAGAACTTGCAGGAGTATGTGGAGGCCTTGTTTCTGCAAATTCTGGCGGAGGACGACCTCACTGAGGTTTGCATGTACAGAGTACATCGGGTTGGGCTGCCGCGTGGCACGCGCTCACCGCCGCCTGACATTCTGGTTTGTGTCCATGATTTTCAATTGAAGGAGAAAATCCTACGGAAAGCAAGGGACACCAACAACTTGCACTTTCGAGGGCACAACCCTCAGCTTTTTCAAGACCTGGCGGCTTCCACACTGCAAAAGCGGCGGGACTTCCGCCCGATCACGGCTTTCCTGCGGGAGCGCGGGGTGTCCTACTCCTGGGGTCACCCCTTTCTGCTCATTTTCAGATGGCAGAACAGACTAGTGCAAGTGAGATTTCTGGCAGCCCCCAAGGAACTTCTGGGCATGGAGGAAGCAGCCGCGTCGGCTGGCGCCAGCGCCTCCCAGAGAAGACGTCGCTGTTCCCGCTCCCCAGCGTGGCAGAGAGTGGGCCGACATGGTGTAGCGGAGGGTCCGACTCCATCGGCGAGCCAAAGTGAGAGGGGAGAGGTTTTGGCTTCGGTGGCCCTGGTGACTGAGTCGAGCCGGGTGGACAGCTCTTCAGCAGCCTAGGCTCCCCCAACAGCGGCCCGTGGGGCCGGGGGGGGCTCTACCATCTCAGGTACTTTGAAGGACTGTGCTCCATTGGAGGGTTACCCCGACCCTGAACTCGAGGGGGGCATTACCCGGGTCTCCTACCCCGACCCTTATGGTCATGTCCGACTTTCTGTGTTCTTTTTCTGGTTCTGAATCTCTCTTTTTGTATATTGTTTTGAGGCTCCTTTGGATTGGGGAAGGGTTGTTTTGGAACGGGCTCAGTGGTGGCGGCAGGGGATTTGGTATGAATGCGAGTGTGTTTGGTTTGATTCTGGCATTATGGGGGGCACTGAATGGAGCGGGGGGGAGGGCACTGACTAAATGATGCCTGTTACGATAGGCTCCTGGAATGTTAAAGGCCTTAATTCTCCTCAAAAGCGTCAGAAAGTGTGGAAATATATTCTTGATCATCATTTGGATGTGGTGGGACTGCAGGAAACTCATTTGGCCCATAAAGACGAATCTAGGCTTAAGCATAGGCAATACCCACTGATTTACAAATCCTCTGCCACTACTAAGCACCGGGGGGGGTGGCACTTCTGTTCCGCTCTACACTTCAGTTTCAACCCATGGGGGTGCGAGGTGACAAGGAGGGAAGATGGCTGATGGTGAAGGGGATGCTCCTTGGTAAGCTTTGCACGTGGGTGGTTATCTATGCACCGAATACGGGCCAGAATGGGTTCCTTGAGGCCTTCATGAGGGAGGTGGGGGACTTTGGGGAGGGAGCATTGATAGTAATGGGGGCTTTCAATTTGGCTTGGGACAAAAGTCTTGATTGCTCACACCAACAAAGGACGGAGGCGGGTCTCTTCTCCCCTGAGTTGCGCGACGCCTTAGACAGTCTAGGCCTTATTGATAGCTGGCGCGCCCTCCACCCCCACACTAGGGATTACACGTTCTATTCCCATGTTCACCACACGTATTCACGTCTCGATCACATTTTTCTAAATCAGTCTTTGCAGGGGGACTTGCGTGACAGTAGAATATTTCCGCTCTCTGTATCAGATCACAGTCTTTTGGCAACGTGCTTGACTTGGGCCCCAGAGACGTCCCCACACCGCAAATGGTACTTCCCTATCTCCCTTACACGTGATGAGGAATCCTGCAAAAAACATAGGGCAGCCATTGGCAAATTTTTTGAGTTCAACAAAGCTGGGGACACCTCGGTCTTCACCCAATGGGACGCCTTTAAGGCGACAACACGGGGCACGTGCATTGCGATGAACTCCGCCCTGAACAAGCTTAGGCGCGAGGAAAGGGAGGCGCTGGAGGCGGAGCTGGCGACACTTGAAACTTTGCCCTCTTGCTGCGGTGCGGGGTAAACTCAGGACCCACTATAATAATCGGGCGGAGTATACCCTCTTGCGCCTACGGCGCCTCTCTTATGCTCAAGGCAACAAAGTGGGGAAACATCTGGCTCGGCAGCTCCGTAATAAGCGTGAGAAGGAATATGTGGGTGGCATCCGGGCGCCCTCCGGCGCCATGGAACATAGGGACGCGGTCAAGGCGGACCTTTTCGGCGACTTTTATGCCGCCCTATACTCGGCAGACCACCTGGCGCCTGCAGAGCAGCAGGAATACTTAGGGGCTTATCAACTTCCGCAGGTTTCCAAGGAATGGAATGACCTTCTGGAGGCCCCCTTCACTAGGGAGGAGGTGTTGACCGCCATTAGGTCCCTTAAACCGCTTAAGGCGCCTGGCCCAGACGGCTTTACGGCTCCCTTCTATTAAACATTTGCTTCTGAGCTGGGGGATTTTTTGGTGACTCTTTTCAATGGCATGAGGGAGGCGGGCCAAACTACGGGCACCATGGCGGAAGCAATGATTTCGATTATTCCCAAAGCCGGGAAGGATCCCTCTAAATGTGAGTCACACCGGCCCATAGCCCTGTTAAACGTGGATGCTAAATTGCACTCCTCTATCTTGGCTGCCCGGCTCCAGGACCTCATGCCTGCTCTTATTCACCCCGACCAATCGGGCTTCATAAAAGGTCGCCAGACCCACGACAACACCAGAAGGCTGATTCACCTGATCGAGAAGGCTAATCGCTTTAAGATCCCGGCAGTCTTGGTGGGCTTCGACGCTGAAAAGGCGTTCGATCGGGTGGATTGGAACTTCATTTTTAGTACCTTGAAGGACTTTGGTTTTTCACCCAAATTTATCGATATGCTTCGGGCCAGCTACCATGGTCCACGCTCGAGGGTTATGGTGAATGGCCATGTTTCACCCTTCTTTGCACACTCCCGGGGTACGAGGCAGGGCTGCCCCCTATCTCCCCTACTCTTTGCGCTCAGCATTGAGCCTCTTGCCCTTAGGGTGCGGGAGGACCCGGATATTGTTGGTCTCCCCTTTTCGGGGGAGCAGCATAAAATATCCCTCTTTGCTGATGACGTTCTATTGTCACTAGGGAACCCGGGGAACTCCCTCCCACGGGTGCAGGAAGTGCTTTCTCAGTTCGAAGCGGTGGCGGGTTTTCGGGTCAATCCCGGCAAATCCTACATCCTCAATCTCACGCTGCCGCCCGCTGAGGTGGACCGCATCCGACCACTCACGCCCCTGTCATGGTCTAGCTCCTCCATACAGTATCTTGGGGTCAGGCTGACTCATCTGTTGCTACCTTGTATGCGGCCAACTTCCCTCCCCTGCTGACCCAGATACAGACCGAGCTTAATCGTTGGAAGCCCATGTTCATCTCTTGGATGGATCGCGTACATGCCATTAAGATGACGATGCTCCCCAAGCTCTTGTACCTGTTCCAAGCACTCCCTATCACTTTGGAGGGGGATTTTTTTAGGCGTCTTAAATCCATGATTCTGCGCTATATCTGGCAGGGAGGCCGTGCTAGACTTTCTTTTCTTACGCTGCGTCGGCCTCTGAAGAAGGGTGGGGTCGGCCTCCCGGACATGCATCTCTATTATAAGGCGGCGCAACTCCGGGTGCTGGCCGAGTGGACCCAAATGGAGTCGGAGGAAGATTGATATGGGACCTGGTTTGGAAGGCGAAGGGGGATCGGCCTCGCAACGCCTACATTAGCACTCCTACGAGTACCACTCTGAAGGTCTGGGACTCGGTCTCTAGTGACGAGAGGTGGACCTCCTTCCCATCCCCCTTCACACCTATCCACTTTAACCCGGCCTTTCCGCCGGCTCTCGTTGAAGGCCCCTTTGACGGGTGGAGGGCGGGGGGTTGCCACGCACTCACACACTTGTTCCATGGGTATGAGCCACTCACCTTCCATAATTGCATGCGTGATTACGCAGTGCTACCTTCCGAGCGTTACCAGCATGCCCAACTGCTTCACTGGGCGTTGTCACCGGAGGTGCGGGATGCAGCGACGAGGCCTCCCACAGATTACGAATCCTATATCACCAGCGCATCGTCTATGAAGGGGGTGATCTCATTCCTCTATGATCTTCTATTGACTACTGCTATCTCGCCTCGCCCTAGATACATGGGTCTGTGGGAAGAGCACCTAGGGAGAGATATCTCCGACGAGGAGTGGACTCACCTCTGGCGCGATTTACACAAATTCAATCATTCTATTGATCTCAGGGAGGCCCATATGAAAACAATGCTGGATTGGTATCTTTACCCGACCCGATTGAAAAAGATTTTTCCCTCTGCATCGGATAGGTGTTGGCGAGGCTGTGGTTTCCTTGGGGATTTTCGCCATATCTGGTGGGACTGCCCTATCATACGCCCCTATTGGGGGGAGATATTGTCTCATATTAAAGATGTGTTGGGTTACCCGATTCCGGACTCCATAGGCTTCGTGCTCCTGGGTCTTCGGGACCCGCTTTTAGAGCATCAGACCAAGGCAGATAAACAAATCCTTTGGCTCTGCATAGGTGCGGCCAAGTTGATCTTGGCTGCGGCTTGGAAGAAGAAGGAGGCCCCTGCACTTTCCCTCTGGTTTGCTAAGTTGTGGAAGCTGTTGAGTGTGGAACGTATGGCTGATGTTTCAGAGGTGACTTTAAGAATTTCACTTTCAGGTGGGGCCCGCTAGTCCGCTTTCTTTCTCGAGGTTTGCCATCGGCGGTCTGTCCACCCACCTTACATGCACTACATTTGTTTCAGGTGTGAAGACTGTTTGAGTGAATGCCTGCTGCTGGACTGCCACCACTGGGGGGAGGGGGATTGGTAGGTGGCTGGAGCCTTTGGGGGGGGGGATTTGGTTTGTTTGTTCAAGGGGGGGTAGGTTTTTCCGTTATACCTCACTGCAACGTCTTTCTCATGGCCAAGACACATGGAGGCGCAACTTGAACTGGTCGAATACGCCTCTGACTCGGACAGCTTTTGCCTGGTGCCAATGTTGGTTGATGCCCCTCCAGGGTTCCTCGTTGGGCACGACGCTGTTGGCTGGCGGACTTTGAGACTTATCCTGCCTAGGGCTGTCATGCTATACGAATCTTCATCAATGTTACTGCTTCTTGGCTATATGGAGTTAGCTCCTGCGAGGGCTCTTTTTGCATTTCATATGTTTCCATCCTTTCTCTCTTCTGTTATTTCTTCCTTCCTGTACTCTCAATAAAAATATCTTTAACAAAAATAGGTTTTTATATGCCCTGGTGCTAGAAAAATGGCCCAATTCATTTTTCCCATAGCAAATCACATGCCACATAGGTTAACATGGCAAGAAGTTATTAAATAATACCTCTTGATAGGAAAAGGCTAAACATGCCATTTAAATACTTCCTAGAACAGTATCAATGAATCCAACAATATTATATTGTTGAATTTCTCCTAAAATGAACATACAAGAAGTTATAAGACTTTATTGTTTGTAAGCCTAGATTCAGCCTTCCAGTGGTCTGTCCTGATTGGGCAGGGTAAAGTGGATTAGCCAGGCTTCTTTGAAGAGGTGATAAAGAGCCCCTGGGGTTGACAAGCTCTGCTGGGAGGGCAGTGACCTGTTGCACTGGAATGCCAGAACTGGGGGAAGCGTCGTAAACAATGGACTTCAAGGGAAGGGGAAGACATCACTATCATTTACAACTACACTCTTCTGACCCCCAGCCAGATGCTAGGATTAAGGAAGGAATGAGCAGATGCAAGTGGGAGAGACTATAGAAATTAGCCATCCTAGGGGTGTGTTTAGCCAGCTCTTCTCTCCCTTCAGGAAAATCAGCCATTATGAATTTGGAAAAATCGGTGCACACTGGAACAATGTAGTGCCACACTCTGCAGGAAGTGGTCGGACCTTTGGGTGGTACCCTGCAGCCCATTGGACAGGAGTGGCCTCCTGCTTGACCTAGAGAAATAGGAATAAGTATATAAGAAGGGCAGAGCCCCTCAGATCTGCTGCTTAAAATGTAAGAAAGCAAGACTGGCCATGCTGGAAGTTTGATGTGCATTTCCTAAGGCCTCACTCTGAAGACTGTATCTTCTGCACCATCTGAAACTACAGCCTGTGGATTACCTTGCTGTAAAAAGGACTAAAGAGTGTACTCCCTGCAAGCTACAGGTTAACAGAGCTCACCTGGAACATCACCACCAAGAATCCTCAACCTGGAGAACTACCAGTGGATTTGTAAGGGTTTAGTCCAAATGGATTGTGGGAACAGAAGTCCTCAATTTTCAAGGATGATCTCGGAGCTTCCAGACCCTTGGAGAGAGTTTGAGACACTTTGGGACCCTTTGTGGAACTTCAGGAAGAAGTTCCAGAAGTTTGAAGAACTTTGGAAAAAATCTAAGTATGGGCGGAAATTTGTTCTGCTCGTGAAATTTGCGAATTTTTGGCAATTTCGCGACCCACGAATCATGCAAAATTGCCCACAAATCCGCAATTTTCGAGTTGGCGAATTTTTTTTCTTGTTCGCACTTCAAAAATACAATCTCGCGCGCGCGGCATTGACTTACCATGATTCTGCGTTCGCTGATGAGTTTTCCTCCCTGTTCGTGTGCGCTGCGAGATTTTGATAGCTGGCCGAGCGACGCTGCGATCGCGAACACGTCATTGCGACCCAAAACAGGAAATTGCAAACGCGAACACGTCATTGCAAACCGAAACAGGAAATTGCAAACACGAACACGTCATTGGGACCTGAAACAGGAAAAAGGCATCGCGAGCAGGCCGGTTAAGTGGAAACAACATGTTCGCAACCGTTGCGACCGCATCCGCAAGCTCTCGTTCCCAAACTGGTAAAAAAATCTCGCGAACTCACAAAAAAAATATTGCTGGCTCGCGGAGTTTGGCACATTTTTGTGAATCGCAATAACGAATTCGCGCGAATTCGCAATATGCTTAAAAAAATCTCCATAAGGAAACCGACTCAACCTGACCTACCAACCCGCCTGCCTTCAACCGCAAGTCAGCCTGCTGCCCAGGTTTACCCCGTTGAAAAGCTCCATAGGTCCAACTTCCAGAGTTTGACCGGGAGTAGTCAAAATCTGAGGTCGGCGAACCCTCACTGAATCCGAGCTGGTGAAGAGGATTGAGGGACCCTGCGAGAAAAAGCTCCATAAAAGTTTCTAAGTCCAAATGATGAAAAAGTGGCCTGGTGCAACCGCGAAAGCCAAGCCGCCTGCCTTCAACCCCATGTCGGCCTGGATCCTTGGTTTGCTCTGCTGGAAAATATTCTGGAGGTCAGATTTCCATAAGTTTGACCAGGAGCACGTCGCAAAGCAATCTGGCGAACTCTCACCGAATCCGGACTGACTGAAAGCTTCGAGAGACGCAGGGAAGAAAATCTCCAGAAAAGTTTCTAAGTCCAAAGGTAAAAACTTTGACCCAGACCTACCGCAAGGGGTCCCCACATAGGCTCCATCGCGGTCAGCCTGAAACTTTGACTTTGACCCAGTCTATTGCGACAAGATGTCCCGATAAGGTTCTATAGGTTTCTATGTGCTAGAAAGTGCTAAATCTTTGAAAATTCATATCTCCTGTTCCATATATTGGATTTTGTTGTTTTGGTGTCATTTTAAAGATACAAATATTTCCTATTTTTATAAATCGATTTTTATTTAGTGTTCTGTCTTAATTATTTACTGAAATTGCGTTTTTAAATGCTTTACATACCTGTCTTTGAAGTTAAGCCTGCTTGCTCGCAGCCAAGCTACCAAGGGTTGTGAATAGGAATCATTTTCTAAGACCTATTCAGAGCCCTATACTGTGTTAGTGGCTTTATCGCCAATGGCAGATATACATTTTCCCTCTACTAATTTGCCCACTAATTTGCCCACTCACGGGGCCATTTGCTGGACCCAATTTTTGCAAATTGGGAACAAGTGGAGGTTACTACCCCCATACCCGTTCTCTGGTCGGACCACTACTTGGTGCCCTTTTCGATCTACATTACGGGAACTAGAATACCGGAACAGGTGGCACTACACCACCTGAGGCGGAGATGGGCTAACTTCTCCCAAGATAGATTCAATGAGGCACTTATGAGGGGGGGTGACCCGGGGGGTGAGGATGTGGAGACAGCCAATAAGAACTTGAACAAGCGCATCATGGCTGCTCTAGACCAGGTTGCCCCGCTCGCCCCGGTTAGATCAGCGGGACGTGCCCTGAAATCGGCATCCTGGTATACAGACGAGGTGCGAATGGCCAAGAGCGCATGTAAACGCGCAGAAAGACAATGGAGATTAGACTATGCTGTTCTAACCAGGATGAATTATCTTGTAAGCAGGCGCAATTATCACAGACTGATCAGAAAGGCAAAAAAGCTGTACTTCTTTACTAGGATCAAGGAGGCAGAAAATTCCTCGAAGGAACTGTTTTTAATTTATAAATCTCTCTCAGTTGGAAAGCCCGCAGCAGTCCCTGAGGAATTCTGTACGGTGGAGAGCTGCAACCGAATAGCAGAGTTCTTTGCTAACAAAGTCGCTACTATCTACTCGGCTTTCCCTAGTCAAGCCACCGCAGCCTCTGAGACTGTAGATGATTGTGGGGTAAGGGGGGGGCACCAGATGCTAACCGCATTTGTTACACCGCCTACTGAAAATCTCATTCAGATCTGTGGATCGATAAAATCAGGCTCCCCAAAAGATCCTACCACTCCTAGGCGACTGGTGGGCAGTTTGTCCATTTTGGAGCCTTACATCCGCCACCTTTTGAACATTTCTTTTGGGACGTATTCTGTCCCGGAGGCCTGGAAGCAAGCGGTAGTCCTCCCGCTTCAAAAGAAGCCTAATATTAGTTATGAGAGGCTGGACAATCTTCGCCCCATTTCTCTTTTGCCATAAATGGCAAAGGTGACCGAAAAAATTGCGAACCTCCAACTAATGGGCTTTGTAGAGGAAGCCTCCCTGCTCCATGATTCGCAGTTTGGATTCCGTCCGCGGCATTCGACTGAATCAGCATTACTAATGGCTGTAGAATCCTTACGACAGGGAGTGGATGAGGGCCAGACTATGGCTCTGATCCTCTTGGACCTAAGCGCAGCATTCGACACTGTAGCTCATTCCATCTTGCTACAGTGTCTGAATGATGGAGGAGTTTCAGGGGCTGCGCTTGGGTGGATCCGATCGTTCCTGACAGGCAGATGCTTCCAGGTCCGCCAGGGAGAGTGTTACTCTAGGGAGATTGAGTTGGGACAGGGCGTGCCGCAAGGCTCGTCCCTGAGCCCGACCTTGTTTAATCTGTATGTCTCCCCGCTGGCGGACATAGTGGAAAGCTATGGACTTCGTCTGGTGTCCTACGCGGACCACACGCAGCTGGTCATCTCCCTATCGCGCACACCCAGTCTGATGGCGGACAACTTCAGAGTTTGCATGCAAGAACTGGCAACCTGGATGTCCGCCAACTGCCTGAAACTTAATGGCAGCAAAACCGAGGTGCTGGTGGTGGGGGGATGTCCATCTGTGTGGACGTCGGCGTGGTGGCCGTCCTGCCTAGGAGAGATGCCTGTCCCCTGCCAGGAAGCCAGGAATCTTGGGGTGTGGCTGGACACCAACCTTGCCTTTGGCCCCCAGATTGGCCGTGTGGTGGGGACTTGCTTAGGAGTCCTAAGAACTCTGAGAAAGGTCTTGGATTTCCTGCCCACTTCTGCTCGTCGGACGTTGGTGCATGCTTTAGTCACCTCACGCCTAGATTACGCAATTTGCTGTATCTGGGGGCCACGGGAAAGGCTCTCAATCGCCTACAGGTGCTGCAGAATGCGGCTGCTCGCCTTATTTTGAGGCTTCCTAGAAGATCTTCCTCTAAGGCAGCACTCCAGGCTCTGCACTGGTTGCCTGTTAGAAGCAGGGTGGAATTTAAAGCCCTTGCCACGTGTCACCGCATTCTGGGTGGCAAAGCCCCTGCCCCGCTACAGAGCCTTGTGACCAGGTATGAGCCCACAAGGACTCTGCGCTCCTCCTGCACAGGTCTTCTGAAAATTCCTAAAATTAGGAAAGCACGTATGGGGGGAAGGTCGTTCAGATATTTAGTACCGAAGCAATGGAATGACCTTCCATCAGATATACGCTTGGAGTCTTCAGAACTCTTGTTTAGAGCAAAACTTAAGACCCATTTATTCAGACGGTAGACGGTTGCGCTGGCTGTTGACTGCTTACTCCACTTCTATAGCGCGGGGACACGCCTGTAGGCGTACACCAGGCGCTTTATAAATCCCACTAATAATAATAATAATAATAATAATAATAATAATAATAATAATAATAATAATAATCCACTTTCCAACAGACACCAAATATAGTTGAGCACAGGGCTAAGTTATCTCGGGCTGTTGGTTCCCTCTTCAGTCTGCCGTCTACACCTGGCAGATGGGCTGTGGTGCCTATGTTACAAATGAATTCCTTGCAATGTGTGCTGAGTATGAGGCCGGACTTTTAGGGCATCAGGGACACATCAGTTATCCAGGTGGAGGAAAATAGTTTTTGTCGAAAACTTTTATCTGTTCAGTTTTCTACCTTACATTTTATTCACGTTAACAAGCTGAGGTTAAGTTATTTAGGGGATCAAATTCAAACCTATCTTCCTCTGTTATGCTTGTTAATGTGGGAAGATGAAGAGGTATTACTAACAAGAAACATAATTGAAGATTGCTTAGCATGTGACAAACACCTTGGCATCCCATGGTTGGCATTTGTAAAAAAAATCTTTTGATGTCGTTGGTTTACCTCAGGCATTTACTACTTTTGCAAAATGAGCCACCATGGATAGGAATTAAGTTCAGCCTTTATTTGCATCCTATGCCCAAGAAAAACGTTTAAAGGCAGAAACATGAAATGCGACTATACCACGTACTTCTTTTTAAATTCTGAGAAAATCTCTTAGCTATTATTTATGTAGTTGATGAGGACGTTAGGAATGTCCCTTAATGTTTCGTTTTGGTCTGACACAATAAAATATTTATTATGCTTCTTGCTAGGCTCTCAGAGCAATCTAGAAACCACGTGTTTCCCTGTAATAACACCTCAAGATAGACCCTGCTACACTTTACTTTTTTTGTGGTTTTACCAAAAATGTACAAACCCGTTTCAATACCTCTTATTAAATCTAGAAATTTGATGCATTGCTCTCAAGCTTTTAATTTTTTTAAATTACGATTATTCTTGATGAAGAAACTTGTTTGTATGTCGGCTCATTCTTACGTGCTGCAGTGTGCTCCAGAACACGAAGCACCTCGAGTAGGATGTTTTTTATGTGATGTTTTTTACTCTTTGTTAGATGATTTATTGTCGTTAAACTTGCAAATGTATGTATTTATTGTTAACTTTGCGTTTTTATAGGTATTCGTAGCCGAATAAAATGTATTCTGAAGTGATCCTAGTGCAGTTTTTTTAATATGGCTGCTCAGTTCACCTATGCCCTACATAGATCAAACCATGAGTGTGCATTTAATTTACCTTCCTTGGAGCAAAACACTGGAACTTTAACCCATTTACTCTCAGACTCAACACCAGTTGTTTAATTCTTTGAAAAAGCTTCTCTTCCCATTGGGCAAATGTCAGTTTCTATCTACTTGACCTGGCCTTTCAGCCCTCGTTCAGCTTTTTCTTCCGCACCAGGACACCTTTCTTGGCAACAAAGAACTTTATAAATATCAATCATTCAGTCATACGTTTATCTGTTATGTAAATGTGAAAATATACTAGTTGCAACTTCATTTTTTCACTGACCAAAACATGAATATGGACAAATATCAATAAGGTGAATAAAAAAGGGCAACTCAAAAACAGAGCTGGAAATGGCATCCCTGTTGCTCTACTTGAAATTGCCCTCTTGTGAGGAATGGAAATATGTAGAGAGAGTTCTGTGGGGTTTTTGGGGGGTATTTGGTGGAGAAGGTGATAAAATATACATGCAAGACAAAATGACATGCTAATCGCCACCTCTCACCCAAAATTGCCATGTTTTACTGGCTCGCTGCAGGCACTTGGCGAGAAGCAGCAATCTCACGCAAGACCGCTTGCTCGTTCACAGAAACTGCTTTTCGGCCAGCATGGCCTGGCTTTTGGAGATATGGCCATTGTGAATCCGGAGACCCCTTCCAATATGACATGGAAGCCATCAAAATAAGCAGATTTTTACAGAGCAAGTACAATTTAGCAGCTCACTGCTCGCGAGCTGTTCTGCTTATCGTCGCGGCAGGATGAGGAGCTGGGGAACGTCCAGTCACAGCAGAGCATATTTATTCTCAAGGGTGCCTACATTCTTTGCTCTATCAAGCCACCATCCACCCTTGCCCTGGAAGTACAGGATATGTTTATGTACAAGACAAAAAATAAGACCTCATCCAATAACACCAGCCAACTGAAGCACGATTATGCAGTCCTTTAGGGGATGATGGATGTACAGGCAGTTCTCAAATAGTGGGTCAAATTGTGAACAAACATTTAGCAACTTGCCTGTGACTATGTAATGCAACCTATATATGACTAGTTCACATCACAACATGTCCATTCGCAGATGGTTGCATAATGACCTGCACTATGATATTTATTCGGCAGGTTTCTCATTACGGCAGCCGCACCCACATGATTGGCTTCAAATGCAGTGATAGTGGCCTCCAAAGAACAGCAGTCTACCCTTCCTGCATATACATTCCCAAATGGAAACCATTTTTTTCTTAAAACAACCCATGCCCATTAAAGGGACATGCACTGCTTTAACAATAAAATCACATTTGGAAATAGATGAGGTGGTGGTCCACGGAACTAATACCTCTCTAGGGGCAATATTATCAAGAAAGGGCGATACATTATCGCCACTTTTATTGGCAGGAAACTGCCGCTAAAGCAGCGATAATGGGTTTGATAATATGCCCTTGTGAATTCCCATAACCTGGGCTTCTATGGGAATTCACAAGGGCATATTAACAAGCCCATTATCGCCGCTTTCGCGGCAATTTCCTGCTGATAAATGCGGAGATAATATATCGCCCTTTCTTGATAATATGGGCCCCGTTTTTGCTGGACATAATTCTCAAGGGGGAAGGTTCCCCTTTCAAATCTATTACTACTCTAACTTGGGAGTCAGAAACTTTACAGTGGTTCGCAACCACAACTGTCATGTATACCTGTGCCCCAGGAATGACCCAAATGCTCTTTGGATTTCTTCCTAGAGTAAGAAAAAAAGCATACACGATCTGACATTTTGCAGCACAGATACTACAAAATTTTCACTCATCCTCCATGGAGGGAGGAGCATTGTGAGAAGAAAGCTGTGTGTGTCTATGCCTTGACAAGGAATTACATGCTTTGGTTATGAAAAAAAAACTGTGTATGGATTCTTAAGGGGGCAAACAACTGAATGTCCATGCCCAAGAAAGCAGTCAGAGGTTGTTTAGATTTCTTCATGGGCTCAGAAAAAATCCAAACAGCACCTGACTTCTTTTTGGAGTACTGGCACTCAGACACTTCCTCTCACATTGCTTTTCATGAGGAGGACCCCATAGCAGGCAATCCTGCAAATGGGCTTGAGTTGCCTTACATGACGTTTGGGCCCTTGACCAAAAATATACCTTGCTCTTAGTTCTTTCTTGGTACTCAGTCTTATTCAACAGTTGTTCTCTCATTCTAAGATGAACCCTACTAGGCTGCATTGTCTGAAGAGGAGCTAATGTTCAAATGGGCCACCTCTAATATGCAATCAGGCTCTCCTCAGAGGGATAAAAAAGTAAACCCCCCCACCCTAGGCACATTTAAAAAACAGGCAGGTGCGAACATTTGATAGTCAGGAGGCATACACCCTCAGAAGGCTAGCCACATCCCTACAGTGTGGCTGGGTGGCTACCTGGTCTGTATCGATGAAAAAGGGTTCTGCCATTTTTAAAAGTGCAAAATAGAGGCTTCTGGTAGAAAAGGTGTCTGACTCTTCAGAAAATGGTCACCTCAGGAGTAGATTAGCCACTGGCTGCTAGCACCCATGCCCCTAAATCTTTAAAAGATTTAAGGGGCTCCTATGGCACCAGAACCTCAGATCTGATCAGGTTGAAACCACATGACAAAGAAGAGACCTGTGTCTGCGACTTCAGGACCTGCACAAACAAAAGGAGACAAATAATGCAACTGTGGCAATCAGCCTGCAACTGCACAACTATGGCTTATCCTGTAACACAAACCGGTTCCAAAGGAAGAAGGAACCCTTCTGCAAGCCAAAGGCAACAGCAGAACTCCCTTGGACTAGAGGTACCAGTCCCCTTCAGGCAAGAACTGCAACCAGATTCAAGGAATCACTGGCCATAGGGCCCGCAGAAGGGATTACCCAAAAGTGCGTTAGTGCATTGTGGGAAAAGTAGTCCTGACCTCCAGCAAGGTTCCGTCAGCGACCTTTTTCCTCCGGATTCCAGGACATCTAGGTGATTGAAGGCTGAGGTTGCTGTTGCCAAGGCTTGTTGGTGGCCAGTTGAACTACCACTACCTTTGGTCGACTCTGTACCTCAAGGGAACCCTGCAGCATCTTCAACCCAACGCATATGTGGTCCCATTCTTGAGTTTTGCACCCCCTTCCTCACCGGCACCGTATAAGGAACACAACCAGCAAACGAAAAGCTCCCACTTCAGCACCAGGGACAGCCAAGACGACTCTGTACCCAGCCCTATGAGCCAGGTAAAAATCAACTGTATGTCCGAGCCTGGTCCTGAGACCGGCCTCACCTTCACCCTCATTGGATTCTGCTGAACTCGACCTGCAAGTAACAGATTGTCACTATTTCCTCATTAATCACAATGTTGACAATTCACAGGAGGGAAATACACTGACATATTTTTTCTTTAAAAATCCATAACTCTGGTTATATGCACCTGCTTTTTTTCATTTTGTTGTCTAAATTTATATACAAATTTGCTTTATTTTGACAGATTAGTGTTGGATTTATTTTGAGTCGTGTCACTTATTATCCATGTTGGTACTCTGGAATGCCTAACACATGTTCCTCTAGTAAAGACTGACTTCTTTATGCCACACTACCAGGACTGAGCAAGGGATTGATTAGTATGAATCCAAAGAACCTAATATGTAACATGAGATTAATACATAGTGAAGCCTAGACAGCCTCACTGCATACTAACCAACTATTCCGAAAATGGACTCAAAAAAGCAATCAACTCTAGTCATCGAGGGTCCATAGCCCTTGTCCACACACTGCTGTAGTTTCATTGGGAGTGGAGCACTCTGCACCCTCTCTAGCCAGTGTATAAAATGCCTCAACATTTATCTTAATGCCATTTGGAAGTTGTTGTATTGAGGGACTCCATCTCTGGAGGCTGGGGGGTGCGGGGGGGCTTCCAAAACACTACAATACAGTCAACAATGGGTGCAGCTCTTTTGCATATATGAAAGGCTGTTCTGAGCTGGGATAACTTTGAAGTGGCATCTTGGGGACTATATGGTCAGTCTGGACTTCTGTGGGATGTTTAAGCATAAATGTGATCATATGTATTTGTGTGCCCATCTCCAATATTCTATGCAATGAAATCACCCCAAACGTATTATTGTAGACTTAATGCACTGGAAATCTCACCATGGACTTCCTGTTCAATATATATATCTAATTGAAACTGCTCCCAGAGTGAAGATGCCTCACACAATCGTATTTATTCACCTTTTATTTGGCAGGGAGCAGCGAGCTCAGTCTTGACCTCCCAGCGTGGTGTGCGCCAAATACACCATACACGTTTCAGGTACTCTCCCTTTCTCACTGGCCTGGCTTTGCGGTGGAGAAACAGCGGGGCAAATTATCTCCCTCACGTTTAAAATCGCATAATCCCACCCCCATATATATATTCCAAAGACAAAACGAATTCTCCACACTTCCGCATTCACAATGGGTGAACAGTGAACCACGAACCACTGGAAAGATTGGCACTTATTTCTTATTGCTCCTCAGAATGACGCGTTTCGGACACCACTTGTCCTTGATCACATTTCACAGTAAGCAGTTCGCCATCATATTTTATATATGCTGTGCATTCAACCCACGTGGAATACAGACATAGAAAACACACTAGCACTTAGTGCTGCATACAAGTCAGTCTGTTTTTTTTTTTTCGGCACAAGTTTGTACTCAATACAAATAATAATAATACATTCCTGTCATGATATATGGCACAAAACACTTTCTATTTTTAATTTCATATAATAAAATAAAAACCAATGTATATATATATAAAAAAACATTGAAAAATTCATAGTGAATGCGATATAAAACCACTCTCCATGCATTTTGCTCACTAAGTAAATCGTTAAAACAGGTTACTTTGAGTGATTAAAAAACGTATTCAACTGATAACTCGATTTTGTGGCTCATGCTCATATATATACCAATATATGCATGTACATATAATACACCACAAAAACATCCATTTATGTAAAGCAGACCTATATACAACTACCTAGTGGCAACTGCCTGTACGCTATACATATATAACCTACAGGCAGTTGCCACTAGGTAGTTATATATAGGTCTGTTTTTCCATAAACTAGGCCTTTTTTTGGATTGCTTATAACCTTAGCCCATTTGACCAATCTTCACAAAGCCTTCCCAAAAAAAGCTCATCCACAACAGCTCCTTACTCGGTGGTTTTGGGGTGATCCATCAAGCAATGGGTGAGGAAAAAGGGTATTCCCAAAATGCTAAATCCCCGTTCATCTGCCATAGACTTCCTTAGGCAATGCTACAGCAAAAACTGAATGAAATTACACAAAATTTGTCCGGAAGCAAAATCTTGGACCGCAGATTCTGCGTTATGGGACTTGGTGTAAATCCAATTGGTCATTTTTTGAGATATTAGGGGTAAACAATATACTTATTTGGACAGTTGGGCTTGTGAGAGTCTTAGAGACTCTTTCAGGAATGCCAATTTAAAAATAGAGTGTTCTGATTTCAGAGGAAGCTTTGGGTCATCTCGAGCAAGTGCACTGATCGGCTGCTAGAAACATAAGAAAAAATGTTGTAACAGCCATTACAGGACTTGATGACTTAGTTCTCTGTTCTGAAGTTGTAAGCAAATTAAAAATATATGGGGCTGTACTTAAATACCTAATGCCCCAGGAAGCCAAACCCCGGGGCTGATTGATATAAAGGAGGGGAGCTCCATTGCCCTCCTTCTTGATTCTCCAAAGACCCTGGGGAGCCCACCCCTGGGGACAAAAACTGTTTAGATGCGCTGCCTCCTCCCTGAGCCTAAGGGGCCACAGAGAGCTCACCCCTGGGGTCGACATTACTTTTATGGGGAGAGGATCTGCGCAGCCCCCTTTCCCAAAGTTTGGAAATGCCCCGGGGATCTCACCTCCTCAGTGATGTCATAAATTATTTCCTAGAATATGTCATAGAACATGTCATAAGTGATGTGATATATGAGGTCATAAGCAGTGCATGGTGGGGCACAAGTTATAGGTAGTGCTGCCAACTATAACTAGTGAATTTCTGTGGTTTTTTTGTTCAAAAGCTTACTGTTATCACTAACATATTCATCTAACTATAATGTTACTTTAATCTTTGGTCTTTCAGTACATATATATATATATATGGATATATGATGATACAACGCATGTTATTACAACGCATGCTTTTACATCGCATTTTTTACAACGCAAAAACTTTTACAACGCATGTATTTACAACGCATGTTTTTACAACGCAGGTACCTTTACAACGCATACCATTACAACGTAAGTATTGGTAAATATATATTAATTTTATAATCGTAAATTAATTGAAAAAAATATAATTTAATGTAATTTATTTTAATTTAATTTCATTTAATTAATTTAATTTAAATTTAATTTTAATTTATTTTTACCCTGTACCCCTGTACCCCAAAAACCCAAAACTGACCCTCAACCCCAAAAATACCCCTTTACCCAAAAACCCAAAACTGACCCTGAACCCCAAAAATACCCCTTTACCCAAAAACTAAAAACTGACCCTGAACCCCAAAAATACCCCTTTACCCAAAAACTAAAAACTAACCCTGAACCCCAAAAATACCCCTTTACCCAAAAACTAAAAACTGACCCTGAACCCCAAAAATACCCCTTTACCCAAAAACTAAAACCTGACCCTGAACCCCAAAAATACCCCTTTACCCAAAAACTAAAAACTGACCCTGAACCCTAAAAGTACCCCTTTACCCAAAAACTAAAAACTGACCCTGAACCCCAAAAATACCCCATTACCCAAAAACAAAAAAACTGACCCTGAACCCCAAAAATACCCCTTTACCCAAAAACTAAAAACTGACCCTGAACCCCAAAAATACCCCTTTACCCAAAAACTAAAAACTGACCCTGAACCCCAAAAATACCCCTTTACCCAAAAACCCAAAACTGACCCTGAACCCTAAAAATACCCCTTTACCCCAAACATATAACATTTAAAATATAATTATATACTTACCAATACTTACGTTGTAATGGTATGCGTTGTAAAGGTACCTGCGTTGTAAAAACATGCGTTGTAAATACATGCGTTGTAAAAGTTTTTGCGTTGTAAAAGTCCTGTTGTAATGGTATGTCGTTGTAAAAGTTGCGTTGTAAAGGATGTTTCCCATATATATATGTATATATATATATATATATATATATATATATATATATATATATATATATATATATATATATATATATATATATATATATATATATATATCTTCAAGGTACGTAGATGTGAGTTGAGAATAGTAACTCTATACCTCACTCTGTGCACTTCTGTATAGTTTTGTCCTTCTTGATATTCTGGTCATGATATTGTGTGATTGCTATATTCCTCCTCGATATTCCAGACTGCTATCTTTCCTGCGATTATTAGCATGCTATTCTCCCATACCCAAGGGAGCAGTACTATCTGCTTTAGAATGCTAACTGTGGGCTGGAAACATTTAGGAATCTGCCAAGACTATCAATAGGTCTGATTCAGCTATGTTAAAAACTAGACATTCAAATAGGTCAAATAAGGACTCCTTCAGTTATACTTTTTCTAAACTTTTTTTAAAATCAACATGCACAGTTTTTTTAAGAAATATATCACAAACATATCCAGCTGGAATATCACCTTATCCCGGTCTACTTTTTTGCTGTGAGGAAAGACAGCATTGACAACTTTGGTTACCACCTTTTTAGAATTGGAAGGTTATATCTGGCTGTGCCAATTTAGTGTGAAGGTAGTTGCTGTAGCAACATCATTTCACACGTCTATAGGATGCAGTCCCCACTGGAGCTAACACAGCTTAAGGTAACTTTTGAGGATAATTCTCTTTGCCAGTGGTAGGTATCCAGGCTGGTGTTTGGTCTAATAGTTTTTTGAGAATTCAGAAACATTAGGCACTGTAGTTTGAGATTATGGTCGGGCACATATGATCGATTCATGGCACCGACTAAGTCATTTTTCTGTCTCAGGTGAGCTGGGCTGAAGACTAACAGACTGCAGAGGTCATGGAGAACTACAGTCCAGTTGTTTTGGTGCTGTAAGCGGTAGCCTTTAGAGTTCAATGTTGTGCTGATAGGGGCCAGAGACATTTTATGCCGTGGGTAAAGTAGGCAATTGCCCAGAGCCCACCCTGTTAGATATTAACACCTTAACCGCTGCGGTTTTTCCACCACGATGCGGGCGTTCTATTAGGTGGGTGGGGCTGTGTCGGCCATTGGTAGTGCTCCCTTCGGCCAACGGCCGACGGCAGCACGCAAGGGGTTAACATAATCTAGTATTGTTTGGGTACATGTTGGTTTGAATTAGCAGGAAATTAGTGATACAAGTTGTTTCATACAAGGTCCTTTGGCAGGACAAACACTGCTGCAAAGACCAGGGTCCACATGCTGAACAGTTTCTACCAGCCATGCAAGCATTTTTTAGAAAAGAATGGACAGTCAGCTGCGTGAAGGGGAGAATTAAATCAATTTGTATTCAATAGCGATTGATTGGTATACAGTTTTATAAACCGTTAGTTGTTAAACAATGGTAGAAGTAAATGAAATGCCGCCTGTGTCGGGTATTAGATTTGTCTTTATGATGCCACTTACATCATTCATATACCTCATCCTTTTGAGATTAAAAGAAAAATGACTGCATTTCTATGTAGAACTGCTGGCTTTGCAATTGATTGAGCAAGGCAGTCATGCAGGTGCTACGTTTCAAAGATGGAAGTTAGCTTTTTTGCTGTGTATGTGATGTTTTCATTGGTGGACTGTTACCAAAATATGCCATCTTCACAGAATTATTGGAATCCGGTAGTGTATCGGCTGATGCTAACGGTATTAGTAAGTGTCAGAACCCCTTTTAGAGGGCCACGGGGCACACAGGGGTAATTGGGCTTAACCATGGTGGTTGAGGTATTTTACTACTGATGTCCTGGGTCTCAACCTATTATAAACACTGATCAGCTAGGCCAAGTACATGTCCCCCTCGGGGGTGGGAGGGGGAAGAGTGTAGATAAATATTAGTGAAAATGACTCATAACTCAAAGTGCACATAGTATTTTTAAAAGTGTCTATGGTGCCACAGCACTATCAGCAGCGAGTCCCCCGAGGCCCTACAGGACCAGTTTAAGTATTACCCCCTCCTGCAGGCCAGAAGTGTTCAGATTTGTGGTCTTGCTCGGAGAAGTCTGGCTGCTTACACTACACACAACAGCACTCAGCAGGTGCAGGGTTTCTTCCAGAGTGGTGCTGCCAGCTTCCCAGTGATTGGAGATGCTCCAAGCCTGTGAAGGCATGGTAAGTAGATCTTTCCCACACAAGGGGGAAATCCTGTATTTCACATCCCAAATGGAGCTCAGCGAGGGTTCAACACCATCTGCGGTGTCTTTTGCAGTCTTCAGGCGTCAGTCAGGGACAGTTTTTTCACTGTGCAGGCTCAATTCACCAAATGCAGCTTCAGTCTTCCTTCGGGTGACAGCCCAAACTTCCTGGCATACAGGGTTGCTGACTCCTCCATTGCACTTGCCTTCACCACAGGGGTTACGAGTCTCAGTGCTCTTGCATCACTAACCTGCCTGGTGGCCCCCTGCAGCATACTGGGTCACTGCAATGCGGCGGTACGGTCTTGCCAAGTCATGCAAGGCACTTAGTATATGGCTCAGTCCACAGTGGCCTCTCCTGGCATACAGGGGTTGCCAAACCAACACTGTAAACATAGGCAACAACCCAATTGGTGCACAGCCATTCCCTCACACCTCGCGTAGGGAGTTCTCTGAGCAAGGTTCCCCCATGGTCCTCACTCCCTTAAATGCTCTCTTCTTCCTCACAGGGCACAGCACACTAGTCTTGGCAAGCTGGCGGGCACTGGAGCTCCAGACTCCAGGGAAGGTGATCCTAGTGTCCCTGGGTGATATTCCCTCACCCAGCATGGAGACTGGCAGGCCTTGGCCCCCAGTCCTGGTCACCGGTAGACATCATGCAAAGCTTCCCCTTCTCACAAAGCCCATTTGGTTGCTTGGTAGATGACACACTCAGAAGTCTCAACCTCCCCTTCTTCTTTTCATTTTCCAGACACCAAATATGATTTGGAGTCTGAGTCTTTAAAGTTTTATGCTGGGGTTCTGCTTCTTTTGAAGTGTACATTTTTACTTCACTTCTCTCCTGAATGTCTGTCAGTTGCAGCAGGAAAGACGCCAATACTGACTGTCCCACAACACAGTTCATGGGAGTGGAGAGAGTTTACACCTGGATGTCATCCACATCTGTATCAAAATGTTAATCCTAGGCTATCAGCCCTAGTTTTTATGATTTCATTATCAGCCCCAACTCCTTCCTGAGATGTGTCCAGGCCCCTTCCTTGTAATCTATCACTGAATCAAAGAGTACCCTCTTGAAGTATAAAGGGGAAGTATCTTCCTCCATTGTGTCCCACCTAGCTCCCAGAAATGCAGCAATACGCAAAACTGGGGGCATTCCTCTGCTCCTCATGTCTTCGCCTGGTAGGCCTGAGTTTCCCAAAATGGAACCCAGGGTCCTCCATGTAACGTACCATTGCAGGCACACTTACACTCAGTGTGCATTCACAGCACACATACTGTCCAGCACTGTTTCCTTCATTCATTGTGCCATCACAGACACACATGCATTCAGCTCACACATTGAGTCTGTGTGCACTATTCAGTAATGAGGACTTTCTGTAGTGTACCAGGCTGTGCTTTTGGCAAACATGCTAAAAACAGTTACGGACAACGGCGGACACGGTGACCACACTCCCCTGCTGTGTTCCCTTTGTGATTGTGTCACCACTGTGACCAGACGAGTGTGCACAAGCGACTCCAGCACCTGCCGTCTCTGGGTTCCAGATGCTAGATAGAGGAAGAACAAACCAAAAGTTGGAGTGATGCACTACTCTGAAGCAAAATTAGTTTTTCAATAAGTCATATAGTCTTGTTTGTATTGTCTTAGTAAATCCTTTATTTTCTTAAGCATCCAACAGTTAAAGTTACCAGCCAACGCGTTTCGTTCACATACAATGAACTTCTTCAGGGCATTGAGTGATGTACATTCTTGGGGGAGAAGGTCCTAAGTTCCCCCTTGAGTTTTTTTTTAGCCAAGTGCGAGCTCGGTCCAGAATGTGTAGTCGTGGCAAAGAAAAGTTGCTTGTGCACAAATTAATGTGACTGTGGGCCTCCTTGATAAGGGCCAGTTAGCGCTCATTCTGAAACGCTAGAAGCAGCCGTCGACTCTGTTCGAAAGATGCTTATGAAAATAAAGGATTTACTAAGACAATACAAACAAGACTATATGACTTATTGAAAAACTAATTTTGCTTTTGGCAAACATACACACCATCAGCACACACACTCACCATGTGCATGCTGCACAAAACCTACACCCTTCTTGTATTGTACTTCTCGCAAACACAAATGCACCCAGCACATGCTTTCAATGCGCACTCACAGCCCTGCATTTCTCAAGTATTGTATTACGTGCAGGCATGCATACACTCTGCACATGCACTACCCCTTCAAGTACTGCACACAATTGCTCTACCCTTGTATTGTACCCTTCTCAGGTACACACAAATGCAGCACAGAGTCACTACTCTTGTGCTGCACAGGCTTCTGCGTTAAGTATGCTGTTGTGGAACTTAAAAACTGTGAATGAGCCTGTAGGCCACACTCAGGTGATACAGGGTAAAAACTACCAATTCACTACTACTGATCACTACACAGTATGCTGCCACCACCGTGATCGTGCTGATTAACACTTGGTGAGGGCGGTATCCTTCCCGCAGTATGAGGGCAGCACTTTGGGTGTCCCTCCCGTTTCTACAAGACCTCAATCCCTGTGACAGCCCTTTGTAATGGCACATATGTACAATCAGTATTTGCCTATGACAAAAAACATCCGCATTAGGGATCCAGACAACAGTGCAGGTGGGCACTCAGGTCAGGGATGCATGTCTTTTACCATGCAGAGAACTTTTCCATCCCAACAGAAAGTCACTAATCTTTCAAACATCATGTCTGAATTGAAAAGAGCCATGTAAAATAAAAGAAGCAAAATCATTACGTAGGGTACAAATCTTTTGTCAAGAATGTGGTTCCCAAGAATGCAGAGAACATTAAAAAGCAGTAAAATAATCTTGTCGAATTTTCAACATCATCAACGGATTTTGATTCATCTATCTGTTCATGTGCACACCTGCCAAGTGACACATGTCATATGGAGCATTTGAAGCAAGGTCTGGATTTTAAGCCAAACAAAGTTCGCAGGCTGTGGCTTCTAGCTTGATTTTATCATTCCATAATTTTAAAAGCTAAAAAAAACACAGCATGCAAAATACTGCCAGCCATAAACACACACGAATGGTTGAAGATATTATATATGACATGACCCACACTGATGTGTTCCCCAGGATTGTAAATCCCCATGTGCTCTATTGTCCATCATCCTGTTCCCCTTCTGAACATGACCTGTGCCCACATAACACAAACAGAGCAGACCTGTCCCCTTGAGCTGTATACATTACTCTTCCAGACGCACAACAGTCAGAGCTCGCCCCACACACACAACACCCAGTAACCCTTTAATGCAATATCGCCCACTGCTTTCATGAGACACATCACTCAGTGTTCTCCAGACTGCTCTTCGGATGAAGAGAGCTCCCCTGGTGCACATTACACTGTGCTACCCCTACACATCTCTCTGAGCCCATGTATGCACATAGCCCTGTCCACATACGCTGCACATCACTCAATGCTCTCCTGATGCACAACGCCCAGTGAGTTCCTCGTGCACATCACTCACTCTGGTGCTTTCCTGGGGCACATCACCCTGCGGTTCCACATGGCTCACCACCCAGTGCTGCCCAGACACACATCACCAGAGTGTCTTTTGTGAATTTTACCTGTGCTGCCTTGGTGCACATCACCAGGTACTCCCTGGTGCACATCACGTTAGCCCCGTAGGACACAGCACCTTGTCCGTCCGAGGTGCACTCCACCAGGTACTCGGTGGCGCACATCACCAGGTACTCCCAGGTACAAATCACCGGGTATTCCCAGGTGCACATGAACAGGTACTCCCAGGTGCACATCATTGCGTACTCGCTGGCGCACAACACAAGGTATTCCCAGGTACACATCAACAGGTACTCGCTGGCGCACATCACAAGGTACTCCCAGTTACACATCAAAAGGTGCACATCACCAGGTACTCGCTGGCGCACATCACCAGGTACTCCCAGTTACACATCAAAAGGTGCACATAACCAGGTACTCGCTGGCACACATCACCAAGTACTCCCAGTTACACATCAAAAAGTGCACATCACCAGGTACTCCCAGGTGCACATCACCAGGTACTCGCTGGTGCACATCGTCATAGCCCTGTAGGACACAGCATCTTGTCCGTCCGAGGTGCACTCCACCAGGTACTCGGTGGCGCACATCACCAGGTACTCCCAAGTACACATCACCGGGTATTCACAGGTGTACATCAACAGGTACTCCCAGGTGCACATCAACAGGTACTCCCAGGTGCACATCACCAGGTACTAGCTGGTGCACATCAACAGGTACTCCCAGGTACACATCAACAGGTACTCCCAGGTGCACATCACCAGGTACTCGCTGGCGCACATCACCATAGCCCTGTAGGAGACAGCACCTTGTCCGTCTGAGGTGCACATCACCAGGTACTCGCTGGCGCACATCACCAGGTACTCCCATGTAGCCATCACCGGGTATTCCCAGGTGCACATCAACAGGTACTCCCAGGTGCACATCACCACATACTTGCTGGCACACATCAACAGGTACTCCGAGGTACACATCAACAGGTATTCCAAGGTGCACATCACCAGGTACTCGCTGGTGCACATTACCAGGTACCCCCAGGTACACATCAACAGGTCCTCCCAGGTACAGGTCAACAGGTACTCCTGGGTGCACATCACCAGGTACTCGCTGGTGCACATCACCAGGTACCCCCAGGTGCACATCCCCAGGTACTCCCTGGTGCACTGTACAGTCCTTAATTTATAAAACAATAACTTCCAGGGCTATCAACTGGAGGCCAGTGCAGCCTGCACCACACATTGCCCCTGCCATTTCTACCAATGATAGTAATAGCACAACAACCAAACATCACACTTCTAAAAGTGTGACAATTCCGACCATTTCAGGGCCCCAAAGCTATAAAACAGATTTAGGCGGAAAGTAATAGTCATTTTCATTGTATATTTCTTTAAAACCTTGTGGCAGACTGTCACAAGCTTCGGTGTTGAGAATTAAGCGCTGGTGCCGCGCACCGGAAGTCACCGGCTCAAATTAAGCACTGGGTGCACATCACCCTATGCCCGTAGCACACAGCACTTTGTCCGTCTGAGGTGCACATCGTCCTTTGCTCCTGGGATGCAGATCCTGCTGTGCCAACTCCAGCACATAATCCCAAATCTCAATGTCCAGTGGAATACGCGGGTCGCCAAAAAAGATTTTCCCTGCATGCTGCTCGAGATTATAAAAGGATGAAATGAACATATTACAGAAACTGATGGCACGCCTATACGTTATTTATTACGGCGAGCGTAGGATTTACACTCTTTTTCTTGAAGAGCTTTCTTTGTAACAAGTCTGTCTGGGAAATTTCAAAGCAACGAACTCAGTGTAAAAATATGGGGTGCACAGGGTGGTTCCGTCACCTTTGTTTTTGTATTTTTTTTAAAATATGTAAAATAAACCCCTTCATCATTCACTATGTATCACAGGCATGGGTCCTTGCGTGGACACCAAAGAAACTCAACCCTTTTACAGACCATCATTAAACGTCGTAGAGTGCAACTCATCCTACATTGCGTCCCACGAGTATAAAACATGGATAGCGATGCTTCGAGGCGCTGGGTGAGATGCATGTGCTATAGATCAGCTAGGATTCTAACTCGCCTGTCACGTTGAGAATGCAGCCGAACTGGCGAGCGATGTATCCGTGTGACACCCGTTTCTGTATTCGTGATCGCAACCATTTCAATGGCATGCACACAACGGATCGATGAATGTATGGGGAACATGCATGGGCGCAGATGCTTGGATGGAAGGGTGGACACTGGAAAGGCTGGCAAGGTGTGATGGGCATCCTCGGAAGTAATGCAGTGCTGGAGCTGAGACACAGAACACTAATCACTCAGAGAATACACAGGCATGCAGATGGGTTGTTTCTTCTTTGTCTCCTTTACCTCGTGTTTTTGTGGGCTTTAAAAAAGAAAGGGAAACAAACCCCTCACCCCCCTCAGGTGCCTTCGTTATTGTATGTCCCATGGCCACACGATTAAACACAGACCAAAGAGTGTGGTTATTAGAAGCCTATCTATATCTTAAGTGTGTGTCAATTGACATGTTTCAGCCCTTGCCTGTCACCTCTGGGGGTTGGATCTTTCTTCAGGACCTAGATGACCCCTAGGTTAACCCCCTAACTCTCTAACCAATCCTTATTCTTTAGAGTCGACATTAGTGAAATAAGGGGGGAAACCCCTGTTGAAAGGTATTTTTTCCACACAGTCGCCGTTGTTGCATTGTCACATAGATACAAGATAAAAACAAAACAAAGTATAGTCTGGTGACAACTTTCCTTATCCCTCAGGTGTGCATTGCTCATTCCCACATAGGGGTACACTCTCTCTCCTGCTGAAGCCCACTCATGTAAGAACATCTCGATTCATGCTTAAGACAGGTGGTGGCCTCTTGTACTGCTCGCTTACCGAACTGATGCTTCTCTGGGATCTTTGCCATGGATGTGATGGGTACCATGGATGGGGTGCATGGATATGATGTCTACCATGAATGACAAAAATAGATGGGATGGGTTCCCTTAACTCCACTCGAAGATGCTCATTTTATCAGCATTGGAAGGATGAGAGGATAATATGGATAAGATGAGATTGTAACTACTGATCTGAAAGTTTTAAAGAGATCTATGCAAAAATAACTCAATTAAATGAAATTAATTAGTGCCTTAAATCATTGCTATCAATGTTTTATACTTGTGGGCCGCAATTTAGGATGAGTTTCACTCTACGACGTTTAATTTATTAATTTATTGGGGGCCGCTAAAATGGCCCTAGCAGCTGCATGAGGCACCCTCACTGAGACTCAGTGGCACGCAAGATTGTGGAGGGCATTGGCCCTCAAGTGTATGGGAGACATTATAGATGACACCAGGAAGGAATTTAAATATACATGGTGCCCGCTGGTGGGCTACCGTTCTGAAGGCCTTCCACTTACGGCCTGCTCGCCAAGGCTTAGAGCCCTCAATTTGTTCCTCATCTAGGGGCCTAGCTTCTCAGCTGCTTGTGCGCGTCGCCCAAAATCAACAAGGACAACAAAGACACCTAACCCCCCCATACACATATTTTGTTTCTGGCACCACGGCACCCTTGTTTTTGCTGTTCTACTGTTTTGTTATATCTGTCAAAATTCCCTGTAACTCCCCCCATAGGGGGGACGACTGGTATGCTGTTACAGGCCTGCACATAACAATACTTGTTGTATATTCTTGGAATGTCGACCTTTTCGAGCCATAGAACTTGGGACGAAGATGACACTCCTACTAGCCCTCTGTAACTCCTAGCTCTCCCCCCATATTTGCTCTGTTTGTATGTAGTGTGCATGATGCTCGTCTATGGTCCTATTAAAACCAAAGAAACAGATTTTGACACAAAAAAATCTCAATCCACTGAACTATCACTAAACACAACGAGGAAGTTTAGCTGTTTTCATCATTCCACCCTCTTGTAGAACTATAGCCTATTTCTAGGCAGGGCCCCATATTGTCAGTGGTGGATGAAGGAGGTGAGCTGAATCTAGGTGGTGGTGACCAGCACTCACCTCTGGAGATCCTTCACAGACACGGTGATCTTCAGGCTGTGGCCCAGCATGAAGAGGGTGGCAAGGATGTCAGCCCACTGGACCATCTCACCCAGGGGGCCCCCCTTCAAGACTCGAGGACTGAAAACATCCCCAGATTCCTCCGTCAGGAAGCCGATGTGCACCAAAATCTGCCAGGAAGAACAAAGAGTTAAGTTAAGAGCGATATGGAGGAGGTGCAGGTAAGAGGAGGGCGTGTGGAGAACCCTGCAAATAAGACATTTCAGGACATCGAAAGAGAAAAGGGGGTAAGAGAATAAGCATGCAGGGGAAAAGAAGAAGCTTTCAGAGAAGGGCAGGGGGGACATTTTCACTGAAACTGATAGACGGCTCGCTGTTCGGCTTCGATGGGTCCGGCAGAAGAACAGTGGTGTAGCAAGGTCACGTGGTACTGGGTGCAGAACATTTATTTTCACCCCTGGCTTGACAAAATGGCAAAAATATGTGTTTAAAAAACACATATTTTTGCCATGTTGTGACCCCCTCAGTGATGACACCCCTTTTCCTACGTCACTGCAGAAGAATGCATCCAAGGTACTCTCAAAGGGCCAGAGATAACACACCCTGCTCGCAAACCCTTACCATTTTCTATGAGCAAAGGTAGGGTCTCCTGCGATGACATCAGGCCTCCTTGCCTACATTCTCACTCCCAACCAGGAAACTTTTTATTCATCTGCTTTTCGAAGGTCATTGGCAGGGAGCAGGGAGTGGTCCGAGGATACCCAACCTGATTCTTTTTGGAGAAGTTGTTCGCAGGGACAGCTCCCCCTTTTCCACTCAGATACCCCTCCTCCCCAACGTGGGATCTGATCAATGGTTTGCCGCCATACTCCTGTTCATATGTTATTGTTACATTAATTGCAAATCATAATTAGGAAAGAATGCCCCTTTCATTTACCATCCTAACTGTGATTCGGAATGAGTTGGATAATCCCTTTTGCTAGTTGCAAAGTAACCATGTGATTTTGTGCATCACGGGGTTTGGGTAGCAAAACTGTTTTTACAGCAGGCCCCTAACGCTACCATTTGCTCAGTGATGGGCAGCCATTTTCCAACTTGTAATGACTCCTGGATAAAGAAGGGCCTCCAGTTCTTAAAAGAGCTCATTGCATAATCGCTGATGGACTCATCGGTCCTGTGTTTTATCAGACAACCCAGTGCATTTTGGGAGTTGTAGTCCTGATTTGCTTCTACTGAACTAACGACCAACACATCTGATAATAATTTGTAAATGGAAAAACAAAGCCAATATAAAAGGATGGGAACTGTACTCCTTGGTTTTCTTTGCAGCCACAATAGCCTCCCTGGCAGACTCTTAAGGAGTCAGAGAACAGACCTCCTTGTGTTTGCCTTGGGTTGCACATAACGCAGGCAGATGAACTCACAGTGGTACACAAGAGAGACCAGCTTCTTTGACTGTCCATATATCACTTTTGTGCTGGCTCCCCTGATCTTTGGTTGGTAGGCCCAGGTGTCCGAGCAGCAGATGCTCTCTCCTACGTACCTGCTTCTGCTCCTTCTTGGTATCCTTCATCCGCTCCTCCAGGTGGCGGGCTGCCAGCAACCAGTGGGACGCCAGGCGGCGGATCCGCTTCTTCATGAAGATCAGCGACTCCTTGCCACTGCCAAGTAGATCCAACAGGGGTGCCAGATCCAGCCGGAACGCTGCCTGAATGGACCAAGCAAGGCAACAATAAGAACAAGCATCTAATTAGCACACATCCAAAGCCGATGCCAACATTGTGATGATGGTCAGTGCACATAGCTCTGGGGCGGCTGCACCTGCTCATCATTTACAAGTCACTTCTGGTTGGTGTAGGATCTATATGTCATCCACTAGATCTGCAAGACATGTGTCATTCAATGCTGTGTGAGCCGGGGGATCTCCTCCCTCTGCCCATGGAGCCTTGTACCAGTACTGCTTGTGCCACAGCATGTAGTGTGAACCTCTCTCTCTCTCTCTCTCCACCCAACCGCCTACTTGTGAGACGTGTAACACCAAGGCCTGATTGTGTGGGGGATCTCTCCTATGACTCCGTCCTTTACCTGTACGAGCTGTACCACTGGTGTTGTAAGAGGGAGGGCTCTCTCTTAATAGAGAACCCTCCATCTGTAGGGCTTGAGTCACTCAATCCTGTAAGAGTCGGGGAGTTCTCTCTCTACCACCTCCTCCTTGGATAGGTAATCTCTGTGTCAGTGGATGTGGTAGGTTCATTCCCTTTGCACCCAGCTGTGTGCTTGTGAGATTTGTGTTGCGTCAAAGAGTGCTGTATAGTGCAGGGGGTTCACTCTCCAGACCCAGCCTGTCTGAGCTGTATCGCTGATGCTATAAGAAGCAGGGGGCTTGTGCTGTCGCCCAGGAGAGCCCTTGACCAGAAGGCTTGTGTCACTCAATGCTGTATGAGGCAGGAGACTCTGCTCCCTCCACCCTTGTCCTGCTACCACTTGTGTCATGGCACTGAGAGCAGCATGAGGGTCCCTCTCACTCCACCCAGCTGAGTGCCAGTGAAACTTTGGTCACTGAGTGCTATTTAGGGGCAGATGGTTCTCTCTCTCTGCAGTCTGTCCTGGATCTGTAAGACTCTTGTCCCTGAGTGCTGTTTAGTTGCAGAGGAGTCTCTCTTTCTCCAGTCAGGGCTTTATCTGTAAGATTTGTGTCCCTGAGGCCTGTTTAGGGTCAGAGGGTTCTTGCTTTCTGCAGTCGGTGCTGCATCTGTTATACTTGTGTTACTGAGTGCTGTTTAGGGGCAAAGGGTCCTCTCTTTCTCCAGTCGTGCTGTATCTGAAGGACTTATTTCACTGCGTGCTGTTTAGGGGCAGAGGGTCCTCTCTTTCTCCAGTCGTGCTGTATCTGAAGGACTTATTTCACTGAGTGCTGTTTAGGGGCAGAGGGTTCTCTCTTTCTTTAGGCAGTGCTGTATCGTTAAGACTCGGGTCCCTGAGTGCTGTTTAGGGGCAGAGGGAGCTCTCGTCCTCCAGTCGGTGCTGTAACTGTAAGACTCGTGTCACTCGCTATAGTATTAGAAAGGAGACCCTTTTCCCTCCATGCACGACCTGTGTCACTGAATGCTGTGTGCAGGGCCGTTTCTACCATTAGGCAGAACTAGGCGGCCGCCTAGGGCGGTTAAAGGACTAGGGCGGCAAAAGGGGGGGAATTTGATTTATTTATTTGAAGGCAGTGAGTGCCAGCGCACCTGCTTGTTCATGCTGCGCATAGTGGTGTGTGGAGCGGGCCAGCGGTACCAGTGTAGACACAACTTCTCACTCCTCTCTCTGCTAGTCGGAACTTCCTCCCAATGTTCACTCTTTTCTCACTGCTCCCAACACTTTCACACACTCGCAGCCCTTGCCCCCCGTCCACCTCCACCAGAAGCGCCTGTATCCGCTCTTCCGCTGCGGCCCCAGGGAACACGGCTCCGCCAGGGCCTGCCGTCCCTGTGACCCGCCGGACCTGCCCTGCCTTACTCTGCCCCGCCTTACTCTGCCCCGTCAGTCCACGAGGTGACAGGCATACCCCCCCCCCCCAGCCCTTCTAGCCACGGAGCTCCTTTCCTCTCGGAGGCCGAGAAGGCAGAGAAAGCACAGCGTTGCAGTGATAGAGGGAGCGGGAAGGGGGGCTGAAATGGGCAGCAGAGGCCTAGCTGTTAATTCTGCAGTGGGTGCAGTGGCACCGAGACAAGGACGGGTCGAAATATAGCTCCTTTTTTACTACACGGCGGCTGTTTTCCTTGCTCACAGTAGGGCCCTTGGCACCCTTGCTAAGGCACTAGTAGGCAGGAGGGTGTGTGTGTGGGGGGGGGGTCTAAATGAGCGGACTAGGGCTGCAGCAAGTGGAGAATGGTTTGCAGGTGCATGTAGGAGAGGCAGCGGGGCTCCGGGCAGTGGCAGACAAGAAAGGGGGTGAGAGAGCTGAGGAGAAAGACGAGGAATCAGGAACTGCTAAAGAGGGGTGAGTGGAAGAGATCAGACCACGCAAGAACCAGGGACACATCTGGTGTATTATTAGGGAAGCAAGGAAGGGCAATGCAAAACGAAAGAAGCAGGGTGTGAGCAGGAACCACCGAAGGGAGGGAAGGCAAGCACAGAAGCAGAGAGAAGAGAAGCTAGTGGGGGGTGGCAGGCAAGAAAGAAAGGGTGCGCAGGACCTGGTAAATGGAGGGCAGGGGTGCTAAAGGAAGGGACACAAGTGAGTAGCCAGAAAATTAAAAGACCCCTCACTTTTAATTTGCCTCTAATCACACCGAGCTCGCAAAGCGTGCAAATCCAACCATGCTTAAAAGAGTTCCTTTCAACTTTTCATCTTCCTTCAGAGGGACAATCCATTCCCCCTCCCTTCTACTCATCCATCCACCTCCTTCACCTTTCCATACAGTAACCTCTTGCCCCATTCAGCCATACTGTTCCCATCCATCCATCTGTCATTGCATGTGAGCATCGGTTTTTTCACACATCCGACCTTTTTCCTGCCTGATATTCCCTAACGCTGATATTTTGACTTGCAGGCAGAAGAGGCCCACAAACAACGTATTCACTTTTAAGTGGGGACCAGATCGCCATTCCATAGGGTCAGTGCTGCCTCTGGTTACGCTGCTGGAGTGGGGTTTCCCCATGCCACCGGGGGCACAGCTGAGAGAAGCAGTGAGCTCTGCAGACAGGAGTATATTAGAGAAGCGGGGGGAGAGGTAGGTGTTGAATTAAGGCGAAAGGTGAGGACAACTGATATCAGG
Source organism: Lissotriton vulgaris (assembly GCF_964263255.1). Taxonomy (NCBI): domain Eukaryota; kingdom Metazoa; phylum Chordata; class Amphibia; order Caudata; family Salamandridae; genus Lissotriton; species Lissotriton vulgaris. The sequence goes on from NC_141695.1 coordinate 584,178,303, forward strand.
AAGTGATGAAAGGTGACGGGAGGTATGAGTTAAAAAGGGGGCATATTGAGTACTATAAGATCAGTAGAGATGAAAGACACCAAGAGCAGAGATGAAAGAGGTGATGCAGGAATCATTGAAGAAGAAGGTGGTATGATAGGAAGTATCAGGAGTGCAGGGCATGGGTACAGATTCAAGCTGGTGAAACAGAAAGGATAGGACCTTTTGAGTAAGGCCAGGGCAGGGGGGTGTGGTTAGAACAACAAGGAGTGCTGGAGGGAGAGGGACAATTGAGAACTGCAGGGAGAGTAGGGGGAGAGGCAGAGGAGAAACGCAAGGGAACAAGGAACACTGGAACAATAGGTGATAGACTCAGGGAGAGTTAATAAACCAGCGGAGGGGTAGAGGTGCAGAATAGGGAGCTCTAAAGGGAGCGTTCTACACACGAGAGAGGAGTCCATGAACTTCAGAAGAGAGAGATGCGGAATGATGGTAGTAAAAGGGAGGGGGCGGCATGTTTCATTTCTCACCTAGGGCGGAAAAACACCTAGAAACGGCCCTGGCTGTGTGAGGCACGGGCTCTCTGTCTTCCCACAACTGTCTGACTTGTTTTGCTGGGTGTTTATGAGGCTCTGGTTGGCCCCACCCATCTGTGTGCTTGTAAGGCTTGAGCCACTGTGTGGTGTATGAGGTGGGGGACTCCCTCTCTCCCCACCCACCTCTGCTGCTGTTAGTTTTGCATCACTGGATGCTGTGTGAGGTGGAGGCTTCCCTCTAAACACACTCTAAGAGTTGTGTCAATGACCTGTCCAACAGACCTATTGAACCCATGGCCACCCCTTCCTTCCTGACTGGCCTGCCTGCTTTGATTGTGATTCACCCAGTCTACCCAGAGTACTCTGAGGCAATATCGAAGCAATACTGAGTGTATTATGAAAACCTTCACTGTCATACATACGGAACGCTGAATGGGCGAGAGGCGTGTTCTACCTCCACCCTGCTTGAGATGTGTGTGATGCATGTAATTGAATAGTATTGTTGAGACAAGGCGTTGTAGCCACTGGGCATTATTGCAACACAAACATAAAGCAGGAAGGACAAACCCAGAGCCCCGTGTGCCCAGGATTACAGTACCTCTTTCTTGGGATGTGGCTTTAGGACGGGTGGTGCTTGCGTCTGGTTCCTCCAAGGCAGCTCAGGGCAAAACCACTCCACTTCGCTGAGGTAGATGAGGAAGGAACATTCTGTGCCGTCGACCCCGTAGAACGCGTAGCAGGGGTCGGAGGTCCACTTGGATCTCATCCACTGCAAAAACAGATAAGTCAGTTTGAAACTCACACTGTGATAGGAGAGGTGAGTCTTACTGCCGACCCCTGGAGACCCCGCGTCTGCCAGTCTTCCGGGAACAGATTCACAAAGAACAGGGAAGAGAGGGCCTCAACGCATGACACAGACCATTCAACCAGTGAGGGCAAAAACAAGGGCACGATTTAGCATCACTTTGCGGTGGACCATGCTCCCAAAAGTTACTCAAAGCAGCGCAGTGTTGATTTATTATTTACTTTCCGTGCAAATCTTCATTTGCACTGGGAAGCTGTCACAAGGAACTCACATCCATGCTTTTCGTTATTCTGTATCCAGGGGGCATCTGGTGGGTGTCAGACAGGGATTCCCTCACTCCCACCCATGGTTTTAACAGAAAACACCAGCTACTAACATGTGTAGACAGAGTTTTGCACCAAAAAAAATCCCCTCCTTTATGCTGGTGCAAAGTAGGAGAACATTTTTTATCTCACTAAACTTTTCAATCTTTGATTACAGCACACAAACAAAGAGAGAAAAATTTCGAAGTAAGCCTGAACACAGCATTTTACACTAGGATACCCTTGCACTACAAAACCTACGCTGCGTACCACACACACACCTTTGCATTATGGTGCAAAGGTGTGTGCCTGGCACAAAGCTGCGTATTTGTGCACCAGGGCATGGGACGAGAGCTGCAGAGCCATATCTTAGTGGCCATGGCACCACTGAACCACTCTCACTCAATGCAGAGCAGCAACTTTACCTGCTGCTCTATATTGCATCTAATATTAGGAAATCTGACCCCAAATGTGCACTATAGAGTGTTCCCTCCCTTCAGGACGAAGAGAAGGCTCTGAGATGCAGTTGAAAGGACATGCAATGGCCAGCTTGCGGTGGTTGGCAGTGGCGGTCTTCAATGCCAGTGTAGACAGAATACGCATTAGTCACGTCACAGAACCAGAGAACAACAGTCTGCCAGAACTATGCAGGTGTCCCACGGATGGGTGCCTCGGAAAAGCTGGCAGGGCGGTAGTTAAGGCAGACATCAGTCTAAGATGTCGGGATGGACTGGGAGAAGAGCAGGAAGCATTGGGATAGGACGCTCCAGATGCAACCAGGGAAGTAGGGCTAAGGCCAGGTTTTGGGGGTCGTGTTTAGGGGTGGGTCGGTTTTCGGAAACAGGGCAGGAGGGAGGTGGTTCGGGTAGTTTTTTTTTGTAAGGGGCAGGGTTTTAGGGCTCAGGATGTTGGAGTCAGGGTAGTTTTAAGGGCTGGGGCAGGGTTTTAGGCCTCAGGGCAGGGGGGAAGGAAAGAGGTAGTTTTAACCGGTTCCATGCTCATGACGGAGCCGCTCCATCATGAGCCGCGGTTGCGCTGTGCTCATGAAGGAGCAGTTCCGTCATGGCCCTGTCGCCGCGCCTGCGCGGCGCTGATTTCGCGCCTGCACGGCACGTTCTATTGAGCGGGCGGGGCCATGACGGAACCGCTGCGTCATGAGCACAGCGCAACCGCAGCTCGTGACGGAGCGGCTCCGTCACAAGCATGCGAGCACCGCTCGCCCCCCCCCCCCCTAGCGCTGCGGCGGAATTGCTGCCGCAGCGAAGGGGTTAAGTACATGGCGGGGGCATGGTTTAGGACTCAGGATGGGGGGGCTGGGGTTGGTGGCGTTTTTGGCAGGGGGCAAAGTGTTAGGCCTCAGAGTGGGGGGAGGGTAAGGGGTAGTTTTAAGGGAAGGATAGGATCGCTTTTAGGGCTTAGGGCTGGGGGTCAGGGCGTTTTTTTGGGGGCAGGGGCCGAGTATTAGGGCTTAGGGTGATGGGTCAATGTAGTTTTAAGGTCTGTGGCGGGGTGCATTACAGGGCTGGGGTATCAGGTGTTAGGGTGCAGGGCAGGGGGGCTAGGATATGCAATTTACCATGCACATCCCTTTAGGAAACCTGCCCTTAAAATAAAATTCGTTGTAAAGCAATGCATGACAAAGGCATGAGTGGTAAATATGTGGTCAAAATTCAGACCATGTTCTTAAGGCATGTGTGGTTTGAGCCGGGAGGGTGGCCCCCATGTGCATTGCAGGGAGGCCCCCTCAAGTTTCGTTACGCCAGTGTAAGAACCTCGCCACAGCCGGTCCCCGCCCAGCCTCTAGACCCCCCATTCATCCCGACCTACAAGCACTGGGCCTGTTATTGTAAATTATCTACTCTCTGAAGGAATTCCATGCGTGGCAAGAGTCGACTCACCTCCATTTTTCCTGCACAGTCTGGGAACCTGGGGTCTTTGGGAACCTCGCACATGTCCCGTCTCCCTCCTGGGAACGTAGAGAAAGAATCTGAAAAAAGTGTCAGGGTTAGGTGCTCATACGTCATCACCCCAACCCTCTCCTCAAACACCAACTGCCAGTCACTACAAGCGGTCTTCTCATGAAATTACAGTTTTTTTTTATTCCCGAACATCAGTTTCACATCAGCCTAGTTGCCCCACCTTAATGAGGCAAACACACAGTTTAAACGGTCGCTTTGTAATTTAGTATAAACCTCTTAAGGACTGGTTTGACTAAATGCAACCTCGTTTATGACTACTGTTTGTCGACAATTCAAAATGAAGATTTTCAGACATATCATTATGCAGAAGGTATACTGACATCAAAAGAAACAATTTCTACTTTCTAAATACTGTATATAAATATATACTCATATATAAAAAATACATGCATTCATTTTTTCCCTAAATCCATAAACTTAAAACGTTGACTTCATTCTCTAATAGCTATCCTTAGTTCTACTACACAATCTTTGCTAGCCATGTAAACATCTTTAATGATCAACAACGTAAGTCTTTAGTGTGTAACTACCATTAGATCAAATGCCATTTTTGGAAATAGCTAATCAGTCCTTTTGCTAGCCAGCCTCATTTCTCCTGCTGAGATTTTACAGTAATGGAAAAAGCGAAACTACAAGTCCCAGAACCCACAGTAGTATTTTCCACAAAGTATGAGTGGCTGAATGTAGCCTTCATAGCATGGGGTCAGATGGCAGCTATGCCATTATGGAATACTATGTGGGATAATCCCCACGCAGTTTGCCCATTGCTCTCCTAACTTTCTGGTAAAACTCCAAAGGCAAAACCTTGCTGTTTTTTCCTATAAATTCATGTTGTACTCTTTTTTCTGACGAAGTGGCAGCTATGCTTAAGGTCCTTCCAGACCTGATACAGAGTGCTCATCCGGGCTCAAAAATATGTTTTATTGGTTCGCTCGCCATACCCAGTGTAGCAGGGGGCATGTCTGGTCCTGTTCTACTTTAGGTGACTGTATCTATTTATATATTTTCCAAACATAACATCCCCCTGAAAACGACAAACGTAATACCGAGGCATAGAGTAACTCTGAACAAGAACCCTCCTCAATACTCAGGTCAAGTAGTCCTTCAGCGACAGCTTCACCGAAGAGTGAGACAGTGGTAGCAGGTGGCACTGTGACCGCAGAGGTCGCGGAGATTCCTGAAGAATGCTGGTCACTCACCAGAGAACTTAAGCACCTGAATCCTATGAGTCGGAGATCATGCTTTTTCCAAAGCGATGTCCGTGGCCCAAGGGCTTGGCCCAGACCCTGGACGTTTTCTTCATCACAGTCCTGGATCTCAAATAGATTACTTTTATTATTCTCGTCCTTCAATGAACATCTGAAACCATAAATGCATTCGGATCCCAGTGCCTTGAGACCCTTGTGGGTGAGTAGCTGCGATTTACCAACCCTGATTGACTGATTGATTGATTGTTCACAACTAAATTACTTTTATCACCTTCAGTGCCTACCCACTCAACTGGAATCGACTGTTGGGTTATTGCCTTCTTCTGCCTCCAGCCTCTTCGAAGGCCGGCTCATCGGGCCAGTTGCTGTAACAGCGGGTGGTTCTTGCAGCATGTGGACTGGTGCTCACCCAGTTGAGGAGTGAGAGGTCTCTGATACACTCAGGGAAACCAGAAAAGAGTTTGTGACTGCTCTTATCTATAATGCTTTCTTGAGCAAGTACGTAAACCTTTCCCTATTCACCAGGATTCAGGAGGACAATAATTTGCTTTGGCGAAGGGCTTACAGTTCAGTTGATTAGTAGTTTTTTTAACTTCGTATAAAGAATTTGTATTTATTTTGTTTTTGAATTCTTGCATAGTGCAGACTAACCACAAAGATGTATTAGTCATACAACACAACGGGTCTGTGTGCTGCGGTATTACACAGAAAGAACTGGAGAAACAAAACATTGGTCACTTCCTGGAGGAGGCGCCCACTTACTAAGAAGACCTTTAAAGAGCGCAGTGAGCTCTTAAAAATGCTTGTGAAATAGAGCAGGTAATATAAGTAGCATAACAAAAGGGCGTTAGACGCCAGCGATGCAAGACCAAGAAGCCCTGTAAACACCGGGATACACAATCAAAGGAATGGAAACCACCGGGGAAACAGGAAAGGCAGCAAAAGGTCATTAGGCTTTATGTTAAGTCTTATATAATTACTGCGTTAGGGGCTTAAAGCCCTTCTTCAAGATGGAGAAAGAAGAAAGGGCAATTTTAATCTGGGTGATTTCCAGATTTTATATGAATTTCCAGAGAAAGATTGTTTTAGTGGGAACTTCTTGAAAGATGGTACTTTCATAAGAAGAATACACAAAAATGTCCCATTTGGCACTGCCCTCTTCATCCACATGATACTTAACTGTATCCGTCACATCAATGTTGCCTGCATGTCAAAAAATACGCAACTGATTATCAAATGAAGCACAAAACAGTAAAAAGAAGCTACAGTTAAACAACGATGTGAAGGACCATCAGAAATACAATATTTACATGTGCCTTGTTGGGTTTTTGTGCAGCGCTTAAAAACACCAAGGGGCCACTTCAAGGCACCACAGTCAAAGAAAAGTACTAGGGAAAGCGATTACAAAGGGTAGAGAGTAAGGGATGAATGCATGCATGCGTGAAACGGGAAACGAAGGGTGAGGACAAGAAAGGGTATAGGTAAAAGAATGTGATGACATCATGGGGCAGTTCCCACTTTTCAAATCATGTCATGGCATCTTGGAGTGCATCATACTTCTTAAATCATGTGATGAAATACAGGGGCAGTTCACACTTCTCATGTCATGTGTTAACATCCAAGGTCTGTTCACACTTCTCAAATCGTGTGATGACATTCTGGAATGGTTCATACTTCTTAATTTATATGATGACATCTACGGGTAGCTCACACTACGCAGATCACGTGGTGACATCCTGGGGCTTTTCATACTTTATTTATTTATTTATTTATTTATTTAGTGTATTTATAAAGCGCAGTCCTGTCACCCAAAGGGCATCCTGGCGCTTGAACTTGAGCGGTGGCACTATTCACTTACACAGCAGTTTTAGGAAACAAATGCGTTTTTAACGCTTTCCTGAACGGAAGGTAGTCACTGTGGCTTCTCAAGGAGAGTGGCAGGGAGTTCCAAAGTTTGACCGCTGCAACACTGAATGAGCGGCCACCCATCCTGACTCTCTGAAACCTCGGGACTACCAACAAATGCGCCGAAGAGGAACGGAGAAATCGCGGGGCAGAGTACCAGGTGAACATATTCTGCAGAGGTATCGGGCCCAGATGATGTACTGCTTTAAACACCAAACAAGCGGCTTTGTACAGCACTCTCAGATGTACCGGGAGCCAGTGTAGCTCTCTCAAAGCTAGGGTAGAAGAACTGGACCTAGGGCGTGAGAGAGCCAACTTGGCGGCCATGTTCTGCACTCGTTGTAGCTTCCCCACCAGATTTTTGGGGCCTCCAGAAGTAGCGCATTACAATAGTCTAAGCGACTTAGTATGGTACCGCGAACTACTTCCGGCCTGGATTGGGCGGGGAGAAGGGGCAGAACTTTACGCAACATGCGTAACAGCATCATGCAAGTAGACGTGGTTTTATTGACGTGCATGTCAAGCTGCAAGTTTGGGCCGAAGATCACCCCCAAGTTGCGAGCAGATACCGCAGCCGAAACTGGCTCGGGGAAGGAGGCAGGCCAAAAGTTCTCAGGAAGTGCCCGCGAGATCCGATCTGTGGAACAGTAGAGGACCTCCGTCTTAGCGCTGTTAAATTGTAAGGAGTTTGCCCGTAACCAGTCCGCTGTGGCTGCCATGCAGCGATGGAATGTCTCCAGCGAGACCGCATTGTTGTCCTCCAAGGAAAAGACCAGCTGGGTGTCGTCGGTGTAGTTAAAAGCCGAGACACCAAAAGATTTTATAAGCTGGACCAAGGGGTGGAGGTACAGATTAAAAAGTATTGGGCTGATGGCCGAGCCCTGTGGAACCCCCTACCCTACTTTCCTTGGCTCAGAACAAAATGGAGGGAGCGAGACCAGCTGTTGCCGACTGCCAAGATAGGATATGAGCCAGTCTCTTGCATCCTCTGTAACCCTACACTCTTCGAGTCTCCTGATAATGGTCCGGTGGCAGACCATATCGAACGCGGCCGACATGTCGAGCAGCACTAAAAAGGCTGCCCGACCACTGTCGACACGCGAGCGAAGGTTGTCCAATACGGTTACAAGCGCGGACTCCGTCCCGTGCCCGGGGCGGAAGCCAAACTGTGCCTCATCGAACCAACCGATGTTTTCCAGGAAACCTGAGAGCGAGCGGGTCACCCATTTTTCCATGATCTTAATAGGAAAAGGGAGCAAGGAAATTGGCCGATAGTTGGAAAGACAGGTCGGGTCCAGTGTTGGTTTCTTGAGCAGAGGTGACACTACTGCTAGCTTCCAACACTCGGGGACAGATGCCAACTCCAGAGACTGGAGGCAGATGGAATACAACGGTTGAAAAAGTTCCGCCTGAAAAGCCTTCCAAAATTTGGGAGGCAGTGGATCACGCGGAGAGCCAGAGGACACCGTGTTTGCCAAACTGCAGAATTCCTCAAAAGAGGGACGAAGAAAATTTTTTAGTTGCGGTCGACTGGAGAGAAGGTCCGGAGCTCCCAAGCTAAAAGCTGGGATACTCAACTGGGGTCGACTGGATGAGCCGTCTGGAGCTCCCAGACCAGGGCCGAAGGCACCTGTCTGGGGTCGACTGGATAGGTTAACCGGAGCTCCCAGATCAGGAGCTACTATTGGAAGACGCGATTCGGTCGGCTGGGGTCGACTGGATAACCCGTTCGGAGCTCCCAAGCCAGGACTAGAGCCAACTGGTCGGGGTCGACTGAGCGGGCTAACCGGAGCTCCCAGACCGAGAGCAGCGGGCAGGGGGTGTTTTAAGCCCTCTAAGATCTTAGCAGTCTTCTCTTCAAAAGCACCCGCCAGGGAATCGCACAGGGCCTGCGATGCGGGGACCGTATTAGCCACACATATAGGGTGGGACATGTCCCTGACGATTTTAAACAGTGCTTGCGATTTATTAGGCGCCTGATTCAAGGTGGATTCCAAAAAAGCCGCCTGAGCAAGCTTAATCTGCGCTTTATAGCCCTGCAATGCGAGCCTGAACGAGGCCTTTGCTGATGGTAAATATTGCTTCCTCCAAGCCCTCTCAGCACGTTTACAGCTCAACTTCAGCTGTCGAAGCTCTTCCGTATACCAGGGAGTAGCCCGGTTCACTCTCCCACGAGACTTACGAAAGGGAGCAACCTTGTCCAGCGTGTTAGTAATCGACCGGCACAAAGTCAAGTAGCTTTCCTCCACTGAGTTACTCAGACAATAATTGTCTGGTAGTAAAGAAGGCAGAGTAGATAGGCTGAGTAGTCGAGACCAAGGTCTACCCAGTTTCGCCACTCCTACCCCGGCTGTCTCAGAGGAGTAATCACCTATACAAAGGGAGAAGGCCACAAGTGCGTGGTCCGTCCAGCATTGGCGTAAGATATCGGTGACCACTGCTAATTGAGCGTCAGCAAAAATCAAGTCCAAGACATGACCTCCCTTATGAGTCGCTGAGCAAACCAATTGCTGCAGCTGAATGTCACCAAAGGCCTGACAAAGTGTCGTAAACGCCCCATCCAATGGACCCCCCTGCCATAAGTTGAAGTCACCCAGGACCAGCAGCTTAGAGTGAGTGTTGGATAAGTCATATATTAGGTCAAGAAAATCTGATAGGGAGGGTGCCGAGCCCGGTGGACGATAGCAGAGCACACCTGAGAGCAGCGTTCTCTCCAGCACTCTAATGGAGAACCCCATCAGTTCAAAACCCGAAACCTCACCAATTTTAAGCTGAAAAAGGCCCAACTTTTCTCTGTAGATGATACCAATTCCACCACCTCTGTTCTTCAGCCGAGGGGTGTGGATGATTTTAAAGCCTTGGGGGCAAGCAAGTCCCAATTCAACTAGGCAGTCCTCCCGAGTCCAAGTTTCGGTTAGAAACAACACGTCCAGACCTTAGGATTCAATCAGGAAGGCAATCTCTGTATGGTGCTTGCAGAGCGACCGCACGTTAAGCAAACCAAGGACAGAGATTGAGATGGGAGAGAAACCGTAGTGTTCTGAGACTGAGACGCCAAAGTCGGTCTACGTTCCAGAAGGGCAGCCCGGGAATAGACTAGGCGAGGAGAATGCAAGAGTCCAGAGGAAGCGGCCCTATGCGCGCCCGTTGCGCGAACGGGCGCAAACGGGCTTACCTCTGACGCACCTCCGGCGCGTCGTAGCCCGCCCGCTGCGCGCTTGGTCCACCATTCCTTTATGGTATTGGACCGAGCGGAAGTCCGCCTCCTGCGTCCCTTGACCTACTCAAGATGGTGCCCGGAGTGCTCACAAACTTCACCCCCACCCAAGATGGCGGACGGTCCCGGTAAACTCACTCTATCCCGCCAAGTACGGGTGAAAAGCAGTTTTTGAGTGCAGGTAAACCTGTCAAAATTCCCCGGCTGTCATGACCCACGGAGGTGGGACACGGTGAACACTGTCCAGCGCCATGTTTCGGGAACAGACTACATTTCCCATGGTCCCCGGGAGAGAGCGACGCGGCTGGCTATGACGTAGCAATCAGGAAGTTCAAGACGGAGTGAATCCTGCATCGCCTCGCCGTATATTCTGAGCCCGGACTGCTGTACGGTAGGAACCCACGCCCAGGATTGTGGCTGTGTATCCTTTCTGAAATCCTTTGCGTTATTTCCTGTGTTTATTGCAGGGTACTGTGGTAGCTTGTTATGCCCAGGGGAAGTTCCTCTTGGTATTTGCGGAGCCTTTCCAGCGGCTTCGTGTTCTGGGACCAGTATTGCTTTTCCTCGGTTGCTGCAGTACTTGGTTAAGCTCCGGTTGGAGTTTATTTTTGTTTACACGAAGCTACAGACTTGTGCTCTTCGCTTTGACTTCTCGTGGTTAACATTGTCAGAGCCCTTGCTAGTGTTCTTGTTTTGGAGACCTTCGTTTGCAGAGATGCATATCTGTTGGGGGGTGCTTTAAAGAAACTTCGTTTGTTGGAGGATTACTTGTCTCTGGAAACGTATGCTTATAAAGTATGTTTGCTGGTTCAGGACCAAACCAGTCGAGAGTATAGACATTGAGACTTGGGGTGACGTAACCCAGAAGTCTTCCTTTGAGTGGTGCTACGGAAGCAATTGCCTATTATTTTGCTGTTTATTTATCTTTTCACAACAGGGGTACAATGAGCTTCGCCTGGCTGGCTGTATAACATTCTGCCCTCTGTTGAAGCCCTTATTATTAACAGTACTGGTAGGTACAAGTTCCCAGGGGGAGATATTTATGTGTACTAGTGCTATTGTTAACACTCAGTGTCTTGTGTTCCTAGGATTGTGCTGTTCCTTTCTACCATCTGAAGGCCAGGCAAAGCCACTCTATCCTACCCTCCAGGTAACTAGGAATCAGTCGTAGGGCGGTTCTGAATTGAGAAGCCCTAGACGTCAGGCTATATAGGATTTAGATAGGGTGTGATTTATTATTTCTTGTTCTCATTTCAGCTTCCCCGCCCTCCAGTTCCTGCCCAGCAGTTCCAGTTATCCCTCGCTTGATCCCCACTGTGAGTCTGTTTTATTCAGACCCAGAGGTTATCGAGAGGTGGAACCCATATTGGCATCGTACCATCCTGAGGACTTTGGGACCTGACAGAATATACGGCCCAAGAATTTAGTCCTCCCGGTGTTACGATACCATGACCACGCTAGAAGACCTAATGTCCGCCTTGGCCATAGTACAAACTGAGTTGCAGGCTTCCAGGGCGGAAACTGCAACGTTGCAAGCACAGGTTGATAGGTTGAATAGAAACCCTTTCAATGCAGGCACTCAGTCAGCTTCTTCGGTGGTAGTAGAAGTACCCACACCGATTCCGTTGGCCGCCCCAGAAAGGTTCCATGGGGATAGTGATAAGGTGCAGGTCTTTCTCACCCAAGTTCTTTTACACTTTTCATGCAAACCTAAGGTCTTCAACACTAACCATGCAAGGGTAGCCTTTCTTATATCTTATCTGGGTGGGGATGCTGCTCAGTGGGCGGTACCACTAGTCAAGAAAGACGATCCTTTGTTAAGGGATTGGGAGGCCTTTAAGACTGAGTTCGAGAAAACATTCAATCGCAGGTCAGCCACCTTGTCGGCAGATAGGGATCTACTGGGGTTAAGACAAGGAAATAGGGATTTGATAACATACCTCAATGATTTTCGAAGGCTAATCACTGAAACAGACTGGCCTGAAAGCAAGCGCCTGGCCATCTTTTACAATGGATTGACTGGAGAGATGAAAGACGCCTTGGCCCCAATTGACCCCCAACCCAGTACTTGCGAGGATATGATTAGCCTGGTGCTGCGGCTGGACCATCGTCTCAGTGATAGACGAGGAGACACTAGGCGAAAGGACAGGACCAGGTCTAGTTATGAGTACTCCAGAACCACAGAGGCACCGCCTGCTGCAAAACCTGAGCCCATGGAAATAGGAGCCGTCAGATCCCCTCTATCGGCGGAGGAGAGAGAATATCGAAGAAAGAGGGGATTGTGTTTATATTGTGGTAGGAAGGGGCACTTCATACGAGAATGCCCAACAAAGACAAAGGGTAGATATGACAATCGGAAGGTGTCAGTTTTGTCTTCTGAACCGGAGGCGGGAAACGAGAAGGCTTGAAGAGGAGTGAAGGGTGCCCTTCAAGTAGGTTGTATATCCCTTCTTTGGATAGACAAAGCACAAAGGAAGCTATCCATTTCTATGTGGACATAGGAGTGGACCTACAGGAGAAAAAGACTTGGATCAAAGCAATGCTAGATTCAGGGGCGACTGGATGTTTTATGGACCAGGCTACCGCGAGTAGTCTAGGGTTGGAACTGCAAGAAAAAGAAACCCCTGAAGCAGTGTTTGCTGTTGATGGTCGGAAATTGACTTTCGGACCCATCAGGTTACAAACTAAGGAACTCTGTGTGACCATGGGTGTAGACCATCAGGAACGTTTGTTCTTCAATATCATTCACGCCCCGCAGTATGGGGTGATTCTAGGACTACCATGGCTTAGAAGACACAACCCAGAAATAGATTGGGAGAATCAGAGGCTACGTTTTACGTCGGAATTCTGTCAGAAGAATTGCTATCCTATGAATCTAAGTCCCGCTATCAGGTTGGCTAGCATCCATCATATAGCCACCGCTGCAGAACGGAATGTGGAGCTCCCGGCTGTATATCATGATTTGGCAGAGGTCTTTAGCGAATCAAAGGCAGAAACGCTCCCACCCCACCGACCCTATGATTGCCAAATAGATCTGATTCCTGGGGCTAAAATACCAGCAGGACGGGTGTATGCGTTGACGGAACCTGAGACGCTACATCTCAGGTCATATCTGGATAAACTGTTGGAACTGGGATTCATCAGGGAATCTAGGTCTCCAGCCGCATCTCCGCTATTTTTTATCCCGAAGGCCAACGGGGATCTCCGAGCCTGTGCTGACTACAGGGCATTGAATGCCATAACTGTGAAGAATAAATATCCTCTCCCACTAATCACGGTATTGTTGAAGCAAGTGAAGGATGCAGTGGTATTTACAAGGCTAGATCTAAAGGGAGCGTACCACTTAGTCCGAATGAGGCCCGGGGATGAGTGGAAGACAGCTATAAAGACCCGCTTTGGATTATATGAATATTTAGTGATGCCCTTCGGGTTGTGTAACGCCCCGGCAGCATTTCAATTCTTTTTGGATGACGTTTTAAAGGAGTATTTGGATCGTTTCGTCATCGTCTATATAGATGACATCTTAATTTACTCCTCCACCACCAGTCAACATACGGGTCATGTGAAGGCGGTATTACGCACTTTACTGGATAATCGTTTATACTGTAAGCTCAGTAAGTGCGAGTTCAACGTTACCACGGTGGAGTTCCTAGGGGTCATGCTCACACCTCAGGGTCAGGAGATGTCCGAAAGGAAGATTATGGCGATCAAAGAGTGGCCCACACCCAAATCCGTCCGAGACATCCAGTGCTTCATTGGATTTGCGAATTTCTATCGCAGGTTCATCGAAAACTTCTCTGATATGGCATGTCCTATGACAAGATTGCTAAAGAAGAAAGTGGCGTTTGTTTGGACAGAGGAAGCACAAAGAAGTTTCGAGGAGCTGAAGAAAGCCTTTGTATCTGCACCGGTACTGATGCATGCAGACCCTAGCAAACCTTTTATAGTGGAAGCAGATGCTTCGGATGTAGCGGTAGGAGCAGTATTATCGCAACGCCATTCTGACACGGGCCAGCTGCATCCAGTGGCATATTTATCGCGTACGTTAAATCCAGCTGAAAGAAACTACGTGATCGCAGAGAAGGAACTATTGGCGATAAGAACAGCCTTCCTGGAATGGAGGCATCATCTCATGGGGGCAAGACATGCGGTAACAGTTTATACGGATCACCGCAACTTACAGTACATGGCTGCAGCTTGACATTTGACACCTAGACAGATGCGATGGATGATGCATTTTGCCAAATACGATTTCATCGTGACCTATAGGCCGGGAAAGGATAATAGAAAGGCTGATGCATTATCGAGACAACATAACAAAACAGACTCTGCAGAGCGAAGGGAGGAAGCCATCATCAACCCGGAGAAGGTTATAGGGGTCACCTGTACCCAGATGTTTCTACGTAGTGTAATGAACAATGTACAGAAGGAGGAATGGAAGAAATGGTTACAATCACATAAAGAGTGGATAATGGTGCAGGGTCTCCCCATGCGAAAGAAACAGTTGTTGTTACCTATCCAGGCCCTTCGGAAGCAAGCGTTTCATTGGTGTCACACAGCGCCTTGTGCAGGACATAACGGCATCAGTAAGACACTTGAGAGACTACAAAGACAGTTCTGGTGGCCAAACATCAAAAGAGATGTGACCAATTGGGTGGCAGAGTGTCCGATTTGCAATCAGATGAAAACGCTGCATACAAAACAGTCAGGTTTACTACAGCCGCTCCCCACGCCTGATATCCCATGGGAATGCATCTCTATGGACTTTGTGGTAGGCATGCCGGTAGATCAGGGTTGTACCACCATCCTAGTGGTAGTGGATTATCTGACCAAAATGGCGCATTTCATTGCGTGCAAGAAGGTACCCACTGCTAGTGTGTTAGCACTTCTTATCCTTCAAAACATAGTGAGGTTGCATGGGTTGCCTAAAGTGATTGTATCCGACAGGGGTAGTCAGTTTACAGCCAAATTCTGGAAGACTTGGTGTAAAGCTTTAGGTATAACATCCAGTACATCCACCAGTTTTCATCCTCAAACAGATGGGCAGACAGAAAGGGCGAATCAAACCTTGAAGCAGTATTTGAGATGCTATGTGGACGTCACTAATGAAGACTGGGTGGGACGGTTATGGTTAGCCGAAATAGCTTACAACAGTGCTGTTCATGGATCCACCAAACATGCCCCTTTCTACTGCACATACGGTTTTCATCCCAATTTCACTCCGTTCCATCACCCTGCTTCCGCGTCCCCTGTCCCCGAGGTTCAGGAAAGGGTGCGGGATCTCCAGGGGATCTGGTTGAAAGTTAAGGGGCAATTAGATATAGCCAAGGCCAGATACAAAACATACGTAGACAAACACAGGCAGATTGGGCCAGCTTACAAAAAGGGTGACTTTGTATGGTTATCCACTAAGAACATAAGATTCAAGAGGTACAGTGTGTTTAATCCTAAATACATAGGTCCTTACAAGGTTCTGAAACTGGTGAATCCTGTGGTGGTGAAATTGGCTCTGCCTTCCTCCTTACGTATACATCCAGCATTTCATGTATCCTTAGTCAAACCAGCAGGGGTGGGTAGAACGACCAGGCCTTCTTCAGTTGAGATTAATGGTGAGGAGGAGCATGAAGTGAGAGGTATTGTGGATTCCAAAATATATCGCACTAGACTGTGGTATTTGGTGGCATGGAAGGGGTACGGAAACGATGAGAATTCGTGGGAGCCTGCATCTGGCGTTCATGCTCCCAAGTATGTTCGGATGTTCCACAAACGTTTCCCCCACAAGCCATGTCTCTGTCAGTGTTCTTCGGGGGAGGGATGTACTGTCATGACCCACGGAGGTGGGACACGGTGAACACTGTCCAGCGCCATGTTTCGGGAACAGACTACATTTCCCATGGTCCCCGGGAGAGAGCGACGCGGCTGGCTATGACGTAGCAATCAGGAAGTTCAAGACGGAGTGAATCCTGCATCGCCTCGCCGTATATTCTGAGCCCGGACTGCTGTACGGTAGGAACCCACGCCCAGGATTGTGGCTGTGTATCCTTTCTGAAATCCTTTGCGTTATTTCCTGTGTTTATTGCAGGGTACTGTGGTAGCTTGTTACGCCCAGGGGAAGTTCCTCTTGGTATTTGCGGAGCCTTTCCAGCGGCTTCGTGTTCTGGGACCAGTATTGCTTTTCCTCGGTTGCTGCAGTACTTGGTTAAGCTCCGGTTGGAGTTTATTTTTGTTTACACGAAGCTACAGACTTGTGCTCTTCGCTTTGACTTCTCGTGGTTAACATTGTCAGAGCCCTTGCTAGTGTTCTTGTTTTGGAGACCTTCGTTTGCAGAGATGCATATCTGTTGGGGGGTGCTTTAAAGAAACTTCGTTTGTTGGAGGATTACTTGTCTCTGGAAACGTATGCTTATAAAGTATGTTTGCTGGTTCAGGACCAAACCAGTCGAGAGTATAGACATTGAGACTTGGGGTGACGTAACCCAGAAGTCTTCCTTTGAGTGGTGCTACGGAAGCAATTGCCTATTATTTTGCTGTTTATTTATCTTTTCACAACAGGGGTACAATGAGCTTCGCCTGGCTGGCTGTATAACATTCTGCCCTCTGTTGAAGCCCTTATTATTAACAGTACTGGTAGGTACAAGTTCCCAGGGGGAGATATTTATGTGTACTAGTGCTATTGTTAACACTCAGTGTCTTGTGTTCCTAGGATTGTGCTGTTCCTTTCTACCATCTGAAGGCCAGGCAAAGCCACTCTATCCTACCCTCCAGGTAACTAGGAATCAGTCGTAGGGCGGTTCTGAATTGAGAAGCCCTAGACGTCAGGCTATATAGGATTTAGATAGGGTGTGATTTATTATTTCTTGTTCTCATTTCAGCTTCCCCGCCCTCCAGTTCCTGCCCAGCAGTTCCAGTTATCCCTCGCTTGATCCCCACTGTGAGTCTGTTTTATTCAGACCCAGAGGTTATCGAGAGGTGGAACCCATATTGGCATCGTACCATCCTGAGGACTTTGGGACCTGACACCGGCCTACGGAGCCGACACCAGGAAGACAGCGCAATAAAAGCGAGCTCTAGAAGCTCTAAGCGCGATGACCAGCAGCGCAGGTAGTTTAAAAGCAATGAGCGCAATTAAAAGGGTTGCAGCAGCGATAAGCGCGTAGGCAAAAGTTCTGACCTGATAATACACACGGTGGCTTAAATAAGCACACCAAGTACGGAAGTCCGCCTCCTGCGTCCCTTGACTTCTCAAATCGTCCTAATTTGGAGGGTGTCTCCCACCTGCAACCATTGTCACGCACCTAACATGGCAATGGGGCACCCGCCCTGCAATTCTTCCTCAACCTTCCAGAAATATTTCAACTCTATTTACTTCAATGGTATCACCCACCATAAAAACTGAACTCCAATCCTGTCAATAGGTTGAAAAGGCATGGCTCTATCAAATGCCTGAGAGGGACTTACTTTGCTCTGTAGTGACCCATTATTGTATACACACCATTAATCGAACTGAGACTTGCCACAGAGTAGTGGCATTAATAATTGCCAGAACAATGGGCATATTTTAACAAGCTGGAAAGGATGAAAGGCTGAGTTGACCTTGTACAACTCAACGCATGCACTCTCTATTTCCTATAGACCCACCTCCGCTGACAAAACATCCAGGAATATTTTTCTCAAATTAATATAGAGGCATGGTGTAGTGTGAAGAGTAGAGTCAATCCTCAATTCAGGCCACAGCAGACAGCAGCCCTACAGACACCATATTGTAGCTCTTTTTCAATGCTTTAATATTGAATGATGAGGGCCCAAAGCACTATCTAGTTGATAAGGTAACTACTCGATGTGTGGTGCCTGTGTGAAAAAGTGTGTTGGTATAGGTTTCATCTATTAGTAATAAGACCTGGTGTGGTGCATGTACCCCAAAAATGGCTCCAAGCTTATGGCTCCCGGTATGGGAGTTCTTCCAGTCCCAGTTAGTAAGGTGAGGAATTTGGGTATCATCTTCGATGATAAACTAAATTTTCATCATCAGATTAATAAGGTCTCATCTTTGGTCTTCCTGACTCTAAAGACAATCAGGAAAGTTCACACTTCTATCTCCCCAAAAGCAGTAAAAACACTTGTGACCGTTCTAGCCTTGGCTAGACTCGATTACGGAAATGCCTTATATGCTGGCCTTAAAAAACAGCATATGCTCAAACTCCAGCAGGCGCAGAACACAGCCGCCAGATTGCTGTTGGACATCCCCACATTCCAGTCTATTTCCGAAGGCTTCAGAAAACTTCACTGGCTCCCAGTGAAACAGAGGATAGATTTCAAATGCCTATACCTAGTTTACAAAGCTATGCACGGGACTGGTCCCTTGTTCCTGAAACAACACTTCACCTGATGCCATCCTGCTAGAAACTTAAGATCATCGCAGATCAAACTCCTCCAAATCCCCAAATTCAATAAAGCTCGTTGGGGAGGTAGAAGCTTTGTACTAGGCACGTGAAACTATGGAAGTCACTCCCAATAGACATCAAAAACAGCCCTACGTTACTCTCCTTTAGAAAATCATTAAAAACCTGGCTGTTTTCCAACTAAAGTCACTCGTTTCTGTTATTACCAGCAAACCTTTCCGCACAGCACCTAGATGCCCTCGGGCATTAGTGTGCTATATAAATTTTAAAACCAAATCAAAATTAAACTTGATGCAGAGCGCATAGCAACATCTTATTGCAGAGTGGAACACAATGGGAGTGTGAAGGATGTGTGCAGACTGCACATACATACCAGTATGAAGAAGTATGAAAGTCATTTGAGTTTTGATTTTGGGAAGAGCCAGGTGGTTATTGCTTATTTTAATTCTAGAATGGCTGTTGAGTAACTATATTCCCCTAGGGAGTGAGTTCACAGGCTTGCAAATCTGGGTCGCCAAAACCAGTCATACGCACTTTCCCTTTTCTCCATGCAGGCTGCATTACAGCCTGCATGGAGAACATGCCCACAAATCTAGCTCCTGGCTGAGGCCGTACCAAGGCACTCAGATCAATCATAATGCCTCATTGATGTTTTGTGATTGGCTTAGGGGAGGGAGCCTGGCTGTCTGCTTCCTGTTCCTAGAGTAGGAGGCAGGAGAGCAGGAGCAGAGACGCCGGACCAGGCCTCAAGGTAAGTTTATTTTTATTCAAGCCCCTCCCCCCCCACCCCTATTTATGACACCTGGAGAGGTTTTGCAATATATTCAATTACTCTCAAAGCTGAAATATATGTCCTTGGGCTGTGAAATAGGAGACCTTTCGTGGTTGGCTTTATGGCTGAATTATGGGGCCTAGGTAGTGTCAAGAAAGACTATAACGATTTTGGTTATTTTGAATATAAATGCGTTATTGACAATTTATTTGACAAACATGTAAATGTTTATGTTTATAAAGAATGCATTTTAATAGAGCTACTGAATTCATTAGTTGGTATCTTGGATCCTAAAATGTGGATATTGTTGGAATTAATTAGTGAACCCTTTGATGAAGCCAATAGGCCTGCCTCACATATTGATGTGGGGTCCCCTTGACAAAGTCAGTAGGCCTGGCTTACATAAAATAACACCCATTTATATTGTGATGCTGCATCAGATATAGGTGGGTGTATTATGATTATGTGGTTCAGAGTCCACTAGGGGTCAAATGTGATTTGTGTTTGTCACCAAAGGTATTTTCATCCATCAGACGTACATATTTGTTATTTAATATCTAGTAACTCGTAATGCGTGTGAGAGAGCGCAATTTGAATAAAATGTATATCCGAGTCATATTTAGAGGTATATCGTATAAACGTAGGAATGAAATGTATATCGAACGTGAAGTTGACGCTTATAGCATAAAGTTAACAGATGTGACCAAAGTAATATAGGGAACATAACTGTATTCACTTTAGAATGTATTAGATTTAGAAGGCCCGTATACGTAGTGGGCTAATGTAGAAATGCTCACGAACAGAAGAACGTGCAAAGTAGAATTCATATACGTGTGTAACTTTAAATGCAGAAATGGCGAGAAATGTAACATGGAGAAATGTGCAGAGAGCATACACATAACGATGTAACAAATGAGAATATAAAATTATATTCTATGTAATTTGTATTCTATGTAAATGTATTCACATATAAGCAAAGGATTTGCTAAATGCGTTCATATATAAATGTATGTTAAAGGTTATACTGTGTAGAAGAAGTTTGTAGGAATGTGAGAAGGGTTTTAGGTCATTTGTGATTATAACCTGACTGACCAAGGGTTCGCAGGAGTGTAGTCCGCTGTTGGTAATTTAGTGGGCTCACAGGAGTCGTGAATAGCCTTCACTTGAAGGTGCAAGCCGAAGAGTCTAGTTCTTGTTAGATTTAAGGTGACAATGTCGGACGAAGTTTATTGCCTAAACATGAGAGGAGACGATTGGAATTTGAGTCTTGTTTTGAAATGACCATTCACAGGACCAAATGAGGTTAAAAGTACAGCCGTAAAGAATAAAAGTTCTGATAAGGTGATAGATTTTGCTCCGAAAGTGTCAAAGGTAAAGTTGAATGAAGTCACCAGCAAGAAGACGAAGATGGCGTCTAATGAGAAAGGTCAACTTAACGGACAGCGAAGAGACGAAGCCATGGAAAAAGCTAGAAGATGACCTCACGGGGAAAGTCAGTGGTGGGCGTCGAAGGGGCGTTCCACCCACACTGTGATTGTGTATTTTAGGGACAGCACCCCGGGGAGAAGATAGCGATTAGCGGGAACAGCGAAGAGCTCAGGGCAAGCAAGAGAGCAGATGACTTGAGCAGATGCGCTGAGAAAGATCAGAGCGCAAGGGAGCAGTAGGCCGAGGACCCTTAGAGAGCGGATGGGTAGGCAGAGAGAGGGTACTGCTTCTTAAACTTAAGTTACCTTTAGAGGCTAAGAGAGTTTGAACTTCTTTGGGAGTCAAACTGCTGACACCTTTCTAGGGTTCTAGAAACTTGCGAAGTAGGGATGTCACTTAGTATAGAGTAGGGACAGATTTAACTTGATTGTTTTTTCTCTTTCTGTAGATGACGCAGAAGAACCACTTCATATCGATGCTTTTTAATTTGCTGATTCTGGAACTGACTTTAATTGTATTCGTTTGTAGACTGAGGTTCTTTAGGGAATATATGTTCCTATTAGTTCCTGTATATTTGTTGAATTTGATCCTGAGAGGATTGTATATGCAACTTTTCTTAATTTTATATTAAACCTTTTAAACGTTATCAGTTGTAAGTGGTTCTTCAGAGTGGCGTCAGTTAATGGGGTTTATCTAAACTTATGTGGGGTTGTCTTTTACTCAATGACAGATAAAGATCGATCCAAAATTGTCGAATGAGATAAGTTATCAAATTGATCATAAAAGATATTAAAATCTCATTCCCCGCAGTTGGTAGCAGAGAAAGATGGTTTTCTTCTTGAGGAAGACAACCTAGGTCAGGTTTAGTTTACCCCAAGGTCCCTAGTCATCGACGACCAGAAGAAGAATCCCTGCCGAAGACGGTGCTGACGGTGCGTCGAGAGAAAAGCAGCAGAGTCGGTCGAGAGTGAGTATAAGGGTCATGCGTTGTAAGATTGCAGTGTTTTATGTTGTTCCTGTGTTGTAATGTCAAGCGGAGTTGAATGCCTGTAGTGTGATTGAGGGAAGGTTGTGAGCGCGCGCAACCGGATAAAATCTTATGTCCAGAGAGGGCTTAAGTGGTTCGGGTGTATCGAACACCCAGAGTAATTTGTCTACCATTTAAAGGGGGTCATGAGGTACCATTGATCGCCCGCAGACCGATGATAGGGGGAGCGTTTGAGTGAGTGTATGAGTAAACGCATGCTGGTCGTACGTTTACTGTGTGTAAGTAACCTATCAGTTAAGGTGAGCGTCTGACCGTAAGAGGAAGACGTTTCGCCAGTTGAGGTGACAATTACAGTTAGACTGTGGCCGTACAGTCAGAGAAAAGTGATCGCTTGGACGGAAGTAGTCATTTTTCGGCGTATGAATGAAACGCATGTAAGACCGCGAGACGAGTTGAGAAACGAAGGAAACTGCTGCAGAGGGGACGAGTGACGTCAGCGTAGAGTCGCGCTGAGATTGGTCGGTTAGCGTAGAACCGCATTGGGATAGGCTGATTAGCGAGGGTCACACAGGGATTGGTGGTTGTCATCGGGACATAAACAAGGAAAAGAATTAATAAAAGAAAATCGTAGATTATCAAAAATGAAGTGCTTTAAGGGTTTAAGAAAAATCTTTAAGAGAAATAGAAGAAACTTATATGCTGGAGAAGAAGCTCCACCAGAAGGCACACCAGCTTATCATATGGCAGTAAATGTAGGCTTACACTCGATAATGTGGATCTCCGAGTGGAATAGGCTAACAGAAGGGGAAAAGGAACTGACGTTTCCAAGATTCGGAACATTTAAGTTAGAAGTGTTGAACCAACTGAAAGCAGTAATGCTTGCAACGAGACCCCTACCGAGGCCAACACAGTTCGAAGCACTTAGTGCATGGTTTAGAGCGGCACACGAAAAGAGCGTAAAGAGGCGCCAAGAAAGAGTGAGACGATCAGTAAAGGCAGTGCAGGATGCGAAATGGGATGAGGAAGCTAAGAAGTGGAGAGTGCAAAAGATAGAAGCAGACAAACTGTTCACCATGATAGAAGCCACGGGAGAAAAGAAACCTCTAGAGGAGGAAGATGAGGAAAGCGAGACGGAGGAGGATCTGATAGAGAGGCTATTAACAGATAGACCACCTCCGTATAACAGCGAAACCGCAAGTCCCATACTACAGCAAGGGGACGGAGTTAGATGGGGTGAATATAAATCGATCCCAGTAACAGAGTGGGACTCCAATAAGAGTGAGGAAATACCCCAAGCTAGTTCTGAACAGAGAGTAGTGGGAAGATTCGTGGTCCAGAAGGTGCCAGAGACGCAATGTGTAAGGTCGTACCAAATGCCAGATGCTCTACAAGTACCTGTTACCATAGGCCCTATTGTGTCAATCTACAACCCAGAAGGGGTCCAGCAGGAGGAACAGGCAAGATGGGACAGGGAAAGGGCAGAGATGGAGAATAGGAATAACACGATGAATCCTCAGAGGCAGAGATTAGCACCAGTGAGTCGGAGTACCCCATTAGATTCCGCAACGGGTCCCTGGATAGAACAAGGGGGTCAAAGAGGATCAATGGATCTGAGGGGACCGAAACCGAAATCCTATAAGGAATTAAGGGAATATCTGAAAGAATGGGATACTGCCGAAGAGGCTCGGAATAAAAGTTTAGAAACAGGAGCAGAGTGGAGAGACCAGGATAACAAGATCCTCTCTCATTGTGGAGCTGGCGAAAGCAGCCCGGAGTGGGAGAGAGGGAGTCAAGGAAGCAGGGGAGATACTTGCCCTATTACTAGTGGCAATCGGCAAATGTGTAACGACAGGAGTGCAGGGTGTGGGGAAGTGCCTCGCGTCACCTTTAGTGAGGGAGAACGAAGGACGCAGGAATACCGAAACACTTTCAGATGCACACACCATACTCCGGATGAAACTGTGCAACACTGGAATCACGGGAACATGGAGAGTCGTGAAACGTCTCGACATGCCTCCGGTGATTACGGACGGAATCACGGGAACATGGAGAGCCGCGAAGGGTCTCGCCATGCGTCCGGTGAACAAGAAAGAAGTCTTGAGAATATAGGGAGTCGCGAAACGTCTCGCCATACATCCGGTGATCACGAACGAGATCGCGGGAGCATGGAGAGCCATGAAGGAACTTATCGTTTGTTGAGTGATACCAGACAGCAAGCAAGTTACAGTGGTTTAGAACAGCACGGAGGATCTTATCTCGTATCTGGAGAAACCGAGCCGAAAAGACGGAATGTAGTGATGGGGAATGGAGCATTGTTCCACCACACCCCAAGGGAAGATGGAAAGGCTTGGGATCTAGAGAGGTGGGAACAAAGAGATGGAAGAAAAATTCCTCATAACTCACCTGTGCTTAGGCGTAGGGCGCATAGTGGAGGTGAGAGGGATGTAAGAGAACAACCTAGGACTGACGTACTGAGAGCTGAAATAAAAGCAAGACGCATAGATGTAATGAGTTTAAAATCAGACTTGGACGAAATAATTGACGGCACAGTGGCAATTGAGAGGTTAGAGCTGTACGCACCAGATGAGATACTGTTTTTATCTAAAGACGTTACTCGGAAAGCGAGAGCAGCTCATGAGAAGTTATCTGAATTGGCAGAAAAGTACATGATAGACATATCACGAACTAAGGCTTTACAGGCCAACCATAGGCTGAATTGCACGGATCAAGATTTAGATGAGCGCAGAACGATTGGGCTAAGGGTACACATAAGGGAATTGGTTATGTGTATTAGAATATGGAGAGATCTGGATAGATGGGAGGAAAGATGGTCCAAGAAGGGATCTGTCAGACGGAGTACACTTGTGAAGTCTCAGGATACAGAACTAATGCGAATGGAAGCTTTCCCTTTGCGAGAAATCGCGAACGGAAACTACGTGCATGTACCATGGAGTAGGGGGGATTTAGCGGCATTCACTAATTCTTTCCCGAAGCTTAGAGAGAACCCCGTGGAGTGGTACAAGCAGGTAGAGAGATTCGTGAAAATCTCTAAGGTACTGTGGATCGATTTGAACACTTTGTTCGATATCGTGGTACCCGGAGATTTGTGGACGGCATGCAAACTTAGTATTGAATGGCCCACTTGTGAGCCTCCGAGAGATACCCAGACAAACGGTCCATCAGACAGAGTCATGGAAAAATACGAGAGAGTAATAACATGGCTAAAAGAGAAAGTGCCGGTGCAAGACATAGACTGGGTTAAGATAGATCGAACAACTCAGGAGCCTAAAGAGACCGTTCACGAGTTCTATGAGAGGTTACTGAAAGCATTTAAACAGTACAGTGGATTGGACGTAATGGATCCTAAAGACATAGGACAGTTTGTGTCGAAGTTTGTTCTCGGATTGAGACCAGACATAAGCCTGATGATTCAACAACATTTAATTTGCTGGCAGAACAAACCTTTGGATGAGATTCTGAGGTATGCAAGATATTGTAGCGATGAGATAGATTCGAAGGCAAAGAAGCTTAAGGAAAAGCTGATGTTGGTACAGATGCAAGCAGCTGGAAAGGGTGGACAGCGGCAACAGGGAACAGGAACGCCAGCAAAGAAACAGAATAATCAGAGCAGAGATGAGGAAGAAAGACCGAGACCGAGAATGGACATTGCAACACTGAAAAGGACAACCAGGTGTCATCAGTGTAACGAGGTGGGACATTGGAGACGCGAGTGTCCTTATAATATTGAGACGGGGGAATTAGAACAGGAGGAGGAAGAGGTACAGAATAACGCGGTTAAGGGAGCAACAGTCCCGAAGGGAAAATTTATCAAAGGGGGGACTCAGACTCCTCGAGCCCCGTTTCCTCAACCGCCTCGCATTACAAATGGAGGGAAAACCTATAGACAAATGCCATTGTTCGTAGGAGGAGAAGAATGCTACTACGTTGATCCTCTTACAGGGCAACGAGTGAATAGGGACGAAGACTGTACTTTAGGAGCAGCCCTGGAAGTAGATCAGAGAGGACCATACGTAGAGGCTGAAGTAGCTGGATGTCCTACGAC
Source organism: Lissotriton vulgaris (assembly GCF_964263255.1). Lineage (NCBI taxonomy): Eukaryota > Metazoa > Chordata > Amphibia > Caudata > Salamandridae > Lissotriton > Lissotriton vulgaris. Next base: position 584,203,884 of record NC_141695.1, read on the forward strand.
CTTTTTGGTGGATACGGGAGCCACTAGATCCACGTTAAGATCAGCGGTAGTCCCAGGTCTGCCGATATCAGGAGAGATGATTCAGGTGGTAGGAGTTGCAAACAAGAGGATGACGAATCCTCTGACAGAACCAGTGTCAGTGAAGATAGGGAATTACAGTGACGAACATCAGTTTGTGATCTGTGATTCTAGCCCGGTGTGTTTGCTAGGAAGAGATCTGTTGTGTAAACTGAATTGCACAATACATTGCACACCTGAAGGAGTAGAAGTGCAGACCAATGATGAAGATGCCGATTTTAAAGTTGTAAATTCGCGGGAATGCGTGGAACTATATCCTACCTTAACAGTGGAGGAGCTTCCACAGGATTTGAGGGAGAAAGTGTCAGCTGAGGTGTGGGATTTTACTGGAGAAGAAATAGGACTGATCAAAGGGGTAGAACCAGTAAAGATCATGGTAAGACCCAATGCCGAGTATCCAAGAACACCACAATATAAGTTGACACCGGAGACGATTGCAGGAATAAAGCCTGTGATCGAATCCATGATCAAACAGGGAATACTAAAGGAGATCGTGGGTAGTCCATGTAACTCACCGATTATGGGTTTGCAGAAGCCTAGTGGAAAATACAGAATAGTGCAGGATCTTCGAAAGATTAATAATATTGTTGTCTCATGTTGTCCAGTGGTACCGAATCCATCAGTGATATTATTTCAGATACCGTTCCAAGCTGAATGGTTCACCGTGATAGATTTGTGCCAGGCTTTCTTTTCGATTCCTTTAGATGAAGAGAGCCAGTATCTTTTCGCTTTTAAGCTGGAAGATCGCGTTTTAACATGGTGTCGTATCCCTCAGGGGTATACAGAAAGCCCATCGATTTTTAACCAGCTATTAAAGAGAAATCTTGAGAGTCTAGTACTGCCCAAGAACTCAGTTCTAGTCCAGTACATAGACGACCTCCTAGTTGCGTCAGAAACTGAGGAAGCTTGCAGAGTAGACACCATCACCTTGTTAAATCATTTGGCCGAGAACGGGCATAAGGTGTCTCCAAGTAAATTGCAATATTGTCTTACTGAAGTGCAATACTTGGGCCACAGGATTGAAAAGGGGAAACGGAAGGTGTCTCCAGACAGAATAGAGGCGATTATGAAAATGAACGCGCCTACAACACAAAGAGAGGTCAGGATGTTTCTAGGCATGGTTGGTTATTGTCGGCAGTGGATAGCTAACTTTTCACTGAAGGCAAAACCTTTATTACAACTGACGCACAAAGGAGAGAGTGATCCGGTACCATGGGACAAAGATTGTTTGATGGCGTTTTTGCAGCTGAGGGAGGACTTATGTCGCGCCCCGGCTTTGGGAATGCCTGATTACACAAAACCATTTTTGCTTTATTGCTGCGAAAGAGAGGGATGCGCTTTAGCAGTTTTGGCCCAGATTCATGGAGATGCGCGTAGGCCAGTAGCGTATTTCTCGGCTACATTAGATCCAGTAGCCGCAGCGTTGCCCGGATGTCTCAAATCCGTTGCTGCAACGGGTGTCAGCATTGAAAGATCTGAAAGTGTGGTAATGGGACATCAGTTAGTGGTGTACGTACCGCATTCTGTGGAATTGTTAATGACCAGGACTAAGACTCAGCATCTGACGAATAGCAGGCTCACACGCTATGAGCAAGTCATACTGGCTGCCGAGAATGTGACCCTAAAAAGATGCTCCGTCTTGAATCCTGCAACTTTGATGCCACTTCCAAATGATGTGGATGATGAAATTTGTACAGATCATGATTGCCTTGATGTGACTGAACTATGCACCAAACCAGATATCGTAGACGAACCATTGACCGACCCCGATGAAATTTTCTTTGTTGATGGTTCATGCGTAAGAGACGATATTGGTCAGCTGAGAGCAGCTTATGCAGTTTGTACAATCACCAGAGTCGTAGAAGCCGCTTGCCTGGAAGGAGTACACTCCGCTCAGGTAGCTGAAATTATTGCTTTGACGCGTGCCTGTTTAGCCGGCAACAAAATTCGAGTCACCATATACACCGATAGCCAGTATGGTTTCGGGGTAGTTCACGATTACGGGCAGTTATGGTCTCAAAGAGGTTACATGACCTCCTCGGGTTCTCCCATTAGGAATGGAGAATTCGTGAGATTATTGTTAGAGGCATTGCAAGGCCCGACAGCTATTGCAGTAGTCAAATGTGCTGCGCATACAAAAAATATAGATTTTGTGTCACAAGGTAACCGCTATGCGGATGAAGTAGCGCGTTACTGCGCAGAGCAAGGATATTCTCATACTGATGTGAAAGTGGGGGGAATCCAAGAAAGAACTGAATTGACAATGTTGTTAGACACTGTAGATACGTGGGATGAGCTAAGGAGTGTTCAGGAGAATGCACCAGATGATGAGAAAAAGGGTTGGGAAACAGCTGGGTGTATAAAAAGCGAGATGAACTTTTGGATCTCTGCCGATGGGAGAGCAGTTTTACCAAATGAACTTGTTAGTCCAATGGCAAGGAAATTGCATGGATCAGCACACATAGGTAGAGATGCCATGGTGAGAGTATTCAGACAAACGTGGTTTAACCCTAAATTTAGAGTAGCAGCAGAAGCAGTATGTCAGCGATGTGCGATCTGTCAGCAACTAAATGTGGGAAAGAGAACACCAGTTACATTGAGTCATATTGGGAGGTCTGGGGGGCCTTTCAATAGAATGCAGCTTGATTTTATAGAAATGCCTAAATGCAACAGACTCAGATATGTTTTAGTGATTGTCTGTATATTTTCTAGATGGGTTGAAGCTTACCCTACACGTAGATGCGATACACTTACAGTAGCAAAACTGTTACTTAGAGAGTTAATACCGAGGTTTGGGGTGCCATCCTCTTTGGAATCGGACAGAGGAACTCATTTCAACAGCGAAATAGTGAAGATGTTGTGCTCAGCTTTGAGTATCGATCAGAAGCTCCATTGCAGTTATCGACCAGAAGCTTCAGGGATTGTAGAGCAAATCAACAGCACAATTAAGTCCAGACTTGCCAAAGTTTGTTCATCAACATCCCTGAGTTGGCCAGACGCACTTCCAGTGGTTCTTATGAGCATACGTAGTACACCAGATAGAAAAACAGGTCTCTCTCCACATGAAGTGTTAATGGGGAGAGCTATGAGATTGCCATCGGTTCCGACTGCAGCGTTATTGAACATCACAGACGACTTGATCTTGGACTACTGCAAGGGACTATCTGATGCCATTAATTCTGTGTCCCTCCAGGTCCAGGCTGCAGAGGTTCCATCAGCACAAGACTTGTGCCATGACCTGAGTCCGGGGGACTGGGTCTTGGTGAAAAAGCATGTCAGGAAGAACTGCCTAGACGTGCGTTGGCGAGGACCATTTCAAGTCATACTTGTTACGAACACTGCAGTGAAGTGTGGAGGCCTGCCAAATTGGATACATGCTTCACACACTCGAAGAGTGCCAACACCTCTAGAAGAAACAGCTCCTCTCTCGGATGAGAATCCAGCGGAAAGCGGAGAAGCCATAGAGGGGGAAAGCCAAGCTGTAGAGGTGATCGAAGAGGCTGAGATTGTGACAGAACAGGTCGACGAAGGTCAAGACACTAGTGAGACCGAAGTCGCCTCAGGAGAAGAAGGTAACTGGGAGATTGAATCAGATACTGAACAAGCTGAGAGTGACCAAGAGACGGGTCCAAGAACAAGGAGCAGGAGGACAAGGAGTGACGACGCAAGTTGGCCAGAGAGAAGAAAGAGGCCAAGCTTAAAGGCACAGCAGGAGAAAACTCTTGTCCCGATCGCTGAAGATTCAGATCAAGAAGAAGAAACTACAGACTCAGGAACGGAGAGTCCAAGAAGATCGAGAAGGGTACGTGTGCCCTGCAGAAGGTACGCCACCCCAGAGTGGACTTATCTAGCAGATGTCTTGGGGACAGAAATCTGGGAGAGTGAAGAACGTGAAGGTAATCGATCTAGATCCATTTGTGGCAGTGGAGATATGGATGTTGACTCCTGGACTCGAGACTGAGGGATTACTGACTTTCACACTTCCCATACCCCCATACTTGAGTCAGATTAAAGATTTAGTGTTAAACAGATTACAATTTCCAACATTTGGTCATCAAATTCCGGAAGAAGAAGAAAAAGTCATTCGTTTTGAATTATTGGAACTTGTTGCAAGAGCTGCAGGTACAAGAATAATTGTTGATGTATAAAGATTGTTGTATATAAGTTATAAAGAAGAAGATAACCTAGCGCCGAGTGGAAAGAAGAATAAAATTAGGGATTACATTTAGAGGACGGAGAAGGGTTAGGGTTGTCTGTTGTTAAAAATAAAGAGACATTGTTGCGAAAAAAGAGACTTTGTTGATAAAGAGCACTTTACAAACTGAGAAGAAAACAAAGCAAACTAAAGACTGGAAAGGAGAACTTTTCGCAAAAGAAAGAGTTACGCTGTTTTTGACAACATGGAGAACGGCAACCCAAACAGAAAAGCCAGATGTATAATAGGTACACTTATAGCTGTAGTAATATTTCTCATAATTGCAGTAGTGACCATATCATACATAATAGGACATGAAACAGACAAAGAATAGCAGATGTAAAGCCTGTAACGACTTTGAAACCTGCTCTTGATGGGAAGAAGGAGGAGAGCAATGTTATTCGTGAAAAAGCGTTATTGGCAGATGAAGCTCGTAGATTACATGTAGACGAGTCACAGGGAAACTTTAGGTCAAACGCATATGCCAAACTGTTGTACGAGTATATCGATGCCATGGAGGCCAAAGATTGCTATGTATGTATGCAATTGCCGGCTTCTGTAGATGAGGGCATCAGATATCATCATCTCCCATTAACTTATGGGATAACATGTAGTTTACTGCTTAGTATATTTTATGGTAGAGAAGGATTTGAGTACTACTTTTCAAATTATGATTCGGTACTGCCTGAAGTTCCGAATTATAAGCAAATGAATAAGTGGGACTATTACAAAAAGGAGGATAGACTAGCCAAATTCTTCCTTCCTTGGGATACATTAGATACATCATACGCACGTAGAAACAATCTGACTTGCAAAGTGTCAGAGATTGAGAAAAAGTTCATAGGACAAGTAGATGACCGATACAGAAGGCAGAAGATTCTAAAAATGTCAGGACAGTGGAAAACTGATTGGACCGAAGAAGAGAAGGCACATAAAAAGAAAGGTAGCAATGGTCCAATAGCATTGGATAGAACGCAGAAAGGAAAGTTATGTTTAACTCAAAGCAAGACATATTATGAGAGTGTATTTGTAGGTGAAGTAAATTGCGAACATGCTTTTCGATTAGAGTACTACACGAAGGATTTCATGAAGGAGATGCAAGTGATTCCTAATGTATATTTTGTATGCGGGAGAAATGCCTATGTAAAACTGCCTGACAATTGGTATGGTTCGTGTTACTTGGCAATTGTCTTCCCCAAAATATACCATGCAAAGGATTTAGCGATCATAGAAGGAAAGGCTTCGACAAGAACGAAAAGAGAAGTAGGAGATGCAGAAGTAGTAGGAGACATATTTGGAGCGATGTTTCCTATGTTAGGTTTAATACTTAACGATGTTAAGATCAGGAGACTAGCTACAGTCGTAGATAGATTATCTGCAAGTACTGCAAGGTCATTAATGCTAATAGAAGGTGAGATGCAATCGATTAGAGCAATGGTTCTTCAGAATCGACTTGCTCTTGATGTGCTATTAGCAAAAGAAGGCGGAGTTTGCAAGGCTTTGAAGGTTCAGGAATGTTGTACTTATATTCCTGATAATTCAAAACCACTTGAGAAGGTCATAAGAAACATTACACAGATTCATCAAGAGATCGAAGATATGACAAAAATAAATGTTTGGGAAAAAGTAGGTCATGGAGTAGGAAAGGTTGGAAGTTGGTTTGCCAACCTTGGTAAAAGTATAGTATGGTATATATTAAAACCTGTATTAATAGTATTAATTTGTATAATCACATTGTTAGGATTTGTGAAACTATATAAATGGTATAGGACGAACCGGTTACAAAGGTCTAGGAGAGAACAAGAAAGGAGATTAGCTGCTTTACAAGATCAACAGTATAAAAGCTTGAGAACACTTGAAATGATGAAAAGAGGAAATGATGTAACTAGTTCGGTTTAAAGGTACTATTCAAATTGCATTTAGTGATGACTCCTAAAAGTCATCAAAGGGGGGAACTGAGAGAGCGCAATTTGAATAAAATGTATATCCGAGTCATATTTAGAGGTATATCGTATAAACGTAGGAATGAAATGTATATCGAACGTGAAGTTGACGCTTATAGCATAAAGTTAACAGATGTGACCAAAGTAATATAGGGAACATAACTGTATTCACTTTAGAATGTATTAGATTTAGAAGGCCCGTATACGTAGTGGGCTAATGTAGAAATGCTCACGAACAGAAGAACGTGCAAAGTAGAATTCATATATGTGTGTAACTTTAAATGCAGAAATGGCGAGAAATGTAACATGGAGAAATGTGCAGAGAGCATACACATAACGATGTAACAAATGAGAATATAAAATTATATTCTATGTAATTTGTATTCTATGTAAATGTATTCACATATAAGCAAAGGATTTGCTAAATGCGTTCATATATAAATGTATGTTAAAGGTTATACTGTGTAGAAGAAGTTTGTAGGAATGTGAGAAGGGTTTTAGGTCATTTGTGATTATAACCTGACTGACCAAGGGTTCGCAGGAGTGTAGTCCGCTGTTGGTAATTTAGTGGGCTCACAGGAGTCGTGAATAGCCTTCACTTGAAGGTGCAAGCCGAAGAGTCTAGTTCTTGTTAGATTTAAGGTGACAATGTCGGACGAAGTTTATTGCCTAAACATGAGAGGAGACGATTGGAATTTGAGTCTTGTTTTGAAATGACCATTCACAGGACCAAATGAGGTTAAAAGTACAGCCGTAAAGAATAAAAGTTCTGATAAGGTGATAGATTTTGCTCCGAAAGTGTCAAAGGTAAAGTTGAATGAAGTCACCAGCAAGAAGACGAAGATGGCGTCTAATGAGAAAGGTCAACCTTAACGGACAGCGAAGGGACGAAGCCATGGAAAAAGCTAGAAGATGACCTCACGGGGAAAGTCCGTGGTGGGCGTCGAAGGGGCGTTCCACCCACACTGTGATTGTGTATTTTAGGGACAGCACCCCGGGGAGAAGATAGCGATTAGCGGGAACAGCGAAGAGCTCAGGGCAAGCAAGAGAGCAGATGACTTGAGCAGATGCGCTGAGAAAGATCAGAGCGCAAGGGAGCAGTAGGCCGAGGACCCTTAGAGAGCGGATGGGTAGGCAGAGAGAGGGTACTGCTTCTTAAACTTAAGTTACCTTTAGAGGCTAAGAGAGTTTGAACTTCTTTGGGAGTCAAACTGCTGACACCTTTCTAGGGTTCTAGAAACTTGCGAAGTAGGGATGTCACTTAGTATAGAGTAGGGACAGATTTAACTTGATTGTTTTTTCTCTTTCTGTAGATGACGCAGAAGAACCACTTCATATCGATGCTTTTTAATTTGCTGATTCTGGAACTGACTTTAATTGTATTCGTTTGTAGACTGAGGTTCTTTAGGGAATATATGTTCCTATTAGTTCCTGTATATTTGTTGAATTTGATCCTGAGAGGATTGTATATGCAACTTTTCTTAATTTTATATTAAACCTTTTAAACTTTATCAGTTGTAAGTGGTTCTTCAGAGTGGCGTCAGTTAATGGGGTTTATCTAAACTTATGTGGGGTTGTCTTTTACTCAATGACAGATAAAGATCGATCCAAAATTGTCGAATGAGATAAGTTATCAAATTGATCATAAAAGATATTAAAATCTCATTCCCCGCACGTGTAAAAAGTGTACTTCTCTTTTTAACAAGAATGAGCAGTGATTAGACAGTAACTCCTGTGGCATCAGAAAAGCCATTAAAAAGTAGGGTGGATCCCATTGGGGTTGGTCGCCCCTGGTGGGGCTGAGTTGTTTTAACTGGCATTTTCAACTAACTATAACGTCTCTTTAACCTTTGTTTTTTTTTTCAGTGAATATAAATGTAACTTTTTTCTGGTTTTGGATTAAAAAAAACACAATCTACTTCATGGGAGATCCATTTCCCAGGTGGCGATTCACTCATTATTAAACATTGCTGAGAAGTATGAAGGAAAAGAGGCAGCCCAGCAGGCGACTCTAGGCAAGGGGACTTCTGTGCATAGTTTGAGGTGCGGCCTGGTGTAAACCTGAGACTGTACAGCATTGTGATTAATGTGCCAGCTCATCCGACCCTCTCTCAAAAACCGGGGAAAGTATTTATTTTTAACAAAATATTTCAGGACACCAAAAAAAATCAGGACTTTCCAGGCAAATACGGCACTCCTGCTCAACATATCCTATGTCCTTAAAACAGCAACAGGCATCGGTTCTGCAGGGAGGGATACGATGCTTGTCTGGCCTTTGATCGACTCTTAGTGATCTTGTGTGTCTTCTTGGGAAAACACATGCAACAATATGAAAAGTAGACCAGACGATAGCGTCTCCTCACTTGAAAACTTGCAAACTTGAACATTTTTAAGAAGAATCAGAATTGCAACCATAAGAGTTAACTTATTTGACTCAAATTCAAATGTACTAATAACAGAAATATTTGCTTTAAAGGTTTTCGCAACGCTGTCAAACCGCAGCTGCTTTTCGGGCACGTATTTCCGCTAGTCACAAAATAGGTTTCTTCGTAAGCTGGATGAAGAGTCACACCAGGTGCAAGCTTCCTTCGAGGTGTACTGTCACCGGTCATGTTACTTTAAGGCAGATGTTTACCCCGCTGCAAAATTGTACATAGCGCATGTTTACACACAGTGAGAAGCGCAGCCGAATGTGCAAAACCACATTTTTTCACCACAGTGAAAGCAATTATTCTAGTTGTCCCTCCCGTACACTAGCACCAAATCTGTGGGTGATCAGTTCCCCTTCCCTTCCTGGCCATGTCCAGGATGGAAAGGGTTGAATTTCAGTTTATGAAGGCCTACAGGCGCAGGTTGTTGGGAGTTCACAAACTTTCAAGGATGATCAAGCATTATTCCAGCTGCTTCCCGCCCCTGGAGAGGGATTACTAATTTGTATTCTTCTGCAAGCATGACGCAGAAACCTACAGTAGTAAAACCATTTATGTACGCTAGGATCCCTTCAGTATATTCCTGGCATGGGTAATTGTAGCCATCTTTGGCCGTAAATGTAAGTTTACCACTAAAGGGCAGGGTGATTCTGACCCAGTGCCCTCTCCTAGGCTACATAAGGAGACCACGTTGAGTGCGGCACCCACACACTTAACACAATTCTCTGGACCTCTAAATTAGAATACTCCTAAAGATGTAACCTCAGACTCTTGTACATGTACATGTAAATGTATTTATATAGCGCAAATCACTGACCGAGGTCAGTATCTAAGCGCTTGCTTAGGGAACCCGTCCTGGTATTCCCCTGTGAGATAACCCCAGCAGGGTATCCACAAGGTGAAAGCCAGGCATCCCACCGCGAGGGGCCGTGAAGGCACCATAGCGAGAATTATCGAGTCCGTGGAATTTTTTAGCCCAAGACCCACCGAGGCGGGGAATTGAACCCTGGTCCAGGGACAATCTCAGCTTCTGGGTCTGCCGCCTCTAACCCCTGAGCCACACTTCTTAATAGATTGCTTGAAGTTGGGCAGGAGGAGTTAATAGAAATACCACGAGAACACACATTCAGCTAAATAAATGAATTTTCATTTGCCACAGAATTTGGCAAATGCTGCACCTTAAAAGTGCAGACATTTCAAACTGTGAACTTTTGCATGCGCTTTCCTGGAAAAAGACGAATGACCCAGACAAGAGCAATCAGGGTGGCTGATGGAAGGAAACAACCAATCAAAAGGCTCCGCGTTTGCTTACTACGGTGTGTGCTGCCAGAGTGCAACCTACCAATCAAAGCAAATGTCAGGCTGGAGACCTGCTGAAGAAAGGCCCTCAATGAGCCTAATTGTACTTAGAGGAATCAAAGAAAGAATGGGGGGAAGAGAATATCGACCCAGCTCAAAACAAACATAACTGACAGAGTAAAAACCAGGCAATTAATTAGAATATAGATCTATAAAATAGTGCCAGATGCTGAGACAGCTGGGAGTTGTTCTTTCCTTGACAACACAATAAGAGATAGATTTCTGGGTTTCTGCCCGGCATGGACAGGCAGTTCCATTCTGTCTGCCCATCTCAGAGTCCCTGCTTGGTGTTCAGGTTTGGATATATGACATAACAACGCATGCTTTTACCACACATGCTTTTACATCGCAAGTTTTACAACGCATGCATTTACAACGCATAGTGTTGAGGGGTGCTGGATAGTGAATAGTTTAATTTACTATTCTAACTCCAGTCCCCGTGGATAGTAGGGAAGGTGTTGGATAGTAAATTAAATCTATTCCCTATCCTAGAGCGCCCCCCAGCGCAATGCGTTGTAATGGTTTGCGTTGTAAAAGTTGCGATGTAAAGGCAATGTGTGGTAAAAGTTGCGTTGTAAAGGATGTTTCCCTCAGGTTTACCAAAGCAGTTTCAGCCTTATAACTAGGAGCAGCAAGAAGGTATAAAAATTCGCCTGTGAATTTAGACTATTTACCCATGTGATGTCAGATGATGTTTTTCAGCTTCATCTGACTTCACCAGGAGCCAAGCTGCCGGCCCAAATGGACTGCTCTTGGTGAAAAACAGCAAATGGATGACGAGGTATTGAGGGAGATGGAGACTGTGGGTTGGGATAGGTGTTTGAGGTCACAAGGGCAGTACGTGAAGGAGGGGGCTCGTGTAGAAGAGATGCTTGCTGGAAGGAGAGGGTGTTTACATTTGCAGCGACAGGTCGAGGGCTGAATAATGGGGCAGGGAATGTACTGGGGGGTGGAAATACATATGGGGGTGACTAACGAACAACAACTGAGCACCTGCTTTTTTAAACAGTTTTCTGAAGCTGCAAAGTGCTTCTGATTCTACCTCATTTGTTTTTGATTTGCAAGCATCACACTTCGTGAATCTTGCAAAATGTGAAAAAAGTTGCAAAATTGCTTGTCACTTGAATTCGGAAGTTCCCATATTCATATTTTTGGGCACGCACTCCCCTTCTGCTATGAGGTAAGGTAATATTTATTATGCACGATTAATTAAAATCTTTGCAAATACATAGTAATAAAGTAACCTAATACACAGATAATATAAACATAAAAGAAGTGTAAAAAAAACATCAATACAATTTCCGTAATTTATACGATTGGCTACTATGGAAGACAATAAATCCAAAATCCTCTGCAACTTGGACAGCGAAACTGACAACTACTTCCCTTGGTTGACCAGGCGTCCCGGCACAGCATAACCAAGTGTGTTGTTCTGAACTAGTGGACAACTTTAATTTAAAGTTCTAAGGCGACTATAAGGTGCTATTAGTTACTTTTAACATAGCCTTCTGCTATGAGGACGCCTATACATTGACCACCATTCTTTGAATCAGCATTCATATTACCATTACGATTATTTTTTTTCCAATTTTGTTCCAAAGCAACTTCTTTACCATTCCACATAAAACACAGCGTGACACCAGTACTGCAATTTATAGGAGTACTAGGACTGGAAAATGCTTGTCTATCAAAGGAGCTAATTTCTTTAAGGGATTTTAATCACCTTGGGTAAGAGATTTAGCTGCCCTTTGTTGCATTCTACTTTTCTCTAATGTATGCACCCCTCTGGTTCCCAGCTTAGGAACAGCACCTTTATAGTGGGATTTAAGCAAAACGTTTGCATATGTTTAACTCTCGACCACTGTATTAACCTCTAAAATAATGTTATCATTTTTTTTTCCTTTCCGGCAGTGGCTCCTATCTTCCCTACGTCACTGCTGCCTTTTGAAATGTACGTATTTGTATCCTCCTCGCTTTTCATCTTGTTACCTTTTACTGTGTTTCTTCTCCCCTTTCACTCCGGTCCCTTTTGATTATTTGTTTAGTGTTCTGCAGTCTTGTTTGCAATATTGTGAATTCTCACTGCTCATGTACTCTCTTTTCCTGGTTCCTTAAATCATCTTTCCATTCCCACTTCTACTTGTAGACTTAGGGCCTGATTATGACTACAGTGGCCCGACAAACTGCCGTAGCCACGGTGGAGGTGTGGTCATTGCCGCACCAATGGTCCTATTATGAGTTTGACAGTCGAATTGCCAAAGAACCACTGCAACCGATGGGGATTCGTGATCCCTCAGCAGTTTAGTGATGGTGTGAGGCTTTAATATGCTAGGGGGGGCCACTGCGGCACTGCCAAGCATATTATGAGTTTGCTCACATCCACATTTTTCATGGCGGTGAGCCTGCCATGAAAAGGGTGGTGGTGAGAAAACAAAGGGGTGCCCCATAGAGTCCCCTGTTGCCTCAAGGTCTGGGGATGCATGCAAGGGAGCACATAGTGTTCCCCCCGTGTGCATGCATCCCCTGTGCCTGCACGGCACAGACTTCACAATCCATGTCATGCAGGAACCGGTTATGGTTCTCCCATTGTGGTGCTTTTCTAATAGGCACCGCTGTGAGACTGCCAAAGGACTTCCTGCCAGACTAGGAGAAAACTCCTAATCTGGCGGTTAGCTGGTGGCCGCGTTTGATGGTCTTGGAGTTGGGGGTTCTGGCATGGCGACCCGCTCTAAGACCGCCAAACTCATAGTCAGGGCCTTATTCTGGTTTTCAATCTCCTTTCTGTCCATATTTAGGAGCCAGTCATGTTTTTACTTTGAACGTTCACGTTGGCAACTCTGTTTAGTCACCAGTGCTCCACTTTGTTCGTTTTGTGAGATTTTTGTTGTCAATCACAAAAACATTTCTACATTTTAGATGATGATATTTGTTTTTCATATTTTAAGTTCTGTGTTGTGTTTGAATAAGTTGATCTCTCTCCCTCTCTCTCTCTCTCTCTCTCTATATATATATATATATATATATACACACATACATCTATACATATACACATATACATATAAATACATATATATTGATATACACATATATAGATGCACATAGATATGTATATATATACCCAGAAAATTACCGTCTACGATCGTTGACAGAGAGTCGAAGCCCAGGTCAGCTTTGTTCAAGTGCTTTTATTTGGCAACATCAACACCCAACGCGTTTCGCAGCCTTCGACGCTTTCTCACCATTCACTCGTGAGAAAGCGGCGAAGGCTGCGAAACGCGTTGGGTGTTGATGTTGCCAAATAAAAGCACTTGAACAAAGCTGACCTGGGCTTCGACTCTCTGTCAACGATCGTAGACGGTAATTTTCTGGAATTATTGGGGTGAGGCGAAACCCCGTCGAGGCCCGCCACGAACTGAGAGGCGCAGGCACGAACTTCGCCAAGCTTTTGGAATGTATATATATACATATATATATGTATATAGATATATATATATACATATATATATATATCTACACACATACTAACAACTTTGGCCTTTGTATATGTGCCTGCGCATGCGCATTCCTGGTGAGGAATGCGCAGGCTCCCGCGCATGCACAGTTCCAAGAAGAACGCTAGATGGACAAGAAAGATGACCCCGCAATAAGGTACGTTTTTAAAATCTTATTTTAGGCTTTAATGTTGTTTAATATTGCGGGCGGGAGGCGGCCGGCGGGTGGGTGTCGCGTAACGGAAATATGCGGAGAGGCATGGAGATTGGTTCAATCTCCGTGCCTCTCCGCAAAAGTCCCTTACGCGACTTCCACCCATCCCTAATTCTCTTAAGAGCATGAATAATAGGAAGGCTTAGGTGATCTTCGAAAACACTCTGGTATGCATGCTTGTTACTGTAGGAAGGAGTCTTGGTGGACATGGTGTTTATCAGAGTCTACTATTTACAATATCACCTTGGAAAGGGTTGGGAGTAGTATAATCTCTTCCCACACACACCCTACTATGCGCACCTGTCAACTGAGAGAGAGGTCTAAAAGGAGAGTTCAGTCCATCCACCCACTCTAATAATAACACTTGAGAGAGAGGTCTATTAGTAGAGGCCTGTCCCTCTCTACACACTACTATGCACAAACGTTGTTAGACCTGGCATCCTTGGCGTGGGTTTCCCCTGTATTTTTGCCTCTGCCTCCTGTGATTTTGCTGTGTGCTGGACTCCATTTTTGCTGTTCTAGATGCTTTGGGCAATTTTCCACTGATGGTCAGTGCCACAGTGCAGTGAATTATGACTATGGATTGGTGTTTCCATGATTGGCTTGCTTGACTTACCACAGCATCCCTAGTACAGTGTGTGCCCAGGGTCTGTAAGTTAAATGCTGCTAGTGAACCTGCAGCACTGATTGGGCCACCCACACAATCAGCCTTGCAAAAGGTTCTCAGACCTGCCACAGCAGTGTCTGTGCGCAGTTTGAGACTGCGGAGTCAACATGGCAAGTGAACCCACTTGTCAGGCCCTACCCTTCCCTTTTCTTCCATGTGAGTCAACCCTAACGTAGGTCCAAAGTACCCCTGTGGGAAGGGTGCAGTGTATGTGAATTGCAGGACATGTCCTGATGTGTGTAACATGCCCTGATAGTGAACTACAGTGAATTTCGTTTTTCTCTATTGAAAGGCTATCTGTCCCATAGGATAGAATGGGAATTTATTTATAACATCTTATAAATATAAATTCCCATTGGTGCAAGATATGAAGGTGAAGTTTAGTATGCCTGGACTCAGAATCTTATTATGCATCTTTTAGGAAGGATGATTTTTACATTCTCTGTGTGAAAATACTACTTTTAGAAAGTAGGTATTTTCTTGTTTGGCCATCCTGTGGGCTCTGCTGGTTTGTTGATTGATTGTCTGGCTTTTGAGTGACATGGGCTGGTGATGAGCATTCACTGTAGAGAGCCACTTGATATGTGTCCTGCCTTTCCTGGAGGAGTCAGGGCTGAGTTGAATAGACCTGGGCTGCATTTAGAGTAAGGTGAGGAGATTTCCTTTCATCTGATTTGGGCTGGTCTGCCTTACACAATGCTGTCTCCACCTCCTGCCGGGTAGCTGCACCAGAGAGGACAGAAATGGTTTCGACTGAGCACAGAGCACAGAGAATGAAGAGAAATGGAATATAAATATTGGGACCCAGAACCCAGAACTTTAGATTACTTCTGGAATTCAAGAGGAACCTCTGCCAAGGAGAAGAGCTGGGAAGACTGAAGGAGAATAACTGTCCCATGTCTGTGTGTTGTCTGGGGTTGGCCTCCAGTGGCTGTTTCTGCCAGGGAGAGGATAAAGACTTTGCTGCATGGTGTATCTCCTGCTTGGGGAAGATCTCCAAGGGCTTTAAGTAGAGCTTGAATCCTGTTCTGAAATCTCAGGAGACACAAAGACTTCACCACCAGCCCCCCTGAACTTCCTCGCTGGGAGTTCTGACCTGCCAAGAGGTGCTTGTTGCTGAGTTAGGCCTCTGGTGAGGTATTCCTGCAGTTGGGAGCTGGAAAAGAAATGCAACTTCAAGAAGCACGCCACATCAGCACCTGTTTCCGACACATTGCTGAAGAACGATGCAGTGCCTGCCCACGGCTGGAGAAATTGCCGCACACCGAATCCTGTGCACCAATCACCGAAATACGAGTTCACCACACCAATTCTGATGCAGGTCCTGCTGTGCAGCTGCAAGAACCAAAGCATTGTGGTACCCCGGTTGGAGGGACCAATGCAGCGCCGTTGCCGCATCAAGAATCAAAGCATCGCCGATCCTCATGCATCGTCTACAACAACACCGGGGCTACAGTAAGAAACTGACGAATCACCTCCCTGCACAGTGAGAAACTGACACATCACTGCCCCTTCAGAAAGGAACCAACGCATCTACTCCATTGTGTGGCAGTAAGGAACCGATGCATCACCTCCCCTGGAGTAAGGAACCGATGCATCACCTTTCCTGGGCACAAGGAACCGACACATCACCTTCCGGCTTTTTTTGTTTGTGACTGTGAAGCACCCAAGGTACTTTGTGTTGAAAGTGTTGTATATATAGTTTGTTTTGAACAAACTGTTTCTACCTTTTATAAGTCATATTTTGATTACTGTACTGTGGATTTTTGTCGTTTTGGTCTTGTTTGGTTTAGATAAAGATTACGCATTTGTCTAAACTGATGTGGTGTCTATTTGTAGTTTTTTCACTATGTTTCTGTATGTTTGCACAAATGCTTTACACACTGCCTCTGAGATAAGCCTGTCTGCTCATTCCAAGCTTCCAAGGGGGTGAGCAGGGGTTATTTTAGAATGTGACCCCTTTACCCTGACTAGGAAGACGTGTTCCTACTTGGACAAAGGTGCAAATGATTGCCAACTAGAGACCCCCATTTCAAACACCTGTCATCTGAGAAAGAGGTCTGAAAGGAGAAGCCAGGCCCTCCCCACACCCTTCTACCAACAACTTAATTGCAGAGAGGGGTCTTAGCAGAGAGGTCAGTCCCTCCACACACCGTACTATGCACACCTGTCATCTGAGAGAGAGGACTTAAAGGAGAAGCAACCTACACACACTCATCATCTGAAAGACAAGTCTCCAGGAAGAGGTCAGTTGCACCCCATAGACCCTACTATGCACACCTGTGATATGAGAGAGAGGTCTCAAAGGAGAGGTCAGTTCATCCACATACCCTACAATGCAAAAATGTAATCTAAGAGACAGGTATGAAAGGAGAAGCCATCCCATCCACACACACTACTACGCATGCCAATCATCTGCAAGAGAGATATCTAAAAGAGAGGCCAGTCCATCCCCACACCATACCATGCACACCTCTCATCTTGGAGAGAGGTCTTAAAGGAGAATCCATTTCATCCGTACACCCTACTGATAAAGCCTGTCATGTTACAATAGAGAGCCATTCCTTTTCAAAAGAATGATCTCACACAGGGTATATTCATCACTTATTCTACCATACATGCACTAAAAAAAAATTAGTTTACTTTAAAAAAAAGTTGAAATTCACTGAAAAAAGCAAAGTTCAAGTTAACGTTGTAGTTAGGTGAATTTGTCATGGACAATATTAACATTTTCAACTAAAAGAAACACAAAAACTCACCAGTTACAGTTAGCAGCGCTGACTGTAACTTGAGCCCCGCCATGCTCTGGTCTTGACCTCACATATGACATCACTCAGGACATGTTCTATGACATCACTAATGACAACTCCAATATTTTTTGATTCTGTGAGAGTCTCCGAGGATTGCAGATTTTTCTGCCTGTTCTTTTTTTTTAGACCCAAGTGGTACCCAAGCCCTATGGGGCCTAGCGGGTCAGGTTATCCTACCCTACCCCAATATATCTCTTTTTTAACCCTTTCAATGCTCATGACGAGCTCAGCTCGTCATGATGCACAGTTGAGCTGTGCTGATGACGAGCTGAGCTCGTCATGAACAATGGAGAATCTGCAGTAACAGCACAGGGGGGGAAAACGCCTAGCAGCCAAGGTGTTAAAGAACTTCAGGACAGGGGACTAAGACTCTGAGTCCTGTAATAGATGGCAGCAAAAATGTTCTCATGGTGCTGGCAGCCAATCAGATCGCTCGCTTTCGTTGGAGTCTAACTCCTGTGGGAGCGAGATGGCCCACGGAAAAATAAAGCTGTGTGGGCCAATCAGAATGCTCTATTTTTTAAATGGTGCTCCTGCGAGAGTCCCAGAGAGTCTCGCAAGTCCAAACCGCCAAAATATACAGTTATTTCGAATTACTATCTCAAAAACTGCTGAACGGATTTACACCAAATCACAAAAAGCACAACCTGCAGACCAAAATTTAGATTCCTGCCAAATTTTGTATAGTTCTGTTCAGAAGTATTTGCTGTAACCTGTCCTAAAGAAGTCCAATTAAAATGCATTGGGATTTTGTGTTTTGGGACCCCCCTTTTTTTCCGCCCCACTCGATGGAGGACCCAGAAGCATCCCAGGAAGGAACTGAGGTAGATGAACTATGTTTTGTGAAAGTTTCAAGGAGATTCATCAAACAGGGCCAACGTTATTGGCAAACAAAAACACTCTGTCTATGGAAAAGCAGACCTAACTGTAACTACCTAGTGCTTTGTTGGAACTATTGAACTTGCTGAACTTATCTTTAATCTTGACGGACCTCAACATCTCAACAGTTCAAAGATTGTATGAAAGCACTGGCTTACTGGATGGATCTCAATGCACTTTGCCTGAACTCCGACACAACACAGTGCTAGCCTTCGAGGACACTTCCATTTGTTCACATGAAAGGCGTGAAAAGGGATTTGATCCTTCCCCTCTTCACGCCAATTTAGTATGTAATCTTGGAGTCACCTTCCCCCCAAGTGTCCTTCTCTTTACCCATCAACAAACAGTAGCATCTGCTTCTTCCTCATTAAAAGCATGTGCAAGCTGTTGATGCTTCTTCCACCCTATTGTTGCAAGGCTAGTATTTAATCATTCATATTCCCCCTACTAGATTACTGCAACCTGCTTTTTCTTAGTCCTCTAGTTTATTCCCTTGAGAACCTCTAACATATCGGAAATGAATCTGTACACCTAATCCTTGGCCTCAATCATAGATCTAGAATTTCACATCATCTCAGGACATTCACTGTCTTCCTATCAACAGAAAATGCACAATTTCCAACATAAACAGTCTTGCATTTCTCTAGCTACATCCCTTCGAGGACCCTGCATTCTAGCATGGCCCACCCTAATGCAGGTGCTCAGATTCAAGTCTAACCGTGGAGGGATGCTCACCACCAAAACCTGAGACAAATTGCCTCCTTCTCTCTGTGTTACCATGAGCAGTGCATCAATACGTTTAGAAAACAGCTCCACATCCTTCTGTTTTAAAGCCAATACTATGAGCTCTTTCTGTTCCGCAGAATAGCACAAGGACACCCTACTCCTGGATAATCAGGTGCTTAGAAAATACACGTTCAATTAAATTATTTTCACTTTACTCTTGACCCAGCTATAGATGTTGGAGAGCTCACCTTTCTCGTTGAAATGGCTGTTCCGCAGGATGCGATCCACCTTGACGGATATCTCAGAGACATTCTGGGCAATTGCCTGGATCTTTTCCATCAACCCAGCTGGCTGGAAGCTGCAAGAGTAGAAGGAAAGTGTCACCTTCAGAACAGGGGGATAGAGGAGTCCAGGAAAAGGGTAGATGAAGAGCCAGAGATAAAGAAGTAGAGAGTCAGAGAAACGCTAGATGTGGTGCGCTAGTGAGACATGTATGCAGAATTCCTGGTGTTGCGGCATAGAGAACAACAGACAGATAAGCCCAGCACAGAGTACTACTTAACACCCAGGGTTCCAAAATGACTACTTACCTAAGTATTCTCAAATGTAGGAGTAACCGTACTTAGGAAGTTTGATTGAAGAAGGAGCACTCAACAGGCTGAGGTTTCAAAATAGAAACTTACTTTTCTAACTTGAAGACACAAGGAGCAAAGAGGTGTAGAGTAGGGAGAGCTGGGATTGAAAGCTAGACTCAGTGAGAGAAGAATTGGTAGAATGATGTATTGCTGCAACAATTTCCGGGCCTAACAATGTATTGGGCCTTGTTACTTTGAATCAAGTGACCTGGTTTCCCACTGCAAAAGCCTATCTGTTCCTCGCCACCACAACCCTTCCCTTCACACACAATCTAAAGCTTAGGACAGTGAGCTTTTTCAACTTTAATCTATATTTGCCTCAGGGGTACTATATTTTATATTGAAACTTTCAGGCCAACGCATGCCCCCTGGGAACAACAACACATGTTGTCAAGAAAATCACTGCATGGAGGTACAGTAGTGAAGATGGCAGACTTGTAATTAAAGGCCAGGAGAAGTAAAAAGATGCTAGCAAGAGAGCTGAAAGACTTTGTGTTTCTTCTGCTGCACAGTCTGTTTTTACCCTCTCCTATAAGAGTAGGTGGGTTCATGGTAACAGTTTTTGCTAGATAGTGTCACCCTTTGCTTGATGGTCGGGTGTTATATTTTACTCTTCTTTGCCTCTGCTTCCAAATTATGGACTCTGTTACACTGCCCTCCACTCAATGTTGTTTAGATATGGCAACGCCAAGAGCCTCCATTGCGTAGATCCTGTGCTTTCAATAGGCAAACAGCTCAGAGGACTGAGTGACCATACTAGAGATTTAAGCTGAAGTGAATGGTAGGCCAAGTCAGAGAATTTCTGGGGGTCACCTGGTTCTGCACCATCACTCCATAGCAGAAGTAACAGTTCACCACCAGAGCACAATGAAGTAGAAGGCTTAAACTGAGGTGTATAGGGCGTTACCACCAAGACAGACCAGAGAAAGGTACGGCGAGAGAAAGAGATAGAATAAAAGGTAGAAGAAGAAATAAAGAAACCAACATGTACAGAAAGTGACATGAAGGGCTGGACAAATAGACAGAAAAGGCCAGACAGACAAAGGGCCATTGAAAGTAACACACAAATTTAAAAAAATGAGAGAAAGGAAACTATGACAAGCTAATAACAAATGCAAGAAAGGCAGAGACAAAGGAATTTCTGCCAGGCTGGGTATATTTTCCTGGTTAGAATTTTTATGTCACAAATCACCAAAAATGAACTCTACGATGTTGTTTCCCTGCAAAGTTCTAGACTCTGTTAGGGATAGAGGTTAAATCAAAGTGCATCTACATGTAATTTTGGCAACTACCGTGTCTTGGGGGTGGGCCGGCAATAGGGTTATTCAGGCACCTCCTTGTCAGTCTCAGAAGCTAAAGGCAAGCAGATCACAACTGAAGAGAAGTGAAGTGACAGTAGGAAAATTGAAAATTTCCCTTTCCTGCTTGGCCAGCTCGCCATCCTCAGCCATGATCAAAGCATCACCTGCCAGTGCTCTGTGTGAGAGGAAGGGCGTAGAAACACCTTCTTTTTCACAGTGTGCTGCAGTGGAAAGGACTGCACTTCCTATCCATGATAAGGCTCCATTCCGCCTCTTGGCCGGTCTGCTTGCTGTATGGTCGCTCAAGGGTGTTGATAAAGAGGTCAGTTGTGAGTAGTGATCTGGGCTTGGCACGGGCACACGTTGATACTCCTAATTTCATAAGGAGAGGATCTAGCCACGTGTTTGGGTGTGCACAGTATTTTGTTGTCAGTAAAATTGTGAGAAGTTACTGAATTACACCCCTTGCAAAGTTTTCTGGTTTATCTTAATGCTAACATGACTTAATCATTTTATAGTGGCATAATTTCCATCTAATTAAACATAGATGCCCTTGGAAATGCACCCAGAATATTCTTTGCAAGTTTACCTTGTGCATAGCTTTTCTATGCACAGTAGAGTTGCACTTTCTAAGTTCAATGCAAATCATACTCTATCCCGAGATTTTCCCCATACAAATTGCTTCAGGTATAAGCAGGCGGAGTATGCAAGGGGAGAGCCGATTGATAAGAAGTGAAACAAGCAATTGTACCACTTGTTACACCCAAAAAACGATATCCGTCATCACGACAGGGGAAGAACTGGTAATAGCGTGGTAAAACTGTCTTGGGTAAAACCGCAACTATGGGTACACGTACTTTCCCGGGCAGTTTTCCGAGTGCAACACCAGGGCAGCTCAGATGTCAGGGCTTTTTTTCTTTGCAGCGTGTATCTTCTGCTGACTCAGTTACAAATTATTCTCACAGTCCAGGGTTCTGGGAGGTTTTACGTTGAAGGGTTAGCTAAACCTCTCGTTGGTTCTCAGGGCTCGGGTCCTAAAAAAAGAAGTGGGGGAGTCCACTGGGACCGCAGAGACGTTTTCATTTACCAGACCACATTTATTTTATGATCTCATACACGATTTTGCCTTGAAAAAGCCTTGGCCTGCTGGCCTATGGACGAAACACGTGTTGGCTACAGCTTTAAAATTATCTTAATAAATACAGCACCCAATGCTTTAAAGAAGTCCATTGGGTCTCTGGAATTACTATCCTGGATTGCATTATATAGTTATTAAGGCACAGAGATCTCTCTCTAACTTTATGCACTTTTATGTCTCCAGTGGTTCTTGGGTGTAGCCATTTGGGCAGACGTGCCTTCTATAGGACTGGGTCTTGTCCCTTTGTCTGGCATGTACCCTGGCATTATCCACCCATAGCAATGCCACTGAATCACCAAGTTAAGCAGAATGGGTGTGACAGCACTGCACATGACATCACTGTGCATGACATCAGAGGAAGTGACATCACAGCATGTGACATGACATGAAATGACACCATGGCACGTGACATTGCAGGAAGTCACATCACAACCCATGACCTCACAGGAGTGACATCAGATCTTAAGAACTCACACATGTTTAGCAGGTCTATCACGAGTACAGTTGAGCGCATTGCATTATTTAACAAATTAGAATTTGCATTGGGGTTGTGCCAAAATATTGACACAACTCATATTCAAAATGTGGGCCTCAACTCAAACATTTATTTATTTTTTTAAACCCTGCCACAAAGAAATTGGCACCAAGGAGAAACATGGTAGTAAATCCATTCTCCTTAATTGGTAGCAATGTCTGTATGTTAAAATATCCTATAAGGTTAAGGGGCCTGCTGTAGATATCTTTGCGTGCAAGCTAAATCTCAGGGAATAATAATAATAATGGAAAGAGAACTCTAGAGAATAACGCATTTGCTGGAAAGATTTGAGTTTTGCCTAGTCCTAGTTTTGAATCAAAGTAGCATAAAATGTTAAAACGTCTTATGCAAAGCACATTATGTAACATAAAGATGAAAGATTTTAATTTTATATAAATGGGTGAGTTACGGCTTTTAAGACAGAGATCCTATTGTTACTTGCAGTTCATAAATTGTAATCCTAATATAGAGCAGTGATGTATAAAGCACATGTGGCTCCTACACCTTGTAACCCTTACTGTCTTATGTAACAAATCCTTTACATTGATGTACACACAATTCTTATTGTCAATGTATAATCTGTACGTGTGATGTAAAGTGCTCTGACACCCTGCAATCGGATGAGTAGTGCGACCACCACGTCTGACATACTTACAGTGTATGCATATCTCTTATATACATGGACTGAGGAAAGTCAAAGGCATTTCTATCTTAAGTTCCTGTCAAGTGATAAGTTGCGAGCCTTTGTTGCCCCTCAATTGCATCTAGGTGTGAGGCTCCAGATAGCCCCCAGCTGGGATACTCCAACAAAAAGAGACCTTATGGCCCCTTATTTCTGGCTTTTGTTATGGGCAAAGCTGGAATCTTATATCCCCCATCCCCCCCGCGTGTTCCTGCTCAGAACAAAAGCCGACAATGTACAGGCACTGCTGAAAGTGTCCAGGTGCCGGAAAATTACACCGGGACGAGTTGGCATATTTCTATGAATTCCGGGAGAAGTATGAAAGGAACGTGCTCTCTGCTGAAAGAGGCCAGCTTTGCAGCATAGTAGATGGCATCTACCCTCTAAATTTAGTGGGTAGACGACGTCTACCCATATCTACCCTCGATCCCAGTCCTGTTGGTCCTTGACTCTCCAGTGGTAACTGTGGTAGAGCCCCCGGCTTACTCTGAGATTCGATCTGAAATCTGACTACAACCCAAGATGTCTCTCATATGAGTTGAAAATGTTTAGCCAGGGGTATGATGTTGAGAATTAACAGATTCAAATAGTTAACCTAAAATTCAGTAATAAAAAACAGCAGTGCCCCTGCCACCAATGGTTGCTAAAACATAATCCCATATACAGCCCATTATTAACTTATGAGGCCAAGAAAAAACTGTGAGGGTGTGTAGTGCCAAATGCCAGTGTGGGCCGCTTGTAACGTTGTGGGTGGCAGGACTTGCATAGTTTGCTTGCTATCCCACACTCAGGGATGAGTAACTGGGAACTCTGTGCAGATTAAACAACTGCTAATTACCACATTCTGCACAACCTGTAATTAGTAGGAGCACAGCTTGATTCTGCGCCAGAGGCCCGGATGTAATCTTTCCATTAGTGAGGAAACTGCAGCTCTTTGAGCAGTGTTTCACAGTCAGTTGTTCAGTCGCATCTTGTGGTGCACCAGAGTCTCTCTTGGCTCTCAGTTAGCGGTTGGGACCAGCTGGGAGAAAAAAGATGACAAGCGTAAGCACCTGGCCTGTAGTAGATGACCCCCACAGGTGTTTCTGGCCTATGCCTTGAAATGGGGTGGGGGGTGCCATTTAAATACATCTATTTTAAAGTCTACAGGTATTAGGAGCCTATCAGTAAAACCTCAGAGGTAATGATCTTGGAAATCCTTGGTCGTAGTCGAAGAAACCTTTTACTGATTTTTATTAGTTTTAGATTAACAGCGGAACCCACAGTCACCAAAAGTGAACAAGAAGCTTAAATTCCAGGGTCTGGTACAGTCACTATGTCTGATCTTCAGCACTTTGGCAGACAGAAGCCGCAGGGTGCACAGAGAGCTGAAGCCCACATTTGAGTCCAAGGTCCAGCGGACAATCTTTTAAACCTGGCAGCTGCCCTATCTGGAGGAAGGAGCCCTTGTAGCTCCCCCCTAAACCTGGCAGCTGCCCTACCTGTAGGAACGAGCCCTTGTAGCTTCTCCCTAAACCTGGCAGCTGTCCTATCTGGAGAAAGGAGCGCCTGTAGCTTCCCCCTAAACCTGGCAGCTGCCCTATTTGGAGGAAGGAGCGCTTGTAGCTTCCCCCTAAACCTGGCAGCTGCCCTATTTGGAGGAAGAAGTGCTTGTAGCTTCCCTCTAAACCTGCAGCTGCCCTATTTGGAGAAAGGAGCGCTTGTAGCTTCTCCCTAAAACTGGCAGCTGTCCTATCTGGAGGAGGGAGCGCTTGTAACTTCTCCCTAAACCTGGCAGCTGCACTATCAGGAGGAAGGAGCGCTTGTAGCTTCTCCCTAAACCTGGCAGCTGCACTCTCAGGAGGAAGGAGCGCTTGTAGCTTCTTCCTAAACCTGGCAGCTGCCCTCTCAGGAGGAAGGAGCGCTTGTAGCTTCTCCCTAAACCTGGCAGCTGTCCTATCTGGAGGAGGGAGCACTTGTAGCTTCTCCCTAAACCTGGCAGCTGCTCTGTCAGGAGGATGGAGCACTTGTAGCTTCTCCCTAAACCTGGCAGCTGCACTGTCAGGAGGAAGGAGCGCTTGTAGCTTCTCCCTAAACCTGGCAGCTGCACTCTCAGGAGGAAGGAGCGCTTGTAGCTTCTCCCTAAGCCTGGCAGCTGTCCTATCTGGAGGAGGGAGCGCTTGTAGCTTCTCCCTAAACCTGGCAGCTGCACTGTCAGGAGGAAGGAGCGCTTGTTGTTTCTCTCTAAAGCCAGCAGCTGCCCTATCTGGAGGAAGGAGCGCTTGTAGCTACCCCCTAAACCTGGCAGCTGCACTGTCAGGTGCACTTTCGAGGCCACTCCCTGAGGTGTGCAATGGTCTGGATGAACTTAGAGCGAGACGCTGATTCAAGTTTCAAGCTAGACATTACTTCTAAAGGCACTAGGACCTGGATTTGCAGTTCGGGCTGGACTGTTCCCATGAGGCGCAGGGTCAAGACTGATTTGCATATAGCTGGCTCTAAACTGGGGTGGCAGTTTGAGCAAAAGAACAATGGATTTAACCAAGATCTTTTGACTGGGGGTGAATTTTTGATTTGCTCTGCTTTCCGTCCATCATCTGTGTATCTTTTTCTTATTGGATTTAAAGGCTGTTGAGGTAAGTGGCACTCTTTGCAAATGCCACACACCTCTCAGCCAGGCCTGCTCTTGTGAGTGAATTGTAAAAGCAGTTTGCCTTGGGTGAGTTATAAAAGCAGTACAAAGTCTATGAAACACTTTAAGATCAGCCTATTTTATTCTCTGGTCCTCCCAACCCTAATACCAACTATACCCACACATAACATAGCATTTCCTAATTTCTCATTTTGTGGCTTTATCTTTTTCTCTGAAAAAAATAATAGAACACAATTACTTTTCCATTTTCATAATTTTTTTTGCTGATGACGGGTTTGCTGCAGACTAGAGGTAAAGTTACAGCATGCAGTAGGCATCAACACACATCTCAGCTGCTTCACGCAACCCGGCTTGTGCTATTTCTAGGATGACAAGTTGGTGCCATGCCTTTCTTAAGTCCCATTAACTGGCTCAGCTTGCACATTACAGCACCCTTCCTCTGGAGCAGAGCAGGTGTCATGAAGAGCCTCACACAAGCCCACCCAGGTCCCCTTCAGCGTTTCACAAGCACCCACCCACTCCTACATGCACATTATCACTTAGGAAGAATCTTTAAAAGACAGTCGACCACAAAAATATGAAGAGGAACTCTTGTACAGCGCTGTAACAGATCAGACTCTAGGAGCTATGCACCCATGCATTCAAGGTCAAGGTAGAAAATCTTAAACAACACACATTTCAACGTCTGCTCATAGAAACTCAAGTAGCGGTCCTGGTGAAGGGAATGGAATACATTACTGTAAATAGAGGGTGGACTAGAAACTAAGCTGTCATTTCAAGACCAGTTTGTACTAAACAAAACATAACAGGTGCATTTGTAAAGCGCCCGTTCACCGCAGCAACGGGGCATCTTGGCGCTGAAATAACAGATGTATATTGTTACCCAACTCAATGGTACTCATACTCTTGGGCACAATAAACAGGTGTAAGCAGGGTAGTGTACATTTTTCGTGGGGTGCAGTCAGGTTTTGACTGGCACTGCTGATGTGGTATTTGGAGGATGAGATCACAGGACTTCTTACGTAGGAGGAACGTTCTTTATTTCATGTTCGGTCCTTAGGTTACACCCACAGCCTGATAGGTCATTGTAGGATCCATCCTCCCTCACAATGTAAACAACTTCCGGGCGTCACACACACACACAAGCCTTGCATGCATCATAACAATCTCACTGCGTCCACACTCAATCAGTTAAGCATTGCCAAGTGGCTAATTGACCAAGACCAGATGTGGTGCATGTTTGCACTGCTCCCAAACAACTAAAATGCAAGTGCAGCCCTTAGACCACACTGTAGGCCAGCTGATTGTTGTGTCCCAAGAGACACAGCAAAAAGTGCGGCAAAAGCTTTGTGGAATATGTCAAGCAGCTTCTCTTTCAAGGCAGCATAATAAGGTCTTTGGGGCAGATGTAGTTGTTTTAGAGTTGATCGTACTAGGGTTCCCTAGTTTCCCTGGGCCCTTGTGTCTATTCTTTGCATGTTGGGAACTGTAGTCCTAATTTAATAATTTTAGCTACAGGATTGCAAATCCCATAATGAAAAGAGAAAACCTGGTTTGGATAAGCTGCTCACGCATGGGACTGGGAATCAAGGGAGCTCAGAAACTATTTACCTCTGGAGACCAGCACAGGCCATAACACCTTTCCGGCCTCGAGAAGGCTGGCCGACCAAACTGAAGGCAGCATGGTGAGGCATGCTGAGAGGAGAGCATAAGGAAAAAAGGCTTGTCCTCAAGTCTGTTACACTGGATGGTAGATTCACGAAAAAATGCAAACTCTCAAATCAATCGAGTTCTTCTCCTTTAAAAATGAATCTTACTAAATTGTCTGTTGTCACCAGGTAGCCTGTCTGGACTTTGGCCTACAAGTGCACACTCAACAAGTGTAAATTTCTCTTCTGTTTTTGTTTTGCAAGAAAAAAAACTTATAGCTGCAGCTCCAAGCCCTGTAGCCCTGTCGCATTAGGCTACTAAAAGACTCTGTGTCAATCACAATGGAGTTCCAGTTTTGGGCTTTTTCTTTACAGATATTTGTTTTCATGCCGTTAGTGCTGTTGGATTAATTGAAGTTATTGCAACTCCCAGAATGCTGTACTAAGGCCGAGGAACAGAGCATTGGATCCTTGATGACGTGGATCCATCTATTAACCTATAGCAGCAGAGCAATGGTATTCTCCGTCCGAGCCCTGGAGGCGGAAACAAAAGTGCAGGTTTTAAATGTCTGGGTGTTAGCTATCCCTGGTCAGTCATTTCATTCTGTACTTCATTGTATGGTGATATTTGAGAGACAGGATAGGAAGCTGAGGTGGAGAGCAAAAAGGCACAATAAGGATTTGCGTGCAAAACAGGCTCCGCCTCAGTCTCTCGCGAAGCAAATAGGGTCAGAGAAAGAGTTAGAAGAGCTGAGGAGAGAAAACAGAGAGATAAGGACTGAGAGGTGGAAATCAGTCTGTAAAGGCCAGAGAGGAAGATATAAAACGAAGACTAAATGGGGAAAGTAGAGGTGCTAAGGATAAGAGGGAGACTACTAGAGTGAGACAAAAAAGGAGAAGAGGAAACGAAAGAACACAGGTAGAGTGGGGAGGAGGCAAAAAAGCAAATGGAAGATGTTGGAAATGGGGTTTCTGGTTAGCTAGGGTTTGCAGCTAAGCTAGGCATAACCCACCACTCTAGTCAGGGCAAGGGAGATACACACCGAAGATAACCTCTGCTCACTCCTTTGGGTGAGCAGTCAGGCTTATTCCATAGGCTTATCCCAGAGGCAATGTGTAAAGCGTTTGTGCAACACACTCACAGAGCAGTGACACACTAGACACACCACAAAAAAAACTCCACACAAGCTTATATAAAAATATCCTTTGTATTATCCATAAAAACAAATTAGATCACAATCACATGTTTAACACTCTGCCACCTTCACAGGGATTCCATAAATCACTTGGCCAATCGAGCCACGGTCATACACATCACAGTTGGGGAAACCAGTAACTACTGGTAGGGTTACATTCAGCATAAAACATTATGCTGACCATCATCAGTAGTGCACTACCATACACACTTGTGGAGTGCCCACATTAGTAATCCGTACTGGCAATGTACTACCCAAAACATATTTACATCAGCAGTGCACCAGAGTAAACACTTGCAGTGTACACATATTATGGTAACATAATACACGATGTAAAACACTATGCAATGCTCGATGTCCACCACCCATCAAGAACAACAGTCAGCGAGGCACCTGTGCTTTTATGAGGGTACCAGGGGTCTTCTCGTAGGCTTCTGGGCCACATGCCTGCCTAATCCCGGGAATGTGGTAACCCTAGCCGGGGGCCTCCGTGGAGGTCTCACCCTGGGCTTCCCAAAGCACACCAATGCCTCTTTCCAAAAGCAATGGCCCTGACGATGTGGGGTACTCTGGCAGCTGCCCACCACCATGCAGTGCAGTTGCTCACACTGCCTTCTTGTGTTCTTGGTGCACGCTTGGATGGCTCGAGGCCAATCAGACCTGTGAGAACGGCTGAGGGGTGAGCATTGGTGGCTCAGGTACATTTCTTTGTGTACAGCTGTACTAGATTGGACAGGATGCAAGGCCCCTGGGAAAAGAGGATCTTATGGGTGGTGGACAAGGTTTACAAATGCATTCGTGTCTAAACAGGGAGCCAATGCAATTTGCGAATAAGATCAGAGACAGGATAACACTATGGAAGGGAGAACAGCAGCCTGGCCGCAGCGTTTTGAGCCAGCCAGAGTATGCGAATCATGGCCTTGTTGGTTCCCAGGTAGATGATGTTGCACTAATCAAGCTGGGATAGGATAGCTGCCTGAAGAATTACTTGATGGGTGGGAGGGTCAAAGAATCCAAGAATGAGCCAGAGCATGCATAGGTTCAAAGCAGTGCCTACCACTAATATCATCTGCGCTTCAAAAGTTAATGCAGAGTCCACCCAGACACCTAGGTTTTTGAACACAGACTTAGAATAAGGAAGGAGACTGAGAGAGGGAGGCCACCCGTGGGCGCCCCACGAGTGGGTGTCTGTCACCTAGAAGGAGAATATTAGTTTTGCTAGTATTCAATTGCAAGCAGCCTGCAATGGCCAACATACCCCGTTGGAAATTATCCATATCTGACGCGTTGTTGTTTGTAAAGGAGAGCACGAGCCGGGTGTCATCCGCATAGGGCACCAGCGAGAGCCCCCGGGATTTCACAGGTGGAACATAGAGGTTAAACAAGATTTCGTCATTGTATAGGGTTGGTCATTGGCAGACTTATAGAATGCCACCAACGAGGCCTAACGACGGAGGTATGAATTTACTGGGTGTGAACTCAACTCCGCACCTTGGCAGGAAAGGATTTAAAAGAGTGCCAGCCAGGGCGGGGCGAACTAGCAGCAGCCTTGCCGTTTCAGACCAACCGCACCCAGACCTGTTAAACACAGTATTTATTATCTGGTATGCCACAATCTCGACGCTGCTTCCGGAGTGTGCCCTGAAGAATCGCCTTGCCAAGCAGGGCAGGTCGCTCCCTCCCTCCTGTTTATTGTTCCTCCAAGGTACTCATGCAGAAACCGAGCCACGTGCGGCAGGGAAGGCCTCACTGCCCCGAAGAGCGCGCACAGCGTGAGCAGTGTGACGGGATCTCTAGCTTAAAGGGGCCGTCTATAGAAAACTGCCGCAGAAAGTTTCACAACACGTTAGGGCTACGGTTGCCACTTGCCACAGGGAAAAACACCGGCAATAATACAGAAATAGACCTTTCGTTTCAATGTTTTACATGGCCTTTCTGTCTCTGTTTGCTTTAATTATCAGTCTGGGATGATTAAGCAGCTCTGGGAGTCCATTTGAAGCGTTTGCTATTATATTTACTGTTCAAGTAATGTACTAATAAGAGGAAATAACAGCAACTTTAAGTGATCGAAACCTAAAAATACCATAAAAGACGGTCATGTCGCAACCCCACTGGTGATTTTTGGTAGAAGATTAGGCACGAGAACAGGCTTTTTTTCTTTTCACAGGGGGTGGATGGCTCCGGTAGCTTGTGTGCAGGGATCTAGTTGAGGGCGACAGGAATTTGTTGCTCATAGGACAGTCAGGTTAAATAAACATGTTGGGAGGAGTTGAACAAGGGAGCTTTTATTTAGCAATATGTTTATAGCAATCTATTTGCAGTCATAGGCGAAAGGTGTGGCTGCTTATTCTACAGCTGGACCCGCCTGGGCATTCTCGGAGCCGACACAATTTGGGGTCGGAGGTCAAGGTCTCATGCATGCTTCCCCGATGGCCATGGTACTGTCAACGGATGTGGAATAGCTGTATTCCTATGTTCTTCCATATGATAGGTGTATAATAGAATGTTTGCTGTGACCCCAGGCCCTTATTTGCGCGTGAGTGTGTGTCTGGGTGTGGGTATGTGCGTGTGTGTGTGTGTGTGTCTGTGGAGGGGGTGGGGGGTGGTTATGATTTTGGAACTGTGTATTGTCAATATTGGATAGTTGACTTGTAATCAAAAATGTGTATTTTTTTAAATTTAATTCACAATTGTTGGATGCAATAGACATAAATCTCTTCAACATGTTTATGAAATGTTGTAACACTTAAATTAATCATACAAAATGAACCAGGGGAAAAGAGGTCTTTCATTCAACTCTTTCGTCTGTTTTTCCACAGAGCTCAGCTGCTCCTTGTTAAAGTTTGAGTTTGTTTTCTATCACTTGTTCTGAAGTAGTTTGTTCGTGGTGTTAGGGAAATTGTAAGTATGTAAATCATACTGAAGCAATTTATCAAGCTCCCAAACTGATGTGGTTATCTCGTCAGTGCTTATTTAAACTTCTTTTTTTTTTTTTACTTATCTCTAGTGATCTTTTCTTATTTTTATTTTTACGCACATTACGTAACACTACAGAGCCTTTAAGTGCACAATGCTAATCTGTACCTAAAAATATCATATAAATGTTATATAAAGCAACACAGGGAAGACATTGTATGAGGCAAAACTAATGTAAGGTGTTCTATTTTACTGTTTTTCTGAACATGTTTGAATGTAAAGTAGCGTTTTTAAATGTTTGCATCGCAGGGGTACACCTCTTTCCTGGTAAACACTAACAACCATATTTTATTCGAAGAGTTTCGGCAGAAGCGCTACATGAATGTATTTTGTCGTAAAACATAACCAGCCATTCTGTCCACCGGTGTTGTTTCTTCACCTCCAGTCACAGCACAAGAAAAGCACTCCCTGCCATTCACGAATTTCAACAAATGCTGAATTTCACACGGTAAGAGTAGAACACGGGGCGCAAGCTCCCCCTGTAACTTGAATTTACAAAGCCACCATCATGTCCCTCTGCCTTGGAGAACTTGGGCTGTTTTTATCCTTAAAAAAATCTTAAAATATCTTTGAACCCCAAGATGAATAGGTCACTTTACAGAACACGTGCTCAAGCACGCTTGAAGAAAGAAATGGAGCAAATGGAACATGAGGGAAAAATTCTGAGCAAATCCAGAGTGGAAATGTACTGGCTGAGCAGTGGATTTCTTCTTTGAAACATATACATAATTCCTCATTTTCTGTCACAGAACATGTGACCTGTGCTCAACATTTGCTCGATAAGAATTCCGTGCATATCTACTCGTGCAGAGATAGAGCGACGTAAACACACAAGGGTGAGGAGAAACTGAGAAAAAATGCAATGTATCTAGGTTCAGGCTATTAGTCATCAGCTGGTGTCCTCCCCCCTCTGTTCTGACTTGTTGCAGTCGCTGCCTGTAAGTGCCTTTGTGGCACAGTGGGCCACTACTGAGATAAAACGTCAATATGCCAGTGTTGGCTAAGGCATTCAGTAATTCTTAATACCTAGATGTAAAATGGTGACTGGTGGGCTCTACAAAGTATGAAATCGATTAATCAAAACCTAAGTTCCAGGTGAAAAGAGTGCATGAAAAAAGTAGATAAACACCTTCCTCCACAAACACAACTAGTTTCATCACGTAAAAGACTTTAACCCTATCTGTAAGCTATTTCCCCAACCATGAACTTGTTCTGAGAAAATGCCTCTACAAATCTGATGATATTCCAAAACTCTGTTGAACCATAGTTCCTCAAACGTTTTGAGAAAGTCCTCTTTTTCCTGCCTCCTCTTTCCTCGTACTCATACCTGGCAGAAGAACACTATCCATTACGTCTAGGCCTTTTAGCTCATTCGATTAGATACTGATCAAAGATGCTTGTCAAGCTAACCAAAGCCCAGAGTTCCATCATTTATTCCAGTTGAGCCCAACGATGGTGCCTAGAACTTAACAAAGAAAATGATTGGCTTTAGCGAGCAGCGAGAGACTGAAGAAGCCCCAAGGTGCCAGGGAAAGCCTTTTCTACACATATTCTGAAAGTACAGTTAGAAAAAGAAGCCTGGTTGACCTTCAAAGGATGTACCAGTAAGATAGAAAAAGTACCATCTGTGAGGTTAGACACGGATTTTGATTGACCTGGAAGGTATGGGCAGATACATAACACTGATGTGAGGTGACATGGGAAGGGGAGAAGGATGAGACGACTGGGGAAGAGTACTCCGTGTCTACAGGCACAGTGTTTATGACTGGACGCGGAGAGCTTCCCACTGGGCACCACAGAAGCGCTATTCTTGCTCATGCCAGACAGTTAGGGAAGGGTACTGAACTAAAAGGAGGCTGCAGCAATTGACCGAGCAAAAGAGAAAGTTTCAGATTTCAACATGGAAGAGTGATGAGGATGGGAGGGAAAGGCAAGTGTTGTGTTGTGGAGCGGATCAATCGAGGTTTCTTCTGGTGTAACAAAAGCTGTCTTATAAAATAAGAATAACAGACAAGAGTTGAAAGAAAGTCCTGGAGTAGGGCTCAAAGATATAGAAAGATTAACTTTGAAAGCAGCATGCATTGAAAGCACATTGACATCCAAGCACACCTGTAAAAGTACCTGAGGCTTTGTATATGTGTTAAAGTCGGATGTACTGTGAAAGTGTATATAGCATGGAAAAGACTTCACTAACTCCCGGATTCATGTAGAAATCACAAAAAGAATTGCGATTCCTACACATTCCTTATTTGCGATTAGCAAATTGCTAATCGCAAATAAGGAATAACTCCCCATTCATTCCTATGGGCCAAAAGGCCCGTAGGAATGAATGGGGAGTATTCCTTATTTGCGATTAGCAATTAGCTAATCGCAAATAAGATAGCGATTTTAAGGGTGCCAGGTGTGTCCAAAGGACACCCTGTAGCACCCCTTAAATGCAAATTGAAACAGGTGTTGCGCACACACATGTCCAAAGGACATGTGTGTGTGCAACATGCAACTTAGAAAAATACTTTTAAAAGCATTTTTCTAAGTTTTCGCTATTTACCACGAGGTTTGACCTCGCGGTAAATAGCGGGCCGAAATTGCGATTTCGCAATTTTTAAATGGATGATGAATTGCATTTAAGGAATCTCAAATAGAGATTCCTTAAATGTAATTCCTCGCAAAATAGCGAAATCGCTATTACCGATTTTTGCATTTGGGATGATGAATCCCAAATGCAAAAATAGTGCTCGCAAAGGGCCAGATTCTCAGAATCTGGCCCTTTGCGAGCCGATTTCGGCTTGATGAATCAGGCTGTTAGAGTTGTAGAAATTCAATTCAAAGAAAAATCAAATGATTAGAAATCCATTTCTGAGAACATCATAAACCAACAGCCATGTCTACCGCCAGAGAAACACAAACTATTAGAAATACTGTGTGATCGAAATGATAGAAATACAAAAAGAGCAATAAAAATAATATAGCCTTAAAGCCCACCGTAGTGGCCTATACCAGCTATTAAAGGCCCGCTTCCGCGTAAAGGCCCGAGCCGAAGGCGAGGGCCTTTAACAAGGGAACAGGACTTTAACAGCCAGTATAGCCCTGCTACAAAGGGCTATAAGGCTATTAGAACATTCTGGCACTATAGGACAGAATGTTTTAACAAATAAAACAAAGACCTCTCGAAGTTCGAGGGGATTTAAATCCCCTCGGGCTCCGAGAGGCCTTTCTAAAACATTGGAATGTTGCTCTGCGGGCCTTTACCGGCCCGTAGAAGCATTGATCACTCCATTGTCTACAATGGAGCTCCCAACATTCCAATATTCTAATATTTAATAATAACACTGTTTTTAAAAGAACAAAAATGTGAATCCTGGATAGTGAACATAGTTTTGATATTAAAGATGAAATAAATAGTAGGAGACAAGGGTAGAGGGAAGCAGGGTAGGGAAAAGGATAGAAGGAATGAAATTGGGTCCCATAAAAAAGTGGAAAAGAAGAGAAGGATGTGAGAGGGGGGAGTATAAATTAACATTTAAAGATGGATGAAGGAGGAGAGCAGATGGAAAAGAAAAAAAAGGGAATGCAGAGAGGCAAAGAATGTTGGAGAAAAAAAGCAGTTGAAAGAGGCAATGGCAGTTTGGTGCAAACTCCCTCCTCATACAGAAACTTAAACATGCAAACCTTGTAGAAAAAAAAACAAAATAACCCATTTTATTCACCCACCCACGCCGCTGGACACACACTGGATCCCATCTTCTCCACAAGCCCCCCGGTCTCCTTCAACCACACCTCCGAACCCCACTGGACCGACCACAGATGCGTCTACTTCACCTTCAGCAAACCCATCACACACCACTGCACCCAACAGCTACGATATCGCTGCTGGGGCAAGGTCACCAAGGACCAACTGACTACCACCTCGCCCTGAGACCACCCGTTGACCCCACCGACCCGGACACTGCTGCAACCAACCTCAAACAATGGATCAACAACTGCGCCAACACCCTCCCCCCTTTCAAGACCCCCACAACTAACCACACCAACATGAAAGCCGCCTGGTTCACCGAAGACCTCCGGACCTCCAAGCGCACCTGTCGGAAGCTAGACAAGAAATGGCTCCGCGACCGAACCCCAGACAGCCACACAGCCCACAGAAAGGCCACCCGCAAACACCACCAACTCATCAGGACCGCCAAGAGGACCGCCTTCAAGGACCGACTAGACAACAATGCACACAGCACCAAAGAACTCTTAAGCATTGTGAAAGAACTCTCCAACCCCAGCTCCAGCACCAAAGACATTCCTCCATCACAAGACCTGTGTGACTCCCTGGCCACCTTCTTCCACCGCAATATCATCGACATCCACAACAGCTTCATCTCCGACACCCCGTCACCCACCAACGACTCCACCACCCCTGCGTCCACCACCTGCACATGCCGCCTGACCGCCTGGTCTCACGTCAATGACGAAGACAACATCAACACCATGAACTCCATCCACTCCGGATCCCCATCCGACCCCTGCCCTCACCACGTCTTCAACAAAGCCAGCACAACCATCGCACCCCACCTCCGGAAAACTATCAACAGTTCCTTTGAGACAGTAACCTTCCCGGAAAGCTGGAAGCACGCCGAGATCAACGCCCTCCTGAAGAAGCCCAAGGTAGACCCCGAGGGCCCCAAGAACTTCCGGCCCATCTCCCTGCTCCCATTCCCGGCAAAAGTGACAGAGAAGATTGTCAACAAACAGCTAACCCGCTACCTCGAAGGCAACAACGTCCTGGACCCATCCCAATCCGGCTTCCGCAGCAACCACAGCACCGAGACCGCCCTCATCGCCGCCACCGACGACATCAGGATATTGACGGACAAAGGAGAAACAGCCGCCCTCATCCTCCTGGACCTATCAGCTGCCTTCGACACGGTCTGCCACCGGACCCTATCAGCACGCCTCTGTGACGCCGGAATTCAAGAGAAGGCCCTGGCCTGGACCACATCCTTCCTCTCCGGCAGAACCCAGAGCGTCCACCTCCCACCCTTCCACTCAAGAACCACCGAGATCATCTGCGGCATCCCACAGGGATCCTCCCTCAGTCCGACGCTGTTCAATATCTACATGGCTCCACTCGCCCACGTCGCACAACAACATAACCTCAACATCATCTCCTACGCCGACAACACCCAGCTGATCATATCCCTCACCGAAGACCGCCACACCGCCAAAGCCAACCTCCACAGAGGAATGAAGGCCTTCGCCGACTGGATGAAGGACAGCAGACTGAAGCTGAATTCAGACAAAATGGAGGTCCTCATCCTCGGACACA
The DNA here is from genome assembly GCF_964263255.1 of Lissotriton vulgaris. Classification (NCBI taxonomy): domain Eukaryota; kingdom Metazoa; phylum Chordata; class Amphibia; order Caudata; family Salamandridae; genus Lissotriton; species Lissotriton vulgaris. The sequence continues at coordinate 584,240,733 of NC_141695.1, forward strand.
CCCCTTCAGCCTGGGACGACTCCTGGTGGCCCACGTCGCTAGGGACTCCCCCGGAACCCACCAACCACGCACGCAACCTGGGTTTCATCCTCGACTCCTCCCTCTCCATGACCAAGCAAGTCAACACGGTCTCTGCGTCCTGCTTTAACACCCTCTGAATGCTCCGCAGGATCTTCAAGTGGATCCCTCCCGACACAAGGAACACAGTCACCCAGGCCCTCATCACCAACAGGCTCGACTACAGAAACGCCCACTACTCAGGAACAACATCCAAGACGGCTACAACTAATACAGAACGCCTCGGCACAACTGATCCTTGATGTCCCCAGACGCAGCCACATCAAACCCCACCTGAGAGGCCTGCACTGGCTCCCAGTCAACAAGAGGATCACCTTAAAGCTCCTCATCCACGCACACAGGGTGCCACACAACACCGGACCATCATACCTCAACAACCGACTCAGCTTCCACACCCCCACCCGCAACCTCCGCTCCGCCACCCTTGCCCTCGCCACAGTCCCGCGTATCCGAAAAACAACCCCCCCCCCCCCGGCAGATCCTTCTCCTACCTCACCGCCAAGACCTGGAACAATCTCCCTACCAGCCTACAACAGACCCAGGACCTGCTGGCCTTCAGAAGACTTCTCAAGACCTGGCTCTTCGATCAGTAGCAACCCCCCGCCTCCCCCAGCGCCTTGAGACCCTCACGGGTATGTAGAGCGCTTTACAAATGCTTGATTGATTGATTGATTTTAATGCTTAATGGCATTTAGTTCTTAGAAAATATAAAAGGCAACTGTACAAAATACAATTCAGCTTGAATTTCAATTAAACAGTTTAGGTTAAATATTTTGCATGATTTTGATTTTTCTTTTAAATCAGACACCACCCTTTAGAAAATAGAGATAGAGGATTTTAAAACTATCAAATATTCACAAAGTTCATGTCCTTGGGGGAATTATGGAGGAGAAGCCTGTGTTTATTTAAGGGGGATAATGCTCTGGCACGGTATTGCATGTTATGTGCATTTGTAAAGCACAGTATCACCCGCTAGGGTATCCTGGCACTGAACAAGTGTGTGCATAGCCATGCCTATAGTATGTTGGTTAATTGAAAAGCCAGGTCTTCAGCCTCTTGTAGGTTTCAAGAAGAAGAAGGGGGCTCTGAAGTGGAGAGGGAGGTAGTTCCATGATTTAGAAGCAATGCAAGAGAACACCCGTCCTTATAATATAATTCTGTGTATGTGTGTGATTAGTGTGAGCAGGAGTACTGCATAGTGGGGGTGTCTGGGTGGTTGGTGGAAGGAGATGCAACTGTTCAGGTAGGTGGTGGCCTAAGTTACATTGTGCCTTTAATATGTGTGTGACGAGTTGGAAATTAGTGCGTTTGTGTATTGGGAGCCAGAGGTGCTCCCTGAGGTATGGTGCAACATGAGCTCTATGTGGTAGATTGACAATGAGTAAGGCTTCAGAGATCTAGAAGGTTTGTAGTCTTATGATGAGTTGCCGGGTGATCCCTACATAGAGGGTGTTCCCATAGTTCAACTTGCTTGTGACTAGGCTGTAAATTACAGTATTTCTAGCTGTTGCTTGGGAGCCATTTGAAGATCTTCCTCAGCATCTTCATGATGTGGAAGCAGGATGCAGTGATCTGTCATGTCCAGTATGCTGTAGTTGATGATATTGAGGTTCCTAGAATGAGTCCAGACTGTGGCTGTGTGTCTGAGTTCGGCCAGCCACCAGTTGGAGTACAATGGTGAGCTGTTATTGCCAAAGATCACTAGTTCTGTCTTCTTGGTGTTGAGCTTGAGACAACTGGCTTTCATTCAGTTAGCAACTTCTGTCATGCGGGTGCTAAACTTGTTTCTTGAGTTTGGGGTCTTGTCCAAGAGGTAGAGTATGTCATTGGTGTAGAAGAGGATGTTAATATTGTGTGCATAGCTTACGTTGTCCAGAGGGATGATGTATGCATTATAGAGGGTTAGGCTGAGCGATGAACCTTGAGGTATTCAGCTGATGAGGATGGGGTGTGAGACCATGTCAAATGCTGCAGATAAGACCATGTCTCCTCTGTCAAGGATGTCTGTGTCATCAATGAGTGCTGTTTCCGTATTGTAGTTGGACGTGAATAGGGACTGCGTGGTGTCGAGGAGCTTCTGTTTGCTGAGGTGGTCAGTGCGTCATGGGTTGAGTAGTTTCTCTAGGACCTTTGCGAAGTATGGTAGGAGGGAGATGGGTCTATAGTTAGAAAGCATGGCTGGGTCCGCGGATGGCTTCTTGAGCAGGGGCATGATGGTGGCATGTTTTTGTGTCCCCGAATGTGGCTGAGTCAATGAAGGCATTGAGGATGGGTGTTACTACTTCACTGATCAGTACATCCCTGAGCCGTCCTACCAAAAGAAAACATGAACAAAATATACTGCCCATTTTCCCCCTCAATGGCCAATTATGGAGGTCCTCGATATGTCTAGGGTAGTGGCTCTAAAAGTTACTCATGTATCTCCTTTGAAGATGATGCCTCTTTGTTGGAGGAAATGGTCTGTACATGAAATGTTAAATTTCCCCTTATAAATTGCAGGAGGATTTCACTTTAGGAGATTATTGATTATTTCAGAAACCTATGTCCAGCTGCCTAAGGCGTATGTGACATTCAGATTAGAAGCCAGTGCACCCTGCTATATTTTGACAGTGAGATGAGGTACGGTATTGAATATTTTGGTACAGTAATGAAATATTCTGTCTCAGTCATAGGCCCATTTGACAGATAGATGAGGATATTGGTGTGCAGTAATGGAATAATATAAAACCATGATGGGCTATTCTACAAGTGATTAAAGACTAAGGCCCTGATTTGGAGTTTGGTGGAGAGGGTACTCTATCACAAAAGTACCCTACCCACCAAAGTGAAGTTCTGTGCAGCCATTTCGAGTCAGGTGGAACTTAAGCATGTCAGTGATGGATTTTACTCCGTCTCCGTCACTGGCATACATGTCTGTTGGCCGAACAAACTAAAGGCCATCGGAGGTCAGGCCATTTGACCGTTCACCCCAATTAGAGAGTGCTGTCAAATAGATAGTTTTTGCAGCCCATCACCCAGTAAGGGACTGTAAAAACTCATTAATGACTCAAAAACCATGGAAGAAATCTCCTGGTGAGGGGATCATGGCTTTCTTTCAATGTTCTAAAACAAAATCCCCCTTTGGTATTTTGAAAATAAAACAATATTGATTGTTTGCTGTTTGGTTCCTTCATGTTGATAGAGCTGTCTGTCAAACTTTTAATCCATTGGCAGGACCTCTGTGAAGTTGGATGCTACCAATGGCAAAATAGAAAAATGCTAAAATAATTATATTATGCAAGATTTGAAATGACAAAATTGGGCAAGGCTTGAATAGAGAACATTCCAGACTGGATGAAAAATAAAGAGCTAATGGGGTAGTGTTAGGCTTCGCCCTTTTTGCAAGGTCATCCCACACTTTTTGCCTTCCTCCTAGTCTTTTTTCTGACCTGGTGTTGGTGGTTTTAGGACTCTGGGCACATTAGCACTGCTGTCCAGTGTAAAGTGCATGTGCTCCTTGTGGTAAACATGGTAAGATTGGCCTACACCTGTTTGGGGTATTTAATTTACATGTCAGTCCCTTGTAAAGTGGTATCTCAGATATCCAGGGACAGTAAATTAAATGCTACTGGCAGGCTTGCAGAGTTGCTTGCGCCACCCACCTGTCTCAGGCCTCTGCCATTGCAGGGCCTGCACGCGCAGTTTACTGCCGCTGTGAGGTGGCACATAAAGATGGTGCCATGTCTGTGACTCCCCTTTTACTACATATCAGTCACCCCTAAGGTAGGCCCTAGCTAACCCTATGGGCAGGGTGCATTGTAGGTAAAAGGTAGGACATGTACATTAGCTGTGTGACATGTCCTGGTAGTGACAAACAGCCATTTTGGTTTCTCACTGCTGTGAGGCTGCCCTCTCCTAGGAATGCATTGGGGATTCCCTGATAAGTGTTTCAGTGGTAATTCCTGATATGTGAGAAGCAGCGTGGTCAAGTTTGGTATGTTTGGAATAGTAATAATAAATGCTACGTAATGGTGTTCGCAGATTTATGATCAGTATTTTAGAAATGCTACTTTTAGAGGTGGGCATTTCTGTGGGCTATATGTTTGTGTGCTTGTCTGATGTGTATTGCATGTCTGGCTCTGGGGTGACAGGGCTGGGTGAGTCAGCGCTAGGCTGAATAGGGAGATCTGCATTTGGAGTATCGGGAGGACTAGCCCCTGACCCTGAATAGGTCTGTGCCTTCCTTGTACAATGCTGGCTTCGCTCCCCTGTGGTGTGACTGGGGCCAGGACCTTCACTATCAATGGGGGATGTTGTGCACTTGTTAAGTGCCCCTCAGAACAGGTTGGAACTGGGTCCCAAGCCCTGTGCCAGGGCAGAACAAGGGGGACATACAGTACTAGTATTGGGGCTATGATCCTATGGGAGTGGTACCTGCTTGGAGCTGAAGGACTGCTGGGCACCAGGAGGGACCGCCACATTGCCCCTCTGCAGATGGCCATGTGAGCTTGCCTGCCTGGGCCCAGATCTGCCCTGTGAGCTGGCCTGCCTGGTCCCAGCTCTGCCCTGTGTAATTTTTGGGGCCGAGCGCTCCACCTTGATTGCCCTGGGCTGGAAGTGCTGTAGGATTCCAGGCCCGGTAATTCTGACCCCCAGTGTGGGCTCATAGTGCCCCAAAGACGTGTAGAGCGCTTTTTCATGGTGCACTTAAGAGCGCTGCACCCTGCATTTCGTTCTGCCCAAAGAATGCTTGGGGAGCAATTCCCGATCATTAGGAGCAAGCCTGCCCTGGCAAAGAGGTTTGCACACATCTCTAGGCTGAGTGGGCCACCCCCCAGCGAGTTGCCGTAGCAACGAGGGAGCCGCGATAGTCGCCGCAGAAACTGGAAGTCAGACGAGGAGAGCCTGACATTGGGTTGGGCCAGCCAGAGGAAACAGAGCTGAAGCAGGAAGCCAGGCAGAGGATGGCTGGTTGTGGCCAAGGTTCCCATGGTATTGAGGAGATCCCCATGTATCTTCTCTACCTGGAGTTTGGTGTTTGGACCGCGCGGCTGAAGAGGCACTTGTGTCTCTCCTGCGGGATTCTAGAAACAGCGGTCTGGGAGGCCCTGAAGGATCCCGGATGCACCGCAACGTTTTGAGCAGGAACTTTTTGGTTGCTCCACATAGGGGAAGAAGTGATCTCCCTTACCCATAGGAGAGAAGAGAAGCAAGGTGAGGAGCTGAGTTGGTGTCACCGCGTAAGGGCAGGGTAGCAGTTGCCTCGGATGGTAGTGGGCAGCTGCTGGTGTAGCCCTCAGCCCCACAGTGATATGGGGGCCTTCTTGTCTTTCTCTGCATACCTGGAGATGCCCCACGGGGCCCCACATTGATTAGGCTTACTGACTAGGGGTGGAACCTCCACTGAGGCCCCCCGAGCAAAGAGTCTCCACAGAACTACCCGACGGTCCAGGTAGAGAGCGCAGAGGCGCTGCGACTGCCATTTGGGGGCCAGTGGGCTCTTGGGGACATGGTGGCATGTTGTGCCTGTGAGAAGTGATATTTACACCCAGGAAGGGCTAATAAGCTGTGTGCACCTTATCAGTGTTACTGTGGTGCACTGGGGCTAATTCATTGTTTATGCTTAATGTGATTATGGCTGCATAAAGTGTTTATGCCTAATGTGATGATGCATAATGTGATTATGCTGAGTACAGTATTTTACCAGTAGTTACTCGTTGTTTTAGCTTTTACTACCTGTTCTAATAGTTCTGGCAGGGGCCTGATTGGCCCTGTCATGTATATAATACCCTGTAAAGTAATACCTAGTTCCAGGTAGCACAGTGTACATATGTGATGTGTTCTAATGTGTTTTATGAGTAATACAATGGCTACTTGTTATATAACCTTGCATGGCATTTCTTTTGTGGTGTGCCTAGTGTGTCGCTGCTGTGTGTGTGCTGTGCAAACACTTTACACATTGCCTCTGGGATATGCCTGACTGCTCGTGCCAAGCTACCAAGGGGGTGAGCAGGGGTTATCTTCGGTGTGTAACTCCCTTGCCCTGACTAGAGTGGTGGTTCCTGCCTGGCTTAGGCGCATGCCCTAGCCAACCAGAAACCCCATTTCTAATAGATAGGATTTGAATAAACGTCATACAATTACAAGATTAACAGTAATCCTCATTATGGATGCCTAACATTCCAGAGGCATATCCAGACATACACCCAAACCCACACACACAAAGACACTCACGGATGTACTTATCGAGGTCCCACACTAGCAGTCCAAATCCACCAATGGCCTTCATACTGTGGGGTGGCACCCTAGATGGTGTGATTGGATGTCAAGAGTGGGGGCATGCTCTGGGAAAGAGGAGCCCTTATCCTGCCCCTGAAGAATACAGACACACATCATGATGAGAAACAGCACTGAGATATAAAGAAAGAGAAATTGTGACCCACTCTGTAATAGACAATCAGCAACATTTGTTATCATGCATGTACTAGCTGGAGTTGGTGGCAAAGGAGGGCCTCAAAATTAACCTTTAGGTCACACCAAACCATTTCTGATAAATGGAATGTCTGCCAGTAGCATTTTGGCAATTATGGGATCTTTTAAAAAGGAGAACTCTACACACCAGCAATGTTCATAATATTAAACATGTTCAAAGCCACCAAATGGCTCCATGTGTTGCACATCTTCAACCAGTCTTTGGTATTTTAGCCAACACCACATTGCATTTTGAGGCTAGTGTTTAATTGTAAAAATCGTAAGAGCGCTATGTGGTGGTGACACTTTGCTGACATTCACTGAGGTCTGGGAACATAGAGCTGGGTCTATTTTTTTGTCTATTCCAGGTTAGTTTGAGTTGAACGAGGACTGTGGTGACATTTACTGAGACAACGGAACAGTGTGGGGCACAACCAGGTCAATTTCTGGTTTATGTCAGGGTAGCACACTGACTGAGGGGTATCCTACATACATAAAATATAGAGCACAATCCACTTCCAATGTCCACGATTTCCACTATCTCAATGATTCCTAAATAGGTTAATGGTTTGCTCATTTATATTGTGTGGATGTCTTGACAACTTAGCATAGATGCAGTCAGTGCTGAATTTGTAAAACAACATAAGTGCCTGGGCTCTCTTCAGGAAGCTACTGAAGCTTGCACCACACTTTGCCCCTATGATGCAGCCAATGACAGTAACAATACAACTACTAACCATCACACACTACAAGAGTGACAATTGGAACTATTCCAGGCCTCCAAAGCTATAAGAATAGCTTGAGTGGCTGGTAATAGAAATCCTTAATGTATAATGAATTAATAGTTAACTGTTGTTGGGGTCATCTCTAAATTAGCCAGATAGTGCCACCTTGTGACAGACTGTCACAAGCACCGGTGCTGACAATTATGCGCTGGTGCCGAGCACCGGAAATCACTGGCTCAAATTAACCACTGGATGCAGTACTTCTGGACTCACTATGGACATCACTGGCATATTCTTGTAGAAATTAACCAAACGCCACTCTTTTAGGGGATAAATGGCAAAGACATGCAGGAAGTCAGAAGTATATACATATTTATACTTCACATACTGCGCACTATGTTTATGCTGGTGAGATTACTGATTCATGAGGTGGTCTGTAAGGTGATCTGAAGGCGGGTGGGGTGGAAACTATCCTGAGCTCCATGGGGAGAGTGTTCCAGGGCAAGGGCTATGTTGATGGAAACAGTGAAAGAGTTGTGTACAGCTAGTGGGTAGTACTTAATTTGAGTCAGTGGTTTCCGGTGCATCACACAGGCACATACTGTCAACACCGGCGCTTGTGACATTCTGACACTTGGAGGTGCTGCCCGTCCAATTTAGAGATCGACACACCAACAAGTTGACAGATGGTGACAGACAGTGGGGGGGATATAGAGGGAGGGAGACAGAGGGAGACAGAGAGACAGAGGGCAACAGGCAGAGAGAGAGAGACATAGGGAGGGAGACAGAGAGAGAGGGAGACAGAGAGAGGGGGAGAGAGGGAGGGAGAGAGGGAGGGAGACAGAGGGATAGAGAGAGAGAGATAGAGAGAGAGAGAGGGAGACAGAGGGAGGGAGACAGAGGGAGAGAGAGGGAGACAGAGAGGGAGACAGAAGGCAACAGACAAAGGGAGACAGACAGAGGGAGGAGGGAGACAGAGGGAGGGAGACAGATGGAGGGAGTGAAACAGATAGAGGGAGACAGAGGGAGGGAGACAGACAGAGGGACACAGGCAGAGGGAGGGAGACAGAGAGAGAGAGAGACAGAGAGAGAGGGAAGCCGTGGGAGACAGAGAGAGAGGGAGACAGAGGGAGGGAGTCTGGGTAGACAGACGGAGGGTGTCATATAGCTATTTGGTTTCTATATACTGTGTTAAGTTAGCATGAGCTTATTAAATGTTTAACCGCCATTTTTCCTTTTGCTTCATTTTGCACACAACACATAATTGTTATTTTAGCTTTCAACCCAGAAGAGCTTCGTGATTTACTTGAGAAATAATACGTTATTGCTCTGATATCAGCTTTGCTCGCTACACTGCATGCACAGTGAGTGCTGAAGGCTCCAAGGATAACTCGACACAGTGTTGTTGTGAGGTCTGATCTTTGCACCTCCTTAGACATAACACACATGCTGCTGCCAAAATCTGGCTCTAAGCGGGATTTATATTGCTTTGCTGAAAACACACGTAACACACTTGATGGTGCTTCGCATGCAGAGAGCTGGTGGAAGATGATGTGATCCTCTGCCACTGAGATTTTGAGGTATGGGCCCGCCCTGCTAAAACCCAAATGAGACCTTCATAGATATAAATATACTATGCTAAACAGGGAGGGTGAGAATTAGGTATTGTTAATTCCTATTCATTACAGCATCTTAGTATGCTGTCACCATTCGCCTTTTATAGACTAGTAACTATGCTGATAACTTTGTTGCTTATAATATGTTTGCTTGTATTATATAAGATACTGCGTTTGAGAACCCTGCATTAGTAAATAAATATTTCAAATATGCACTTGTCCTCATTTACTCCACGTTCTGGTTTGAAATGATTATAAAGCGAAAGAGTGTTCAAGTGTTTCCACTATACCTTAGGTAATCTAAGTTCATGTTCTGGTTTGTCTACACATTGGGAGTTTGTTATGACCAATAAGACACTGTAGCTAGCTCGGTAAGGGGATTTTGGGTACTGAGGTGAGTTTTGGGCCATCCAAATTCACTGAGGTTCCATGTCTCTATGCACAGTTTTGTAGGAGAACGGAATTCCGGCTACATGGCGCCCATACGTTGTTGGCCTTATATCATGACACTCGAGTAGTATATCATTCAATCCTTAACCCCTTCACTGTCATTTCCGGAAAACGGTGGTGTCGGAACAAACCTACCTATTTTTGAAATAGGTCTTTTCAAGCTTGAATCTTAACTAAACGGTTTCCTTGAATTACTACCCAGTTGTGCTACAAAGTTTACTTTGTTTTTCGTATTTCCTGTGCTGTCATGGCTGCCGTGGACATTCCGCAGCATAGTCGCATTGCGGTGAGAGATCATTTGCGGATGTACAATGTGCCTTTGGAAGGCTTGGCTGTGATCATGGTGGTGAGTGCGGATGCTGCTTACCCTTACAAACTGTTTTATTCGTGGGTAACATTTCCGGAGGTGGATACGAATTCTGGTGTGTTCCACACGTACACTCCCACGGCTGTACCTAATGAGTATACTCCGTACAGGGCACAAAGGGTTCCTATTGACGTTTGGCAGCATCGAGTTTGGTTTGGTGGCGCCCTACCCGATACTTTGACCGCTCCGAGGTTAGGTCCTTTGTCCATTCCAGGCGCTAGTTGGCCTGTTTTGGCTGGATTTACTACTCATCCTCTACACGGCAATTGAACTTCGAAGACTACATGTAGTCGCAATTGCCGTGATTAGAGCCTTAGTGCATTACATGGTCCGTAATCTTCCGGGTGGAGCCCCGCGGGGTGAGGTGCTTCGGGCAGGGTGGTTTGAAACTCAGTCCCATCATGGTCAATGCCGTAATGGGCAAGAAACCCCAGGATAAGGATGATTTTCCTTTCTGGCTTGCCCAGAAATTTGACCAGCTGGAAGCTGTATTTCCTAATACGACTCCTGGTGAAAAACACCGGATTCTAACGCTTAGTTAGAAAGATTTGGCCCCTGAGCTCGTTGACTGTGAGACCTGGGGTAAGACTTTTGCAGCGGTCTATGCAAGGTGCTACGGCACCCCGTCTATGGCAGTGCTGCCTACGGTCCTTAAACGTGTTCAGGATGATCACGGACCGGAGTCTGCGGTTGAGTTGGGTATGCGCCTGTGTGGCACCTTTGATGTGGTTTGCGATCTCATCCTTGCTTATGTCAAGGTGGATGCAGTGAACTTTCAGGTTGCAAACGCTTTGGCGGCGCTTTCCGATGCCGAGAAACCCCGAAAGTTAGCAAAAATGATTGTGGCGGCTTATAAAACCATGGGTCGCAATAGTAAGGGTCTTAAGCCTTTTTCTGTTAAGGAGAAAAAGCAGCGCCAGGGACAAGCTTCAGAAACGGATGTTCAGCCCAAGTTCAAGAAACAGAATTGGCCTAAAAAACAGAAACAGGGAAAGCAACAGCAACAACAACAAACACAGGTTTCTCGCCCTGCGTCTCCGTTGCCGCACAATCGGAATGTGTTTATGACTTGCCCGACCGCGCGATGATTAAATCTCCTGATCGATTTCAGGTTTCTGATCAATGCTCTCCTCGTTCCTTTCAGGACTCATCGGCCCGACTACCGGTGGTGGAGGGGGCGGCAGGGGTCGGGGTGGCCAACAAGGACGTGACCAGCCCCGCCCGAAAAACGGTGCAGACAGGCAGGAAGGCTCGACACCGAAGAGACCGCAGTTTGCAAAGAAGAAAGTCGCAGCCTTAACAGCGCATCGATATGCCACAGATAGTGAGAACGCGGCTTCGAAATCTGACGTGGGCTCTGACCTTGCTGGACAGCGCGGCGGAGATTACCATAGTGAGAGAGGCCCTGCGTCCACTACTGAAGGTGACAGCGACTGATACTTATGTTGTGATCGAAACAGCTGACACAAGAGTTGCTCCCCCTGATAGACTTTTTGAAATTGTCCTGTTAATCGAGGGTGACATACAGCGAACCATTAAAGGGGTATTTTGAGAAAATCTTTCGTCTATATATGACATTTTGCTTTCGGAGGCTGACTGGCCCCCACCTTTTGTTTTCGCAGCTCCGCGAGGGGAGGAGGTAATCCTCCCCAGTTTCGCGAACGCAGTCTCGAAAGAGGATGCGCTGCATTTTGCGGAAGAGTGGGCTCTGGCTCTAGTGCCAGCTGTGTACCGCAATCAATGCGGTTGGGATAAATTGGCCCCATGCCACGAGATTCATTTACGGTCTCAGCCACAACCTCAACCTCAATATCCCATACGGCGTGAAGCAAAGGCTTCCGTCGAGGCTATCCTTGAACAATTGGAATATCAAGGTGTAATTGAAACATGTGTGTCACCGATGAATAACCCTCTTTTTACTGTGAACAAGCCAGACGGTTCGTATCATTTGGTATTGGATTACCGGCTTTAAACTCGCATTGCCGTAACTGTGCAGTACAGAATACTCACGGCTGTGCCCTAGTGAATAGTCTTGTGCGTAAGCGGTTTAAAACCACGCTTGACATTTCCAATGTTTTTTATGCCCATAGATTGGATGGTCTAAGTTCCCAGTGGACTTCCTTTACTTGCGGCGGTGTTTGAAAAAATTTCGGCTTTTGCCTATGGGCTATCAGAATAGTCCTGGGATTTTTACTGCCCGCATTGTCTCTCTTTTGGAGAGAATCGACCCGGATGCTTGTTCGTATGTGGATGACATATATCACACAGACGACGAACTTTGGGAGCATCTGTGTCGAGTCAACGGAATTATTTGTACCTTTGCAAACTTGGGTTACAAATTCAACTTTGCAAAATCGGACATTGCAGAGTACACAGTGTTGTTTCTGGGCTACGAGCTCAACAATGAGGGAAAAGGATTGGCTCCTCACTTCCTGGAGAAATGCGCACAACTGCGCGCTCCGACAACACTGAAAAAATTACAATCTTTACTGGGCTTCTTGAATTTTGGGAGAACATACATTCCAGAATATGCCCAGCGTATCAAGCCTTTGTATGCTTTGATACAACCATCTTTTCCAAGTCATGCTGGCTGCCTGAGCGTTCAGCTATTCTGCAGTCTTTGCAGGCTGATCTGCTTGCTTCTAAATTCTTACTGACTCGTGATAACCAGACCAACCTGATAAGAATTATCCCTGGGATGGTGGGTTTCACGTCCCTGACTTTTAATGAAGGAGGCACAGTACCTATTGCTTACAAGTCACACTTGTACACTTCGGCTGAATTGCGCTTTTCCACTGTGGAGAAAGTTTTGACGGCTGTGCAGATGGCAATTCTTAAGGAACGTGCCCTGTCACAGGGAAAGCGCATGTTGGTTGTAACCCCGTGTCCTGCCTTGGAGGCAGTCACGAAAGCCAGTGTACCAAATTCCAAAGCTTTGCACCCTCGGTGGATTCAATGGGCTGCATCCTTGACATCCCAGGATGTCACGTTTATTTTTGACGCCTCATTACGGTCGCAGGAGTACTTACAGTATGAATTCGTTCATCCGGCTCCTTTAGCAATGCGACCCTTGGAGGATTTCCATTGCATCATTTACACTGATGGTTCGACGCAGGTTGCGCATGGCTCTAAATATGCCTACGTTCCCGCATGCGCCATTGTGGTCGGTGCCATGGTGAACGATGAGTTCAAGTCCAGTGTTGTGCACACGCAGACACTAGGGGACTGCACCGCACAATTAGCAGAACTTCGTGCTCTGATGCTAGCATTGGAGTACGCTGATCCTAGTGTGACAACCCTTATCGTAAGTGATTCTTACTACTGTGTACAGTCTTACAATGAGAACTTGTTCTTTTGGATTCAGAATGACTTTCGTGATTCCAAGGGTAGCACAATAAAACATACGATGATCTGGGTCCGAGTGGCTGAGCTTAAAGAGCAGTTGCCACTTGTGTTTGTGATTCATACTCTCGGCCATCAGCGTGTTGGAGTTCACGATGTCGGTAACTCACTTGCTGATGAAGCGGCGAAGTCTGCAGTATCAAATATTTAGTTGCAGCAGTTACACGGTCCAAAAGTAAAATAGATGATGACATCTTGGCGGCTGTAGCTGCCACTGAGAAGGGAAGTAAATATCCTATGGGGTTCCCTTCGAAGTACACATACCACTTAAGTCCGGATAAGGTTCCTTATGTGAAAATTCCTTATGTTGGGGAACGGTTGATTCCCAACTTGGATCGCAGGGCTACGTTGATTACAGCGGCGCATGAAGGTGTGGCGTCTTAGCAACTATAACTCTGCTACAACAAAGGTTCTGGTGGCGGGGACTGTACAAACAGACGCGCGATTATGTCCTTCAATGGGACATTTGCCAGCAGATTAAGCCTGCAACTGCGGCGAGTCCGCCTCAGACACAGTTGTACATATCTAATAAACCACTGGGTTGCGTTTATTTAGATCACTGCGGTCCTTTTTCTTCTGATACTGCGTATAAGTACATCTTAGTAGCAGTTGATTCATGCACACGCTTTGTGCGGGTATGGCCCCATCGCAGCGCTGATTCACGGACTGTCATAAGAGATTTGTGTGTCTTTGTAGGGATTTTTGCCTGTGGTACCTTCTATTCGGATCAGGGTCCGGCTTTTGCCTCTAAGACGTATAAGGATGCGATGATTTCGTTGGGGGTCCAAGTCAAGTTTTCGTCTCCGTACAGACCTGAGGGTAATAGTGTAGTGGAGCGAATGGACCGTGACTTAAAGCAATCTTTGACAGCACGAGTTATAGGCACTGGCAGAAACTGGTTAGCCCATCTCAATGGCATGCAGCGTGCTCTAAATAATCTCCCTAGAAGGTCTCTGGGTGGGCGGACCCCATACGAAATACTCTTTGGTATCAAGATGTACGCCCCTGACCTCGACGGTCTAGACTGCGTGGCCCAAGCCACGGCCGTTGACGTAGATGAACATTGCAATGTTTTACAGGATCTACAAAAGACCAGAGACAGTCTTGCAAAGGAACATTTGCCCTCCACGTCGGATGATGCGTTGCAGATCCCGGTAGTTGGCTGGCTACCCAAAGTTGGAGAACTGGTTCGAGAGAAGATCGATAACAAGAAAGAATTTGGTCCTTCCTATCGAGCACCGGTTACCGTTCTTGGAGCGAAGGGCACAAGGACAGTCCTTTTACCACCACTTCCAAGTCGTAAGGAAAACAGGTTTATCTCTATTGACAATGTCAAGATACACAGGGTGGCCGATTCTTCTATGACACTGGCGGTCTCCTGTCCTTCGACTGTGAGAAATTCTATTTTGGCCACTACTTCTAATGCTGAGCCAGAAGTGGCCCTCGAGATGCCTGCTGTTTCCAATCCTTTATTGAATACTTTTCTCGTTAATAACATTGATGACCAAGATTACGCCTATCCTGCTGATTTGTCGATGCCTGATTTACAAACACGTTTGGCCACTGAATCCAGATTCTCATTTGACTCTGTTTCAGTTGATTCGAAAAAAACCTCAAGTTTTGCAGTTTATGATACATTATTTAAAAAACATGTTTTTGATCCCTCCTTGGACATATATTTGGCTGGTGCTTTTTTCAGTTTACCTTTTTATGTCAATTGATTTTGTGTTTTATTTTTTCCGTCTCATCGATGGACACTATGTCGAGGAGAGAACATGCATTCGGCATCTTAATGGAACTTTGGCCCTCCTTTCCTCGTCACATTCAGCACACAGACTGAAGAGAGACTTGAATTTTGTAAACATCACTGCTTGGCCTGTTCATGATGGGATTATGTGGGATGCAGTTAAATTTCAAATCCATGGCCCTACTGAAGTGGTTAATGTCCCTAATGTACTCAGAGTGAACATGGGGGATGTGGTGAAACAAAACATACGTTCTGATGATTGGGATGTTCAGGCCGTAGAATCATTATTCTCTGATTTGAAATATTATGCTGCCTTTGATGCTGAAGATTTATATTTAGAATCTGCTAATTATGGTGAATTATTTAGCTTTCAACATTTTGGTAACCATTTTCTGCATAAAACGAGTTCCAGAAGAGGTACTGTAAATTACACACAGTGGGAACATTGCCCAGCGCCATTACAAGGTAGCTCCAGTACATTTTTGAAAAAGTACACTTATTTTACCGACTTTAATCAATCTAGTCCTGAGTTCTTTTATTTTAAAATGACACAGAAGTCCATGTCTAAAGTTAGACTTACCGATACTAAATTGTTGTATTCGAAGTCCTTTCTAGACAAATTAGCTGTAGAGGGCTACGAGCTATGGAAGGAAACCATTGACCTTAAATCGGTTTGGGGTTCTAAAAGTTGGCAGGTACAAGGAACTGAGGCTTTGCACCGGCCATGTCTCATCCCAAATCATATGTTGTTTTTAAATTCTACCATTTTCCAGACAACATGCTTTGGATTGGCTACTTCAAAAAAATTAAATACCCCTAATATTCCTGATTTGGAAGAATATTCCGGTTGGAATAATTTCACACAGTTTTCCATTTGTGAATTGCAAACATTATTGCACAATTCATCCTTTAATGTATCCAGTTTGAATCCGAAGGGTTGGCTGATGTGGCACAGAAGCTCTGATTCTTGCCAACGTCGCTTTCTGGGTTTAACTGACGGTTTTACACAATTCAAGCCTGATCCCCATTTTGATACTGATCATACTGTCACCACTTACTCAGTTGGCAAATTATGTCAGAATTGGCTACAACATTCTACATTAGCTGCAGTTAAATTACATCTATCCCAGTTAACTGATAATGTGGATTTAAATGATTTCATAAAGGGCCCGGCTAGTGGTAGATCTAAACGGTGGATTTATGCAGTTTACAATGAAATCTGGAAACTTTCATAAATTGAGGCTGCTAAGCGCCTTAGAGCTATTGATCAAGCTAATTTGGAAAAGGTGCTTGCAGTTGTTGATAACAGTATTAACAGGCTTTCTTCCCGCATCTACACGTTGTATCCTTTGTTGTTGATATTCTAAATGATGAAGTGTCTGTGTTATACCATGGTCAAAATCAATTGCATTCTATAATGCAATTTGCGTGGACCCTGCAGACGCTTAAGGCTGGTAGAGTGCCCTGGAATTACATGAATGTGTCCTCCCTCTTTGCCCCATTTAATTTGACTGACAAACAGCGCATGCTTTCAATGCGTGACGCATCCTTTTTCATGTTACACATTGAGAGGTTGGAATCTTTACCGTTCTCTGTAGCTGAGGCCACTGCTACAACTTGGCTTATCCACGGATTATTCACATTACTATTTACCTTGTACAAATTTACTAATTGTATGCGATATATTGCGATAGGGAGATATGAACCATTAGGTAGCTCATTCCTCCATGAGGCATGGTCACTTCCATTCACTTACAGGTGCCTGAAAGATGAGAAAGAAGTATATCTTAATGGGGAAGAATGCACAGAGTCCCATGACCATTCATTGATATTCAGGCACATCCAGTTACATGATTCTTGAAATCAGGACCGACCTAATTTAGCCTGTGTTTTGAAAGGCACTCCGGTTCCTGCAATCATTCCCACTTTCACATTACTGGCGAACGGTAGTTATTTACTGTTGAATAAAGAAGATTGTTGTGGGTTAATTAAAGTTATCGCTTATATGGTAACTGTATCAGAACGTGTTGTCTGTTGCAAAAACGTTCTGTATCCCCCTACGCATGGGAATTCAGATATTTCCATCTGGCCGCGCATCCCAACCTTGAAGGTAGAGTTCAATGGTATGAGTAGAATAAGAGCCCTTTTGTCTCAAAAAGAGGTGGCCCTGAGTTCGGCTCGAGAAACATTCGTCCTTCACATAGCTAACATGCACACAGAGGTGCAGGCGCTTTTAAATACTGATTTGCCGTTACATTTCAGTGAGCTGGTTCATCAAATCTTTAATGCCTCCTCCACTTCTGGCCTTGCTCACTTTTTTAAAATAGTTAGCAGTGGTCTCGTGACTTCATTCGAGAAAATATTTGGAGTCATCCCTGCCTTCTTTCATTCTATATTTTCAAGTCTGTTTGGTGGCTTCCCTGTTTTGCTAGCATTGGCTGCGGGCGTTTTGGTGATATTTGGTTTTATTAAACATGGATGCCCGTCCTGCGTTAGAAGCCGCAGAGCCCCTCCTGCCACTGTTTCGCAACCGGATGCTTGATAACTATGGCACCCTGCCGCTTGCGACTATAAGCACAGCATTTGGATTATCGTTTCGGTTTTCCTATTTCACATGTGTCCAGCCTGTGTTTCATTGCCTGAGCTGCGATTTCGACTGGGCCCTTGATTTGTGTCTCTGCATGACGGTGTCTCCTGACGTCGACTTTAATCATCTGATGAGCCCCGTAGTTGCTCACGAGTTGGTTTGTTCTGGCGAAAGGATTATGGCCTTGGCAGCGATGCATGGACTAATGGGTCATTGGGACATACTCGCAGCAGCGCATGAGTTCTTGGCACAGAGCTTTCTTGAGAACCCACCGAGTTGTCCTCTGATGATGCTAGAGGATCCAGTGCTGGAGGAGCACATATGTTCTTTCCCACTACTAAATTGGATGGCGGAACTGTTTTCGGATGATGACAGTGATTTCATGTTGGAGGCTGTAGCTGCATATTTTGCATATTCAGTCCAATCCTGAGAAGCCTTCGAGACTTTGCTATTAGCACGTTCCTGATTGCATTTTTTTGGGGGTGTGCTTACTGCTTACAAACAATTCTTTTCTACATCCCAGGCCTATTGACTTGTACGAAAGTTGGCCTTGTGTTGAAAAGTTTAGACCTTTTTATATGGCCGCTATAAGGCCATCATATCTGCTTTTGAAAATTAGCTTAGCTTGTTATTATTGAACTCTGCTTTCATGTTGTGCCCCTGTTCTGGTCTTATCTTACCTTAATTTTTGACCGTGCTTGGATCATTGGGGGGGGGGGGTGTCATATAGCTATTTTGTTTCTATATACTGTGTTAAGTTAGCATGAGCTTATTAAATGTTTAACCACCATTTTTCCTTTTGCTTCATTTTGCACAGGACACATAATTGTTATTTTAGCTTTCAACCCAGAGGAGCTTCATGATTTACTTGAGAAATAATATGTTATTGCTCTGATATCAGCTTTGCTCGGTACACTGTCTGCAGAGTGAGTGCTGAAGGCTCCAAGGATTACTCGACACAGTGTTGTTGTGAGGTCTGATCTTTGTACCTCCTTAGACATAACACACATGCTGCTGCCAAAATCTGGCTCTAAGCAGGTTTAATATTGCTTTGCTGAAAACACACGTAACACACTTGATGGTGCTTCGCATGCCGAGAGCTGGTGGAAGAAGATGTGATCCTCTGCCACTGAGATTTTGAGGTATGCGCCCGCCCTGCTAAAACCCAAATGAGACCTTCATAGATATAAATATACTATGCTAAATAGGGAGGGTGAGAATTAGGTATTGTTAATTCCTATTCATTACAGCATCTTAGTATGCTGTCACCATTCGCCTTTTATGGACTAGTAACTATGCTGATAACTTTGTTGCTTATAATATGTTTGCTTGTATTATATAAGTTACTGCGTTTGAGAACCCTGCATTAGTAAATAAATATTTCAAATATGCACGTGTCCTCATTTACTCCACGTTCTGGTTTGAAATGATGATAAAGCGAAAGAGTGTTCATGTGCTCCACGATACCTGAGGTAATCTAAGTTCATGTTCTGGTTTGTCTAAACATTGGGAGTTTGTTATGACCAATAAGACACTGTAGCTAGCTCGGTAAGGGGATTTTGGGTACTGAGGTGAGTTTTGGGCCATCCTAATTCACTGAGGTTCCAGGTCTCTATGCACAGTTCTGTAGGAGAACGGAATTCCTGCTACAAGGGGGTCCGGGGTAGACATAGGGAGCGAGAGGGCGATAGAGAGAGGGAGACAAAGAGAGATAGAGGGAGATAGACAGAGTGATTGAGACAGTGGGAGACAGAGAGAGAGAGAGGCAGAGAGATAGAGGGAGGGAGGGAGACAGAGAGAGAGAGAGGAAGGGAGACAGAGAGAGGGAGGGAGACAGAGACAGACAGAGATAGATACAGAGACAGGGACAGACAGACAGGGACAGACAGATAGAGGCAGAGACAGACAGATGGAGATGGGAGACAGAGGGAGTGAGACAGAGGGAGGGACACAGAGAGAGGAAAGCAGAGAGAGAGGGAGACAGAGAGAGAGGGAGATAGAGATAGAGGGAGAACGAGGGGGGCAGGGAGAGAGGGACCGAGGGAGGGAGACAGAGAGGGAGAGAGGGAGGGAGACAGAGGGAGAGAGAGAGGGAGAGAGAGGGACGGAGACAGAGGGTGACAGGCAGAGGGTGACAGACAGGGGGCAACAGACAGAGGGAGACAGACAGACAGACAGATGGAGGAGGGTGACAGAGGGAGGAGGGCGACAGAGGGATGGAGACAGATAGAGGGAGGCAGATAGAGGGAGACAGATGGATGGAGACAGATGGAGGGAGAAAGATGGATGGAGACAGATGGAGGGAGACAGATGGAGGGAGACAGATGGGGACACACAGAGGGAGACAGAGGGAGGGAGACAGAGGGAGACAGAGAGAGAGGGAGACAGAGGGAGGGAGGCAGGGGGAGACAGAGGGATGGAGAGGGAGACAGACAAAGGGAGACAGAGAGAGACAGAGAGAGAGGGAGACAGAGGGAGAGAGACAGAGGGAGACAGGCAGAGGGAGTCAGAAAGAGAGGGAGACAGAGGGAGAGGGAGGGTGACAGAGGGAGGGAGACAGAAGAATGGAGACAGAGGGAGGGAGACAGAGGGACAGAAACAGAGGGAGACAGACAGAGGGAGACAGACAGAGGGAGACAGACAGAGGCAGGAGGGCAACAGGGAGCAAGACAGGGAGGTAGACAGACAGAGAGAGACAGAGGGATGTAGACAGAGAGAGGGAGACAGATGGAGACAGATAGAGGGAGGGAGACAGAGGGAGAGAGAGGGAGGGTGACAGAGGGAGAGAGAGGGAGGGAGACAGAGAGTGGGAGACAGTTAGAAAGAGAGACAAACAAAGTGAGTGAGAACCCCCCCCCCCGAATCCCCTTAGGTGGTTCGGGCTCACTCGCTATGATCGCTCACTACACTGCCTTACTGTGTCCCAAAATGATGCATCTCCAAAAAGTGTGTCACCAACATGAAACGTTTGGAAAGCTGTGATGTAGGTCTATTGGATGCAAAGTATATTAAGTAATAATCAACAATAAATTATTAATTATTACGAATAATGTATTTGATATTAATGATGTAAATTGTATTATAATTATATGTTTTAGCTATATTAGAGCTGTGGTCTGCTGGATATGGAAGTTTTTTAACCTAATTATTTAATTGATTATTAATTATGTAAATTGTGCAATACCGCTATATATTAGTTATGTTTTAAGGTGAGCTGTTAGGTTTGTAGGACTGTAGGGTGGAAAGTTAATTAAGTAATGCATAATTATCAATTATTTATTAATTATTTAATTGGTAATTTTGTAATATTGATTACTTTAGTTATATTTTAGTTGTGGGTTGCTAGGTTTGTAAGGGTATAGGGTGGAATGTTGATTAAGTAATAATTAACAAAGTATTAATTGCTAATTAGTTAATTGACTGTGTTATAAATATTTATTTTAGTTATAGTTTAAGTGTGGGCTGCTAGATTTGTTGGTGTACAATGTGGTAAGTTAAGTATTAAAGAACTTTTTAAATTGATAATGATTAAATTGTTTAATAATCATGTAAATTGTTTAATTGTTTTTTATTTACAATGTTCTTTTGGTTAATTAATAATGTTCATAATAAGAGTATTATATTTGTCCTAAATTAATAGAGTTAATCAATTATTTAATATGCATGAAGTGAAGTGCTTTCCCTAATGTTGCTTAGACAGGAGTGGGAATAGTAAATTTAAGCCCTTTGAAGTCCAATGCTTTCCCTACTGCTGCACAGACTGGAGTGGAAATAGTCAATTTAACCCCACTGATGTGCAACACTTTCCCTATTGCTGCACAGACTGGAGTGGGAACAGCAAATCTTACCCCTACGAAGACCAACGCTTTCCCTACTGTTGAAAGATTAAAGTTGAAATAGTACATTTAGCCACTACAAAGTCCAATGCTTTCCCTACTGTTACACAGACTAGAGTGGGAATAGTAAATCTTACCCTTCTGAAGTCCAAAGATTTCCATATTGTTGCACAGACTGGAATGGGAATAGCACATTTCATTTCTCAAAAGTCCAATACTTTCCCTACTGTTGCTCAGACTAGAGTGAGAATGGTAAATATTAAACTCCAATGCTTACCCTACTGTTGCTTATACTGGAATGGGAATGGTATAGCTAATATCCCTAAACGTCAATACTTTTTGTAATATTTTTTAAATATATCCACTATATATATATATATATATATATTACTGCTCCAATTCACCTGCATGCGGGTGCTCCTTCTGTGACGAGAGGAGGAGGGAAAAGAGAGTGTATATATATATATATATATGAACAGAAAATCCAGCTCCCGTGAAGCAAAACTCCGTGGAAGAAGGCACAGCACAAAGTGGTTTCAGGATTCGGCATCAATTTATTACATCATGTCGCCCTCAATCCCAGGTACAGAAAAACGTTTCGGCCTTCACAGAGGCCTTTCTCAATCTCAACCTCTTCTCTCATCCGTCTGAAACGAAAGTACCAATTTTTTTTTAAATTTATAATTTGTGCACTTTATGTCATATTTACATAAAAATTGCACCTGATTGCTATACCTATCAAATGTAATATGGTATATCTGTACATGGATGGTTATCATGCCTTTTTATCATTGTCTGCATTAAGAGCCCTAGTCCACTAACCAGGAACGGATACGTGATATGTCATGAGCCCGATTGGCTAATATGTTGAGGTGACACAGGCTATTATCCCAACTATAACATGTACCCTAGCTGATTCGCACTATCAGGAGAAGCAATGCTCACGACTCCGCACTGGTTACCCTACCCTGTACAAGTCTTTTTCAATCCTCCACTAATTAGGATAGATTAATTCTCCTTGGGGTCCTGGATGAATTATACCAGACACGGATTACCTTGACTACCAGGGACGTAACATGACGCTCTCTGGGGCGGAGTACTGAAACACGAAGAAGGTCTGTCCCCTCCTCCCCACTACTGGCTCGAACATTAATATATTCAATCATAGTAACCCCTTTGTAAAACATATATCGGGTTACCTGAATCTGAACCAGAATAACTTTCTATGTACACCATTCAATGAATTTACTCGATGTAATAATTGGACTCCAAAATAATGTGACACGATCTTATTTAAATAATCGCTTGATTACTGTTTATATGAACGGCCTTGTATTTATGTTTGTTTAAATTGACCAGAATGTTTGGTATGCACATATATTATGGTAACAACATAGAGGTTACACCATCATAAAATGGCGACATGTTAGAATAAAAATAACAGCTATTTGATTTCAAAGTCCATCATTCATGTCTGCAGTAATGCGAGAAATGTAAACATAAAAGATGTGTAGTTTCTGGTGCAATTTGTGTGATCAAGCACTCCGTGGAGTGCGAAACGCGTCACGTAGATTTATGAAGGAATAAATCAACCTTTTTTGGATTACCGAGTGGATTGTGTTTTGTACGTCCCGAGCCTGAGTGCTCGTGAGGAACGCCGTTGTCTCAAGAATATTAATAAGTCCGGCTGCTCCGCCGGTTCGAGCCACCCCTACGGAAGGCGAAGGGTTGCTAGCAGGAGCGGTAAATTTGAAATATATATATATATATATACATATTTCCTCTCGAATGCCCTGAGCTTTACAGAGGTCACACGATGCAGCTCCTACCATCCGGTCTATGAACTGAGGCTGCTTGCAGTTTTTTGCATCCATTTCATTTTAAGGATTTCCTTTTCTGTTCCCTTAAGGATTCCCTTTTCTGTTCCCAACGCGTTTCAAGGCCAGCGCCTCTTCTTCATGGGGTGTATCACAGGGAAAATGACTGACTCACCAGTGTTGTCTCTTTGGTTGTTTTATTAAGGACACCACCCACTTTGGGCGTTATACACAAGAGTTGCACAGAAGCATGCTGGTTCACGTAGTCTCTGTGGTGAGACAAAGATTCATTGTCTCTGTGAAATTATTAAAATATTTTAGTCCTTGAGTAGGTTTGGTTGCCAGACTGCAGGCTTCGTTTTGTCATGGGGCTGCATGCTTACACGGAGAGAAAAAGTTCCTTTCCAAGCCTTTCCTTTCAGTTACTGGAAATGGTGCTCCTCTGCCACGGCCAAGGCTGCCGTGTGTTTAACATTTCCTCTCGAATGCCCTGAGCTTTACAGAGGTCACACGATGCAGCTCCTACCATCCGGTCTATGAACTGAGGCTGCTTGCAGTTTTTTGCATCCATTTCATTTTAAGGATTTCCTTTTCTGTTCCCTTAAGGATTCCCTTTTCTGTTCCCAACGCGTTTCAAGGCCAGCGCCTCTTCTTCATGGGGTGTATCACAGGGAAAATGACTGACTCACCAGTGTTGTCTCTTTGGTTGTTTTATTAAGGACACCACCCACTTTGGGCGTTATACACAAGAGTTGCACAGAAGCATGCTGGTTCACGTAGTCTCTGTGGTGAGACAAAGATTCATTGTCTCTGTGAAATTATTAAAATATTTTAGTCCTTGAGTAGGTTTGGTTGCCAGACTGCAGGCTTCGTTTTGTCATGGGGCTGCATGCTTACACGGAGAGAAAAAGTTCCTTTCCAAGCCTTTCCTTTCAGTTACTGGAAATGGTGCTCCTCTGCCACGGCCAAGGCTGCCGTGTGTTTAACATTTCCTCTCGAATGCCCTGAGCTTTACAGAGGTCACACGATGCAGCTCCTACCATCCGGTCTATGAACTGAGGCTGCTTGCAGTTTTTTGCATCCATTTCATTTTAAGGATTTCCTTTTCTGTTCCCTTAAGGATTCCCTTTTCTGTTCCCAACGCGTTTCGAGGCCAGCGCCTCTTCTTCATGGGGTGTATCACAGGGAAAATGACTGACTCACCAGTGTTGTCTCTTTGGTTGTTTTATTAAGGACACCACCCACTTTGGGCGTTACACACAAGAGTTGCACAGAAGCATGCTGGTTCACGTAGTCTCTGTGGTGAGTCAAAGATTCATTGTCTCTCTGAAATTATTAACATATTTTAGTCCTTGAGTAGGTTTGGTTGCCAGACTGCAGGCTTCGTTTTGCCATGGGGCTGCATGCTTACAGGGAGAGAAAAAGTTCCTTTCCAAGCCTTTCCTTTCAGTTACTGGAAATGGTGCTCCTCTGCCATGGCCAAGGCTGCCGTGTGTTTAACATTTCCTCTCGAATGCCCTGAGCTTTACAGAGGTCACACGATGCAGCTCCTACCATCGGTCTATGAACTGAGGCTGCTTGCAGTTTTTTGCATCCATTTCATTTTAAGGATTTCCTTTTCTGTTCCCTTAAGGATTCCCTTTTCTGTTCCCAACGCGTTTCGAGGCCAGCGCCTCTTCTTCATGGGGTGTATCACAGGGAAAATGACTGACTCACCAGTGTTGTCTCTTTGGTTGTCTTCTCATCGACACTGGGTCGTAGTATGGAACTGAGGCTGCATGTTGGTAAATCAATGCTCCACCTCCACTTGCAGTACGGAATCAACGTAACACTTCCCCTGCCTAGCAGTAAGGAACTGATGCCTCACCATCCCTGGGAGTAAGGAATCAACGCACTGCTTTTGTTTTCCAGCGCCTCACCTCCCCAACACTTGTATTCGTCTTTGATTTTTACACATCTGAGGTACTTTGTGCTAAAACAACCGCATCCATATTTTTCTTTGGTCTGAACTTACTTAACCTTTTAAAAGTGCTATCTTTGCTTGTGCATGTCGGATTTTGGTTGTTTTGGTCTTGTATTATCCAGATGAATATTGGTTATTTTACTAAACTGGTGTGGACTCATTTTGTACTGTTTTTACTATGTTACTGTGTGTGTTTGTACAACTGCTTTACTCATTGCCTCTGAGATAAGCCTGACTGCTTTTGCCAAGCTACCAAGGGGGTGAGCAGGCGTTATGTTAGCTGTGTGACTCCCTTAACCGGACTAGATTGAGGGTCCCTACTAGGAGAAGGTGCAAACTACTGCCAACTAGAGACCCCATTTCTAACAATGGCCATCTTGTGCTTGATAATATGTCCATGCCGAGGACACCATTCATACGGTACATCATCTACAGATGCAACACATGTCCACCCAAACAAAGACCAAGCACTCACATGGAAGGGACAAATTATGTTTACAGAGGACTAAGCACATTCAACACATAGAAGGTGATGCTGGAGACTATTGTTGAGGTTACCGGTGTGTTGCACTACTTTCCCTTGAGCTGTACAGAAAATACATGGATCATTAGCATTGGGCTCACAGATGATGACCAGGCAGAATGGTACAGCTGTCGGTCCAATGCAGTGATTTTTAGCCCTGTAAAATGTGCTGTCGCCATTTGTTGCCCTTTGGAAAATTTTTACTTCTTTTATATGCTACCTGCTTTGACTTTTCTTCAACATCAGTTGAACATCCAACGACGTGCCTGGATAAGAGGAACCTGATCAAAGCTAGTGAGGAATGAACTATCCAAAACGTCGTTTTCATTTGTTTGATCCTTCAATGGATCAAAGCACCAGCGGGCCACTGCTATGATCACCTGAATTAAATAGTTTTAAGATAAATGAAGGGAACGTGTACATTAAATGTATGCATAGAGATTTAGATGTCACAATTTACGTAGTTATAGGGAACGCAGTCAAAAATAGATTGCTTATGGTGGAAAAAAAAGAAGTAGAAGCAAAGGTGCATCACACCTTATGGAGAATATTCAATTAGGTGAATGTTCCACAAGAGAAATTCTGCACATGCGTGCACGTTATTGGTGGATTTAGCTGCACGTGCTTTGGGATTTTCATGAATTATATAAAGGTAAATAATAAGAGTAGACCTAAGACTACATTTATTCATTTTTTTAAATGTGTTTGTATATTTTCTTCTGTATGTCCGCCACTGTCCATATGGCTAACATCAAAGGCATCATCACATAAAGTGAGCAGGGCAGGAGATGATTTAACACATGGCCCCGTACCTCTGTTTGGCCTCATTAGTGTCTTAAGCAGGTGAAGAGCTGGAGCTGAACTATTTCACCACATTAGAAAGCAGGGAATGTTTCTATCAAAAGGAGCTTTAAAGGCATTTTTTCTCAGAAATGTAGTAGCTTTTGTATATATATATATATATTAAAGGAAATAAAAGAACATAACCCCGTAACCTACAAATAAGAATAAGACAACACAAAACATAACAGGGGAAAACTCACTCAAAGGTCAAAACCGAACGCAAGACAGCTACCAAAATTCATAATATTGTAATAAAAGCTAAAAAAAACACAGCAGAACAAAAACAACAGAACACAACAAAGTCAAGTCAAGTCAAGTCAGAAATTTATATAGGGCACTACATACCCATAGGGTCTCAAGGCGCTTGAGGAAGGGGAAAATTACTTGTCGAATATCCAAGTTTTAAGTTGCTTTCTGAATGCTAGGTGGTTCTGAGTAAGCCGAAGGTGAGTGGGGAGAGAGTTCCAGGTTTTGGCTGCCAGGTAGGAGAAGGATCTACCTCCCATGGTGGCTTTGTTGATGCGGGGAACAGTGGCCAGGGCTTGGTTGGAGGAATGTAGTTGACGGAAGGGGGAGTAGAAAGACATTCGTGTGTTGAGGCAATCGGGTCCGAGATCGTAAAGTGCTTTGTGTGCGTGGGTTAGTAGGCGGAAGGTAATTCTCTTATTCACAGGAAGCCAGAGGAGGTTTTTCAGGTGACCAGAGATGTGTTCTTTACGTGGGATATCAAGTATGAGCCTGGCTGAGGCGTTCTGGATGCGTTGGAGTTTTTTCTGGAGTTTTGCGGTGGAACCGGCGTATAGAGTGTTTCCGTAGTCCAGGCGACTCGTAACAAGTGCGTGAGTGACCGTTTTTCTAGTTTCGGTGGGGATCCAGCGAAAAGTTTTTTTAAGCATGCGAAGAATGTTGAAGCAGGATGAAGAGACAGCGTTGACTTGTCTGGTCATTGAGAGTGAGGAGTCCAGGATGACGCCCAAGTTCCGTGCGTGGTCCGTCGGGATGGGTGCTTTTCCAAGGGCCTCTGGCCACCAAGAGTCATCCCAGGCGGAGGGGGAGGTTCCTAAGATAAGGACTTCTGTTTTGTCTGAATTCAGTTTCAGACGGCTGTGCTTCATCCACTCGGCTACTTCTTTCATTCCTTCGTGTAAGTTGTTTTTGGCGGTGTTAGGGTCTTTGGTGAGTGAGAGGATCAGTTGGGTGTCATCAGCGTAGGAGATGATGTTGAGATTGTGTTGGCGAACGATGGCTGCACGGGGCTCATGTATACGTTGAAGAGGGTGGGGCTGAGTGATGATCCTTGCGGCACGCCGCAGATGACTTCAGAGGCCTCTGAATTGAAAGGAGGGAGCCTGACTCTCTAAGTTCTACCGGTGAGGAAGTGTTGCGTGTTTATCTAGGGTCCTGATCGATACTGTGACCTTATGCCCCTATTCGGCTATAAATCCATTTTATTCCCTATATTGGCATAACCGTTCAAGTGCGATATTCAGAAAGTCATCTCTGACCTCACACGAACAGAGCCACGTTCAAGGATATCTCTCTCTGCCACTTCCTTTGCGACCAATTAGTGCAATGACAGAGCAGAAGTCACTATCTGATATTCCTGGATTAACACTCCGAGTTCTTCAACAAGACAAAAACTCAGCAAACTGGGAAATCCCCCTTGCTATGTTTTGATTAGTAATAGAACTCTAATGAGCAACTGATAGCTATCACTTCCTAGTGATATCTTTAATTGACGTCTTATGTCCAGCAAACTTGCGTCAAACCCGGCACCTGTCAGGTATAAATACTACCAACGTTGCCTTAAGCAATTGTGGTCGAGAGCTGTTGTGCACCCTGTTGTGCATACCATTGCTGTTGCCGAGCACTGTAGCACTCTGTCGCTGCAGCCTGCTGTCCCTGTGGTGGTGAAGCTACTGATACCATTATCGCTGCTAAAGAGCGAACGATGGTGCAGTACGCTTAGGAGCCGAACAGACGTCCCTCTGCGAAGAGCCTAGCAGATCCAGCTGCCCGCGGACGCTGTCCCCCGCCTCCTCCTCTCGACGCGCTGAAGAAGAGCTGCTGCCTTTCTCGTGCAGAGAAATCCAGCTCCGGCGTTTCCGGTTTACCCTCGCGGGTGACAGGGATATCGAGCTTCCCCTGAAGGAGATACCAAACCTCCATCATTCTATTCAGAGGTATGGTGCTGACTAAACCCTTAAATGAGAATTCTTCAAACAAACCTTGGCAAAACCAACTTAACTTAAAGCTACTTACTTACTCCCCTTTCACGTGTTAGGCTTAGGTCAGGCACACTGGGGTAGGCTTAGTTAGAAGCACCAGTTGAGTGCAAAGCCATGCACTATAAGACGCGCATTGGGGAGGCAGAGAACTCCTCTAAAGAGCTTTTTAAAATTTTTAAAGAAATTTCAGTGCTCACTAATGATAATGTGCCTTGCAACAACTCAGTGGAAACTTGCAATAAGATTGCACTTTACTTTTCAGAAAAAATCACCAACATCTATGCCAGCTTCTCTGACAACCTGCCATCCGGCCGTGATTTTATGGAAAGTGCAGTTGTTAATTCTACTGAGTCCTGCCTTCAATACTTTTCGGTTCCCCCCCCTGACACACTTATAAACATCTGTAAGAGCGTCAAATCGGGTTCCCCTCGTGACCCTGCCCCCCCGAAAGTACTCAGAGAGAGCTTACTGGTACTAGAACCTTACTTTAGGCACATAATCCAACTATCTTTCTCTTCAGCGTACCTACCGCTAGATTGGAAGAATATTTACAACAAGGGGTGGTGAGGGACAGAGTCTGTGAATTAAGCAGAAAGCTCTCACCCAGTCAAGAGATCAGGGCTAGATCCAACACCGTTTTTTAGCTCACTGCACCATCCCAGTTTCAGAACCTGGCTGTATGCAAATTAGTCTGTTCCTGTCCCAGTGCATGATGGGAACAGGGCAAACCAAACTACAAAAGCCAATTCTTACACTGGGAAGGAAACAAGCTCCCGGGGACCGGTTTCTGGCATTACAGCCGTCTTCGGCCCGGTTTGCTTGAATCCTGATGGTGCAATGAGCAAGGGTCTCACATCTGAGAATACCCTTCCACGCTTAGGGTGGACAAAAATATTTACAACAAGGGGTGGTGAGGGACAGAGTCTCTGAATTAAGCAGAAAGCTCTCACCCAGTCAAGAGATCAGGGCTAGATCCAACACCGTTTTTTAGCTCACTGCACCATCCCAGTTTCAGAACCTGGCTGTATGCAAATTAGTCTGTTCCTTTCCCAGTGCATGATGGGAACAGGGCAAACCAAACTACAAAAGCCAATTCTTACACTGGGAAGGAAACAAGCTCCCGGGGACCGGTTTCTGGCATTACAGCCGTCTTCGGCCCGGTTTGCTTGAATCCTGATGGTGCAATGAGCAAGGGTCTCACATCTGAGAATACCCTTCCACGCTTAGGGTGGACAAAAATATTTACAACAAGGGGTGGTGAGGGACAGAGTCTCTGAATTAAGCAGAAATCTCTCACCCAGTCAAGAGATCAGGGCTAGATCCAACACCGTTTTTTAGCTCACTGCACCATCCCAGTTTCAGAACCTGGCTGTATGCAAATTAGTCTGTTCCTGTCCCAGTGCATGATGGGAACAGGGCAAACCAAACTACAAAAGCCAATTCTTACACTGGGAAGGAAACAAGCTCCCGGGGACCGGTTTCTGGCATTACAGCCGTCTTCGGCCCGGTTTGCTTGAATCCTGATGGTGCAATGAGCAAGGGTCTCACATCTGAGAATACCCTTCCACGCTTAGGGTGGACAAAAATATTTACAACAAGGGGTGGTGAGGGGCAGAGTCTCTGAATTAAGCAAAAAGCTCTCACCCAGTCAAGAGATCAGGGCTAGATCCAACACCGTTTTTTAGCTCACTGCACCATCCCAGTTTCAGAACCTGGCTGTATGCAAATTAGTCTGTTCCTGTCCCAGTGCATGATGGGAACAGGGCAAACCAAACTACAAAAGCCAATTCTTACACTGGGAAGGAAACAAGCTCCCGGGGACCGATTTCTGGCATTACAGCCGTCTTCGGCCCGGTTTGCTTGAATCCTGATGGTGCAATGAGCAAGGGTCTCACATCTGAGAATACCCTTCCACGCTTAGGGTGGACAAAAATATTTACAACAAGGGGTGGTGAGGGACAGAGTCTCTGAATTAAGCAGAAAGCTCTCACCCAGTCAAGAGATCAGGGCTAGATCCAACACCGTTTTTTAGCTCACTGCACCATCCCAGTTTCAGAACCTGGCTGTATGCAAATTAGTCTGTTCCTGTCCCAGTGCATGATGGGAACAGGGCAAACCAAACTACAAAAGCCAATTCTTACACTGGGAAGGAAACAAGCTCCCGGGGACCGGTTTCTGGCATTACAGCCGTCTTCGGCCCGGTTTGCTTGAATCCTGATGGTGCAATGAGCAAGGGTCTCACATCTGAGAATACCCTTCCACGCTTAGGGTGGACAAAAATATTTACAACAAGGGGTGGTGAGGGACAGAGTCCTTTCTGGTGAAGAATTGGCTTGGTAGTTTAGTCTGCCCTGTTCCCATGATGCACTGGGCCAGGGACAGACTGATTTGCATATAGCCAGGTTCTGAGCTGGGATGGGGCAGTGAGATAAATAACGGTGATGGATCAAGCCCTGATCTTTGGACTGGGTAAGAGTGGTCTGTTTAACTCAGACACTCTGTTCATCACCACCCCCTTTGCTAAATCGTTTTTGGCCACTATAGGTGTGGCAGGGTATACTCAGACATGAGTCCCTTTCTCACTGCTCCATCAGGATTCAAGCAAGCCGGGCCGAAGAAGGCTGAAATGCCAGAAACCGGTCCCCGGTAGCTTGTCTCCTTTCTGGTGAAGAATTGGCTTGGTAGTTTAGTCTGCCCTGTTCCCATGATGCACTGGGCCAGGGACAGACTGATTTGCATATAACCAGGTTCTGAGCTGGGATAGGGCAGTGAGATAAATAACGGTGATGGATCAAGCCCTGATCTTTGGACTGGGTAAGAGTGGTCTGTTTAACTCAGACACTCTGTTCATCACCACCCCCTTTGCTAAATCGTTTTTGGCCACTATAGGTGTGGCAGGGTATACTCAGACATGAGTCCCTTTCTCACTGCTCCATCAGGATTCAAGCAAGCCGGGCCGAAGAAGGCTGAAATGCCAGAAACCGGTCCCCGGTAGCTTGTCTCCTTTCTGGTGAAGAATTGGCTTGGTAGTTTAGTCTGCCCTGTTCCCATGATGCACTGGGCCAGGGACAGACTGATTTGCATATAGCCAGGTTCTGAGCTGGGATGGGGCAGTGAGATAAATAACGGTGATGGATCAAGCCCTGATCTTTGGACTGGGTAAGAGTGGTCTGTTTAACTCAGACACTCTGTTCATCACCACCCCCTTTGCTAAATCGTTTTTGGCCACTATAGGTGTGGCAGGGTATACTCAGACATGAGTCCCTTTCTCACTGCTCCATCAGGATTCAAGCAAGCCGGGCCGAAGAAGGCTGAAATGCCAGAAACCGGTCCCCGGTAGCTTGTCTCCTTTCTGGTGAAGAATTGGCTTGGTAGTTTAGTCTGCCCTGTTCCCATGATGCACTGGGCCAGGGACAGACTGATTTGCATATAGCCAGGTTCTGAGCTGGGATGGGGCAGTGAGATAAATAACGGTGATGGATCAAGCCCTGATCTTTGGACTGGGTAAGAGTGGTCTGTTTAACTCAGACACTCTGTTCATCACCACCCCCTTTGCTAAATCGTTTTTGGCCACTATAGGTGTGGCAGGGTATACTCAGACATGAGTCCCTTTCTCACTGCTCCATCAGGATTCAAGCAAGCCGGGCCGAAGAAGGCTGAAATGCCAGAAACCGGTCCCCGGTAGCTTGTCTCCTTTCTGGTGAAGAATTGGCTTGGTAGTTTAGTCTGCCCTGTTCCCATGATGCACTGGGCCAGGGACAGACTGATTTGCATATAGCCAGGTTCTGAGCTGGGATGGGGCAGTGAGATAAATAACGGTGATGGATCAAGCCCTGATCTTTGGACTGGGTAAGAGTGGTCTGTTTAACTCAGACACTCTGTTCATCACCACCCCCTTTGCTAAATCGTTTTTGGCCACTATAGGTGTGGCAGGGTATACTCAGACATGAGTCCCTTTCTCACTGCTCCATCAGGATTCAAGCAAGCCGGGCCGAAGAAGGCTGAAATGCCAGAAACCGGTCCCCGGTAGCTTGTCTCCTTTCTGGTGAAGAATTGGCTTGGTAGTTTAGTCTGCCCTGTTCCCATGATGCACTGGGCCAGGGACAGACTGATTTGCATATAACCAGGTTCTGAGCTGGGATAGGGCAGTGAGATAAATAACGGTGATGGATCAAGCCCTGATCTTTGGACTGGGTAAGAGTGGTCTGTTTAACTCAGACACTCTGTTCATCACCACCCCCTTTGCTAAATCGTTTTTGGCCACTATAGGTGTGGCAGGGTATACTCAGACATGAGTCCCTTTCTCACTGCTCCATCAGGATTCAAGCAAGCCGGGCCGAAGAAGGCTGAAATGCCAGAAACCGGTCCCCGGTAGCTTGTCTCCTTTCTGGTGAAGAATTGGCTTGGTAGTTTAGTCTGCCCTGTTCCCATGATGCACTGGGCCAGGGACAGACTGATTTGCATATAGCCAGGTTCTGAGCTGGGATGGGGCAGTGAGATAAATAACGGTGATGGATCAAGCCCTGATCTTTGGACTGGGTAAGAGTGGTCTGTTTAACTCAGACACTCTGTTCATCACCACCCCCTTTGCTAAATCGTTTTTGGCCACTATAGGTGTGGCAGGGTATACTCAGACATGAGTCCCTTTCTCACTGCTCCATCAGGATTCAAGCAAGCCGGGCCGAAGAAGGCTGAAATGCCAGAAACCGGTCCCCGGTAGCTTGTCTCCTTTCTGGTGAAGAATTGGCTTGGTAGTTTAGTCTGCCCTGTTCCCATGATGCACTGGGCCAGGGACAGACTGATTTGCATATAGCCAGGTTCTGAGCTGGGATGGGGCAGTGAGATAAATAACGGTGATGGATCAAGCCCTGATCTTTGGACTGGGTAAGAGTGGTCTGTTTAACTCAGACACTCTGTTCATCACCACCCCCTTTGCTAAATCGTTTTTGGCCACTATAGGTGTGGCAGGGTATACTCAGACATGAGTCCCTTTCTCACTGCTCCATCAGGATTCAAGCAAGCCGGGCCGAAGAAGGCTGAAATGCCAGAAACCGGTCCCCGGTAGCTTGTCTCCTTTCTGGTGAAGAATTGGCTTGGTAGTTTAGTCTGCCCTGTTCCCATGATGCACTGGGCCAGGGACAGACTGATTTGCATATAGCCAGGTTCTGAGCTGGGATGGGGCAGTGAGATAAATAACGGTGATGGATCAAGCCCTGATCTTTGGACTGGGTAAGAGTGGTCTGTTTAACTCAGACACTCTGTTCATCACCACCCCCTTTGCTAAATCGTTTTTGGCCACTATAGGTGTGGCAGGGTATACTCAGACATGAGTCCCTTTCTCACTGCTCCATCAGGATTCAAGCAAGCCGGGCCGAAGAAGGCTGAAATGCCAGAAACCGGTCCCCGGTAGCTTGTCTCCTTTCTGGTGAAGAATTGGCTTGGTAGTTTAGTCTGCCCTGTTCCCATGATGCACTGGGCCAGGGACAGACTGATTTGCATATAGCCAGGTTCTGAGCTGGGATGGGGCAGTGAGATAAATAACGGTGATGGATCAAGCCCTGATCTTTGGACTGGGTAAGAGTGGTCTGTTTAACTCAGACACTCTGTTCATCACCACCCCCTTTGCTAAATCGTTTTTGGCCACTATAGGTGTGGCAGGGTATACTCAGACATGAGTCCCTTTCTCACTGCTCCATCAGGATTCAAGCAAGCCGGGCCGAAGAAGGCTGAAATGCCAGAAACCGGTCCCCGGTAGCTTGTCTCCTTTCTGGTGAAGAATTGGCTTGGTAGTTT
Organism: Lissotriton vulgaris; assembly: GCF_964263255.1. Lineage (NCBI taxonomy): Eukaryota > Metazoa > Chordata > Amphibia > Caudata > Salamandridae > Lissotriton > Lissotriton vulgaris. Next base: position 584,275,158 of record NC_141695.1, read on the forward strand.
AGTCTGCCCTGTTCCCATGATGCACTGGGCCAGGGACAGACTGATTTGCATATAGCCAGGTTCTGAGCTGGGATGGGGCAGTGAGATAAATAACGGTGATGGATCAAGCCCTGATCTTTGGACTGGGTAAGAGTGGTCTGTTTAACTCAGACACTCTGTTCATCACCACCCCCTTTGCTAAATCGCTAGATTGGAAGAAGGCAATTGTATTGCCAATCAAAAAGAAACCTAATGTAAGTCAGGATATCTTGGAAAACCTGAGACCAATCTCTCTCCTGCCATACCTCGCAAAAGTGACCGAAAAAATTGCCAATAAACAACTCATGGCTCACTTTGAAGTTAATAAATCCCTGCATAGCTCCCAGTCTGGTTTCCGGACTAATTACTCCACCGAGACAGCCCTCCTGAGAGCAACTGAAACTCTACGGGCAGGAGCTGACGAGGGTCATACGATGGCGCTCATAATGCTGGACCTCAGTGCTGCGTTTGACACTGTAGCTCACTCCATCTTGCTACAGTGTCTTAACCAGGCTGGGGTCACCAAGGCGGCATTGGGATGGCTTAAATCTTTCCTCATAGATCGGAGTTTCCAGGTTCAGAGAGGTAATTCCCTCTCAGACAGCATTGCCCTAGAACAGGGGGTGCCTCAGGGCTCTGCCCTGAGCCCCACCCTGTTTAACCTTTATATGGCCCCGCTGGCGGAGGTGGTTCAATCGTACGGCATAAAATTAGTATCTTATGCCGACGATACCCAACTCCTCATCTCCCTATCCCAGGCACCCACCATGGCTGCTGCTAATTTTAAAACTTGCATGCAGGAGCTTGCAGGCTGAATGAACCAACACTGCCTGAAGCTCAATGGCTCTAAAACAGAGGTTCTTGTGATAGGGGGTAACACGGCTAGTTGGACCCTGGACTGGTGGCCTCCTTGTCTAGGCCCTATACCTTCTCCTTGCAAGGAAGCAAAGAACTTGGGTGTATGGGTTGATCCCAGACTCTCCTTTAATAGCCACGTCCAGAAGCTAGCAGGGAAATGCTTTGGTGTACTGAAGACCTTAAACCGTACCCTGGACCTTCTTCCTTTAGAGGCTAGACGCACGATGACCCAAGCTCTAGTCACCTCCCGTATCGATTACGGTAATGTTCTACTCTTAGGGACTACCGAGAAGAACATCAGAAAGCTGCAGGTTCTCCAGAACACGGCTGCCCGGTTGGTCCTCAGGCTACCCAAAAGAGCTGCCTCCAAGCCCGCCCTGGATGCCCTTCACTGGCTCCCTATAAAAAAGAGGATCCTGTTCAAAGCGCTCCTAATATGTTACAGGATAACCTCTCAGGTAGCCCCTGAATACCTGAAGGATCTTGCGATCCCCTATGTGCCCAACAGAGAATTGCGCTCCAAGGGTACCGGGCTTCTGAGTGCCCCCCGGATAAACAAAGCCAGAATGGGAGGGCGCTCCTTTCGTGCGCTGGCGGCCAAAAATTGGAACTCTCTTCCTCTGTACATCAGACTGGCAGAGACAGAGACCTTATTTAGGAGACTTTTAAAAACCCACCTCATTACCCTATAGGTCTCTCACTTTCTCCTGCTACTCTCTCCACAGCGCGGGGACACGCCGAGATGGCGTCACCAGGCGCTTTATAAAATCCTTTATTATTATTATTATTATTATTTTAGCCTATTGTATATATGACTGTATATATGTTTTATTACTTTTAACCATTGTATGGCTATGAAACCATATCAATGATTTTACAGTATTATTTCGCAATACTTATCTTACTGTACGTACTTTTTATCATAACAAGTTTTGCAATTGTGGCAATACATTTCTCTTGTACGAGAAGAAAGACTGTTCAATAAATGTTAACCCTTTATTGACAAACGCCCGTCTCTCTATTCTCTACATCTCGTGAAAGTAAACTGCACTAGACTGACTGAGTGAAATACATGTCTATTGTTTCACACGACCCTAGAGATCGACTCTTGATCTGAGGAGCAAAGTTGTCATGTTGCACGGTTGTTGGAAAGCTGAATCCCTTCTTGTCTGTGCCAAGGAAGCTGATCACTTCCTATGCAGAGAAGAAAGTTTCCAGTGACCTCTGAGCTAGTTGGTAACACAACCCAATTAAGTTTAGCATAGTCAGTGGAGGCCTGGAATATCCGCAGTTCCACGTCGATACTACTGTTTATGTTATTCCAATGCGCAGGGCCTAGTGGGAAACTAGGAACTACACTACATGGCGCCCAACGTTTGGTAAGGCGATAAACTAACGCAACACGTTAGAGTAACTCAGTCGTGCATATTTCACACAGACCCCTTTCTCCCGTAAATACTCCAATAGACGTCTGGAGTGGGTGAAAGGTTAAAATCCGCCCGACCTTAGTAGGAAGAGATTCCTATGTAAAGCTCTGGTTTATTCAACGTTGAAGGATACAATGTTCCAAAATATTGTGCACCTAATCTTTGTCTCCTTGGAGACCTACTCTGCAAACTTCGCATTTTAACAAATGTCGGTAGAAAATAACGGAACCACTGGGGCCGCAGTAGATGCGACTCAGCAAGGTCCCGAACAGGCTGACCCGGATGCTATCGACATCCCGGTCCACTTAAGAAGATCTATAACTTTAAAACTTATAGAAAACGGACTGACACCTCAAGGTGGTACAGTAATTTTCGTGATAGAGGCTCACGAGTATCGGCAGACAGAGGTATTCTATTCATGGATAAACTTTCCAGCGGTAAACGCTAGAACAAAAGAGTTTCACTATTACAAAATAGAGAAACCTCCGGAAGAGTACGCTCCTTTCGAGGAGATTGAAATTCCACTTAAATTTCAAGAGCACTTGCTCTGGTTTAATGGCGCCCTAAAACACAATGATCACATAACTAGGCTCGGTCCTCTAGGTAGACCAGGAGCCACGTGGCCGGTTCTAGCCAGCTACACACCACATCCTGACATTGCAAGAATGTCTAAGGAAGAGCTGTTAGCACAGCTCAAAACACTAGTAAAAATACATAGGCAATTAGTCCAATATGTAATGCGGACTGCAACAGTCCAGCCAGCTGTTAATTCACACCAGCTGACCCCTCACCAGGGGAACACAAATAAAATTACACCACAGAACATACAATCATGTCTTGGTAAAACACCCGTAAAACGGGAACAAATTCCTTTCTGGTTAGCACAGAAAATCACTCAAATAGAGGCAGTATTTCCTGATACTACCCCTATTGAGAAACACAGAATCTTGACCATCTGCCTTCCTATGGGAATCGCACCACACGTGGAGGACTGTGATACTTGGGGTACGGTCTTTGCTTCCATTTACACAAAAACACACGGTGTTCCGTCTATGGCGGTAATACCAGAAGTGCTAAAACAGATTCAAAATGAATTCGGTCCAGAGCCCGCTTTAAATCTAGGTATGAAATTACTGAAAGACTTCAAGCAGGTCTCGGCTATATTATTAGCCAACATAAAAGGAGAAGCAGCATCTGTGGCGATTCGCCAGAAGGTGAGAGAAACAGATATAAAAGATCCTGTTGAGCTTGCAAAAATCATAGAAAAATGCTATGAAGAATTAGGTAGAGACAGCTTGGGTGGGAAACCAGTAAAACCCCAACTGCTCGAAAGTCCTGAAAAATTATTTATTAAAAATAATTGAAACACTCCTAAAAAGAGCTGGGATGGAAATAAACAATCCACTCCCAAGGAAAAAGTTTTCCAGTCCAGAGGAAGGTCTCCTCGACGGAGGGAAAGAACTCCGACTCGAGAACGCCAGTCTCCCCAGAGGGAGCACTCTGAGAAAAGATATAACCTTAGAAATAGGGATAATCTGAAAAAACCTGATAGATATCAAAGTATTGATACACGTCCCTCTCGATCTTCTCCACTGAATTCGGAAAGAAGAGGACGGTCAGACCCAGGAGAGCACACCAAGTCCAAAGACAAGGAACCTGCTCAAAATAAGAAATCTCAATTTCAGAAAAAGAAGGTAGCCAGTATTAGAGTAATCAACCATGCCGAGAATACTGAGGACACAGTTGAAAAACGGGGAGTGGGCATTGACAATGTTGGACAGTGCAGCAGAGATCAGTATAGCGCGCAAGATCTTGATGAGTCATCTGGAGACAGTGGACACGACTGAATACATTCAAGTTGAAACTGCCGACGCCAGACTTAGCGAGCCCCATAAAATATACGAAATAACATTGCGTATAGAGGGTGATAAGACTAGGAAAATTAAGGGTCTATTTTGGGATAAGCTCTCAAAAGGCTATGATATTCTGTTGGCTGAAAAAGATTGGCCCCCAGAGTTTGTCAGGGAGTGCCCTCGTGGCGAAGAAGTGATTATGCCTGCCTTCTCGAATCACATTCCAATTCACAAAAAATATACATATGCAAGGAAATGGGCAGTAGCCCAGGCACCTGCATTATATAAAAATCATGTAGGATGGGATGAGGACTCTCCTCCTCACAAAATCCAACTAAAAAGTGAACCAACTGCCCAAAGGCAGTATCCCATAAAGCAAGAAGCTAAAAAACAGGTCAGGGAGATCTTAGATCAACTTGAGTACCAGGGGGTGATTGAAACATGCACCTCTCAAATGAACAATCCTTTGTTTCCTGTCTCCAAGCCAGACAATTCATATCGTCTAGTTTTGGACTATAGACATCTTAATACATGTTGTAAAACTTTTGCAGTACAAAACTCGCATAGTGCAGCCCTAATGAATAATATAGTTAGGAAAAAATATAAAACGACATTAGACATATCTAATGGTTTCTTTTGTCAAAACATTGCACCAGAAAGCAGATATTTGACCGCTTTCTCCGCATTTGGGTCGCAGAAAAAATTCTGTCGACTCCCACAGGGGTTCAAGAACAGCCCAGGACTATTCTCAGCTAGGGTAACAGAGTTACTACAAATCTATGATGATGAGGCATTATCTTACGTAGATGATATCTATCTCACAGACGACGACTTGGATACTCACTTGAAAAGAGTGAACACCATTATACTTGGGTTCGCAACAGAGGGTTACAAATTCAACTTTAAAAAGTCTCGAATTGCCCATCTGACAGTACTATTCTTAGGGTACGAATTATCAAGTGAAGGGAAAAGCCTAGCGGACAACTTCTTAGAGAAGTGCGCTGTACTCCAAGCTCCAAAAACGCTGAAGAATTTACAATCCATTCTAGGTTTTCTGAATTTCGGAAGAACTTACATTCTAAATTACGCAGAGAGGGTTAAACCTCTCTACGAACTAATTAAACCTGATTTTAAACAAATCAATTGGACTCAAAAACACACAGATATTTTGAGATCACTGCAAACAGACATGTTAGCAAAAACAAAATTAGATACACGTGACAACACACGTGATCTTGTAATCCGAGTCATCCCAGGAAGATGCGGATTCACATACCTAACCTCTAATGAGGGAGAAAAGGTACCAATTTCAATTAAATCTCACTTGTACACACAAGCAGAAAAAACATTCAGTCACACAGAAAGAACTGTGAACGCAGTGCAAATCGCATTAGCAAATGAACGAGAACTAGCGCACGGCAAAAGGATTAACATCCTCACAGCGGAATCCGCCTTCAAAGCGCTATTCAGCCCAGTAAACCTGCCTACAGTGTCACTGGATCCGAAATGGATACAGTGTATAGATTCTCTAGGAGCGGAAGACGTAAAATACTATTTCGCCCGCAATACGAAGAACTGAATGATTTAGAGTATGAAGAAGAATATCCTCTGCCAATCGAAATTCTACCTCTCCCACAATATGCCTGTATAATCTATACAGATAGCTCTGTACAGCATTTCAACGTAGAGAGAAAATCCTACTATGCAGCATGTGCGATCATTAAATGTCGTTGGCTGTGCGGTAAAATCAGACCGAATGTAACAAAAACCGAATCAGTAAAGTACTGTTCGGTTCAGAGAACTGAAATTAGATGTTTAAAGATGGCGCTTGAAAATGCAGAACGCGAATTCCCGACACTTATAGTGTCCGATTCTCATTTTTGCGTCAACTCTTACAATAACAAACTGCAGAGTTGGATTGAAAACGACTACAAAGATGACACAGGTGCCACAATAAAGCATAAATTGCTCTGGAACGAGGTAGCTCTTTTAAGTAAAGAACTACAAAAGACTCACGTGATTCACGCACAGAGTCTTCGACGTGATGGCGTTCACGTTGCAGGGAATTCATTGGCTAATACAGCCAAAGCGGAAGCAACTAAACCGGCTTCCGTAGCCACAAAAAAGCGTACAGATAAATATATTGACGGGGAAACCATGCTGGCAGTAAAAACGACCGTAAAAGGCGACTGTGCAGCACTACCCGTGAACTATCCACTCAATTATGCATATGTAATCGATGCAAACTCCGTTCCTTTCGCTCGAATCCCTGGAGTGGGGGGGACAGAGTAATTCCAAACACGAACAGGAGAATATTTTTAATAGCAGACGCACACATGAGATTGGGTCTGAGACACCAAACAATCAGGGACTCTCTGACTGAATTACAATCAGTATACTGGTGGCCGGGAATGAGTGTAGAACACCAAATATATGCAAACAACTGTGAAAACTGCAATAGGGATCGCAGTAGTGAACCATGCTACCGGCTACCGATCAGAAACAGCGTAACGCTGCCTGCACCCCAACCTGCGTCCTATTAATCCGTTAAGGCTAAACACACTTAAAAAATGAGGCCCCAAGCGCTCGGCTGACGCTAGAACGGTTATAAAAGATTTGCGAGTCTTTATCGGCACATACGCAATTACCACGTTCCATTCTGACCAGGGTCCTGCTTTCAGCTCTCGAGCCTATAAGGAGGCCATGGCCAGCATGGGAATTGGGTTGCGGTATTCTTGTCCGTCGCACCCGGAAGGGAATAGTGTGGTAGAAAGAAAAAACCGTGACATAAAGCAATCTATAACAGCGAAGGTATTAGGTTCATGCGCTGGGTGGGTCAAACATTTAATAAGTGTCCAGACTAGTCTTAACAACATGCCAAGAAATTCTCTAAAAGGTTTCAGCCCATACGAACTATTGTTCGGAATTAGAATGCGAGTTCAGGACCTCGATAGTCAGATGTCAGTGGTACAAGAAGAAACAACGCACTTTGATGTAAAGGATCGTTTGGCTGTTTTACAGGAACTGAACGAAACAAGAAAATCCTTAAGCAACACAAAGTTAAAGCAACAGCCACCTACCACTGACGAGGCACCACCAGCAACAGCCCCAGCAAGGCCTGTCTGGATTCCAAAGATTGGGGATCTAGTCAGAGAAAAGATCGCGGTTAAGAAGGAATTTGGGCCTTCTTACAGAAAAGCAGCACCTGTCTTGGCAGTCACCGGAACAAGATCAGTTGTGCTACCGCCCCTTGCTAGTAAAAAGGAGAACACAGTCGTGTCAATCGATCTGGTAAAACCACAAGCATGTGGCCTATAATCAACAGTAGGCCCAGTGGACTCCCAAGAAATAACAGAATACCCAAACTTGCAACAATCCAAGAGGTTCAAACTGAAAGACTAATCACATTCGATCAGCCTACAGTGCACAATGAAGGACTATGCAATAATGCCATGGAACTCGTGCCTCTTGAAACACAGATTGAAACAGTTCGTCAAGATACAACACCATTCTACACTAATGTGGCATCAGAAAGTGCTACCGAGAGACAGATTGAAAGAACAATCCTATCAATTGACAGAACTGCCTCTGGTTATTTCATCAACTTCGACAACTTCTCTGAAGATCAAAACGACCCCGAAGTGATGCCAGAAACAAAAAAGACTTTTAAAGAAAAAGCAACAGAACTCTTTCATCAACTAAAAGAAATCTACCTTGTTTCCCCTTGGCTAGAATTCTGGTTCGGTCTAGGTGTATTTTTCCTCCTGCTTTGGCTCATCATGGTACTGTGTTTGGGAAAATTCATTGAAGGAAAATATATTACTATGGACACAGCAAGTCAGAATATCAACCTAGTCCTGAAACCACACAGATCATCACACGTGAAGAAAAGAGAACTGTCAACAGTAAATGTCACAGCAATTCCAATACCTGGTGGGGTTGTATGGGAGAAAACAGACTATGAGATCTATGGTCCGGTCGAAATCCTGAAGTATCCTCATCAACTAAAGGTTTCTTTAAGTGACTTTGTAAAACCGAGTACATTCTCTGATGATTGGGACTTTAACAGTATTAATGACATGATGTCTGATTTAGTAATGTCAGCTAGATTCACAGATCATGATTATTTACAAGGTTCATCTAGTTATGAGCAGTTATTCTGTTACACCCACTAAGGGGATCATTACTTGCATAAATCTGCACAGCCTAGAAATGTTTTTATGTATAATCATTGGGAACATTGTTCTACACCACCTAAAAGCAGTTCTAAAGCATTTTTTGAGAAATTCAAATACTTCTCAGGGTTTAACACCAGTAATGCAGAAACGTTTTATTACAAACTTTTAGATAAAACAGGAATGAAAACAATGCTGACAAATTCTAAATTGATATATTCAGAAGCATTTTATGACAAAATGATGACATTTGGTTTTGATTATTGGAAAAATAATATTGAAACGAAAACAATCTGGGGTACAAAAGATTGGCAGGTGCAAGGCATTGAAGCACTATTTAGAACCTGCATGATACCAGAACAAATGTTGTTTTTAAATGACACAATACACCAAACATCTTGTCTTGGCCTAGCTAAGATCAAAGACCTTAAAACACCGTCTATACCAAAGCCAATACCTGAAAATGCAACTGCAGATATTGAGTTAGACGTAACACAAATTTTAAATTTGAACAGAACACATCCTGATTGGAAAAAGTGGTTAATCTGGCCTACTGACACAAACAGCTGTCAAGATAGATTCCTGAATAAAACACAGGGGTTAAAAATGACCAGATTAGACTCGAGATATTCCCAGAGACAACATCCAGGGATTATAACAACATACAGTGTAGGGAAACTCTGCCTCGAATGGCTAACAACATCCACACTGGCTGAAATTAAGCAACACTTATCTTTACTAAAAGAAGGTGCTGATTTGCGCGATTTCATTCTTGGACCACGCAAACAGCGTCAAAAGCGTTTCATAGCGACCAGTATCTATGCTGCTTACAACGAGGCTTGGAAAGTCAAACAAATTGAAACTGCTGAAAAAATACGAGAAATTGATCGTATTAATTTGGAGAAATCACTTTTTGTGGTAGACAATGGGTTAATGACTCTGTCTTCCAGAATATATTCGTTGGACAATATTGTATCCTCTGCCTTTGATGTGATAGACAGAGATTTGCTTATGTTACAACATGGCCAGTCTCAATTACGCTCTATTATAGAATAAGGCTGGACGCTGCAAAATCTTCGATCAGGCTATGTGCCTTGGCGTTTAATCAACACAACGTCATTATTTTCCAGTTTTAACCTTACTGATAAACAGATCAGTTTGGCACAGAAAGGAGCAGACTATACAATCCTGAGCATCGAAAAACTCGAGAGATTACCATTGACAATGTCAGAGAGTCCTGTCATTGAATGGATAATACACGGAATTATCACAATTCCGATAACAACTTTCCGATTTAAAAAGTGCCTTGAGTACATACCTGCTGGCCAGTATGAACAATTGGGTAAAGGATATGTAAAATCTGAATGGAAATTACCATACACTCATTCTTGCTATAGTGACAGCAACAAAAATGTATTTCTTAGTGGTAATAACTGTAAACATTCACTAAGCGGTATACTTTTGTGTCAGGGTATTAATTTACACGGAGCATGTGATGGAAATTCTAACAACCTTTCATGTCACCAGCTAGTCACACCTGCAACTCAGATAGAGCCCTTCTTTATGCAACTCGCAAACGGGAGTTACATTCTTAGAACGGATCACAGATGTTGTGGCCTCGTGCCAGGGAAAAGTTATCTAGTAGAAGTAACATCCATGGTCAAATGCTGTATGCAAGCATTGTTTCCGAGTGGGGCTGCAGACTCAGTGACTCCCATCTGGCCTCGTCTGAATCTCTATTCTATACGAATTGATGCTTTAAGCAAAGTTAAATCTGTACTTTTACAGACAACAGTGCCTATAACATCATCAAAAGAGACGTATGATCTTCTAGTTGCAAGGACAGCTACTGAAGTTCATGACCTTTTATCAACAAATTGCCCCGTGCATTTCGTACAAATGCTAAGCCAACTCCTTAACATGTCTAGTGCCACAAGCGTCCCAGGCATATTCAAGACAGTCTTTACGGGACTGCTAACGCCTTTACAAGCAATTTTGGGAATCGTTCCTAATTTTGTGCACTCTGTTTTTGGCGGCATACCATTATTTTTGGGACTTGTAGCAGGGATTTTATTTTTGACCCTCCTACTTCGTTATGGCAAGCCTCAGCTCAGACATAGCTCCCATGGGAATGGAAGAGACAATCCTAGCAATGCGCTACCGGGACAGGATAACTAATGTCCTCGGATTGGCCAGGCTGAGAGATCTAAACATGACCTGGTTCCTTTCATTCAGACCTGTATGGCAAAATTGCATTTTACCTGTGCTACGATGTATGCTTTGCGGAGATGAATGCGTGTTGGACATCTGTCTTTCACTTCCATCAGCAGTACCAATGGACGTCGATACTTTGCTCAGTCCAATAACGGCTCACGCATTGTGTTGTCCCCAGCGGCTACCAATCCTGATGACGGCATTTGTGGAGACTCCTGTGCTACAACCAAGTGGTAACAGTGGAGCGAGTGACAAAAGCAACATCATCCAGGTACAACGTTCAGTGAGCATTACTGATCCTGCCTTCGATGACAGCAATCATTCTCACACTTGCCAAGTTACAGCGCTATCAAATTTGGTTGAACTGTCACCTGAATTTGTAGACCAATTCTTTGCGAGCCTGTCTGATATGATGTTCCCACCTATACAGAAACAATAACTTTGAGAAGCTTTCCGACACACAGCGTTCCCATGAAACTCTGAATTCGGCCTTCACTTCTAGTCAACAAAGACTGCTAGCAGCGCTGGAACTCTGTTTCCCCGTTCAAACATTAATTCTCTTTGGATTGGATATTTTTCAAATATTGACCTTTTTTTGGCACGAACAAATCTTTGCTTGAGGTAAAATCTATTCTTAAAGAACAGAAGTTCATACTTCTATTTTTTACACACACCTAGAGACATAACAACTTACATTAGCCTCTAGCACACATTTTGCAAATGCATTTATATGTGATGATTTATCTCGCCCTTCTTCTGTCAGAGATACTTCATGTGTAATTTTAATGCATAATCGTTCATTGATTTCACATGCCATAATTTTTTAATGATTTCTATGCTTCAAAAACGTACAGTACCTAAAATCCATGTATTACAAGTACGCCTATTTCGAATGCATTTATGTATTTTGGGGTGGGCAATGTTACACATGCATCCTATTGCTTTAGTTTTAGTAATTTGATGGACTTGTAAACGTGGAGTGGGTGTTGCGTGTTTATCTAGGGTCCTGATCGATACTGTGACCTTATGCCCCTATTCGGCTATAAATCCATTTTATTCCCTATATTGGCATAACCGTTCAAGTGCGATATTCAGAAAGTCATCTCTGACCTCACACGAACAGAGCCACGTTCAAGGATATCTCTCTCTGCCACTTCCTTTGCGACCAATTAGTGCAATGACAGAGCAGAAGTCACTATCTGATATTCCTAGATTAACACTCCGAGTTCTTCAACAAGACAAAAACTCAGCAAACTGGGAAATCCCCCTTGCTATGTTTTGATTAGTAATAGAACTCTAATGAGCAACTGATAGCTATCACTTCCTAGTGATATCTTTAATTGACGTCTTATGTCCAGCAAACTTGCGTCAAACCCGGCACCTGTCAGGTATAAATACTACCAACGTTGCCTTAAGCAATTGTGGTCGAGAGCTGTTGTGCACCCTGTTGTGCATACCATTGCTGTTGCCGAGCACTGTAGCACTCTGTCGCTGCAGCCTGCTGTCCCTGTGGTGGTGAAGCTACTGATACCATTATCACTGCTAAAGCGCGAACGATGGTGCAGTACGCTTAGGAGCCGAACAGACGTCCCTCTGCGAAGAGCCTAGCAGATCCAGCTGCCCGCGGACGCTGTCCCCCGCCTCCTCCTCTCGACGCGCTGAAGAAGAGCCGCTGCCTTTCTCGTGCAGAGAAATCCAGCTCCGGCGTTTCCGGTTTACCCTCGCGGGTGACAGGGATATCGAGCTTCCCCTGAAGGAGATACCAAACCTCCATCATTCTATTCAGAGGTATGGTGCTGACTAAACCCTTAAATGAGAATTCTTGAAACAAACCTTGGCAAAACCAACTTAACTTAAAGCTACTTACTTACTCCCCTTTCACGTGTTAGGCTTAGGTCAGGCACACTGGGGTAGGCTTAGTTAGAAGCACCAGTTGAGTATTTTAGCCTATTGTATATATGACTGTATATATGTTTTATTACTTTTAACCATTGTATGGCTATGAAACCATATCAATGATTTTACAGTATTATTTCGCAATACTTATCTTACTGTACGTACTTTTTATCATAACAAGTTTTGCAATTGTGGCAATACATTTCTCTTGTACGAGAAGAAAGACTGTTCAATAAATGTTAACCCTTTATTGACAAATGCCCGTCTCTCTATTCTCTACATCTCGTGAAAGTAAACTGCACTAGACTGACTGAGTGAAATACATGTCTATTGTTTCACACGACCCTAGAGATCGACTCTTGATCTGAGGAGCAAAGTTGTCATGTTGCACGGTTGTTGGAAAGCTGAATCCCTTCTTGTCTGTGCCAAGGAAGCTGATCACTTCCTATGCAGAGAAGAAAGTTTCCAGTGACCTCTGAGCTAGTTGGTAACACAACCCAATTAAGTTTAGCATAGTCAGTGGAGGCCTGGAATATCCGCAGTTCCACGTCGATACTACTGTTTATGTTATTCCAATGCGCAGGGCCTAGTGGGAAACTAGGAACTACACTACAGAAGGAGGTGATCCAATCCAGTGCTTTTCCTTGGATTCCGATGTTACTGAGGCGCTGTAATAGGGTGCTATGACAGACTGTGTCGAAGGCTGCGGAGAGGTCGAGGAGGATGAGGGCGACTGTGTCTCCATTGTCCAGTAGAGTTCGAATGTCGTCTGTGGCTGCAATGAGTGCGGTCTCAGTGCTGTGTTTGGCTCGGAAGCCGGACTGTGAGGAGTCGAGGGATTTGTTGGCTTCGAGGGAGGCGGCGAGCTGGTTGTTGACAGCTTTCTCGATGACTTTGGCCGGGAAAGGAAGGAGCGAGATGGGTCGGTAGTTTTTGAGTTCGGTGGGGTCAGCTGTGGGTTTTTTCAGAAGGGCGCTGAGTTCTGCGTGTTTCCAGCTTTCCGGGAAGGTGGCGGAGTTGAGGGAGTCTGCTTTGTTGAAGATGTGGTGAGGGCATGGGTCAGTTGGGGATCCTGAGTGGATGGAGTTCATCAGACGGATGGTGTCCTCAGTGGAGATTGGGTTCCAGATGTTAAGGATGTTCAAGGGGAGAGAAGGTCCTGCAGAAGAATGGGTGGGTAGGTCTTCGGGTCGGTTGTCGAAGCTGTTGTGGATGACTGCAATTTTGTTGTGGAAGAATGAGGCTAGGGAGTCGCAGAGGGCTTGAGAGGGGGTGATGTCGTTGGAGTTTGCTGATGGGTTGGTAAATTCTTTGACGATGTTGAATAACTCCTTGCTATTGTGGGCGTTGTTATCTAGACGGTCTTTGAAGGCGGCTTTCTTGGCGGACCGGATTAGTTGGTGGTGTATGCGGGTGGCGTTTTTGAAGGCGTCTCTGGTGTTGGAGTTTGGGTCTTTTTTCCATGCTTTCTCGAGGGAGCGGCAGAGTTTCTTGGTTTTCTTAAGATCATCGTTGAACCAGGAGGCCTTCTTGCTGTTTAGTTTGTTTTGATGTTTTTTCAACGGTGCTAGGATGTCGGCGCTTTTGGATAGCCATTGGGTGAGGTTAATGGCTGCTTGGTCGGGGTTTGAGGAGTGGACAGGAGGGGTTTGGAGGAGCGATGCAGAGATCTGGTCGATGGTGATTTTGTTCCAATTTCTACATAGGGTGGGTTGAGGGTGGTGGTGAATTGTGGGCTTATTGAAGAAAAAGTGAACGCAGCTGTGGTCCGTCCAGTGAAGAGCTGTGGTGTGGCTGAAAGAGACGTAGTTGCTGGAGGTGAACAAAATGCCACACACCAAATATGCACAAACAATCTTATCACATATTAGCAACTCCTGAAACTTGTTTTGATAATACGGTGATAAATGTTGTTTCTAACAAGCACTGAATTAATTTACCAACAAGGGCAGTAAATAACGCCAAACAAAAATGTTTTAATATCCAGCTTTAAAAGTTTTGGCATTATCGTGAACAGAAACTCAACTTCCATGCAAAATATTTTTCAAATTGTAACTATTATAGTTAAAAATGGAACACACCACTGTCAACATTCTAAAGTGCTTCCATGACGAGTTCTGACTGTTGGTTTTATTGTGTTCGGTAGTGTTGGGGCCACTGCGATTAGATGGGACAATACCAAGTACTCATTGAATCTGACTAGGAAGGAGCTCTGAACATCTTAATACAAGAATCGGAGAGTGTATGTAATTCATCAGCTGTTGGAACAGCACAACGACACAAATTACTCTGTGATGCAGGACGGTGGTGAGACAGGATCATCTGTGTTTGGCTCTGCTTGCCCCGATGCTGACAAAATGAACATGCATTGGCAACGCCAGTAGATCTTGCCTACGCAAGAGCTATTAGCTTTGCCAGCGTGTTTTAGCAATGTTGTGCACCAGCGTGGCTGCTGTTCAGCATGGATAAAAATTAGTGGCATAGACAAGAGTGGGGTGCAGTGTTGTAGAGTGGAATGGAATGGTGAAAAGTGGATTAGAGTGTCGTAGAATATATTGGCATAGAGTGTTGTGGCATAGAGTGTTATGTATTAGAGTGAAAGAGTGGAGTCACGTAGAGTGTCATAAAGTAGAGTGGCATGGAGTAGAGAGGACTGGTGTAGAGTGCATTGGCATAGAGTGTTGCAGAGCATAGTAGTGTAGAATGCAGTGGTGTAGAGTGCAGAGAGATAGAATTCAACTGCGTACAATACGGCGTGGTAAAACGCAGCGGCATAGATTACAATGTTGCACAGTAGACTGCAGTGGTATGGAATGGTGTAAAGTAGAGTGGTGTATAGTACAGTGGCATAGAGAGGAGTGGTGTAGAGTACAGTGGCATAGAGTGCAGTGGCACAGAGTGGTGAGGGAGAGAGTGCTGCAGAATAAAGTGCTGCAGAGTCCAATATAGTGCCATAGAGTACAGCGGCATAGCGCATAGGTTGCAATGGCATATAGTGGAGTGATGCATAGTAGAGTGCAGTGGCATAGAGTGCATTGGCATAGACTGCACTAGTGCAGAATATAGTGTCATAAAGTGGCGAAGGGTACAGCAACAGGGTATTCAGCTGCATAAAATGCAACATCATAGAATGCAGTGGCCTAGATAAGCGTGGTGCATAGTAGCGTACAGTGGTGTAGAGTGCAGTGGCAGAGTAGAGTGGCGTAGAGTGGAAGAAAGTGCAGTGGCTGAGAGTGGTGCAGAGTGGAGTAATGCTGAGTACAGTGATGCAGAGTAGAGTGACAGAGTGCTTTGACAAAGAATGTAATGCTGCAGGGTAGAGTGGTGCAGAGTGCAGTTGTGTAGAGAGGCATAGAGTGCAGTGGCATAGAGTGCCATGGAGTAGAGTGCAGAGGTTCAAAGTAGATAGGAGTAGCATACAGGGGATTGGTGTAGAGTGTAGTGTTGCAGAGTCATGTAGAGTGGAGTGGAGTGGTGTAGAGGGGAGTTGTGCAGAATGGAGCGGAGTGGCCTAGACTGCAGTGGTGAAGAGTGGAGTGGAAAAGAGTGCAGTTGCGAAGAGTACAGTGGAGTGGTGTAGAGTGCATTGGTATAGAGTGGAGTGGTGTAATGAGCATTGGCATAGAGTTGAGTGGTGCAGAGTAGATTTGAGAGGTATAGAGTCACGTGGTATAGAGTGCAGTAGCTAAGAGTGCAATGGCATACAGTAGAGTGCTACAGTGTATAGAGATGTATAGTGAAGTGGTGTAGAGTGGAGTGGTGAATACTGGAGTAGAGTGCAGTGGAGTAGAGTGCAGTGCCGCAGAGTGCAGTGCCGCATACTGCAGTGGCACAGAGTGGTGTAAAGTGAAGTGGTGCAGAATAGATTGCAGTGGCCTGGAGTGGTGAAGAGTGCAGTGGGCCGAGTAGAATGGCGTAGAGTACATTGGCAAAGAGTAGAGTGGTGCAGAGTAGAGAGCCATATAATGGAGTGGCCTAGAGTGGAGTGACGTAGAGTAACGTGCAGTGGTGTTGAGTGGTGCAGAGTAGAGTGGAGTTGTGTACAGTGGAGTATGCATGGTATGGCGTGCACTGCCATTACAGACAACACATTGTCCATAAAAATGACCATTACATTTGCACAGACATACAGTTTTACTGATAAAACTATAAAGCATACAAATGTGTGGAAATGCCATCAACTAGTGTACTGATTTGTTTTGATCATATTAAAGTATTTGTTTCCAAAATACTTCAGAATTAACAAAGTGTGTGCTTCATTTGTGCTTTCCTAATTCTGATACATTCTGAAATACATGAACAGTTGAATTAAATGTTGTTGTGTACCAGAAAAAAATCCTTTCCTACACCCAGTATCGAGCAATATTGTCACATAGATCTTCTCACTTTGAAGTCAGAGAAAAAAAAGTAAATGCCAAGCTCCCTTGGAAGACAGATCTTGACATTTGACCTCTGTCTTTGAGTGCAACAGTAAATGTGACAAGATAAGAACAAGATTTACAAGCCTGTTTACAGAAAGGATCACTAGTGGAAGTATACAAGGAGAGGCAGTGTGAAAAGGCTTTGCACCTTGGGAGGGAGTGGACAGCCAAAAACAAATATGGCTAAGAAATAAAAACCCAGAAAAGGTGAAATACAAATCACAAAGCCAATGGTAAGCAATGGGTGAGATGCATTCCCAGGGAAGCTTTTCTAAATATCACTAAGATGTCTTTAGCAAACCAGACAGCTGTGTTGTGTAGTAGGCTTCAACATAAAAATCATTTTAGTTGATGTACTGCAGCTGCATCACTAAGAGTCAAATTCAAGTACCTAAGTGAACCTGAGACACTGACCTCTGAAGAGAATCCCAGTGCCATTGTTCTGGTGGAACACTGAAGACCCATGCAATCAACATTTTCTCCCTAAGTCAGAGGATGAAATTGTAAAATACAGCAGGTGGATCTTCAATGGTGTTGTCATGCATGAGATGGTTGGTTTGAAGCCCAACTAACAGAAACTAAAGAAATTCCCCCTTCTTTCTCATCCACACTGAGAAACAACAGAAATGCCACCACCAACATTACCACCACGACAACGTTAGCAAACCTAAAATCATCAGTACATCCATTCATCGTGAGCAAGCAGAGCACACGTTAAAGGTCTTTGTTTTCAAAGAACACTAGTCCATTTCTTCAAAAAAGTTAAACCATAAGTCTTTTATTGTGGACTCATGGCAGCTTCATTCTTAACTGGACAAATGCCTAACCTGAAGCTGAGTGGATGTGTAAAGGAGTCTGTACAGCAGCAAATGGGTCAAGACGGTGCAGTGAGGTTAAAAGTCATTTCAATATTGACATTGTAAACCAGAACAGAGAAGAAAAAGAAGCAGGTTAGCCACAAATTATCTGGCATGAGTTATGGTGACCACCTTCCTCAATGTCATTACAAACACAGTTTCCAGTCCCGGATGATCATGTGATAGCTTTGTACATTCTGGGTGCTTTAGTCTTGCATGGTTTCCACTGAACTAATTAGACTAACACGCCTGAAATCATTTAATTGTAGGTGAAGAGTACAGGACTAGAAACACTGTTGGTAATGATCTAGTGTTAGTTTGTCACTCTAGTCATGATCTGTGGTTCAGTGACAGCTGGTGACATTTTCAAATGGTGAGACAGTAATAGCTAAGAGGTATTGCATTAAATGGACGATGCAAGCACTCCTAAAGTAGATTGGGAGGTATCATCAAGAGTGTTTGCCTCCGGCGTCTTAAACAACCAGAAGTCCTTTGATCTGCTGTTAATGGATTTTTATTACAAAATATTTGATTCTACTGTGACTACTCTCATAGTTGGGCTGTAAGACACTGTATGTAAGGCCCAACATGATCATGTAAAGGGACTGCTAATTATTTGAGCAGGAGATTTTAATATACAAGTATGTGAGCCCAACGCGTTGGTCTCATGTGGAATATGTGAAGAGGTGGATCAGCCCCTCACACATTTTAAGCATGGTCCTTATGGGGACTCATTGAACTGAGTTGTCATCGCCAAAAATCGAATATTTGCTCAAGAGTATGATATGACCAGTGTCATTCACATTCCAATGTATGTAGAGGTAGGCTCAAATTTGATTATTGACTACATATTAATTGCAAAAGAATTGTTACAGTTTTTAATAGGGTGTAAAGTGCTGATTAGTTGCATAAGTGATTATAACCCCTTATGTGATCATAACCCCTTATTACCAACCCTAAATTTAACTGTGGGAACAAACTTCTGCAAAGAATTACAACACAGGGTACAGAATAACAAGAACAGGGGGTATAAACATCAAGTGGAAGAAAATTGATAAGGAGGGTTTTTTAAGAGACCTCATAGAAAATAATCGGGCACAAATCGAGGAAGTGCTACAAGATGATGCTAACCCGGCTGAGGTCATACAAGCTTTTACATCCCTAAACAGACACATTGCAGCTAAACTAACAAAAAAGGGTTAGGAGAACATCTGACAACTCAAATTGTTCAACAGTGCTTGCTCTGCGGCCCACAGATCATTAAAGCATGCTCCAAGTAAACAACCGCGGGACAAGGAGGAAATAGCCAAGGCAAGGAAAGCCTATAAACAAGCAAGTAAAACAATGAAATTTGATATGAGGGAGAAGGCCTAGGAAGATCTAAAAACTGCATGCACAGTGAAAGATCCCCAAGCCTTTTGGTGGGTTGTGAACTCTACAACCTTGCTGGTGGGTGATATTCCTAATCTAGAGACTATTGTATCAGTTAGGGACTGGGTGAACTATTTTTCAAAAATATTTGGTTCTAGCCCGGACCATTAATTTGGTCTTGGAAGCCCCGTTTGACATGAATGCAGCACTGGCCCTTAGTAACTCAATTGAGGGAGCAGATGCCTTGGTAGCCATAGAGTGCAGCACCTCAGATAAAGCACTGAGGCTTGACAGAATTCCAATAGATATTTATAAACTCCTTCTGCAGTTCTGGACCCACAAAAAACTAATGTTATAAGATGTGGAATAGTGGGAGCCCTAGTTAAGACCTGGCAGGAAGCGACTATTGTCCCGATCTTTAAAAAGAGGGACAAGAGCCAACCCCATTGCTAACACTCTATTTTCCTGCTGGATAGCATGGCAAAGATCCTGGGCAAGGTTAACCCGGACAAACTAGAACTTTGGGCATCAGTGACCCAAGTGCTCCCGCACTTCCAATTCAAGTTTTGCGCTGACTTGAGAACATTAGTACAGTTCCTTAGTCTTTCTCTAATAGTCCAAAAATACACAAAGGTACAAAAAGTTTGAGTCCACCTAGTATTTATGTACTTAACATGAGCCTTCGATTCGGTGGACTGTCCAAAATTATGAGCACTTATGGCACACTTAGAGTTTGAAGGAGAAATTATCACACTGTTCCATAGGTGTAATGAGTATACTTCAGCAACAGTCCGTTATAGTTGGAATGGTGACCAAACAGAAGAATTTTCCTCTATTGTTGGGGTCAGACAAGGATGCGTATTGGCACCATTCCTTTTCCTACTCTACATTAATGGGCTGGGGAAACACTGGTGTAATATTGAGAAGGACATCCTGAAGGTCAACTCACGTCAAATTCATGTGTTGTTATACATTGACGATACATTTCTCATAGCCAGAACAGCTAATGGCCTTCAAATCCTGCTTTATGCTTTCAATCTTTTCATGAATGACTTAAGACTCCAAACTAATCGCATTAAATTGTTTGTAACGAATTAGGACCCGAAAAAATCTAAAACAGAGAAATTTTTGGTGGGAGGAGAAGAAATTAGAGGAAAAAACACTTCTTGTACCTGGGTGTGCCTTTTGATGTGGATGTTTTTATTGAATGTTAGAGCAAAGCAATTTCAGAGTTTGATTGATGCTCTTTTTAGATTTTCTACAAAATGAAGACACAAGCCAATCAAAGAACTGCTCTATGTTTTTAAAAGAAAATGTCTGTGCTGGTGTTTGGGGATATATTAATTGTAATACGCTTCAAGTAATAGACAATAAGTTCATAAGGAGAATGTTGGTAGTGCCCCAAACTACTTCTGTATCCTTATGTCATGAGAAAGTCGGATTAGGTTTATTAGATGAATATATAAAATGACAGCCCCTGCTGCTCTGGGTAATAATTTGGATCAACCAGAAGCCCACTATTGCAGGGCTGTATTGAGAGATTGCATGAATTTGGGATATTGCCTTGATGTACCCTGGCACGGATTTATCAATCAAGCTTTGCAAGGATGCCCCAGAGTATTTCTCTAATCCAGACACTCTCACAAATATTTCACCGACTAGATTTAAAGCACTTTTTCACCATTATTTACAGATGTCCGGTCTGGCAGCAAATTTCTCCAGGATGGTGGAGTTACACCGTCAACCCCTAGCTCATAATGCACTATATCAGCAGCTAAGCCTGAATGAGAGGCAAAAATATTTACTGACCAGGTTTCGTCTAAAAACAGTACACTTTCTGGCAGCATTCTCAAACCAAGGCACTTGGGGCATATTAGCAAGAAGTTGCGATATTTATTGCAAAAAGTGCTTAGCACGTTTATTATTATCGCTGCCTATCGCTGGATATTTTAGCGAAGAAAACATGCTATTAGCAACGTTTATCTCCATTGTGCTAAAATATCCAGCGATAGCGGCGAAATTCCGGAATATCGCTGGAAATCCAGCGATATTCGCGCTTTAACACCATGGTGGACTTAGCCTGATGATCCAACCTCCCATTGGGGAATACAGGTAAGTAAGGTTTCAAGCAGGTGTTAATTACTAGCGATAATCACGCTTAGCGCGACTTTTGTTATTGCTTCGCCTGCGTTGCTAATAAGCGATAGCTGTGTTTGTGGCTGCTTTTAGTCGCTAACAGTTTGGGTACGCCCACTTTGCATGTCATTAGCAATAAATATCTCTGACATGCAAAGCGGGACTCAAACCAGTCACTAACGCCTAAAAGCTGTCGCTAATTGCTGTTAGCGACAGCTAGCTGATAGGGAGATAGAAATATTGCCGCTTTAGCGGCAAAAAGTGCTGCTGAAGCAGCGATTCTGCCCTTGCTAATATGCGCCTTGGTTCTTCTCACTCCCTCCTGTCCTTGTGATGGCTTTACATATCAAAGCACCAAGCAGTTAATTCTAATTTGCAGTCTCTTAAACTCACAGAGACTGCAAATTTTTCTTCCATTATTATTAGCACTGGAAACTAAGTCTCACGAGTCGGCCTTGGCTTATTTATCATATTTAGGTAATATAGCTACCATACATGCTGTACTAAATTATATTTTAACCATACTTAGGATTCGCAGTACATTTTAGATGTTCACTCTGCTCTTTTTTTTAAGGATGTGTATTTTAAAAATTTACTATTAGCCACTTTTTAAAAGATGTATTTATGACTCTGTATGGAAATGTTTTGGATTCTGTACAAACGTTTATGGCTCAATAGAGTTGAATAAAGTATCTTTGACTAGAAGCCTTGAGGTGCATTAGAAAACTCATTTCCCCAAAGACACAACATAAAAACAAATCGTTTTAAAAAGAAATTCTGAAGGGGCACTCGTCTATCTGAAATATTTCAATACTTCTGAATTTGACCTATAAAGCATTATGGGGCAGATTTAGAATAACTGGCGCATTCCTGCATATCAGCAGGGATGCGCCAGTTATTGTGCGCTGCAGCTCCGCCACCCTGGATGCGCCGCATTTACAATGCGGCGCACCATGGGGCAAAAACGGCACAGATGCATCACGCATCTGTGCCGTAAAAGCAGCGCATTGCTGGAGTTGCGTCGCAAGCACGACGCAGCTCCAGCAATGCTCTGGGGGGCGCTATCTCCACAATGCTGCGTCAATCCTTACGCCTGCTTCAAACAGGCGCAGGGTTTTGACGCAGCATGGGCCCAAAAGTGACTGAGGGAAATCTTGTAGATTTCACGCCGCCACTTTTGGGAGGCGTTCCTGTGCCGGAACACCCCCCCACCCCTGTGATGGAACGCCTCCTTCTGGCGCAAGGCTTTACATCGTGACACATCTGGGAGATGCGTCACGTTGTAAATACCCCGCACCATGGCGCATATTTTGCGCCGCCGCTGTGTCACAAAAGTAACGCAACGGATGCATAAAAGAGGCGCAAGGGGCTTGTAAATCTGCTCCTATGTATTTGCAAAAGTAAATCCTACTTCCTGATGCAATGCAAAAAATGGAACATACCAGCAATATAGTAAAAAAAAAACAGGTACAAAGAATTTTTTTTACCATCTTCGGACAAGGCATGTAGGATGCTTTGTATAGGACTGCAAACAAGGTTTTGCCATTACTTAGAGCTATAAAGAACATCTTATGGATATCAAACTAAATTTCGCTGGAATGAAAGGATGCTTTGTCCTTCAAGGGATTCCAGCTAATGCCCCTCAGATCACAACGAATGTCAGCAGTAACTGTGTTAGTAACATTGACTCATGGATTGGGATGCATCAGAAGTTATGCTGCTTTTGTGATCCTTGGACTTTGACAAAATTCAGAAAGCAGCACCTGGCATGGCGTTGTGTGTGCAGACAATCAATAGGCCTCCGGAGGAGCTGAAAAAATAATTACTAATAAAGTCGCATCCTGAGGACGATTTGTTTCCACTGATGGTGTGGCTGATTTTCAGGAAAAGAGCTGTCAATCACCTATTGCCTGCAGGACAGCAAATGTACTAATTGGAAGCCAATGTTCTAGTAAACTGCAGTCCCTGGACAGGCTTCATAAACTAAGCACCATGCTCCACTACAGCACCACCTCTTTTTCTAAGAATCAAGGGCTGGTAAAAGGTAGGCCCTGCGTAATGGTGTCAACACTGTGCGTGCGCATGTGTGCAGAATTGGCCTGCAAGTGCCTGGCTGCCTGGCCCTCATCGAACTTCAAAACAGGCAGTCCAGCACAGATATATTGCATTTTAAATACAGGAAACAATATGTTAATAGGGACTGTTAGTATATTCTCTGAGCAAGGTATACGTACTGCTGTGCTATTCATTGTGGCAGCTGGACCAGCCTGTCAGCCTAAAATATGAGAAATTAACTATGCTAAAAAAAAAAAGAATACACATTTACCATCACGGATATACTGCTCCATAAGATCCATCACCGGTTTCAGGGAAGCACCCAGATCTGGCATACATTGTCCAGTACCTAGCTGCCTACTCAGACATGTACGCATGGGAAGGAGCATTATCTTTTCTTCCATCCGTATTAAGAATTACTTCTATACAAATGATATTGTTTATATAGTGGCCACTGTGAAAGTGGCTTACCAAGGCATCATACTTTCCATGGGTGTCAGGCAGCTCACATCCACATGTACCATTCTCCGAAATCCGCCCATGTAAACATGCCTGACATTTGCTTAAATATGCAAAAATAATTATTCCATGTATCAGTGCTTAATTTGAGTCGGTGGTTGCCTGTGGGGGCCACAGGCACTCATTTTTTGGACCAGCACTTATTTTTCCTTACCAGACATTTCCAGAGAGCGAGGGCGGAAAAACACAAATGGGGAAGAAGAGAAAGACAGAAAACCTGTCATCACTGGAGGGAGTAGAAAATTACAAGAGTGAGTAAAAAGGCAGGCAGTGACGGACAATGGATTTAAGAGGCCTTATGTGGACTCAGGACTATGCATCCTTGGTGTTCGGCACTCTGGCATTTAATAGCGCCAGCTGCGGGCGTCTGAGCAGCACTTTGGCAAAAGTACTAATTGTTTTACAAATTAAGCAATTACAGAGAGTATACAATATAGAAAATAGGAGCAGAGAGCTTAGCTCATGCCTAACTACACCCTTAAATGTACCATACCTTCATTTTGTATGAGTCATCTTTTATTGTTTTATGCTCTTCACTCACGTGTTTCTATTTACCTTCTCAGGAGGAGTTTTGGAGGAAGTCATAAACCACATATACTATCTGTCTTTCCTATCCTTTCCTATCCTGTTTTTGCACTTTTTATTTTACACGTACAACAGTGCAGTTCATGGTAAGCCACCTTAATGGAGCGTTAAGCTTCATGAAGTCAGTTACCACTTTTTACATGTTGTTACCTAAGTACTTTCCATTCTCCTTCTTTCAGTGTTGTTATTGTGTGAAACTTGGATTTTGGCACAACTGGATTATAATCATGAGCTGGTGAACTGTAGGTAGGGAAGCGACCAGGGGGTTGTAATTTTGACCTAAGGCCATAGGTCATGTTGAGTTTAGTTAGTCTAAATCTATGTTATGTTTTTGTTTTTTTGTAGATAGTTATTGGTCCTGAGGAGAACCCACTAAACAGCTGGGGTTCGAAATGCGTCGACCAACCTGGTCCCTGAACACATAGAAGTTTCTTGTGTATATAAGGAAATAGTTCCCTTGCAAAAGACTGGATTAATTTAAATTTGTGACACATGACACATTGGATGCTTAATCATACATGTAAATGTGACAAAGGGACCCTTTTCATCTTTTGTTTTTAGGATGGTTGTTTGTATGAATGTGATATGAATGTGGAATTGGCCAAGTGTATGGTGATGAAATTGTCTTAGTGTGTCCTCATCAGTTTTTTCATAAATGTTTTTGTATTTTATGTATTGAAATGCACAACTTAAATATGTTGTCCTTTGCAAAAATAATTGAAAAATTAAATGAATATTGAATAAGGTGCGTTGGACTAAGTTGCAATCTGTAAAGCAGAATTTCATGTTTTCTCTCATGAAACGACCTCAAATAGTTGTTTAGGCAGTCTCAGCATTGGCAATTGTTTTGCTCTGACTCCTATTTGCGTGGTAACCAGAATCTCTCAACGGAAAAAACTACAGTGCGCTTCGTAGTTTATGCCAGGGGGAATTTCTTTCAAACGTTCCCGAGTTGCTCAGAGTCAGGCGTCTATTTCTGTAATCATTGCATCCTGTTTTTAAGTCTGAGCACATCCATATTCTATATCCAATATGCACCTCAACTTCACTGTCAGTTAGGCATTTCTAAAAGTGGCATTTTCAGAATTGTGATTTAAAATCCGACTTTACTATTAAAATGGACTTTAAAATACAATTCATTTGAGTGTAAACTCCACACTTCTATTTGCTCCCACTTAAAAAGTAATACTTAGTAAATGTAATAAGGTAATCCAATGTTAGTCAATGGGAGAGATAGGCCTTACAACAAAGAAAAATTCATTTTGGATTCTTTCCCTGTTAGGGCACGTAAAACTTAAGTAAACAAGTCCTACTTTTTAAAAACAATACACCCTGCCCTATGGGTGACCTGTATGTATTAACAAGCATTTGCAATGCAATAGGTCTCGCAATTACGCAAGTTTGAGCTATTGGCATTGTAAACAACAATGCCTTTTTTTTGTTTTGCTTTTTAAAACATAAATAAAAGGCATTGCCATTTACAATGCCAATAGTTTAAACTTGTTGTGAATGTGAACGGTAAGGGTGTCTGTGGGAGAACCTTAGCAGCAGCAGCAGCAGCTTGTCACTAGCTGGATAAACTCTTCCTTTGTCACACATTGAAAAGGCAACCGTGCAGTTACTGCACCTAATGTAGTGGGGTAATATGTGAGGAGAGATTTTTGAAGCAGATTGGTGATTGAATAAAGATGCGAGGAGCTATAGTCTGGGTTGGCAATAGCTAAATGAACATGTGAGGAGAGACATTCCGAATAGAGAAGTTCAGGAGCACCTAGAAAAATGCGAGGAACTATATTCTGAGCAGAACAGAGGATACACCGAGGTGTAACGGTCTGAGATGATCAGTGACTGAACCAAGGCGCGAGGAGAGCGGTTCGGAGCAGACTAGTGCACCCGATTCGTAGAGCCGCGTTGAGGAGCGCTCCCGCTCCCCTCAGCTCTGGGAGCTCCGCGGTGACATCATGGTCAGTGTCTTTATAATGACAGACACTGGAGGCTCCGGCATTCAGGTGCGCAGGAGCTCAGCGAGGACCGCGCCTCGGACTTCCAGCAGCGCCACACTCTAGTGATAAGCCAGGACCGCGCCTGTCAACAATCCCCGCCACTGCGGGCAGCCGATGCTGCTGGCACCTTTCGTCGGACACCGAAGACTCAGATTTGTGACTAAAACATTTTTCAGACCTGTGGATCCACGAGTGGGAACAGTTCATGCTGAATGCAAGCAGACCACTGCATCTGTTTTTTTTAAATAGCGCTGATACTCATCATGGGTGTTTGGGCGCTGCAGAGCAGGAAGCGATGCAGAAACAACAGGTGACAGAAGGAACTGTTCACAGACTCTAACTCCTTATCATTGTAAATGTAGCTCAGCGGGTTAAACACCCGCTTGCACAGAAATGGGTACACCTTGCAACTCCTAGGTTTGAATTCCAGTTGATAGCTCAGTGAGACAGCAACAGACTTCTGGAAATAACCAGTGAGTCACAGCTTCCAGTTGCAGTGAATGAGCCATAAAATTAGCAGGAAGCGCCGAGGCAAGGGTCTGGCTTGGTTCCCCAAACACGTCCACTGCCATGAAAATATTTGGCAGGTGTATCGTGCAACATCAATTAAAAATATGATATAGTCACTCAAGTAAGTGTGTAACTTTAACACACGGAAGCGTTTCAACTTTGTACCAAAGATTGTATAACTGCATTGACAGGCATTCTTTACTAGTGATATTTGTTAAACATGAACTTAGAAGCATTTGCCATTAGTGACCTTAAGAAGCGAGCCAGTTGCCTTGAGCACCCTTTATGCAGCCCAGATTCTTATTAGAGATAGAACAACATTATCGTTTAGAAACTAAACGAGCAGCCCACCTCTCTTTCCTTCTTTCATTTAGTTGCTTCCCTGCGAAATGGAGCCAAAGAAGAAGAAGCCTGCGAGTGGTGCACGCTCGCCACAGCAAGACATGTGGTTTCAATTATCGTGCCCGTGTCTGGGCACGATAATTGAAACCACAAGGCAGCGGTGCATGTAATAGACACCAATAGGCCTTGGGCGAAGCAATGTGCCCGCCTTTGGCCAATTGCTTGTAGTCTTTGTTAAAAAGACGCACGCAAAGGCCAATAGCGTGGCCCAAAAGGAAAGCCTAGGTTCTTTTTCAAAACCCCTACAAAAAGTCTCTGCAATGCTGTGCACTACGCCACTAGGCACAAGACCTAAAAAGGAAGGTTAAAGCCTGGCAAAAGGTTTATTTTGCCACATCGAAATGGCTGTTTAAAACTGCACTACAGACTGCAGTGTCAGTCCTGAGACATGTTTTAAAAGCTATTACAGTGGATGGCACATTGAGTACTGCAGGTCTACTAGTAACATTTAATTTACAGTCTCTGGGTACCTATAGTTCCAATTTACTAAGGACTTACATGTAAATTAAATGTGCCAAATAGGTGTAGGCCATCTTTAGAATGTTTGAAGGAGAGAGCACACCCACTTTAGTAGTGGTTAGCATTGCTACCTCCAAAATAACCAAATTCAGCCAAACAGAAGGAGTGAAGTCAAAATGTTTGTGGAAAGACAACCCCATGGACTTAGATTTAACAATAGTGCTGCAAGTAAAAATAGTATTGGTAGCAGAACAGATATTCTGACCCCAAGACAGCTTGCTGAATTGCAGGTTGGGCTATTTTGAAAGTCAGGTTGCCCTAGACAGGAAAAAGACAACATAGTAGTTCAGGTATCTCCAGCAGTTGCAGCTGCCACAAACAAAATGTGGTGGGCCAGGTGTAGGGGGCACCAGGCTAAGAGTGTGGTAGAGAGAACATGGGAAAGTGGGGGTGTAGTTTAATAATAATATTTAAAAAGAAAGACTTATCTGAAGCTGTCGGCCACCTCCCGTATCGCGCCTTGGTGGCCTTCTTTTTGGTTGCATCACAGACTCCATGTGAAATCCCCACAGTCCTCTCAGAGCAGAGCAGTGATTGGCTGCACAGAGGCATAGCTAGAGCATGTGTCACCCGGGGCTATCCCTCAGGTTGCCTCCCCCGGTAGGGGTGGTGGGGGGGGGCATGGTGGTGCAGGGGAAAAAGGACGGCGAGCATTTGAAAGAGTTCCGAGAGACACGTAGTATCGCCGCTAATAGTTACCTCGATCAGTCATGCAAAGGAGAACACACAGCCTGCATGATCTATTTGGGGACTCTGAAAAACCGCATGTGACATCCATCAGAGAGCTGCGTGAATGATTACCTGGTAATCCCCTTAGCACAATGCAAACATGCACATACATGACACCATTCGGGGATCCATCATCTATAGCTCACATTAAATGACCAAACATCATGGTCCCCCCCTATTAAAGCAGTGGGGACGTGCACAAACATGATGTGCTCTGACTTGAGGTACAATAATGCAAGGACGAACTCAGAACAGCATGCACTACTGAGGGGAGGTGGGGGCAGGGTGGTACACATATAGCCTGGCTTTAGTCACACCAGTCTCAACAATCAGACCCACACCATTGCAGTCAGAGAGTTTCTGCCAAACTCCTAGTGCCTACTGCTTGGTGCCGATCTAAGTCGGAGTGTGTGCAACAGCTAAGTTCAATTCAAGTCAAGGGAGATTTCTAAGATCTGACTATCTTGTCACCAACCTAGCGCCAGCCTGCATTATTTGAGAGTCACACTGGTGGCCCACTATAGCAGCAAGCCACTATAGCAACAAAAAAGTACGTCCCTTCAGGGTTACAGCATCACCATCCACCAAGGCATCTAGCCCTATCAACAGTGCCAGCCTCTTAACTGATGTGTTCTAATTCCTTGAGAATCCCAGGCCCACCAACCTGCCTTACCAGCACCGCCTCATTGCTACAGGACCTCAGCAGTAAGGCTGTACCACAGAAGGGCCTTATCAGTGTTGAGGTACGCATGATCTTCCTCCACTAATGCCTTATAAGTGCTTTCGGCTTCCAGGTAGTATTAGCTTTCCCCAACAATGCATTATCAATGCCACAATAAATGTGTTGCTACTAAAATCTACACAATGTTGCTTCCCCAAAATTTTCAGATTTTACACTCATGACAGTGACATGTCTTATAAATAAAAAGATGTTTGTGGGATTACCGATCCATATCATGGTAAATCTCGAAAATGCCTTAATGGAAAAGATAATTGATGAGACTACAAGTAACAAGATACAAGTTTGCAGACTTTAACATGGTACAGTAACAAACCGTCCTTAAAGTACTTATACAATTAACACATGCTTTGCACAATATGTATATTAGGCATTATTGCTATGCAATAACGGTTTGTAACAAACAGATCAAACCTATGGAATCTGGCTAAACAATTTTTCCATGAACCAATAAGACCTATAAACGTTATCAATTAGTTTGTCACCCACCGATGGCTTGACACCATACACAACCCAGACCTTCTGAAGTGCACATTAACTGCCAAACATTATGCATCCAGCTATAAAATTACAAACATGGATAAAAGTGTACAGCTGGAAAAACAATATACAATCTCTTTAGATCTTTTTTAAAGAACCTGACAAGCGTTACAGAGTGAACATCCTCTATTCCCAGGGTTTGTCAGATTGACTGACGAACACCAAAGCTCTGGCCTCGCCCAGTAATCTGTGAGATTTTATGTAAAATACCTGTGTACAGCTTGTAACAGTGTGACAAAAATCTGCCATTAAAGGTCTATTAGCTCTAACAACTGCTTTTCACAACAAATACCTATTATAGCTTTTCATAATAAACAGATCAGCATCCGACAGAACTCTTTCGCTAAACCAATCCGGCCTTTAGCCATTACTAACTCAGGCATTCTCTATTAAGCATACACTGTTCCACAAGGCAACCATCACACATGTGTACAGAATTACACTTAGGAAAGCAAACTATTGTCTCTCTTAAGAGGACCTAACAAGAATTATTACTGTGCAAATCTTTTATACCTACGATTTGTCAGAAGGGGTATTTACCACCAATACCCTTGCGTACTACAGTAATCTGTGTGATTCCACATATCAAACGCTGCGCTGCAGGCTTGAATAAAGAGTACAAACAATCCACCATTAAATTCCTGACTTTTACATATGCAGTTCACAATAAGTATCTCATGCCTACTGTCTTTACAGTAACTTTTCATAATAATGAAACCAAAATCCCTGATCATTGGCTTGCCACCATAACAATGTCAGTCCTGTAGTACTGATCAGAAACTTCCCCACTCAGCCCATTACCATGTGCACAGACTGAGCGGGGGCAGGGGGCCTGAGTAGCAGTGGCCTCACTTGTTTCCAGGTGTATTTCAGCAGTGTAAACCTATGTGTACATTTTTTTTACCCCCGCTTTTTTTATAAGATTACGCCGAAGCAGTCATTTGAGGAAAGGCATTATTCAAATGTGGGCTGATTTTTTTTGGCGTGCCAGGGCCTATTTTCAATCCCAATCCAGAATCCAACCCTGCTCAGGACGGGGTCTCCGCTCACGCGAGCTCTCACCTGCCCGTCTTGGTGACGATCCTCTCGTTGGTGCGCTGCTGCCTGCTGGAAGTCCTCCCACAGCTCCTTGTCCTGGAAGCACTCTGAATCTGGTACACTGGTGCCCCTACCGTAGTAGTATCTGTATTGATCTATTGGATGGCGGCCGCGGGAGTAAAAAGAAGTGCGTCCTGGTGTTGCACGCACGTTCTCGCATGCGCAACGCCAGTGTTGCGCGGCCGCCCCCAAAACTGTGCCGCCTGGGGCGGACCGCCCCGCCTCCCCCTAGCTAGGCCACTGTGGCTGCATTGATGCTCCGCTCAGAACAGCACGCTCCACTCAGGACAGGGAGTCTGTGCTGTTTCTCCAACCCAGCTGTTCAATACAGCCGGGTTGGAGAAACCTAATTGCCCATGTGTGTTTGACTGGCCTGAGACGTCCGGCCAAACATGCATGCACACTTAGAAGTGAATCACATTGAATCAGGCTCAAATAGGTTCAAGTGTTCAGTTCATACCTCTGTTGCTTTGTTGGATATGTTCATTCTCTGTGTTCACCCTTTTGTGCATATGATGTCCCTCCCCCCCCTTTGCCCCATTTGTTTTGTTAGGGGACCACATTTCAGTTAGTCTCATCCTCAATGCCTTTACATTTGTTTCGATTTCTACTTTATTGCGTGCTCCTCTGTAAAATGATTTCATTATTTTATATGTTATGCAATTCTTGTACCTTTGATGATTACCTTACTCTTGAGTTTGTAAAGTACTCTGATACCCCAGGGTTCAGCCAGCACTAAATAAAACCTTTAAAATAAATAAATAAATAAAATGCATAAACCAGTCCTCCTCCCCTCACCCATGGCCTAGGCCCTGTCCGTCCCTATGCACGCTGGCTCAGCCATCAGGTGAAAAATAAAATGATGACAGAATTTAGTTCCTGTGGGGCGAGGCTCCTCAGCTGTGGGGGAGCCAACCCTGCACTCCAGACAGTAGTTGCAAGACACCTTTAGAGTACCACATTTCAATTTTAAAGTGAAGGGATGGGCATGTTTACTTTACATTATTAACATCAGGCTGCAGATAGTAGGGCCTGATAAGAAGCAGTGCTCAGATGTATTACCCAGGCTGGGCACAGAGGTGAAGAACTGAGGTTTAACTCTTAGATAAAAGTCCTTGTCAACTCAATAGTGGAGAGTGAGAACATTAATTAGAGAAAATTAAAATGAAAAGTTACCTTAATGATTAACTCCTCATTTTAATTTCCTCCAATTCCCTAGTGTTGCATTACAAGCAGCAGGCTTTTTGCTCCCAGTGTGCAGTAAACACTGTGCTATATTTATAATTGAAAAATATGGTCATTTTTTTAAATGGGAAAAATCACGTCTTAAAGTCTTTCCTCCGATTTAAACAAAAAGCTGTGTTTTTATGTAAAAAATATGGCACAATGTCTGCAAGCCACTGGGATCAAGATGCCTGGTGTTTCTAAATGTGATGCTTGAAAATGAGAGAAAAATTAAATGACGAGTTTTATAGAATCCATATTAACATAAAGTTAACTCTTCAGGTAAATTATGTTCCATTTCAAAGCGTCCCCTTTACACAGAGCAGGAATCCTCCTCCTAGTGGCTAGTAGGCAAAAGTGCCATATTTATAAATGAAAAATACAGCCATTATTTTGAGTGGGAGAAATTTAAAGTGCAGAAACGTGATCCATATTATGAGCATTTTTGCAGAACATTTTTTCTGCACTTTAAATTTATTCCATTTATAAATGGATGTGTGTTTTTGTTATACATGTAACATTGCCACTTATGGCAAAAGGTATGTTCTGTGCCACAAGTACATATGGCACAGGCTCTCAGTCACCCCTTCACATATATCCCATTCATACACACATATGTTCACACGTTCCCAAAGACCATGCTCTCACTGACACACAAGGCATGCCTGTCATAGTGCCTAATTCAATGTATTTTGTTAAAACTATAGAATCTGGCTTTCTGGTATCGTATTGTCATTGCTTGCATTATTATCTGCGCCCGATCTCTGTGCCATTACTTGAATTAATATCTCCCGATCTCTGTGCCATTGCTTGAATTAATATCTGTGCCAGATTGTGCCCGCAATCTCGTCCTGCATTGTTTTGTTTTGGCCGTGGTGCCATTTTGTTGTGCCTTCTAGCCCGATCCCCTCCCCACTCGCCACCCCGCTCCCGCCTCCCAGCTTCTCCTCCCTTGCTCCGCCCCCCTCCACTCTCCACTTATGGCAGAGTGGCAAACGCGCAGCATTCACGCACAGCGGGCGCCCCAAAGGTAAGCCCGTCTACGCCCTTCCGCGCCTGGACCGCGCCAGGCGCCAGACCCCCTGGCCCCCACAGAGGCCATCTCACCCGCCGAACATACGACGCCGCCACCCTCACTGCACTAAACACCGGCCGACTCCCCGACTGGCACTGAGCCGCCCCAGGACGCACCCATGGACCCTTCACCTGCCAAGCCTGCAAGTTCTGCTGCACCAGTACCTACACTACAACCACAAATGCCAAACAGAGCTCCAACAACAACCACCTGAAGTGCATCCTGCTCAACACCCGCTCGGTCCACAGACACGCCATTGAACTATGGAACCTACTCGATACCACAACTCCGGATGTCGCCTTTCTCACGGAAAACTGGATGAACGCCTCATCAGCACCCGACATCGCCATAGCCATTCCGGATGGCTACAAGATCATCCGTAGGGACCGTATCAACCAAACAGGAGGTGGCATCGCGATCGTCCACAAGAACACCATCCGCATCTCGACCAGCTCCGACGACACCCTTACAGCCGCCGAACACCTTCACTTCCAGATACACACCGACCCCAAGACCACACTCAGAGGCACCCTCATTTACAGACCCCCAGGACCTCGCACACAATTCAGCGAAAACATCGCTGACTTTGTTAGCCCACACGCCCTCCCCTCCGATGACTACATTCTCTTAGAGGACCTTCTCCACCTGGAGAATAGCAATGATAACAACACCACCACCCTGCTGGACAACCTCGCCAATCTCGGACTCAAACAACTAGTGAACACCCCCACCCACTACGCCGGACACGTGCTCGACGCAATCTTCTCCTCCAGCAAGAACATCTCCTTCAATCACACCACGGGACTCCACTGGACGGACCACATCTGCGTCCACTTCAGCTTCAGTAAGACCACGACTCACCACCACCCGCATCAGGTTCCCTGCAGAAACTGGAACAAAATTACCACCGACCACCTAACCACATCACTGAACCAAAACCCTCCCACCAGATCAACGGACCCAAATTAAGCAGCCATCAATCTCGCACAGTGGATCACCCACTGCACTGACAAACTAGCACCTTTGAAAAACCATCCCAACAAGCCAAGAAGCAAAAAAGCCTCTGGGTTCAATGACAACCTCAAAAACTCCAAAAAGAACTGCCGCACCCTCGAGAAAACCTGGCAAAGAAACCCAACCACAGACAACATGACCGCCCTCAAGAACGCCACCCGCAAACACCACCAGCTGATCCGCACCACCAAGAAATCAGCATTTTAGGATCGATTATACAACAACGCCCACAACAGAAAGGAACTCTTCAACATCGTCAAAGAGCTCACCAATCCCAACGCCGGCAACAACGACATCACCCCCTCTCAAGACCTCTGTGACTCTCTAGCCTCATTCTTCCACAACAAAATCGCAGACATACATAACAGCCCTGGCGACCAATCCACTCCTCCCACCATGAACCGAAGCCCCCCACCACCACCCTTCGCGCCTGGACCAGATCAGCACCGAAGACACCATCCGCATGATGAACTCCATCCACTCCGGATCGCCAACAGACCCTTGCCCCATCACATCTTCAACAAGGCCGACTCCGTCATCGCACCCCAACTCCGGGATATCATCAACTGCTCCTTCAACACCGCTACCTTCCCGGAAAGCTGGAAGCTTGCCGAACTCAGCGCCCTCTTGAAGAAACCTACAGCAGACCCCACCGAACTCAAGAACTATCGCCCCATCTCGCTCCTCCCATTCCCCGCCAAAGTCATAGAGAAGGCCGTCAACAGTCAACTCGCCGCCTTCCTTGAGTCTAACGGTTCCCTCGACCCCTAACAGTCCGGCTTCCGAGCCAACCACAGCACCAAAACCGCCCTCGCAGCCACAGACGACATCCGAACACTGCTCGACAACGGGGAAACAGCGGCCCTCATCCTCCTGGACCTCTCCGCAGCGTTCGACACGGTCTGCCACCGCACCCTTGTACATCGCCTCAGGAAAGTCGGGATACAAGATAAAACATTGGATTGGATCATCTCGTTCCTCACCGGAAGAACCCAGAGAGTCCGCCTCCCCCCTTTCAGATCAGAGGCCACCGAAGTCATCTGCGGCGTACCACAAGGATCATCTCTCAGCCCCACCCTCTTCAACGTCTACATGAGCCCCCTCGCGGGGGGCGTGGCTTGGACGCCGATCGGGATGGCGGCGTGAGCTCGCAGCTCCGCGCGGAATCCCGCTAATTCTCCTGTTTTTGGGACCCTAGGCGACCCGAAAACGACTCTCCTGCCCTCTGAAGAGTAAGGGGACGGCTGGGCGTAATCGGAGAATCGCTGGGGGACTGCTGGCCCCGAGGAGATCGAGGAAGAGGCGGCCGAGGTGTAGACAGGGGTGTGAAGAAAATGGCGGCGAGGAGGTCGGATGGTCCCGAATCTCGGCCCTGAGCCCGGCTGCCACCAAGCAGAGAGGGACCCTGCACCCGACTGCCCGACGCACTGGGATTGGCGGCGTGAAGCCTTGAGACCGGGGGACGCTGCCCGATTCACCCAAGGGACCCGAGGGCCCCGTCGGCTGCCGTCCCGTGACTCATCCTCCCCCCGCCGGACTAGTGGGGGTGACGGAACGGAGCTCATCCGCCTGGTCATTGCTCCTGAGTCCATTGGCGGTGACATTGTACTGCCTGGTGCCCGGTGCTCGGCACGGGCCCACGAGAGCACCCGTAGACCGGGTGGCCGGACTTGTGACGCAGCACCCTGACATGGCGGCGATCGGAGGGCCGACACCCGGGAGCCGCGACGGGGACTCGGCGACATCGACCCGGTTGAGTGAGAGTCCCTCCCCGGAGCTTGACCAAGAACAGCGGCTGAACCGGCGCTTGGATGCCATCCTTGAGGCGATCACCTCCACCAAGGAGGCCTTACATAACGACATTGCCCAAGTGGCCACGGGCCTGGGGCTACTACGGGCGGATCACGCGAAGCTGGCGGATCGGGTCAAGGATCATGACCAACTGTTGCTGGACCTGAAGCCCTCGGTGGTGACCGCGGAGCACAGAATTACAGACATTTTGGCCCGGCTGGACACTCTAGAGCGGAGGGCGGAGGATGCCGAAGGCCGCAATAGGCGGAACAACGTGCGGGTCGTAGGCCTGCCGGAACGGATTGAGGGGGAGGATGCGGTGGCCTACATGGAGAACTGGTTCCGCACTGTGGTGGCGCCGGAGGGGCTTACTCCATTTTTCACTCTGGAGCGAGCCCACCGGGTGCCCGCTCGTCCGCCGGGGCTTGGCCGCCCCCCC
This sequence comes from Lissotriton vulgaris, assembly GCF_964263255.1. Lineage (NCBI taxonomy): Eukaryota > Metazoa > Chordata > Amphibia > Caudata > Salamandridae > Lissotriton > Lissotriton vulgaris. The sequence goes on from NC_141695.1 coordinate 584,311,626, forward strand.
CGTCCAATGGTGGTGCGGCTCCTCCATTACAAAGACCGAGACCTTCTCATCCAGCGGGCCAGGATGTCGGGCCCTTACGGGGTGGAGAACAGCAAGGTGACGATATTTCCGGACTACACGCAGGCGGTCCAGAAGAACAGGGCATCGTTCCTTGCTGTGAAGAAGGAGCTCAGGGAGGAAGGCATTCAGTACTCCTTGCTCTACCCGGCCAAGCTGCGGATTATCATGGATGGCACCACGCACTTTTTCCAAACTCCGGATGAAGTTTGGCACTGGCTTGAGTTGTACAGAGCGGGGACGGACAGGACACACCAAAGTAGGCGAGACCAGCCCAAGCAGCCCCGGGTGCGGCAGTCACAACGTATAAGGTCCCGCAACAGGCGCCAGCGGGAGAAGCGGGAGGCCCAAATGGCGGCGGAGAAGAGGGACGCACTCGCGGCGACGGCGGCCATTACAGGGTCGCAACAGAATAGTGAACGAGCCGAAACGGACTCGGGTGGAGAGGGCAGCAGAACTGGAGAGGAATTATCGGAGGCAGAGAGCCAGAAAGGGCCGACAGTGACCCCACAGACTTCGGATGATATTATCTGCGGCTAAGATAGACTTTGGTCTTAATCGGGACTTCATGGTAGGGTGATATCCTGTTGTTGGAGGGCGGGTTGCCGGGTGGGGGAGTGTATCAGAGGGGATGAAGGGCGGACGCGGGCTCCGCTGGCTGGGGTCGGCGGCGACTCACCCCCCCGAGGCCCTTAAGGCCGACTGTGGTGGAGACCACAGGGTAAGTGTGCGAGAAGTTGGTTCGAGGTTTGGATGGGGGCGGCCATTGGGTTCGTGTGCTCTGTCCTGGGGAATGGGGGTTGGGGAATGTTTCAGTTTTGGGCTTGTTGGGGGGGGGGCAACTGCATTGGGGGGGGCATGGATCGTTGGAGTTTGAATTGGACTGTACGGACTTGGAATGGGGACATTACCTAATTTGAAATGCCTAACGTGGAATGTCCGGGGGCTGCGGACTATGGTGAAACGTCACAAAGTACATGCATACCTGGTACGCAGGGGGGTTCAGATAGCTATGCTCCAGGAGACTCACCTCACTAAAAAAGAGTGCGCTGCCTTGCAGAAAAGATGGCGGGGCCAGGTCTTTGGCACCACTTATTCAGCGTATGCCAGGGGGGTCTTGATCTGGGTGAGGGCGGGGATCCCCTTTCAGGTGCTGAATCAAGTAATAGATCCGGATGGCAGATTTGTAGCGGTGGAGGGGAGATTGTATGGACGGGATGTGGTGTTCTGTTGTGTTTATGCACCAAACACTGACCAAGGCCGATACTTTGATAGCCTCTCGGGGTCCTTGGCCTCCTTCCTGGCGGGTCCGATAGTTCTAGGGGGGGACTTCAATTCAATTACGGATGTGGCTCTGGATAGGTCCCATCCCCCCCTGGTGGACTCTCCTGTGCGCAGGCTGGCCGCGCACAGGAAGGACTGGCAAGAACGATGGGGGTTGCTGGATGTTTGGAGGGAGAGGCACAGGGGAACCAGGGACTACTCCTTTTATTCCGCCTTACACGATTTACATGTTAGGATTGACTCGGTGCTTTGCGGGGGCTCCCTAGCTCCATTGATCACCCATGCTGAGTACCTTGCTAGGACGATATCTGATCATAACCCCCTGTTGGTGCATATTCAATGGCAGAGGGAGCGCTCAGTAATACCAACATGGCGGCTTCGGCCGGAGACGCTAGAAGATTCTGTGTTCGACGACGCGGTCCGGCAGGGCATTGAAAGTTATTTCGGTGTGAACGATGGGACGGCGACGAGCAGGTCTGTTGAATGGGATGCGATGAAAGTGGTGGTGAGAGGGGTGTGCCTGGGTAGGTTCTCGAATGCTCGAACGACTGTGCTGAATGACCTAAAGAAAGCGGAGGAGACTTTGAGGGACCTGGAACGCCGCAGGCCGACTAGGCCAGATTTACAGGCCCAGTTATTGGACGCGAAGGAAGTGGTAGCCGCGGAGACGGAACGTTTGAGAGGCTATGATTACAGGCAGTACATGATTAGGGCGCACGCAGAGAGGGACAAGGTGGGTACCCTCTTGGCCAGATTAGCTAGCCCGGAACTTAGGGGTTGCCCGATCCTCAGCATTATTGATGCACGGGGAGAGATGGTGTATTCTCAGGCAGCTGTAGTGGACCGCTTTCGGGGTTACTATGAGGAATTGTACCGGAGTCAGCTGGGAGTGGGGGTGCAGGACATCGTGGAGTACCTGGGGGAGAGGCCGCTTCCGGTCTTGGATGAGGGTGACGCGACGGACCTGGGTAGCCCGATCACGCTTACGGAAATTCGAGTGGCTATCAAACATATGGCCCGTAACAAGACACCCGGGGTGGACGGACTCCCAATCGAGTTCTATCAGCACTATGTTGACGCTCTGGCGCCCAGGCTGCTGGCGGTGTACGCGGAGGCCTTCGAGAAGGGGGTGTTGCCTGCCTCCATGCGGGAGGCCTTGATAGTACCACTCCTCAAGCCTGGCCGGGATGCCGCGGACGTGAGGTCTTATCGCCCACTGTCCATGCTGACGGTGGATTACAAGATCCTGAGTCGCATCCTAGCCACTAGACTGGCCCCGCACATGACGGGCCTGGTGCACAGGGACCAGGCCGGGTTTATACCCACGAGGAGCACGGCGATGAATGTCCGCCGCCTAGTGGGAATAATGGACGCCATCTTGGAAGGGGAGGGGTCGCCAGCGGTACTGTCCGTGGATATTGAGAAGGCCTTCGATAGTTTGGAATGGCCTTTCCTGGATGGAGTGCTGGAGCGGTTTGGCATGGGCGATGGGTTTCGGAAGTGGACGAGGGTCTTGTATAACTCGGCAACGGCGAGAGTACGATTGGGCGGCCTGGTATCTGCCGCGTATCCGGTGGGCAGGGGAACACGTCAGGGATGCTCTCTCTCCCCTTTATTGTTTGCCCTAGCGATGGAACCCTTGGCGGTCCATGCGAGGTCCGGCGACCGTTACGCGGGAGTGGTGGGGGATGGGCAATGGCATTATATATCGCTTTATGCGGATGACCTGCTCATGTACCTAGCAGACACCTCAGGGGCACTGGTCGGAGCGATGGAGCTGTTGTCCGAGTTCGGCCGACTGTCGGGCCTTAGGGTCAACTGGGCAAAAACCTGCGTGTTTCCGCTGAGGGCGGGATCGCCAGCCCCTAGCAGCGACCTGGGTGTGACGTGGGAACCCTCTTGCATCGTCTACTTGGGTGTCCGCATTTACCACTCGGCCGCCGACCTCCTGGAGGGCAACATTGGCCGTTGTGTCCGGTCACTGCGGGGTAGCTTGTCTTTCTGGTCGACCCTACCGCTGACGGTCCTGGGCAGGATAGCATTGTTGAAGATGGTGGCACTCCCCCGCTTCCTTTACTATTTCCGAACGCTACCGGTTTGGATTCCCCAGGGAGTGTTTAGGGACCTGCGGTCAATGATTATTGGCTTTCTGTGGGGGCATGGTCGTCGCAGGGTAGCCTTGAGCACGCTCCTTCGCCCCAAGTTGGAGGGGGGCATGGCTGTGCCCGACCTTGAGCTATATTATTTAGCGGCGCAGCTGCAGGTCCTAACGCAGAATGTAGCCAGGGTGTTCCGGGGGCCGGAGGAAGACCGGGGTCGGGGGATACAGCGCCACGTGCTGTCGTACATCATTATGCAGCAAAGACTCGAATTACGGGCCCTCACCATGGAGGAGCGGACGCTCCGGCTGTGTTGGCAGAGGAGCCTTCGGAGAGCGAGAGCATCGCGGCCTTACGCCCCGGAGATCCCGATCGGGATGTTGACAGCTTTGCCCCACGGAGGGGACTGGTCCCCGCTGATGGATTGGGAGGACGCGGGGTTGCAGGTGGTGGGTGACTTGTATATAGATGGGGCGTTGGCACCGTTCGACGTGCTCCGGGACCAGTTCGGACTGCCTGACGGGGGCTTCCTACTGCACGCGGCTATAGTGGCTGCCGTGCAAAAGCACTGGAAAGAGGGGCTCCTGGAACCCGCGACGACTATGGCATGCCAATATGTGGTGATGGCAGCTGGCACATTTAAGGCTGTGACGTGCCTCCATAACAGGATGCTGAACGATGGGCTGGAACCACTCCATGGGCTCAAGGCGAAGTGGGAGGAGAGCGTTGGCCGGCCCATACCGGATACGGCATGGGGCCATATCCTGCGTCGCACGTGGAAGGGCACTAGGAACGCGCGCTTTCAGCAGGTCCATTTTTATGTGCTCCATAGGGCCTACCTAACCCCAGAAAAACTGCAGCGGCACTTTAGGGTGCCGGATGCCTGTTGCCCCCGGTGCTCGCACCTAGGGGCGGACATGGACCACTTGTTTTGGGGATGTCCGCAACTGGGAGCCTATTGGGCTGAGGTGGGGGACCTCCTGAATGAAGTGACTGACAGGGAGGTAGACTTCGACATGGCGACGTGCCTATTGCTCTGGTTCCCGCATACTAAGCACACCAAGGTGACCAGTAAATTTATAGATCTGGGTCTGATATTGGCTCAAAGGGAAATATCGTGGCACTGGAAGGCCAGGGGGGGTCCCTCACTGCGTAGGTGGAAGAATGAGTTGCTGCGATGGTCTGACTGCGAGAGCGTGCTCCGGATGAAGCAAGCAGTGAAGTTGGGGAATGAGAAGGCTCTGGATGCAGCGCGTGCATGGGAGTTAGTGGTACAGGCTCTGCGTGATGCTTTGGTTGAGGATGAGGACGGCGAGGAGTAAGCCGCTGGACACCGCGGGGCGAACACAGAAGTATGACATCACGCACTGTAGTGGACCCATCCAGTTCAGTAGAGCGAAGCACACACCTTAGCAGTTGCCAGGGGGGGGGGGCGTTGGGGGGGTTAGTTGTAGGGGGAGTTGGGGAGGGCCGGAAGCCATTGGGAGGGTTGCTGGTGGAGGCCTCGGACCTACTGGGTCTGGGGGTATTGAGTGGTGGGCGGTTTGATTGGTTGGAACGGCCTGGCACGAAGGCCCGAATAGCCTAGAGCAGGCCCCGATGGGGGCGATTACGTTGATACCTCGGAGATGGCTGACGGGAATGTTGTTGCGGGTGGAGGGGTAAAAGCAGATACATGAAACGATCTTTCGCCAGGGTCCCATTGGGACGTGCACTGTGTTGTGCTCCTACGGAGCGACCTGATTTGCCGCCCGGCCTCCGGGATGCGGGCTGAATGGCTGTGTATACCTGTGAACTGTTACTGGTGGGGGGGGCCCGCAAGTGCACTGGCTGATTACCTTTTTCCTGTTGTTTATAACTCTGCAATAAAAATATATTTAAAAAAAAAAAATACATGAGCCCCCTCGCATCCATCGCACGCCAACACAACCTAAACATCATCTCCTACGCTGACGACACTCAGCTGATCCTCTCCCTCTCCAAAGACCCAACCACCGCCAAAACCACCGCCAAAACCAACTTACACGAAGGGATGAAAGACATAGCAGAGTGGATGAAGAACAGCCGCTTAAAACTGAACTCAGACAAGACAGAAGTCCTCATCCTAGGATCATCCCCCTCTGCTTGGGACGACTCATGGTGGCTCCCGGCACTAGGCAGCGCACCCAAACCAACGGACCATGCCTGCAACTTGGGATTCATCCTAGACTCCTCCCTCTCGATGATCGGACAAGTCAACGCCGTCTCTTCATCATGTTTTAACATCCTACGCATGCACCGAAAGATCTTCCGATGGATCCCCACCGAAACAAGGAAGACGGTCTCCCAAGCTCCTGTCACCAGCCGACTGGACTACAGAAACACCCTCTGTGCCGGAACCTCAGCCAAATTACAGAAAAGACTTCAACGCATTCAGAACGCCTCCGTTCGACTCATCCGAGACATACCTCGACACAACCACATATCCGAACACCTGAGAGACTTGCAATGGCTCCCCGTCAACAAGAGAATCACGTTCCGTCTCCTCACCCACGCACACAAGGCCCTCCACGACCTAGGACCCAGATACCTCAACAATCGCCTGACTTTTTACACCCCCACCCGCCAACTACGATCGTCCAAACAAGCCCTCGCCGCGATTCCACGCATCTGAAGAGCCACCATGGGAGGAAGATCCTTCTCCTTCCTGGCGGCCAAATCCTGGAACTCCCTCCCCACCCACCTCCGTCTTACCCAGGACCACCTTTCCTTTCCTTCAGAAAGCAACTCAAGACCTGGCTGTTCGATCAGTAACAACCCCTCTCCCTTAAGCGCCTTGATACCCTCTGGGTGAGTAGCGCGCTATACAAATTTCTGATTGGATTGGATTTATGGACATTAGGCTTAAAGTCATCTACCTCGACCTCTAACCAGAGCCTTAAGAAAAATGCCGGATTTGTAGCAAAGAGTGTACCCAATCTACAAGGCAAGTCCACTCCCTCAGCACCTGCAGCATGTCTGAAAATCTAGAACTAGTTCCCCAAACACTGGCGCTCACCAGGGGCATGGTCGCTCACCTGGCACCTATTGTCTACTTTCATTTTAATGGAAACAATTGGTGCTCGTTTTTCACAGATAAAAATATCTTCACTCAAATTGTCTGCAGGTGGTGTTTGATGGGCCCCAGCAGGCATGGCCAGGCAAGTTCCCTTTCACATAAGCTCGTGGCAGAGAGAATGAAGCCCAAAGGGGAACATAGAATAAACATGTTTGGAATAAGACACGTCTGTACCACTCCTTGTGAAACTGAGATGCAGGGAACGAGGGCCACACGCCGTTATGCCTACATTAATGCTGTTCAATATATTCATTAACTCCCTACTCACTCTGCGTGTGATTTCTCATTATTTGACACAACCAGATACCGCTGTTTAATTTATGCAGTGGTTTGTCTAGTGCTGTTTAAACAAATAAAACTTTTAGAACAAGAAAGTAAATAAAGCACAGATATTTGTCGAATTTCTGGCACTAAATCATTCAGAATACCGGGTAGATGCCACCTGTTGGCAGGCCAGAGCTGCAGACCCCTTCAGCAATTTCTTGACAAGTTCAATACGGATGCTCAAGAGTTTCACCCTCAGCCCCCATTATCCATTTTGGCCATCAATTACCTTCTCAGACAATGTTAATTTTAAATGCTAATAGGTAAAGTAAATTGTTCCGTAGAGTGCCACATGGGGTGGCACCACATTACTGCAAAATACCACAAAATGTTCTTTTATGAGTGTATGGAGAGTGATCCTGTAGGCAAAATGCTATTCTGCCTGGAGCACTGAAAATACCTGAATCATCCCTGCCCAGCCGTCACCAAGTCTTCAGAGGTTAGTGACTATTGCACAAACCCATTCCTCTCTAGAAACAAATATTTTGTTATACATTTGCATTTGTCTGAATGGCCCTTCACCTAAAACAAAATTAGCACTTCATTCCCTCCAGGCACACGACAATATTCGAAGATCAGTAATATATTGCTCCACCTAGAAATGTTTAATTCCTTTTGTCTCTCGTGTAAAACAGGCACTACAGTCACATGAAAATCACTTCTGGATTACTTCAATAGCCACCAAGATTAAATCAGTGACGTCGTTTTGCAATACCTGTCACCTCACAAACCACGTTGATTCACACTAACTAACCTTTATCTGTCCAGTTAGTCATGAATTTCACATTACATAGAAGTGCTACTACAGAAGAAATCGAAGTATTTGTGTACAGAAATCAGCTATTTATTCCTACGCTTTTCAGCTAGCAAGATGGGCAATGTCTGTTCTACTTTCTTTGGATGGAGGACCTGCATGTTGTGGAAGGTGTCAATTGTGTAATTTAATTTCTGAATCTATGTACTGCTTCACATTCCCAAAAACAACTAGGCTCGGGTTCTCAGCTCCTTTTGGTCAAATCATTTCCAAGCAGTTGCTTGCCACTTGTGTCTTTCTATTGGAGCAGGGCCAAGACTGATTTGCATATGGGTGGCATGGTGGGCAAAAGTAGGATGGTTTGGAATGCTCAACCTAATGATTGCCACTGGTTAGACTTCCTGCAAGTGTGCCTCCCATCATCTTTTGTGGATTACATGTTTGAACTAGTTACACCTCTCTTTACCAAATGGTCTCCAAAAGGTACCACCCTCATTGCTTCTTTGACTTAAGTTCTACATCTTTATGAATGACAGCCATGTATGTATGTGCAAACCTAACCAAAATGCAGCAGAGTGCTGTACAGGGGCAAAGCCAAGCATAAAATCAGCCAATGATAGGAAAGGTAGTGTTTATTTTTTATTGTTACTGAATTGTTATGTAGTGTTCTTTAAAGAGATGTATCTTCAAGATCTGAAATTGCCCTTTCTTAACCCCTTGGACGCTATTGACGGAACCGCTCCGTCATCAGCTGCGGGTGCTCTGTGCTGATGACGGAGTGGTTCCGTCATGGCCCGCTCTGCGCGCCTGCGCGGCGCGAATTTCGTGCCTGTGCTGGACGTTCTATTGAGCGGGGCGGGCCATGACGGAACCGCTCCGTCATGAGCACAGCTCAACCGAGGCTGGTGACGGAGCGGTTCCGTCACCAGCATGCGGCCGCCGCGCGGCCGCCCCGCCCCCTTAGCACTGCGGCAGAATAGCCGCCGCAGTGAAGGGGTTAAGAAGTGCGAGCTGGTACCAAGCAGTCTCTTCTTGTTCCTTGAGGGTGTGGTTGGAGAGAAGGTTGAATTCTAGCGACCTGGCAATCAGTGAAAGTTAGGGTTTAAAGCTGTCAAGGCTCATGTCATTGAGCTATGTTTTTTAGTGGCACTTGTTTGTTTTTGTTGGCAAATAACAGGAATGCTATTGCCAATGAATGGTAGGTGAGTGATGGGCCGGTAGTTGGCAGGGTCATCAGAGTCTAGTGTTGTCTTCTTTATGAGTGGGAGGATCTGGCCTGTCTTGAGAATATCGTGTTGACTTAATATACCAACGAATTCTGGATGCAGAATTCTTGCTCCTAAGGTAAATCTCTGATGTGTTGAACTAAGGATGAGACTGCTTGGATCAAACATAAATGTTGCAAAGATTGCTATCTTAGAATTTGGAGAAAAGTAGACACTCAGATTTTTTATTTTTGGAGTCCTTTGTTCGTAGGCCTGGGCAGAATTGTTAAACTGAACTAGTGTGATTAGGGAGGCTCTACAAACCTTTTCTAGGTTCATTGGGCAATTTACATAATGTGCGTCCTTTTCATAAACATAATATACAGACGATCAAATCTATAGCGGGATACGCGAAAGGCACAGTGCTCTGCCTATTATGTCTATGGAGCAAGAATCGCATGTTCCAGGACTCACTTTCCTAGATGCAGAGAGGGAGGGTGGAGGAAAATCACTACGCTAACCGTGTATTACGGCTTACCCCAGCAGCCCTCATTATCTGCCTAGTAGCTGAGTTGCATTCAGCGGCGGCTGGCTCAGGTTTGCGCGGCGCGGCACGGCGGGGCGCAGCAGGGGAAGCCAACGGAATAGGTGTTATTTATTTATTTAATTATACCTCTTCATTCACCCTGGTTTGAGTTATCATTGCTCATTTCTCCATGGCCCGAAACAGATTTAGTTTCCACCATGATTTAATTGTCATCTGGGTGCAGATTACACAACATAAACCAGTAACAGAATAACAAACTACAACACTAGCACCCAAGGTGGTCACTCAGTGGCGGCTGGCTCAGGTAAGCACGGTTGGGCAGTGGGGCGAGGCAGGGCACGGCAGAGGGGTAGCTGATGGAATAGGTATTATTTTTTTTTTTATTATACCTCTTTAGTAGTCTGTTGGCTTCCCCTCTGCCACGCCCTGCCCGGCCTCACCGTGCTTACCTGAGCCAACCGCCGCTGCGGTCACTTCAAACCCATACTTAGTGTGAAAGCTATGAAAACACTAAATGAAATGCAGACAAGTAAATTCTCTCAAGTGTAAGCTTGTAGCCAGTAATATAAAAGGCTCTCCTGCCATTTGCGCTTGCTAGAGTTTTCCGCCATCCTGCTTTTCATAACCCCCAGCTTTCTGCAAGGGGGCATGCTCCTGGTCTGTTGCGTCCATCTGGCATGCCCAATGGCACATGTCAAAGCCATTCTCATCTGCACAATTTGGCTGCATGCTTTGCTTGCGACAACGAAGGCTGCCCCAGTCTGAACAAACAGAGTAACGAATGGCAAGAGCAGGTGGCCAGCTATGCTCCAAACCAGCAGAGCGAGGAATAGAAAACAAGCTGGGTAAAATTCTCCATGTAGAATATATTTCTTGTTACCCTTCCTAAGCATGAGGGTGGTGTTTGTGCAGAAGGTAACGCTGTGTCTGTTGCCAGCCCATTTTGCATAAAAAAACAGCACCACCGTTCGTTATACATCACACAATGCCAGAAGCAGGAACAGGCTCACTGTTTCCAGTGAGCTCAAACAATTCCTAGGCCTTTTGGGACTAGTTATAAATTGGCCAGGTGGACCAATCTGGGGATCCATATTCAATTTGCTACACTATGTTATGTTATGCTGCGTTGAACTGTGATGTAATTCTACGGTTTTGTAAATATACTTCATTGCTGTCATTGAGGTGCTGAGACACAAAAATCAATCTGTTTTATTGTCAGGAGAACTCACTGATATTTAATGTAAAAATAAATAGTATTGCCTTCTCTTCCACCTAACATAAAAAAAATCTAGAAAGACTTTACATATATATTGCCATATACATAATGTATGCATACATATAGTCAGGTTGATTTAACATTATATTTTTATTTGTTGAATTTAGTGTACTAATTTAGCTCATTAAAGAACTGTACACTTTGGCGTGAGAGAATGAAAGCGATATCAATCCAGAAGTGCACAGTGTGTAACTAGGAAACCTGGTATGAAATCCCATCATCTTCACTATAATACATTGTGCAATCCTTGGCAAATGTTTTTCTTTTCTAATGCCTAATTTTCTTCCGCGACCAACTGTGGATGTACACATACAAAAGATGTCACTTCCATATGATAAAATACGCAAGAATGTTGGCATGAACAGGTAGCAAATTTGTCATCTAAATAGTGCACTTAAAAAATTATATTTTTATTGGCTAACTTATGGCAAAGTCATCATGGTGCATAGCAATTCTTGAATGTTTATAAGTTTATGTGTAACACATTTCAGCTAATGCACTGTTAACATCTAATGAATTAAATTGAAATGCTTACAAATGTCGAAGAAAATACAGTTAAAAGATATATAAGATAATAAAGAGTGTTCGTAATATTTCAACGTGGCATTTATTGCATAACTTGCATGGAAAAGCTTTCAATGTCTTCACTCGTGCTTTGGCTCTTACGGCTGAGTACGTTCCCTGGCTTGTCTCGGCCCAACTTTCTCTGCGATTTTGCAGGCTTGGACTTCTCTCTTTTAGAGACCCCACCCCAAAAAAGTTTATTGTCTTTTTTCTAAATTGCATAAACATTATGAAGTAATATAGTCGCACACCAGTCTGTGTTATTACAAGCTATAAGAAAGTGTGCTGATTTACATTTAAGACCAGGCACGCAGATTTCATCCCCAAAACATCTTCTGGGTAGCCACATTTAAAGGGGTGTCTGGTGATCAATATCACAATAGAACTCAAAACACCAGCTGACATCATCAAACAAATGGACATTGCAGAAGACCAATTGTGGCTTTTTGTTAGAGATTAAATGAATGTATGAATAAAAGTAGTACAAGGGCTTCAGGGCTTGAAATGCGTTGTGTGTTTGGGTCGTTAAATAAAAGAAGAACTTTTGCCCAGAAAACTGTGAGGTCTGTGTCTCTTTCCTCGCCAAACTGCTGTTGGCGGGAGTTGGAAGTGGTTCGAGTGTCCAGGATATATATATATATATATATATATATATATATATATATATATATATATATATATATATATATATATATATTACCTACTGGCGGTCGCCAGTAGGTATATATAGTTAGGATTTTTTCTCTATGGAACTTTTGAAAATTCTATGTCTAATAACTTTGGCGTTTGTAGACGGAATCGGCTGAAATTTTCAGGAAAATGGCAAATTTTGTTACTGATCAGCCCCTGAAAATTTGGGGGGGTTTCGTCAAGGGGGGGCCGAGAAAAAAGGGGGGTCCCAAAACGCGTTTTTCCCATTCATTTTTCCATAGGGCCTTTGGCCTCACTTTTAGCTCGAACGGCTGAATGGATTTACACGAAACTTGGCAAAATTGTAGGGACTGTTAGCCCGATGTGCCTTTGCTGGGTCTCAATATATGTGCTCCAGTGGAATTTGAGAAATTAATGTTTCAAAAAACAGATATATCTGTGACAGCGTCCTAGATAGCGCACCAGATCGCGTACTTTTCGCGTAACGGAGCTTTGCGTAGCGAAGCTGATTGTCTTTCCGGTGTCTGTCAACATTCTAAACAGTCCGGTGCGGCCGCCATCTTGTCTCTCGGTAGGATCGAGAGACAAGAGGAGGAGAAAAACGAAGGGGGAATTTAATGAAAGGGGGCAAGGTAGATCTTTCTTGACCCCCTAGGAATGATGTTGGGGTTATTAAAGGGTCCCGTGGGGCAAATAATAAAAATGTGATTTTTCGCGGTAGAAGCGCTTCTCGGTTCGCGAACCGGGTCGCAAACTGGTAGCGAAACGTGAATTCGCCATTTTGTGTTTCGATTTAATTAAATTACTAGGTATAAGGGGGTACGGGAGACGTATCCTGACCCCTTATGTTTTCTGAGGGTGGCTGAGGAGGCTCATATATGTTGATACATGTCTTCCAGCGGCTGTGTGTGAGCGTTTTTTTTTTTTATGCTGCGTGATGTCTGTTAAAGTTCGATTTGAAGGAAATCAGGAACTGTTGATCGCCATTTTGTCACTGGGAGTAAATATTTTGTTAAAAATAATTGTTATAAATTAATCCTTATTGATAAACATTGTCTGCGTCATCTTGCCTTTTTTGCAATGCCACACTTTTGTTGAGCACGGCAGCCATTTTAGATGCCTTGACCAGACCCACTTTCTGCACGCCGCCGATCCTCAGCATGGCTCCCCACCCTCGCAAGCATCTCCCCCACGCACTGGTCACCCCCGCTCTCTCTCTCATGCATGGACCATAAACCTCCCCCCATCTGCGCTGCTCTTCCCTGAGAATCACACCCTGTGCCCGCCCGACACCTCCCTTTCACCCTATTCACCACAGCACCCTCTGACACTCCTCTTCCTCTGTGTCTAATTGTGCAGGCCCGTCCCAGGCTATCACTTAGCCCTGCAGATGTAGTTTATGGCTCCAGCTGTAGAGAATCCCCCCTGTTCAAAGGAGTTACAGTAGATCAAGGCCCCCACCCGATGAGATCCGTCACACCACACGCGTTCCTACTATCTGATAACCATCCTGTATTGTGCTTGGGGAGGGGATTCTCACTGTGAGGGTGTGTGGGTCCGAGCCTGAAGCGGAAGATTCCAGGGATGCCTTTTTGTACATCAAAGTCTTCACAATTATGTGTCACATTAAAAATATATAGCACTCCAACAAAGTTGTAGGATTATAACACTTTAATAACTTATAAATATATACAACGCTCCAACAAAGTAAACACGTTAAAAAAAACTTTTTAAACAACTATTTACATGACATTGCTTTAAGCAGGATAGACAAAGAAATGACACAGTGATGTAAAAGTTTCTGAAAGAAATGCCAAGAACGTCCCATGTGAAAGTGAATTTTATCTGGCAATTTTTTTCTTTTCCTTCTCATGAAAAGAAAGTTAATGCCAGGTTAGTTATCTGCCTCATCTGCCAAGAAAAAACTCTCGAGAGGGACCGAAAAAAAATATAGCTATGGTAATCATACCATGCATTGGCACATGGAGAGGTGGCACCCTCTTAATTATTCTAAAGCACAACTTCGAGATTTGGTGGATAATCCCCGACCGGCAAAAACATCCACCAATGACTTAGCAATAAGTGAGTCAGAGGCAAGGGAAACGGTCCCAAATCTGTAAAAGAACTTTAGGCAGATGAGATTGACTTGTGTAGCATGTGGAAAATTAACTTCATGCGGAGAGATGAGTATTACTTTAATAAATAGATCATATGAAAATCATCAATGTCCAAAACGTCCTAGAAAGTAATTTTTGTCATTTTTGAGGAAGAGAGATAACCTACAGTGGTACGGGGTCATTTTCGTTCGTACTAGGGGGGCCAGGTGACATTCGTTCGGGGTGGCTTAGGGGCATTTAAAACAACTTCCCTGATACAGGTAGCATATAAAGTAGAGGCTAAATACCAGGATCTTTATTGATTGCTTTATGCTGTAGAAAAAAGAAAAACACACAACAAACCTGGACCAATCATATTTTCAATGTTTCTGCGTACTATACTTTTTAACCCTTAACTAATTGAGCTGCTTCATTTCACCTGCTTTTTAAAAAAAAATAAAAAAATCGGAAACAGTGGCCATTTCTTCGAAACTTACCAATCTACGCGTTACAACTACGTTTGCTTTTTCAAAAACCTTTAATAAAAATGTTGGTGCCCAAATACGGGCTTACAACCCCGTGGGCCGGCCACGGAGCAGGCTGGAACTGAAAATGGGGGGGGGGGGTATTTATTTGTGGAAAACATAAGAGAGAGTCAGTGGTCGTTGATTTCATAGTAAAAAGTGCGACAAGTGCAACAAAATCATATCGATAATTCATTGTGAGCAAGTACCAAAAGTGTCGACAATTCAAACCTTCAATAATAAATACAGTAATCAATGATGCATTAGAACTTAATATCAATTCATTGTTCGAACATGTAATCAGTCTTATCCCATATCAATTAATGTGCTAAAAACTGCATACATATCTCATGATATCAAGGCTGAGCAATCGGAGCACAACAAGGAGTTGGGAGTTTCATTTGTACCGGCACCATTTTGGGTGAGGTCAGGCAGGTCCAAGAATAGTCAAAATGTCTCCACCAACTCGTGGTTGGACCGGGACCTCTTTCGGCAGTCCAAAAGTTTTCGTTGAAGGGTAGCAGAGGGGACTGGTGAAATGAACCATCAGTGAAAGTGGGGTGGGAGGAATCAATTTCTCCTACCGGGTCATACTGGTGTCCCACCGGAACTGATCAAGTTAGTAGTCTTGCAGGATTTTGGTGATTTCAAGACTGAGGCCGGCGCCGGCATGAGCGCGCCGACGTCCCGCGGCTACGTCGTGGTCGTTCCGTGGGTGATCATGGCAGTCATTCCCCATCGGGGGTCGGGGGCCCCCGTGGCTCTTATAGAATCTTCAAAGTTGAGGAGAAGGTTTCTGGACGCAGGAAACTAGAAGCGTCGTTGCACCGCTACAGTGAAAGAGACCCCCGCTGGGTGAGCGGAGCATCATTGCCTCGCAATAGTGGACGAGACCTTTTGTCGGGTGAGTGCAGCGCCACTGCATCGCAAGAGTGGAGGAACCCTTTTGTTGGGTGAGTGGAGCGTTGGGGGTGCAGCTGAGAGGCCTCATCTTCCGGATGGGTGTAACCGTGGTCCTGTTGCACTTCGGGAGTTTCCGGAATGGGGGTAGGTATCTGCTGATTTGTATCTATTTCATGTTACCGTTAATGGGCGTGGCGGGCGGTGGGACAGACATGCTTGGAGCAGTGGGGGGGTGGCGGAGCATAGCTACCTCGTGGCTGCCGTAACGTCAAGCTTGGCTTTTTTCACCACTTCCATGTTTCTTAAGGTATTGGTGAAATTGTTTTTGATGGTAAAATAATGTGACTCCTGCAATGTGTCGCTTTTGCGGAACAGATATATGATGTAATTGTGTTGTTAATGTTACGGTGTACATGTAAAAAATGATGCATAAGTGTTGCACGGGCATTGTAGATACTCTTCTATGTGTGCTTAGCAATTTCAAGTCACTTCCCCCGGGTTCATGTGCCTTGTAAATACGTCCCCATGTGTATCTGGTCATTTGAAGTCATTTTCCTTGTAGTGTAAGGCCCTTGTAAATACGCCCCCATGTGTAAAATTAATTAATTTGCCCTTAAATGTTGCGTTTTCGGTAATTTTACCGAATCGGTAATTTTACCGAAAATGCAAGATTGAAATGTGGGTAGCCAATTTTCCATTGGCACATGGCTTTCAGAATCGGTATTTTACCATGGAATACAAATCCATGGTAAAATACCGATTCCTGTGTACATGCACATCTGTGCATGTACACATATGCCATGTGACAGATAGACGTGTCCTTAGGGCATGTCTGTGTGCCACATTGCACACATGCCCGTTTTGGGGGTGCTAGATGGTGTCAAAGTGATACCCCCTGCACCCTTGACAAATTCGGTATTTACCGATTCGGTAAATACTGAATCGGTATTTGAATTGAATTCTATGGGCTTCATGGCCCATAGGATTCAATAGGTAATACCGATTCAGTATTTACCAAATCGGTAAATACCGAATTTTTAAGGAATTGGTAATAAATCAGATGTTGGTACTTACATCCCATTTACCGATTTTGAAATACCGAATCGGTAAAATTCGGTAATATTCGGTATTTCAAATCGGTAAATGTGATTTACCTACATCTGGCCCTAGGTGTATTATTGTTTTACATAAAATGTTTTAAAACTTTGTTTGAAATGAAATGCATGCACACTTAGGGCCAGATGTAGGTGGTCGTTTCAGGCCATTTACCGACCGGTTATGGCCGTTTTCGGCCGTTTCCGATCGTTAAATGGCAAATCGGTATGTAGGGGCTTAAATCCAAGGCCACGTGTAGGTAAATCTACATTTACAGAATCTGAAAAATTATTTGTTCGGTAAAATACCGAATCGGTAATTTTACCGATTCTGTTAATTTGTTATGTAGGGGGGAGTCTTCTGAGTCTCAAAGGCCTTAACGAATCGGTATTTTAGCATGAAATCAAACTTCATGGTAAAATACCGATTCCGGTGTGCATGCACATGTGTGCTCGCACACCTATGTCATGTGAAAGGCAGACCTGCCCTTAGGACTGCTTTGCTTGCTACATGGCACCTGTGCCTGTTTTGAGGGTGTCAGAGGGTGTCAAAGTGATACCCCCTGCATCCTTGTGCATACTTTTTTTTTTTTATATAGCATTGTCAAATCTAGTTCTTACTGTTATTGATTTACTGTTTGGTAATAGTGGTTAATAACATTTTTTATTATATTTCACCACAGATTCAACTGCAGATTATTTGGGAATTAGACAATGCCGTCTAAGGATAAAATTCGAAAGGCTACAAAACGTCAAAGACAGCTTGACCCCGGGAGCTGGCCGCTTATGTCGGGTGCGATCTCAGGCTAAACCAGTGCTATAAGACTTGGGGAGGGGGTCGGAGCCAAGCGTCTTCTCCGAGTCCGTGCCATCACACCGCCCCTCGGGGGCCTCCGTCAAGCGGTTTAGGGAGGTACCATATCACATTGTTTTCAAATGCAGTCAGGTCCACAAACGGCCCCCACTTACTTTGAGAATAGTGAAGCTGCAGCAGGTGCAAATAAGGTTTAGACAGTGTTACAAGCGCTGCTCAGAACTCTGAAGTATGGCACCCAACATCCAGGACTTATGCCATTTGTGCAAGGCAGTGACATCGAAGCAACTCAGGGACCAAAACCATGAACGAACACTCATGTATTAAAATTTTAGTATTGATGCTTGACTGAGGCCAAGGAGATCAGAGTGCATGAGTCTCATGCTCGATCGATTGAGCTAGCCGGATCGGGCAACAAAAAGTATAAAATAGTTATGTAAATAGTTATTTAATAAAATGTTTTAGCCTGTTACTTTGCTGGTGTGTTGTATATATTTATAATATTTGCATAGGGTTTGTCGTTGTTTTGGGTGGGGTGGGTGGCGGAGCCGAGCTGTCTTGCAGGCATCATCGTGTGGAGCTCAGTTCATCTCACTAGTTTCGTATTTCGCATGAAGGGTTGTTCTTAATGTTTCTATTTTAGCTAGGTCAAAAAGAGATCCCATTAGTGGCCTACTGATTTTGCTCGATTCCTTTTGTTTTTTTACACGATTTTTCACTATCTGCAAAGACTAAACAGAGTATTGCGACTCTGTGCTTGTTTGTAAATAGAGAATGAACCAAAGAGAACCAATTCTCAAACAGTAAATGCTTGGATAACAATCAATCAAATGGAGAGAGAAGCAGACAGGACGGATTAGAACGGGGGCAAAGGCCTGCGTTAACTACCGTTCACTATCTGCAAAGACAGAGTACTACTAAGAGAAAAGAGGGGGGGGGGGCAGCGTTCAAAGCACATCAGCGTGCATAAACACGAAAAAGTTTTGACCTATCACGTACTTGACATTTGACAGCTTTTGATATTTGCTATTAAAAAACCATTGAAATTCACAGAAAAAACCATAGGTTTTAGGCCATATATAGTTAGGGATTAGCATTTACAAAACCTTAATTTACTCGCACAAAACCATAGAAATTCGCATATATAGTTAGATGCAATAACTATATATCGCGCACCCGCAATCCACTGCTGATGATGTCACATATTACATCATTCATGACATGGTCAGTGACATCACTGATGACATCACTGATGACATCTGTAATGACCTCACTGATGACATCACTGATGACATCTTAAATGATATCACTGATGACATCACTGATGACATCTCATTTGACATTACTGATCACATCACTGGTGATATCATTTATGTGGTAATACAATGAACATCTTCCGACTCTAATATAACCTTAGATACAATCAGTGTAAACAGACACTCACAGACTGTCACTTATCCATGGAGTTACTCACACACCTCGTCAGTCATGCAAAGAATCAATCACACCTCCATTTTCTCAACTATACAGTTATACACATCTTACTTATTCAAACATATACTAACACATATTTGCTCTCTTATACAATCCCTGATACATGTTCACAATGATCCATACAGCCACTCACACATTCACTGGCTCTTATGCACAGTTATTTATATATGTCAGCTCTCACATGTACTGTGTTTTACATATGTACTTACTTTGACATGTAGCACTGAGATATCCATTCACACACTCGTACACAGTCAACCACCCATACAGCTGTTTCCACATGCAGTTTTGAACCCATAGATCTAGTGAATCAACTGTTCACACATGTATGCACAGAGTCACACACCTCCCAGCCACCCCCACACACACACTCACTCTCCCATACAAATACTTGGGCAACCAATCAATAACCCATATAGTTACTCATATAGCTACTGATCAACACATGCAGCAGTTCATAGAACAACAGATATAATGATGCACAAATTAAGACAGTTTAGTCACTTACCCATGCACTCAGTGAGACACATTTAATCACTCTCTCATACAGTCAGTCATGCACCTACTAAATCCTTCATCCAGACACTTATACATCCACTCATTCTTCAATATGTAAGACATATTTTAACTTTACAGAAGCATACAGTCACTGGATGATGTCATCAGTGATGTCATCAGTGATGTCACTGACCATGTCATGAATGATGTAATATGTGACATCATCAGCAGTGGATTGCGGGTGCACGATATATAGTTATTGCATCTAACTATATATGCGAATTTCTATGGTTTTGTGCGAGTAAATTAAGGTTTTGTAAATGCTAATCCCTAACTATATATGGCCTAAAACCTATGGTTTTTTCTGTGAATATATATATATATATATATATATAGAGAGAGAGAGAGAGAGAGACAGAGAGAGAGAGAGAGACAGAGAGCGAGAGAGACAGAGAGACAGAGATATTCCCTGAAATATATATATTTGTATATTTCCACACAAAAAAACAATGGTTACAAGGACGTTATAGTTAGGCTCAAATTTCACTAGTACAAAGCCAGATAAATTCAGCAGTTAAAGTTACCTGAGCTAACTATAATTTATTCCCCTGTAATGAACTGCTTATTACCACACATATTACATCACTCATGACATGGTCAGTGACATCACTGATGAAATCACCAATAACATCTCAAATGAAATCATTGATGACATCATCAATTAAGTGAAAGTGCTGTTAAGAGTTTATGGGTGTTAAATATATATAGTAACCTACTACACAAGTTATTTTAGTATACTAGTTGTACTACTAATGAGTGACACTATCTCTGACATGTGTTATCTAGGTGGGTGGATGACTGTATCAGTGTGTGACTGGGTGTTTGAGTGACTAGATAGGTGAGTGAGTGGTTTTTTGAATAGGTCTGTAGGTGTGTAAGCGGTTGTATCAGGGGATATCTGAGTGCTTCTATGGGTGTGTCAGTGAGCCTGTGAGTGATTTTGTGGTTTTGTGAGTGGATGTATTGGGTGAGTGACTATGTTTGTGAGTGGCTTTATGAGTGTATAATATATCTAAGTAGTTGTGTGAGTGGGTGTGTGAGTAACTATGTTGGTGAGTGGGTGTATCAATAGCCGCATGGGTCAGTTAATGGATGTGTAAGTGTCTGTATGGGTGAGTGAGTGGGTGTTTGAGTGAGTGTCTGATTAAGTGAGTTGGTGTGTGAGTGGTTGTTTTGGAAAGTAGGTGTTTGTGTGAATGACTGTGGGTGAGTGAGCAGATATTGGAGTGCTTGTTTGGATGTGTGAATGGGTATGCAAGTGGCTGTGTGGGTGTGTGAGTGCTTGTATGGGTAAGTGAGAGGCTGTGTTGAGATTCTGTATACATGTGTGAGGGGGTGTGTGATTGGCTGTATGGTTGAATAAGTAGGTGTGTGAGCAGCTGTATGGTTGAGTATGGGGCTGTGTGAGTGGATGTATGGGTGAGTGACTCGTTGTATAAGTAGGTTTTTGGGTTAGCGAGTGGTTGTGTGTGTCTGTACGAGTGAGTGAGTGTGTGTGTGAGTGCCACTATACATTAGTGGGTGGGTTCATGAGTATTTATTTGAATGGGTTTGTGTATGGGTACGTTAGTTGTAGTAAGGGTGTGTGAGTGGATGTATGAGAGGTTATATGGGGTGTGTGAGTGGGTATGTGATTGGGTCTGTGAATGATGTCATCAGTGATATCATCAGTGATGTTATTTGAAATGTCATCTGTGATGTCACTGATCATGTCATGAGCTGTGCATTGCAGGTCATAAGTTATAGTTAGCTCACGTAATTATAACTGCTGAATTACTATGGTTTTGAACAAGTGAAATATGAGCCTAACTATACCATCCCTTTAACATTTGTTTTTTTTCAGTGAATTTATAAGGTTTTCAAATTCTATTTCCTAACTATAATGTCCCTGTAACCTTTGGATTTTAAGTGAATTTCTATGTTTTTTTAAACTAGTAATTGCATTTGCAGAGTTGTGGAGAAAGGGTGTGTGGTCTTCAATGACCTCTCAGCAATCCAGCTGTGTTGGACTTACTGTCGGTAACAGGAGGGGTTGTTGGCCCCCAATGACCCTCAGCAGCCAAGTGGACTTTATCTCCCAACCAGTAGTGTACGAGGAGGCACGTTTGCAGAGTGGTGAAGCAAGGGGGCATGGTCTCCATAGACCTCTCATCAATCTCACGGTGTGGGATTTACTGGAGGTAACAGAAGGGGTTGTGTGCCCGCAAAGAGCCTCAGCAGCCAAGTGGACTTCATCTCCCAACCAGTAGTGCACCAGGAGGTGCGTCTTCAGAGTGGTGGAGAAAGGAGGCGGGCCTCCAATTCCCTCGCAGAAATCTGCTGTGTGGGATTTACTGGAGGGTACAGGAGGGATTCCTGGCCCAATGGACCTGCAGTATCCAAGGGGACTTGTCCCCCCCCCACCAGTAGTGAGCCAGGAGGCATTTCTGCAGAGTGATGGAGAAAGGGGGTGGGCCTCTGTTGACCTTTCAGCAATCCCACTGTGTGGCACTTACTGGAGGTAGCAGGAGGGGCAGTTGGCCCCCATGGACCTCATGAGCCATGAGGACTTAATTCCCCAACTAGTAGTGCACCAGGAGGTACATTTGCAAAGTGGTGGTGAAAAGGCGTGGCGTCCAGCAACTTGCCAGGCCAGCTTTTTTTTATTTTTTTATTAGGGATTGGGGTTGCATGGGTCCCTTTCGCTGGCTGATTTCAGCCCCAGGACCTACCCTTTTTAATTTTTAAGAGTACGGGAGGGGGGCCACTTGCCCGGCCTCTATTGTGGGTGCCCTGGTCCCAACCAGGGCACCCACTCACATCTGTTGGGGACTGCGAGAGGTGCCTCAAGCCGCCTGCGGTCCCTGCAAGCTCCCTGCCTCCTGAAGGAACTGGTATCGCTCTCACACACAGGGAGCTGCTGGAAAGCCACCTCCTCATGTGTGAAAGCAATTCTGCTCCACTTACAGCAAAATTGCTGTAAGTGGAGCAGAACTTTAATGCTCTCGCCTGCTGGAAGCAGAGTATTTGCTGTGGCTTGGCAGGAGCGGTAAAGCTCAGAAACTTTCCATACGCCACAAGAATCACTGAGGCACTTTTATTAAAAGAAAAATCTTGAATATTCGTCAAACAACACCAAAGATATACCCAGTTCAAAAAAAAACTAGGTCCTAACTATAACTACCTACTGGCCAGTAGGCAATACATATATATAGAAAGAAAAATAAGATTCATAACAACTTATTCACAAAAATCAGGAGATATAACTAAAATTCTGAGAAAAAACTGGAAACTTTTAAAAATGGACCCCACTGTGGCAGAAATTATAGGAACACATCCCGAAATAACTAACAGGCGAGCAGGTAACTTAAACGACAAACTGGTACAAAGCCATTATTGGAAAAATCAAAGCAAGAAGAAACACTGGCTTAAGACATCCGACTTTGTTAAGTGCTCAAGCTGCAGGGCATGTCAAATCACAAAAAATACCAAATCTTTCACAGCCTACAATCAAAGGAAATGGAACATCCAACAGATAATAAACTGTAAGACAACATATGTGGTATATATCATCGAATGCCCCTGCCCCCTGAAGTATGTGGGCAGCACTATAAAAGAAACAAAACTTCGAATTCTTGAACATGTGAGAGCTACTACAAATAAGGACAGGAGTAATGCAGTAGTAAAGCACATGGAAGAAAGACACAACAGTGACTGGAAGGCCCTGAAATTCAACGGAATTGAAAGTATCAACAAGCATGCAAGAGGTGGTAATCGTGAAACAAGACTGCGACAATGCGAATCACGATGGATTTTATCATTGAGAACATTTACACCATATGGCTTGAACCAGGATGAGGATATGTACGTACATCTCCTATAATCAGCACATGTAAATAACTTCGCGATCACAATTCAATTTTATTAATTTCCTGTAATCATCTGTTTTGATTTCCGAGGAAATCAAAAATCTAAAACGACAAACTTCTTGTATAAACTCATTACCTTTGTTAAAATCCCAAAAAAGAAAGGGAATTTTCTGAAATAATGACAATCTGGAAAAGACCATTACTTAATTTGCTATTTACTGAAACTTGAACCACCACCTCTAACTTTATAAGGTTGGAGACCCACTGGAGGGCTCAATCAGAAAGATCATGTAAAAACTTTTCTATTGTGAACCATTACTAGGGTTGATCATCAATTAAAAATTATGCTTAATTTAATTTGAATGGCCTTAACAATAGGTGTTGGAAACGAGAGAAAAAATGGGTTAAATGATGTGAAATGTAAACGATTTGGTTTGTGCAAACAATGATCTAAATGTAATGAAAATCGGGCAGAAATACAATAAGTCCCTTTAACTACATTAACCATAATCCTACCTGTGAGGAAACAGGAAGTTATGTGATTATTGATTTTAAACTCGTATATATGTAGAAAGAGAAGAGATAACCTCCGACCGTGATCAAGGTGGCAGCCACCACCGAAACGTGTTGGTGATGCAATGTTTCTCTGAAATAAAGAAATAAAAGCCAAACAATTGGGAAAGTACGCATGAGTGCGAATCCTTTCTTCCTCGAAGAGCAGAAGAATATATGTATATATATATATATATATTTTCTTCCACAAGTATAATTAGACGATCACAAAGAGGTTATTTCCACCACCAGATCTTTAATTCTCAGTGAGAATTAAAGATCTGGTGGTGGAAATAACCTCTTTGTGATCGGCTAAATATACTTGTGGAATAAGAGTGAATGCCGGCGCGCTCCACCGACAATCTACCTGCCTAGGGCTGTTATATATATATATATATATATATATATTACCTACTGGCTATCGCCAGTAGGTATATATAGTTAGAATTTTTTCTCTATGGGACTTTTGAAAATTCTATGTCTAATAACTTTGGCGTTTGTGAACGGAATCGGCTGAAATTTTCAGGAAAATGGCACATTTTGATTCTGAGCAGCCCCTGAAAATTTGGGGGGGTTTCGTCAAGGGGGGGCCGAGAAAAAAGGGGGGTCCCAAAACGCGTTTTTTGCATTGAGTTTTCCATAGGGCGGTTGGACTCACTTTTAGCTCGAACGGCTGAATGGATTTGCACGAAACTTGGCAAAATTGTAGGGACTGTTAGCCCGATGTGCCTTTGCTAGGTCTCAATATATGTGCTCCAGTAGTTTTTGAGAAATTAACGTTCAAACCAAGATATATATCTGTAACAGCGCTCTGGGCAGCGATCCGGTCCGCTTACTTTTCGCTTATCGGAACTTTGCGCGCAGAAAGCTGATTGGCTCTCCGGTGTCTGTCAACATTCTAAACAGTCCGGAGCGGACGCCATCTTGTCTCTCGGTAGGATCGAGAGAGAAGAAGAGGTGGAAAACGAAAGGGGAATTTAATGAAAGGGGGCAAGGTATCCCCCTCTTGACCCCCTAGGAATGTTGTTGGGGTTATTAAAGGGTCCCGTGGGGAAAATAAAAAAAAAAATGATTTTTCACGGTAGAAGCGCTTCACGGGCCGCGAACTGGGCCGCAAACTGGTAGCGAAACGGGAATTCGCCATTTTGTGCTTCGTTAATTAAATTACTAGGTATAAGGGGGTGCGGGAGACGTATCCTAATCCCCTTACTAGTTATAAGTGGGTGCGGGAGACGTATCCTAATCCCCTATGTTTCCTGAGGGTGGCTGAGGAGGCTGATATATGTTGATACATCTCTTCCAGCGGCTGTGCGTGAGCTTTTTTTTTTTTTTTGCTGCGTGACAGTCCGGAGCGGCCGCCATCTTGTCTCTCGGTAGGATCGAGAGAGAAGAAAAGGTGAAAAACTAAGGGGGAATTTAATGAAAGGGGGCAAGGTATCCCCCTCTTCACCCCCTAGGAATGTTGTTGGGGTTATTAAAGGGTCCCGTGGGGAAAATAAAAAAAAAAATGATTTTTCACGGTAGAAGCGCTTCACGGGCCGCGAACTGGGCCGCAAACTGGTAGCGAAACGGGAATTCGCCATTTTGTGCTTCGTTAATTAAATTACTAGGTATAAGGGGGTGCGGGAGACGTATCCTAATCCCCTATGTTTCCTGAGGGTGGCTGAGGAGGCTGATATATGTTGATACATCTCTTCCAGCGGCTGCGCCATCTTGCTTTTTTTCGAATGCCACAATTTTGTCGTGCACGGCAGCCATTTTAGATGCCAGGCTGGTCCCAGGCTATCACCTAACCCTGCGGATGTAGTTTATGGCCCCAGCTGTAGAGAATTCAGACATGCCAATCCTCCTGATTTAGGCGTGTGACTACTGATTTCAGTGCTAGTCTCCCGCCTCCCGATTTCTGCAAGCAAAAACCCGGGGGCATATTACGAACAACTAGCGATAATTTTTGTCTCTAACTTGTTTAGAGACAAAAATTATCGCCGCACATCGGCGATTTTTATCGCAGATAAACCTTGCTATTATCGCAGAAAAGTCAGCGATATTCATGTATTATTGACCTAATGCTCTTAGCCATGTTATCCACCTCCCATTGGATAACATGGCTAAGAACTGCTCAGGGCAGGTGTTAGATTTTGGAGATATTCGCGCTTAGCGCGAATATCTCCAAAAGTTGGTAATAGAAGGTAGCGATGTTAGGGACTGTTTCCAGTCGCTAACATCTTGGCACGCCACTTTGCATGTCATTAGTGATAAATATCACTGACATGCAAAGCGGGGCCCAAGATGGTCGCTATCTCCTTTTAGCTGTCACTAACTGGTGTTAGAGACAGCTTGGTAATAGGGAGATAATTTTATCTCCGCTTTCATGGCTTTTAAAGCCAAAAAAGCGGAGATAAACCCCCTTGATAATATGCCCCACGATTCCTTGGGGGTTTCAGCCGACAGGGCTTGCTATTGTGTTACATGGTAATTTTTCCATGAAACGTCAGAGGGTCGATGCAGGGGTTCTAGAAGAGGTGATAAACCATTTAAGCCTCATGAACAAGCGCATGGTCTTTTAAAGATTTGTGAAGTACTCGGGGCGGCGGTGTGTGTGTGCCCTCTTTCAGGAGCGGGCGGGGGGGCACTGCCAGCAACTTGCCAGGTCAGGTAGTGTTCAACACGTGCATCACCCTTTCTCTGCCTGCTATTGCGCTCTATGCTTCGGAAAGGTAAGAAAAAGAACGTGCATTTGAGTTTGAAATGTCCGATCCTGCAGCAGCACACTTCCAAAGCCCACACATGACAATAACCCGATTCAAGGCCCCATTCACCCGTTTTTCAAAAAATAGATAACACTCCAACAAATTAAGGTTATAAAACTTTATTAACTTTTAACGATAATGAACAGAACAAAAACTAAAAACATTTAAACATTTCTTAACACAAAAAGCAACAATGGTTAGAAGCTGTCTTTTGTGCGAATAGTCCCAAGGCAGCACAACGTGCAGAGTTCTGGACGGCACCCAGGTGATGTCGCCTGGGTGCCGCACTGGTTTAGGGATCCTACAATGCTGCTCCGAAAATTGGCGTGGGGCGTCCCGGGTGGGGCGGGGGGAGGCCTCGTCAGTAGCGGTCTGTTGTGCGAATAGTCCCAAGGCAGCACAACGTGCAGAGTTCTGGACGGCACCCAGGTGATGTCGCCTGGGTGCCGCACTGGTTTAGGGATCCTACAATGCAGCACAGAAAAACAGCGTGGGGCGTCCCGGGTGGTGCGGGGGGAGGCCTCGTCAGTAGCGGTCTGTGTCCAGTGTCACATGGCTGACACAACATGTACGACAGGCACCCAGGTGATGTCCAGTAAACTGCCGCACTGGTTTTGGTATCCTACAATGCTGCTCCGAAAATTGGCGTGCGGCGGCCCGGGGGGGGGGGGGGAGGCGGCGTGAACGGGCCTCCCCAGGTGGCGGCCATCTAGCTGAGTTGCGCTCGCTCTTGCGGCCACAGCGTCTCGCTCACCATGTTGTGGAGTTGCTCCCACTCTTGCAGTGCAGCGATAGGCGGCTGCCACATGGCTGTCAAAATGGCGGACGGCTCCTCGGTTTTGGGCCTGGTCCACTGAAATGGCCCTGGGACACCTTGGAACTCGGACGCTTGCCTGCTAGGGCTTGGGCTCCATTCTCGAAAAGCGTCCCCTCAGCCGTGAAGATTGTATAAAAGTCTTGGGGGCCCCCGACTCCCGCAGTCTTCCGGTGGGGAGCGGCTGCCATGATTGCTCGCGGAATGACCACGACGGAGCCACGAGATGGTGGTGCTCTCATGCTGACGCCAGCTTCAGTCTGAATGATCCAGAAACAAGGTGGGGCTTTCATCGTTTGGGAAAAAAAATGTTCTAAACCAATGAAAAGTGTTATTTTTAGGTCATATGACCAAGCCTGCCATCTTTAGGAAACCAAAAGTAAAATGAACCAATGAAAAGTTTTATAAACAAGTCACATGACCTGTTCTGCGGCATAGGGCTACAAAAAGCGTAGAAAATCCGTTGGCACGTGAGGCGGCGTCAGTAGCGGACCGATGTGCGAATAGGCCGAAGGCAGCACAACGCGTCGAGATCCGGATGGCACCGAGGTGGTGTCCAGCAAATTGCCGCACTGGTGTGGCCATCCTACAATGCTGCGCCGAAAGACGGCGTGTCCAGCTGAGTTGCGGTCACTGTCAGTAGCGGACCGATGTGCGAATAGGCCGAAGGCAGCACAACGCGTCGAGATCCGGATGGCACCGAGGTGGTGTCCAGCAAATTGCCGCACTGGTGTGGCCATCCTACAATGCTGCGCCGAAAGACGGCGTGTCCAGCTGAGTTGCGGTCACTGTTGCGGTACAGTGACTCGAACGCGCCGAGATCCGGATGGCACCGAGGTGGTGTCCAGCAAATTGCCGCACTGGTGTGGCCATCCTACAATGCTGCGCCGAAAGACGGCGTGTCCAGCTGAGTTGCGGTCACTGTTGCGGTACAGTGACTCGAACGCGCCGAGATCCGGATGGCACCGAGGTGGTGTCCAGCAAATTGCCGCACTGGTGTGGCCATCCTACAATGCTGCGCCGAAAGACGGCGTGTCCAGCTGAATTGCGGTCACTGTTGCGGTACAGTGACTCGAACGCGCCGAGATCCGGATGGCACCGAGGTGGTGTCTAGCAAATTGCCGCACTGGTGTGGCCATCCTACAATGCTGCGCCGAAAGACGGCGTGTCCAGCTGAGTTGCGGTCACTGTTGCGGTACAGTGAGTCGAACGCGCCGAGATCTGGATGGCCAAGTTTCAAGTTTCATCTGGCAGTTTTTCTCCATCCCTCCTGGATCAAAGAAGGTGAATGCTATGCTGTCCTATGGCAACATGAGCATCAACCTGATGAATACGGCATTCGAAAATCATAAATGCCCTAATGCACCCAAGAAGTAATTTTTTTTTTGCTCCAGTTGAGCCGTTTTCAATGCCTGTTTTTTGTTGTTTCCCCTCCATCAAGAACAAAACAAAAATACAAGGCGCTAAGATCCGAATGGCAAGTCCTGGATGTTGAGTGCCTCAGTTGAGAGTTCTGAGTAGTGCTTGTAAGACTATCTGAAGTTTATTATAAGAATCAGAGTAAGTTGAAGACTGTCTGAAGCTTATTTGCACCTGCTGCAGCTTCACTAGGTCCGGCGGAACTTTTTGCCTTTTCTTTTCTGCTTCTTTTCCTACAATGCGTTTCATCTGAAGACACGACCAGGTCCCTGAATGTGTGCAGGGGGACGCTATTGATTGAATGAAAATGGCGGCTTGACACAAAGCTGACTCAAGCGTTACTGTTGGTGCTATACAGACAAAAATTGGTTTTCAGTTTGTACATTCTTCAGGTTTTTTTTTTCCATTCAAGTCTGATTGAGAGTTTGTAGAAAAATGGCTTCAGATTTACCACATACTACTCTTCAACATTCTTCCTAAATGTAAGAATGTGAAACTCACTAGGAGAACGGCTGTTTCTGTTTCCTTTCAAAATGCTGCCACCAATATTTTCTGAATGGAAGACACCATCTTGTAGCATAAAGGGCCGAAAGGGGTTCTGGTCTGGCCGATGGTTGGTGGAGACATTTTGACTATATCTTGGACCTGCCCGGCCTCGCCCAAAATGGCGCCGGTATAAATGGGACTCGTAACTCCTTGCCCGCAAATGTATATCTAGAAAATGTTATTGTAAGTGGCCCTGTCGTATTTTAATTACAAAATGTACGTCCACCGATTCCGCAACTGTTAGACACCTTAGTTATTGCAACCTAATGGCCCGCTCGTTACGTTCTTCTACAGTGTAAATGTCTCCTCATCATATACGATTTCAGTTTGCTCCGTGGCCGGCCCACGTGGTTGTAGGCCCGTATTTGTATACTGACATTTTTACAATAAAGGTTTTTAAAACAAAACACGGTAGTAGTATTTTCATTTGTAAAGTTTTTACTTTTAGTGACTGTTTTCGAATCAGTAAAAGGCAAGTGAAATAAAGCAGTCCAATTACATGACGGAAAAAAGGTATAATATGTAGGAACGCAGTAAAGATAAATGGTCAAGGGCAGTTGTGTTTTCCACTCCTGCAACATAAAGTGATCGATAAGAATCTGATAATCAGGCGTATCGGCGACTAAGACAGCAGGCCGAATCTCTTTTACTCAACGGCTCCGTCATGGAAGGAAGAAACGCCCTTTTTCTCGAAAAAGGAATATATTTTACTTGCAAGACAGTTGTAAATTTTCCGGGAAAGTACATTAGCCTGGAATATTATAACATATGTTTGAAAAAAAAATATTGTTCGAAAATAATAAAAAGCGTAATTTTTAGGTCATATGACCAAGCTTTTCATCATTAAATTAACAAAAGTAAAATGAACCAATGAAAAGTTTTATTAACAAGTCACATGACCTGTTATGCTTACGTTACGCGCTGCGCGCCGCGCCTCGGATCACTTTCGGGTGCGCTAACGCGGCGTGTCATAAAACGCATTACGCGACAACGTAGGTCAAGAATATAGTCAAAATGTCTCCACCAACCAGCGTTCAGAACACAACCCCTTTCAGCAGTCCAAAAAGTTCTGTTAAATGACAACAGAGGGGACAGGCAACAAGAACCATCAGTCAAAGAGGGGAGGGCAAGTTCTTCTCTTCCGGGTCATGTTGGGGCGCTACCGGAACTGATCGATTTGGTAGTCTACAGTGTTTCTGGATGTTTCAGACTAAAGCTGGCGTCAGCATGAGACCACTACCATCTCGTAGCTCCGTCGTGGCCATTCCACGAGCAATCATGGCAGCCGCTCCCCACCAGAAGCCTGCGGGAGTCGGAGGCCCCCAAGACTTTTGTAGAATCTTCACG
Source organism: Lissotriton vulgaris (assembly GCF_964263255.1). NCBI lineage: Eukaryota > Metazoa > Chordata > Amphibia > Caudata > Salamandridae > Lissotriton > Lissotriton vulgaris. Next base: position 584,342,243 of record NC_141695.1, read on the forward strand.
GCTGAGGGGACGCTTTTCGAGAATGGGACCCAAGCCCTAGCAGACAAGCGTCCGAGTTCCAAGGTGTCCCAGGGCCATTTTAGTGGACCAGGCCCAAAACCGAAGAGCCGGCCGCCATTTTGAGAGTCCTGTGGCAGCCGCCTATCGCTGCACCGCAAGAGCGGGCGCATCTCAACTACATGGTGAGCGAGACGCTGTAGTCGCAAGAGCGGGCGGTAAACAGCTGAATGGCGGAAGAGGCACAGTGTAGCAAAAGCGGGCGGAATGGCAACTAAAACGATAAAGGGGCGCCCCACTACAGCTTGTCTTCAGGTCAAACGGATTGTGGGACAAGGTCCAGAATTGAAGAGTCATCAAAAGGCAAAAAGTTCCGCCGGACCCCGGGAGCCGGCCGCCTATGTCGGGGGCGATCTCAGGCTACACCAGTGCTATAAGACTTGGGGAGGGTGTCGGAGCCAAGCGTCTTCTCCGAGTCCATGGCCATCACACCGCCCCTCAGGGGCCTCCGTCAAGCTGTTTAGGAAGGTAACATATCACATTGTTTTCTAATGCAGTCAGGTCCACAAACGACACTCACTTACTTTGAGAATAGTGAAGCTGCAGTAGGTGGAAATAAGCTTCAGACAGTGTTACAAGCAGTGCTCAGAACTCTTAACTATGGCACCCAACATCCAGAACTTATGCTATTTGAGAATGGTAGTGACATCGAAGCATCTCAGGGACCAAAACCATTAACGTACTTTCACGTATGAAAATCTTACTTGGGGAGGGGGCAGGAGCGAAGCGCCCCCTCCCAGTCAGCGCCACCACGCCGTATGTTGAAAATCTGAAGCCATCGTTCTACAAAGTCAACCAAACTTGGATTGAAAAATCTAGAAAAATGTACAAACTGAAAACCAGTTTTGGTCTGCATAGCATCAGTAGCAACGCTTGAGTCAGCTTTGTGTCAAGCCGCCATTTTGATTCAACAAAGCACAGGCATTGAAAAAGGCTGAAATTCAGAACTCTAAACTATGGCACCCAACATCCAGGAGCTTGCCATCTGGATCTTGGAGCCTTGTGCTGTTTTCGATCTATTCACACATCGGTCCACTACTGACATCATCTTATAAAACAACGTTATGTAAATAGTTTTTTAATAAAATGTTTTACCCTGTTTCTTTGCTGGTGTGTTGTCTATATTTTTAATATTTGCATAGGGTTTGTCGTTATTTTGTGCGGTATGGGTGATGGAGCCGAGCTGTCTTGCAGTCCTCATGGTGTGGAGCTCAGTTCATCTCACTATTTTCGTATTTCTCATGAAGGGTTGTTCCTAATATTTCTATTTTAGCGAGGTCAAAAAGAGATCTAATTAGTGGCCTACTGATTTTGCTCGATTACTTTTATTATTTTACACGATTTTTCACTATCTGCAAAGACTAAACAGAGTATTGCGACTTTGTGCTTGTTTGTAAATAGAGAATGATCCAAAGAGAACCAATTCTAAAACAGTAAATGCTTGGACAACAATCAATCAAATGGAGAGACAAGGAGGCACGACGGATTACAACGGGGGTAAAGGCCTGCGTTAACTACCCTTCACTATCTGCAAAGAGAGAGTACTACTAAGACAAAAGAGGGGAGGGGGGGGGGTGCAGCGTTCAAAGCACATCAGCGTGCATAAATACGAAAATGTTTTTATCTATCACGTACTTGACATTTTAAAGCTTTTCATATTTGCTATTAAAAAACCAATGAAATTCACAGAAAAAACCATAGGTTATAGTGGATATATAGTTAGAAATTTGCATTTAGAAAATCTTGAAAATTCAATGAAAAAACCATTGGTTTTAGGCCATATATAGTTAGGAATTAGCATTTACAAAACCTTATTTTACTCGCATAAAACCATTGAAATTTCATATATAGTTAGAAGCGCTAACTATATATCGCGCACCCGCAATCCACTGCTGATGATGTCACATATTACATCATTCATGACATGGTCAGTGACATCACTGATGACATCACTGATGACATCTCAAATGACATCACTGATGACATCACTGAAAACATCTCATTTGACATGACTGATAACATCACTGATGATATCATTCATGTGATAATACGATGAACCTCTTCAGACTCTAATATAACCTTAGATACAATCAGTGTAAACAGACACTCACAGACTGTCACTCATCCATGGAGTTACTCACACACCTAGTCAGTCATGCAAAGAATCAATCACACCTCCATTTCCTCAACTATACAGTTATACAAACTTTACTTATTCAAACATATACTAACACATATTTACTCTATTATACAATCCCTGATACAAGTTCACAATGATCCATACAGCCACTCACACATTCACTGGCTCTTATGCACAGTTATTTATATATGTCAACTCTCACATGTACTGTGTTTTACATATGTACTTACTTTGACATGTAGCACTGAGATATCCATTCACTCTCCAATGCACTCATGCACACAGTCAACCGCCCATACAGCTGTTTCCACATGCACTTTTGAAACCATACATCTAGTGAATCAACTGCTTACACATCTATGCACAGAGTCACGCACCTCCCAGCCACCCACACACACACTCAGCCTCCCATTCAAATACTTGGGCAACCAATCAATAACCCATATGGCCACTCTTATAGCTACTGATCAACACATGCAGCAGCTTACACAACAACAAACATACTGATGCACAAATTAAGACAGTTTAGTCACTAACCCATGCACTCAGTGAGACACATTTAATCACTCACTCATACAGTCAGTCATGCACCTACTAAATTCTTCATCCAGACACTTATACATCCACTCATTCTTCAATATGTAAGACATATTTTAACTTTACAGAAACATACAGTCACTGGGTGTTGTCATCAGTGATGTCATCAGTGATGTCATTTGAGATGTCATCAGTGATGTCATCAGTGATGTCACTGACCATGTCATGAATGATGTAATATGCGACATCATCAGCAGTGGATTGCGGGTGCGCGATATATAGTTAGCGCTTCTAACTATATATGAAATTTCAATGGTTTTATGCGAGTAAAATAAGGTTTTGTAAATGCTAATTCCTAACTATATATGGCCTAAAACCAATGGTTTTTTCATTGAATATATATATATATATATATATATATATATATATATATATATATATATATATATATATATATATACATATATATATATATATATATATTCCAACATCAGATAGCTCCAAGAAGAGAGAGGCCGCAGGAAGCAAAATAAAGTTAATTTCTTCTTTAATGATCAGCAACTTGCAAGCAGTACCCCACCAGGATTAGGCATCAATCATCATACCCAGGTGCGTTTCAAGATTTATTCCTTTCTTCAGTGGCTCAGCAGAAGAAGTGAAAGGCCGCGCTACTCGCACACATTTACATGTTCCAAACACCCGCTCCAATGGGGGTGGCTGTAACCACATCCTCATGGTATTTGTAATCCAATTCAGGTGCTACCACAGTGGGTGCACTTTACACTTCCCCATGTTGACAAAAGTTAAAACCTCATGTGGGTAGGTGCATAACTCATGGCGTTGTAGCTGCCCTGCTTTTTAGCCGTTGATCGAACTTGATGCAGGCTCCAGCCCTGAACTGTAACCTTGCATACCTTCCTCCGATAAATCAAGCTCTCAGCTGAGGCCATATAAAACGCACTCATAGGCTTCAAAAATTCCCCAAGTGTTTTTAATATTCCAATCACACAAAACAACAATGGGAGAGGTAGGGAGATTCAAGGACACTCTCTCAGTCCCCGGTTAAATCTACGTAAACAAAAACAGAGAGGTCAGGTCAGTCTCAGAACTGCCACAAAGACGGAGCAAGGTAAGGAATAGTCACACACTCACTCTGGGTGAGTTGGAAGGCCCTCACACACCGACCTAGTCAGTGTCATGCTTCATCACTGGGCCCCACCAAAGAGGCCGAGTGCCTCTTTGGTGTGCTGCGACGCCAGAAAGACTGCGGAGCTGGTTGTGTGAAAAGGGCGTGACGTGAGGGTAACTACAATTAAAATTAAAAGTGCCTAAGAGGGTATCAGTAAAAAATTATTTTAATGAGTGATCCCTAAGACACAGGTGAAGAGTATTTATGTGTCTGAATTTAGATGCCAAGGTTTTAGGATTGGTTAAATTCAGAGAAATACAATAAGTCAGTCAACATGTTTCTGCCATACGGGTGGTTTCAATTTACCAAGGCATTCGTCAGGACTATACCCCGGCGGTATGGACTCTCTAATCGTCCACCCTAACCTGGGGACGTGAAAGTGAAAATAAAAATAGTGAAAAAAGTGCTTGAAAAAATTGGAAGAGCAAGTCGCTCATTCCAAAAATTGCTCCAAAATCTGGAGTATCTCAGCACCTGTAGAGTGAAAATACACATACAAACACAAAGAGACATACATACAATTAATATGCGCCATTGCGATTGATCATAGTGCTCCATAGTTTGTGGCAAACAATGGTGTTCCCAAAGTAGACGCTAAATTTAGCACCATCCAAGTAGCCCTGTGGGGATGATAGCGTTAACTCTGGGAAGTGAAGTGATAAAGGTGTTTTTTTTAAAAACTACAACTGTAGATATGGAGGTTAAAAACACGATGTAAATACTCCTTATGGAGGGATCAATGGACCAAAGGTCAGTGACCCCCTAAGATGGTAACTTAGAATCATATCTCACTTTAAAACAGGGCGCTACTTGCACCATGGGTCTCGGGAGGGGGGTTGGAGCGTGCCTGGCACATCCTGTGAAAAAAGAGGGTTTTATGTAAATGCTCGTAAACGGGTTGTACTTAGCTCGTTTTTTGCAGAATGCCAGTAGTCCTGTGTCTGGAGTGCACTCACGCCCTCAACGCTCGCAGCCCACTCTGAACCTTTGTATCACCTCAAAACTGGACCCCGACGATGGGGAGCGGGGCCGGTAACTGAGTATAAATGTGTTCATGCTGCCGATCGGGTTCTTCCGGGTGGGCGTGTCCAGCCAAACCGAGGCTAGGAACGCACCCGCCCAGACTACAAAGGCGCGGCCAGTTTCCAAAACGAGGTTTGGAGACAGGGACCAATGGGGAGCCTAACCGGCATCTATGTCGGTGAATGGCTCTTCGAAATATCATGCGCTTGCCATACTTAGTTATATGAAGAATTGGCAATATTATACAGACATAAGGGGCATTTGCAAAAAAGTGGAATAGATATTATATGGCAAATTGGTACATCGTATGGATGCAAATGCGCTGAATGCGCTGTATGCCTGAATAAGGGTTCTGGATGTCCAGGAATTACAAGAACAGCAGTGGCATTCGTGGTTATTTACAAACAGTAAAACAGAAAATAGCAGTAAATTAACTGCTGGAATGGGATATTATTACAGACGGGCACAGAGAAAGGATGCATACGAAGTTGTTAAGATCATACTACATAAATTATTCATGTTATTGAAGGTTCCAAGACATTCTACTCAGGAAAGCAATTTTAATTGTAGTTACCCTCACGTCACGCCCTTTTCACACAACCAGCTCCGCAGTCTTTCTGGCGTCGCAGCACACCAAAGAGGCACTCGGCCTCTTTGGTGGGGCCCAGTGATGAAGCATGACACTGACTAGGTCGGTGTGTGAGGGCCTTCCAACTCACCCAGAGTGAGTGTGTGACTATTCCTTACCTTGCTCCGTCTTTGTGGCAGTTCTGAGACTGACCTGACCTCTCTGTTTTTGTTTACGTAATATTCCAATCACATCAGGGTTGAGGAGACAGCGACGCGTTTCGCTATTTACGATAGCTTGATCATAGTTCACTTTTTGAACCGTGATCAAGCTATCGTGAATAGCGAAACGCGTCAGCTGTCTCCTCAACCCTGATGTGATTGGAATATTAAAAAAGCTTGAGGAATCAATGATGCCCGCAAGTGCGTTTTTCAAAATTTCCGAAAGGAACTCTTTTACATAGAATCAAGGCGTGGCTCTGCCAGGAATTTCGCGCCAGAACGAGAAGCGCCGGGAGTCCGAGTGACGTTTGAGCTAAACTGGGTGGATATATATATATATATATATATATATATATATATATATATATATATATATATATATATATATATATATATATATATATATATATATATATATATATATACATATGTGTATATATATATATATATATATATATATATATATATATATATATATATATATATATATATATATATATATATATATATATATATATATATATATATATATATATATATATATATATATATATATTCACTACACGAGTTGCCCACAACAGATAAAGCCACAACGCAGCGTGTTGATTCATTTAATCCAAGGAGTACATCAGCCTGGTTTCAGCACACAAATATTGCCAAACGCGTTTCGGGCGTCACAACGCCCTTGATCACTGGCATAGGAGACCCCACAGCTTGAGCAGGCCACCTGAGCAGGCCACCTGAGCACAATAGAATGTCCCGCCCATGTGGGCGTGTGCTGTGAAGGTTTCTGGTAGATGTGGTCTGTTCTGTATTGAAGAACAGACCACATCTACCAGAAACCTTCACAGCACACGCCCACATGGGTGGGACATTCTATTGTGCTCAGGTGGCCTGCTCAAGTTGTGGGGTCTCCTATGCCAGTGATCAAGGGCGCTGTGACGCCCGAAACGCGTTTGGCAATATTTGTGTGCTGAAACCAGGCTGATGTACTCCTTGGATTAAATGAATCAACATGCTGCGTTGTGGCTTTATCTGTTGTGGGCAACTCGTGTAGTGAATTTATAACGGCTAGCCCGGCCGTGGTGAAGCCCCACTGTGTAACATGCAGGTCCATAGTGCAGGATACCAAGAGGCACTACATGGAACAGTGTGTTCGTTCTGAGGAGGATGTAAATAATATCATGCCTTGCTGCAACACATACTCACTGGGGTAAGACTGTTTTTATTTATTTTCCAGGGGACCCACATCGCCCACTGGGGTTGTATTGAAGAACAGACCACATCTACCAGAAACCTTCACAGCACACGCCCACATGGGCGGGACATTCTATTGTGCTCAGGTGGCCTGCTCAAGTTGTGGGGTCTCCTATGCCAGTGATCAAGGGCGCTGTGACGCCCGAAACGCGTTTGGCAATATTTGTGTGCTGAAACCAGGCTGATGTACTCCTTGGATTAAATGAATCAACATGCTGCGTTGTGGCTTTATCTGTTGTGGGCAACTCGTGTAGTGAATTTATAACGGCTAGCCCGGCCGTGGTGAAGCCCCACTGTGTAACATGCAGGTCCGTAGTGCAGGATACTAAGAGGCACTACATGGAACAGTGTGTTCATTCTGAGGAGGATGTAAATAATATCATGCCTTGCTGCAACACATACCCACTGGGGTAAGACTGTTTTTATTTATTTTCCAGGGGACCCACATCGCCCACTGGGGTTGTATTGAAGAACAGACCACATCTACCAGAAACCTTCACAGAACACGCCCACATGGGCGGGACATTCTATTGTGCTCAGGTGGCCTGCTCAAGTTGTGGGGTCTCCTATGCCAGTGATCAAGGGCGCTGTGACGCCCGAAACGCGTTTGGCAATATTTGTGTGCTGAAACCAGGCTGATGTACTCCTTGGATTAAATGAATCAACACGCTGCGTTGTGGCTTTATCTGTTGTGGGCAACTCGTGTAGTGAATATATATATATATATATATATATATATATATATATATATATATATATATACATATATATAAAAATATATATATCCAGGCTCGAAAACTCTGTTTAAATCTCTAAACAAAGTAGAAGCACACCGTGGTGGGTGGTCAAACGTTTTTTAATCCGGCAACAAAAACAGACGCGTTTCGGACGTCTAGTCCTTCGTCAGTGTATAGCTAAACACTGACGAAGGACTAGACGTCCGAAACGCGTCTGTTTTTGTCACCGAATTAAAAAACGTTTGACCACCTACCACGGAGTGCTTCTACTTTATTTGGAGATTTAAACAGAGTTTTCGAGCCTGGATTGTGACACGCGGTACCGGCGTGTTGAAGCACCCGCCCACGAGTGCCCTGGGATTGTTTGGTACAATTGGAGCTTGAATATATATATATATATATATATATATATATATATATATATATATATATATATATATCCATCTCTAGGTTTGCCCCTCTAGTAAGCAGCACGCAGGCACCAGGTTACTGATAAACAGCATTTATTGGTATGGAATCAAACGCCTTTCGATAAATACAACAGCTGACATAGCCGCCTGACGCGCTTCGAAAATCTCTTCTTCAGAGGCTGGCGTCGTCAGAAAAGTGCATGATGGTCTGCATCTCCTTATGAATGCAATATCGTACCGCCATGAATGGGCAGCTCAAATGAGGCTGTACATTGCATTGGGGGAGGTTAAGGCTCCGTAATTAAGTCCTGAATGGATGCGTTATTAATGTCTGTAAATACTAGGTCCTCGGAGGACCTCGACCAGTGTTTCCTTCCTCAATCCGTCTGATGCCCCACTTTAGAAGCACAGAGGTTGCCGTGCTTCGTGGCCCCCGCCCACGGGGTGGTGCTTGCTTGGTGACAGGACGGCCACCTGTATATCCAGCTCTAGATGTGCCCCTCTGGTAAGCAACATGCAGGCACCAGGTTACTGATAAACAGCATTTATTGGTATGGAATCAGACGCCTTTCGATAAATACAACAGCAGACATAGCCGCCTGGCGCGTTTTGAAAATCTCTTCTTCAGAGGCTGTCGTCGTCAGAAAAGTGCATGATGGTCTGCATCTCCTTATGAATGTGATATCGTACACCCATGATTGGGCAGCTTAAATGCGGCTGTACATTGCATTATGGGAGGTGAAGTCTCCGTAATATATATCTGTACACGGATGATCGCCCACCCCTTCTGATTTCGTGCTAAGATCTGATTGGCTGACAACACAACAATCCAGGAATATATATACCTTCTATATGTATATATATGAGTGTGAGTATATATATATATGTTTTTTTTAATTACACCATTTCAAATGCTGCAATTGCCCAACATATCCACTCTTGCGCACCAGTACCAGCACTACGGGTACAGTGCCTGTACAGCTATTAAATCATCATTTGTCTCCAGGAAAACAAAGCTGTCACTGCTGGATTACAGTTCCATTGTATGGTTGCCACTTTATGTATAAATTACTACATTCTATATTTTGATAACTGTGGATTTTGTATTGGCTGAATTAACTGTAAGGTATTGACTGTGTAGTAATTTAGTGATTGTACCAATTGCGTTAATTTCTTATTGTGGGATCATTATTGAACAATTCATGTCTTTTCTACTTTTATATTTTTATTCTTTCATTTAATTTTGAATGCTTGAGTTCCAAAAGTGAAGTTAGTGTATCATTGCTAATGACCTAACCTTTGAAATTCCAATATAGCATGAATTGGTAGTCCTATGTTGATGTTCACCGTTTGTATCACTATTTTGGTGTGAGTGAAATGGATATGATCATGTGGCCTAGTGGGCGGCAGCGTCTCCTGCTCTTACCTGCCATCAGGAGGCAGCAATCGCCAGGACCCTGCTGCTGTGGGTCAAATGGAGGAATCTTGCCAGTGCCCCCTATTGAAGTGCGCCAGCCATGGGGAGGCAAACACAGGGACCGACACGGGGCTAGCTACCCCATTGCCACTGATCCGTAATCCTGGAGTGCCAGCCTAGTTTTTTCTGGAAACTAATGGTGAATATATTAATTAAGGGGCAGATTTAAAAGCCCCTTGCAACACTTTTGTGTTGCCGTTGCATCACTTTTGTGAGGTAGAGGTGGCGTAAAAAAACATGGCAAGTTTAAAACATGACGCATCTAGTGAGATGCATCACGTTGTAAAGCTCTGTTTCACATTATACCTGCATCAGGTCTAATGGATGCAGTGTGGGCATTCCGACTCAGGAAAACCTTATAAAAGTGACGCAGTGAAATCTACAAGATTTCACTGCGTCACTTCTCGGACGCCACTGCGTCAAAACCATACGCCTCTTTGAAGAAGGCGTAATGAGTGACACAGTGTAGTGGGAATAGGCCTCAAAATGCATTGCTGGAGTTGCATCATGCTTGCGACATAACTCCAGCAATGCGTGACTTTTGCCCCAACAAATTTGTAAGAATTTCTGACGCACTGCCAATCCTTGTGCCATGGTGCGCCGTATTGTAAAGACAGCGCATCCATAGTGGCGCAAGGGTTTCTCAGGGTGGGGCAGGGAAAGTGACGCATCTATACAGATGTGTCACTTTCTTTTAAAACTGCCCCTTAGTTTATTATGAAGGCACTAAGAATCCCTGGACTCAAAGAGCAGGTGTGAGAGGTCAAGGTAGACCCTGATGAGGCAAAAGAAGAGAAGGCATTGGCATCTCTTGCTTCAGGAAGTCACTCTCACTCTACCTGTGCACTGAGGCTGTGTGGTGGCAGAGTGTGTTGATCTTAAAAACCGATCTGGTTCAAAATCAGGCAAAGTACCCTAACAGTTAATCCCCTTTGACTATATGGCCCATTGTTAACTAACATATCATTGAAACCAAGACATTTACACTAATCGGATAAACTGGTGAATTTTTCATCCAGAGTCTCTTTTTAGAACGTGCTACTCTTTTTTAAGCATATTTTATTTTGAGTTCCTCTAGAGCACTGGTACTGGCACTCATAGTACGGCCCGTGGGCCGCCAGTGGCCCGACAGGCCTTTACTGGCGGCCCGCGACCTTGCCTTGCAGTTTCCACAGCCAGCAGTAAACACAGAAGATGACCAAAGGACATACGTAGTCAATACGTATTAAATAGATATTCACTACATATGCTCCTGCGGCTATCTTCTGTGTTTATTGCCAGGCCTCAGTACCTTCAGAAAGCTTCCTAAAAGGCCCTTTTAAAAGTCAGCTGTAAGCGCTTTCCCAGCGGACTTTTATGGGAGTTTTGGGAAGCTTCCTGTTTGGACGTAGACAGATAGAAAGACAGATAGAAACAGAAACAGACAAAGATAGAGAAAGGGACAGATAGAGATAGAGACCGGGACATAGAGGGGCAGACAGAGAAAGGGACAGCTAGAGACAGAGCCAGATAGAGAAAGGGACAGACAGATAGAGGCAGAGACAGATAGAGGCAGAGGCAGATAGAAACAGATAGAGGCAGAGACAGAGATAAAGACAGAGACAAAGACAGAGATAGAGACAGAGAGAGAGAGATAGAGACAGGTGGAGGCAAGGAGAGACAGATAGAGGCAGAGGCAGACAGAAACAGATAGACAGGGACAGACAGGCAGAGACAGGGACAGAGAGACAGGCAGAGACAGATAGAGGCAGAGACACAGGCAGCAACAGATAGAGGCAGAGACACAGGCAGATTGAGACAGACTGAGACAGACAGAGATAGAGGCTGAGACAGATAGAGGCAGAGACAGACAGAGGCAGAGACAGACAGAGACAGAGATGGAGACAGGGACAGATAGGCAGGGACAGACAGAGACAAGGACAGAGAGACAGATAGAGGCAGATACAGATAAAGGCAGAGACAGAGGCAGGTAGAGGCAGAGCCAGAATAAGACAGACAGAGATAGAGACTGAGATAGAGGCAGGGACAGATAGACGCAGAGACAGGTAGAGGCAGAGACAGATAGAGGCAGAGACAGACAGAGATAGAGACAGAGACAGACTGAGGCAGACAGGGACAGAGACTGGTAGAGGCAGAGACAGACGAAGAGAAAGATGGAGAGACAGACAGAGAGACAGACAGAGAAACAGACAGAGAGAGAGGGAGACGGAAAGAGAGGGAGGGAGAGGGAGGGAGACAGACAGAGGGAAAAAGACAGAGGGAGGAGGAAGACAGAAGGAGGAGGTACACAGAGAGAGGAGGGAGGCAGAGGGAGGAGGGAGGCAGAGGGAGGGAGACAGGGAGGGGGGAGGGGGACAGACAGAGGGAGACAGAGGGAGACGGACGCAGGGAGACAGAGGGAGACTGACACAGGGGAGATCTTAGTAACCGATCTGGTTTGAAATCAGGCAAAGTACCCTAACAGTTAATCCCCTTTGACTATATGGCCCATTGTTGACTAACATATCATTGAAACCAAGACATTTAAACTAATCCGATAAACTGGTGAATTTTTCATCCAGAGTCTCTTTTTAGAACTTGCTACTCTTTTTTAAGCATATTTTATTTTGAGTTCCTCTAGAGCACTGGTACTCATAGTATGGCCCGTGGGCCGCCTGTGGCCCGACAGGCCTTCACTGGTGGCCCGCGACCTTGCCTTGCAGTTTCCATGGCCAGCAGTAAACACAGAAGATGACCAAATGACATACGTCATATATGAGAGGGAGACGGACACAGGGAGACAGAGGGAGACAGATACGGGGAGACAGAGTGAGGAGGGAGACAGACAGAGGGAAACAGGCAGAGGGAGTCAGCCAGAGGGAGACAGACAGAGGGAGAGAAGGAGAGAGGGAGATAGAGAGAGGGAGGGAGACAGAGGGAAGGGAGACAGAGGGAGAGAGAGATGGAGGGAGACAGAGAGAGACAGAGAGAGAGAGGGAGGGAGACAGAGAGAGAGAGGGAGACAGATAGACGGAGTGAGACAGAGGAAGACAGAGTGAGAGGGAGACATAGAGGGAGGGAGAGAGGGAGGATGGCAGATAGTGAGGGAGAGAGGGAGGGAGACAGAGAGGGAGAGAAAGAGGGAGGGAGACAGAGAGGGAGGGAGACAGAGGGAGGGAGACAGATGGAGAGAGAGGGAGAGAGAGAGGGATAGATAGAGATGTATGTATGCCGGGTTTGGTGGCTCAGTGGACAAATGCATCCACTGCAGGGGGCGTTGTGTACAATCTCATAGTCCCAGTTTTTTTTTGTTCTAGCCGTGCCCCTCCCCCATTGACCCCGCCCCCACTGGTGCGGCCCTCGGCCACAAACCACACTGTAAATTTGGCCCCCGGGAGTACCCATGCTTTAGAGTGTCTTTTGTGTGTGCGCAGAATGAAATCTAGTTTTCGTAATGAACTCTGCTGCTTGATTGGGATGTTTTATTTTCACACAAGGGCGTTGGCAGGTCATATGCTTTGTAGATATGCAGCGCTTCTTTGCTTCTCGAAAAAGAGAATAAACATTTATGGACTGTGACAACAAAAAAAACTTGGATCTTTTAGACAGAGATTCTGTGGCGAGCTGGGGTGAGACAGCATGTCTCAGCTTCGATGAGCTGACATCTTGAGGAGAGGTAATTGTGCGAGCTTGAACAGTGTGACAGGCAGCTTCTCTGGGCAGCCTCCAGAGAAGGTAGAGCATGTAATCAGATAGCATGTCCTCTTATCACAAGGACTCAATTTGGAATCCGTTGAAAGGGCACCTGGCAACAAGAATCTGGGAAGACTTCATTCTGGGGCATGTAAGTGCAGAGTCTGGTCGGCGTGAAAATGGACTGAAATACCTAGGTTACAATAAATGAGGTGAAATAGATCAGCATCGCTCACAGTTTACTTTTCTCTTCGACTTTCTCAGACAATGGCAGGTGGTGTAAGGAGGCGACGCATACACTGTGTGCTGGGCAAACTCTGATGTTACTCTGACAAGATGCTTGTCAGATGCCTCCTCAAGATGTCTAAACAGGGTGTACGTGTTCAATGTCTCTGTAAATGATGGAGCCAGGCGAAGAATCAATAAGGCAGGTCTTTCTGAATAATGCATGCATTCCTGGAGGCTGGCATAGGAAATCATCAAACTTTAAACAAAATGGGATTGAAAGATAGAGGAAGAGTCTGGGCAAAATCTATCCAAGATCGTTTTACTCAAAATTTAACAAGAAAAATCCTAAACCTTAACCCATAATTGCACACTATCATTGCTGATCTCTATAACTAGACCTCTTCTTCCATATGCCTAGCACTGCCCATGAACAGGGGGTTTCCAGAGATCCTACATTAACTCCTACATCTAACACTATAGCAGATACAATGGGTCTGCTCTCAGTAGCATCTGCCCACCACTGTTTTTCTGCCCATCCGCTGTTGTCACCCATCTGCCACAACAGAGAGCTAGGTTAGCAATATAAACCTCATTGGTCAACTTCACCGTCCTCAGGTTCCTTCTTCTGATAATCATTAATATGCATCCCAAGGCTACATCACTCATCCTCTGGGGACACGTCTTTCACCTTCACCATACCAGACCAACTATCCTTCTCTACTACAGGGTCTGTCAATGTTCCCCGCTACACAGCACCCAGGCACTTATCCAACACTTCACACTCCATTTATTGTTAGGTCCTCAGGCTAATACTAAGAAGACCAACCCCCGGTCATCCTTATCAGACCTCTTAAACTCTTGCATCCCCTGTATCTAGATTCCAGCCAAGAACCAACTGATGACCCATCCCCCTTTCCAGAGATGAAAAGAAACCATGTCCAATGCTGCAGATCAAAGTGATTTCCATATCTCCTTCCCACCATTATTGGCTACCAAAAGCGACTATGCCTCTTTTGCAATCTGCTCAAAACCAGGTTGGCTATAACGAACGTCAACAACATCCTGACTTAATCATTGACATGCATCGCTTTTAGCCCTGATTGAGACCCAGTTCACAGAATAATCAACCCGAGTTCTCTCTGATCGAATTACTTCCACCTACAATATACTTCAATAGAACAGTGACACTGGTCGAAGGTGCAAATTGACTAATACTTAACCAGTACAATTGCCATCAAGTCGTTCCAAGAGCCAACCTCCAAATCTTTCAATTAGATACTCATTACTTTTGTAACTAACTCTGTGTCCTTCTTGAGTTTGCACTTGCCTACAATGCCACAAGTTGCTTTTCTTTTCCCCGCCAACACCCTTGAACTGACCGAAGCTATTCTCTTATTTTTGAGGCACGCAATGCTTATTGTAAACCTGAAATTGAGGGAATGACTTGTGAAACTTGCAAACCCATCAAGTGATCCCAGATATAGATATAAAAATTGCTTTTGAAACTTACTCAAGAACTGAGGCCTGAAACAACCACAACCTTGACATCCTAAGTCTTACATGCAAAAACAACAAGTTGATGGAAGCAATGCTTGAATTACTCTTACTACTGGCATTCACTCAGGGTTGTATCACAATCTATCCCTCCCCCATGCCACCTTATTTTGGACCCAGCTATATGCAAACCAGTCTGGACCCTGTTCCTCAAGTGAAAAGCCTATCCCAAACAGCCAGGCCAGGTCATTCCTGAACTGGAACAATGCAATCTCTGACTGGTTTCGCACTACTTAGGGTTCTTTAGCTCGGTATAGCCTAGTTCCAGTGGCACAGAGAGCCCAGGACTCACATCTGGTCATACCCATTGCACTCAGGGTGGCAAATGCAAAAACAACAAGGTGATGGATGGAATGTTTGAATTAATCATAGCCACTGACGAAGAAGGACATGCATGCCCAGACTTGGGTCCTATGTACACTGTGTCACTGGCACCGAGCTGTACCCTGCTGAGGAGCCCATAACTAGGGTGAAAATGGTCCTGGGCTGCTTGTGTTCTGAAAAACTCACCAAAGACCCAAACTCCATCCCTACAGATATTTCATTCTCAGTTTAACTAAATGTTATTTCCAAGCAAGGATCATAAAATTCTCCCAAAGAGATTTAGAGAACGGACACTTTGCCTATGCCGTGATCCTGTCCATTCAAGAAAATGTGTGACAAGCTGGGGACAGAGTACAGTAGTGCCTAGGGCGGAACAGCAGACATTTGCGCTTGCATTTATGTTCTTCCCCATTACAGAAGGGACGGAAGATGTTCATTCGCGGTGCTGTTAGCGCCCAAAAAAGATAACCCTTGTGAGGGAAAACAGATAGCCCCGGACCAAGAAGCTCTCTCCAGGAGGTGCAGTCACAGACAAATTGAATGGAAAGGATGGCTGCCCCTCTTCAAAGGCAGATCAGTCCTCCCACAGTGAATGACTGTACAGCAGTTTATAATCACAATGACATATTTCACTGCTGCTCCTTCTCCAGCCCAGCCTGTCACTCAGAAGGTTTGCCTCTCTGGTGGAGACAGTACTTTCTTGTAATAGGATGTAGGATTCTGGTCGGAACTGAAGTTGCCCAAACAATGTGTGCAACTGTGTAAACATGTACTGTCTGGCAGACTTTGAAATACAGCATCTTTTGTTCTATTGAAACTCTCCAGTTTACAACTCCAATCCGACATCAGTGAGGTGGTCCCTTCAAAAACAGTAGGCTTCTGTTGGAACTCCACTCTCATGCAATCCCTCATAAATGTAGCTCTGAATCAAATGAAAGGGAGTAGGACAGCAGCTCTCTTCACATGTTCACACTCTTATCTGAGGCTAAAGTAATCAAGATACTAACGTTTACCAACTCTCCTTATCAAACAAAGAAGTATGCAGCACCAGTGCAACTGAACTGGGCTTATCTCTCCTTGTACAATTAATCACAAGACTCATGGTTTAATAGTTGCCAGAAGCTCACATCTGGTCATGGCCACTTACACCAGCATGCATATTAAATGCCTGCCAACAGGACACCCACACCTGGGCTGCCCGTCTTCACCAAGGGCTTCAGAGATGAGGGTTTGTCTCAGCAAGTCGTCCTGGCGGTATTTGAAAGCCTGCTCAGGGTATATTGCCATATTTTGGCCCATGCTATGACACTGAAACTACCATTATGAGTAGTCAGGACGCGCTCCACGCATTCTCTAATACCACTCAATCCATGTAGGACTTTTGACGGCATTGAAGGGCCATTCTTCCGCATTGCCTGCAAAACGTGTACGCAATACTAGGTCTGATGGCTGAGTGGAATAATGCATCCACTATCAGTGGTTGACCAAGTTCACCACCTTGGCAAGTCTACTCAGCCTTTCATTCTCCTTAGGTGGATACAGTGAGTACCATTGCGTTGATTAACTATCAACAATTTTTTCCCCTCACGCACTTACTAGGTGAAAACTCCCAAAGTTATTGACATGAGAATCGTCTTTATCACCAACCTAATATTTGAACCACAGATCAATTGCAAAGTGAGTCATCCATTACTCAATGGTCGATTTTGGTGTTCTCTCAATTCACCTCCCACGTGATCTTTAGCTATGCCTTGATAATGTCCTGCCTTGGCTACTACAACAGCATCTATGTGGAACTCCAATGCAAAATATGTAACACAATCCCCGAAGCCGAACACTGGCTACCATTCCAAGGGAAAGTTGACACTTGGATCCAAAAATGAATTTGTAAACAAATAAATGTCAGTGTCCCAGTCAGAAGGCCACTGCAGCTTGCACCAGCGCTGCCAATGACAGCAACATCACAAACAACCATCACACTCATACAAGTGTGACAATGCACATGTCGCCTAAGCAATTCCTATAGCTTTGGGTGGCAGGTTATAGTGATTGTAATGTATATTTAATTATAAGACAACTGTTGTTATGCACCTCACACAATCAGATAAACAACGCTGCCATCTGGCAGGCTGTTATAGGAACCAGTGTTTACAATGAAGTGCCGGTGCCGAGAACCAGAAACCACTGGGTCAAATTATGCACTGCCAGGACCTCTACTCCCCACACCCCCACCCACCCACCTTCCACGCCCTGCCTGCAAAACAATACTTTCCTACTACCAGCCTGTCTTTCCTATGAGTTACTACCTTTCGAGCATCCTTGAATCTGTTGTCCCGCCATACATTGAAATTGGTAGTAATGTGAAGGATCCCTGCATAGCCCAATGGCACTCCTTTTGTTCTTTCCTCTACGGACTCCAATGACATCTGCTCAAAGATTTCTGATGAAGGCCAGACTACGGGCTTCGGTGACTTCTGATCGCACCACGGCCCCTACATAGTATGTGCTCTATGCAAATCCAATAAAAAACTATTAGCAACTGGCATTTTGGTATCATCTGTTCAAATCGTGAGCCTTAAACCACACATGAGTGCCTGAATAGTAGGAAGTCCTTGTTTGGACACATCTGAACACTTTTTTCAAGGAGCTTCTTGTTAATTGTATTCAACACAGCACCGGTCTACCCAGGGATCAGTAGAACACCACGAAGACAATCAAACCTGCATCTACCATTGACTGTATTTCAACCCCACTCTTTGTATCTAGCAGCAAGTCACCTAGCGAGGGATATGCCCCAAAACAAGACATGTAAATGTCCATTTGAGAGATTATTCTATTGAAATTGTTCCCATCTTGGCAATGGATGACCCAGGTCACCTATATACCCTCTAACCAGGAAACTTAGGCACTCTCCTATGTATGTATGCAACATAGAAGAGTAGATTGCATGAGACAGTTTTTCTTTTATATCATTAACATTAAAGCATGTGCATGTAACCTATCATGGATGATTGATTAAGGAGTGCACGGAATGACGTCCAGCCCAGTAGACTCTTTCAAATAGTGTCCTTGGTGTGTTTGCGCAGAGACTGTGATCTGTCAGTGGATCTACCCAAACACTGTCAGTGGAAGAGGCTGGTGATTTCTTTCCCATTAACTAGATCCATTTAAATACAGAACTGTCCAAGAACTAGTGGACTCTCTCCTAAAAAGTTGTGACTTGTTTTGTGAGTAGCGCAATACCTGAACAGAATGACTGACCAGGAGTAAGGGCCAGCTTCAGCACTGCACTGACCTGTCAAGGGAGTAGTGTGCCAGCTCGTCCACTTTGCGCAACTCACTGCTGTTCTCGAGCCGGGCCAGCATGTCCATCCTCTTCATAATGACCTCCAGCATGTAGCTCATTTTCCGTAGCACTCCCCGCGACTCTGGGCTGCCTGTCACTGCAAATAGAGAAAGACAAGAGGCTTAGAGGGTGTATTTTGGCACTGCAACAAACATTCCTGACAGTGGTCCACAGTCATTCTGACCGGAATCAGCCTGTGAATCCCACAAGGATTCACACAACCAGAACTTCCGGGGTACTTCAATCTTTACAGTAAGAACTCTGGATCTTGCAAGAATGCGACTCACCAAAGCAATTGAGTCCACTCCCTGCTAAGGCAGGGCAGCCCATGCCGCCACAGACCGTACCTCTTTGACTTCCATTGCTTCAAACATTCCACCCTTGTATCATTATGCCTTTCCCATCCCTCTCACTTCCCTACACTCCACGGTTTATGTGCCAAAGATCAAAGACTGCCTATGCAGTCATCAAAGCTGTCTTTAAAGAAGTTAAACCTTATTAAGGCAAGCTCAGCATGCAAAACTAAATACGGAGAGTCAAACAAGCCAAAATCAAATATTACAATATAAAAAGAAATAAAAAGCGAGTGCATCATTTCAAACAGGAGTGTCATTTTAAAGCTATAAAAAGACGCTCTTTATTTCTCCCAGGCACAGCTACCCATCATAAATTAATCCATTCAACTGCTCTTTCCTTTTCTCGATTAAATGCTCTCTAATACTAATTGAATTCATCAAAGTAAATCAAATCTCATTATTACTGCATATAAATAATGTTCTTGATGTTACAATCTTAAAAGACTTAGTTCGCATTTAACATAAATGAAAAGCGAGAAAACAATAGCTTTTGATGCTATAAATATATTTTAAATGTACTATTTGTGACCAACACATTCATTAGTGAAGAGCGATAAAAATAAGAAAAACAAAGGCCAAACAGCGAAAATGAAATCTTCATTTCCATTTTGGCAATCACCTGCAGTCATAATTCTAGTAGTTTTATCCAGTCACCTTTTTATTTTAAAAAAAATCTTAGATTACTACTACCACCTGCATTTTAAACCTTTCTAATTCTCCAGGTAAAAACTTCAGATGGACAAAAAATAATATTGAGTTATAAGTGTTGTAAAGTGGCGAGCTTTGCACTTACACAAAGTTGTGAAATGTGTCACTTTCATAGAGCTTTGGTTTTGGGTAAAAAGTCCCACAATAAACATTTATCACTCACCATAATGTTTTGCGAGATAATTTTGCCCCCAAAAGTAGGTGTGATGCTTTTCCTAGGAAAACGTACTGTATAAAATACATTGCAAGAGAAGGCTAACGTTAAAACAACGTTATAACGTTGACAAAGGCGAATTTCACTTTATCCTTCTAATATCAATACCGAAAAGTTTTTAATTCTGATTACTGAGATTCCACTTTTAGAAAAATTTGGAAATAAATCAGGCAAATACAGTGCCAGTTTAAAAGATCGACAAATATTCTGTGACTGATGATATGCATAGTCGTTCCATGTGAATGATTTTCAATCCATTTTTTATGTTAAATAGAGCCATACCATCCATCACTTCAGCAGAAGAATTTAGGGGCGACATATACAATGATCATAATGTGTGTAAAATTCATCTGAAGGCCGATAGCCTTCACAGTAATTTATTCACTCACTTCTGTTGCTGCCTGATAGTTTTTTCAATATAAAGTACGCTCTGGTAGAGGACGAGTAGCCATAATCACCTGCCAATTTGTCGTGTACATTGTAAAGTGGGTAATTAACTTTCCCCATGACACTCGGAATTGATTAGCATGAATAGACTTAATCATTATTTCAGCCACTGAAAGGAGAGATTGACATTCTTTGGGCATCAAGACAACCAGTTCTTAGGGGTGATGACAGCATCACTTTCTATCCATGTGTGGAATGCTTTCCATTGGCAAAGTATCAGATTCACTTCGAGCAAATTGGAATGTGCCACATTAGCACACATGGCGTAATATATTGTGTCGTTGCAGGACATGATGTTTTGCAAGTCTTCATGGACCATCAGTTGTGAGCTGTGAGCAAGCTGTTGTCCATGAACTGCTTTCAGCACAGCAGCTGTTTCAGACGATCAAAGGGGGGCTGCACCTTGACATAATTGTCTAGGGTTGTACCACAATTCCTTTCGTCCTAGAGGACACATTTAAGACGACTATTAGCAACCTGAAAGCAATGAGCAGATTTTTCCTCTGACAGGCTAACAGCGCCAGTCTCTTGGTTCCTTGGAGAGCCTCATAATGTAAGCTAGTGAATTAATAAGTGGGTTGGATGGTGGGCCACCACAAAAATGAAAGCCATTAACAACTTAGGTCCAGGCAAATGTAACAATAAATTAAACAAAAGATCAACTCCCAGTAGCTATGCCTAATAGCAGATAGGTGTAACTTAGTGAAAATCTGCAGAGCATTTAGCAGTACCAAAATAGCTAAAAATAAATCAACAACAAACAGTATAAAAAAAAAACTTTATGGGAAGATCTTGGCCATGTACCAATATGCCCACCTTCTAGGAAGCTCTGCAATGAGCTGCACCGCATCCCTAATTTATGGAGCAACCTTGACCATTACCGGGCAAACGTGACATGGTCCTCACAGATTAAATTGTTGGCCATTGAAATTTAAAGAGCTACTATGGTGCGGCAAGGTTGATATTGGACCACGTGCCCTATATCTACCGGCTCCAGAGAGAAAACACTCAGCAATCACCACTCACAGCTGCTGAACTCCTTAGAATTCTGAAGCACCACTTTCCTTCAGCCACCCACACAGGGAAAGGCGGCACAACCAGGCCATTCTGAGAGGTGCCGGAACTGTCATCGTGAGCTGGATTTGCAAGCCGCCTCTCTTATGCTCTACCATGAAACACAGCCCTCATCACCCTGAAACTAACCGTGTGCGTTAGCGCAAATGCACAGAAGGCTAACGGAGCATTACATACCTACACTGCCAGCAAGAAATGACAATAACAGCAAAACCCTGAACCTGCAATTTGGGTCTTGCTGGGGTCTATATTTACAGCACCTGATCACCACCACCAGGTGACTTTCTTCTTTGCTCCATAAGGAAACTCATGCATCACCCTACTACCACCTAGTGAGGACGTTTAGATACTGTACCCTGCCAAGACAATAAATGACAGAAACAATCAACAAGAACACTAATTGTGGTGGTATTCTAAACTGGATGCATGAGCTTAAAGACATTAATGCCTCCATTACTATTGTGGAATCCTCAATACTAGAGACTATAAGGGAGTTGTAATCGAAATATACAGAACCGTTATTCTTCACAACCCAACTTGGCATCTCTGAAATTCGCCTCACTGTCCTAGAAAAAAGGTTGATGAAATTCTTGAGTAGAATATGGATGTTTGGCAGCCTAAAGAAAACAGACAGACATAGAATACTGCAGTAGAAGGGACAAGGTGCAGTAATATGGCCTCCCTGAAACAAAAGAAGGAGATAATATGTAGGGTTTTTTCCAACTTTATTCCCAAATTGCCTGAGGTTGATTTCCATCAGCCCCTCGAATTCCAACAGGCAAACAGACTACAACCGAGGAAAAGCTTGACCAGTGATTCCCAAAGACCGATCATAATGTTCCTCCTCCGCCACCAGCATACGAGATTTAACTTGCAAACAGCATACCAACATGGTCTTTGTAGTACCTACAGGGCCTCCAACCTATCATTTGATGCAGAATACTCTTATGGGATCAGTGTGACCTACAGAAAACGTCTTGCTCTTCATCCAGTGCTAAAACAGTGTGAATTTAATTGTGGCCTCATAGGTCCGGCAGGTATGATGGGGACGACGAAAGAATACAATAATTTACAGATCCCCAGGAACTAACATCATTCTTGGAAATGGCAAACTGTCACCATCCAATAGAAGTGTCGCCGTCCTTGCATGGAGGAAGTGATTCCTCAACAGATCCGCTACAAGTCACGCTGGACCTCTCCAAGTCATCACCTGGCTCTCTACAACTCGACACAGATATTATACTAAAGAATCCTCCTCATGGAGATGCTCACTCTCAAGACATAGAGAAAGCCAAATCTCAGCTCAGGGCCTGGTAGCTAATGTTCTGTAACATCCTCACATAATGCAGACAAATCTTCTATAGAACTGTTACCCTGAGCAATGTTTATGGATTTTAATATTGATCAATATGTAACTGAATTGTTCATCTCATAATTTTAGTTTCAGAGTACAACCCATGGACTTTCTGGAGGGTTTCCACTCTTATAAAGCAGGGAAAGGTTAGTGTTCTGTAGTGCCCAAATCTTTTAGATTTCACAACTACGGCCTGGCCACCCTGTGGTCTTTCTTTAGATACATGTTTCAGATATACAAACCTACTGCTAACTCCTCCATCCGTACTAGACCGCGAGCCTAGAGCTGTAGTATATGGCTCACCGTATTAGGAATATCCAGAACTAAGGCCCTCTCACTCTGGTCTCTCAAAGTGAATGGCTTCACCAATTCTGTCAAGAGATAAAAATGTATTTTCCATCTCAGGGTTTATGAAACCAACCACAGCTCTACCACAAGCAACCCATGTATCATTGGCAGAAGCAGACAACCTTCGTTGCAACTGAGTTGGCAAAATGATAGCAGCATCCGATGTTAACACCTTAAATGCTCCAAATGTTTTGGTTACTCGATTTTTCAGGAAGGAAGTGGTAGCTATCCTAATCTACAAAAACTTACCAGCGAGAATACTGAAACTTGGGCAGACCTGGAGGGCTTTTATGCCTTCGTTAAATTTGTTCTCCATAAACACACCCTGGGAATTGGTTCCGTCTATTTGCCCAATACCGGCAAATGTTTTCCTCGCCCGGACAGGATCCTCACAGAAATTGGACATAGAGAAGTCATTATTGGAGGAGAGTGGAACTTAACAGCAGATCTGATGCTAGACTGGTTGGGATGAACAGGCTTTCAAAATACTACTGATAGGGGAGGGCTCCCTTACTTAATATTAGATCACTCTTGGAGACTTTTTCACTCTACCAAACAGGAGTACACTTTTTTTTTATCTTACACGTACAGAACGGAATACAGGACAGTCTGACTCAAGCTACAATCCTCCCTTGAATCTCCAACTGTACTATTGGTTTTGGTTGTGTATCAACTCATGCCCTGATCAATTTACAGAATAACCTAAGCCTTTAGACCCCAGCAGATTAAACTTGGAAAATGGAGACCCTTAAGTATAAACAACCTTCAGAAAAGAAGACCTTGTTACGATACCTCAAGAATTATTTAGATCTCAATACAAACTCAGCATACTCTTTACAAAAAATTTCTGGAAAGTCTTATTTGCAAGGTCTTCTCGTGAGATGCCACAAAGGATTCTGTAGTAAATTGTGTCATAAACAATATCCCAAAAACAGGAACTGGGTAAATTTGGTAAAAATAATGGGTGAAAAAATGTGATATACTAATGGGTCATCATGATTTTCATACTGGTTTCACTCTTTCACTGTCTAGACCAGATCAAGATAAAACAACTTCCCGATAGCTCCCTACTTGTGGGTTGAGTGAGATGTCTGGTTTGAATCTCTAAACCCAGTGTTTCACTACATAGCTAGTGGTGCTAAACTCTTTCTGACACTCAAGGAATTACTCATCCAGGTCGTGCCATTGGAATCGGTTTGCTTTGTGGAATGTCTCTCTTGAAGATGGAGAGTGCACGGGATGCTGCAGATAGAGGGAGTTGAGGCTGCCTTGCGGAAAACCAATACACCAATTGTACAGAACATTTTGTCAGCCTGTGCTTTAGAAATTCCTCCTTTGTGTTTGGGCGGGAAGGCCCTATGGATTCAGGGAATTTGTCTAGCTGGGGGGGACTAGTTTAACTTTACACTTTGTTGTGGACTTAAAATGGAAATGTAGGGAACTTTCCTTCAACGTGAACATATGACTGGATCCAAAATAACCTTTCTCAAAATGGTGGATCCTTCTAGGTCAACAGAAAAAGTAATAGTTGTTTTATTTTTTATCACCAGAGGAACAGGACAATATGACAAAACTCCCAGAAAATGGTGAAATGTAAGTGCCTACCTATTTAGAGATCTTGATTGTCAAATTATGAGACTATTTCAGGCCCATGTAAAAAAGAATTATCCAAACTTGCTGTGTCATGTTGGATTACATCTTCCAGCTTTGACACGCTAAGGAGCTTTGACCTAAGTTCTAATTGGTTTTTGTTTTTACAATAAATTCCAATACCTCCAGTGGATTCTCTTCAATTTTCTTTCACCTTTTTATTAACATTTTCTCATTGGTAGTAAATTGATTTGGAATTGTAAGTCATTTATTTCTTATCTTTAATGTTTTGCCTTTGAAGCATGTATATCACTTGCTTTTTCTTGCTTCTGACAAGCTGCCACGAGTAAGCCATGTATTTCTTACAGAAACCAGCTAATTATTAGGCATTAGAGTGCTTTGGCTTCGTGGAACAGAGCCAGAGCTCATATAAAGATGGGGCTTGTCTCTCACAAACCTCATAAAGCTGGTTTCCTGCAGGGACGTTACACGCATTGTGTCTCTTCTTTCCCCCGCCACCTTGACTAGTGATCTAGGTTCGGAAGTAGACTACACAGCTTAAGTATAGCCTGGTCCAGGGAAAATGGTCTAAGAATAGTTTCAGCTGTTAGGACAGGTGAGGTTCCCAGTCAATCTCCCCATTTCCAACATGGACTCATCACCATATACCCAAACACAGTAACAACGAAAAGTAAGACTTGGAGGAGAGGGGACTTCCCGTTAAACAGACGCGGTTTCCTCTCAAGGGTAGGGTAGCATCACCCCCGCCCGCTGCAAGCCACAAAAAAAAAAGTTCATGACAAAGGAGGATTTCAGTACGATGAATTTAGGCCCAGATCTCTGTACTGGGGTGAATGTATGACATTATTCTGCATTCTGTCCATCAACTGTTGTTTTTCAATTTGTCACCCCGAGTGGGATGAGTATGCTCAGACGTGAGTCCTGTGCTCTCCATGCCACTGGAATCAAGCTATCCTGGCTGATGAGGGCTGAAAGCCCGAAACCGGTCCTAGGATGCTTGTTTCCAGTCCAGGGAGGACCTGGCTTGGCAGTTCGGGCTGGACTGTTCCCATGGGGCACAGGGTCAAGACTGATTTGCATATGGCTGGGTTCAAACTGGAATGGCATGGTGAGCAAAAAAATGATGGATTTAGGCCCAGATCTCTGTACTGGGGTGAATGTATGACATTGTTCTGCATTCTGTCCATCAACTGTTGTTTTTGCATTTGTCACCCCGAGTGGGGCGGGTATGCTCAGACGTGAGTCCCGTCCTCTTCATGCCACTTGAATCAAGCTATCCTGGCTGATGAGGGCTGAAAGCCTGAAACCGTTCCTAGGATCCTTGTTTCCAGTCCAGGGAGGACCTGGCTTGGCAGTTCGGGCTGGACTGTTCCCATGGGGCACAGGGTCAAGACTGATTTGCATATGGCTGGGTTCAAATTGGAATGGCATGGTGAGCAAAAAAACTATGGATTTAGGCCCAGATCTCTGTACTGGGGTGAATGTATGACATTGTTCTGCATTCTGTCCATCAACTTTTGTTTTTGCATTTGTCACCCCAAGTGGGGCGGTCATGCTCAGACGGGAGTCCCGTCCTCTCCATGCCACTGGAATCAAGCTATCCAGGGTGATGAGGGCTGAAAGTGGAAAACCGGTCCAAGGATGCTTGTTTCCAGTCCACGGAGGACCTGGCTTGGCAGTTCGGGCTGGACTGTTCCCATGGGGCACAGGGTCAAGACTGATTTGCATATGGCTGGGTTCAAACTGGAATCTTATGGTGATCAAAAAAACAATGGAGTTAGGCCCAGATCTCTGTACTGGGATGAATGTATGATTGTTCTGCATTCTGTTCATCAATTGTTGTTTGTGCATTTGTCACCCGAGTAGGACGGGTATGCTCAGACGTGAGTCCCGTGCTCTCCATGCCACTGGAAACAAGCTATCCTGCCTGATGAGGGCTGAAAGCCCGGAACCGGTCCTAGGATGCTTGTTTCCAGTCCAGGGAGGACCTGGCTTGGTAGTTCCGTCTGGACTGTTCCCATAGGGCAAAGGTCAAGACTGATTTGCATATGGCTGGGTTCAAACTGGAATGGCATGGTGAGCAAAAAAACGATGGATTTAGGCCCAGATCTCTGTACTGGGGTGAATGTATGACATTGTTCTGCATTCTGTCCATCAACTGTTGTTTTTGCATTTGTCACCCCGAGTGGGACGGGTATGCTCAGACGTGAGTCTTGTGCTCTCCATGCCACTGGAATCAAGCTATCCTGGCTGATGAGGGCTGAAAACCCAAAACCAGTCCTTGGATGCTTGTTTCCAGTCCAGGGAGGACCTGGCTTGGCAGTTCAGACTGGACTGTTCCCATGGGGCACAGGGTCAAGACTGAGTTGCATATGGCTGGGTTCAAACTGGAATGGCATGGTGAGCAAAAAAACTATGGATTTAGGCCCAGATATCTGTATTGGGGTGAAAGTATGACATTGTTCTGCATTCTATCCATCAACTGTTGTTTTTGCATTTGTCACCCCGAGTGGGACGGGTTTGCTCAGACGTGAGTCCCGTGCTCTCTATGCCACTGGAATCAAGCTATCCTGGCTGATGAGGGCTGAAAGCCCAAAACCGGTCCTAGGATGCTTGTTTCCAGTCCAGGGAGGACCTGGCTTGGCAGTTCTGGCTGGACTGTTCCCATGGGGCACAGGGTCAAGACTGATTTGCATATGGCTGGGTTCAAACTGGAATGGCATGGTGAGCAAAAAAACGATGGATTTAGGCCCAGATCTCTGTACTAGGGTGAATGTATGACTTTGTTCTGCATTCTGTCCATCAACTGTTGTTTTTGCACATGTTATTTTGACCAGCGCAACACGCATTGCAGCAGCACCAGGTCTGAGCCCAGAGACATCCTGCGTGTGTTCTCTGCTGATGAATGGCATCAGAAGAGGACTGAAGCAGGGCTGACTGGGTGCTCCAAAGTGCACATGTCACTTTTCCTGGCTGTTTTGCACCAGCCAAAAGGACTAGCCCACTTTGAAGCTCTCCACCCAGCTGTTTTGAGACAGTTGTTTGGAGGAAAGTCACAGGCCTCCAGGGCCTGAAGGAGCGTCTAGCCAGAGCACTCCAGCCAATCCAGGCACTTTTCTCATGCTGGTTAACAGCATATGAGCAGCATCCGGATGGGTTAGGGAAGCTTTTCATGCATCAGAGAAGGAGAAGAACCAGCACAAACCATGGCAGCCCACTGGGGAAATGCCTGGTGCCTGCTACGGCCAGTCCAGCCCTGTTAGTGTTATGTTTTTATTTGGGCTTTTGGAGGGAGGGGTATTTTAGTTTGGGGTTTTGGAGTGAGGGGTGGTTTACTTTGGGGTTTTGAAAGGAGGGGGTGTTTTATTTAGTTTTTTTGGGAAGTGGTGGGACACTTCACCCGCCTCACCACTTACAAAGGGTACCAGCCACCCCTGCCTTTAATAACTAAGACATGTTCCTCTTTCAATTGCTGCACATATCCATTCATCTCCACACCTCTCCCTTTCAGTTCTGACTTCCATCCTTCATTTGGCTGCTCCCTCTTGTAGATCACTCTTCATCTCTTTCCTCTTTTATTTCCATACATCCTCTTTGCTGCTCCTTCATTTTCCCGTTAATTCCATTACTCGCAGGTCTCGTGTCTTCTCTCTGCTCCGCCATTATACTCTTTCAGTTCATCTTGAATGTCTCTATTATCTTATCTGTCGCTTCCTTCATTAACTATTTTCCTTACTTTTGCACCTCTTCTATTCTCCTTACTCTGCCCCTCCAACTATCCATTATTCTTCAGTTTTCATCACTCCTCTTTTTCTCCCTGCTTCTTCAGCTCCTCCCTTCTTCTCATCCCATTTCTCCTGCCCGGTCACTCCATGCAGCTCTGGATTCTCCTCCTCCTCTTTTCCTATCCCTCTATTTTCACCTGTTACTCCATTGCTATTGTCCTCACTCCAACTTTCCACACCTCTATTAGTCTTGCTTTCATTCTCCTCTTTACTTCCCCTTTCATCTCCATTTTCCTATTCTTTCCCATTATTCCAATACGCATACTCTATCCCTGTGCCCTCTCTATCCTCCTGCCTTCCTTCCCCCTCCATTCTCCCCACTTCATTCCACCACCCTTTCTACCAACCTTCTTCCTCTACCAGGCACTTAGCTATAAATAGTGCAGCAGGTGCAGTGGCACTGGGAGTCGCGTATGTGAGGGGCCCATTTCGGCCCAATAAATGTATGCATCAGCTCAGTGGATGGGGGCTGTTAGGCCTGGCATTTTCAGCAGGTTAACCCTCAGACTTATTGCTGCCTATCCTCCTGTTTTTTACCCTGTTATTGTTGGTTTGAGGACTCTGGGCACTTTACTGCTAATCAGTGCTAAAGTGTGTAACCTGTGTAAATAATGATTATGGCTTGGTGTTTCCATGATTGGCTTATTTGATGTACTACTATGTCTCCAGTACCATGCACTATGTGCGCCCAGGACCTGTAAATCAAATGCTACTAATAGGCCAGCACCACTGATTGTGCCATCCACATGAATAGCCTGTAAATGTATCTCAGACCTACCAGTGCAGTGTCTGTGTACAGTTTGATATTGCCATGTGGACTTGGCAAGTTCACCAACTTGCCAGGCCCTAACCTTCCCTGTTATTACATGTGCGTCCCCCCTAAGGTAGGTCCAAGGTACCCCTGTGGGCAGGGTGCAGTGTATGTGAAAGGTAGGCCAAGTCCTGGTGTCTGTGATATGTCCTGATAGTGATCTACAGGGTAATTAGTATTTCCCTAGGGAAAGGCTATGTGTCCCATAGGATAGAATGGGAGTTTATTTATAACATCTTATAAGTATAACTTCCCATTGGGACAAAGTAGGAAGATGACGTTTAGTATGCCTGAACTCAGAATATAAAAAGACACCCTTTAGTGAAGATGATTTTTATATTGTGTGTTTGAAAATACCACTTTTAGAAAGTGGGTATAATCTTGCTTAGCCATCCTGTGTGCCTCTTCTGGTTTGTGGATTGACTGTCTAGGTTGACTGTCTAGTTTTAGAGTGAGAGGGACTGGGGATGTGCATTCATTCTAGACAGATACTGAGGGTGGGGGTGTTTGAGGTGTGTGCTGCCTTTCCTGGATAAGTCAGGGGTTTGTTGAATAGACCTGAGCTGCATTTAGAGTAGGGGGAGAAGATTTCCTTGCAGCTGAATAGGACTGGTCTGCCTTACAAAATGCTGTCTCCACCCCCTGCCAGGAAGCTGGAACAGAGAGGACAGAACTGGTTTGGACTGAGCATAGAGCCTCTCTGACACCAGAGAACAAAGAGAAATGCAGTATAAAAATTTGGGCCCGGACCCAGAACTTTAGAATACTTCTGGACTCAAGAGGAACCTCTGCCAAGGAGAAGAGCAGGGAAAGCTGAAGGAGAAGGACTGCCCCTTTACTGTGTGCTGTCTTGGATAGGCCTACAATGGCTGTTTCTGCCAAGTAGAGGAAAAAGACTTTGCTGTGTGCTGTGTATCCGGCTTGCAGAAGTTCTCTAAGGGCTAAAAGTGAAGCTTGCCGCCTGTTCTGAGGTCTCAGGGACACAAATACTTCACCACCAGCTCCCCTGAACTCCATTGCTTGGAGTTCTGACCTGCCAAGAGGCGCCTGTTTTCGTGTTGGGCGGCGGGCCTCTGGAGGTTGTTCCTGCTGCTGGGAGCTGAGAAAATTTGAAGCAACTAAAGCAGTGTGACGCATCCGCACCTATTTCCGATGCAATTTTGTTGTTAGCAAAGAATTTCCATGCATCGCTGACGTGCCGCTGAAGAAACCGCCGCACATGGCTGGAAAAACCACTGCATGTTTAGTCTTGTGCACCGATCTCCAAAGTCCAAGATCACCCCACTGACTCTGATGCAGGCCCTACTGTGTGGCTGCAAGAACTGATGCATTGTGGACGGCGGCTGGAGAGATAGATGCAGCACTGTTGCCGCCACCGCATCGAGCGCCAACGCCTCCCCGAATCCCCACACATCGCACCGAGGTGCCAAGTCTACAACAATGCTGGGGCTGCAGTAACAATCTGACACATCACCCCCCCAACACAATAAGAAACTAATTCATCGCCTCCTCTTCCGTAAGTAACTGACGCATCACCTCCCATGGAGCAAGGAACCATTGCATCACCTTCCCTGTGCGTAAGGAACTGATGCATCACCTTCCCTGCAGCTGTTTTCGCTTATGATTTTGATGCATCCAAGGTAGTGTTGCATCTATAGTTTGCTATGGACAGACCTGTTTTTACCTTTAAAAAGTCATATCTTGATACCTGCTTGTTGGATTTTTGTTGTTTTTGTTTTGTTTGGTTAGATAAAGATTACTTATTTTTCTAAACTGGTGTGGTGTCCATTTGTAGTGTTTTCACTGTATTACTGTATGTGTGCACAAATGCTGTACACACTGCCTCTTAGATAAGCCTGCCTGCTCGTGCCAAGCTACCAAGGAGGTATGCAAGGCTTACCTAAGGGTGTAACTCCCTTATCCTGACTAGAAGCAAGGGTCCCTACTTGGACAAAGTTGCAAACCATTGCCAATTAGAGACCCCCATTTCTAACAGGGTTTTAATTTCCTTGCTGGTATTAGGGTCCGTGGTGCCTTTGTTACGCCATTGGCCTCTACCTATCCATTCACCTCACTCTACTCCATCAAACCCCAGTTCTCTTCACATCACTCTTTTATGCTTCACACTCCTTCCTACTTCTTTCAGTTTCCCTTCTTTTCCCACCCTCCATTCTTGTCATCCCATCCCCACAACCCCTATTCTTCACCACCTTCATTCTGTTCCTATATCTCACTCAAGGGTCCCCCTTTTTAGGTCTCGCCCTGGAACAGGGACAGAGACTCTATAGCTGCCTGATGGCAGGGAATGAGGGACAAGAAACTGGCACGATTTTTAGCATTCGGATTTGGCTGCGCGAACGCGCACGTTCCGTCCTGCGCCGCCCTCCCAGCCTACTGCGCATGCGCCGCCCTCCCAGCCTACCGCGCATGCATGCATGCACACAGACACAGACACACACACACACACGTCGCAGACAGACACTCGCTCACACACACACCCCCTCCCCCACAGTCACACACACGCACTCCAAGACACATACATACACGCACGCACGCACACACATACATACACAGGCCGCCCCCCCCCCCCCCCCGCCCCCGCCTACATGCTCCTCTCCCTCCGCCCGCCCGCCGCTCAGCAACGCACTCACCGGCTTCCTCTCCTCAGCTGCAAGGCCCGGCAGCAGGACTCTTCTTCCCTCCTTCGGCACCGGGGCGCAGGGTAGGCTCCTGCCTGCTCCGGTGCTCCCTGCTCCCAACACGGCTCCAATCGCGGCTCTTCCGTGGGAGGCGGGGTAGGCTCCCGCCCTCCTACTTCCTGTTTCCGGGTGTCGCGCCGGCCTGCCTGACTTCCTGGTCGCAGGCCGGCAGAGTAACGAGGATGTTTTGCGGTATGTATTTATTTATTTAATTATGCATTTTTATATAGCGCAGACTTTACCCGAAGGCGGTATTTATTTATTTATGTATTTATGCATTTTTATATAGCGCGGACTTTACCCGAAGGCGGTATTTCTTTATTCATGTATTTATGCATTTTTATATAGCGCGGACTTTACCCGAAGGCGGTAATGCTTGCCTTAGCGTAATGGTGTTCCTTCTTAATTTATTGGTGGTGTCCCTGTTAGAATTATTCCCACTTTTAGTCTAGCAATGCTTGGCATGATGTTGGCATCTTTGGCATTATTGAGCCCATCCCTGGTATAATGGGACCACAACGTATTGTGGGCATTCTTGACACAATTGTGCTTCTCTTCACCAGCGGTGATGGTCATCCCTGGCATGCGATGGGTGTTCATGGAATTGGATGTTGATATGTAGACATGTAAAGCCAGACTCTGTCCATGGGGCAGTAATATTCATGAGTACTTGATGACATGGAGATCAAAGATACAACTAAAACTGAAAAGCCATTATTTTGAGAGACTGTCATATTTGTTTTTGGGAATCAGAAATATTTATTAAAATGAAATGCTTGTAATAACAAGCCAATGCATGATTACCAGCTGTGATCGTGTTTTCAAAATGTTTGTAAAGTTGATATTAAAGTGATAATTCATGCTAATTTCTGTAGTCTTATTTACATCTTGTTTACAATTATACTATACTACTAATGTATGTTTACTAGCCATAACTGTACTGTTATATGTTACATTTTAATTACAGTGTTTGCCTTTTACAATCATTTTCTTACAAACTACCTCATAAAACAAAAATATTTATGGCTAAAATATTTTGCACTGTTTGCACAATATATTTGTGATGTTTACACTTACCTATTTGAAATTAAAATGTACAAATGGACATTTAGTCAATTACTATTAAAAAGTTTAACTTTTTTGCTAAGATATTCTTGTAATCTTTTATGCAAACAAATTTAAATACTGCATAAATAATTTTAACAACAAATACTTTATATGTAGCTTTTTATGTACATAAGAAAACTATAGCATAAAGCAAAAAACATTGCCATTTACAATAATAATAGCTCAAACTTAAATAATGCGAGACCTATTGCATTGCAAATGCTTGTTCATTCCTGATTACAAGTGTGATCTCTGTCCATCCCACTCTTCCTTATTTATCCCTCTGTTATCACTTCTATTTCTCCATATATGTTTTCCTGTTTCCCACCCCCTCCTCACCTGCCTTCTCACCGAATCCCTAGTGCAACATTTCTGTCCCCTCCTTTCTTTCTCTCCCCGTCTCTCCTTTGACCGGCATCCTCTCCCCTGCTCTTACTATCCATTGGGCCTTTCTACATGCTCCCACCATTAATTTCTCCATCCCACAGCCAACTCTCTTTCCGCATCATCCCAAATGCGTCTGTACCAATACGGGCCGCCTGCCCAACTCCACCCAGCAGTTCTTTTCTTCTCCTGCATTCTTCAGTCTCAGTTCTTCTCTCCCACACTCTACCCTACTTCTGTCACCTCAACACACACCCTCCTTTCATTTCCTGTCTCTGAAGATAACTGGAGCTCTTCTCGAGATCTCCGGGCCCTCGTTAGCTGCATCACGGAAAGTAAACAGCACAGTCTGGGGGAAAATGTGCTGAAGCAGCTCACGCATGTCAAGAGCTCAGCTGCGTGTACGGACCGGAAGGGGCTCACTTGCTGCACTGGCGACGGGGGCGGTGGGGAAGGGGGGGGGGGGGAGAGAAAAGGGGGAGGGGGTAGGGTTGGTCTGCAGCTGCGTGGGCCGAGACTGAACACGGTGGGTCGTAATTGGTAAGGGTACACCTGTAGCAATCACCAGAAGGGGCACACCTGCTGTCCATCTAGGATGCAGAGGGACACCAGCTGCAGAGACTGAGGAGAACAGCAGCCGGGGCTTTCGGGACCCCACAGAGCCGCCGATAAACATTCTTATATATTACACAAACACGCTTTTTATATATTCGTTATAATGCAGGTCACGGCAGTCACCTGCAGACAGCGTTGTATACTCGAACTGCTTCAAATATAACCCAGAACATTGTTTTTTAAAGAGCAACAAGAGGGGCCCACGTGACATTAGTGACCCAGGTCACATCAAATCATCTGACAGGGCTGTGGACCGGCCAATGAGGGCACATCTGGACTATCGAGGGGCATGGCTGCTGCGGCGGAACGGAGGCACCAACTCAGCTACTGAGAATTACTGGCCAGGGCTACAGGCGGGCAGCTGCAGAGGGCGGAGAGGTCAGGCGTGTCTCCTTTAATGGCTGGGTGGGCACACCTGCTGCAGAGACTGGAGAACACACCTTCTGCAGAGGATACAGACTCGAGGGAATACACTGCCAAGCAGAGGCAACCCGAGAGCACGCCCGCGGCAGAAACGGGGGGAGCATGGTGCGAAAAAATGGATATGAAGGAGAAGTGGGTTTCTGTTCAGAACAAGGCAGGTTCTGCAGCTGGCATTCTGTCTGAAGGAAAATAACACAATCTCTTTACTTTCACACACTCTCTGAAACACTGAGCATAAAAGCAGGCGCCAGAAGGCAGCAATGGATGCTGCGTGAGACCCGCTGATGCCAGACTGCAATGAGAATGGATGGCGGTGCGATGCTTGGTGAGGAGCTTACATTTACACTCGAGAAAAGTAACAAGCAATTGAATTGAGTTAGCAAATGTATCTTATTATCTTCAGAACCGAGACTCTTCCAAGCTACGACACCTTGAAATCACGTTTCACACTGACATAGCAGTGTTTTTTACAGAGCAAGCCTGTTACCCACGCGCTTGGGTCGCTCAAGCTCTCTGCTTTCACCCAGAGCACCCTGAGACGTTGTCGGGATTAACTGGCCGTAGTTTATTGAGTAGCTTCTTTCCACTCGCAGGTGGAGCTACACTTAAACTGCTCGACTTTTATTAACAGTCCTGTCGACGCGCAGGTTGACTTCAATCGCGCAGCTTTAATTTCTCTTCATCATTACCCTTCATAGGATCATGGTAATCACTGGTAATCATTTGTTTTGATTCACCTTTCCACCTTTCGTCAGTGTCGACCGCTGTCGGGATTCTGGGTTTCAGTTGCTGCCATCTTGGTTCGGGGCCTCAGCTGTACTGGGGCTGCAGGTGCATACCCAGGGATTTGCTTGTGGACAGTCTCTCTCTCTCTCTCTCTCTCTCTCTCTCTCGGCCGCTGAAGTGCTCACATTGGCTGAAGCTCTCCTTTAACTTTGCACTTGCCCCTTTCCTGTCCTATTTGCAGCCCACCACCTCCAGTATCCCTATAATCTTTAAAATGAACATATCAATGCCTACGCCCTAGAGGTGTTCCCATCCTTTGCACAATATTCCAGCTGCATTGCCTTGCAGCCCATGCTCTTGAATATTTCGTCCATTGACACTGTCGGCTTCTTCCTTGATCTTTCTACAGCGCCATGCTTCTCTGCTCACCACCATTCAAACCCGGGCACAATTCAGCTATTGGACATTGTTAACTTAGCAGGAATTTCTCCATGTGAAATGTTATAATTGTGGGTTTGTATGATATTATCTCTTCGATCTCCTATCTATGTTTAATACGTATTGTATACTATCTACATCATCTGCTCACTTGTCCACCATGCAGATTTATTTCTTTCCAGGTTTTCCTTGCACGTCTTCCTTATAAGATATAACTGTCAACTGGCTTTGTTATGAATATCTCAGATATTGTATCTATGGATACCTGTATTATGTTTTTTGTGTTTAGAAATCTGAGGAGTTAATATTTCATTGTATTTTACTGTGTAGCCATAATTTGAGTTATTGATTAACCCTTTTTTATGTATTGACATGTACTTCTCAATAAAAATATACATACAAAAAACTGGGCACAACCTCTGACCGTGTTATTGTGGCTCTACCAATCATCCTTACTAGCGTGATGGGATCGGTTGTCATGGCATTCAGTAGGTTCTTTCTTCGTTTTCCCAGCAGGTTGTTTCCCCTCAGATGGATTTCTAGTGTGTCAGGGAGGTGGGTGTTTCCAGGTTACTTTTTGATTACTGGAATGAGATGACCTCACTTCTCATTACTGCATACCAATACCACGTTATCCGTGTGTCACCCATCCATATGCCGCCAATTTGTTTCCTTCCCCTGACCCACTGCCGGGCTTGCAATAACTAGGAGTGGCCCACAATCCATGCCACTGTCTTTACAGTTATTTGTATTTTGTGTGTCATGAAGAGTGTGCATTGTTTTGTTTTTTAATTCCTCTCACTAATGTATGGCCAGACTGCTCCTGATTTCCATCTGATTACTTCATCGAAACTGCATCCCTTTGCCGCGGTGGCAGCCCTGACCCAAAATGATGGCATGCACGTTGCTTCCATGGCCATCGTTTTTTGTCTGAACTGGTATGCTTAAACAGTGATCCCTCGCCCACTGGTTGGATCTCAAAGTAAACTAACTGCAGCCAAACCAGGCATACCTGTGGTTCTGTTATGCAATCTAAGCAGCTAATCCGGATTTTCCTTAGCTGGTGTGTTTTGATGTCCTAAATCCCTGTATCATGAATCGTTCTTCCACCCACACATCGTCTGTTATAATGAAGGATTCGCCTGTTCAGGTCTTCGATGTGGTAGTTACCTCGCTGACCCTGTATGCCACAAAGAATGTTACTGTAAATGTTGCGCAAACAGTATAACGTCCTCCCATCGGTGGCACACTGTTTCCAGAGCCCTCAGTAATGGGTATGACCTGTGTACTGGCGCTCAAGGAACATGCTAAAGATTTCAAAGTACGAACAAGTCACTGAATGGCCCATCAGGAGGCAATGGCCATAGTGTTATTGCCCTTCAAATTTAAAACCCAGGAATTTGACACTGTCAGGGTGGACTATCAGGAGACGAAATGCCAATCCATCATCTGTGTTGCCATCTCGGCCCCTTCCTCTGTTGCCCTCACTGGGTCAATGGCCTTGTCTACGCTTGCGCACTGGACTGAGCACTAATTGGGGTCAATGCCATCATTCCTTGACCCTCAATCCGCATAGGATAAGCCTAAACTGCCCTCCTTCTTCCTCTTTTGGAAATAAGCCCAAGAAGGATATCATGAACTTCACGAATGACATCTCCTTAACCGGCCATGCTATTCTACCCAGTTTTGATCCTTTTCAATTCTTCATTGGACTATCTAACAATTGTTCCATGCTGATTTCAAGTTTTCACACGTCAATGAACTGCAAATTGCCATGTATGGGATGATGAAGCTGATCTGAAATCCCTCTGTCAGTTTTTCGGCCTCTTCCCTACTGTGCTAGGCTTTCAGATGCCTCCTCGTGGTCGAATTGAGGTTTCTGCTTGTTCTGCCTTTTCCGCTACCCTTTGTCAGGCAGTTTCCCTTTTTACGACATCCCTGTGGTGCTTGTGGTGGGGGGAGCACTCCCTTGCTAACTGCTTCTTCACGGGGGGGGGGGGGGGGACTCTGTCAAACCTGATGCTCATTGTGCGTCTGCATACCCCTGCTGTTTCTCCCTCTGATACTACTACACACATTGTTGAACTCTCATGCCTGTCCCCATTCGCACTGAACTCCCATGCCAGTCCATGTGTGTATTTCCCTTTGTGAAATGTGCAGACGGCGCATGTTCCCTTCTGTTCTTTCGGGTGTGTTTAGGCTTTAGTCCTACCACCTGGTCTGAATTTGTACTGCTGCTGCTCACTTGCTTCCCTACCTGCAGCAAAGGGGTTGGTCAGACTTCACCACCATTCTCTTGCTGCCATCATCTTGTGAGTACACACAATGACGTCCTCCTGGTTCCACAATGCAACTACTGCATCTTTTGTCTCAAGCCCACAACACAATTCAGCTCGGGCTCCCCCACAAACATCCTCTGAGCCGCTTCCATTTTGGCTTCAGACAGCCAAAGTGCTTGTGTGCCATGTGGGAACTTCTTCCCGAATATACAAGCTAGCATTGAATGCGTCAAACCAGTTCTATTTTGCCTTCTCTTTTCTTCTTCCTCTTCTCCTCTTCCTTCTTATCCTGGATTAGATCTTTGCCTGCTTGTGGGATCTTTTCTCCTTGTCCTCTTTTTCACTGACTGGTGAACTATGCTAGCTAGTCCGAGTTCTTTGACTGTCATCGTTGGCTCCCTCTTAATGTCCTTAGTGTTGTTTCTGGCCCCACATTCTAGGAGCCCCAGTCCCGTTGGTGGTCCAAAACGTCGCCACTGTGTTAGTTCTTTTGGTTGTGACAGTCCCCGTACTATCCACCCTCCTGGGGGAGTGGAGATGGTGGCCGTTCAATGGGAGGAACACTGTGTGGTCTCTGCCATGGCTGCCTGTCCCCATATATTCTGTAACTATCCTGTAGTTGGTACCACCCCCGTCATTGCTCCACCCTGGGGACTTATTTATAAAGGGAAAGTAGAACTGCAAGTATCAGAATGCAAAGGCTAGAACTTGGACTCAATAACCGAATCACATATTGGTGCAAGAAGTTCTGCATCTCTGCATGAATATCAATTAGAGATACCTATTGGATAATACCTGCTACCCCTGAATGCCCTTTGGTACCCCTTTTTATGCTCGTGATACCCTTGCCCTCAGAGGTCATGAAGTCAATGGCAGAAACAGAAAGCAAAGGGTCTGCAAGAGCCCTGTTTACCTTTTGCAACATTCACTTATTTGCCTTCTCTTCACCCCTGAGCAGTAAATAAAGGAATGTTGGGAGCCTAAGGAACCTAAGGAAGGGTTAGGGAGTCAGTCCTCGCGTGGCTTTGATTGACAGGTGTGTGAAGTCCCTTCAACCATCTGTTTTTCGGAATCAATATCCGTGAAACGAACGAGGAAGCACATTGGTTGCAGTGAGTGGACTAGCTGCAGACTGACAGCATCATTCATCCTGCAGAGACTGCGGGACATGCCCGCTGCCTGGACAGGGTGAGTGAAACATGGGTAAGTCATGTTGCTGAAATTGGGCGAGAATACTTGATACACCTAAATAACGGGGGACGGACATGCTTCAAGGAGTGGGGCTCATGGACTCCTGGCCAGTAATCCAAGTGTTCAAATGCACTGTTGGTTGGAGGCATTAAAGCCTCAAATACTGACCTAGGATGTTCCAGACTCTAATAGAGCACGTGACAATTGTCTCTCCCATCTCAGAGGACCATTCAGGAGGCTCTTCAGGAGGGATCTTAAGACTCTGCTCTTCTCTCAGTAAAGTTGCTTCTGCTCGCTTTTTTCGGTACCACTGAGGATCTTAAAGCGCTGGGACACTCTTCGGAGTAGCTGCGCGCTATAAAAATACCCCCAATAACATAACATAACATTCAGCAGCAGTAAGCAGTAAGTACCAAGAAGGACAACATGGTTGCCAAACCTAAGGAGAAAAAAAAACTACTTTGCTGTAGCGCCTCTCTCCGTTAGGCATCCAAGTGGATATTAGGTCTACACTAAATATTTAGTGGTGAAAGGCCATCTGGAAACACTATTGTCGCGATTTGGAGCTGCTGCATGGATGATAAAAATTGTTTGCGTTTTGGCCAGGTAATTTCAGTTCTGATTACATTCTTGCCGAACTAGATATAGAAAGGCAAAAGGTCTGACGCTCCCCACATCGGTTCTTGCAGGTCTAAATTACATATTTTTCTTCACACATTCATCATCCTTTGCTGTCTTTTATGATGTAGTAAATGCTGCAATTTTACTGATCAGCAGCAGTTTGATTGCTGCAACAGTGAGATGAGTCACTCGCACAAGATCTCAGATGTAAAGAGGGCCTCCTCCTGAAAAGTGTGAAATACTCGCACTACAGCCCGGGTGCCTGGAGCTCACTGGGCGTCACTGTCTCGGCATCACTGAGCAGAGCTGGGATCTGCATGTGGTCTGTCAGATACCAAATTCTGGACCGCTTCAGGTGGTCATACACAGCCTTCTTTGGTGTAGGTGTGGGCAGGGTAAACTCAGCCGTGATTATCATCTCGAAAGTATTTAAGAAGTAAGATTAGGAAATGCTAAAATGTTTTGGCATATTGATTCTCATAGATGCTTTTATCATTAATATAAGTTTGTTCGTAACATACAATAGATCTCCAGAATGATTTCAAGGTTAATCTTAGTGTTTAGGCCACACCGAATTATTTTTATAGATTATTGTATTACACATATTTCCATATGTGTTTTATAGTTTGCATAACACCTCTTTTGAGTTAACGCATGTGTATATTGCATTGAATAAACATTCCTGGCTTCCTAATTGTAACTCTTCAATAGCCTTGGAGAAATGAAATATGCTGATGAGCAGCGGTGGCTTGGTCGTCCCATATACCACCGCCAGCAGCCCAAAAAATGAAAACACAAATAATAATAAACGCTTTTTTATTATCGTTTTATTTTGGCTGTCGGAGCCGAGGCTTGGAGGCGGGGCCAGAGAAGACAGACTGGCAGAGGAGTGTTTTGCACTGTAATCAGTGGCATGATGGTTTGGCCTACCTCGAAGTGCAAACCCACAGCACTCGAGCCAATCCTAACGCTGCTTTCATGCACCGTCAGGATTGGCCACATGCGATTCGGGGAGTCTGTGCCTACAGTGCACAGGGCCAGATCAGAGCGTTGAAGCCAGATCAGAGCGTGGATGCAGGTAAGTTATGTATTTATTTATTTTTAATCTTGTTGTCCGTTCCCAGTTCCTCTCTCCACCATACCCCCACTTTGCCCAGATACCGGCTGCCACTGCCACTGAGAGTGAGGTGGAGACTTTCGCATTCAGGAAGAAAGCTCTGTAATTGACAGAATTTAAGCCATATTCTCCTAATGTGATTTCTATTGCATTCATACTTTTCAAAGTCACTCTTAATAAAAGCACAGCAGTACTGGACAGTGCACAGTTCAGGATTTTCTCCCGTGGGCTCGAAATTGAAAATAACCGAAACCACCATCTGCCAAATTTAGAGATGACCATTGGACCAGTGGTCATCTCTGTATATTTAGAGTAGCCACCTCCACAATGGTCTGTTTCAATATATAAAAAGCTCGGTCAACGGCCGTCGTTGGGCTGGACAACCATTCAAACCTTTTCAAAGTTTTTGTTTTTCAGAAACAAACTCCCCAAGCAGGGTAAACGGAAGAGCAAAGGCCCCAACAGTAGTTTCCGAACTATCAATGTATACGAGATGATAATAAAAGATAATTAGGAGCTAATAGGCAAATCATGACCAACTGTGAGATTGGTTTTCATGCACAATGATTTATAACTAGATATCCAGTCTGTGGTAGGATGGTAGGAGAGGCAGGCCGACTTGCAAACTGTGTATGTTAGTAGTCTGAGTAGTAGTTGTAACGTTTTAGACCTTAACACTTTGCAGTCTTTTCTTTTAAGCTCCTCGAACCATGATGCAAGCGACGTTTTCAGAAATTGAAGAAAAGAGGCCTTTTGCTGCTGATGGAAATGCCCACTGCAGAGGAGGGCTGAGAGCACTTCACTGCTTTACTGCTCCAGGAGACGAGCACTTTATATGTCATTTCCACACCATTGTAAGTCCAAGAAAGAGATGAAATGCCCACTACGCCGAAACTTGTATATTTCCATGTTCACACTTGGACCTAAAGCAGGCCAGAGAGACTGCGGGAAAACAACTCCCAGCACTCTGATATCCCATACAACTTGTGGGTAATCCAACTGCATTAAATGGAATAAGGGGAGGCTATGCCTTGAGCAAAGTCTTGAAACTGTGCATTTCTCCTAGAAGTGCCTCGTCCCCTGAATTCACGGCCATAGTATTGTCCTTCACTTACCAAAGGACACTTTTAGTTTTAGGGAAAATAAAAAAATCTCAGTTGTCTGAATCTGGGAATTGTTGGCATTGCCAGAGACCACGCGCTTGTTTTGAATTCATCTGATTTTGATTCGTGTAATTATGGAGTGTAAAAAGAGTCTGCTGGAAACAAGGAGCAAATGACTTTCAGTAATGTGTAGGAATAAGTGTAGCCGAACCGTCAGTTTTGTTTATTGAAGACTCATCGTGACATGCAATTGAAACTCACAAATACATTTATTTTTTAAGAGCAATTATGACAGTGCCTAGGTTTGTTTTTAGAAAATGGAAATGTGCCTCTAATCTTGTGATAATCGACCGGTTACTGCAAATTTAAAGTCAAGTCATTGGCAAATCTTGCTATGATTCAGTGGATTTCCTTTAATCGTAAAGACAATAAGAATCTTATTAAGAAACTCCATAAATAATATTTTAACTCATCAATCTTAGTGACTTTACAATCTTGTAACACACTATACTTCAGTTGTGTGTTGTATTTTTTGTTGTTGCAGTTGTGTATAGCGCAAATTTGACTCAAAGGTATTGGAGCGCATCTCTGTTGGAGCTGTGGTGTGGCTACTGGTGATTATGTATGTATGTATGTATGTGTGTTCTTATATAGCGCTCGACTTACCCTAGGGCATCTCGGCGCTTGCATTGGGAACCCGTCGTGGCTTATCCCTGTGAGATAACCCGTACTGGGCATCCCCAAGGTGAAAGCCAGGCATCCCGCCACGGGGGGGTGGCCGGTGTGGAGATTAAGCAAGCTTAATGCCCAGAGTTGCAGAGTGTGAACCCGTGATTAGAGTGGGCACCGAAGCGAGAATTATCGAGTCCGTGGACAATTGGGCTCAAGACCCTGCTGCGTCGGGAATTGAACCCTGGTCCCGGGTCTGACCTCTGCTTCAGGGTATGCCTCCTCTAACCAGTGAGCCACACTTCTCCATTATCCGCATATGTTTTTCAACTGTTCTCTTCTACATCCCTTCTGGGATCTCATACATAAACATCTTACATGAATTTTTAATATTAATTTTCAGCTTTCCTTTCCCATGGTCTGGTTGGGTCCATTAGCTTCCCGAGTACCTTTGCCATTAGATACCTTAGGTTTGCAATTGCTGGATCTTTTATTGACAGTTGCTGTTAAGGTAATTCTTATGGAATAGAAGTCTTTTGCTTCCATCTCATATCATACATGCTTGGCATGGGTTTCTTTTTTACGCAGTGCACACATTTCAGTTGAGGTGGCCCATCTTACCCCTACTATTTTGGGTAATGTTTGGAAAGCTTTGGACACATATATGGATTTGGCCTCGAAGGGTTTGGTTGACCAGTATCCTTTTGTGTCATCTAATTGATTGTGGTTTGTTTTTCGTGTGGTGTGTTTTTGTAGCGCTGTAGTGGATCCTTTTTCTTCCCTTCCCTCTCGTTCCCTTATTTCCTTTCCCCCCTTGTTCTTTTTCTTACCCTTCTCTTTTTTACCTTCTTCTTGCTCTATTCCTTTCTATTTTTCTCTCTCTCTATTCCTTCCATTCATAGTAGTGATACCATCTTAAGGAAACTCGGGTGCATTAATATTTCCCTTATGGGTTTTACATATTTCCTCTATGTATTACCTGCGGGGATTGTTTCTAATTCGATATATACGTAGTCATGTACCTATGTATTGTTTTAATTGATTGTATCACTTTATATAATATTTAACTATGTATTATTCTTCTTAAAACGTAATAAAAATGTTCTTGAACAAAGGTATTGGAGCGCTTTACACAAGGACACATTCATTTTTGGTAGGCAGGATGAGATTGAGTGATTTGCCCAGAATCACAGAATGCAGAGCCGACGCCGAGACTCGAATCT
This sequence comes from Lissotriton vulgaris, assembly GCF_964263255.1. Taxonomy (NCBI): domain Eukaryota; kingdom Metazoa; phylum Chordata; class Amphibia; order Caudata; family Salamandridae; genus Lissotriton; species Lissotriton vulgaris. The sequence goes on from NC_141695.1 coordinate 584,386,286, forward strand.
GCATCCCCCACCCAAAAGTCAGCAGCTCTGGCCCTTAGGCCATACTCTCTCCCATGTTCACTGGGGAATCCGGTGCCGGCAGTATCTTTCTTATGGGTAACTTTGCTTCTTATGCACCTCATTTCGTAAGTTTAATTTGTTTCGAATCAGTAGTTAATTCACTATTCTTCTACGTCGAAACTATTTTAAGATGTAAGTTAAATTATGTGTATTTATGCTGTAGTAATATGTTATTAGGATAGTGTACCATGATAGTACATTTGTAACTGACCATACTCAATAAAAGTAGATACAAATTGACACAAGGAAATAAAACTGTGTAGAAATTCTTACAAAAATTCTCTGCAAATATTTGTCGAGCGAACAAGTAAGCAGGTTACAGGAGTAATAAATATGAAAAATGTCAGGTTTCTTTTGACTGAAAATGCACATGACAAAATGTCATATAGTGAAATGTCAGATTTTATAGGTTTTTTAAATGTGAAGAAATATGACATTTAAAACACCTGGAAATGTGACATTTCCATAGATAGACCAGCTCCACTTTCAGGACAAATGCCTGTGGTGGGCGTAAGACTGCAGCCAGGCTACACTTCCTCAAAAGACATAGGCCTGTTTATACCACCCAGGTCTAAAGCAACATGTCTTTAACACACTGCCCTGCACTTTGCCAGTTGCACGATTCCCCACTGTCCTGCCAAAAAAACTGCCCGCTCCAACATACTACATCAACATTGCCTCAGCCCCCAAATTTTAACCCCCACCCACTGCCTTTGGCTCAAACATTGCCCACAATGCCCCTACACTTCTATTACTTTATACATGCAGTGGCGTAGCTGGGGGAGGGGGGCCATGGGGGCAATCCACCCCAGGCGGCACTAAATTGGGGGCGGCGGCACAGTGCACATGTTAGGTGCCATTATGTAAATGCGTTGTGAAAGCAGTGCTGCCAGATTATTAGACCCGTCCCAAGCCCAAAGCCGCTCAAATATAAGCCCAATCCGACCAGTTTCAGCCCAAAAAACAGCCCAAATTGCCAAGTCTCAAATTATACACAAACTGTCATCAGAAATAATTTTAAGGACAAATATACATTCTATTCAAAATTCAGAAAGTGGGAGAGAGTTAACTGGACATTTTTAAGACCAGTCCTCACTGTGACTATGTCATGTGAACCTTAGAACCATCTTAGGTTCTACTAATTGGAATTTGTCATTTTATTAATTCAAATTCGCTCCATTTTGTAAATTAATTTATTACTGCTGGAGTGCTGCATAATTATTTTACACATTGCTTTCAAGTTAAGCCTGATGGCTTTTATGCCAATCTACCAGTGGGATAATGACAAATGTATTTATTGCCTTTTGTGCCTCACCCTGACAAGAATTGTGTTTTTAAGTTTTGAGTGGGGCTTTCACTGTTCTCAACTAATATTCCAATTTCTTACACTTTACAATATTATTTATGAAGTGTCTTTACCCCTAGACAGTAGTGTATGTTTACCAAAACATATAAATATACATACTCTGGATATGTAAGAAGAAACTAATAATCGTTTTAAACATATTTTGACACTGTTCCAGAAAAATATGCATCTCTACCAAAATCTGGGGAATAACTGACATTGAACAATATCAAAGAGCTTAATGTGTTCAGTTTGTCCAACTGCTGGTGTGAGTGATTCAGACAGCAGATTCTATTAGTACTGTATTTTTAAGTTGCCATTTTGATCTCGTAATTACATTACAAAAACTGTATGCCTAAGAGCAAACAACAAATCGTTTGTCCACCATCATATTGCCCCTTGCAAGTGGACAGAAAAAAAAACCAAGAACAATGAAAATACCACACCTTGGCATACTGTAAGCACAGCAGGGCCAGACAGGCATACATAAACCTGCCACTTATCTGTATGGAACAATAAATTAACAGTACATCACAAGACTTCCAATATTTGCTAACTAAAAGGTGTGATGCTCATCCAAGGCTCACTTGAACCACGCAAACCTGGCTGAAGAGCCCTAACTAGGCTGAGACTGCTCCTAGGTTGCTTGGGTTCCGGTTCAGGAAGGAACTGGCCAGACAGTTTGGGCTGGACTGTTCCCATGAGGATCAGTGTGAAACATGGATTTGCATATGGCTGGGTCAAAACTGAGGTGAACCATAAAACGAGAGACTGGATTTATTCAAGCATTTCATTCATCACTTTGTGGACCATTTCAAGCATGGATCAACACTAGAACTAACAAACAGGAGGGGTCGTTGGAAGAGGAGGATGACTCTTGGAGAAGGGAATCTCGCAAGTGCGAAGAAGAGAGACGCTTAAGTAAGGGTCTCTTTGGCAGGGATGTGAGAGGCATCCAACAAGGTATCTATGGTAAGGGATTGTAATTGTAATTGCATTTATATAGCGCTTACTACCCCTGACGAGGCGTCGTAGCGCTTTTTCGGCGAGTAGCACGCTACTCCTGGACCCATAGAGGATTAGTATTGAATTAGTATAGTTAAACATGCAAGTACATTTTAAGTGGTGGATAGGTTAGTCAGTTATTTGGATTCGGAAGGATAGCAGAAGGATAGAGGAAGAAAAAAGATTTGTATTTATATAGCGCTTGTTACCCCTTATGGGGCGTTGAAGCACACTACTCCATAAGCCTATGAGGGATTAGTGGTGAATTCATATGGTGAAATGTGAAAGTAATTTCAGTGGTGGATATTAGTCAGTTATTTGGAGTGAGAAGGATAGCAGAGGGAAAAAAGGGAAGAAAGGTTTACATTCATATAGCACTTGTTACCCCTGATGGGTTTAACGCATTGGAGCCAAACCATAACTCAACTTTTAACTGTCTGTTTTTCCATCATCTTGCATAGATACTCTAATGCTTAAAATAATTAGTAATGTATTTGTCAATTTTTATAAAGCAAAGCACCAAAAGTTATATATGGAATAATTAAGTATACACTGAACCATATCATCCTAGGATAGATTAACAGGGTGACCAGTTTTTATCATTAAGCTCAATGAAAAGGACAACTTCTGAATCTGAAAGTAATAATCAACAGGCATTCATTGGAGGAGAAGAATAGAGCCCCAAGTATTAGAATTTGGCAGTGAACGGCTGATACCCTTAGACAAACATAGATGTTTTTTTTGTGTTTTTGGATGGATGCTGGAGTGGGTTTTGCTCTCAGGTCTGCTTTTAGCAAGTTTCAAAACAGTGAGGCAGCACCCGAGAAGTCTGTGTTGGAGTCCTGAGAACAAGTTGGGAAGTCGTTCTGTGACAACTAGATGTGCAGCAAGGAAGTACTGTGCAGAGCACCAACCGGCATTCTGATGGTGAGCTCTTACCTGCGCTCTTCCAGACTGAAGCCTCGCTCCTCTGGTACACGCTCCACCTGAACATCCGCCGAAAGAGAGAGTGCGTGTGTCACCCCCAGCCAGCATTTTCAGGAACAGGCAGCGCAGCGCGCAGGGCTGTCAATCATTGGGGGCGCTTTCGCGCCCTACAAGATTGACAGCCCTGTGGACTCACATTGATACTGGACAAGATGTGTCTTGGCTGCACAGCACTTCACAATTCACGCGAGTGTAGGTGTGGTCTTGGGTCCTCCGCCAATGATTAGCATTGTGCTGCTCTAATTTCAGCGCCCTCTGCGCGCTCATTTGTCACTCGACCTTCTGGCCATTGTGATAGGTGCACGCCATGGCCTCATCGTGGTCGGGGCCCGCCCAAGCCAGAAAAAAGTGCACACACGTTAATACCAGCCCAAAAATTAGCCCCCCGCCAGGCATGGGTTTTTCCCGCGCAGTTGAAAAAAATGTCACCGAATTGTGCCGGAAATAGCCCAATCTGGCAACACTGTAGTGAAAATGCACCTGTTTACAAATTCGGCAGTGCATGCCACGCACCGATGCACGCCCCACCTAGCATAGCGGTGGTGGTCCGGTGAGAGGCGTACCGTGTAAGTGGGTCCCAGGGCTGTCAATCTTGTAGCGCGCAAAAGCGCTACCCTGGCCATCATTTTTAGCACGCCACCACCAAGCGATTGATTCAGTGGAGAGACAGTCTCGGCTGGGGAGTGCTGGTTAGGTGCATATTCGTTCAGCCGCGAGAGCACCAAGTCTGGCAGGTATTTGCACTTAACAACACTGTGACATTAAAGACAACTCTTTGACAATGTTAAGTCTTGGTTCTGCTACATTACACAGCATTATCTTGCAAACAATGCCAAATGGGGTCGGATCTCGCAGGCTGCATCTCTCTTAACATGGGTCAGGCTATTCAGTTTCTTGTGGGAAATATGAGCTTGCAGTCCCTGAAGGACTTAATTAAGGTAGATATGAGTCTTAAAAGTGTGAATGCAATAACATTGTGTTGAGGTGCCTTCAGCTGCTGATGCTAAACATAAAGTATCTCCTAATATCAATATTCATTTGCGAACACTTGGAGGGCATAAATATATAACAGTACATTTGTGTGCTATGTGACTAGCCACTTTTATTTTTCTCACCGTCTGTAGTAAACAGTAACCCATCCGGTCTGTAGTAAACAGTAACCTATCCGCTTCTCCTGGGTCATGATACTCTTGTAAGTAAGCCACGTCACAGTCTGTGCATTACATTCTTTTAGCACTGTTGATGAATACTGTAGTGTCCACCAGCGCCTACTTCATCACACCTCAGTAACCCTTGCGGTTGTGCCAACAACACAATTTATTTGTACAGAAAATGCTCAGATACTGCGGGGATGGGGAAGACAGAACAACTCTATAATCTAAAAATATCGTACCCATTTCAGACACGAGTATTGGTAAAGGCACTAGAAGAAAAGACAATTGGTAAAAAAGATGACAAATATGTCAGCAGGAGGAAAATGAGGAAGTAAGAAAAATATTTTGCAGAACAAATGAAAGTAGTGTGATAAAAAATACAGGTTATGAATAAGCATGAATGGGAGCTATTCTAAGTATACTGTATTTTTTTGTATTTAGATGTGTAAAAGAGAGATTTTTCCACTGCTGGGGAGCAAGCAACTATATGACCAATTGACGTGCCCCATGGCTCAGATTAGCATAGGACCTGCGGTTGGGGCAGCCTCCTGGCATGAACTGTGCATGCTCTGGAGCCGGTCCAACTGTCCTTTGGACTCTGCAAAGAAAATAGCTTCCTCCGAACACTGTGAGAATATAATTACATGACAGAGAGAGCGTGTGTGTTAAAGGAAAATATGTTTTTGAATAATAACTCGGCCTGGGCAATTTGCAGAACCCCTTTGGTAGGGGCCCTCGGCCCTGCCACCACTGTGGAGCCTACAGGAGAGGTATGGGGTGATGCTCTTCTTCCCCCGCTTGTTTTTTCTTCAGATTAAAATCTAATTATTATGTAGATTGCATGATGGCACAGATGTTTGTCTAACTGAGAGATGAAAAGAAGCAAGAAAGGAACCTTTTACCTCTTGCTCTCCAGGGCGTTGTCTTTTGAAAGAAGAATAGATATCACAGCCCTCTGGGGGTCACCGGATGTAAATCTGTACTCATGTGACGTGGCACGCCTTATTTAATATATCTGAAATAGGCGCATGTGATGCAACGCACATGAGCTCTATCTAGAAAAGTACAATCTGACCAGGATTCTGGACATAGTGATGGTAATTTCTGCACCTGAATGATCCAATTGGGCGTAAGCGGTGGTCAGTCTGGAGTAAACAGGTGAGAGTGGGGAGAGGTGTACAACAAAATCCCTACCTCAAAGGGATATGATACTGCACATAGGAACAAGTATGGCCTCCAAGACTGACGATCAATGATTCCAAACTGTAAACAAAATAGGAGACAGTACTGAAGACAAACTGCACACAGCACCAGTGATCCCAGAACAGAGACCGCACAGAAGACAATGATTCCTAACTGCACACAGCTTCAGTGACCTCAGAACAAAGACAATACTGAAGTCAATGATTCCAGAATCGCACACACATGGGATCTCTAGAGTAGAATCAGTGCAGAAAGCATTGATTCCAAAGTTTGTGCAGCACAAGTGAAACTGAGACAGTACCCACGACAAGTGTTTCTAAACTGTACGCAGCACAAGTGACCTATTGTGTGAAATAAGCATGGCAAGAATTTCCTAGCACAAAAGCAGTGTGGGATGTCTCTAAGTCACTAGGCCTTGTATGAAATGATCTTCTATATATCAGTTATCAGCTGGACTCTGTTTTTAGGCGCGATAGAGCCAAGCTACACTGTTGACTCCATTGGGCTCCAGTCTGTTGGTATCAGTGCAAAGTCTCTGACCTCTCACTTGCCTATCTTCCCTATTTACAACATGTTGCTCTCCGTACCATGACTCACCTGTTTCTGTGTTCTGTCTCCCTGTTGGTCTCTGTATTACACCTTCCTGTTGGTTTTAGTGCTCTGTCTCTCCGCTTCCCAGTCTCTCTCTACTATGTCTCTCTGTTGGCCTTTAGTGTTATTTTTCCCACTCATCTGTGTCTCTGTACTCGGACTCGCTTTTGTTCTCAGTACTATAACTCCCAAGTTTCAGTATTTTGGCTCTTTATTGTTCTTGGTACTATGACTCCGCTGTTTTAATATTGTCTCTCTGTTTTTCTCAGTAGCATGACTGACCAATTTCAGTATAATGTCTCCTTGTTGTTCTCAGTACTATGAATCTTTTGTTTAAATATGTCTCCCTGATAGTGTCCCTACTGTGTCTCTGGGCCATGTCTCTCCGACTGTTTCAGTACAAAGCTTCCCCCGTCTGTCCCATTACTATGCCTCAGACTGTCTCAATGCTATGAACCCTGTCTCTGCAAGTGCCATGCATTCTAAGCCTCTATCAGTCCTTTTTCATTTAATGCAACCCTCTGTATCCCTATTCCATTTGCTGGGTCTGGCCTATGCATCTGCCGAACCTGTCTGGGAGTATATGTTCAAACATCACAGCAGGCTCTGGGAAAGGATGCGCCTAGAAGCGTGATAAAACACCCTACAAGTCTACAGGTCCACATTGTGGATACTTTTAGCACGCAGGTGATTCAGATCGTATACTCCCCAGAACTTACTGTAAAAGTTCTGACTTGATGTGAAAAGTACAAGAATTCAGCAGTGTAGTGAGGGCTGGGCCTTGTTACTCACATTGCTATGTTAGCATAGGCTTATTAGAAGTTTAAACGCCATTTTACCTTTCTGCTGCTTTTGCACACTACACTGCATATAACTGTTGAAGTAAGTTAGGCTGCGTGAAATGCTTCACATGAGAATGGCTTGTTTTCAGCATTCCTAGACTTACATCATCACTCTAGTCTGCACACTGAGTGCTAAAGCCTCCAAGGTCATCATAACAAGGTAGCTGTTGTTCGAGCTGATCGGCTCACGTTTTAACTATAACATATATGGAGCTGCAAGCCAACGTGATTCTGGTGCCTTTAATAATGCACTGTAAGCATGATTTCAGACACATGGAAGAAGCCTGTTTTTCCAGAGAGACAGAGAGCTTTTGCAGAACCTGATGTGATTCACACCTGCTTAACTTGGAGGTATGGGATCCCCCAAACAATCCTAAGAAACCTTCTATATTTTATAAAACATAGTTCCTCGGTAAGGAGGGTGATATACTAGGCACTATAGAACCTGTTTTCACCATCATTGTAATATGATTTTTCCTTTTGTGTTTTATGGAATTGTAACAATGCTGATCATATTATTTCTGATCGTATGTCTGCTTATGTTAGCAAAGATACTGCATCTTAGAGCACGTCGTTAAAATAAATATTTTATCCTTTCCTGTGTCTCTTTTTACCCCTGTTGTGTACTGGTATGAGAGTATAACGAAAGAGTGTTCTTATTTCCCACCATTCCTGAGTATAACTTAAGTCGCATGTTCTGGGTTGTCTAATCATTGGTACCTTTGCTATAGGACGAAGAGCTAATGTGACACTGATGCTAGCTGGTTAGGGTTTCTAGGTACTGAGGTGAGTTTTTTGGTCCACCACAATTCACTGAGGTCCTGGGTCTCTGTGCACAGTTCTGTGTAGGAGCAGAATCCCTGCAACAGCAGAATGGACTACTGCATTTCTACCCAAGCATGGCCTTTAGTCTCAGCACAGTCTCCTGCACTCCTTGTTCTCTGTGTATGAGTTGTGTTATTTTATGTTATAAGAACTTTTATAATCATCTCAGGTGCAACTAGAACTTGCATTCTATCACATTCCTATTTTCCTCTTGCTTCCACCTTTTTATTTTCTCACATTCGTTGGTTTCTAGACACCTTCTCTTCCTCTTATTACCCCTTCACTCCTCTAATTGCGTTCTCTTTGTTCTCTTCTCATCTCCAGTTGTCTCTCCTATCATATTATAGGATGATGCGTTTCTTGTGCGAGTAAGAATGCGCACAATACTAGGCAGAGCTGTTCTGGACCCGCAGATTTATGTAGTGTGTGTATCACGGTGAAAGACCTATTTATTAATCTCCCGACATCTTCTTGATATGTTGCTTTTCAGTAGCAGGGTTGTGGCATCTTGTGTGCTTGTTTGGTAATTGAATGTCTGCCAGTCAGGCCTGACGTTCCTGGTACAAGATGGCTAGCCTCTTTAGACTCTGACTCTGACGCCTAATGTAAACAGTCGCCATTGTCACCGGCCCAGGGACAGATGCTTCAAGTGGGGAAGCTTTGGAAAAAATCAGCAAAGCAGGTTTTGTTGAAATGCCTTAAAGCTATGAACTTTCTTGCAGCACATACAATCTATGTGTTCTCCTGTTTACTGCTGGTGTAGTCAACTGTGTAGCCTTGCACCGTGCCATGTATGTGCCTGTAACTTGCATGATTGAGGCCACGTGTCTCTCAAACCTCTTTCAAGTGCTCGCGACCTTTATCCCCAGCACATCCCCCAACCCCAGCTACCTGCCATGGGTGGCAATCTGATGGATAGCCCCGGCGCCAGAAGCACTAGCTATGCCACTGTATACATGCTACCCTTTATCCCACGAGTTGCCATTATCCATCAGACACTGCCTGTGCCTCTTTATTCATCCATTTATTCACTCATTCATCCATCAATCAACCACTTAGTCATTCATCCCTGCTCTCACTCAGTCTTCTAACCATTGATTCATTCTAGCATTCACCTACTCACCCAAACTCGCTCAATGAAGAAACACTTTCACCTATAAAAAAAACACAGACCCTTTGGCCATGTCTGTACGTGTTAACAAAGATCCTGTGAGTTCTTAGTGTGTACATAACTCAGAGGTAGAATTACATTCACGGGCCATACCTTGCGCACCTTCTCATCCACAAACTGCACCTGACACCCACTGCCACTAGCCTCTATATTACGCCTTTCCCGGCACAGGGCACGGTCCCCAAAACTGATCTAGTCCCACCACACATTGTTCTTCAGCCTCACACCCTTTCCCCGACAAATTACCCTTGATCCATCTTGCACATTAGTTACTCCACACAAACTTTGACCCTCAAACAGTCTTTGCCCCCATACACACCACTTGCCCTAACATCCATCCGTTCACCCATCCATCCATTCACCCATTAAATCATCCATCCATGTGTCACCGTTCATCCATCACTAATCCATCCGTTCACTGTCATCAACCACTGAATCATCCCTACATCGACCCTCTCGCTCATCCAGACGCACCATCAGTGAACACACACTTTCAATATAATAGAAAGACATCACAACAGCCGAAGAGCCCGCCTTGAGTTGGGATCCGAGGGCGCTGCACATGTAGGTGGCAGGAGTCTATGCACTTTGTAAAGGGCCATGAGTAAACGTCTTACTGCTATCATGGAATTCAATTTCCTCATATGACTGAGATGCAAAGGTTGATTTCCAAAGAGAGGATTGGTTATCAGAGAATGTGACACCCTGTGCTCGCTTCTCATCTTTGAGGAAACAGGGTGGTGTGACGGGCAAATGTCACAAGATCATTCGCCCTTTGGAAGCATTTCACGAGAATGCACCCACCCAGTGCTGGAAATGGAAGACATTTTCTGTGGAAATCTATAAACTAGGGGTCAAGGTGTGGTAGCGGAAAGAGGTGCAGTCATGTGGGACCTAGTCATGAAAAGCAGAGTGTGACAGTGAAAGTATCAATATTTAAAAAAATCTACCTAATGAAGTTGGGAACAAGGTGAAATGTGACAGTAAATCTGTTGTGGTTTATCTATTATTCTAAGGTCTCTAAAAGTGTTCAATTGGGTAGTAATAAAATCCTATTAGTACAAACAACTCCAAACACTCTGTTAAGTTTTAAATCCTTACTTTGTGTTTCTCCCTTTCCTGCACGAGTAATATACAATGCCTACCAGTATGGACAACATATGATTCCTGACCTTGCAACCCTCATTGCCTTATGTAACATTACCTGTAAATCCATTCACACACTTGTATGATTTATTGTCTCTTTATAATAAGTGAGTGTTATGGAAAGCGCACAGACACCCTAGGTTTGGATAAGTAGCACTATAGAAAAATGAAATAAAAGAGTTTTGTAAGTGCTATTCAAACACTGTTTGGATTATTACTCCTACAGATGCAACCTGGATTAAAGAAACTCATAACATAGTTTCTCTTAAGTACTTCAAGTACTAACACGCGGTGTCCCTTTGTTTCCATCAATTGTATTGCCCCTTTAAACAGAACTTGGTTTTGGGCCCAGCTGGAAAACAACAAAGTCCCCTAACCGCCTGCAGGTTACTGCTCAGATCAGAAGGCAGGCAATGTGCAGACGCTCCAGAATGTGTCCCTGTGTGGGCAAATTACACTGCAACAAATTCAGTATATTTTGACCTAGGCCTGCCTGGATTTGGTTCACTAATAGAGGCCAGATCTAGGATCTGATGGCTTAGTGGACTAATGTGTCCACTGTAGGGGCCTGTTTTCGACCTCATGGTCACATGTCCAAATCCTGGTGGGTCAACTCAGCCTTTTATCCTTCTGAGGTCGATAAAATGGGTGCCATTGAGTTGGGTAATAATAAACAACTGTTATTCAGCGCCAAGATACGATTGGTTGAAGGTGCCCTTCCACGAGAGGAACTGAGTTTCCAGGGAAAAACTTGTCCTCTGTCCTTCGAGATGGTGGTGACGTACACAATTGCAACTCAAGAGGAGGTGTTAGAATACAAAAGCTTCAAATTGCCCTGAATACTCACACATACTTGGGGAAACTTATCACTTATACTTTGGGGAATATAAAGGGGGAGGGAAGAAACCTGTGCTCCTGCAACTGGGTTTTATTCCTCTCACAGAACCAACAAAGGATCTTGGCCTATTTTTTGTGCTTTCTGTGGGACCCAGCTGCCATCTTAGGAGCTTTGGAGTCTTTATTCCTGGGTTTGTATTACGCGTAGGGCGCACTTTCCCTGTTTGTGCCGGGCACACCTTAAACCTGTTGCACTGGTAGCAAACAGGGCAAGTGTGCCCTATTACATAGAATGCGCTGTCCACAGGGCAGCTGTGAAGTCCTCCTGCCCTGTAGGCAGCCAGGGCCGGACTGGTAATTCCGGGCACCGGGCAATCCCCTGATAGGCTGGATGGGGTGGGGGCCGGTTTTGTTGCTAGCGGCCAATTTGGACCTGAGGTGTGACGAAGCAAACAACAAGCACAACTATCTGCATAAAATGCAGCTGGTGGTGGTGGTGTTGCACACACCGTCTGTGTCCGTGATGTCACTTAAAAATCCATATGTGACCTGGTTGGCTGCTTCGTGATGCGCCGCACACAGTGACGTCTACTCTCATTCTTTGCCGCCGCGACTGCGCGCCTTGGTACAGTCTTTAACCCTTAGGGTGGGGACTGGAGTCAGTGGACCTCGTGATCATGCGCGTGAATGCGAGGCAGAGAGGCCAGAGACGACTGAAAGAGAGGCTGGAGCGGAGCCTAGAGGCACCCCATAATGTAATTATTTCTCTAGCCTGCCCCCGTGTCTTCCGCCTGGCGCCCGCAGGTGAGTGACTATCCCCTGTGTGAGTCTCCTGAGCAGTCGTTTGTATTGAATTCATGGCCAGGTCCTTTCTGGGTGCGTTGTGACTGGGCCGGAATTTAAATCAAAAGCTTAGTTATTGGTTAAACTTAGGCCCCGGTGAGTCCCGAGGACACAAGCCCTTCGTGTCCAGGCAGCCGGAGAGCATCGGTCGGGCTGCAATGAAGGTGTTATGGGCCAGGCCCTTCTCGTTTTAGTCTCGCTTACATGTAGCAGTTTACATTCCTATTCAGCATCTTCAAAGGAAACAAGCATTAGGAATGCATTAGGGCTCGGGTTTGTTTGAGTTTCGTATAATGGCATTGTAAATGGTAATGTGTTTTAGCCATGTTTTTTGCAGTGCACTGACAGCTGTTGATGACTGTGCCAATTGAAAGAGTGGCTGGTGCACTGTCAGCTGTTGGTGTGTGTGTGTGTTTAGTGAAAGTTGCACTGACATTGTTTGATGTGTGCTTGGGTGTTTAGCGGCACTGATGCATGGTCGTGTTTGTTTTTGGTGAAAGCGTACATTGATGGTTGTTGGTGTTTTTTGCCTGGTGAAAGCATTCATTGACGGCTGGGGGTGTGTTGTTGTGTGTGTTGTTTTCTGTGTAGTGGTGAGTGTGTGGTGGTGAGTCTGTTGGGGTGAGCCTGGGGGGGTGAGTGTGTGGTGGTGAGTGTGTTGTGGTGAGTGGTGACGAGTGTGTGGTGTTGAGAGAGTGAGGTGTGTGGTTTGTGTGTGTGTTATGTGTGTGTGGTATATGTGTGTGTGGTGTGTGTATGGTGTGTGTGTGTGGTATGTGTGTGTGGTGTATGTGTGTGTGGTGTTTTCTACACACTCACACACTGCCCATACACATTCACACACTGCTCACCCGCACACAGTCACACACTGTTTATTCTGCACACTCACACAATGTGCACCCTGCACCCTTACACACTGTCTCTGCAGTCACTCTGCACTCGCTGTCACTCTACACGCACTCTGCACTCATTCACTCTGAATCTGCACTCTGATTCTGCACCCTGCACTCTGAATCTACACTCTGCACTCTCAATCTGCACTCTCAATCTGCACTCTGCATTCTCAAACTGCACTCTCAATCTGCACTCTGCATTCTCAAACTGCACTCTGAATCTGCACTCTCAAACTGCACTCTCAATCTGCACTCTCAATCTGCACTCTCAATCTGCACTCTCAAACTGCACTCTCAAACTGCACTCTCAAACTGCACTCTCAAACTGCACTCTCAAACTGCACTCTCAATCTACACTCTCAATCTGCACTCTGCATTCTCAAACTGCACTCTGAATCTGCACTCTGCATTCTCAAACTGCACTCTGAATCTGCACTCTGAATCGGCACTCTGAATCGGCACTCTGAATCGGCACTCTCAATCTGCATTCTCAATCTACACTCTCAATCTGCACTCTGAATCTGCACTCTGCATTCTCAAACTGCACTCTCAATCTGCACTCTGAATCTGCACTCTCAAACTGCACTCTCAATCTGCACTCTCAATCTGCACTCTCAATCTGCACTCTCAATCTGCACTCTCAAACTGCACTCTCAAACTGCACTCTCAATCTGCACTCCCAATCTGCACTCTGAATCTGCACTCTGCATTCTCAAACTGCACTCTGAATCTGCACTCTGCATTCTCAAACTGCACTCTGAATCTGGACTCTGCATTCTCAAACTGCACTCTGAATCTGCACTCTGAATCGGCAATCTGAATCGGCACTCTGAATCGGCACTCTCAATCTGCATTCTCAATCTACACTCTCAATCTGCACTCTGAATCTGCACTCTGCATTCTCAAACTGCACTCTCAATCTGCACTCTGAATCTGCACTCTCAATCTGAACTCTCAATCTGCACGCTCAAACTGCACTCTCAATCTGCACGCTCAATCTGCACGCTCAAACTGCACTCTCAATCTGCATTCTCAAACTGCACTCTCAAACTGCACTCTCAATCTGCACTCTCAATCTGCACTCTCAATCTGCACTCTCAATCTGCACTCTCAAACTGCACTCTCAAACTGCACTCTCAATCTGCACTCTCAATCTGCACTCTCAATCTGCACTCTGCATTCTCAAACTGCACTCTGAATCTGCACTCTGCATTCTCAAACTGCACTCTGAATCTGCACTCTCAAACTGCACTCTCAATCTGCACTCTCAAACAGCACTCTCAATCTGCACTCTCAATCTGCACTCTCAATCTGCACTCTGCATTCTCAAACTGCACTCTGAATCTGCACTCTGCATTCTCAAACTGCACTCTGAATCTGCACTCTCAAACTGCACTCTCAATCTGCACTCTCAATCTGCACTCTCAATCTGCACTCTCAATATGCACTCTGCACTCTCAATCTGCACTCTCAATCTGCACTCTGAATTCTCAAACTGCACTCTCAAACTGCACTCTCAAACTGCACTCTCAATCTGCACTCTCAATCTGCACTCTCAATCTGCACTCTCAATCTGCACTCTGCATTCTCAAACTGCACTTTGAATCTGCACTCTGCATTCTCAAACTGCACTCTGAATCTGCACTCTGAATCTGCACTCTCAAACTGCACTCTCAAACTGCACTCTCAATCTGCACTCTCAATCTGCACTCTCAATCTGCACGCTCAAACTGCACTCTCAATCTGCACTCTCAATCTGCACGCTCAAACTGCACTCTCAATCTGCATTCTCAAACTGCACTCTCAATCTGCACTCTCAATCTGCACTCTCATTCTGCACTCTGAATCTGCACTCTGCATTCTCAAACTGCACTCTCAATCTGCACTCTCAATCTGCACTCTGCATTCTCAAACTGCACTCTGAATCTGCACTCTGCATTCTCAGTCTGCACTCTGTACTCCCAATCTGCATTCTGCACTCTGAATCTGCACTCTGAATCTGCACTCTGCATTCTCAATCTGTACTCTGCATTCTCAATCTGCACTCTGCATTCTGAATCTGCACTCTGAATCTGCACTCTGCATTCTCAATCTGCTCTATGAATCTGCTTTCTGCATTCTCAATCTGCACTCTGAATCTGCACTCTGCATTCTCAATCTGCACTCTGAATCTGCACTCTGCATTCTCAAACTGCACTCTGAATCTGCACTCTCAAACTGCACTCTCCATCTGCACTCTCCACCTGCACTCTCTATCTGCACTCTCAATCTGCACTCTCAATCTGCACTCTCAATCTGCACTCTCAATCTGCACTCTCAATCTGCACTCTCAATCTGCACTCTGCATTCTCAAACTGCACTCTGAATCTGCACTCTGCATTCTCAATCTGCTCTATGAATCTGCTTTCTGCATTCTCAATCTGCACTCTGAATCTGCACTCTGCATTCTCAATCTGCACTCTCAATCTGCACTCTGCATTCTCAAACTGCACTCTGAATCTGCACTCTCAAACTGCACTCTCCATCTGCACTCTCCACCTGCACTCTCTATCTTCACTCTCAATCTGCACTCTCAATCTGCACTCTCAATCTGCACTCTGCACTCTCAATCTGCACTCTCAATCTGCACTCTCAATCTGCACTCTGCATTCTCAAACTGCACTCTCAAACTGCACTCTCAATCTGCACTCTCAAACTGCACTCTCAATCTGCACTCTGCATTCTCAAACTGCACTTTGAATCTGCACTCTGCATTCTCAAACTGCACTCTGAATCTGCACTCTCAATCTGCACTCTCAAACTGCACTCTCAAACTGCACTCTCAATCTGCACTCTCAATCTGAACTCTCAATCTGCACGCTCAAACTGCACTCTCAATCTGCATGCTCAATCTGCACGCTCAAACTGCACTCTCAATCTGCATTCTCAAACTGCACTCTCAATCTGCACTCTCAATCTGCACTCTCAATCTGCACTCTCATTCTGCACTCTGAATCTGCACTCTGAATCTGCACTCTGCATTTTCAAACTGCACTCTCAATCTGCACTCTCAATCTGCACTCTCAATCAGCACTCTGCATTCTCAAACTGCACTCTGAATCTGCACTCTGCATTCTCAGTCTGCACTCTGTACTCCCAATCTGCATTCTGCACTCTGAATCTGCACTCTGAATCTGCACTCTGCATTCTCAATCTGCACTCTGCATTCTCAATCTGCACTCTGAATCTGCACTCTGCATTCTCAATCTGCACTATGAATCTGCACTCTGCATTCTCAATCTGCACTCTGAATCTGCACTCTGCATTCTCAATCTGCACTCTGAATCTGCACTCTGCATTCTCAAACTGCACTCTGAATCTGCACTCTGCACTCTGAATCTGCACTCTGAATCTGCATTCTCAATCTGCACTCAGAATCTGCACTCAGAATCTGCACTCAGAATCTGCACTCAGAATCTGCACTCAGATTCTGCACTCAGAATTTGCACTCAGAATTTGCACTCAGATTCTGCACTCAGATTCTGCACTCTGCATTCTCAAACTGCACTCTGAATCTGCACTCTGCACTCTGAATCTGCACTCTGCACTCTGAATCTGCACTCTGCACTCTGAATCTGCACTCAGAATGTGCACTCAGATTCTGCACTCAGATTCTGCACTCAGAAGCTGCACTCACTGTCACTCTGAAGCACACTAAATTGTTGATGCGACCACAACTGTGTGAAGCACCTTACAAGTTAACCCTTCCTGCATAGCCAAGCAAAGCGAGTCGAAGGAATATTTTACCACACTAAAAGTATCTAAACATGAATAACAACTGCTATTCAAACAACGGGTGTAGCTATTGGAAACATTCTAAAAAGTTGATTTATTTTAAGTTAAGCAATATGGGGCCAAACAGATAGCACACACTTTCCATATGGCTTTCTAATGGCCGTGTATACCTAACAGATCCCAATGCTACTGTAAAACAAGCCCTATCACAATTAATGATATAGGGGCTTATAGAAAGATATGTGGATCGCACATGTAAATAATTGTTCTGGTAATGTCAATGTAAGCAACTCGCATAGTGAAGTCTTCGCACTGCTAACATGTTACTGTTAGAACCAGTCCATAGATGGAGCTCATAATGTATGCAAAGCAGGAAGCATATGGGCAGTCATACCCGAGAATAATTAATTCCATATTCAAAATCTTTATTTCCTCAGAAATTAGCATGAATATATACCTTCTGGCACTTCAGTCAAATTTCATTTTAACATTCCACATTGCAGAAAAATCCACAGGCTATCGACTTACAAAGTGTTGTGCCAATGAGAGGGGGTGACAACGTTTTGTTATAATCTCAAATGCAACAGATCATATTTCAGCAATCTCTGAAATCCACACCTACATAAAATGCACATATGGGGCATATATAAATATATATCGTAAAGTAATACTCCATGTATAAGAATCTGCTCTGGAAACAGTCACATGAGCTTAATCACATAGGACAACTTCAAAACACAATCAGGCGCAATGAAGAGTCGTTTTCACGGCTGTCATATCATTTCAAAAGCGTTTGCCCGATAAACACGTCGGTGTGGCGCTCCTCACCGGGCTGACAGGAACGGTTCACTTAGTCTTAGAGGCATCACACAGTGAGCCAGATTCTATAACTAACTACAGATGGGACGGCCCCCACCCAGCCTTCCCTGCAGAAAAAGACAGAGCACTCTACGAGCAGGGAACAGGCTCACCGTGAGGATGGCATATCCCACCCACAGTGTCACGAGATGCAGGGCAGATAGAGGTTACAGTAGTAAGATGCGGGAGTTGTTTGTTATGAAACCTAAACTTTACTGGAAAAAAAGAAAACATGTATTTTTACTAAGATGCGTGGAACAGGACCGGGTCATGCATGCAGTGAGATGAAGTGGTTGGCTGTAATCGCCAGGGCGACAAACGCACTGCTGAATTGTGAACGCGCTCAGACCATCTGGATTGCATTACACGGGCACCCTGACAGCTCCTAATTAAAATTAATGGACTGCCGTGCGCGAAACCGCACAGAAAATGCCAAAAATGGCGGACGAAAATTACATATGGCCTATTGAGATAAGGCTACTAGAAAAAAGGCACCGCAAGGACCAATCAACATGCAGATAGTAAAATAATGTACTAAACAAGTTCGCGCACTGAGGAATTTTTCCAGCAGAAGTCGGAACCCCGTAAGAATAGGAGCTCGCATCTCCACCCCACTTCTAAAGAAGTGGTGACGTCGCCGAGCCCTAAAAACGAATTTCACCATTTTCAGAGGCACAACTCGATTTGCTGAGCATCTGGAAGCATTTCACAGTTCCTCTTCATTTGCAATGTAGCCAAATTTGCGCATTATGTACTATTCAGCACTTTCAGCATGCATAAGCATGCTAGCAGAGCTCGACTATAGACTTGACAAACCTTGCCAGACTCCAACCCCCCCGTAACAGATGCAGTAATAATCAGAACTGTGAGTGGTCTGGAGGAAAGCAAGGAGGAAATCAGTGTCTAGGAGGAAAGGAGAATCAAACTCGAGCAGCTGAGATGGAGGGTCAGCCTTGTTACTGCCAAAAGGATCAAGAGCACCTTAGTGGTTATGAAAAAAATCTTGCAGGTCAGCGAAATACAGTCAACATTGAAAAGTAAACTGATCTGGCGCAAAGCTAGGAATTCACAAATATTTTCACCCTAAACCTTATTAAACTTAGTTCAATCGCTAAAATGCTTTTGTATCTTCAAACGCGACCCTTCCCCATTTGAAAAAGTACCAAAGTTAAATAAAATGATCTGTATTTAACGTACTAATACCACAGGTGTTAATATTTCGCAGTTGATTTCTATTTCAATCGTCCTAGGAAGGAGAAATGTCTGAGTCGACCCAAAGCTGTGAAATGCATGTTGCTCAATGGTCTGTGCAGCATGTGTTCAGTCCACCAAGCTGTGGCTCTGCGTGGTTTCTCGATTGTAACTTGTATGCAGAGCAGATGGCTGAAGGTTAGAGCTGGCTGGCGGGCCCCTTCAGCACCTCTTCTCCAGAGGTACCTTAGCCTGTGTCTCATAAACCCCTGACCCCTGCCCTCACACTCCTTGCACCTCAGTCTCCCAGGGCCCAGTGCCTGAGGCACATTCCAGGAAAAGCGAGTCCGGCTGGAAATCAAGGGCTGTGAACAAAACTAGAAAATGTGCGCAACTTCAAAGGAGATCATTCATGTGAGGATCTGATTCCCCCTTGACCTCTTCCTCGTCACCTGTCACATTTCTTTTGAGGGATCTTTTATCTCTTAATACAGGGCCCTACTGCTAAAATTATCTTTGGGAATTTAAATATGTCGCAGAGAGAGAGAGAGAGAGAGAGAGAGAGAGAGTGAGAGTGAGACAAGTTCTTGGGAAAGTCCCTTGACCAATACTGTAAAGCATGGGTACTCACAAACATTTTCCCAGGGGCCACAAAATGTGGTCTTTGGTGTGACCGTGACCGAGGGCCGCACTGATGCCAGTGGGGGGGGGAGTCGGGATAGGGGAAGCAAAGCATATTTAGCAGCTGGACTCAATTGCGCAATGTGAGACCAGAAAACCTGGGATGAATCTCAGCTTCTCTACTTGACCGAATTGTGTGACCATGGGCAATTGTTTTATTTCAATTTCCCTCCTTTCTGTTCACTATCACATACAAGAGAAACTCAAAATACGTGACTTCAGGATCAGTTCTGTTCAAAACCATCTCCTGTGCTTGGATGTTATCACTAATGGAATTGTTGTCAGGCTTGAGGGGGTTGGCGGGGAGAAGCATGAACGGTTCTAAATTAATGTTTGAAAAACATCACTTTAAGAAAAATGATTTTGAATGCACTACTTTAATTTGATTTACTAGGGTAAAATAGTGCTACAGGTCAATGAAATACACTTTTTGAATTTTCAAAAGACTATCGCATTTTTACACATTTCCTGTCTTTAAAAATGAAGGCATTCCTATAGTTTAGGCCCTAGTTACCTCCTTTCTCTAACTGCAATTAACCTTTTTACAGGGCTCGAAAAATCCGGAAAATGGTACTAGTCCTGCAGGTCTAGTACCTTGAAAAATCTCCTCGACCTAACTGCAATCTACTTGACCTCCGTCTCTGAAAGTGGAGCAAATGTGACAAGATATCAAGATTTAAAGGTATCTTTACTGCTCATTCGCTTTGTGAGCAATAAAAATGACTTTAAATCTTGTGATCTTGTCACATTTGCTCCATTTTCAAAGAGTTAGTTTGTTTTCCTACTCACCAGAAAGGGCGAGTTGGACCTAAAAATAGCTCGTCCTCCTTAATTTTACCACGCAAATGTGAGCAGGCGAGTGGATTTATTGAGCCCTGCTTTAAAAAGGGCTTGCTTTATATTTCAATATTTTTTAATATTAGTGCTGAGTCGAGTATACACCAATCCAGGGGGCCGCATCATGCATGTAAAGGTCAGGAGGGCCACATGCGGCTCTCAGGCCGTACTTTGAGTATCACTGCTGTAAAGGCTTTCTGGGCACTTTATTATTGCTTAATCGAAAAGAAAGGATTGCTTTATGTTAGTGATACTTGGCAAATGACGTCTCTGTACACATTTACTGCTTGGTACATTTAATAAGGCTTGTGTTGTTACAATTGTGTAGATCATTTGTTTCGGTGAAGGGTCATTCAAGGAAGTCAGGATTTTGCTAAATGTGGATAATATTTTGATAAGCATAGAAGACCCTGACCGATCTTTGCCCAGATATGCATATATGGGATATATGTGGGGACACTTCTGAATTCTTAGTTAAATAGAGAAATCAATGTATATGCTGATAGCAGGTGACCACATAGATGTAGAGGAAGTGTGTCTACCCTTCTAAGGGCAAATGATCATTTTAAATACCTTGGCAATGTCAGAATATCATAATTAAAAATGTTGATTTGGTGCGCACAGGCATTGTGTCTGCTCTAACAAGAAGTGGAGATGGCTACTATGTTTTTATTCGGCTTTGTACGGGTGGGAGATGGAACAGATATGCCAGATTGTAAACCCATATTTTTTAATTAAATGCATTAACACAATGAGTGCCTAGGCCGTGCGATTATATTATATGATGGTGTACTGTTTCTATTTTGAACCTGCGAGGGCTTATCCTAGATATACTGTGATAAAGCTGTCGGGCCTAACTCTTACAATGTCCTTCGCAGACATCTTTGTCCTCTCATCACAGCTCATCCATCCATTCATCTATCCATTCATTCATCCATATATCCAGCCACCCATCCATTCATATATCCATCCATTTAAATGGGATTACTCTCCCGTAGTCCCCTCCAGGTTCTTTTGAGATTCAAAAGGCTGCGCACTTGCAATGCACATGTAAAGCACATGCCTGTCATAAAGTGCCCTACAAGTTGTCACACAAGTGAATTGTCACATAAGTGCCCTTGACGACAACCTTTGCTTAATGTTCACGGTTAGGCTAAATGGTTGGTGGTAAGGTCTTTAACTATTTTCTGCTGATACAATGGCAGTGGGATATGCCAATTATTAACTCCTCAAAGTAAATGGACATACACATCTGCTAATCTGTTTCACATAACACTCATAATAATAACTTTAAAGAATAGCATCCTTAAACTCTCTCCTGTGTTAAACATTCAAAATGATACTGGGACTTCAGGGGTAGATGCTCTTCAGGGATGGTGAGCTGGAGCACTTGTCTTCCACAGGCCTCCTGTATGAAGTGTTTTTTAGATACATATTGTTTATACTCACTTCTGAGACATGGTTGGATAAGTCCATGTCGGACTCAGAATCCTCCAATTTAAATTCAGGTTTGATCTGCTTTATTACATCAAAAAAGGCACTTTTTGCTGGCTGTTAGGGCTCAGTGCACCTTACCACTTTACACCAGTTCTAAAGTGGTTGGGCTCTTTCCTTAAAACATGGTAAAATTGGCTTACACCGAATTGGCAAATTTAATTTACTTGTAAGTCCCTAGAAATGTGGTTCTACATGTACCCAGGGACTCTAAACTATATACTGCTAGTGGGCTGAAAACACTTATTGTGCCACCCATGTAAATAGCCTATTTAAACATGTGTCAAGGCCAGGGCCTGTCATTGCAGTCTGCCTCTGCAGTTGTAAAACTGCCATTTTGACCTGGCAAAAGGAACCTTTTACTACATATGTCCCCAGGATGTCACCACTAGTGCAAGCCCTTTCCATAAGGCAGTGTATAGTATGCAGAGTGCAGTGTATTTAAATTGTTTGGGTATACTTTTACATTTTATTTGTCCTGGAATTGGCAAGGCTGTATTGCTACCCTTGTTCCTTGTGTGATTCTTGAATTTTTCACAATCCCAAGACTTCAGTGATGTACAGGCATTATAGATGGCAGCAACCACACTCTGAAAAGTACAAAAACAACAATTGCCCCTGCTCTAGGAACATATCATAAAGGCATTGTAAGTCATGGTAGTGATACAGTAGTAAACCGTGCACATCAAATGTGTATCAGAATCAAAAGCAAGAAAGTTCAAAGAGGTGGAATCCTTGTTATGGAATATAAATTTATTGTTCCTCTTGTTCTGGCCAACACGTGTTTCATCGCAGGGAAACAGACTGCGAATCTTCAGGGCCACTGGCCTGGGTGCCTTTGTGTAAATTATTCATGCTTTCTCACTAGGGTGCCATGTTAGACATTGCCATGCCTACTGGCAGCCTGGGTGCATATGTGTGACTTTTTCATGCTTTCTGGTCTGAATGCTTATGTGTGCTATTTCCATAGCTTCTGGCCTCAGTGACCTGGAGGCTCATGTGTGACGTTTCTGTGCTTTCTGGCCTGGTGTGACCAGGCATGGGTCAGTGCCTAGGTGCTTTTGTGAGATATTTCCACAGTTTCTGGCCTCAGTAGCCTATGTGCTCATGTGTGACATCACATGTCAGTGCTTATTGTGTGCCAATGTATTGAAAATATAAAAAAGAATATCAGAAAGTAGATTTTATGCTGTAAAGTTATGACGTTGAAACAGTCTTAAAAAAAAGCCTAAAACGTCATGCACATTTTGTACTCTGAACCTTTGCACAATTGTTTGAAGTTAAGTGCGTTTTTAAATGTCTTTATGCTATTTTATATGAAGAATAAATTGGTTATATTTAAATTCATGTTTCGTGCTCGACATTTCATTTTTTATTGTTCTCCGTAGGATTGTCTGTAATTTATGACTGAGTATCCTGGAGCTCCATAAGGTAATCATTTACTATTCTTTAAAAGTTAATACAATCTAATATGTAATCAAAACTGTGTTGAAAAATGCTTTGTTTTGGCCTTTCTGTTTCCAAAATTTTCTTGGGGGGACAACCCCCCAAACTCCCCCTAGTTGTGGTTGCTCACTTCGCTTGCTTGCTACACACCAGGTGGGGGCTGGTCTCACTTTTACCTTGTTCTCTCTGATTCACTACTTGTGTCTATTTTTGGTGCTCTCTGAAAGAATGTCTATAGGTAGATATGACTGTGTGGGCAACCTGTTGCTCTTTAACCCCTTTGATGCTCATGACGAGCTCAGCTCGTCATGAGACACGGTTGAGCTGTGCTGATGACGAGCTGAGCTCGTCATGAACAATGGGAAAACATAATAGTCAACATAGGAAGAGAATTGCTGCAGCAGCAATGGTGTTAAGATCATAATTTACTATTTACTGTGCTTTGAAAGTTGATACAATTGAATATGTAATGAAAAATGTACTGTACAATGTACCACTTTGGTCTGTCTTTTTCCAACATATTCTTGGGGGGAAAACCTCGCCAAACCACCTTGTAGCAGTCGGGCTCGCTCGCTACGCACCTGAAGGGGGCTGGTCTGGCAACATTTGCCAGGGCTGCTTTCAGTTCCCAGTCTGGCTCTGTAGGCAACGCTTACAAGTGAAAAACGGGGCAGCTGTAAAGCAGTGTTGTGTTTTACTGTGCAGGCGGCAACCCACCTGCACTTTTAAATTAAGAGGGGAGGGAGATCCCCTTGCAGGCATGTGCAGTGAGCGACTGCACCTGCTTGCAAGGGAATGTCTGGGGGAGTCCATAGGACGCCTTACCCCCTCCAGAGGGTTGCCATCAAGGGGTGCACTGACAGTGCACCTCCTGACAGCTTCTTTGCCTCTGCCCCCATGACTATAATAGAGTGCGGGCACAGAGGCAAAGGGATTCCCTCAGTTGAATGGGGCCAGGCCCACAAGCAAATGAGAGATTACTCCCTGGTGATAGAGCTGGCACTATATGTGCATCAGCACTATTTGTATTACAGAAGGGGCCGAACAGGAGTCTGTGGCCCCTTCTGTAATGCCAAAGTGCCCGGGGGTGTCCAAAGTGGGCGCTAACATCTGTTACGCCCCCGGGGCAGTTCCGTAATTCACCCCCAGGTCTACTTTCCCCTGTGACACCACGGCACACCATGCCTCTCCAGTGGAGGCATTGGTTTAAATATATGTTCCTAGTTTGTAATCCATTCCTATTAACCTGCTTTGTAAATGCTGTTTTTACTGTTTTTATTTTATTTCATTTATAACCATTCTTTTTAACCAAATGTTTCAAAGAATTATAATCCTACCCAAAGCTGTTAAAGTTGCTAGCTTTTTCTAAGGACTCTTTGTTTCCTTATAGGGAGAGAATATTTTTGATTGGGATCATTAAGTATATTCAGTCATTTAAAGATACAGATATTTTATGAAGGAGTATTTAGTCATGTTTTGTTGGGCGATTGTTTTTTTATCTCTAAATCAGCAAGACTGAGTTGGGGTTGGGGGGATTTGACAGACTACCACGAGGGAAAATTAAATTAATAATATTCCCTCATCGTTGACTGTCGAATCCCCCCTTAACTGGCCTCACCGCTCTTACCTGCACGGTCCACGGCTTCTCTAAATGTTGGGTTATTACATCACACACACTACCTCCACAATTCTTCGGAACATTATGCTGTCAAGAAGTTCTACCTGGGGATCAACTCTGTGCCCAAAAGGTGGACCCCGGATTGTGCGCGTCGAAAGTGCTTGCGTATTGTCAGTGATAACTGAGCTGCAATGGCTTAACAGGGTCTTCATAGTGCAGCATGTGCAGAGGATCATGGTATGAGTTTAGTAACTGAACTGCAGGTGCAACACACAGGTGCTACTAAAGACATCCCAGGAGCTCCAAGTTGGGGGGCGGGGGTAAGCACCACCTTCTGCAATCTAAGGGGGCTCTCTTACTGCAGGGACTGGAAAAGCACACCTGAGAGGGTAGGAGAGAAGAACTGCTGCATGGAATAGGAACCACACACTGTGCAGAGGCAGTGATTGGATACGAAAAACCAAAAATATGGGAAGGGATAGACTAAACAAGAAAACGGGTCCTGCGAGATCCCACTCCTGGGGAGGTGTGCTGTAAAGATCACGTCTACGTCAGCTACAGGCTGATGACTGCTCCAGTTTGGCAGCCTGCCACCCCCTTAAAGTAATTGTATGGCCCACTCTTTCCGCATTTGAATGTTCTCCTTGCTGTATAATGGTACGTTCAGCTGCTTACAAGGGCATGACCAGAGTTCACTTTGTCAAATATTATAAGTATCACACCCACGCCATTCAAAGTAGGCTGGAGCCTTACATAGATTTAAACAGAATGATTAACGGGTGCTCACTTTCCACAGGTGTTACTTAAGGGACAGCCTTGAGTGTATGTTAATTTCCTGTGTGTGTGTGTGTGTGTGTGTGTGTCAGACCTGCCAAGTGCCACGCATCTTGTGTTAGGCTAACACGTCATATGTGATGTCGCCACCTACCCTCATTACTGTCACACAAAGGAGTAGCTGTATTTCCTATGAACTCCGTCCCCAATGCTCCACTCTA
Organism: Lissotriton vulgaris; assembly: GCF_964263255.1. Classification (NCBI taxonomy): domain Eukaryota; kingdom Metazoa; phylum Chordata; class Amphibia; order Caudata; family Salamandridae; genus Lissotriton; species Lissotriton vulgaris. Next base: position 584,412,082 of record NC_141695.1, read on the forward strand.
TTTTTGAAAGGGTGTGCTGTTCAACTGGTTCAGTAAAACAAAAGGTTACAACTTTCATGAAAAAATATACAATCTAAATTATCCTCATATTTATGTACCAGTTCTAACAGTCTTTCCATGGTCCACTTAGGTAGAAGTTTTGTAAGTGGACTGTGCAGTGGTTTTCTTGTGGGATATCTGTCCTGCTGCACAAGACAGTATTGTAACCTAAGGAAGTTGTACCCTACCAAGACAGGGCCGGATCCCAGCTTTTTCTTAGGATGTGTACCTCCTTGACCCTTTTTGCAGGGTCATCCTCGAACTTTTAGCCTTCCTCCAGTATTTTCTCTGACCTGCTGTTGGTGGTTTTAGGACTCTGGGCATTTTATCATTGCTGTTCAGTGCTAAACTGCATGTCCTCTCTATGGTAAACTTGGTAAGATTGGTTTACACCTGTTTGGCATATTTAATGTACTTATCAGTCCCTTGTAAAGTGGTATCCCATATACCCAGGGCCAGTAAATTAAATGCTACTGGTGGGCTTGTAGCGCTGCTTGCGCCACCCACCAAAGTAGCCTTTCAAACCTGTCTCAGGCCTCTGCCATTCAGGGCCTGTATGCGCAGCTTACTGTTGCTGTGACTTGGCACATAAATTGGTTGCCACGTCTGTGACTCCCATTTTACTGCATATCAGACACCACTACGTTAGGCCCCAGCTAGCCCTATGGGCAGAGTGCGGTGTAGGTAAAAGATAGGACATGTGCCTTAACTGTGTGGCATGTACTTGTAGTGACGAATAGCCTTTTTGGTTTCTCACTGCTGTGAGGCTAGCCTGTCATGGGAATGCATTGGAGATTCCCTGATATGTGCTTCAGTGGTAATTCCTGATCTGAGAGGGGTAGCATGATCACATTTTGGTATGTCTGGAATAGTGGTGATAACTGCTGTGTATTGGTGTTAGCGGGTTTATCATAACTATTTTAGCAATCCACTTTTAGAAGTAGGCATTTCTGTGTGCTATGTGTCTTTGTGCCTGCCTGTTGTGTATTGACTGTCTGGCTTTGGAGTGACAGGGACTGGGGCGGTGCAGTGGCTCTAGAGAGTCTGTTTGAGTCAGCGCTAGGCTGAATAGGCCTAGTCCGCATTTAGAGTGGTGGGAGGAGTAGCACCTGCACCTGAATAGAGATGTGCCTGCCTTCCACAATGATGTCTCTGACCCCCTGTGGTGTGTTTGGGGCCAGGGCTTACAGTTACAATGGGTAATGTTGTGCACTGTAAAGGATACTTTTTAGGTGCCCCCAGAACTGGTTTAAACTGGGTCCAGGGCCATCTACCAGGGCAGAAAAAAGACTTTGTGACCCCATGTATGTTGAACTGAGTTTTTCTTGGGACTGAAGATACTGCTCGGGACTTCTAACCGGCAGTCTGCTGTAAGCCTGGAGGAACCGCCTTGGGACTTTACCCCTCTGGACTGCTGACTTGCTGTCCATTGGGCTGGCAAGCAGACTGCACCCATGCCCTAGGGGACCCTTGTGCTGGCCTACCAGCTAGCAACTTGCTAGTGTGTCCCTGCCTTGAGGAGGCTCTGGGCAGGTGAACCGTTTCCTGCTAGGGGTGCTGGAGAAGTGCAAACAGAAAGCATGTGGAGTGCTGCTTATCTTTCTTCTCTGCGGTCTCTGAGATGTTGTGACCGCACCGTGTGCCCATAAGAAGAGAAAAAGGGAAGCATCCAGTGCGCATATCAGTGCATCTTTCCACGAGCATAGAGGGCACTCCACCTTCCTGAGGCCCTGCACTGAAGGAGACTTCACTCCGTGGTGCCAGAATCCAGGCAAAGGCCCAGCCTGGTTGTGGGCGGAGCCACGCTCAAAGAGGAAGCTGGCATGACAGAGATCCCCAGGCATTGCTGAGCTACCAGCACAGCAGCTTGGAACCCTTAGCATCACTCAGCCACACCACTGGAAGCCGCTGGGTACCCAGAGCCGCGCTGGATTGATGTGTCTCCAGCGAAGGAGTGGCACATGGCCCAGAAGCCCACAGGAGGGACATCCGGTACCGATATAGGAGCAGTGGGTGGCGCCCTAACAATTATGTTATCCTGTAATAGTGTATTCCCTGAAGTGGTGTGCCCTGATGTGATTATGTTTTGGAGAACCTTTCTATAACCTGCGCACGTCACAAGTGTTTACTTGTGTGATCGGCATAATCTAAGGTGGGCAAGAGGTGCTCATGATATGTGTACTGTGGCCAGTGTTTACTATGGTGTACTACTGCCGATGTTGTCTATGCATAATGTGTTATGCTGAAAGGTGATCTTACCAGTAGCTACTGGTCCCTAACTGTAATGTCTATGACAGCAGCCTGATTGGCCTAAGTGATTTATGTAATCCCTGTGAAGTCATTACAAGTGCCTGGTGGCACAGTGTATATAGGTGATGGTTTTCTAATGTGTTTTATGGATAATAGAAAGGCTATTTTTATATAATCTTGTGTAGACTTACTTTTGAGGTGTGCCTAGTGTGTCACTGCTGTGTTAGGGTGTTGAGCAACCACTTTACACATTGCCTCTGGGATAGGCCTGAGTGCTTGTGCCAAGATACCAAGAGGGTGAGCAGGAGTTATCTTCAGTGTGTAACTCCCTTGCTCTGACTAGCGTGGTGGGTTCTACCTGGCTTGGGTGCATACCCTAGCCTAACAGAAACCCCATTTCTAACATTTTCCATTCTCAATAGAGCACAATGTCCATGTTCAGCAATGACCTTCAATACTCCACACAGTTTCATTGCTCCATATACATGTTGGTGGAAATATCTACATTTTTGTCCAGAGTAGGGCATGCATAGACCATTCCTTAGTGAAATCTCAGCCTAATTGTTTAATCATCAAATATTAAGATTATAAGCATGCTCGCTAACAAATCTGTCTTGTTAACCATCATCATTGTACATCCCAACGCTTGGCAGCTCATATGTTTAATAGGAAAACAAAACAACATGTTCCAGACTGCAGAGTGCTGTTGGCAAGTAAAGGCAGTATTTTCATGTGTTTCACAAATACTATGGGTCAAGTGGAAGATGCGCTGTGAGACCAAACCAAACAATGTCAATTGATTTTTCACTAAATTGTTTACAGATCAAGTTTTACTGCCGGTTTCGTGGAAATCAGTATTGCAATGTAGCTCACACAACACATTCACCCCTCTCAATTCCTTCTTCTCAATTTCTGAGTGTCTGTTTCAGGGCTAATTGCTGTTATTCCTGCTACTTGCTGTACATTTAGAGTGATGGTTTTCTGTTCGAGACTGAATGCCATGATATCCATTTATGTAAACGGAGCTCAATAGTTTAAACTCATAACACCAAGAGCGGTCCATCATCAGAAGGCCATAATCTAGAATCGCAGCAGGAACTAGCTATTGCTTCATCCTTTTCAGCTCCAGAGAATGATTGATACTGTTCATGAGTTACCTGATGGTTTCACATTAAAAATTGTGTGGCATGGTCTGGAACAGCCATTTAACAACATAATGCAGTCTGTAAATTGCAATTTTGGTTCACTTAACTTGTGCCATCAACTTTACAATGGCTTATAAAATAATACATTTGCAACTCTGACACTTAGCTAGAACTAAATAATAGTTGTATTCAATGTTCCCTCTAATTTGTTCCCTCTGCGTGCGGCAGTGTGAGGTCTCTGTGCACTGCAGCCAAGTCTATCAGCGCCAAGAAACTGTACATGCATGGGAGCACAGCTATAATAAGCATTCATAAATGTATTTGTTTTCACCTATATGATTAATAAAAGGCAGTTTTTTGTTGCAAGTTTTAGCTTGCTGAGTAGTTGTACAATATAAGTTAAAGCGTTATGACTTGTTTATGTAATAAAATGCAATGTAAAATGTGCTGTTACTAGTGATTTTGAGAGGGCAAGTAATAGCAACACTTTGAAAAATGAAATGAAAGAGGGACATAATAGAATTAATTGATGTAATAGCAATATTAAATCTAGCAATATTTGGTCTGTAGAGGAGTTCTGAAACTTTTTACCCCCAGCACTACCACACCTGCAGCATCATTGAAATCCTGACCCTATTGCCTGCTAGATAAATGCACTTGTGACTGTCTTGTTTAGTGATTACATTTAGCAGCAATCTGGGTTTATTGAGGTGCCTAGAGCTTTTGGCCGTGGTTTCACTGCACCTGCTGTGCCATTCAAATCAAGTCTCTTTTAACTGTGAGGTATCTGCAATTGTGACTGCCTGACAACTTTTGGGCCCAGTGCCACTGTATCTGCTGCACCATTCAAATCATGGCCCTGTTGTCTGCAAGGTAACTGCAGATGTGGCTGCCTGTTTAGTAGTCAAATATAGCATAGCTCTTTTAAATGAACTTTTTTTAGCACACAATATTTATTACAACATTTAGAATTTGATCATAATGACAAAATAGATTAAGTTAGAAAAAAATAATCTGATAATTCATACCAAGTGCAAAGAAAGGGAAATGTTCTAAGGCTAAGGCATCTGCTATATACAACTAAATAATACAAAGCAAGTATTCCAGCATACTGTTAGAATCTGTTTGCCTTTTCCGTCGGAGGAGATCTTTACTTGACAGTGAATGGGGCTTAAACAGTTTGAAAAGCTTTAGTACAAGTATCAGAAATGCGTGCAGCAGTGGAAGTTAACAAAAAAATGTTCCACACAAAAGCAAAAGAACATAGTAATTCAACGATAGGAACTGATAGGAGCCCCCTTTTAAGATATAATAAATGCAAGAGATTTCACCGCTGTGCAGGCGAAACCTAAAAATCAGTGGCAAAAACCATTCTAAACATTTGTTTATGAAAAGAGTGAAAAAGGTGCATTTCCACTCATACAGCTATTCATAACATGGTCTTGAGACAGCTTTGTTGTACAGATAGATACGCAATGACATGAATTGTTCACACAGGCACCTACACTCCAGGATTAAAAAAAGGCAAGGCACCGAAGGTTGTACCATTATAAGATTTTACTGATCATTCTCAATTGAAGTACTGTTCATTCTATTTTAATCCCATCAGTATGTAGAAAGTGTTTGAATGTATTTATATGTGTGGAGGAGCTGAAATGACGTGTACCCACTTTGATCTTGGCCCTTGTGTGAGGCAACAAACAACATGCAGGAACCGTTCTCTGCAGTGCCAGGACTTTAAAAGGACTGAACTGGTGAGGGATCTCTAAAAGGCGAATAGCAAAAAGAGTAGAACTAAGAATTCTTCCCAAAAATATGTGGCTGAAAACCTCAGCAGGCCTCCATGCCTGTGATGGCTGTGATTCCTAATAGGTCGCAAAATTGCGACCTACCTCATTATTATTCATGCGGCAGGTCAATTTGCAACCCACTTGCATTCGCTAATGAAACTCAAAAGAGTTTCGTACATTAGGAATACCAATTTCCATCCACATTGTCATTTGGAGAGATGGAAATTAGGAAATATGTATTCCTAACATTAGTACATCTGACCTTAAGTCTTATTTTATCTTGCATTCTTTGACTCTTACTTTTTAATGAGGAAAGCAAAAAAGAACTGGAATTAAAGGAAAAATAAGTTTGGAAATAGTACTTACTCCATCCAAGAGGTAAATCAAGCTGTACCTGGCAGTTCTCATAGACACATGGCTGCTCAGTGGGTTAGCTACTTTCTGGTTGGTTGTAGCACCACTCTTCACTACTGAAGCCTGAGCACTATAGTTGTTCCAGTGTGGCAAAAATGTGTCCCCTCGAGGAGGGGGTTCTTAAATGCACAGAATGGTGACCTAATCCCTTGCAGTGCATGATGCAGCAGGATTTATTTAGGAAAAGATGTCTACTTCCATCTGCAATAACCGCAGCTCAACTACTAACTCTTAAACATATGTGATAAAAGGAATGATGGGATGGGAATAGTGGCAGTTGTCTCATTCTGCAGCTCCGATGGTATTCACCTACTATAAGTGTAGCAAGTATCACCTGAGCTGAAGACGGAGGCTAGTCTTTTCCAAGAGGCAAGATCCTCTGGGCGTGGCAGATCTGCAAGGGGGCCATGTGCTTTGTATGGTGGGAGATGATTGTTGGGACTTCGGCATCTGCTGATAGGGAGCTCTACTGAAAGCCCGCGCAGAGACGTAAGAAAGTTGTTGTGACATGTAAGTAGTAGTTCAATGTGTGTTTTATAAGACGATGTGTGAGTGCTTAGGCTGTGCCCTTGAGTGTTGTTAGTGTGAGAGAGGTGGCAAATTAATCATATAATCGCTTGACACAATAAAATCGACTAGAAGCGATAAACACATTGCACATTTGTAAAGAAATAACACAATGATGTGATTGGTTTACCGATAATGGTCTCCTTACATTCTTGTATGGCTGCTTTCAGTCATGTTTCACAGGTGAGCAGTGCTGCAATTGCAGAGCCCAGGTCTAGGCAAGGAAAATTACTAATCAAAATGATGCTGCCACACGGGGCCATGTATGACTTAGCATGCTTGGAGCAGGGTCAGAAATGACTTCTCCAAATAAATAAAACACATGTATAAAAACACGCACTGAATGAATGTTTTTGAACACACCTTTAGCTGAGATTTAAAACAAAACATCAATATGCTAATGGCAAACAATGCTAATTAGAGCATTACCTTTAAAAATATAATAATCTGCAAGGCACATGTCATGTCCTGAGAGCCACCGCCATCAGGCTGTTTCCGAAACTAGTGCAGCTAACGGCATGTGAGGAAGCCACATGCTGCACAACTTGTAACCCTAGTAAACCCGCTACCCTGCCATGCAAGAGGCATGCTGCCTGTGCTCCCCTCTTCCAAGGGGGTCAAAGATCACAGCCTCTGACTCCTGTGCTCCTTCAAGCAAGTAATCTTTCTTTTCCACACTGCTAGCTTTTTAAAATCAAGACCTCCAAAAGGTGTATTTGTGATGTGTGAACTGTGCGCACTTCGCAATGGAGTTTGCACACTCATGGTTGTTACATTGCGTGCACGCACTTGCCCGCAGCCTACAGGGAACACTGGTTGTTTTATAGATGTATTCATTTTGGAACGATTGGCACTATTTGAAATTCTGTATGTGTGTGTTGTGCGTGTGCTACTGCAACTGCCCATAAGTATGGGTGGAGGGGGAGAGTGGCAACCCAATAACATAGCTGGCCTACAGTCCTAATTTACGTGACTAACAACTTCATTCTGTCCTGGCTTTTTAGTCAAGATTACTTTGCGTTCTTTTGTTTTATGAACATTTCTAAAAGCATTACATTGCACAGACTTAGTATTTTATGATACCTATTTTATTTTATGCACATAACTACTTTGTACAATTTGCAATAAAATGTCACTCAAAAAGCATAAATGTCACACATAAGCACACAGAGAATAAGGAAATATCTCACATAGGCAGAGTAAAAACCTGGGTGCTATGCGTGTGTGTGAACAATCAATATACCAGGCAAGGTTTGAATTATTTTTATAAAAAAATCCAAGTGGTGTCCCGTCTTCTTTCCTGGGCACAGTCATACATACATCTGCGGCCCAATGAGGACCTGGATACTCTTGTTTGCTGACCTACTCTGTACCAAATACTGCAGACATCTCTAGGGGACTCTCTCCCATCAAAAAAAATGTTGGTGTCTAAAGTGTGGAACCCTACACAAGTCCATAAAAACCTTACCCCTTTCTTATAAAACCAAACTCAGAAGACCTAAGGGAACACAGATGAGAGTCAAGCCTTGAGAGGGATATGTTGCTGTGTACGGGAGTCTGAAAGAAACTACCATGTTTAGGAAAGAAATATTGAAACTATGGCAAATGTCCTGTTCAATATGTTCTACCAGTGAGCTAAATAGGACGAGGGAGGTGTGACAGCCAGCAATAAAAACCGTATGCTGTGCAGATGTAAACATATATAGTCCTGATATGTTTCCAGACAGCCTAGGAATGATGCTTGCAACTAAAAGGCTCTTAACCAGGTCACGCGTGCAGCTGCTTTCCAAATTGCACTATATCCAGTTTATTGCCTCTGGGACCCCTGATTTCATCGAAACCTCAAACATGTCTAGTGCCCCCACGCTCAGACAATCAAGAAGCACCAAGAAGGTATAGACTAAGCAGAGCTATGTTCCTGCATGAGAGAGCCTTGAGGGAATTACCATATTTCGGGAAAAATGCTACAAATCTGACAAACGTCTTGTTCAGAGTGTTCCAGGGCATGAGAGCCCTGACTTGCACCCACAGACTCCATAGTTTGTTCTGAATTTGCCAAATTGTGACCAGTGCCCCAACAAACAGATTCTGCCACAATTGCTTGATCTGTGCATATAGTCCATAATTGAGTGCGTTCCTTAAGAAAATCAACATACCATTTGATATTGCCAGGCTCTAGACATCAGGGCGCCATTTTTTGATTAGCATTCTGGGATTTATATTTGTGCATTTGACAAAATGAACAAAATATTTAGCAAGGTTTTTAAAAACAATTGAAGATCTCTACATTTGTTATTGCTTTTCCAGAGTGCAATAATATATATTGGTTCAGAGTTTGTACCAATATATGACCCTGGACGGTATACTTGTAAGGGTGCACAGAAAGACCAAAGAGGTGCATGTACCTGTACAACCTAATGCCGATTTAAACAAAAAGAAAAAAGCTAAGGCACAGAGTTGCACAAATATCCCTGCGGTGAAGGGGTTAAAAGGAATAGAAGTTCCTTTAGTCTGGCCGTGTTTTTACGTATGTCCTCCCCTTCTTTTCTTGTAGTGTGGTATGGATATCTGAGATTATGTTTGGTTTGTCTTTTATTACCCAATGTGCAGCTTTGGGCATTTTATGTGCTTGCTCCTTCATGGTATTTACAGGTCCACAGAATCCAGTAGTATATTTGCAATGATTGTAGTTCCACAGGTGTCTTCATTCAGTAGTCAAGCACCCCTTTAATTTGACCTCTTCTTTGCTTGCAGTGTTCATTTTTGCTTTCAGTTTTATGGTTTTGCTCTCACTTGAATTTACATTTTGACCCATATTTCTGTGTTCTGAATCTCATTGCAAATGGTTGTCTTTTTGGTGGGTGGCTGGGTGGGTGTTTCAGATATGCTTTTGGCATGATATAATTTCTAAGAGTAGATATCGAGCAGTGGTTAAGCATTTCCAACGTTAGGGCAGTTTGTGCCGGTTTTTCTGCTGTGAATTTCACTAATTGCTTTATTGGGTAAGTGAAGTGAAAATGTGTTCAAAAAAGCCGGGCCTACTCCCTTGCTAATTTTAGTAGTAAGCAAGGAATAGTCACCATATTGTGGCCCATTTGTTAAAATAATACTTTATTTTCTATTGTCAAATGAAAAGAACACAATGGCGGACCTTCCAATCTGCACCTCACACTAGTTTTGTTTATCCAAGAGTCCTGCGCACAATTAACTTAGGAACCTGCCGTTGCGCGGTGCCCATGTGATCCAGATCCTTAGACAATAAAGAAAAAGGAGGTGTGCCAGGTAAGGTAGTCCAGTCAATCTCATGTTTTTCAAAAAACTTTATTTTAACCTTTATCATTGGCTATAATTCTTTATTAACCACTTTTCCCCAACACGCCCTCTCACAGGGCTGCAGCTGCCTTCTCCACCTGCCTCCTGTTTGGTATTATTTATTTTGTGCTCACTGTTTGGTGTGGTTTAACTATGGCTCCCATCCATCCGCCCACCACCACCTCCTGCCCGTCGAGTATTTCAGACCATTTTTAAAATCATATTATGAACAAGGGCAGCAAGGTTTATTCATTTGAAATGTTGTTTTCGCCATCATGCATAATATTTAAAAGAAACACGTTTCAAACCCTGAAACATACATTCTAGCCCCTCCCACTCTACCTTGTGCATGGTGCTGCCATCAACTACAGCAGGGCAACAAGAAAGGTTTAGGTCCTTTCTCTGACCGGCTTGGACCTCAACTATCAAAACAGAACAACTAGCCTGTCAGGTTTACTTTTTTATGATTTAGAAGGCACCCAGCCTATATGTACTGAGTGTTCCACAAATTTGTTTGTAAAAGTTTTTATTTTATTTTATTCAAATTTTTCATTAACTTCTTTGCATGTCCTCAAAGGCACATTTGTCAAAACAATCAAGTGAACATTCGGAAAATAATGTGCGTAATATATACAAGTGTTGGATCTGTACACAGTCAATACTCAAAATTCAGGGACACCAAAAACAACAATATTGATACATAAGAGACATTTAACACAAGCACCAGTCCTTCAAATTATATACCAGAAGACAGGCGGACAAGGTGATTCGAGGATACTGCCTGCCTGTCTAGATATACCTGTGATTGGGTGTTTTGAGGATTGAACAGCTAGGGGTAATAAGAGTGGTCTTATTTAGTCCCTAGTTGCACCCTTCTTCCTTATCATAGGCTTGGGGTCAACGTGTTTCGAACCACTGACAAATTGTGGGTTCTCCTCAGGACATAGACTGGATGAATCCGTTGCTGCAGGTAGGACGCAGGGGCTACAAGGGTGGTGGGCAGCTGTATGTTTAGTATCAATGCACGTTTTTGGTCCACTCACAATACATCCAACCAATCACATCGATTTATCTACCTCACCATGGAGTAGGGCCCCCCTTCTGAATGTAATGAACCCCACCCCTCTCTCCCACACCACATTTATCTCACTCTCACACCATCCACCTCCCTACACTGTTCACTTAACCTGCTCTGCTGCTGACAGCTGCTCCACCCCCCTCTTTTCTTCCTCTAATTCCCTCTCTTTCGGTCTGTGTCTTGCTCCTCAAATGCTGAAAAATGTGACTTTAACAACTCTTACCCTCTCTTTCCTCTCCTTTTCTTTATTTGTGACCCTGTGAAATGAATCCAAAAAAGAAAGAACCACTTTTGCTGCAAATGTCGTCTGTTTCTGACATATTTCTATTTCCAAGTGCAGCCTCAGAAAGAGAGAAAAGAAATGTTCAAAATACGAAAAATAAAAAAACGAACTAAAGCAAGGCAGAGTGGGACTACATAGGCCACATTGGTGTTATTCACACCCACACATATTAGCGCCAATTTAAAAAGTTTGCTAGTGAAGCGCTAATTTCTTTATTAGACGAAGAGTGAGCAGGGAAATGGATGGTTACTGTGGTCGTCTCTCATTACAAAAAGTAGACGGCGAGGAACAAAACAAACATAAGGGGAGATGGTAAACAAAAAAATTATGTCAAGCAGTGGTCATGAATTTAATTGTTTTGTAATCATATTTTCACAAGCAACCTTCTTATCGCCAGTGTTCAGCAACCTTATTGAGAGTTCAAATAATCAACACTGCATTTGCATCAAATTGTGCAATTGCACATTATAGCACCCAAACTGTAACACATTCTTTCTCTAATGAGTTTGCGCGGATGTGGGGCATAATAGCTAGTACGCGATATTGTGGATTCAATATTGTTGCAGATCAATGGGTTCAACAACACTATTGTGAATCCTAACGCCCCATCCCCCTGCAGCCCCTCCAACAGCATTTGCATTATTTTCGTACACAAAGTAAGTCCAGATCACAACAATAGATGGTGGTGTTGGTAATGGTGATGGGGACCAGGATCATGAATATTAAAGCCTTTTAATAGGCTCTAACCTGCCCTATGCTGTAATATGTTCATCAAACGGGAGCCCATGGGTCATGGATGTGCCGTTTCCCATCTTCTCGATGCTCCTGTCTAGGGTCCCTTTGAAATGCAATTTGTGACCCACTTCGGTAATTCTGCTTCTCGCGCAGCAGCAAAAGGGCAGTGCAGGCATAGCCGAGTGGCTTAACAACCGAGTGATGAAATTATAATGACTGAACTCCAGTATTAATGCAGAGCCGCGAAGGTCTGACAGCCCTGGGGGGATCTGGACCCAGAGATGAATTTATAATGAACGAATTCTAATATTTATGAGAGAGACTCTATTGAAATAAATGAGGCCATTGCTCCGGGGTGAACCAAGACAATTCTAAGGAGAACAGCTTACGACTACAAGGGTAGAAGATGGGTGGGTTAAAGACTATTGATGTTTTCAGCCAGAAAGTAAGTAGTGCTTTAAGTCACTGTTTCAAAATAAGGGGGTGACATTCAAAAGGACAGCCCTCATTCCCCGGGGCCGTGGAGGAGACCGCCATCCCTCTTTTTTGATGGGTTGTTGGTGGAAAGGAAGCAGTTGGGCACTACTCTTTTAGGAATGACTGAGTATCTGTACAGCCCTGGGACTATGCAGCCTGTGGCTGTCAACAAGCAGAGTGAATGAAGCATAATGGTGGTGCATTAAGGCACTGCCTACGAACATCTGTCTGTTCTAAGATGGGAAAAAGTCCCCTGCATTGCTCCAGAGAGCTTCGTACCCTGCACCGCGTATCCCCTAATGAGTCTCTGAATGCGTATTGAATTGATGTTAATCACAACACACAAGCCAATTGTGTGAACACTGAGGACCTGAGTGGAAATGGATTGGCACCCAGAGCATGCCCAACCTTCCTTGACAGAGCATGACTTCCAACAGCTCACTGGTTTGTGGAGGCCTTATAGTGGTGGCAACAACTGTTTATACATGAAGAGCTAGCCTTTTTAGGTTTTGCCTGCACAGCGCTTGGGCTGTGCTTGTGAAATCTCTTGTAAATATGTCATAAACAGGTGCTTTTATCAGTTCCGACTTTCGAATTACTGTCTTAGTTCGCTTTAGTGTTCGAACTTTTTTTTTACTTCTCCTGGCTGCAGGTATATTGCTACTAAAGCTGTTCACACTGTTTAAGCCCCATTCACGGTCAAGGAAGACCTCTTCCAACAGAGAAGGCAGACAGCTTCTAGCAGTATGCTGGAATGCTTGATTTTTGTTTACTTAGTTGTGTAAAGCAGATGATTTAGCCCTAGAATGTTTGTAACATTTCCTATTCATGCATCAGTACCTTTCTTTTCACTTTGTATACATTATCAGATTGATTGTTTCAACTTAATCTATTTGGTCGATATGATCGAATTCTAAATGTTGTAATAAATATTACAGATTAAATATCAAGTTAAAATACAAGAGCTATGCTATACTTCACTACTAAACAGGCAGCCACAAGTGCAGTTACATTGCAGACAACAGGTCTTCATTTGAATTGTGCAGCAGGAGAAGTAGCACCAGGCCCAAAAGTTTTCAGAACTCCTCTAAACGCATAATATTACAATATTTAACTACTAAACAGGCAGTCACAATTGCAGTTACCTTGCATATAAAAGGGACTTGATTTGAATGGTGCAGCAGGAGAAGTAGCACCAGGCCCAAAAGTTGTCAGAACTCCAATAAGCACCAAAGGTTGCCATATTCTACTACTAAACAGGCACTCACAAATGCAGTTACCTTGCAGGCAACAGGGTCATTATTTGAATGGTGCAGCGGGTGAAGTGGCACCAGAGCGAATAGTTGTTATAACTCTTCTAAACACCAAATATTGCTATATTTTACTACTAAATAGGCAGTCACAAATGCAATTATCTTGCAGGCACTAGCAGCATGATATGAATGGTGCAGCAGGTGCAGTGGCATGGGTGCAAAAGTTACCAGAACTCCTCTACACGCTTAATATTGCTATTACATCAAATAATTCTATTATTTCCCTCTTTATTTCATTTTTTAACATTTTGCTACTACTTACACACAATACACTACTAGTAACAGCACAAAATATTTTCTTTTGTACATAAACACGTCATAAGTCTTTAAGAGACTTTCTGTAACTTATATTGTGCAGCAACTCAGCAAGCTACAACTTACAACAAAAAACAGTTTATATTTAATCATATAGGCAAACATAATGCATTTACCAACACTTGTTTCACCTGTCACTTGCACAAGGACAGTTGCCTACTAGTTTCCCCTGTTGAAATTGTCTGACTCTCCTCTCCAACGTGGATGCCCATGTATGTGTAATACATGCTATTTTTCATGGTTGCTGGGAGTGCCCAAATTAGGACACAGGAGAAAGATGAAACAGGTGTTGAATAGGGTTGGGAGTTGTTCTCCTTCCTGTTAAGTGTTTTACAAGATGTGACAAGGATGTTCTAGGTGTGTAGATAGATGGGTGGAATACTTATAAAGAAGTCAGTTTGAAGTATAATATTTTTATTAGCTGGCCTACAAACTGCTTTTGCTGTTTCACCTCCTCCCAAATGAACAAACATTGGCAAAACAATATTCCTTGCACTGAAAACTCAGTATTTTTTTTATCTATGCAATAGCATTACAAATGTAAAATGAATTAAACTTAAATATCCTGCTGACAAGGAGTATCATGATTCATTATGCAAAAACATAAAATCAGAAATAAAGCAGATACTAGCCTGCCAGGTCTGGCAAGAAGTGTACTACTGTTTGGGTAGATGGGAGCACGTTCACACGAAAAATGCTGTGGGTTACAGTGAAAAGAACCAATGGCTGAGGTGGCTGACCCACATGCTGTATATTTTAGTAATGAGATTAAAAACGTGTATAAAACCTCAACATACAAATGGATGGAGAGTTCTGACTGAAAGCCCCTGTGCAAATGTATACATATATATGCATTTTTATGTTTTGTTTAATTTATTTTTTACAAAAAAATGAGCGAAAGCTGTCATGAGACTAGGCTTCAAAATACTTTGACATAACACACACTGCTCAATATACTGTTGTTTAGCTCTGTTGGGACAAAACTTGAAAAAATAAAGTATTCTTCACCATATGAAGTTGCGAAAATGCTCCTGATGAGGCACAGACCCGACTTTTATTTCCATTGTAACCCCTTTTAAAGCCGCAAACCCGCAAAGCCCACGATCGCATTTCAAATGTGAGATGTCTTGACCTTGCTGGTCAGGGCGTGGTGGCATTCCTGGGAGTGCAGCAGTGGGAGGAAGGAACAAACCAGATTGGGGCCTCTGTTAAGTACCGGTCATTCAAGGCGTTTTGTTGCTAGGTGACAGAAGGCCCCTTTGTTTCCAGGACCAGCCAGACACAGGTAAGGAGAGGTGGGTAGGAGTGGAGGGAGCAGCTAGATCACCTGGCTTTTGTTAACCTTTGCATCACCCATGGGAACCTGCATTTCAAATGTATGTAGAACTGCCGATCGTAGGGCAGTGTTTTGCTAAAGGCCTCGTTAGTGCTACAAGGCCTAGGGAGGGCCCAAGGCCTCCCTGGGCCTCGAAGCACTGGAGCAAGCTGCAAGGTCCAGGTGTGGGGGTCCACCTTCCCTGGGCCTTGTAGCCAGTACACCCTCTGTCCTCTCCTTTTGTTTATTTGTTCCTCAATTGATCCAAAAAAGAAAAACACTTCTGCTGGAAGTGCAGCCTCATGATGTAGAGAAAAAAAATAACTAAATAAAGCAAGACAGAGTGGGTCTCAAAGTGGTCAGGTTGATTTTATTCACACTCAAAACACATTAGCACCACTTTCCAGAGGTTGCCAGCGAAGCATTACTTTTGTTATCTCGTCTTTCTTTGAACAACATTATTATTCACCAGGGTAGTGAAGGGAACCATTTCTAGATGTACTGCAATACCTGGTTGATGGGTGGATTGGAAAATAAAAGGCGTACCGTGTCTCTGTGTTCACGAATGCAGTCTTTTTAAACCATACTGCTTACGTTTTGTAAGGATATAAGTAATGGACATTGAAACAGGTCCCTTCTGGGCCCTGTAGTCATATCCTCAACTTTTCAGCCAAAAGCACTCACTGATTTCTGAATAATAAGTGCAAAAGCGTTAAAGTAACCATGTTGTTCCTTCTAACATTTAACATGCATTACTTAATCTTGCATTCCCTTGAGTGTTTGCTTTTTCCAGGATGTTGTTACTTTTTAGGTCTCCCCTACGCCGTGTGCACGCACTGCATAGGAGACCTTTAACCACCGTGCTGCTGTATTTCCAAGCACATAGTTGTACGCCTTGCGGGAGAGTGCAGCGGTCTGCCACAAGCACGAGTATGTGCTTTGAAATAGACCAAACAGCTGCTACTTAGCACGCACATGCACTCCTCCCATTTGTTCACTCTTGCCTTTTGTCAGCTTTTTCGCCCGTCTCCATCTCCGCTTTCACCAGTTGGTGTGCCTGTTTCTGTGCCTTCTTAACTATATGCACCTCTTTCCTTGATTCAGGCATTCAGTTGTGCTCCCCACAACCCCCCGCACATATACCTGCCTCCCTCCTGCTTGTGCTTAGAGTTGTGCACAGTATTTCAAACTCTATTAGCAGAGCATTATCTCTCAGACAGCATTCTCTCTAACTCTTCCCGGGCCTCCTGCTCAGTTCCCCCACTGCCCTGTCTCTTGTGTCCTCTTCCTACCCATCTCTTCCACTGGACCCTATTTCACAGTGACTGTCTCAAAATGGCCTAGCGCCTGTCTCTCACCTTTGTCTCCTGTCTGTGGGAACTGCTGCAGTGTGCCTGCTGGCCTCACAGCTTGTCTTTCAGTACAGTGCACCCCCCAGGAGACGAGTCCCTCTGGAGCCTGCCCTGCCCCTACCAGCCCTGCTGTCTACTTTCTATCACACCCTGTGAATCCACGTCAAACTCTTCCTCTGCCCAGTCTGTCGCCTCCTCTTCTTCTTCTTATTTCAGCTTGTCTCTTCAGTTCGTACCCTATACCCGAGTCACCGTCTCTTAATCTTCTAGCGAGTGTCTCTTTCACTTATCTCCCCCTCTTCCAATGCTGCTGTTGTGCTTGGGCATGCAGTGCCCTTGTCTGTCACCTCTCTTTCTCTCTGCCCTGCTTCCTCTTCCCTCTCTTCCCTCAGTCTTGTGTCTACTCCCTCCCCCCCTTGGTATTTCTCCCTCCCTCTCCGCCTCATCCTACTCTTTCCACCCCCACCGCCCTACTCTACCCACTCTCCCTTTCTGTCCCTCAACCCTTTCCTTCCCTCTTAAGTTTATGCACTCTCTGAAAAGCGGTTACATTTGCCAACAATACTTGTTGTTTACAGTGTTTAAGCAAGCATTGGCATAGCCAATAGGTCTCGCTTTTGGGACCTTACAAGTATTTAGTTATGCAGCACAATATCCTTACATCAACTGCTGCATGGCTAAACACTTATAAGGTCCCAAAGGCGAGACCTATTGGTTATGCCAATGCTTGTTATTCAGGCAGCTTATTACTCTTGTCTAGTGCATAACTTGAACTGATTCTCTTCCAGGTGTTTATAGCGGGGCACAATTGAGTTGTATTTGAAGGCAGTGCAAGTTTCTCTCAGTAGGATGTGGCAACATCGTCAGAGCTGGCAAATTTGGGACTGGGGAACCAGGATCAGCCCACCTGACTACTCTTCTGAGGGACCACATTCCCATGCTAGACCTTAGAAGTCCCGCAAGACTTTAGAAGCCCTGGTGTCTTAGCACCAGCAGGTGGATCCTAGTGGTGGCAAGTTTGGATTAACCTTGAAGGCCTGTCCACCACAATGCATACTGAAGTTCACCTCCAGTCTTGCGGGTTGGACTATGAAGCAGCACACTCTAGAGCACGGGTACTCATAGTACGGCCCGCGGGCCAGCAGCGGCCCGGCAAGCCTTCCGTGGCGGCCCGCGGACCATGAGCCAGAGTACCCGTGTTTACTAAGACTGTCTGAAAACACTCTGCTGCTCTGTGGGGGCCAGGCAATTTATTCCGGCGGAGCTGCAGGGGCGCCGAGAGGGTGTGAAAGACAGCAATGCCCCATTCACAATCAAATGGTCTTTTTGAAGACCTGTGAAATACTCGGGTGGGGCTGTGTGTCTGTGCACGCTGGGAAAACAGGCTGGGGAAGCTGTCACAGCCCGGGTGTCGCAGGGTGGGGTGACAGAGGGAGGTAGAGGGAGAGAGACAGAGGGAGGGAAATGGAGACAGAGAAATGGAGACTGAAAAAGGTAGACAGACAGAGGGAGGAGGGCGATAGAGGGATGAGGTTGATAGAGGGATGAGGGTGATAGAGGGATGAGGGCGACGGAGTGCGGGAGGCACAGTGAAGGAAGGGGAGTGAGGGAAGGGGAATGAGGGAGGGAGTGAGAGAAGGGGAGTGAGGGAAGGGGAATGAGGGAGGGAGTGAGGGAATGGGAGTGAGGGAGTGAGGGAAGGGGAGTGAGGGAAGGGGAATGAGGGAGGGAGTGAGGGAAGGGGAATGAGGGAAGGAGAGTGAGGGAAGGGGAATGAGGGAGGGAGTGAGGGAAGGGGAGTGAGGGAAGGGGAGTGAGGGAGAGAGAGGAGTGAGGGAGAGAGAGGAGTGAGGGAGGGAGTGAGGGACGGGAGTGAGGGAGTGAGGGACGGGAGTGAGGGAGTGAGGGAAGGGGAGGGAGGGAGGGAAGGAGAGTGAGGGAGCGAGGGAAGGGAAGTGAGGGAGTAAGGGGAGTGAGGGAAGGGGAGTGAGGGAAGAGAGTGAGGGAAGGGAGTGAGGGAGTGATGGAAGGGGGGGAATGAGGGAGGGAGGGAGTGAGGGAAGGGGAGTGAGGGAAGAGAGTGAGGGAAGGGAGTGAGGGAGTGAGGGAAGGGGGGAATGAGGGAGGGAGGGAGTGAGGGAAGGGGAGTGAGGAAAGGGGAGTGAAGGAAGGGGAGTGAGGGAAGGGGAGTGAGGGAAGGGAGTGAGGGAAGGGAGTGAGGGAAGGGAATGAGCAAAGGGAGTGCAGGAAGGGGACTGAGGGAAGGGAGTGAGGGAAGGGGAGGGAGTGAGGGAACGGGAGTGAGGGAAGGCGAGTGAGGGAAGGCGAGTGAGGGAAGGGGAGTGAGGGAAGGGGAGCGAGGGAAGGGGAGGTAGTGAGGTTGAGGGAAGGGGAGTGAGGGAGGGAGAGGGGGAATAGGGGGAATAGGGGGAAGGGGAGTGAGGGGAAGGGAGGGGGTGTGAGGGAGGGAAGGAGAGGAATGGAGAGGGAAGGGATAGGGGGGAAGAGGGAGGAGAAGGAGGGAGAATGAAGGGGAGGGAGAGGGAAGGAGATTAAGGGAGAGGGAAGGAGAGAGAGAGAGGGAGGGAGTGAGACAGTCAGAATGAGGGTGAGATAGGGAAAAAGAGGGAGTGAGAGGGAGCGAGACAGAGGGAGAGAGGGAGAAAGAGGGATGGAGGGAGGGAGGCAAAGAGAGATAGATAGATAGAGGGAGGGAGTCAGAGAGAGGGAGATAGAGAGAGAGGGAGATAGAGAGAGAGAGAGAGAGAGAGAGAGAGAGAGGTGTGTATGCCGGGTCTGGTAGCTCAGTGGACGAAGGCGTCTGCTGCAGGGACCTGTGTTCAACCTCATGGTCACAGTTTTTTTGTTGCTCTAGCCCCGCCCCCCCACTGATCCCGCCCCCACCAGTGCGGCCCTCGGACACAAACCACACTGTAAATTTGGCCCCTGAGAGAAGGTTTGTGAGTACCCATGCTCTAGAGCAACTGTGACTCTGTCACTGAGGACACAAGATCCCTGAACAGGGAGGCTCTAGGGTGGTATGAGCGGTGAGATTGCACAGAGCGCTGACTTTGGGTGGGGGCGTCATGATTGCAAGTATATTATGTTTTTTAAAGCATTTGTTGCCTCCTTCCTGGCCTCCAGCAATTTTCGCCGACAATAAAAATGTCATGTTAACTCGGGTAATTGATGTTCTTCCTTGAAAGAGATGGAGTTTGTCAGGTGGAAGTTTTGACTTGTGAAAAGGTAGCGCAGAGGGTTAATGTGCTTGCTGCAAAGGACATGTACCATGCAGATCACAAAGTGCACATAATGTAAATAGGTCAGTGGTTATTGATTTTTTCTGTGAGATCCTTTTGTTACTTGCAGTTTATAAGTCAAAATCCTAGCATAGAATAGTGAACTATTAAATGTCATCTTAGAGCTGCAGGCAAACTGCAAGGTATAAATTAGAGAATTATGTCTTTTTCCCCAGTCTTTGATTAACCCAATGTTGCAAAAAGGGTTATTTTAGATAGAAATCAATTCTGGTTATTAAAGAGAATCCCCAACCATGGTATTACGTTCTAAATTCAGAGTTTGTGTATCTCCAGACCAATCACTATTAAACTACACTGCCTGCTAATGTCATGTGACTCCTATAAATTGTAGTCCTTTTTCATATGTAAAATTTCATATACAGTGATTTACACAGGTATGATTGCTTGTTTCTTTGTAATGTGTGTGATATAAAGTGCTCTGATAACCTACACTGGTATGAGCGGCGCTGTAAATCAAATTAAATGCATCTGAGAGAGAGTGTAGTTATGGAGACTTGAGGAGGGGCACTGTTAAAGAGTGCTAGTGAAGGAATCTGTGGCAGAGGTGGCCATTGGGGGCACCAGCAACCAATGTCACACAGGACTCCACCAGCACTAAAGCTGGTCACTACTACTTCCTACAGTTCTAACACCAAATCAAAAACGTTAATTTAAACAACCCTTGAATCTGCAGCATACCTATGGTTTAGTAGTGGTCTCCGTTGTCTTTTTTTTATTTATGTGCAATCTGTATTTGTTTGCAATGGTGGCTTGTATTTTTGTGTCAAATGTGTTGTATTCTTTCACTTAACATAATTCTGGCAATTAAAGAGCTAACACACAAAAAAGATTGTCCTACAAGTAGTGTGGAATACTCGAGAGAGGATTTACGTTAAAACAAATTACTAAGTAATGATGTCATGCTAAGGTGGCACAATAATGGCACGCAAAGATAACAGAGCCTTTTGAAATTTGTGATTATATCCATGGGGTGAGGGGTTCTCTCTTGTTTCATTTTATATTTTGAATGATCCCGCCCCTTATTAACTCAACAGGATCTCTCCCCTTTACGAGACAGAACTGGAATGTTTATCATGCACTCATCTGGAGACGATCAGTTAATCTGGAGTAAAAAATATGCATCTTTGTGAGACCTGCACCTATCTTTTTCATCTAATGTGACAAATGTAATCCATTTAATGCAGTTTTAAAAATATATGGTATACTTTGACTTGCATATTGCTTTTTGTCGATGTTACTGATATCCACATTAGGTCTCTTCAGTGGTGCCCAATAAGATCAATAGTCCTGCGATGTTACTTTCTGTGATGTCACTTCTTGTGATGTTACATGCAAATTAGAGGGGGCTCACATCTTGACCTTCGCCCGAGGACCCAGAAGTTCTAGGACCAGCCCTGACCTCACTACTTTATCCTTCACTGACTGCCTCTGTTTCCATGTTACCTCCCAGCAATCAAAGTTGTTCATTCATCTGGCAAAGACATTTACAAGCCTCACCCTTCTGTTCATGAAAAGATACCATAAAGCAATACATTTCCCTCTTCTTTGTCTATTATTTCTATGTCGTGTCTCCCTCCGCGTATGAGTGCCGCATACACCCACAGTCCCAAACAGAGTCAGCAGAAGAGCCTAGCACCGAATGGTCGAAGTCTGAAGCACCTATTAGGCCTCGAGGCTCTCGAAGTAAACCTTTCAACTGCTCAAACACGCACCCCCATAATGCACCGGAGCAGACTCAGCCTGCAGTGTGATCACAACAAACATAAAAGTCACTTGTGAAAGAACTATGACAGGCCTTATTTCTTCTTATGTCCCCACGCGATCCCTCAGATCCGAAGCCCAGTATCTGGCGAACAAGCCTAGGTTCAGGCTTAGCAGGACGGGAGGACGTTCCTTCCGCGTGCTGGCGGCGGATCTATGGAATTCCCTTCCTGTTCATATTCGTGCCCTCAACAGCTTGACCCTTTTCAGAAGGGCCATCAAAACCCACTTGTTCATCTCTGTAGGCTAATATCCCCCTCCGTCAGCTCTGATCTGTTGTGTTGTTGCATATGATCAGGCGCCAGGACGCCCCTTCGCTGGGGCAGCTGTTGCGCCTAATAAATGTTATTAACATAACATAACATAACATAACTATAAAGTGGAGGCTCTGCCTCGCACGAAAACAACGGAATAACCGTCAAACACGCTCACACAAATGAATACCAACAGCAACCAGAAATCGTCACAGTAAAGAGGAAACAGGTAGTACCAGGGTTGCACAGAGTTCAACTTGTGAAAGAATAACTTCCAGGGTCCGAGTTTTCTGGGACGCCCACCATCAGAGCTGCTGAATGTCGGGGGTTGTTGATATATCGAGACTTTCTAATATTCTAGACTTGATGCTACCCCCTTCTTCCTTCATCCACCACCCTACCCACCCCACCTCTAAAATCCCAATCTTTCAGGGTCTTTTTCTTACCTGCCTTCTCTTGTTCTCACCCTGTCTCGATCTTCCTTTTCCATCTCGTCTGCCTCCTTCCATCTTTTGTGTCCGTTGTGGCGTCTGCTTCAAAGTTTGAAAGTAGACGCCATGACAGACACATTATGATAAATCTACCCTGCCAGATGTACATGCCACATAAACTGATTGACCTTGGGATATAAAATAGTGCCAAAAGATACTTTGGATGTTATCTGATTGATATGTTTCTATGTGAATAAATGCCTAATAAAGGACCCATGAAGAAAGAAAAAATGCTACAGTGGATGTTCTTGAATTCGTATATAGAGACTTTGTTCAAAGATCTAGTTACCAAAATCAAGCATCCTATTACTGAGGGCTGAACCATTTTATGTGATTTTGTGCTGCACAAGATGAGGTTCTTATAACTCTTCCTGGAAAACTGATGCAAGTGCAAAACAGAGTTCCTAATCCGAATGAACGCCTCCTTAGGTAAACAAAACAAATGCAAATAGATGTCATGGTCCTAATAGACAACTGCATGGAAAAAAACGAACAAGTGCAAAATGTTTCCGATTCTTAATGAAGAAATCCTGAATACGTCTTCCACTCCAGTCATGGCTTCCATCAACTTCCAAGAATGTTATGTTATGTGATGTGAATTTGCAAAGCACACTACCACCCGCGAGGCCATCGTGGCGCTGAGCAGGTGAGCACTTAAAGGGAGGGGGTAATGGAGAGCTGGCGGGGCTAGTAATGGCCTCAATGGTCTTTCAACACATCATCAAAATACAAGCAACAAAGGATTCTGAGGCTGCCTCGGGCAGCTATTAAAAGGCTTAATGGGTTTTAACACTGCAGAGCCTCCAACAGGCGAGCAGGAAACCTAATGTATGCAGGGCTTTCACCTCATTATGTGCTCACTGCGTGACATTGGCTACTCACTAGGTGAGGTGAGAATTAAACCTTTGTTGCTGCTTTGTTAGTAAGTATATCTTTCCTGCGTAAATCTAGTGGACTGGCAAACTACAACTAATAAAGTGTTTTGCGTCCAACAGGCAGAAGCCATTGTCTGGGAACATATTTTGTTTTGTTGTACTTTTTGGGGTCCAGGAAGGTGAATCATTCCTGAAGACTAAGTGGACTATTGTTAATATCTGCAATTCTATTTAACCCCTTCCATGTGTTCGTCGGCCAACGGCTGTCGCAAGCACTACCTCTGTAGTGCTGCGCACGTCCGTTGGCCGACGCTGCCCCGCCCACTCCACTAAACTGCCGCACCGCGGCGAAATTGCCGCCGCGGTTAAGTGGTTAAGGAACTCACCCAGGGTTGCAAAATAGAAAGGGAATGTTTGCTGCTTGCTTTGAAGAACATAGAGTATAGCAATCAAGTCCAATGTGAGACAAGTGTAGGCGGAGTGACAATAAACACATCTCACCATTATGAGTGCATGGATTGGCGGGTAACAAATGCTAGTGTTTACGTATGATGTGAGATTATTTGGGAGTTTCTCTTGGAAAATGTTAATTTCAATTACAGTTTAATTCATCTTTCTAACATTCCAACATTCAATCAACATCAACAGTCACTGCAAACTTCCCTTATGTTGTACTAGTAATTGAAGACAAGAAGGTGTCAATGTCTGGATGGGATCATTAGAAGGCAAACCATAAACCTAGAATTTAAGCAAATGCTCTAATGGTCAAAAGATTATTATAGATCCATCGCATTCAAGGTAACATTTTAAGGTAACTTGTTATATCAACGCTCCGGGACATTTCTAGTGTCCTACAGTACTCTCTTTTTTTAAGACATGCACTGAGTGGAGTGTCACCGCTATGAAGTTGATATTCGAGTCAATGATACTTAGAGCTCCCAGGAGATCTACATACAATTAATGACATTTACTTTTACAGTGGAAAGAGCAAATGCAAAGCGAGACAACCTTGTCTGCGGAGGGCTTCAAGAGCACACAATGATCAGTGGTGTTTAAGAATCAACGCCACCCACTTCTCTTGGGCATGCTAATTTCTTGCTGCATCTATTAGAGGAAATTCAGTTACATGAATTGGGAATGTCCCACAATGGAATCCAACAGTGTATTTTGCTGAATGTATTTTCAGAGCACTGAACGTGAAATTGGTTGGTGGATACCACCACTTGTAGGGGTGGATACAATATATTCACTTAGAGCAAATAGCAGAATTGTCAGGTGTTTGCTCATCCCACCCAGGAATGGAACCAAATGGATTCTGGTCTTTGAAGCTGGATGCAACAATTCACATACCTCCATTGCATAGATCCAAGAATGCCCCACAATGCGCATTCAAACAACCAACACAGATTGCAAAGTTGGTCCAGGATAGCGCTGGTGCTTTTCAGTTAATTTTAATAGTTTGTATGCAAACAGTAAGAAAGGTCTGTAAGAAAGGTCTGAATGCAGGAGACAACCTAATTGATCGCAAGTAAGTCACTCCAACTGGCTTCAAATGCACTACCATGTTTCTGGCTAATCTTTGCAGCTGGTCTAACCAGCAGCAGCAGCAGAGTCCACTCAGGTGCAGAATACTTTCAGGTTGGCAGAAATGCAGTACTGGCCATCAGTCTACGTCATGGAGCGGCGTTTGACCATTTTGCTGATAGCTTAATTATAAGAAATATGTATTTGCGCCACATTCCATCCAATATGAGTTCTTATTTCTCTTCATTCCTCTTCCATCCCTCTCTTGTCAACCTGCTCGGTACACGCGAGGCATGCTAAGCAGACTGAAGAACTCTCCTTTCCTACTCAGCAGTCCGCGAGTGACAGATCCGTCACTGGAATAATGTGATAGGCCCAGTTATCCATGGAGACCCCAGGGGTTCATTCCATTTCCAATCTCTAGGGCTTCAAAAGCAACAGAAACTCCTAAAAATGAAATCTATAACAATACAAAAAATACCATTTGCTGTCAGTAATGAAAACCTGGATTTGTGCCTGTACTGGAGGCAGGGGCCAATTGTGTCCTCAGCGGTCTGGATTTTCCTATTTATATGGAAATATCATGAAGTAAACATGTGTTCACGTGGCGATAAGCTTGTCACAGTCGGATCTTAAATATATTTCAATTTAGTGAACACTGAACTGGGCAGAGATAGCTAAAAGAGGAAGGAAAACGTGTGTATGTGGACTCTGAGCGCTGAAAATGGAGGGGAGGGCTAAAACAATACATTAATTTGTCCTACGATTTTTTTTTTGTGACCTACTCCAGGGCCTCTAAGAAACAGAACAGCTCATGACTTTCAATCATTGAAAAAATACTCCATTCAAAGTCGTTTTTCATAGCTTTTAGAGTCCTATCTTAAAGCGCTTAAACCAGTGCCTCGTGCTGTCTTTGAATTCACTAACAGTGCTTTAGACTTGTGCAATGCTGCTTTTCTGTGCTATGCTGAATTTCTGCAAAATCTGTTCCCTGCCCGAGACATCCATCAGTTGTAATAAAATGCAATATCTAATAGTTCTAAAAAAAGATTTTTGCACAACCCACAAAATCTGGAAAGAAAATATGCAATATCCCTTCATTTCTAGCATATCAAGCTGTAGACAAACGATCTAAGAATTTAAGCACAATTCCACAGATTCTGATTACATTAGTACATAACATGTATTTAAACGTCATGCATATAATTAAAATTAAGGCACGTACAGTGGTCAAGAAGGAAAAATGGAAAGGGTGCGATCGCAAGGGAACAGGAAGGAACAGGGCTATTAGGTAGGAGGCCTGAAGAGATAGGAAAGGAAAAGGAAGTGTTGAGAAAAGAAACAAGAATGAAACCAGAAAAAAGAAGGGACTAGTAAGGAAAGGCAGAGGTTTCAAAAAGGAAAAAAGGAAAGAAGCAGAATGGGAAATGAAGAAAATTAGGTTAACAGGAATGGATAGGAGAAATATAAAAATAGAGTTATTCATGGCTGGAAAGAATGGATCGGGACATGCCACAGGAAAGTCAGAAAGAATTTGTGAGGACCCGGCATCAGAAATAAACTGAGCAGCAAAGAGGAATGGATATGGCTGAAATAAAACAATGGGGGTACGTCATCTGAGAGGGAATCAGGAAGAGGCGAAAACAAAGGATAAATAATAGAATAGAGAATACCACCTAGCAGTTTGGAAGGAGAGAGAGGATGATGAAGAGATACAGATGAGTAATTAAGATCACCAGGGGCCGTAATATACACTGTGCTTTGGAAGCACAGCAGGCGTGTGTGCCTACTGTGTTCCCCCCACCCCCACCAGGGCACAATAGTATTTCAGAAGGGGCCGCAGGTGCTTGTGTGTTCCCTTCTGTAATAATGATAGTGATGGCGCACATGTGGTGCCAGCGCTTATGTATGGCGTTCCATCATTTGCATCGGGTTGTAGACCCATGCAAATGAGGGAATCACTTTGTCTTTGCGTCCGCACCATATTACCAATGTGGGTGCAGAATCAAACGTCATTTTAGGAGGCGTAAGTGCGCCACAAAAAGCTGGCGCACTTTCAGTGCACCTCATAATGCCACTGAGCCGCAGGGTTTGGAAGGGGATCCAAAGTACCCCCAGACATCTCCTTGAAAGTGCAAGTGGGTGCAGTCAGTCACTGCATCCATCTGCAAGGAGATGTCTAACCCCCCCTGAAAGTGTAGATGGACTGCTGCCTGCACTGTGAAACACGGAGCAGCTTTTGAACAGTTGCTCCGTATTTCACTTGGATGCACTGAGTACACAGCTACCCTGGGGCAGCTCATTGTTTATAATACGCCGCACTTTACTTGTTTGCACATCAATAGATGCGCCATGGCACAAACAAGGAAAGTGTGCCGTATTCATAATACGGCCCCAGCATTCCTTGGATACAATTGATATGGGGCAGACCTATTCAGTCTTTTTTTAGGGGTTAGCTTTCCACTCTGTCCACCAGTTTCCACTTCCCCAGTATTTAACGTTGCATGATTCGCAAATCGTCCACCACAGTCTGCTATTCCCAATTATGATCTGATTCTTCCAGTGTGCTCCACTGCATCCTTCCCACGCAGCCCATTTCCCACTTGGC
Source organism: Lissotriton vulgaris (assembly GCF_964263255.1). Taxonomy (NCBI): domain Eukaryota; kingdom Metazoa; phylum Chordata; class Amphibia; order Caudata; family Salamandridae; genus Lissotriton; species Lissotriton vulgaris. The sequence continues at coordinate 584,439,300 of NC_141695.1, forward strand.
TCCGCCATTATGGAGCTCCCTACCACTGGAACTCAGGCGGATAGATGGGGAGCCGCAAATCCGCAAAAAATCAAAACATGGCTGTTCACACAATATCTGTAAGGTATAACTTGCCCAAACTCAGTACCTGACTGCTCAGTGCTGGGAAGCCTAAGGGCAGCCATGCGCTTTACAAATCCATAGTAATAAGAATCTATAGGTACTTCTTCCAGTGATTTCCACTGCGTGATTCACACACAGCCCACCAATGCCTGCTGCTCCCAGTGTCTTCCAGTGTATGCCTCCTACACTGCCTAACTGTATCTGTTTCTCTTAGTGCCTTCCACTGTGTGCTTCACATAGTGCCTACGGTGCGTGCAGTTCACACTGCCCACTAAGGCATATTTCCACATTACCCACCAGTGACAGCGTTTCAGATTGCTCAGCAGGGCATGCTCCTCACATTACGCAGTGCCTGCTTTTGAGATTACCCATCAGTACCTTCTTTTCATGCTGCCCGTCAATTCATATTTAAAACATTCTGCCATACTATCAATTCCACACTCTACCCATCTGGGACACTTGCTGATACTGCCCTTCGCACCAGGATGTATTCAAAATGGTGAGCTGAACATTGATGCTTCAATCAGCGATGTCAGGTACAAACAATTCTTTACTAATGGTGTCTTTTTAGGAAAATGCACAGAAATGGACTGCATGTAGGGGCTGGGCAATAAAAGAGATTCTGGAGATTGTGCGTGCAAGGGTTGTGGAGTCTGGGAGTGATGGTGATGCTCACTGCGCTACCCGGAGCATGACACAGTCTCTTTGATAAAAGGTTACATTTAATGGGGTAAAAACTGGGAATAAATGATCTGCGTCATCTGACCCATTTCCTTACAATAGAAACATGCCCAGACAGGACAGTGAATTAATGCATCATAATGCTACTTCACCACCTAGCGCTTAAAAATAATTTAATCCACCCTATTTGGCTTCAGCACTCGCTCTCTTCCCTGCCCGGACCTCCCAGCCCTATAATTTTAGGACCTCAGCTGACCTGCTTATCGCATTCCCTCAGCAGGTCTTACAGCCGCCTTTCAACACTTAATGGTACAACTCAGTAGCAGGAAATCTCAGCTCTTGCATCTCCCACCTTGATCCTGACTAATATTATTCACTGTTTTCCCAGCTTAATGTAAAGTGAAATACATTTCACCCCCACCTCCATCCTGCCTATTGTATTGTGTAGATTTCATTGTTTCTGCCAACTCACGTTTCTGTCAGTCAAAGACAAGTAGAAGTTGTGAGTTGCAGAAATGAAATGAAATGATGAAATGATTACGCACTTGTATAGCGAACGACTACCTGTAGGCATCTCAGCGCTTGTACGAATACCACCGAGGAACCCTTCCTGGCCTTTCCCTGTGAGGGGTCCACTCCTGGGCACCCCCAAGGTGAAGTCAGGCATCCTCAGCGTTGTTGGGGCCACTGTAGAGATTTAGCAAGCTATTGCCCAGAGGTGCAGAGTGGGACTCATGATTAGAATAGGCACTGAGGCGAGAATTATCAGGTGCGAGGAAATTGAGCCCAAGACCCGCCGAGGCAGGAATTGAACCCTGGTCCCCGCCAGACTACTGCATCAGGGTCTGCTGCTCTAACCATTGAGCCACACTTCACTACTTAGCAGAAGCTAAGTCGTAAATGTGAAGGCCTTTACTAAACACCCCTATTACATTTGGAGATTTAATATTCTCAAAATCGATTAGGCAAAAAAGTAATAGAAATCTGACCAACTGAATGATCTCTTCATATTGGATCCCCCATATGCGAATTTGTGAATAATATGCAGCTAGCTGCAGAGAACGTGCCCTTTCTAAATGCAGGTAAACTTTTAAATCGCAAGTCAAAAACGTATCTCTTTTACTCCCATGCTTCGTGTCTGCATCTGCTACACTAGGAAGAACCTTTGTGCAGGCAGTTGATTGATCATACTGGAAGGAATGGAATGTTTAGAAACAAGCATTGGTAATGATTTGGTTTCGCCTGTGATTAATAATAAGTTGTTTTAATCAAGCTCCATGACAAGGGTCACAGGAGTGGAGAGGATGTAGCTCAGCGGCCAGAGCTGTTGACTCCAGAGTTGGGGTTCCTGGTTCGAATCTCAGTGGACCAACATCCTTTGATTCGGGGCAAATTACTTAACTTTTCTGAGTAATAAGTTGTGTTCTAAAAATGTGCTGCAAGATGAAAAGCAGAGAGGCTAAACTTTATGAAACAATTATTCCACCAAAGTGGATGTTTAAAGTATTCTGGCTACTGGAAACTGATGAGAGATGCAGATAAGAAACACACATTGGTAAATGCAGGAAAATATGCTACAGCCGATAGAAATAGAAGAAAAGTGGTGGGATGTAAGCCTCTTTCAAGTTTATATTGAAAACAATAGATTTCACAGCAGGCAAAAGGCAAAAATAAAATAAAAACAGATATTCCTTTAAATCAAAGCTCATATGGCTGTGGTCTGATAAGCAGGCCTTAGGTACAGCAGAGGTAAAAAACAAAAGTCCAGAGTGAAATAAAATGCAGAGACCAGATCAAAAAGATGGTCTTTCTTGTGGCGTCTGGAAGAACAGAGTGAAAAGAGTGTGTGGGTAATGAGGGGACAGGAAAGGCAAAGGAGAGACAAAGCATAAGCGGGCTAAAGAGAGAGAACTGAAAAAACCTAGGGGAAAGAGAGTTAAGAAAATAAGCCTGTGTACGAGTTGACCGATTTAAATCCTGCAAGCGTGATTCTGCCAACCATGCCCATTTTCAGCAGTAAAACATGTTGTCCAAAATGTGTCTAATCATTTAACTTTGCCTGAAAAGTGCTAGCTATAATGGAAGATTTCTTTGCTGCCTACCCCACTTCATAGGTCCACCCCAGGACAAGAAAAATATTGGAAAACGTCCTTACAAATTATTGCTGGTTACATTAATTGAGGGTACTAGCAGAAAAAGAGAAACCTGCAGCCCAATATGCAAAACGTCTCTGTGGTCCCTAATCCAAAACTACAGAGTCTGCAACCTCAAAATAAGGTTTTGTGATGTAATAAACCCATTTTTTTCCTTTCAGCTCGCACAATGTGATTTGCAATTTATTGAAATTTATTGCAAATTGCAATTAGGAGTGAGCATACAGAGGATGGCCCTTTCTAACTGCAACTCACAGTGAAATGGGTCAATGATTTGTGCCTGCAATGGTGGTTGCAAACCATTGATTAGATACAGCAGCGGCTTCTCCGCTATTGCGGAGGAGCGTCGTTCCCTACCCTCCCCACCCATGCCAGCAGCCCAAAAAATTAAAAATAAAATGATAATAAACCCTGTTTTATTATAGTTTTTTTTTTGCTCCCAGAGCTTGGGGGTAGGGGCCAGGGGGATAACTGCAAGTGTTTTGTACTGTTATCAGTGTGCATGATGGTTTGGCCCAGCGTCTCAGGACAGCCAAACCGTCATGTGCACGTACTGAAGCTCTCTCCAACCTGAGCTCCATTTCCGGGTTAGAGAAATCAGTCTCTGGCTCCCAGTACAACTGGGAGACCAAATTGAGAGCGCTCAGGCCAATTCTGACGCTGATCTTATGCTGCCAGCAACATGAAAGCAGAGTCAGGATTGGCCTAAGAGGACTCTGGGAGCCTGTGCCTGCAGTGGAGAGGAGAGTGATGCGGCAGGTATATATATTTTTTTGTTTCTTTTCATTTGTCTCATCTTCTCCGCCACTCTATCGTGATACCGGCCACTACTAATTAGATATCAATATTCATGTTGAGGAGGTATCTAATTTGTAAAGGGGAAACTGTCCCCTTGAGGCAGCTTCCACTCTGTGAATTCATGTTGATGGCCTCGGGGGAGCTGAGAGTGGTGCTGGGGATCACTGCATGCTCCTTTGGATGTCTTCACAAATAGAGAGCATTTCATTTCAAAAGCAGCTTCTGTGCATTATTATTCATAAGGTTGGAGGATTTGTGACCTCCTGTGAGTGTGCATTTTGTGATACGTTTGAATAGTAGAGCAGTCGCATTGCAAAATCCTGGACTGGTAGCAACCCATTCAGTGTGCAATTTACTTAGTGGTTTGAGGCCAGTTGTTAGTACGTCAGGTTCACAGTTTCTACTTTGTGCCCCAACAGTCTACTTACACAACTATGTTTCCCTTACAGGTTTTAAGTCCAGTTGACACCAGAGGAATTTAGAGTTTTAGTTTAGGTGTTTGATGGCATGATGCAACTCTCCTGTCATGTGGTCCTTAGGTATGCCCTTCAGCAGTCGCGGCAGCTCCCGCAAATAGGTAGTGGGGTGGGGGATCAGGAGGGAAGGGGGGGAGATAATACAAAACAAAAACACTTACCTGCGGGTCGGCCTGCCACCACCTCTCTTCCGCCCTCTTCCTGACTTCTATTGGAGCAAGATGCAGAACAGGCTCCCCAAAGCCAATAACAACATTGCAATGCAGGTTGTGATTGGTAAGCACCCAAGCTCTCCTGAGCCAATCACAATACTGCAATGCAGCTTTGTGATCGGTCTGAGCGCTGTGGTTCGACTCTCAGTTGGGGAAAGGAAGCCTGATCGTGTTCTCCACCAAGGCTGTAATTCAGCCTGGGTGGAGAACATGCAAAGTGCACATGAATGTTCGGTCAGCCCAAGAGAGCCTGCCAAATATGAATGCACACTTCAGAGGGTGCCACCACTCCTTCCCCCTGCACAGCCTAGCCCCACCCCACAAAACTGCCCAGCACAGAAAAATAAAATGATAACAACATCTCGTTATTAATATTTTAGTTTTCCTTTTTTGCTGTGCTTTTAGGCAGTGGAGCAATGCTCCTCCGCCTTAGCAGAGCAGCCTCTCCTGCGCTTCAGTGTCGGGAAGGTTTTAATGTTTAATGTCGCCACTATAAGCATTAGTTACACAAATAAGGCAATCCTCAGTCATTGAATACGGTTCAAGACTTTATACACTACGTGCACTTTTTTATAGGACAAAACTCAAACCAAACTATGACACCAATAATGTTTCAGTCAGCTATGGTGGATTTCAAATAAATTACCTGTACATTACACACAAATCACTGCAGCAGGTACTAAACAATCAGTTATCTCGGTAACTTTGTACCCAATATTTTCTCCCCAGGTGGATTCTGCTGAAATGCACTGCTGCTAACTCACACACTGCAAAGGTGTGTCACACAATACCAACCCTTTTCCCACGAAGAAGTGTGCTTACCAACTGATTAGAAAATTGCACCCCGGTTTCTCTTCAAAGAGCACCCTGAAGCAGCCAAGTACATTATGTGGTGGCATACAAATAAAAAAATCTATAAACTAGGCATGGGCGAACTCGTGGAGTTTCACTCAATGGAATTCAGCTGAGTTACAAAAAAACGGGTGGAAATAGGCACGTAGTGCTGCGATTTCATCGGGTGGTTCCTCCTCTAGGGCTGAGGAGTGTTCGCAGTATGAGAAGCAGAAACATAAAATGGTAATAACTTTAAGTTATTACCATTTTATGTTTGGTTGCGGGTGAGTCGGCGCACTGCTCTGCGAGCAAGGCAGGGGAGGAGTGGTGTGCCCACTCCTGAGTGCGCAAAGACTGTTTGGTTAGCCCTCTAGGGCCACCAAAACAAGTCATGTGCACTCTGCCCTGCTTGGAGATCATGGCCTCCCCATAAGCCCCTGGCTGGGCAGCTTCGGGACCAATCACAACGCTGCTTGCAGCGTTGTGATTGGCTTAGGGGAGGCAGCCTGGCGCCTGCTTCCTGTTCCTGCTGGAGGTAGGAGAGCAGAAGAGTAGGAACAGAAAAGACACAGGACCCGGACGGAGGAAAGATACGTTTACATTTTTTTAAAAATTATGATTAAATTAACCTACGCAACCCCACCTCCCAGCGCAACCAGCGAGCCGTTCCAGCCGTGACTTGGTTAAGTGACAGAGCTCATGCCACACTAAAAAATCTGCTCCATTGGCACCATACAGCATGCCAGAGGGCACAGCTTTTCGAATTGATTTTGTTACTGTTCAAGTAGATTTTCAACTCGAGCGGCAACTTTCGGACCCCGAATGGTAGGGACTGACAGAAACCACCTATATTGGAGAAATCCCACCAGATGCCTTACTAGCAACCGAAAATGTCACTAGGGGACTGCTAATCTTGCCTGTACTCGCCATTTTAACATGTTTGAGCCGTGCTCGAGGAAAACAACTGTGCCACACAGCGGTTGGTGGAATGTGGCCACCACTCTGCGTTATCAGTAAATGTAAATGTGTTTGTATTTATATAGCGCCTTCTACCCAGAGGTCTCGTAGCGCTGTATTCATACCGCTGTGGGACCCTTCCTGGCTTTCCTGTGAGATGTCCACTCCTGGGCACCCCCAAGGTGAAGCCAGGCATCCAAGCGCTGCTGGGGCAGTTGTGGAGATTAAGCAAGCTAATGCCCAGAGTCACAGAGTGGAACCCATGATTAGACTAGGCACCGAGGCGAGAATCATCAGGTCCGGGGAGATTGAGTCCAAGAGCCGCCAAGGCGGGAATTGAACCCTGGACCCGGGCCAGACCTCTGCAACAGGGTCTGCCGCTCTAACCATTGATAGTTTATGGGGTAGATGCACAGCTATTGCTTTTATTTGTGCTGAGAAAATGTTTGGCTGCTGTTTTTGGTGCTCCTAAAGGTGACGTCGAGGGTCCGACGGCGTCGTGAATCATTGATAATAGTGAAGCTAGTGAACCACTAGTTTCATCCCTTTTAGGCACACAATTTCGTTGTCTTTCTGGTAGAAAAAGACTCCCACTCTGTTTTTGGGTTAATTCATAGATGTATTTTTAATTCATTCTTTTTTTAAACATCGAGTCCGTTTAGAAGGATACCAACTGACCGAAGCACGATATACAAGATACCACAGATTCGCTTCTACACCCCTAAGGAAAGGCTTGGTCTGTTCCCTGACGAAGGGCAATTAACAATGCCCGAAATGCATTGGACGCTTTGATATGACATTGCCTGAAGTAAAAGAGGTTAAAACCTATATGACAACGACTCGATGTTTAAAAAAAGAATGAATTAAAAATACATCTATGAATTAACCCAAAAACAGAGTGGAAGTCTTTTTCTACCAGAAAGACAACGAACTTGTGTGCCTAAAAGGGATGAAACTAGTGGTTCACTAGCTTCGCTCTAACCATTGAGCCACACTTCTCCAGTGGCAAAGTTCCACCATTTACACTGGCGGATCAGAATATCTGTTGCTCACCCCTACTATAATACTGCAGTCCTGTATGTTTTTGTGTTACACAATGTCTTGATTTGACCTATTTCAACATGTTAATGTTTTGAAAACTTCGACTTCATGGAGAAAATATCCTACGTATGTACATTTGTAGAGAAAAATGCTTAACATCCAGAGAGGTGAAAGGTAAAATATCCCGGCCAAACTATATGCTCTGTGTAAAGATGCGCCTGCAGGCACAGAGCATTACAGTCGGCCACTTGCATTGTTAATGTAAGTGTTACACATATACTTTTGTGTAGTGGGTACAAATATAGCAAGGCCACAAACCACCCTATCTGAACTCTAGGAAACATCAGGGTTGTCATTGGCAATGTTATTTGTATCACTACCAATGGGGAAACATCCTTTACAACGCAACTTTTGCCACACAGTGGTTTTATATCGCAACTTTTACAACGCAAACCATTACAACGCATTGCGCTGGGGGGCGCTCTAGGATAGGGAATAGATTTAATTTACTATCCAACACCTTCCCTACTATCCACGGGGACTGGAGTTGGAATAGTAAATTAAACAATTCACTATCCAGCACCCCTCAACACTATGCGTTGTAAAGGTATACGTTGTAAAACTTGCAATGTAAAAGCATGCGATGCAAAAGCATGCGTTGTGATGTCATACATCCCTACCAATGATGTCATTGACGGTGTAATTTCTGATTCAATCTGTTTCATTATTTATGAAGTCACGATCAGCACAATTGGGGATATTATGGATGCATAGCTAATATCTTTCAAATTTCTGAATTCTTTGGGTTTCGATCCTTTTCCCATCAATTGAAGGGTCTTTCGGGGCATGTATTTATGACTTAATTTATTATATATTCCTACTATAGAAAGAGCCAACATCAAGTGCCACTTTACTGTGGAAATACACTTTTTGTTTTAGATAATAACTTTAGCCTCCTTGGATGAATGTGACAGTTTCTGAGAAAGTACATATTGAACATTATGGTTGGAATAACTAACAACTAAGAACTTCTGAAAATAGCGAGTCATATGGGCACAACTAGAATCATAACGTACCCACAGTCAAGCTTAACAAAAAGAAACTCAGAGTGGGTAGGGGTCATATTAGTAATTCTACTGGGCCACATTGTGGGAGTATGGGTTTGGTGAATAGTGTACCGAAATATAAGGGATAAAGAGCCCTCTGTTGCACATTATAAGGAGATTTCAAGTCACTGAGGAGTTCCTTAATAAGGTTATGAAACTTCTCAGTGACTTGCAATATCCTTGTCACATATGCCAGGGGTACTTTCCCCTATATAATACATTGTCACACCATTACCTTTCCTACAAACCACTTAAAACCTTGGTGTGTTACTCTTTCAAATGAAAGAAAGAATGTTTGCAAACAAGAAGAATAAAAATAAAACTGTTAGTGCAAAATTAAAACATCAATCACCTGTTAGATATTTTTTGCAAAACGATAGTAGAAACAGTTCAATACAAGTCAGTTTTTAAAAATAAATAACTGTAATAGCTTGAATTTGTAGGAACTTGCAGAAAGATTCTAATTTTAACTTTCTTATAATTATCTAAGAAGTACAAAAAATAAACATATTCTTTCTGATTGTCACTGAAATACAGCAGAAGAAATGAAAGCAATGCTCTGTTACTTTAATCACTGGCATCAGATATTGTGACATCAGAACTCGACTGTAATAACTATTTACAGTTGAATTCTATAACTATTTACAGTTGAATTCTGATGTCTTTTTGTTATTATCGACAACTGGGTGCATCACAGGTCGCCGGTTATAAAGAAATTAGAGACGGGAGCTTATACAAGGAATCAATCAATCAATCAATGACATTTATAGAGCGCACTACATACCCGTAGGGTGTCAAGGCGCTGGGGGCGGGGGGGTTGCCGCTACTGCTCGAACAGCCAGGTCTTCAGCTTCTTCCTGAAGGAGAGGTGGTCTTGGGTCAGGCGCAGGTCGGTAGGGAGGGAGTTCCAGGTCTTGGCGGCCAGGTAGGAGAAGGACCTTCCTCCTGTAGTCGCTCTTCGGATGCGGGGGACGGCGGCGAGGGCGTGGTTGGCTGATCGGAGGTGGCGTTTGGGAGCGTAGAAGTTGATTCGGCTGTTGAGGTAGCTCGGGCCTTGGTCGTGTAGGGCTTTGTGTGCGTGGGTGAGGAGGCGGAAGGTGATTCTTTTGTTGACGGGGAGCCAGTGAAGGTCTCTCAGATGACCGGAGATGTGGCTGGTTCGTGGGATGTCGAGGATGAGTCTGGCTGAGGCGTTCTGGATCCGCTGGAGTCTCTTCTGGAGCTTGGCGGTGGTACCGGCGTAGAGGGCGTTGCCGTAGTCCAGTCGGCTAGTGACGAGGGCCTGGGTGACGGTCTTCCTGGTCTCGGTGGGGATCCACCAGAAGATCTTCCGTAGCATGCGTAGGATGTTGAAGCACGCCGAGGAGACGTTGTTGACTTGCCTGGTCATGGAGAGGGAGGAGTCCAGGATGAAGCCCAGGTTGCGTGCATGGTCTGTCGGTTTGGGTGCGGTGCCCAGGGCGGGAGGCCACCAGGAGTCGTCCCAGGCGGAGGGTGAAGAGCCCAGGATGAGGACCTCCGTCTTGTCCGAGTTCAGTTTCAGGCGGCTGGTCGTCATCCACTCGGCTACCTCTTTCATCCCTTTGTGCAAGTTGGCTCTGGCGGCGGCGGGGTCGTTGGTCAGGGAGAGGATCAGCTGGGTGTCGTCGGCGTAGGAGATAATGCTGAGGTTGTGTTGGCGTGCGATGGCCGCGAGGGGGCTCATGTAGACGTTGAAGAGGGTGGGGCTCAGTGAGGATCCTTGAGGGACGCCGCAGATGACTTTGGTGGCCTCTGACTTGTATGGTGGTAGGCGGACTCTCTGTGTTCTTCCGTCGAGGAAGGAGATGATCCATTCCAGCGCCTTGTCCAGGATTCCGACGTTGCTGAGGCGCTGTACTAGGGTGCGGTGGCAGACAGTGTCGAATGCCGCGGAGAGGTCTAGGAGGATGAGGGCCGCTGTTTCTCCGTTGTCCATCAGGGCTCGGATGTCATCGGTGGCGGCGATGAGGGTGGTCTCGGTGCTGTGATTGGCTCGGAAGCCGGACTGTGAGGGGTCGAGGGATCCATTTGTCTCGAGGAAGGCGGCCATCTGCTTGTTGACGGTCTTCTCGATGACTTTGGCTGGAAACGGGAGGAGCGAGATGGGGCGGTAATTCTTGAGTTCGGTAGGGTCCGCTGTGGGTTTCTTGAGTAGAGCGCTGAGTTCGGCGTGCTTCCAGCTCTCAGGGAAGGTGGCGGTGTCGAAGGATGTGTTGATGATGTCTCGCAGGTGGGGTGCGATGACAGCGTCGGCCTTGTTGAAGACGTGGTGAGGGCAGGGGTCGGTCGGTGATCCGGAGTGGATGGAGTTCATCGTGCGGATGGTGTCTTCGGTGCTGATCGGGGTCCAGGCGTGGAGGGTGGTGGTGGGGGGTGGTTGTTCGGTCTTGGTGTGCGTTGGTTGGTTGTTGAAGCTGTTGTGTATGTCCGCGATCTTGTTGTGGAAGTATGAAGCGAGGGAGTTGCAGAGGTCTTGCGATGGGGTGATGTCGTTGTTTCCTGCGCTGGGGTTGGATAGCTCTTTCACGATGTTGAAGAGTTCCTTGCAGTTGTGTGCGTTGTTGTCCAGCCGGTCCTTGAATGCAGTTTTCTTGGCGGCTCGGATCAGCTGGTGGTGCTTCCGGGTGGCCAGCTTGAAGGTGGTCCTGTTGTCCGGTGTAGGTTCCCTTCTCCAGACTTTCTCGAGGGCTCGGCAGTTCTTCTTGGAGCTCTTGAGTTCGTCGGTGAACCACGGGGCTTTCTTGCTGCCGGGTCTGCTGGGCGGGGTCCTCAGCGGGGCGAGCTCGTCCGCGCAGATGCTGATCCACTTCGTGAGGTTGTCGGCGGCCTGGCTGGGGTTTGCTGAGCTGGCAGGAGGGTGCTGGCTCAGGGAGGTGGCGAGCTGGTCTGCTGTGATCTTGTTCCAGCTTCTGCGGGCGGCCTGTTGCTGGTGGTGGTGGGTCGTCGTTCTCTTGAAGGTGAAGTGGACGCAGCTGTGGTCCGTCCATTGAAGCTCTGTGGCGTGGCTGAAGTCGATGTCCTTGCTGGAAGAGAAGACTGCGTTGAGTGTGTGTCCGGCGAGGTGGGTGGGGGTGCCGAATCCGATGTATTATATTAAAACTATGATCCAAAGCCCTTACAATTGCAGTCTATACTAACAGTAAACAGTATCAGCATTAAAATAGTAGACCCCGTCAGGATTGCCCTTTGCCACAGCTGATTTTAGTATCATTCAACAAGTTTTTGAATCTTCATGTTAAGAATGTTGGGATCTTTAAACTGATTATATTAAACATTCATTAACACTGAATTTCTTTATAAGCAGACTATTATCTTTTTTGCACACAATACGTGATCCAAGATCATTAAACGTATAAGACAACCTGAAGCAATGTACTAAGGTTTTGGATCTGCAAAGCAGCAATGAAAAAAATATTATTATAACCTTGGAACAAGTGCTACACAGTCAATGTGTGTATAACAAACAAATATCACATTAAAAAACTAGAACTAGTAAGAACATTTTGAAGTAAAGTATGGTTTGGAACAGGATTTGCCTTAAATGAAGACTTTCATTAATGGCAAACATGAATGTGATTAAAGTAGATTTATAGCAGAAGTCATTATATACATTAACATCTTCTGTGCTTAACCATTGTGCTGGTGTTAACAACATAAAGTGGTAATTTTTGACTTTCTGTGTAATGATAAATAGCCCTATATAGTTATGTCAACAACAATATGTTTCCCTTTGTCAAGGGGAGCCTGCTACTCGCACAATTTTACTGGATCAATGCAGAAAGGTGAAGAAAACGGCTTGAAAATTTGAAAAAAAACAATTATTTTGTAATTGGTAGCAGTTAACTTGAAAAACTGAAATAACTGTATTACAAATGTATTCTAAAACATGGCTATGCTTGGTTGGGTATTACAGTAAAACTCTTATTGTCGTGTAAAAACAAATGGCTTGCATGTTAGAAGCTTGAGGCTGCATTTAACATAAACTGGTTGCGCATGTCACGTTAAATACTTAGGTCTCAATTGATTAGAATGATTCAGATGATTAGGAATTTACATTTGGAAGTGAGAACCAGGTCTACTACACGCAACAGGATACACAAGATAAAATACGTTGTAATGGGAAGGAGCTGTCCAATGCATGCCTTGGATTTAGCAAAACAGTCTATATGTAGATTAAGTCAGGTATTTTGTGCGTATTAAATGGTCCCAATATCTAGAACAAGAGAATATGGGCAGAGGACATAGCATAGAATGTAGGCAGCACAGTGGTGCAAGATTGATTTTTCACATTTAATTTTCTTTACTCACGAGAAGATAAATAAAGTTTAACCCAGCAGGATAAAACTGTGCCCAAAACACAAACGGAAGTTTTTGCACTGGTGATTTTCAATGGTCGTAAACTCATTCCAAGCTGGTAAGAGGTTACAAACTCATGGCAATGAGATGAGAGATAAAATCCCAGGCATTACGTTATATTAATTCAGTGTGTGATATCGCTTATTACATCAAATATCTGCTAACATCAATTATTTATCGAAGCAGAAAAGCTGATTTTGCAACATTACAGCCGACTCCCGGAGCATCTCGGTCACATGGATACACCTGCTGAGTCACGTGACACAAAATGGGTAAAAATTGTAATACTTGTGAATTCCTTTGACATGACAACTGGTTAACTGCAAACCGATTCGGGAGTATTTATTAACTAGTGTTATTCCTTTCTTATTTTTAAAATAGAATATAATACAATATGAGTGTAGCAAATGTTTTTGCATGTAGTGAAAATATACTGAAGTTCTTTATTTTGTAAAGGTATGTTAAGTTTATACAATGTACAGTACAATGCCCCTTATTAGCATGACTAGTCATACAGTGCTGTACAAAGTAAATATGCAAAATACATTACTTAATATAGTCTGACCAGTCATTGACTTTTCATGCATCTTCATCAGGCACACACAAATCTACTATTATTTTATGTTACAGTCCTTATTCTATGATTCCATCTACGATATGGACTCAACCGTTCTCACCTTCGATCCTTCGGTTATACTCAATAGCTCTGTTGCTCAGAACAAACATGCTGCACAGTGATGCACCTTTGATAAGTCCCTTCTCCAGGACCATTATTTCATCTTTCAGTTAGAGGGTCACATTGATAATCATAAGTATCATCAACATTGAAAGTGATCACACTGTGATCATGTGGGACATATTCAAGGCAGTGATATGGAGTGCTTAATTGTTTTTCTAGGAGGAGCAAGATAAAACTTTAGAATTTGAGGATAGACAAAATGCTCTGCTGGACGAGGTGCTCCCAACGGAATGTGAAATTTTGGAAAACCTGAGGCTTCTCAAGGATCAGCTCCTACCTAAAGCTAGGGAGAAGTATAAGGATGTTTTGCTTTCAACAATACCCTGGGATAATTGGAATTGATGTGGAAGGAGAAGTAAAACAGATGCGAGGAACACAAAATTAAAATACAAGGGACACACACATCACATGGCTGGTTGGTTGTTACTAAAAGTTGGGCCTGCCCAATGTAGTATCATTTCACTGTTATCCCTGGTGTTGTACTTCATGATCCTCTGGATCTCAAGGAAACTCATGGCATTTTACCTTTGTTTGTCTGATCTAAACGTGGTACACAATGCCACACTTGGCCCCATCAGAGAGCACTCATATTCCCGTAAAAAGAACGAGCTAGAGAAAAGCAAAACTCGGAGTAACCAGCCTCAGCTGGAGTGTTGTAGAGAAAAATAACATGCACATGAAGAAGGCGTCTGAACAAATCGGTGTTATAGAAAGTGCTATTATGTGTGTGGTTTCTCCTGGTGGAACCTCACACATATAGAGGTGAAACAACACACATGCATCATGCGCAGTTTGCAACACTTCCAAGTCATCCAGCTGAACGTACCACACAATGCCTTGTCTCCATATTCTTTAAGCAAGTATAACTGCAGTATTATGATCAAGACTCCTTTGCAGTCTATTTTCTATATTAGGTCTAGCTCGGCATCACAGTTGTCTCTAAGACCTACTGTTTCCAACATTTTAAAATGTACATAGTGTGGACTTTGACACTGTCCCAAGGAGTATTACTTAATCACCATATACTATTAAGAGTCTGGTGTGCCATTCCACCTTCAACGAAACACGCCATTAGAATGCACGAAGGACTATTTTACACTTGGAAAGTACTCTCAATTGTCACATTATAGTATGTATCTCCAATATGCATTTTATAATGTTTTGGGGTTTTTTCCAGTACTGGAAAACCCAACAAGTAGGGCTTTAATATGCCAAACAGCCAACACATGCGAACATCTCTGAAGCAAATGACTATTGTGTTCAGAGGTATGTATTTCCTAGGTGGTGGAGACGAGGCAGGGAACTTGCTTAGAATTGCTATAGACAGAGCACATATCACCCTCTGTGTGGGACATCTCTGGAGCACAGGACTACCGTGCTTAGAGGTCTGTGCTTCCTAGATAGTGGTGGAGGAGGTGGAGCTCTTTCTTAGAAGTGCTATACGTCATTCATCATTTTTACATAGTAAAATCTGTGCAATCATATCCTAAAGGCAGATGATACCCCTAGCATCTAAAGTGAGCACAACTTGTTATCCATTACGTTATCTACTCCAAAGGAAAATTTTGCAGTAATAATCAGGTTTTGTCCCTGATTAAGAGTGAAAGAGGATGGAATACGACTACCCTAGAAATTTGCTGTCATGGGATTCCTGTTGAACAAGGTGGTTGCAACCAGTCTAAAATGTATTAATTACTGTTTGTCTGTAGATAAAAGTCGAGGGAAGGAAATGGAGGCTTGTGTATGTTTGGGAGGCAAGATCAAGGAACTGTAACTAAAGTCGATTAAATGTGTCTGTTTGACCCAAATTGATGGTGTGATAATGCATATACACTTGCTAATAAAAGGCTACGCCGGGTTCTTAGAAGAGAACCAAGAAACAGATTTTATAATTGCGTGCCGACAGTTTTAAAAACAATGTCCTAAAACAAGAAGAAAAGAACTTCAAACTGAGGCCTGGGAAGATTTGGTGGTTTCCTTAAAGTCAAGTGATACTAGTGCCTTTTGGAAGCCTGTTAATACCCTTAGGTATTTACAAAGCAAGCTGTCAGGTTTCACTCTGATGGTCCTCGCAGAGAGTTTGGTGTATCACTTTGCTAAGACACATAGCCTACTGAGGGAGGATTAGGGAGACCATGTAGAAAAGTTTGCAACTTATACCTCATCATTAGTATTTAATTAAGCTGAAATCCAATCAGTCATCCCTAGAAGTTCTTCCAATAAAGGCCAGGGCCCGGAAAAGGGAATCCAATGGGCCTGCATAAGGATTCAGATAAATTGTTAAGCCAAATGTGCTTGTAAAATTGGTTTCCAGCCATCTTGGATATGCGCTATCATCGTCCCTATTGTTAAAAAAGGGTACACATAATCACACCCGCTGCTACCGGCCAATTTTGCTGCTAGTATCAAAGGTGAAGGTTATTGGGAGAGTCATCCTGAATAGAATATTATTAAAGACCCCTGACTGTAACATACTTTCTTAGGGACAATATGGGTTTCGGCCAGATGTTGGGTCACTTGACCAATGTAAAAATTTACATATTTTAATTAATACTTATACAGTTGCTAAGTCATGCCGTCTATACTTCTTCTTTATAGACTTCTCAAGTTCATTTGACTGCGTGAATAGATCTAAAGTATGGTCAATGTTGCTTTCAAAAAGTCTTTGATAAAGATTTGAAGGATTTCTTACAGGTTTTACATTGTAAATTATCAGCCAGTACTGGATATGGGAAGAATGGTGAATATACCAGTTCTTTTAAATTAGCCCGGGCCGCTCCCCCAAGGATGAATTTTGGCACGCATTTGGCTTCTCTTATACATCAGTGGCCTCAAAGCTTGTTGAAAAGGAAAATGGCCATGATATGCTAATTGTGAATAATAATCCAGTATAAGTGCTGCTGTATGCCAATGATGCAGTTTTAATAGCCTGGACCGTGAATTTCTTGAAAGTAACTTAGCAAATTCATATTATATGACGTGTGGGCGCAAAAATATCACGACATGTGTTTTTTATTAAAGATCACTGCATCAACAGGACTCTCAGTTTCCTTATTGATGTATGACCTTCTATAGGCCTGACACATGGGGCAAATGATAGAGTAGGAAACATTAGGTAGCACAGTCTGTGGGTTTTCTTTTTAATTTAGCAAACATAGGCAGTAAACCAACTGTGCCATTGTAGGAAATGTATAACAGAAAATGTATTCCTTTTCTGACCTATGGTGCTAGTGTCTGTGGGTATATTATGGCGTAAGCAGCCTCAAGGTGGAGGAAATGTGTGTACTTTGCCAGCTGCTGGTGGTCCTTCTCAGTAGTCTGAGTTTGGTCATGTGTGAGTGTTGGACCTGACATCCTTGGCATGATTCTTCCCTAACGTTTTGCCTTCCAGTTTTCCGTTACTGCTGACTTTTGTTTTTGCTGGCTTTAGGACTCTGCACACTTTACCACTGCTACCTAATGCTAACATGTTTGTGCTCTCTTCTTAAATATGGGAACATTGGCTTACACCCAATTGGCATATTCAGTTTATTTCTATGTCCCTAGTAAAGTGTTACTACATGTACCCAGGGCCTATAAATTCAATGCTACTAGTGGAACTGCAGCACTCATTGTGCAACCCCCTTAAGTAGCCCTATAAACATGTTTAAGGCCTGCCCCTGCAGCCTGTGCATTCACTTTTAGATTGCCATTTCGAATCGGCAAGATAAACCTCTTGCCAGGCCCAAACCTCCCCTTTATTACACATACCACCCCTATAGTAGGTCCTTAACAGCCCACAGGGCGGGATGTAGTGCATTTAACCACATGGATGGTGCACATATTCCTCTGCTGTGCTGGGACTCAATGTAAATGGGTGTGGTCATGACGAGCTCAGCTCGTCATGAGCACACAAGAGGTGTACCTCATGACAAGCTGAGCTCGTCATGAACATCGAAGGGGTTAAAAAGTTGGACTTGTACTTTTAAGTTTTACATGTCTTCGCAGTGAAAAACTCCTACATTTACTTTTCACTACTGTGAGGCCTAGCTATCCCATAGGATAACATTGGGTTAACTTATTACATTTCATTTGTGATAACTTTCAATTGGAAGCAGGTAAGAATATCGAGTTTGGTATCTAAAGAATTGTAATTTAAAACGCACTTTAATGGTAAAGTCAGATTTTAACTCCCAATTCTGAAAATGGCTCTTTTAAAAAGTTAGCATTTTCTTATCCTAACCATTTCGTATCTGCTGCCTGTGTCCTGGGGCGCATGACTACATGTAGTTGGCAGTTGACCTTTGTACATTGCTTCCAGACAGCGAGACAAAGGGGCATATGTGTTGGCAGGATGGGTTATACCTGACTTTAAAAGGGAGAGGAGCTGTCACCTACCATACTTGCACATCACAAAGCCTCTGCCTGAGTTCACTCACAAAGATTTTAACACTATTCCAGTTAGACTCCAGACAAGCTGGGACCAGGGCTGAGGGGCAGGAAATGTGAGGCACCTTTGTGGTGAAAACCCCCAGAACCATTTCCTACATCAAAGTGTGCATCAGGTATAAATATTGGACCCTCAGATCCCACTCTTCAGTACACCAGTGGACCTGTGAAATGTGAAATAGTTAGTAGGGCTGCTAGTCTGTTGCTCTGCTGCCTGAGTAAGAAGCACTGGGCCTACATCTTGATCCCAAGACCACCAGAGATTTTAAAGACCAGATGACAGTCCACCCTCATCCTCAGCACACACCTTGGAGCACCCCTTTCTCTCAATACTCATCATTGCACCCTGCTGTCCCAGCGCATATAGCCAGCATTAGCAGAACCCCATCATCACCACCCGCATGAAAACTAGGGAGTTGGGAATAGTAGACATTTGAAGATTTTGACTGTGTCTGGCCTGTGAGGGTATATTTACCTGCCTGTCCAGTCTCTCTCCCAGTCTTGTCAGTGCCTAACACTCTGCATACCCTGTATATGGTGTGTGGGTGATGGTGGTGGCAGAGATACAGAAAGAGATATCGATAGAGCTAGGATGGCCACCTCCCTGCGAGTCATACCAACACTGTACCGGGTTCTAGGCTTCTAGCCTTTTCTGTGCCAGCCTAATGTATGGTGGGTATTGTGATTTTCTTTTGCTTTCATGGAAATAATTTGACTAACACACCTGAAATCAATGATTTGTAGAGAAAACATTTATGACTGGGAATTGTCTCCTTAATGAGCTAGATATGGCTGGTTTGCGGACGGAGAGTATGTGCTGCAGTTTGCATATTGTCTCTTTTGTTTTGGATGTGTTCTGTGTTTATCTGTAGATATCAATAAGGACTAGCTAAGTAGTGAGAGGAAGACTCAATTAGGTACGTGTGTTAGTAAACCATTTGGTTTCTTCATGAAGCCCTCACCCACCAACCTAGTTGGTGGCATGCTTCATCATCGGGCCCACCACAGTGACACCGAATGTGTCCCGGGTGTGCTTCAACGCCAGAAATACTGCGGAGCTGGTATGATTGCTGAGTGTGCGGTGTAATGAGTGAGTAAGTGAAGGTTTAAAAGCTATACAGTGGGTCCCAGTACCCGAGGGTAAATAGATAAAATGTAATCACTGGGCCCCTGTTAGCAACTAAAAGGCAGTCGGACGTGTTGGAGTGCGGATTATGACCTCCTGCGTCCTGTGTGGTCTACATGTTTCAGCCAGGCCTTTTGAAACTGGCTTTCCTCAGGACCATTGAGTATGTGAAAAAAGTGCAAGTAAATAATAAAATACTAAATTATAGTGATTATGTTGTTTTTTATAAATGTGTCGTACTCCCTAAGGTGCGTTACATGTTAGAGGGGGATTCGCCTGGCACTGCACCAGGGACTGGCTGATCTTGATCATAAAAACAGCAAAAAGTCTCTCGGATGCCATAATGATTGAGATCCAAGTGACTAAAACCCATTTCAAAACCACACTCACAGGTTTCAAGAAAAAATTAGATGACCTGTACCGTGAAATGGCGGAGTACAAGGAATACCTAACCCAGACTAAAGCAAAGAAATTCGAGAAGGATCTGAAAAGATTTAGTTACTCTAAAACCTACCCCTATGCAGATGGTGACTACACTGCACCCAAGAGAGATTCTGACAGCTCAGGCGACAACAGCTCCATCTCGAGCAACACCAGCACAGGATCGAACAAACCAAGGGATAGAGGAAGCCGAGGCCAACACTGGCAACAACCATGGCAAGGACCTCCACAAAATCACAACTTTGGGCCCCCCAATTGGGACAGATGCAACCACCGTACTTCGGCTATCCACCACTATATGCACCAGGGCACAGGCCCTTCTACCAAGGCAATCAGAATCAGAGGTATCCTTCTTTATCCCAGGGCCGCCGACCACGCAGCAAGAGAAGGAACCCCACACCATTCCAATGGGCACCGGAAGAAGATCCCGTGAGCTCCAACAAACGGAACAAATCCAGGGAACAAGCAGGACCGAGCAAACGGTAAGCTTTCATACCACCAGCCCCTTAGTCTTCAACATTTCGAGTACACAACTCACAAATGAGGAAACGGAAGTCCTGAACAAAGGCCTCTCCTTTGTCCCCACCACCAGACTCAACACATTCAAGCTGCATGTAGAACTTGCGGAGTTTTTTAGGAAACTCAAGCTCAAAGCTTTCTTTGAAAGGAAAGAAAATACAGGCAATAACAATGAGACCTCTAATGAAATCGGCCTGAAGTTGAAGTCCAATTTCCTTCCATCCCCAGCCAGCATACCAGTAGAAATATCTACATTTGAACAGGCAGTATTCGCAGATGTAGAAAAACTACTACCCAGGAACACTTTCAACAACCTCTCCAATCGGGACCGCGAGGTCATCAAACGTTTACAGAATGACCCAACCCTAATCATCAAGCCAGCTGACAAAGGTGGAGGAATTGTCCTGATGGACAAAACGGATTATGACAAGGAGTGCCGCAGACACCTAAGCGACACCCGGAACTATAAATGTCTCAAAAAAGACCCAACCGAGGAGTTACGCAACACCATCAATCTGCTAGTCAAAAATGCAAGTGATGCAGAGCAAATTTCTAAACAGGAAGCAGACTATCTATGTACCAAAAATGCCAGAACCCCGTACTTCTACACAGTACCCAAAGTGCACAAAGGGATCACCCCACCACCATGCAGGCCATTTGTGTCAGGCATCCAATCCCTTCTGTAACCGCTGTCACGATTCTGTGATTTCTTTATCAACCCCCGGGTACAAAAGACACCATCATACATCAAAGACACCAAACATCTCCTCAATATCATCAAAGACACCAGCTTTGATCCGGTAACACAACTCCTGGTCGGACTAGATATAGAGAGCTTATACACCAGCCTGCCACAAGACGCCACACTTTAGGTATTACATGATGTCCTGATGGAAAACAACTGGGAATACCAAACCCCCCGAAACTTCATCATGGATTGCGCCACCCTTGCGCTGAAAGAAAATTATTTTGAATATGAGGGAAAGTTCTACCTACAAACCAACAGAACCTCTATGGGGAGTGTTTTTGCCCCTAGCGTGGCGGGACTTTACGTCCACCATTTCGAACAGACCCATATCCAAGCACCTACCAATCCGTACTCGACCAATATAAAGACATGGCGTTGGTATATCGACGATATTTTCATCATCTGGCAAGGCAACCAGGAGACACTTGACAACTTACTACTTTGGATAAACAGCCGTGATGCCTACCTACGCTTCACGTGCACTAGCAGCCATACTGAACTGGTCTTTTTGGACCTCAACATCAGAGCAGACCTGACTACTACCACATTTTACAAACCCACAGCAAGGAACTCCCTCCTTAGGTTTGATTGCTTCCATATTAGACCTCTGAGGGAAAACCTCCCCTATGGACAGTTTCTGCGCATCAGGCGCAACTGCAGCAACATTCATGATTACAAACAACAATCCACCGCCCTAGTCCACAAACTCGAGGACTGAGGGTACCCCACTAGGATCGTTCAAAAAACTTGCAAAAGGGCACGCAATCAAAACAGGGACGCACTTCTGGAAACCACCGTCAAACCACCTGTGGAACCCGTACTCACCTGTGTAACTACATACAATACCGCATCAAACAGGTACCTAACATCATCCAAAAAAACTGGAAGATCATCAACTCAGGTACTAGAAACTGGGAAAAACCGCGTTTTGCGTATAAAAGGTCAAAGAACTTAAAAGATCAACTCGTATCCACGAGGCCCAGGCGAAACAACCACCCCGCAGACAACACAATCCTGAACGCCTGGGGCCTACCCAAACTCACAGGCCACCAACCCTGCAATAACTGCAATGTATCCCACCTGACATCCCCGTCAAAAACCCTCGGTTTGGAACCTGGCAAAACATGGACACAACACCAATTCACTAACTGCAACTCATCCAACCTGGTGTACCTAATAACCTGCATATGCGGCCTCAGGTACATTGGGATGACCACCCGCAAAGTCAAAACTAGAATGACTGAGCATAGGAGCACCATTCGGTGCGGTAAAAACATAAGCAAACTGACAGACCATTTCCTGTCTCACAACCACACCCCCAATGACTTCACATGGACTGTCATTGAGCAGTTTGAACTAACGGAAACAAATGAAAAGAACCTTCTCATGAAGGAACAACGCTGGATACACTGCCTCTCTATCCACACAGAGGGCTTGAATGGCTCCATCCCGTGGAACTCTCTCACTCCATGAGTACTCATACACTGAGTAACAGCATAACACTCTCACAGTTCCCAGCTGAAGCCCCATAAATTATAAAACCAATACACCATGCCACATGGTCCTTCCAACTTCCTAACCTTCTCAGTGGCCAGTGCACCCCAGCTTAGCCACCTATTCAGCCATTTGGCCAGCGCTATAATATGCTTGTAAGCACCATGCAATTACACTGACATTTTATTAATGATATGTGATTCCAAATAATTTTGTAAACCCAATATTGCCCAAAGCACATTAACGCTGATCTCTCAAACAATGGACTTTTAATCAAAGTAACTTTGACCTTCGACATTGCCAGCAGTAGCTTCAAGTGCATTAAAACGCATGCGCATACACAGAAGGTCTCTTTGAGCGTTCTCTCACCCGCGGCGCGCAAGCGCGAGACTCACTGCTCCCGCTCCCATGCGCAACGCAGCAGGATGACTAGACACCCACGCACGAGCCCGCACCTTCTTCTATTTTTACCAATACCCAGGTGCAGACAATCAGACAGGTTATTTAAACCCGGCCGGCAGCCCCTTCATTTCACTCGTGCACAGCAGAAGGACGACAGGTCCAAGGAGGATCCAGACCGGCAATTCCGTGAGTAAATCCACCAAACTACCGCTACGAACGGGGTAAGCTGCTTAAATCTTTCTCCCTACA
Source organism: Lissotriton vulgaris (assembly GCF_964263255.1). Classification (NCBI taxonomy): domain Eukaryota; kingdom Metazoa; phylum Chordata; class Amphibia; order Caudata; family Salamandridae; genus Lissotriton; species Lissotriton vulgaris. The sequence goes on from NC_141695.1 coordinate 584,462,183, forward strand.
TGTCGGATTTAACCGCACGTTTTCCTAAACTTTTTTCAGGGTCTTTTTCTCTGCCAAGTGACCCAAGGAGGCTTTTACAGACCACTAGCCTGTGTGAGGATGATGTACTTTACTTACCTGTACCTCACCCTGCTAAAATCTGCTGTTTGGCCCACCACCACCACAATCATTTCAAATGATATAAACCCACGCCAGTTATGTCATTGACATGACCACACTTTAGCCTCATATAGGTCGAGCACACACTTTACCAGCCGGCAAATGTTGTGCAATCAGCATACTATGCTAATATGACTCTACCCTGTACGTCTGTCTATGTCCTATATGTTTTATGTGTAGTAAAGCAAGAGGGAATCCCCCTCTAACATATAACGCACCTTATGGAGTGCGACACATTTATAAAAAACAACACAATCACTATAATTTAGTATTTTTTTTTATTTACTTGTACTTTTTTCACATACTCAATGGTCCTGAGGAAAGCCAGTTTCAAAAGACCTGGCTGAAACATGTAGACCACACAGACCACACAGGACGCAGGAGGTCATAATCCGCATTCCAACACGTCCGGCTGCCTTTTAGATGCTAACATGGGCCCAGTGATTACATTTTATCTTTTTACCCTCGGGTACTGGGACCCACTGTATAGCTTTTAAACCTTCACTTACTCACTCATTACACCGCACACTCAGCAATCATACCAGCTCTGCAGTATTTCTGGTGTTGAAGCACACCCGGGACACATTCGGTGTCACTGTGGTCGGCCCGATGATGAAGCATGCCACCAACTAGGTTGGTGGGTGAGGGCTTCATGAACAAACCAAATGGTTTACTAGCACACGTACCTAATTGAGTCTTCCTCTCACTACTTAGCTAGTCCTTATTGATATCTACATATAATCCTGGGGATCTGGACTAGCTTACCTAGTCCTCTCTCTCTCCTTTGATTTGGCGATTCTGTGTTTATCTGACATTGCTGGCTGTTGCTCATGCTTTAGCTGTTCTAATTGTGGCGTTGACTAATACTGTCTAAATGGTAAATTCTTATGTCTAACTTAAACTTGAGAAAACTTTTTCACGATGCAAGAACATTGTCTTGTGTCTCTTAATGGTTGTAATATGTGCCAGTTTGTGTGCTGTAATGTTTTAACATGTGCATATACACTTTAAGAAAACACACCATTGACTTTGTCTATTCTTTTGCATTAGATTTTCATTGACAGCATAAAATAAAAAGTTAACCAATCCTTCTTTACAAACGCATTGTAAGGCGCACTATTGGGTGTAAGTAATACGAGTTATGTAACTTGGGAATGGAAGGAAGTTATCCTGGCTGGCGAGGCTAAGCAGATGTTTTGCAGCCAGTAATGCTCATTTGAACCATTTCGGGTTCAAAGAAGTGTGAAATGTTCTTAAAGGTGTGCACTGCCTTGGCTTAACCCACACACATCTAATTAGTGCACTTGGGAAAGGCCAAGACAGTCCAGGCAGTCATTTATATTTTCACTGGATGTGATGGATTTGTAAGCAGCGTTTTGTACCCTCTTAAAAAAGCAAAAACGATTTAGAAGCAGAACTGAGAATAAATGAATATTGTAAATTATATATACTCCTTGTACGTTTGATAAAGATATCTGCCACTGGCTTGAAGCTATTACCAGCACTTTGCATTAATAAATTAGCAACGCGCTGATTGGATGCACCGTTTGAGACTCAAAGGACGAGGGTCTGGCAAATAAAGAAAATCTGCAAAAGACAATATTCAAAATCCGAAACCATGAAGGCTCAGTAAATTAGGCCTAGATGTATCAAGCCTTTTGCAATTCGTTAAGGCCGAAATTCGCAGAATTTCAGCCTTAAGGAATCGCAAACGGACATTTAGCATCTTTTGGGATGTATCAGAAATTAGCAAAATAAAGATTCGCAAAAAATTGCGATTCCTTATTTTGCTTATGCATTTAAGGAATCGCAATTTTGCGATTCCTTAAATGGCATGTATGAAACTTTCTAAAATTGCGAATTCGGGTTAAGGAATCGCAAATTAACACCAATTTGAGGTTCGTGTTAATTTGCGAAATCCTTTTAAAAAACATAATATGACTATTTTGAAGGTGGCATGTGACACATACATGCCCATAGGGCATGTATGTGTGCCATATACACACACATGTAAGTTTCAGGGGTGCAGCAGGGTGTCCATGAGACACCCCTGCACCCTTGAAATAATTCTCAAATTGCGATTAGCAAATTGCGAATTCACAATTTGAGAATTACTGCATAATCATTCCTATGGGCCTCCTGGCCCACAGGAATGCATGGAGAATTATTCCTTATTTGCGAATTCGCAAAATGCGAATTCGCAAATAAAGATAAATAAAGAATCGCAAAAAAAATGCAATTTTTTACATACATTCCATTTTTTGAATTCTAAATAGCGATTCGCAAAAAATCGCTATTTAAGATTCGCAAAATGGAATCTTGATACATCTAGGGCTTAGTGTTGTGGCCTACTTGTGCTAAGATGAACACACAATGATCAGTGGCTACATAACAATAGCCCCAGCAGCCCCCGCGACCTTATCCCACACAGAGGAGGTTTGAACAGATTTAAAAATGAAAAAAGAGTTTATTACAGCTTAGATTCGAGACTAGAGTGCCTGAAACGAGGGATTTCATGCTAGAACTAAAGCACAGGAAAAACCTGTGGGCGGTCAGCTGCTCATTGGATGCACACGTGTTTAATGTTAAAGACTCGCACCAAACCCTTAGAATCAAACATCATCTAATGACAACGGCACACCACTCATTAGACAAAGACGGCAACATCGCAAAGGCATTTAGAAAACACAAATTACTGTGACGCTGTCTGAAACTCAATGCTGGGAAGGGGTTTACCTAAATGGGGAGATTTTGACATCGGGCTAGCGCCATCTGGCCTCATTTGTATACTGCAGGGGTCTAGGCAAACACATTCGTCTCAATACAGAGCTACACAAATATTCAGGTAATTTAGGGGTTGAATGGCTACCCTGTGTCCGCCAGACCTCCCTGTACGGGGAAGGGGTGGGCGGGGGGAGATACAAGCGTAAGATATTTTTACCCCCTAGAGGAGGACGGGCCACCATACAGGTAAACATTATCTGCCTTTCCTTCTATTATGTCTATGGTGGTATGGACACTATAGCAGAACAATGCCAACCACAGTCCTGTTAATCACGAGGTAAAGCACACTGGCGCTATGGCAGGTAGCGATGTAGCGTGGGTTGCCAGAGCCTGGGCAGACAAGCATCCTTCCAGCTTTCTTTTAAGAATGCCCCTTCTGTGCCCAGGGAAACAACCCTTCTGGGTCTCACCACGCTATGCCACTGGTTACCGGGTCTTGAAGCAGTTGCAAATCGAGGTTGCTACATAAGTTGCATGAGCTAATATTTAGCACCTTCCCTCCCTTGCATTGTAAAATGTATTTGAACAAACACAATAGGTGGTCATTTGGGGTGAATTAGAAGACCTTCCCTGCATTGGCGCTTGCCATAAATTGAAAGTGTGTGTGGGGGGGTGGGGGGGGAGGCTGTTGAGGCGGGACGAGCGGGGGAAGGGATAGAGAATTTAGAGAAAATAATTTTTTTAAACTTACTTTCACTGCCGCTGCCTCTGATGTCAACAGCCACGTCAGTGCTCTCCCAGTAGTCTCTGGGAAAGCACAGGCTCCCTACTCAATCCAGCAGTGGTGACTGGTGGGAAATGGGGGCAGGAGACGGTGGGGGAATAAAGAATAAATAAAATGTACCTGCTGGTGCCGTTGCCAGGCGTCACAAATTGCCTACTCTAGAAAATATTGATACTCTTTCCAAATCCCTGTCTGCGTCTATTGACCGATGGCATCCACTTTTTCTCTCCTGGTGGGGTCGCTTAGACTCAATTAAAATGATGCTCTCTCCGCTTGTTCTATATCTTTTATCTATGATTCCAATCCCCATTCCTAGTTTTTATTTTAAGAAAATTGATTCTTTACTGAATAAATTCCTCTGGAAAAATAAATCTCCTCGTATATCTCTTAAAGCTCTCAAAGCTGGTAAAGTCTCTGGTGGCCTTAAATTCCCTGATTTCAAATCATATCATCATGCTTTTTCTTTGCGACAATCTTCTCGCTGGCTGGATCAAGATCATTGTATTAATCCTCCTCTTTGGCTGAACATTGAGAAGCATTTTATAGCTCCCTTTCATTTTTGTGAATCACTGGCCTTTGCTATTGTTATTTCTTCTTTTCGTCCTCAAGTAATTTCTCCTACACGTAAAATATTAAAACCTCTTCTCCCGTCCTCATATCCTGCTTTTACATCGTTAGACCATCAATCTATCTGACATAATCATTTACTACGTATCAAAGGTCGTACCATCTACTGGAAAAAGTGAAGACTCAAAGGCCTATTCTGGATCTCACAGCTAGTATCCAATTACCTTTCCCTCTCTTTCTCAGATCTTCAATCTAATTTTTCCTTACTCTCTTCTTGTGAATCTCAATATAATTCACTTCTTCCTTCCCTTCATCAATATCGTCTTTCTTTACCTCATAGTCCCAATATTCCTTCCAAATCTTCAATTCTCTTTCCTCTCCCATCTGTTTTCTCCCTTGATAGATCCAAGGAAAAGTCTGAATTGGCCTGGGAAAAAGATCTTGCAGAATGTTGGTCTATTCCTTTTTAGGACAAATTATGGTTAAAAATCCATAAAACGTCAAGAGCAGTTAGTACTTCCCAGACTCTATATTTAATTTATAAACACCTTCTTTTTACTCCAATGAAATTGGCTTCTTTCTCCACAGACCTATCCCCAACCTGTTGGTCGTGTAATAACACCTCAGCTGATTTAAAACATATGCTTTTTGATTGTACTTCCCTCTCTCGTTTTTGGCTTTTAGTTTGGTCTCAAATAAATAACATTTTTAACACCCAGATTCCCTTTTCAGTGTCCAATATTTTTCTAGGCTCCTTATCACCCTCCTGGCCACATCCTACCCCCACTCCCTCATTAATTGACTTGTTACTAGCGATAGCCTTACACTTAATAACTTCTATTTGGAAACAGGCTGATAAGGTTACTTTCAGAGCCTGGTGGAATGCTGTTTGTTTTCATCATAGATTGGATACTCACAATGTCACTACTTTATCTTTATGTATTAAAAGAGACCTTTTATGGCTTCGTCTATCTTCCTACTTACCAGATTTGGCCTTGATCTCTGCTGCCACAGTTGATACTCCGGATGAAGTTAGGAAACCTCCATAAGTTTGCTGTTGTCTCCTCTCCCTATAATTCAAGTGTTTTCTTGTATGATATTACTCCTCTTTCCCCGTTTCAATTATTATATTTCAATGTGTATATTTTATAATATTTGTAACATTGTTTTTCATTGGTGATTTCAAAGTAAGATTCAGGTAATGCATTTATTTATAAGGTATATGTGATGCCTACCCCTTGTTTCTTTATTTTTCTTTCTTCTTCTCTCTCCCCCCTCTTACCCTCTCGCTAGTTATGGATTATACTTTACTATGTAATGTATATCTCCATTGAATTGTTTCTTATATGCTATTTCTTTCTATATTTGTAATGAATTTTCTCACTAAATCTTTAAACTTAAATAAAAACAAATTGCCTACTCACCATTCCGTGGTTCAGCGCTAAGAGAGAGAGTGGAAGCCTGTGCATGTGATCCACCCAGGCTGTAATGCAGCCTGGGTTGAGAACATGCAAAGTGCGCATGACTGTTTGGCCGGCCCACTAGGGCCGGCCAAACAGTCATGTGCACTTCAGGCGCAGCAGAAGCAGCCACTCGTCTTCCTTGTGACACCGGGTGCACAGCCCGACCTAACTTGGCGCTGCAGCAACTTCAGTACAAAAAATAAAATGATAATAACGCTCCTTTTTTTTTTTTACTGCTTTAAGCACCGGGGCAATGCTTCTCCGCATTAGCGTGGGAGCCGTGGCTGCAATCCAGACACTGCTCTCATGCTATCAGAGTAGCACTACGATTGGTCTGAGCAGTCTGCTGCTCGGACAGTAATTGGGCGCCTACAGCTTTTCTCCAATATGTCTCTGCAACACAGCTGGGTTGGAGAAAAAGAAGATTGCATGTCTGTTTGGCCGGCCTGAGACGGACGGCCAAACTGACGTGCATATGTCTAAGTGCCCACCACTCATCCCTGTCATGGCCCAGCCCCGTCCTGCCCTCCATGCCCTACATGCATGCCAAAGCCCAAGCCAGTCACAGAAAAATAAAATGATATTGTTTTATTATCATTTTATTTTTCTGTGACTGACATCAGATGAGTAGGGCAAGTCTCCCCCAACATTAAGCCCTTACTTCCCTGTGTAGGCCTATCTAATTTGGTGCCAAATTGAGATGTTGGTTATGAAGGAGCTTTAAGAGAGCTGAGTCCCTCAGGCAGACCTGGTAGCAGTAGAAAACGGACATTGAAACAAGTCCCTTGTGGGCCCTATATTCATGTCCTCCAGTTTAACAGGCAAAACAAAAAATCAGTTTCTGAACAATGAATGTAAAAAAAGTTAAGGTAATCAGTTTAAGCCAGTGGTTCCCAAGCTTTTTTGACCTGTGGCTCCCCTGACCTAATCGGCAGTTGGCCGTGGCACACCACCATTTTTTTTACCGGTGGGGGGGTGGGTGGTGTGTACCTCCTGTTATCTTCCTTAAAGTATTTGGGACGCAATGAAGGTATTATATTGGTTGGAATGCTTGAATTATTAATCTCATCCACTGGCAATCACTTTGGCTGCATCCCAATCTATCATTTTTTTCCCCAACAGAGTGCCTGGTCCCAAACCCTTATTTATGCCAGCTGCTGCTTTCAGTACCTTTTGGTACTGAGACCCGCTCTGAGAAAATGGAACATTGAGTTTGGTCTGTCGTAATCAGTATCCCCAGCCTTATTTTTACACTAAAAAGGTCTGTCCTTCCATCTGTGTGCCCATCTATATCCAAACATATTCAACCATTTGCACACCTATCCACCATATATCCTTCCATCCACCCTTTCACTCATCCATCCATTATTCATCTACCCACCCTTTCACCCCATCCATCTGTACAATCATCCATGCATCCACTCTTCCACCACCCAGCCATCCATTCACTTACTCATCCATCCACCCATTCACTTACTCATCCATTCACCCAGTCATTTATCCTTCCACCCATTCACCCTTTCAGTCATTCATCCTCCCTTTCTCTCTCCATCCCCCTTTCACTTATCCATCCATCTACCCACCCATTTACTCATCCATTCATGAATCCATCCATGGATGTATGACATTAAAACGCATGCTTTTACCACGCATGCTTTTACAACGCATGCCGTTACAACGCATAGCGCTTTGGGGTGCTGGATAGTGAATAGTGTAATCTACTATTCCAACTCCAGTCCCCGTGGATAGTAGGGAAGGTGTTGGATAGTAAATTAAAACTATTCCCTATCCTAGAGCACCCGCCCAGCGCAATGCGTTGTAATGGTTTGCGTTGTAAAAGTTGCGATGTAAAAGCATCGCGTGGTAAAAGTTGCGTTGTAAGTGATGTTTCCCTCCATCCATTGATCCTATTACTCATCCATTGTTTCACTCATCCAGCCATCAGTTCTCTCATCCATCCACCCTTTCACTTCACTCATCTATCCATCCTTTTGTCCATCTACCCCCTTTCACTAACTCATCAATCCTTACATCCACCCTTTCACTCATCCATCCATTCACCATTTCACTTATCAATTCATCCATCCACCCATTCACTTGCCCATCATCTACCCTTTCATTCATCCACCCATCCATCCTTTCACACACCCATCCACCAATTCACTCGCCCATCAGCTGTCCTTTCACTCATCCATCCATCCATCCATCCTTTCACACACCCATCCACACTTTTACCAATCCATCTACCCTTCCACCCATACATCTACCCTTCCACCCATACATCCATCTATTTACCTTTTCTCTCATCCATACTTCCATTCATTCACTCATCCATCCATCCTTTCTTTCATTATCTATCTATTCCCCCTTTCATTCATGCATTCATCATTTCAGTATTCCATCCAGCCATTCAGACAATCCTTCACTTATTTACTCATCCACCTTTTCACATTATGAGCTGAGCCTTTGTTTGCAGAGTTGCAGGCAGAAGAGTCCCATCAAGAATGAACTACAGCAAGGGGTGGGGTGCGGTGGTGGAGAGTTCACTATGCCCCTGCACATAGGCAGACTGAAAACGTAGAAGTCATGCATGATGCACAGTGCCAGGATGTAAGGTTACTGTAACATGGTGTTGTTTCCAGGGCTTTAAGCGGTGTAAAAAACTGGGGGGTCTCTTCAGTGTTTGTAATTAAGAGCGCAGCTTAAAACACCTAGGCCAAAAATCTGCGCTTAGCATAGTGTTCCGCCTCACTGGTATTATGTTGTCTCTGTCATTGCATCCAGATATATAATACAGCAAGTATCATTACACCTCAACAAGCCAGGACTATTGGCTTTGTCAATGGTTGCTAGTTCCTTAAAAAAAAAAAAGGAGCAACCATGGCTTTGTTGAATACAATATTGAAAATACTTCAGTTCTAATACAATATTGAAAATACTTCAGTTCTAAAATGACAGGACAGTGAGAGAACGATAACATGTTCTTTTAAACTTATTTTACAGGCTTCTTTGAATGAAGTGATTTCCAACGTTGCAGCGTGGGCGTTTTACTTTTTATCGTACAGAATGCCCTTCTGTACCCTGAGGCCACATGGTGTCACACCCCCAGACTGCCCCATTGTCATTCAGTATGTGGCAATCAGGACATACTGAATGACAATGGGCGGGAGGGGATGCTCTTGTGCTCCTGGAGGAGTGCGAGGCGCCTCCAGCAGCAGGGGTAAGGCCTCTCACAGGGGAGCAGCGCTGCTCCCTGTGATGGCCAGAATGACAGAATTTACGGACGGTTGGTCACCCTAGTGTGCGCGGCGCCCCTGGCACCTCATTACGGCGCACCGGGGCGCCGCGGCGCACAGTTTGGGAACCACAGGTTTAAGCGATTGAATTCCTGCTTATATTTCACTTGGTGTGGTTTTGCATTTCACTAAGAGCGTCTGCTGCTTCCAGGACGCTGTGTTTCAGTTTTTTGTGTGTAGCATATTACTGTTATATAGTGCATCCTTTAAACAGTCGCCTCTATGTGTTTATAATGGGCCACAATTTGAAGCTCTGAAATTGAGGCTAAAGGCAATGGACTTTCTCACAGTGCCTGTCATTTGCTCAGAAAGGTGTTCAGAATACACAAATTCAAACCTTTGGCTTTTTTGCAGAGTGCAAGGAGCAATGGTCACGTATTCCAGTTGGAATTGTGAATCTGTGCAAATGTGTGTGAAAGGGGTATACCGTTGTCAAAATATTGACAAGATGAAAGTAAAAGAATTACATTGCTTACAAGTGAAGGGGTGAATTGTGTGTTTGGAGATGGTGAAGTGAAGGAGATGTGAGCAAGTACATTTATGAGATAGTAATTAAGAGGATGCTGAAGAGAAAAGAGATGAGATTTAAGATACGCAGATGGAGGCAATATCGAGAGAGAACATGCATATATGTTTAATGCTGGGAAATTGCCCTTTCTGCAGAGTCACTCCATAATTCTGCACACTTGACCCTTAGTAACCAATGGTAAACCATGTGTGCTCCCCTTTTCTCTCACTTTCAAACTTAGTAAAATCAGCACGCACTTCATTGGCCCATTTCATTTGGGATAATTCCCATAAAATTATACCCAGGGCGTGTAAATTACATGCTAATTGTGGGCTGCAGCACTCACTGTGCCACCCAATAAAGCAGCACGTTGCAGCATGTATCCAGGCCAGCCACTGCGGCCTGAGTCTGCATTGATCTGGCTAAATAAACTTTTTGCCAGGCCAAAATCTTTGCTTTAAATATTTGCTAGTCACCCATAAAGTAGGCCTTAAATGCCCTTTGGGCAGGGTGCTTGGTATTTAAACAGTAGAATACGCGTGTTTAATGTTTTACATGTCCTGGCAGTTGAAAAACCTCCAAAGCTGTGTTTTCCTGCCACAAAGCTGGCTCTACCATAGGCTAACAGTGGTTTACATTTGGTAAGTGACAAATTCAGTTTGGAAGTAATTATGAAAATGGTTGATTTGCTCATCTTGGGCCCAATTCACAAAAGTAATCTGAGACAAAATCCTAACTTCACTACTCCTAAATGCCGGCTGTGAATACGGAAAGTCATAAAGTTAGGATTTTGTCTCATATTACTTTTGCGAATCGGGCCCATTGATTCTTAATAGTGATTTAGAATCTAACTTAATGGTCCATTTGGATTTTATGTTACTATTTTGGAAATTACACTTTCAGAAAGTTGTCACTTTCCTGAATAAACCCAAAAGGCTTTCCTTTCATTTTCCAGTTGTCAACTGACCCCTGAAGGTTTCCCTGTGGTGACATACGTTTTGCTCCCAGACAGTGTACAAAGGACCCTGGGAGTGGAGAGAGTGACTCCTCTCTTGACAGGACAGCCTTGGGGCTGTGCTTAGCCCCTTCCTGAGATCCTTGTCACTAGCAGAGGAGGGGCACACTTGGGCCTGCTTTACCTTTTCTCTTGTCAGGCTGACACCAAACCCAGTAGGAATAGGGGAACTGACCAGAACTGGCTTAGGGGATGGACAGATGTTTGCTCTCTACCCACAGGATGGTACTGGGCATAACATTGGTCCTCACAACCCATTCCTCAGAATACCCCTGCACTTGTGAAGATCATGAGAACTGACCTGTTGTCTGATACCTGAAGGAAGACTGGACCTGATTACTTTGAACCCAGGACCCCAGATGTGACTCAAAGGGTCAATAGGCTGACCACCTGTTTGAACTACATGGACACAGCAAGCTTTCAGATGCCCTATCCCTTCAACGGCCCAGCTGAACAATATCAGTAGCTACCATAGACCCTGCTGCAGGTCTTGGAGTGAGACCTAACCCCAAAGTGGTTCCCCTTGGCTGATATTAGAGTGTATCTCCTGTCCACACAGCAAAAGCCTGGCCGTAAAAGCTTTTTGCCAACTTTCTGCCAGGAGAAACATCAGACACCAGGGTTGCATCAAAGCCACATTTCTCGAGTTGCTGGTCACCTTCATCTTACTGGTTTGACCCACAAAAGGATATATGACCTCTAGAAAGGTTTCTAAATCCAAATGTAAAGGGTCTTATCTGGACTGACACCAAGCAGCTGCCCATCAACATCGTGGTCTTACGAGGCACAGACTTTCACTGCCCGATCAGTGCTTTCCCACCTTAGTCGACGACAGCAACATGACCAGGCTCTTCAGCAACCCACCATCATTGAGCGCTGTTTCCAAGCTTGGCCCAACAATGACTCTTCTTCTACCTCTTTTTCTCCATAAAAATGTGTCACATGGACAACCCTGATCCCTATATTTGACACACACTCCATCATAATCAACCTAAACATTTAACTTTGACCTGATCTAATGCTACCAAATAATTGTGGTTGAAGCTTTATGCTTTCTGGTGCTATTTTCAATTGAATCTTTAAAAATTCATATCTCAGGTTCTACTTGGTTGATTGTTGTTGTTGTGATGTCATTTTATTTATTAAAACATTCTCTACCTTTCAAAATAGGATTGCGATTTTCTTAGTTTGTGTTTTCACTTTATTACTGTCAGAAAACTTCATAAATAAATTGAGCACTGCCTCTAAGTTAAGCCTAACTGTGCTGTGCTAAGCTACCAGAGGGATAAGTGCAGGTTTATTGAGTGACTTTATTGGTTTACCATGACATGGATTGTGATTATTATTTGAGGTGAGTTCCCACCCACTTCAACTAATTCTCCACTTCTTACATTGGTGCTCAGTGGTGGAATCAGTACTTATATTTTGTAATGCCACAAGTGATTGGTGTAAAACAAAAGTTCCTTGTTATAATATGACATCAATATTTATTTTTGATCTTTAAATTCTCCTATAGTTTCAATTATATTTTCTTTTCCTAAATTTCACTCCTATTCTTATATTTTGCATGTGTGATTTTTTGCGAGATCGCAGAGGGATCGCAGCTATATTGAAAACTTCACTGTGGCAGAGCTAAAAAAGCTGTGTAAGGAGAGGGGGCTGAAGCTAGCCTCTAAATTAAGGCTGACTGCTTTGCACCAAGCTAGCAGATGGTCAAGCACATGTTTATTTAGTGACTTTAGTGGTTCACCCTTACATTTAATATGAGGTGGGCTCTTACTAGGTGTGGGTGCAACTCAGGAAATTTGCTGTAGCTTAATTGTGTGAAATTACAAAACATTATGCAGAATTACACGAGGAGTGTTAACCAGCATTTACCACTATTTTCGAACCATAAAATCAATCCTGTGGTTTATTTTGGTTTTGAGGATGCATTTGGCACTAAGAAAAGAGTTCTAAGTGCTACAGAAAAGGAAGAGCAGCAGTCAGCAGCCATTGGTGCTCTGTTCCTTTGCTCACAATTTGCACATAATTTTTGGCAATTGTGTGTCACAAGAGTAGCACAAAATTACCAAGATTACTTTCATTACTCTGGTGTGATTAATATTTCACCCAGGCCTAGTTTGCACCTCTCAACTACTACTCTAATTTCAAACGTGTAACATACAGTGAACATAACTAGAGTGACTGAGAAACTCTGAAGACCACTACCCCATCCACAGGCCACAGTAATGTTTAATTCAGTCTCATATTTTCAGAATGAAAACATTTTCAATACTAATTATTCAAAGCAAAATCATTGGTACTCATTTATCTTAACCCGTTTGTTGCTTCGAACGTTCTGCGCCAGTGCTGAACGTTCGAAGAAAAGGGTGCGGCCGCGTTGGCCAGCGGACATGCGCAGCACTGGCAAGGTAGTGCTTGCGATGACCGTTGGCCGACGGCAGCAGTAAAGGGGTTAAACAGTAAACAACCGGTGACAAAGCCAATAGTTCTGGCTGATTTCTGGTTTATGTCAGTTGCTATGTTATCTGCAGGACCTGTGCACTTATGCAATTCTACAGCTGCTGTGTTTTTTCACATAGTGTTGGATTTGACCCATTTGCCACGTAATCCATTGTCTGCTAAATAATCTGCAGATTCAGACAAATAAAAATGTGTTTCTACCTCAAATATATCTAAAGTTACTATACACATGTCGACACGTGTGCCTGTGCAATGGAAATCCCATCGCAAAGGTTGATTGGTCATTTTTCAGTTTCCTAATGCTCTATGTAGGTGTTAAAGTACAATAAGGAGACATCTTTTCAGAGACAGTGTTACAGTGTGTAAAAATGACAAAATAATGAGGAAATACTATCACAAAATGTGCCACATTACGGCACATAATTTGCCTTTTCTTGCCGCAAAATGTAGTAAATACTAGTGCATCATTTGGTGTTTATCTACTGCTTAATTTCAATGAGCCTGGTTATCTAGATGCTCCGAAAATGCAGGGACACCAAAATACTGGTCATATTGCTGACAATGGAGTTCCCAGAAAATAATTTATATATTTAAGCCACACCCTTAATTACACAGGCCCTGCACTTTCTGATGTATATATATATATATATATATATATATATATATATATATATATATATATATATATATATATATATATATATATATATATATATATATATATATATATATTACCTACTGGCGGTCGCCAGTAGGTATATATAGTTAGGATTTTTTTCCTATGGGATTTCTGAAAATTCTATGTCGAATAACTTTGGCGTTTGTGGACGGAATTGGCTGAAATTTTCAGGGAAATTGCACATTTTGGTTCTGAGCAGCCCCTGAAAATTTGGGGGGGTTTCGTCAAGGGGAGGCTGAGAAAAAAGGGGGTCCCAAAACGCGTTTTTCCCATTCATTTTTCCATAGGGCGGTTAGAATCACTTTTAGCTTGAACAGCTGAATGGATTTACATGAAACTTGGCAAAATTGTAGATATAGTTTGCCCGACGTGCCTTTGCTATGTTTCAATATATGTGGTCCAGTGGATTTTGAGAAATTAACGTTTTAAAAAACAGATGTATCTGTAACAGCGCTCCGGTTAGCGCCCCGGTTCGCGTACCTGACGCGTAACGGAACTTCGCGAAGCGAAGCTGATTGGCTCTCCGATGTCTGTCAACATTCTAAACAGTCCGGAGCGGGTGTCATCTTGTCTCTCGGTAGGATCGAGAGACAAGATGTGGTGAAAAGCGAAGGGGGAAATGAAGGAAAGGGGGCAAGGTAGACCCCTCCTGACCCCCTAGGATTGATGAGGGGGATATTAAAGTGCCCCGCGGGGCAAAAAAAAACAAATTTATTTTTTTTTGCTATTTTTCGCCGTAGAGGCGCGTCCCGGTACGCGAACCGGGCAGCTCACCGGGCAGCTAACCGGGCAGCTAACCGGCAACGTAACGGGTGTCTGAGGAGAAGCTGATTGGCTGTCAACATTGTAAACAGTCCGGAGCGGCCGCCATCTTGTCTCTCGGTAGGTTCGAGAGACTAGATGTGGTGAAAAATGAAGGGGGAAATGAAAGAAAGGGGGCAAGGTAAACCCCTCCTGACCCCCTAGGATTGATGAGGGGGATATGAAAGTCACCCGCGGGGCAAAAAACAAAAAAAAAATTGAGATTTTTCGCGGTAGAGGCGCTTCCCGGTACGCGACCCGGGCAGCTAACCGGCAGCGTAACGGGAGTCCGCCATCTTGTGTTTTTGGAGCGTCCGGTTCGCGTACCGGGTAGCGTCCCGGTAAGCGTAACAAGCGGAAAACCAAGAGAAACAGTAAAAAAAAATTAAAGGAATAGATTTCCAGCAAACTTGGCAAAATTGTAGGGATTGTTTGTTTGATGTGCCTTTGCAAGGCCTCAAGATATCTGCACGTGTGGATTTTGTCTAATTAAGGTTAAAAAAATATATATATCTGTAAGCGTGCTCCGGCGCACTTACGTACGGGTTTTGTTTGCGCTGCAGAGCCGATACGTCACGGTTATGCGACACGTCATGAAGCGTCTCACGTGGCTACGTGATACGTCACGTAATAAACAATATATCTTACAGCTATAGATATTAGCTTTTAAAAAACCAATGAAATTCACTGAAAAAAACATAGGTTATAGACCATACATAGTTAGGAATTTGCAATTACAAAACCTTGAAAATTCACTGAAAAAACCATAGGTTAGAGACCATATATAGTGAGCTGGACATTTTATTGACATAAAACCAATGAAATTCCATATATAGTTAGTTGCACTAACTATATATCGCGCACCCGCAAACCACTGCTGATGATGTCACATATTACATCATTCATGACATGGTCAGTAACATCACTGATGACATCACTGATGACGTCTCAAATGACATCACTGATGATATATATATCTATATCTATATCTATATATATATATATCTATATATATATAAATGAAATCTCGCCACACGCCAGAGCCCCTCAATACATTTTTTGTAGAGAAATGACGATGAGCAAAACCCAATTCTAGTGCCGGATTTCAGTGCTTTATTGTGCAAATAGAACGCCCAGCCTGTCCTCCATTTAAATAGAACGCCCAGCCTGTCCGCCATATATATATATATATATATATATATATATATATATATATATATATATATATATATATATATATATATATATACACACATATATATGTATATAGATATATAAATTTAGATAGATAGATAGATAGATAGATAGATAGATAGATAGATAGATAGATAGATAGATAGATAGATAGATAGATAGATAGATAGATAGATAGATAGATAGATAGATAGATAGATAGATAGATAGATAGATAGATAGATAGATATGCAGCACCTTGCCGACGCCAAGCCGGACACTGATAGAAGAATGCATGCAGTCGGAATTCTTACCTTCATTGTAGCACAGAGGCTGAAGTGCATTTCATCATGGTTCATTAGTGCACGACAAGCTGCTAAAGTGCAATTCATTTGGCATGGGATACTGAAGGAGCAGGCTATGGGGAGATCTCGAATGTCATCAAAACTGATGAGGGGATTGATGAGAGTGGCAACAGAGTTTCAACGGCCACCCAATTCAGAGCACCCTCCACTTTTTATCCCATCATGTTGAGAGACAATGTCGATATTTTCCACGAGAATGTTGTAGCTGATCTAAAAAAACTGCAAATTCAAACAGGTGGCACGAAGCGTAGGTACTCTGCTCAGCTACAACAATACAAGGCACTGACTGATAAGTTAAACAAGGAGAAAAATCTGATAATAAGAAATAGTGACAAAGGGGGAAACGTTGTCCTCATGACAAAAACAAATTATGACAAGGAGGCATACAGTCAACTGAATGACCATTTGTGCTACGAGAAGATCAACAATCGGGAACTGCTGACCATTAAAGATGAATATCACCGCAAACTCTGTAAGTGGCAATCAGCAAAACTCATCACTGAAACTGAATACAAGTATTTAAAGACTGAACATCCTGTTACTCCCATCCTGTATTTCATCCCGAAAATACACAAGGACCCCGAACATCCACCTGGAAGGCCAATTATTTCGGCACGGGGAGGCCTCTTGGAACATACCTCGATTTACATTGATTATTTTTTGCAAGGTTATGTTCGACAATTGGGGTCATTTATACGTGACACAGGGGACTTTCTGGTTAAAATCAAAGAAGTACAAATTTAGGAGGGGGATTGGTTAATAGCATTGGACGTGACAGCATTGTATACCAGTATCTCACATAGTGATGGTTTGGAGGCAGTGCGGTACTACATCTCCAGAAGGGAACCAGGTAATGAGAAACATACCAAGATGCTGCTAGATATGTTAAGTTTCTGTCTAACCAATAATGTTTTTTTATTTAACCAGCAACTGTACCGCCAAAAGCAGGGGGTAGCAATGGGGGCCAGCTTCTCCCCAAGCTGCGCATGTTTGCACATGGGAGCTTGGGAGGAGCTGGTCCTCGGCTACGGATACCAACATATTATCAGAAATAATCTAGTGGCATGGTTCCGTTTCATAGACGACTTGTTCGTCGTATGGAGAGGAAGCTATGAAGAAGCACTCAAATTTGTTAAGGATATCAATGACAATCCCCTCAATCTCAGATTCACGGCGACTTTCAGTCAAAAAAGTGTCACATTTCTTGATGCCGAACTCTACATCAAGGGGGGTCGTTTGGAGTCCAAGGTATTTAGAAAAAAGACTGCTGGTAACAGCATTCTTCATGCTGCTAGTGCCCACCCAGCACACCTTATTTCCAGCATCCCGTATGGGGAGATGCTACGCCTAAGACGTATTTGTAGCCACCCCACAGATCTGGAGCAGGCACAAAATGAAAGCAGAAATAGATTCCTTGAGAGAGGCTATTCAATGAAACTGGTTGACCGAGCAAAACAGAAGTCCATGAGTCTAACTAGAGAGGAACTCCTTATCAGGAAAGCTGACAGGGAGCTCAATACTATACAAGATTCCTCTAAACCTGGGAAGACGGAGCCAGAGTGTTTTAGAATATTAACGGGGTTCACCAAGCAACATCAACAAATAAGAACAATAGTGAACAAACACTGGCCCATAGTGTTAAAAGACAACGTGATAGGCAGGCAGTGGCCTGCCTAAGCAAGTCTCGTTAACCTTTAGCAGGGACCCCTCTCTAAGGGATCATATTGTTAAAACCTATCCGGATCCCTTCACTAAAACAGAATGGTGGCAGAAGAACAAAGGCTTTTATAACTGCAAGGTTTGCAAAGCATGCACACATGGTGAAAACACTAAGTCATTTAAGGATGGTTTTACCGGGAACAACCATGCGATAACCCAAGTTTTAACATGCAAAACAGAATATGCTATTTATGTTTTGCGTTGCCCCTGTGGATTACAGTATGTGGGCAGCACGAGGAATGCTGTCCACAAACGTATTTTACAGCACCTGCGCGCAATAACCAATGTGGACAGCACCTACCCAGTGGCGCGCCACTTTAGAGACTTTCATCAAAGCAATAACAGCAGTCTCAGATATTGGTTTATTGATGCGGTTATTAACAACAGAAGGGGTGGAGACAGGGATGCCAGGCTCAGGAAACTTGAAACAAAGTATATTCTTCTGCTTAATACCAAGGTGCCTAATGGACTTAACGTGACAGAGGACCTCCATACTTGCTTGCTCTAATCATGTAAGATTGGGTTGTGTGGTCTCCCCCCCCGAGAGTGATGTCCTCGTCAATCGCACGGCTGGGCGATAACTTGGTTGGACCTCGAGGGGGCTGCGAGCACACACCAATTATTGTTTATTGATTGCAAACGTAATGCTGCATAGATTGGATCTTTAATTTCTATTTATAATTTTCACTGTGCACTGGTTTTTACTTGTTAGGAATATACATAAAGATACATATGACAGAGTTCCTAACATCTTTTGTTTTGTTTATTATTTAGGGTAGGGTTATGGGTCATCAAGACCAACCTCACATTTATTTATTGTCTGCACTAGATACCGAGGAATGGCAATTATGGCACCCAAATGTTTGAATCGCTATAATATATACATGAATTGATTATGTTTTAATATGAACAGGGAGTCCGTCCCATTATGGGGAGAGAACAGTATTTGAGGTCGAATATTGATACACTACTGTTGAGACCTCTCTGGACCATCTATCCTAATTCTGCCAAGTTGTATATATCATTGTTTGTGAAATCTGATTGTGGACCCAGGGACTGATAAGTTTGCACAATTGCACAGAAATGCTAGATTTGCACATATTTTGATGATGCACTTTTAGTACGATATGCACTTTATAGTGCAAGCACTTAGCACTTTATATTTACTTATTCATTGTCCCTTGGTCTCAACCCGGGAGCATGCTGAGATAGTTGGTACGGAGGCCAGGAATCTATTAATGAGGTTTTTACAGAACTTTTTTAGGTCTCGGCGTCAACGCGCGGAAGCGCGTCTCCGCCGAGATCTTTTGTCAGCGACTATCATTCCCAGGAGACAGTCCTGGCCACGCGCATCCTTCCAGGCGATTTGTAACTGGAACGCGCGCTGTGGCCAGGCGCTGTCTCCTGGGAAGCGCAAGCACCACACATGCATGCGCATACACACACACACACGCGCCCATGCACGCACGCACATACATACATACAGAGACACCACCCCTGACTCATACACACACGCGCGCACACACACAAGTGCACCGAGGCCCCCCCTCCCCCTCCCCCGCCGTCACCGTCGCACACATGCACACCACCCCTGACTCATACACACACGCGCGCACACACACAAGTGCACCGAGGCCCCCCCTCCCCCTACCCCGCCGTCACCGTCGCATACATACATACACACACACACACGAGCATACACACACACAAGTGCACCAATCGCGCTCCAGCCTTTTGGAACTTACCTTACCTCAGCACGCGGCGCCCAACCTCCTGCTGGCGCGGCCCCGGGGCTCTACACCGCTCACAGGAGCCCCGGGCCGCGAGACGCTACGACTCCGCCTGCCTCCTCTTCCGGTGTGAACGTGGCCCCGCCCCCGTCACAGGCGACCGTGCCTGACTTCCGGGGCGGCCTCGGTACATTATGTAAAGTTTGTATTGTATATTTTACATGGAAATCATAATTATAGTGTTTAAAAAAACTTCAGACTCAAGCTTCCAGTGGCTCACCCACCTCTACTCAAAATAACGGACATTTACTATTTTTGTATGTGTCCCAGTACTAAACCTTAGTAGTTTTTGCAGGAGTTGGGCAAGCAGACGAATATATAGGGAGACGCGAGCAGAGCCTAGCCAAGGTTCTGGCTAGCTAGGCACTTAAAGCCGTGGTGGTGAGTGCAGAGTGGTGGTGAGTGCAGAGTGGTGGTGAGTGCAGAGTGGTGGTGAGTGCAGAGTGGTGGTGAGTGCAGAGTGGTGAGTGGTGCAGAGTGGTGAGTGCAGAGTGGTGAGTGGTGCAGAGTGGTGAGTGGTGCAGAGTGGTGAGTGGTGCAGAGTGGTGAGTGGTGCAGAGTGGTGAGTGGTGCAGAGTGGTGAGTGCAGAGTGGTGAGTGCAGAGTGGTGAGTGCAGAGTGGTGAGTGGTGGGTGGTGGTGAGTGCAGAGTGGTGGTGAGTGCAGAGTGGTGGTGAGTGCAGAGTGGTGGTGAGTGCAGAGTGGTGGTGAGTGCAGAGTGGTGGTGAGTGCAGAGTGGTGAGGGCAGAGTTTTATTTTTGATTTAAAGAAAAAAAATGTCATGAGCAATGCCAATAGCTCTACCTTTAATGATGCCGAGACCATTGCATTGCAAATGCTTGTTTAATATTTGTAACTGTTTTAGAAATTGTATTTATTATTCAAACAGCGGTCCCATTATTTATATATTCTGACCAGTCATGCACTAGGACTCCTCTCTTAAATCATGAATTTTGAAAATATGTATTTTACAATGATTTTTAAATGAACAACCAATGGACTTTAATTCGTTAAGAACATATCATTTTAGCGTAATTTATTTGCTTTAAAAATGTATTTTACATCTATTGTTGAAAAACATTGTGATTGTGTTTTTGGTGCTACGCCAAGTATTTCTTCTATGTCTATACGTGTTCTTGCAGAGGTGGCTTTAATTTTATCACGTACTAGCACTTTAAAAGGTGTACCTTGAAGTTTTATCGCTGTCATGTGAACAAGGCTCCGTTGAGCCGAAACGTCTGTGACACTTTCTGCTGAATAAAAGTTTGAAACACCTCGAGGTCCGTGTCCGGTGTCCTGTTTGCCGGCTGAAGAAGCAGCGCGTGCTGGAGTGATACGGAGTTCACGATATATATATATATATATATATATATATATATATATATATATATATATATATATATATATATATATATATATATATATATATATATATATATATTCAATGAAAAAACCATTGGTTTTAGGCCATATATAGTTAGGGATTTGCATTTACAAAACCTTATTTTACTCGCATAAAACCATTGAAATTCCATATATAGTTAGATTCGCTAACTATATATCGCGCACCCGCAATCCACTGCTGATGATGTCACATATTACATCATTGTGATGTCACTGACCATGTCATGAATGATGTAATATGTGACATCATCAGCAGTGGATTGCGGGTGCGCGATATATAGTTAGCGCATCTAACTATATATGGAATTTCAATGGTTTTATGCGAGTAAAATAAGGTTTTGTAAATGCAAATCCCTAACTATATATGGCCTAAAACCAATGTTTTTTTCATTGAATTTTCAAGGTTTTGTAAATGCAAATTCCTAACTATATATCGACTATAACCTATGGTTTTTTCAGTGAATTTCAATGGTTTTTTAATAGCAAATATGAAAAGCTTTAAAATGTCAAGTACGTGATAGATAAAAACATTTTCGTATTTATGCACGCTGATGTGCTTTGAACGCTGCACCCCCCCTCCCCTCTTTTCTCTTAGTAGTACTCTCTCTTTGCAGATAGTGAACGGTAGTTAACGCAGACCTTTACCCCCGTTGTAATCCGTCGTACCTGCTTGTCTCTCCATTTGATTGATTGTTATCCAAGCATTTACTGTTTTACAATTGATTCTCTTTGGTTCATTCTCTATTTACAAACAAGCACAAAGTCGCAATATTCTGTTTAGTCTTTGCAGATAGTGAAAAATCGTGTAAAAAAATAAAAGTAATCGAGCAAAATCAGTAGGCCACTAATTGGATCTCTTTTTGACCTCGCTAAAATAGAAATATTAGGAACAACCCTTCATGAGAAATACGAAAATAGTGAGATGAACTTAGCTCCACACCATGAGGGCTGCAAGACAGCTCGACTCCGTCACCCACCCCGCCCAAAATAACGACAAACCCTATGCAAATATTAAAAATATAGACAACACACCAGCAAAGAAACAGGGTAAAACATTTTATTAAATAACTATTTACATAACTATTTTATACTTTTTATTGCCCGATCCGGCTAGCTCAATCGATCGAGCATGAAACTCATGCACTCTGATAGCAAGCGTTGCTACTGATGCTATGCAGACCAAAACTGGTTTTCAGTTTGTACATTTTTCTAGATTTTTCAATCCAAGGTTGGTTGACTTTGTAGAACGATGGCTTCAGATTTTCAACATACGGTGTGGTGGCGGGGACTGGGAGGGGGCGCTTCGCTCCTGCCCCCTCCCCAAGTAAGATTTTCATACGTGAAAGTACGTTAATGGTTTTGGTCCCTGAGTTGCTTCAATGTCACTGCCATTCTCAAATGGCATAAGTTCTGGATGTTGGGTGCCATAGTTCAGAGTTCTGAGCAGCGCTTGTAACACTGTCTGAAGCTTATTTCCACCTACTGCAGCTTCACTATTCTCAAAGTAAGTGAGTGTCGTTTGTGGACCTGACTGCATTTGAAAACAATGTGATATGAAACCTTCCTAAACAGCTTGACGGAGGCCCCCGAGGGGCGGTGTGATGGCCATGGACTCGGAGAAGACACTTGGCTCCGACCCCCTCCCCAAGTCTTATAGCACCGGTGTAGCCTGAGATCGCCCCCGACATAGGCGGCCGGCTCTCGGGGTCCGGCGGAACTTTTTGCCTTTTGATGACTCTTCTATTCTGGACCTTGTCCCACAATCCGTTTGACCTGAAGACACGCTGTAGTGGGGCGCCCCTTTACCGTTTCAGTTGCCATTCCGCCCGCTTTTGCTACACTGTGCCTCTTCCGCCATTCAGCTGTTTACCGCCCGCTCTTGCGACTACAGCGTCTCGCTCACCATGTAGTTGAGTTGCTCCCGCTCTTGCGGTGCAGCGATAGGCGGCTGCCACAGGACTCTCAAAATGGCGGCCGGCTCTTCGGTTTTGGGCCTGGTCCACTAAAATGGCCCTGGGACACCTTTGAACTCGGACGCTTCCCTGATAGGGCTTGGGTCCCATTCTCGAAAGCGTCCCCTCAGCCGTGAAGATTCTACAAAAGTCTTGGGGGCCCCCGACTCCCACAAGCTTCTGGTGGGGAGCGGCTTCCATGTCTGCTCGTGGAATGGCCACGACGGAGCTACGAGATGGTAGTGCTCTCATGCTGATGCCAGCTTTAGTCTGAAACATCCAGAAACACTGTAGACTACCAATTCGATCAGTTCCGGTAGCGCCCCAACATGACCCGGAAGAGAAGAACTTTCCCTCCCCTCTTTGACTGATGGTTCTTGTTGCCTGTCCCCTCTGTTGTCATTTAACAGAACTTTTTGGACTGCTGAAAGGGGTTGTGTTCCGAACGCTGGTTGGTGGAGACATTTTGACTATATTCTTGACCTACGTTGTCGCGTACTGCGTTATATGACACACCGCGTTAGCGCACCCGGAAGTGATCCGAGGCGCGGCGCGCAGCGCGTAACGTAAGCATAACAGGTCATGTGACTTGTTAATAAAACTTTTCATTGGTTCATTTTACTTTTGTTATTTTAATGATGAAAAGCTTGGTCATATGACCTAAAAATTACGCTTTTTATTGTTTTCGAACATTATTTTTTTTTAAACATATGTTATAATATTCCAGGCTAATGTACTTTCCCGGAAAATTTACAACTGTCCTGCAAGTAAAATATATTCCTTTTTCGAGAAAAAGGGCGTTTCTTCGTTCCATGACGGAGCCGTTGAGTAAAAGAGACTCGGCCTGCTGTCTTAGTCGCCGATACGCCTGATTATCAGATTCTTATCGATCACTTTATGTTGCAGAAATGAAAAACACAACTGCCCTTGACCATTTATCTTTACTGCGTTCCTACATA
Organism: Lissotriton vulgaris; assembly: GCF_964263255.1. Lineage (NCBI taxonomy): Eukaryota > Metazoa > Chordata > Amphibia > Caudata > Salamandridae > Lissotriton > Lissotriton vulgaris. Next base: position 584,486,006 of record NC_141695.1, read on the forward strand.
TTATACCTTTTATCCGTCATGTAATTGGACTGCTTTATTTCACTTGCCTTTTACTGATTCGAAAACAGTGACTAAAAGTAAAAACTTTACCAATGTAAATACTACTACCGTGTTTTGTTTTAAAAACCTTTATTGTGAAAATGTCAGTATACAAATACGGGCCTATAACCACGTGGGCCGGCCACGGAGCAAACTGAAATCGTATATGATGAGGAGACATTTACACTGTAGAGGAAGGTAACGAGCGGGCCATTAGGTTGGAAGAACTAAGGTGTCTAACAGTTGCGGAATCGGTGGACGTACATTTTGTAATTAAAATAAGACAGGGCCACTTACAATAAAATTTTCTAGATATACATTTGCGGGCAAGGAGTTACGAGTCCCATTTATTCCGGCTCCATTTTGGGCGAGGCCGGGCAGGTCCAAGATATAGTCAAAATGTCTCCACCAACCATCGGCCAGACCAGAACCCCTTTCGGCCCTGTATGCTACAAGATGGTGTCTTCCATTCAGAAAATATTGTTGGCAGCATTTTGAAAGGAAACATAAACAGCCGTTCTCGTAGTGAGTCTCACATTGTTACATTTAGGAAGAATGTTGAAGAGTAGTATGTGGAAAATCTGAAGCCATTTTTCTACAAACTCTCAATCAGCCTTGGATGGAAAAAAAATCCTGAAGAATGTACAAACTGAAAACCAATTTTTGTCTGTATAGCATCAACAGCAACGCTTGAGTCAGCATTGTGTCAAGCCGCCATTTTCATTCAATCAATAGCGTCCCCCTGCACACATTCAGGGACCTGGTCGTGTCTTCAGATGAAACGGATTGTAGGAAAAGAAGCAGAAAGGAAAAGGAAAAAAGTTCCGCCGGACCTCGGGAGCCGGCCGCCTATGTCATGTGCGACCTTTGGCCACACCAGGGCAATAGTGAAGCTGCAGCAGGTGCAAATAAGCTTCAGACAGTCTTACAAGCACTGCTCAGAACTCTCAACTATGGCACTCAACATCCAGGACTTGCCATTCGGATCTTGGCGCCTTGTGCTGGTTCCGACCTATTCACACATCGGTCCACTACTGACATCACCTCATAAGCCAACGGGGCACCCCACGCCGACTTTCGGCGCAGCATTGTAGGATGGCCACACCAGTGCGGCAACTTGCTGGACACCACCTTGGTGCCATCCGGATCTCGGCGCGTTCGAGTCACTGTACCGCAAAACTGACCGGAACTCAGCTGGACACGCCGTCTTTCGGCGCAGCATTGTAGGATGGCCACACCAGTGCGGCAACTTGCTGGACACCACCTCGGTGCCATCCGGATCTCGGCGCGTTCGAGTCACTGTACCGCAAGAGTGACCGCAACTCAGCTGGACACGCCGTCTTTCGGCGCAGCATTGTAGGATGGCCACACCAGTGCGGCAATTTGCTGGACACCACCTCGGTGCCATCCGGATCTCGACGCGTTGTGCTGCCTTCGGCCTATTCGCACATCGGTCCGCTACTGACGCCGCCTCACGTGCCAACGGATTTTCTACGCTTTTTGTAGCCCTATCCCGCATAACAGGTCATGTGACTTGTTTATAAAACTTTTCATTGGTTCATTTTACTTTTGGTTTCCTAAAGATGGAAGGCTTGGTCATATGACCTAAAAATAACACTTTTCATTGGTTTAGAACATTTTTTTTTCCCAAACGATGAAAGCCCCACCTTGTTTCTGGATCATTCAGACTGAAGCTGGCGTCAGCATGAGAGCACCACCATCTCGTGGCTCCGTCGTGGTCATTCCGTGAGCAATCATGGCAGCTGCTCCCCACCAGAAGCCTGCGGGAGTCGGGGGCCCCCAAGACTTTTGTAGAATCTTCACGGCTGAGGGGACGCTTTTCGAGAATGGAGCCCAAGCCCTAGCAGGCAAGCGTCCGAGTTCCAAGGTGTCCCAGGGCCATTTCAGTGGACCAGGCCCAAAACCGAAGAGCCGTCCGCCATTTTAAGAGTCATGTGGCAGCCGCCTATCGCTGCACTGCAAGAGTGGGAGCAACTCAACAACATGGTGAGCGAGACGCTGTAGCCGCAAGAGCGGGCGCAACTCAGCTGGATGGCCGCCACCTGGGGAGGCCCGTTCACGCCGCCTCCCCCACGCCCCCCCCCCCCGGGCCGCCCCACGCCAATTTTCGGAGCAGCATTGAAGGATACCAAAACCAGTGCGGCAGTTTACTGGACATCACCTGGGTGCCATCAACATCTCAGCGCGTTCTGCTGCCTTGGGACTATTCGCACAACAGACCGCTACTGACGAGGCCTCCCCCCGCACCACCCGGGACGCCCCACGCCAATTTTCGGAGCAGCTTTGTAGGATCCCAAAACCAGTGCGGCACCCAGGCGACATCACCTGGGTGCCGTCCAGAACTCTGCACGTTGTGCTGCCTTGGGACTATTCGCACAAAAGACAGCTTCTGACCATTGTTGCTTTTTTGGGTGAAAAATGTTTAAATGTTTTTACAGTTTTTGTTCCGTTCATTATATTTAAAAGTTAATAAAGTTTTATAATCTTACTTTGTTGGAGTGTTATATATTTTTTTTAAAACGGGTGAATGGGGCCTTGAATCGGGTTATTGTCATGTGTGGGCTTTGGAAGTGTGCTGCTGCAGGATCGGACATTTCAAACTCAAATGCACGTTCTTTTTCTTACCTTTCCGAAGCATGGAGCGCAATAGCAGGCAGAGAAAGGGTGATGCACGTGTTGAACACTACCTGACCTGGCAAGTTGCTGGCAGTGCCCCCCCGCCCGCTCCTGAAAGAGGGCACACACACACCGCCGCCCCGAGTACTTCACAAATCTTTAAAAGACCATGCGCTTGTTCATGAGGCTTAAATGGTTTATCACCTCTTCTAGAACCCCTGCATCGACCCTCTGACGTTTCCTGGAAAAATTACCACGTAACACAATACCAAGCCCTGTCAGCTGAAACCCCCGAGGAATCGTGGGGCATATTATCAAGGGGGTTTATCTCCGCTTTTTTGGCTTTAAAAGCCATGAAAGCGGAGATAAAATTATCTCCCTATTACCAAGCTGTCGCTAACACCAGTTAGTGACAGCTAAAAGGAGATAGCGACCATCTTGGGCCCCGCTTTGCATGTCAGTGATACTTATCACTAATGACATGCAAAGTGGGCGTGCCAAGATGTTAGCGACTGGAAACAGTCCCTAACATCGCTATCTCCTATTACCAACTTTTGGAGATATTCGCGCTAAGCGCGAATATCTCCAAAAGCTAACACCTGCCCTGAGCAGTTCTTAGCCATGTTATCCAATGGGAGGTGGATAACATGGCTAAGAGCATTTGCTCGATAATACATGAATATCGCTGACTTTTCTGCGATAATAGCAAGGTTTATCTGCGATAAAAATCGCCGATGTGCGGCGATAATTTTTGTCTCTAAACAAGTTAGAGACAAAAATTATCGCTAGTTGTTCGTAATATGCCCCCGGGTTTTTGCTTGCAGAAATCGGGAGGCGGGAGACTAGCACTGAAATCAGTAGTCTCACGCCTGAATCGGGAGGGTTGGCATGTCTGGATTCTCTACAGCTGGGTCCATAAACTACATCCGCAGGGGTAGGTGATAGCCTGGGACCAGCCTGGCATCTAAAATGGCTGCCATGCACGACAAAATTGTGGCATTGGAAAAAAGGCAAGATGGCGCGGACAATGTTTATCAATAAGGATTCATTTATAACAAAATATTTTATCGCAGTGACAAATTGGCGGTCAACACTTCCTGATTTCCATCGAATCGAACGTTAACAGACGTCACGCAGCAAAAAAAAAAAAGCTCACGCACAGCCGCTGGAAGAGATGTATCAACATATATGAGCCTCCTCAGCCACCCTCAGGAAACATAGGGGATTAGGATACGTCTCCCGCACCCTCTTATACCTAGTAATTTAATTAAAACGAAGCACAAAATGGCGAATTCCCGTTTCGCTACCAGTTTGCGGCCCAGTTCGCGGCCCGTGAAGCGCTTCTACCGTGAAAAATCATTTTTTTTTTTTTTTCCCCACGGGACCCTTTAATTTTATTTTTATTTTATTTTTATTTATTTTTTTTAGCTGTTTTATATCGCGCTCGTATACTACCAGAGTGTCCTGGCGCGTAAAAAAGAAACAGGCATGTGGCCGGAGAGAAAGAAGAGATCAGAATTTTCTTTTACTATGAGGGATTTAATAAGCCATTCTGAAAAGATAAGTTTTAAGTGCCTTCTTGAATGTCACAAAATTTTCAGATAATCTCAGGGAAAGGGGGAGGGTATTCCAAGTCCTGGCCGCGGTGACAGCAAGTGATTGGCCTCCCAAGCGAACTCGCTGAAATCGGGGTACTCTTAAAAAATTACAATCAGCTGAACGCAGAGCCCGAGTAGGGACATAGCGGGAAAATCTGTCCCTCAAATAAGAGGGGCCAAGGTCATGAACTGCTTTAAAGGCTGTAGTAAGAATTTTAAAGGTTATCCTCTGCGCTACTGGCAGCCAGTGTAGTTCCTTCATGTGAGTCAGAGTACTTTCTCTATATGGCACATTGCACAGTAGGCGAACAGTCGCATTTTGGATGATCTGAAGCTTTGAGACCAAAAAAGCCGGAGAACCACACAGCAGAGAGTTGGCATAATCGAGTTGTGATAAAATAAGGGCTCTTGCGACCGACTCTCTTGCTGAAGAAGGCAGATAAGGAAAAATCTTCCTCATGGCTTTTAGGGACCCGAAGCACACCCCAGTGAGTTTTTTTTATGTGTGCCTCGAATCGCAAATCCTCCCCAAACCAGACTCCCAAGTTTTTAGCAGGGATATTGACGGAGCCTGGCTGGGGAAAATCGGAAGGCCACAAAGTTTCTCTGAAATTGGGCGGAAACTGGCCATATAGCAAGATTTCTGTTTTATCTTCATTGCACTTCAGCTGTGCTGCTGCTAACCAGTTGAACACAGCGGAGAGGCATGAACGCACAACCTCAGTGTCAGTGTTCGCATCTGGCCACGTAAACAGGAGTTGCGTGTCATCCGCATATGCTATTATTTTTGCTCCCATTTGTTCAGCTAAAAAAATAAGAGGAGTGAGATATACATTAAAAAGGAGGGGGCTCAAAGTAGAGCCCTGGGGTACTCCTGTAGTGAGGGATTTAATCGAGGATGAGTAAGGAGGAATCCAGACCTGCTGAGATCTATCTGTAAGAAAGGATTTCACCCATTCCAGAGCGGAACTCACTATGCCGATATCGGCCAGCCGTGCCAAGAGAAGTGTGTGTGGAACAGTGTCAAACGCAGCAGAGAGGTCCAATAAAATTAGGACCGCTCTGCCGCCACTGTCCAAGCACCCTCTAATCGCCTCTGTAACCTCTACCAGCGCTGTCTCTGTGCTATAGGCTGCACGAAAGCCAGATTGGGCAGGATGTAACGCCCCTGAAGTTTCCACAAAGGCATTAAGCTGGGAAAAAGCAAGCTTCTCACCAATTTTAGCCATAGCTGGTAGAAGAGAGATAGGTCTATAGTTGTTCGGCACAGCTGGATCCGCGCCTGTTTTCTTTAGCAATGGCAAAAGCTTAGCCTGTTTCCATATTTTCGGGACAGTTGCAGTAGAAAATGATAGTCCTATTATTTGGGAGACTTCAGAAGCCACTACTTCGGCTGCTTCGGCCAGCACCCGGGCCGGGCAGACATCCCCGGGAGCACCGGATTTTAATGATTTAATTGCTGCCAGGGTATCCTCGACCGAAGGAGGGATAAGTCTCTCCATGATGATGGTGGGAGGAACCTTAGTTTCGATGTTATCTGTCATCTCATAGCCTCCTCCAACTGTTCTCAAACTGTGTTGAATGTTAGCAATTTTCGTTAGGAAGAAGGAGGAGAGCTTTTCACACCATTCGGTAGAAGGACTCATAGATACCTGCTCAGCACAGGGAGAGAGAAAGCTCTTCACTATCGAGAAAATTTCCAGACTGTTGTTATTAGCTCTCTCAATTCTTTTAGAAAAAAACTCCGTTTTTGCATGTTTAATGCTAGTGTAGTAATCTCGCTGAGCTGAGCGAAACACTGCTTTAGCCTGTGGACAGTAAGCTAATCTCCATGCTCGCTCCAGTTTCTTGCAAGCAAGTTTCAGAGTACGGAGGTGGGGCGAATACCATGGTTGAGAAGGAGTCATCCTATTTCTGCCTGAATCAGCCTTCTTCGAAGAAGAGGTCACCGCTGCATTCAACCATCTGTCGTAAACCTGTAGCGCAGAATCCATATCTGCCCCTAAGATGGGTCTGTTCAAATCAAGGTAGGTCATCAAATTACCCACGTTGATTTTTGGGGGGCCCATTGTTTTAGCAGACTTAGGAGGATCTCTCAAGGCGGACCAAGAGAATCTAATCAGCTGATGGTCGGACCAAGTAACTGCTTGTGGGGCCTCGACCATCAGTGGGAAGTTAGTGCATACAATGTCTAAGATATGGCCACCAGAGTGGGTAGGGGAGGAAACCCATTGGGTAAGGGAGGCCAGATCAAAGTAGTCATATAGCAACTTTCTTTCTCTGCAGTCCTGGACATCAACGTGGATATTAAAATCGCCCAGCATTAAAAAGCGAGAGAACCTTAATGCACGGGGAACAAGAGTCTCAGAGAGAGCTTTAAGAAAGGGGCCAGAAGGACCTGGAGGCCTGTAAATAAGGGAACCGCCCAGTGTTTAATAACCCCAACAACATTCCTAGGAGGTCAAGAGGGGTATACCTTGCCCCCTTTCATTAAATTCCCCCTTCGTTTTTCACCTCTTCTTCTCTCTCGATCCTACCGAGAGATAAGATGGCGGCCGCTCCGGACTGTCACGCAGCAAAAAAAAAAAAGCTCACGCACAGCCGCTGGAAGAGATGTATCAACATATATGAGCCTCCTCAGCCACCCTCAGGAAACATAGGGGATTAGGATACGTCTCCCGCACCCCCTTATACCTAGTAATTTAATTAACGAAGCACAAAATGGCGAATTCCCGTTTCGCTACCAGTTTGCGGCCCAGTTCGCGGCCCGTGAAGCGCTTCTACCGTGAAAAATCATTTTTTTTTTATTTTCCCCACGGGACCCTTTAATAACCCCAACAACATTCCTAGGGGGTCATGAGGGGTATACCTTGCCCCCTTTCATTAAATTCCCCCTTCATTTTTCACCTCTTCTTCTCTCTCGATCCTACCGAGAGATAAGATGGCGGCCGCTCCGGACTGTTTAGAATGTTGACAGACACCGGAGAGCCAATCAGCTTTCTGCGCTCAAAGTTCCGTTTCGCGAAAAGTAAGCGAACCGGAGCGCAGCCTGGAGCGCTGTTACAGATATATATCTTGTTTTAAACGTTAATTTCTCAAAAACTACTGGAGCACATATATTGAGACCTAGCAAAGGCACATCGGGCTAACAGTCCCTACAATTTTGCCAAGTTTCGTGCAAATCCATTCAGCCGTTCGAGCTAAAAGTGAGTCCAACCGCCCTATGGAAATTAACATGGGAAAAATGTGTTTTGGGACCCCCCTTTTTTCTCGGCCCCCCCTCGACAAAACCCCCCCAAATTTCCTGGAGCTGCTCAGAAACAAAATGTGCCATTTTCCTGAAAATTTCAGCCGATTCCGTCCACAAACGCCAAAGTTATTAGACATAGAATTTTCAAAAATCCCATAGGGAAAAAATCCTAACTATATATACCTACTGGCGATAGCCAGTAGGTAATATATATATATATATATATATATATATACACACATATATATGTATATAGATATATAAATTGATAGATAGATAGATAGATAGATAGATAGATAGATAGATAGATAGATAGATAGATAGATAGATAGATAGATAGATAGATAGATAGATAGATAGATAGATAGATAGATAGATAGATAGATAGATAGATAGATAGATAGATAGATAGATAGATAGATATGCAGCACCTCGCCGACGCCAAGCCGGACACTGATAGAAGAATGCATGCAGTCGGAATTCTTACCTTCATTGTAGCACAGAGGCTGAAGTGCATTTCATCATGGTTCATTAGTGCACGACAAGCTGCTAAAGTGCAATTCATTTGGCATTATCGAAGTTCAGGCCCAGCAAATTATGGGGACAATGTGAAGCGTTGGTTGAAAGTAGCCACTGAATGCTGGTTTAATCGTGAACAGCTAAGGTAATCAAAATTACATATTTCTAGCTGAACAGTTCTGAAACACGGCAGTACAATGTACACATTCAAGGACGTAGTGGCCATCAAGAGGCTCAGATTAAGCATTAAGCATTTTAAAAGGTTGTACTAATCTGTATGATGTACGTGAGATCTATCGATTTTGTCTGTGCAGTCCTTTCGGCCCGAAAATGGTTGGCCATTCATGGGGGCAGCTTATATGCTGGCTCCATCGTGTTTCCTTAAGTTTTAAATGTGGTTTGCTTGATAAGTAACTCTGCATATAAAAGAAATGTTTCAAAACAAGCCATGGTTTATGGTATCAAGCCTTTCATGAAAAACAGGATTGCTCGGCGGCAGGATCTAATGCCATTTGAACTAAAGATGTTTCGAAGATAATTTTACACCAAGGCAATAGAACTGGAAAAATGCACAGTATATGTAGAAAGTCTTCCCAAGGATATCGGAAGCGCCTACACTCTTCGCTAGTGCCATTTTGGAAGCACGTCGATTGATAGTAGAAACCCAAATCTGGCTTGGCGCCCTTTTATTTTTCTATAGTTTCCTAAAGTAGAATTTAAGTTAGCGAAATCACAGTATTGTAGGTGTTGATGGTCATCCATGCGTGATTGCACAATGGGAATTTGGCTTTGTCTTCTTTCCAGGTGAGTTGCTTGATTTGTTTGTTCAACAATAGCTTGAATTACTTGTGTGGTAAGCTGGTCAGCGATACTTCATTTCTGTTTGGGTTCCGATATAGGGCCAGATGTATCAAGCACTTTATCGTTCTCAAATGGGCCAATTCACAGAATCGGCCCTTTTGCGAACAGTAAAAAGCCTTTTGGGATGTATCATCTCAAAAGGCATTCGCCAAATAGGGAATCCCAATTTTTGCGATTACCTATTTTGCGAATGCATTTAGGGAATCGCAATTTGTGATTCCTTAAATGCAATGCTGGAAGCAAAAAAATATTGTGACATGGCTTTAAGGAATTGCAAATTACCACCAACTTCAAGGTGGTGGTAATTTGCAAATTACTAGAAAAATGCTCTTTTTTCCATTTTTCTAGGTGCCATGTGGCATACATACATATCCTCAGGGCATCTATGTGCGCCACATGTGGTGCACACATGCATATTTCAGGGGTGCAACAGGGTGTCCTTTTGGCTCACTTGCACCCTAGTAATTGCATGCGCAATTTGCGAGTACCTATTGGGTACTCGCTAATTGCGCATTCAATTCCTATGCATTCCTATGGACCTCTTGGCTCAAAGAAATGATTGGGAAGCCATTCCTTATTTGCCACTTGCAATTTGATTGTCGCAAATAAAGAATGCGTAGGAATCGCACATTTATTTGCAAAACCCACATACATTGCATTTTGCGAGTTCATAATAGCGAATCTGTAAAATTCGTTATTTAGGGATCACAAAATACAATGTTGATATATCTGGCCCTTAGTTTGGAGATGCGCTCTACCCACTTTTCTTCGGTCAATGTATTTCCTAATGCTTCTGCAGCCCCTCGCTCAAGTTGGCTGAAAATGGACCATAATGGCTTACAAGCCTCCACGAACTAAAATTTCTGGTGGAGACGCCGGATGTATATTCAGGCCTCACATTTCTAGCTGCTTTGTTAATTTACAGCCTCTGTTTCCTTTAGGCCTGAAAATACCATTTCTTTTTATGTATCCCCTACTTGTAGATCCTCTGTTATTGTGGACCCAGCTTCTTTATTTCAGTAATACTTGCATAATCTCCCATTTAAAGATCAAGTCTGATTCTCCTCCTTGCTCAGTTGATAGGCTTGCTTTCCTATACGCATAATTTGATATGGACAAATTGGTTCATCTTATTTGCTGCCAATGACTATCTAGATCTTGCTCACGAAGATTTTTTATATGGTAGGGGGTGGGTTTGTTTTTAATATTTTCGTGATATGAGGATTTTGATCACTTTTGCATCTAACCTCAATATTAAAGCTCTGAATGAAATGGAATATGGAGGAAGAAATGAAAGTGTGGTCCAAGGTCGACTCAGAATTCTGTGACCTGTGTGTTGCTGCCATTGGCAAGTCTGGGGGGTTCTGCCCCTAAGTCCCATACACTCGATGACACATAAGAGGACGTGACCACATTCTTTGTGTTCGTAAATTGCTGAACCTGCACTGGAATCCCCGAACACATGTCTTGGACCCTTTCTCTAGTGCTTCTCTTGTAGTAGTTTGCCATGGTTAGATAACATTTTCTGATAATAATCCATGGTATTTTTCTGTGGATTGCTCGTAGTTCTATTAGTTTGTTCTCTGTGGCTGTAATTAGATTTTGTTTCTTTGAAGTGTTGGGATTGATGTCAATATTGATGATTATGAGTGAGGTTACCTATGGTCCTGAGTTCCAGTTTGTAATAATTGGTGCCAGCATGAGGTTGATCTTTAGATCTAATTGGCTTACACTGAAAATGTTGCTGGTTGTTGTATAAATTGAAAGGCCACCTTTCGGGTACCTTTTGGTCTTTACCTTCTCTGCTAGATTGAAAAATTCCACATGGCTTGACAGTGGATTCTCAGCTTTGCGCCAGGTTTCTTGGAGACATATAATGTCAAAATTGAGCAAAAACGTATCCAAGCTCAGGTTCTGAGTCAGTTTATTAGTTCCTGCTATATTCCATGAAATTCACTTAGAGGTTGAAGACATTGACACAATGTTGCTTTGTCTTGGCTGAGTTTTCTGAATTTGTCCAGCAATTGACGCTGAAGTTCAGCCCCTTTTCTTCCAACTGTGTCAGGACTGTTGGTGGTTTACTGGCCGATTCAGTTCCTCATATTGTGGATTGGGGATCCTACAATGCTGTGTACTTGGGTGGCCTGGGGCAATGGTGATTGTCAACTCACATGTGGCCTGAAAAGGTCCAGAGTTGTGCTCTTGGCATGGAGTAGCACTGAGCCCTTGTTTTCAGGGCAAATGTCTGAGGGCGAGCACATTCTAACATTTTCCTTTCTCCCTAGTAGATTTAGAAATGGTGTATATTTTTCGATCTCGATTTTCAGCAGCTCAATCCCCCAGCCACAGATCCTCAAGTAAGTCGTAGAAGGCTTTTATTTGATCCGTGTGTCAGCGAGCCATCCGGGCAGCCAGACCGCTCTTCAACGGTCACCAGCGTCCTGAGCACGGAATTTACACACGCATTCCGATTCCTTGCCCAACACGAGGAAGCATACACAGAATACTACATGACATTTCCCTATCAGAAAACAACATTTACAATATCTCAACAATTTTAACAAATAAAAAGGAGATAACTGTGAAAGATAACCAAACATAACAAAATCGTAATTGAGAAAATAAAGCATATAGCACTTATCAAGAAGGGTACATAATAAACACACCCACTAAAAGCAAGGTAAAGAATGAGATAATAACATGGTCTCAAATTACATTACCCAGAGTAAGACTAACAGTCCAGGAATAAAACATCAACAGTGAGCATCACACAAAATCATGGTACTTCCTAGGAAAAATAACTCTCCTTGTGCTGTGTCTCACTTTCACCTCCCTAGCAGAAACACCAGCAGTGGAAGATACATCATCTGAAACAACATCATCCTTGCTACCCACGACAATGTCATGAAAATGTTTGTTGCCACCCTCTTCCTTCTGCACATTAGTTTGGTCAGGTTCAACCCTAACCACTCTCTAACCATTCCACCATTGCCCACTCTCAACTTGCACACTATTCCCATATACCTTAATGGGTCCAAGCTTAGTTTTGCCCTTGTTCACATGAACAGGCTTACAAATGCGAACTAAGTCACCCACTTTCACCTCAACACCCTTGTCTCTGTTTTTTCACATCAAAATTCAGTTATTGTTTCTCCTGAAAAGAAGAAACTCTTTTCCTGACAACCTCATCAGGAACCAGTCTCTTCTTAGGATGTATCCATTTGTTCATTCAAGCAGGACAAAAAGTTATGGCTGCTCTTCTATCACGCAACAATTTAAAAGGAGAAATACCAGCTGCTGGGTGGGGAGTGGTGCGATAAAACCACAGCATGCTCTTGACGTCATTGGCAATTATACATTTGTTTACTAAGAGCCCATTAAATACATTCTCCTAATACTTTATTAATTCTCTCCACCAATATGTTAGTTTGTGGATGATGAAGAGAGCTAAGATATTTAATGCACTGGTCTCAAGAAATGTTCTAAACTCATCAGAGATAAATTGAGAATCATTATCTGAAACTAACGTTGCAGGAAATCCTTCCTTGAGAAAAACTTATTTCATGAATTCAACTACTACTTTGGAAGTTACCTCATTGACGAACTTTACTTCTGGCCACTTACTATAATAGTCCATCATAACAACAGCAAACCTAGATGTACTGTTTAGAGCATTAAACGGTCTGACAATATCAATCCCTACCTTGTCCCAAGGACCTGAGGGCAATTCAATGGGACTAAGAGGAGGAGTTCTTGTCTTAATTGATTTGTCACAACTGGAGCATATGGAACCACACCAGAATTTTTAGACCCTCGTTTGCAACATATATTCTACCATCAATTATTTGACACTTGAACTCTAGTATATCATCTATGTACCCACATAGATCAATACTATGCCCCTCATATGTTACAGCTTTGCGGTCAGAAGGAGACAAAACTCTTTTAGGCCAAACTCTGCCAAATAATTCATGTGTTATCATTGTTATACAAGCACCAGAGTCTACTAATAACCTCAGAATTTCTCCCCCCACCACAATGTCCACAAGAGGATCAATCCAAGAGTTGGGGTCTCCACTTCTTATGTCATCAGTTTTAACAACCATGACCATGTCTCTTAAATCTCTTTCAATGGTGTCCTCATCTTCACTTTCTCAATCATCAGTGACACATTTGATTACTGTTTCCTGCTTGCTCTTTTGACTTTAGCACACCTTTGTCCATGTTTATTGCACACTCTACACACAACACTTTACACAGAACACAGCCTGCCACCATGAACGTAACTACGATTTCCACACATGAAACATATCTCTTGTTGTGAAAAAAAAGTTTATGCCTTTCCTGCTGTCTATTCCTTCTTTATCTTATTATATTTTAAATTACCAGCACCCACTAATTCTTCTTTCTTTGAATTCAGCTCTTTTGCTGAAATTTGGGATGTTTCTATACTTTTTGCCACTTTTATTGTTGCCTCTAACAATGGGTTTCCCATTTAAAGTATTTTTTTCTTACTGATCCTGTCAAAGCAGTGACCAATGAACTGATGATCCCTGACCAACTATTCACAAAAATTCTCAAACTGACACTCCTAGGCTAATCTCCTGATTGCAGTTATGTATGTGTCCACATCTTCACTTGCTTGCTGCAGCCTTTTTTTAAATGTATGTCTCACCACTATCAGACTGGATTAAACATCAAAACGCTCTTGTAACTTCCTTACAGTTACTTGATTGTCAACTAATTCTTCATCCGCCTAAAGATCCTAAAGAATGTAGAAGCAGGTATTTCTTCCTTTCTGGACGATAGCGAATTACACCAATGGCACCCAGGTAAGTTTAAAAACCCTCAAACCATTCTTTCTACACTATTGGTGGATCTCCCTGTGTCTGTAAAAAAGTTGTTGGTGGAGGTACAGCCTGCATTGTGCCTCTTGTGTTGTGGATACCTCAGATGTCCGCTAAAATAGTTATGCAAAATAAAAAAAAAAAGGTCAGACACAAAAACAACACCATAAACTTGTGTCCCAAAAAAAAAAACTAGTAATACACAAATGTACCTAAAAATACTGTGCATGGCAGTGCATTGTGAGAATAGGTAACACACAATTCTTCTACTATTGGCTTGTCCTTGAATGTAATATACCTGCAGTGCACGTCTTTGCCATACGTGTGCCAATATATGTACTAATGTACTGAAGATGCTGTGCGTGTTAGCCTGTTGGAGCTCTTATCAAAATATGGAATTCTCTTTTCTCTTTTAACGGAGAAACTTGTATCCCCTAGCTGTGTTTTCAAGTCTTCTCTAATATGGTACCCCTGCCCAAAGTTTTATATCTTGTATTTTTTTTTACATAATTTGTAAAATGCTTTTATGATATATTTATATTGAAATAAAGCTTTGATGATGATGATGAAATATGGAATTATGTTTCTTCCAGCTGAGCACATGACACGCAAATACCTTCAGCTGTGCGTGTCAGTGATTCAACTCCAGTCATGGATTTCACTTTAATTCACTCTTTAAGCAAACTCATCACAGCTTTGAATGGTGCGTTTCAAATCAGAAACTTAGGGGCAGAATTACAAGCCCCTTGCGCCACTTTTGCGTCACTTTTATTATGGGAAAAGTGACGCAAAAGTGGCGCAAGGGGCTTGTAAATAAGCCCCTTAGTTTCTAAGATGGCCCCAACGTTCCTAAAGTACGTCAAACGTGTTGCGTTTCACCATGCCTTGTGTGTTCCATTTCCTGCCTGCCCTCGTCGTTCTGCGCAAGTGTGATCATTCTTATTTCTTTTTCACTACCTGTTCATATGATCCACTTCGCTGCCACAATGGACACAACCATTTAATTTTTGTCCAGTTTGTGTTGGGTCTCACTTTCAACCACTTGACTGCAATCCGAACAGATATGAGAAGATTCATCTGCTCATCTACGCAGCAGTGCGCGACGTGAATGTGTCCACAATGGTTCCATGTCAACAGCTCGCTCCATCGTCGCCAAAGTATGCCATGAGGAAGAACGACACAGATCATCAAGTAAGTCGTAGATGTAGTTTATTTGATCCGTGTGTCAGCAAGCCGTCCGGGCAGCCAGACTGCTCTTGAACTGTCGCCAGCGTCCTGAGCATGGAATCCACACACGCATTCCTATTCCATGCCCAGCACAAGGCTGCATACACCGAGTACTACACAGTCTTCAAACACTTTTGCCTTGGTCACTATTGACTGCACAATTTCTTGATTGAAGAAATGCACCTCAGTGCTCTTATTGGATTCGCCATTTGTATGTGGTTTAGAGGCCACGTATTCCAGGTACTTGCGCATTGTGTTCGAAGCCCTGGATTGAGTTTCAAATCCTTACTCCGTTACCCCTGTTGAGGAAGTCCCAAGGGCCATGCGAGGTGTATCTCGAGCAGACGATGAGGCTTTATGAGATCTTGTCTATTGTTGCAGGTAGTTGGGGGGCACTATTTCTGTTCGTTACTTGATGCATGCAGTGTGGACGAGAGTATTATTCAGTGCTTCCCATCCTCTCATAGATGTTTTAGCTATGACTGTGGAATCCATCCTTGGTGTTTTTCCTGAGTCTTGTTGTGGGTTGAAGGGGTGTGTTTAGACCTGTCCTCGGGACAGTCGAATTTTCCATTCACATTGTTCAAAAGCAAGAACCTCGTCCTGGTTAAACACCTCCTCAAAATGCCTCTTGAGAAAGTGAGACTTCCCAGCTGATCTTCTCCTGTTCTTTTGAGACTAACATTAGCATTCTTGATTTCTCATTCTTGTGAAGTCCTTTGTCTATTGCCCAGCATGGTATCCAGTGCCTGGCTGTTTCTGTAAAGTTTTATTTGCGGCCCTTCATGACACCAGTCAGTGAAAATAGGTGGTCTCTATTTTGGCTCCCTTTTGTTGAGCTGGTATTCCGCTGCATTTGGCTTGTTTGTGCTTTTTAGGTGAGGGCACAGCTTTTAGCCTTAGATCTGGCATTGACTCTTGGGCTGGATTCAGGGGGGGGGGCAGTTTATCTCATGCTAAGCCCAGGGTGATTTTGCTGACACTAAGATCTCCAGTTTGGTTGTTCTCCTACGGCTCCCACTTTCTGATGGGCATTTTTTTCTCTAATAGTATAAAATAGTCTTGTATTGTCTTCCCACCCTCTGTCCCCTTACAGGCTTTGCTGTTTGACGTCCTTGATGCTTCTGCTCTCTCCTGGCTCATTTGCCCTATCTATGGGCTTATGTATGTGATGTACATTGCTCCCCTTCATGAATTTTCCCTGTTTATACCTGCACCCTTCTTTTTTCATTAGGGTTTACACCCTGTCATGGGCCATACCGAGAAGCAATCTCCATGTCCGCATTTCACCCGACCCTAAGGAATTGAGGCCGAAAGTGAGACTTCCTCCGTCTGTCCTTCTCTCTCTGCCTCCTACCATCTCCTCCTCCATCTCCTACCTTCTCCTCCTCTGGTGTTGCTGCTGTGTACCAGGTGTGTACCAAAAATGGACTATGAACACAAGTGTGAGAGGTGGTGGAGGCGGGGGAATTCACAGAAAGAGGCAAAGCACACCAGAAAGTAGTCTGGTCAACTCTGCCCCCCTCCGACTCAACACTCTGGCCGCAGCAATAGTGCTGCTGCCACACCACTCCACTGATGCACCTTAGCTGGATCGTCCACTTAGGCCCACCTGGAGCACTGGAGAGCCTGATGGGATCCTGCAGAACCTGCTGCAGTAGGGACACAGTGCGGAACTGCGTAAAGAACCAGCAATATGGAGCTTAGCAAGAGGAAAGTGGGGAGGTTTGAGCTAGATCAGAAGACCGATCCCTTTGTTGGCTTTTTGCAGGCACACTGCTGAAGGGGCTAGTTAGATGGGTGGTGGTTTGCAGGTAGCCGACAGCCAGTAAGCAGCAACAGTAAGCATTAAACAGTCCAGTTTGCAACCCAGTGGGACAGCAGTATGGGGGGTCGCAGCTGATCCACAAGCCGCAACCAGGTCCTAGCCCTGCTGCTTTTTCTGATTAGTGGGGCTCTTCCCAACAGCCCCCACCAGTGGCTAACCCACTGGTAAGATCTCGCTGCAGTAACTCACAGCCAGCCAATCAGTAAATCCTTTTCTGTATCCTTGTCCTGCCTCACCACCTCTTCGCCCCTACACTTCGCCACAGGCTATTTCCTACTGCCGGTTTTAAAGTTTAATGCCCTGATCTGCTCCGCGTCGCCTACAGATCCCCATACATGACCAACAGCATTGAGCAGCATTAGGCGTCAGGGGTGAGGTGGCGATCAGCAGATGGCGGTTGTTGGAACTGGCACTTTCTGGTTGGCTGAGGCGATTCCCAAGTCAAGCAGAACGTAACACTCTGTCAGGGGTGGGTGATTACACACAGTGTGTAACCTGCACTCACCCTTGGGTAGCTTATCACAGAGGCAATGTTCAAAGCATTGGCACAGCACTCACTTACGATAAATACACTGAGCATCACAAAAGAGACTTGACGTGATGTATGTAAATAATGTTTGTATTCAACACACACAATCATCAACACAATAAGAACATCATGTATTTTGGGGCATAAATCGTACTTGGAAATATTACTAGCCCACGTGTTGAATGACATCAGTGATATGCACACTTGCAACAGATCTTATTCTACACCTCACCCCCAAGCGCCCTGATGTGGTACAACACGTTGTCAACCCTAGGCTAACACCAGCAATTCTAATAATTGAATACCACACATTTATAGAGTGCACCCCGGGTCACGATGTGTTCATACTAGGAATTATAAAAACAAATTGCAGGCTGGGGCCATGCGGGTAAAACCATGTCAGCCGGAGTGTTCTCCTGGCAAGAAATCAACATGTGAGGCAACACCGCTGGCCAGTGTCATGAATCAAAGGCACTCCATAGACCACCAGTCCCACACTCACTCCACGCTGATACGAGGTGCAACGGATATCAGGCAGGTCAGTACAGAATGCGCTTGCACACATATGCACTCAGCACTATAATGCAGTGCAACTGATACCCAGCAGGCACACTGCAGACCCCGTGGCCCAAGCCTCCCTCCATCCTCCAGCTAACCACGATGGGCCTATGCCCACAGATGGACGATGACCAGCCCTCCGATACTGGACCATATGGGGCTGAAGTCACACTTAGGGTCCCAGGGAAGCTGGGCCTGACCCCCTAGGTAGAGCAAACTCACATATGGGTTCTTCCCTGCCTGGGCAGGAAATTATCTGGTGTACCTACCCGGTAACTCACAGATCCCCAATCTTCACCCCTTAGGACAACCCCCTCAGGGTTGGCTAATGAGTGAGAAAGGCCAACCTGGGCATGATACGTTTGACAAGCTATTCCGGTGGATGGCACAATAAGTGCTGCATCCCACTTCTAGCCAGTGCAGTACCCGCCCCGGGTTTAAGGTGTACCTTTTTACAGGGCACTCACAGGTACAACACCTAAACCAATCAAGTAAGCACCCCTTCCTGGCATGAGTAGGAAGGGAAAGTGCCCTTTCCTGCTGCAGTACAGGGGGTAGAGTACCCAGAGTCATGAAAAGAGAGTCAGCAAAAAACCATGAGAACATACAACAAAACGTTTTGGGAAATCCCCCTTAAGAAGGGTCATGTCTAAAAGCAGTCCTCACGCGCATTCTGACCGCAGACTTTGGTCTGGTGATTACCACTGCCCGATGACTGCTGCGAGTGTCTGACTACCCCCCCAGCAACTGTTCTGCATTTGGTGGTCTGCAGGAGTCAGCGGTGGGCTCCTGTAGAGCTCCGGGCATGGGACACTGTGTGCACTTCTTCAGACATTGTTAGTACGTCAAAGTCCTCCTCTGTCATGTGTGTATCACACCGTTCTCCATGGGTTGTTTGTTAAAAGTCCCTCCAATAAATTGAGCAGCATCATCATGCGTGTTGTGTAGCAGAAAAGATGCACTTCCCATGACAAGCTACACAGGTGCTCTGTTCAAAGCAGTAAAACACAATCATTGTGTGACCTACGAGGCGGGTCTGCACAGCCTGGTGCAGCTGTGACCTCCTGTGCTAAGTATAGCAGCACCTGATGTCCATCTATCTACTCCTGACAGAGCTGCATTAGCCCTCTCTGCTCAGGGCTGACTAAGCAGCCCTGCCCTGGGAGTGATTTAAAGGGTCACTCTGTGAGGAGGACAGATGCTGTGCGTGATGCAACGGTGCAGCAAACAGAAGGAGGTCAAGGAGAACAGAGAGACACATCATGCTTGAGACAGAGGGAGGATGTCAGAGACAGAAGAGAGGCAGCGAAGGGGATCAGACTGGGCTGAGCAGGAGAGTAGACCAGGGACAAGGAAAGAGAGCAGGCCAGAGCAGCAGAGTCCTTAGAAGGGAATTTTAGGTGGGGGCACACAGGAGGCCGTAGATAAAACTGATGGGCTGCGACTGTCCCCGGTGGTGAGCACCTGCCTTTCCCGCCATCCACCCCATTGACGCAACTAGCCCAGAGACAGCAAATGACAGCATCATAGAAATAGAGAGACACAGTGAGTGGCACACAGAGAATCCAGGTGGGACAGAGAAGATCATGATTTATAAATAGCGGGAAAGAAGTGCAGAGACAGAAAAGGTAAGCAGCTCCGAGACAGAGAAGGAGAGAAGCCAAGAGACACAGAAGGGTAGTAAAAAAGTGTCAGAGAAGTGGATCAGCTTACAAAAATAGGAGAGGCAGCAAGAAAGAGCAGCCTGGTGACAGGAAACGTGAAATTAAGTGATTTGCCAAGGATCACAGGATTTTGAGCCGATGTCGAGACTCGAAGCTGGTTCCCCTGTTCCAAATTCAGCAGCTCTGACCTTAACACCACGCCCTCTCTCCTTAGACAAAAGGACAGGCTGCAGGGTCAGATTAGGAACAAAATTAAACCCTGGCCCTGAATAAAACATTACTTAGTATTACGAGTAATTTTAAGAGAAAGTTCTGATAAATTAAGCGTTCTAAACTTATGGGGTCAGTAGCCTTGGCCAAGACTAGGCACATCACTAGACACACTATTATTCCACTGCAGCTCGCCCACAGGTCACCTTTCCTAATCATCAGACCTATATATTTCTCTAATCCAGTTGCCAGAATGTGTTAGTCACCTATGTGTCCCTTAGTCTATGCTTCCCTAAAAGATCCTTTAATATCCTGCACTATGTCAGCCCATGAGTCAGAGAATCATGCGCCTCCTTCATGTCTGGAGGCTTCTGTTCACCCTCCAGCATTCTTGCCCTCTCTCCTCTACCTTTCCTTTCTTCCTCTCTTCCTCTCTTGATTTCCTTTTCCTCTTCCAATATTTTACAATTCTTCCCTACTCTGCTGCCTCACGTTTCCATTTGTCTTCATCCACATTGCTCTCCTCACTCAATTCATTTCTTTACTCTCCTGCCATGTCTATTCTTCCTTCTCATTGTCATTTTGTCCCAGAATGATTTTTTTTCGCAGTAATTTTTTTTTATTGTTTCGTATTGGCAAAAACATTTTTCATTTTGCTCATTTTGGTTGTTTGTGTTGTTTTGTTATTTTCGTTAAATGGTGAACAGGAGAAGCCCTCTCAGTTTTTAAGATGACAATGTGGGAGCGGGCACCTGAGGCTCATCTGTCTTCTACTGGAGACAAAAGTAGAGCCTCTTAGATGGCCACCACTATAAACCTTTCACCCCACTCCCTGGTAACATTACAGCTAACTGTGATGTTCAAAACGAGCACATCCTCTCCCAGTGGCCACACTGTCAAGCTGAGAGACTAGGGAGGGTGGGAGACTCGCCGCGTGCTGTGCCTGCTCCGTTTGGCTCATTGTAACATTGCACAAGACAATGAGTCAGCCATTATCTGCACTGAGTTCCAATGAGCGCCGATCTTTCCTCTGAGGCTACAGAAGCCTTCAGTGTCAAGCACCAGCGGTAGAGCTGACCCAGGCAAATGTGATTTTATCTACATCTCACGAAAACGGCCCACCAGCAGGCCTTGGATTCAGACCCCTCGGGGAAAGGCCGATGTTTTGCTCTGCCAATCTGATGCAGACGGGCAGAAGGAGTGCGTGGTCCAGAGACAGAGAAAGGGAGCAGGTCAGAAACTGATAAAGGGGATACGAGAGACAAGAGAACAGCCAAGAGAGAGAGGAGAGGCAGTAAAAGGGAGAAGCCCAGAAACAGAAACAGTAGATCAGTGAGAGAGTGTTGCAGACTGCATAGAGTGGAGTAGAGTGACATAGAGTGCAGCACCATGGAGTGGAGTTAAGTGGAGTGGTGTAGAGAGTAGTAAAGTGTTTTAGAGTGGAGTGGCATACCGTAGAGAGGAGTAAAGTGGTGTAGAGTGGTATGGCATGGCATGTCATAGACTAGAGTGGTGTGTCATAGAGTGGAGTGGCATATAATGGAGTGGAGTGTCATAGAATGGAGTGGTGTGTCAAAGACTGCAGTAGACTAAGAGTGGAGTACAGTGGCATAGGGTCTAGTGATGTATAGTGGGGAGTAGTGGCCTACAGTGTAGTGGTGTGGCCTAGACTGAAGAGGCATTGAGTGGTTTAAAGTGGCATACAGAGGAGTAGCGTGTACTGCAGTTGAGTGGAGGGAAGTAGAGTTTTGGAGTGGACTGTCGTTGAGTGGAGTGGTTTAGAGTGTCAGAATGGAGGGGAGTAGAGGGGCATAGAGTGGCATAGAGTGGAATGGCATTGGGTAGACTGGAGTAAATTGTCATGGAGTGGCATAGCATGGAGTGGCATACAGTGGAGTAGAGTGGCATGCAGTGTCGTAGAGTGAAGTGGCATTGTGTTATGGAGTGGCTGAGAGAGCCATGGAGTGGCATATAGCTGCCTGGAGTGAAGTTGCATAGAGTGGAATGGAGTGTGGTGGAGTGTTGTGTTGTAGAGTAGAGCCTCACAGAGCAACATGTAATGGCTTTGAGTGGGGGTGCATAGACTGTAGTGGTGTAGTGTGGAGTGGCGTAGTGTGGTGAATACATTGTGTAATAGAGCACTGCCATTACACACAACAAATTTTCAATTGAAATTACCTTTATATTTGCACATACAGTTTTACTGATAAAACTATACAGTACACAAACTATAATATGTGGAAATGGCATCAATAATCACCAAGAGTACTGATTTATTTTGAATAAATTAAAAAACACATCTGAATTACAAATGAGTGCTTCATTTGTGCTTTCCTAATTTTGATATGTTCTAAAATATTTGCAGATTTCATTTACAGACATTTTAATTTGTTATGTACTAGGAAAAAAACTACCTTTCTTCCCCAGTACCCGGCAATATTCTCACATAAATCCTCTCACTTTGAAGTCAGAGAAAGAAAGGTAAACACCAAGCTCCCTAGAAAACGAAGCCTGACATTTGACCTCTGTCTTTGAATACACAGCAAATGTGACAAGATAAGAATAAAATGTAAAGAACAGAAAGTGAAGACTCGTGGAAGAATACACCAAGCGATTGTGAAAAACGTTGCTTCACGGGAGGGACAAGGACATGCTAGACTGCCTAAAGCAAATAAAACCAGCAAATAGAAATCCAAATAATGTGAGTTACAAACCACAAAGCCAATGGTAAGTAATGGGCAGATGGCATCCTCAGGGAAGCTTCAGAATGTCCACCAGCAGTCTTTAGCAACTAGACAGCTTTGAGCTAAAAAAAAGTGAAGCAGAAGTAAAAAGCAGACCAGAGATAGAGAAGTGGGGTGTGTAGCCTTGAGACAGAAAAGAGGAGCAGTCCAGAAAGCAAGAATATGGGTTGCCTCACACAGCAAAGAGGAGATTAGTTGAGATAGAGGAGAGCTGCCCAGAACAAACTGAATAGCCAAGTGTAGAGAGCTGCCCTCGGATAGGCAAGAATAGTCTGGAGAAACAGAAGGAGAGCAGCCAACAGAAAGGCGAGGCAGTGAAAAACTGCAGCCCGGAGAATGAGGGCAACCAAGCTACACAGAATTATAGGGCTTTGTGGCAGGGAAAAGGGCTGGCTCAGAGAAAGGGAGCAGCTCAAAGATATGGAAGTGAATGGAAAACAGACAGGGGAGGGTGATCCAGTAAGAGGGAACATCTGTACTGGCACAGAGCAGAAGAGGTCTCCAATAAATGCAGAAGAACATTATAGATGAGGGAAACAACCCACTGGCACAGATACAGATTAGTCTATAAAGTAAGGCGAGTGGGCCTCATGTAGTAAGGAAGAGCGTTACAGGGGCAGATAAGAAAAGCAGAGCTGAGACACAGGAGGATAAACGTACAGGAACAGAAAATAGGAGCTTCCCATGTATAGAAAAGAGAAGGAGCCTAGAGAGAGAGAATAAAAGAGATCGCATCAGGGACAGAGAAGGGTGGCCCCTGGTACGAAAGCACAGCATTCCACAGTCAGAATAGAAGAGAATTCCTAAAACAAGGAAAGACTCAGCGATGCCAACCCAACATGGGGGGATTAACCTTGGTGAAAGCATCACTTTGTCTATGGGAATCATTGCTTGGCATTTAAGTCACTGCAGACCCCTTGTGTCAAGGGTGTCTCTCCTGGCCCCACAACACGAGACTGCCTGCGACAGTCGCCACCTCCCAGAGGTTGCATTAGTGCATTCCCTGTCATCCACTGTGGCATCGAGCTCCAGTGATGGCGTTCTATGACACTAGTATTTTAAAACATAGGCTTTGTTGAACTGGAATCCCAATACCATATTAGTCATGGTGACACAATCTCCGATACATACTCTTTGCAGTTGTAGTTACCATCTGCAGTACGCCTTAGTAGCCCTTCAGTTTCTTCCACTAACTGCAAAGGACCAGGACCCAGAGAATCTAACGGTACCAGAAAATCATAGCTAATCAGAAGGCACAATGACTATTATTTCTTACAGTGCCCCTTAACTATTATCTGCAAAGCAACATACCCACCAGACAACAGCAAAAACAGGAACATCCTAATTGTGACACAAGGAACTGACTTATGAGGCCATTTTGCTTTCCGGGAGGCCATTATCTAATTGAATCCAAGTTTCAAGGAAAATGTGGGCATGAAAAATACTAGAGGTATAATTTTTACTTACACCTTTTTCCTTGTATTTTTTTCAACAACGAGGCTAGGCAGAAAGAACCCCTCATAGATCCATAAGAAATACAGTTTAATCACAGCAAATGTGTGCTATTAATTTCCATTGTGAAGAGCTTCAGCACCATGGAAAGCCCACGGGTTACTTTACTGCTGAAACAACGCCATCAAAAAGCATTGGTCCATAGAATGACATTAGAAATTTGGATAAAATTGCTCCTTTCATTTGTGACTAGGACTTTAATAGAGTTCATGGCTAATAGCAACAATTGACTAATTTGATTCCATCGGATACTATTGGTGCTGTTCGATTTCATGGGACTGGAAGCACGCCCTTGATGTCAATTCTTTTAAAGTCATATCCTATGAACAGTTAAGGCTACATCCTTTTTGATTGCTATCAAATGTTATGCTTTCTTGACGTGCTCTGCGCTCACTCACCTACTTATCTAATGAAATATATATTGTTAATGCCAATACTGTGACTGTACAATCACCTTTATCAACTGTTGTGGATTTTCTGTTATATGTAGAATGGCACATTCACTCCCTTTAGATAGGAGTTGACTAGGACTATGCCTAAATAAATATGTGTGGTTGACAAAACACTACACTTATTCAATAATCACAAAAAATCGACCAGGCCTGTAAATCGTGGCAAAGACTCCATTGTAAGATTGAAACTTTCTGGCTACATTCAAGGCCAATACAAGTGTCAAGGCAAAGAGGTTGTCCCAGGGGAGGTGTTCATATTTTTCAATGTGTTTTTGTTTTCTGTTGTAGTGTATAATACAGCATTATTCAACAAATGTAGACAAAAGTCATTGTACCATGTAATGTGTTCTCTATTTTTATCTTGGTTAGCCCAATTGTAATATTGAATAGCCCAAGAATCATACATTTATAAAGTGCATTTCTTTCTCACCAAAGGGAATATGCGATTTCTCTGTCAGACAGTTTATAAAAACTCTCCATTTGAGAGATGAGACAGGATTTTCACATACTTTCAATAGAGGCATACTTTCTGTCAAACCTCCTATTAATAAAACACTAAGAATATTTTTCAGATTTCCTCTCTCCAGCTTAAAGTGAGCGGTCCTTATGACAATTGTTCATTGAACCATTATTTTCTTTGTTCTGTACCGGAAGCAGTTCTGGCTATTGACTAGATCAGGGCTCAGTTACCACTGCCTGTGCCTATGTTTATTTGCTTGTGTTTGCATTTGTATGAGTATTTGTAATTGTTTGACTAACCATTATCTTTTTGTCTTCTGTAATAATTCATATATTTTAACCCCTTCAATGCAGGGTTGATTCCCCTGCTGTGCTGAGGAGAGGGGGGGGGGGCACAGCGCCCCGGTGCTCATGATGAGCTCAGCTCGTCATGAGCCACGGTGCTCGTGTGCTCGTCATGGCCACACCCGTTTGTGTAGAACGCTCGCACAGCAGGGGAATTAGCCCCGCGTGTGAGCGTCCTAACGATCATGACGAGCTCAGCTGGTCATGAGCACACGGGAACCGTGGCTCATGATGAGCTGAGCTCATCATGGGCATGGGAGGGGTTAATTACACCTTCATGGTTGTCAGTTGAACCACATCTTGTGTTCCTCACGGGTGAGTAGTGTGCTCTACAAATACCTGATTGATTGATTGATTGATAGATTGATTAATTGTGTGGATTTTCCACTGTGGATTTTCTTGTATGGCTTTTCCCATGTGGTTTTCTCTAGGTTTTATTGTAATGTGTGTCCGGGGCTCGTCTTTTGGAATTTAAGTATACCCACTATCCATCAATTGGCCCTTTTAAAGTAAAATGCACCGACAGATTCATTTGCAAGCAACAGTAGGTTCTGGCAGTGCAAAGCAATTGAGGCTGATGTATCTTCACTCCATGGTTTGAGGATTGTGTGACAGACATGTCTGCTCTTAAATTGTATGACTTGGATAATCAGTAATATGCATGTATTTGTTTATATTTAGTAAGGACTCGTTTTTTTTATTATCTTACCTAAGCTCGTCTTTGAAAGATACAGTCCACCTGCCTTGCAAGAAACAACTTATATAAATTATATTTTTAGGTGTAGCAGAAATCCCAGTTACCACTCCACCAGTTAACTTTCTTTCCTGTCTATTCTCCCAGATCCTCATGTCCCCTATTCCTACTTCTAGTGCTCAATTTGTAAGAGAATAAGTGCTGGAGCCTAAAGTTTTGTTTAATCGCTCTGGGCTGACGGTGTTGATGGTCGTGTGCTGAATACCAAGGCTGCCAAGTCTTGATTCCACCTCAGGCCTCTTAAATACACCACCAGACACTTGCTGCCTCTTTACCTCAATCTTGCAGGTTCTTCTTCACCCTGCTTTCTTCCTCTGCCACTGTTTTTCCTTCTTTCTCCATCTTCACTCCCCCTTTTTTGTTTTCTCTATTTTACTCTGGGACAAAATTTGTCGAGGAAAAATAAATGCTGGTCCCCTAAAATGAGTGCTGTTTGGGCCCCACCTGCAAAAAGTAAACACTGCTTGCCTGTTTTCCAGCCATTACCAAAAGTCCATGACCCAGATGAGAGTTGTCAAATGCTTCTGCCATAAGGTGTGGAGTCAGCGTCCATAAATGCAGATCCCCGCAAGCAAAATCAGTTGATTGAGTTCGCCATTGACAGCAGCACTCATCTCCCATGGGACAGAGGAACTTTTGGATTACTTGGTTTTCCAGGATCTCTGACTTTGGGAACCTCTGAAACATTTTGGGAACTTTGATTATATTCCCATTGTCTTGGACTAGCCTCTGTGACTGAGAAACATTTAAATCCATCAAGTATCAATGCATAGATGCACCCTCCAAGATGTTTATATAACAAGTTACTGATGACTCTGGGTCGACATGTACACTCTTCCTCCTCACTCCCTGTCCGAATAATTTGTTTACTATTAACCATGGACTGAGTGAGTGAATTATATACTTACTAGCAGCCCATCCCGATGTTGTCCGGGTATGAATTGCTGCCGGCCAGTAGTATATTGTTTTGTAGTATTTTGATTTGATAGCATTTCTTATCTGTGACAGGCCTGTGAAACGCTCTGATTCACAGTGCACTGCTGATGAACTTAAGAGTGCTCGTTCAGTAGTGTGTGAACTCGAGTTTTCCTACTTTATTTTTCCTTGCAATATTATATAGCGCGAACTCGACAACATGGCAAGAGCACAATTTACATTACAGAAGAACACATTTGTTTGTGGTAGGCATGGGGAGACAAAGCGATTTGCCTGGAATCAAAGGATGTTGAGCTGATGCCGAGATTCGAACGTAGCTCCCCAGCTCCAAAGTTCGCAATTCTAGAACTGGAGGGTGTCTAAAAGTGTATGTCGGTGCTGGCCATCAATGAGAGAGACCTGTGCATTTTTCAAATGGGTGGTGAAAAAATATGAGTATGTTGCTGGAGATGTGGGCCGCCGTGCCACCAATGTACTTACCGGGGGAGGGTAAACACCCATTATTCCGCAACTTTCTTTCCGCATACCATCACTCCGCATACTTTCATTACGAAAGTACCATGACTCCGCAATGTCATTATAACGCATGGCATTACATTTTATATGCTTTTACCACGCATGCATTTACAACGAAATTCGTTGTAAATGCATGAATGGTAAAAGCATGTTTTTTTTTAATGTTTGGATAAGGTAAGTATGGATATAGGGGTATATGTTTTGGGGTACTGAGGTATATGTTTTGAGGTGTTTGGGTATTTTAAGCGTTCAGATATAGTTTTGGGTTATGGGGTACAGGGGTAGTTTAAGGGTTTAGGGATAGGTATGGGTTTTGGGGTACAGGGGTATTTTTAGGGTTTAGGGCTAGGTTTGGGTTTTGGGGTATAGGGGTATTTTTAGGGTTCAGGGCTAGGTTTGGGTTTTGGGGTACAGGAGTATTTTTAGGGTTTAGGGCTAGGTTTGGGTTTTGGGGTACAGGGGTATTTTTAGGGTTCAGGGGTAGATTTGGGTTTTGGGCTACAGCGGTATTTTAAGGGTTCAGGGCTAGGGTTGGGTTTTGGGGTACAGGGGTATTTTAGGGTTCAGGGGTAGGTTTGGGTTTTGGGGTACAGTGGTATTTTTAGGGTTCAGGGCTAGGTTTGGGTTTTGGGATACAGGGGTATTTTTAGGGTTCAGGGGTAGGTTTGGGTTTTGAGGTACAGGGGTATTTAAAGGGTTCAGGGCTAGGTTTGGGTTTTGGGGTACAGGGGTATTTTTAGGGTTTATGGATAGGTTTGGGTTTTGGGGTAAAGGGTATATTTATAGGGTTAAGATGGGTTAGTGTTTAAGGGTGTTGGGGTATTTTAAAGAGTAAGGGGGGTTATGATTATGGGGTGCAGGGGTATTTAAAGGGAGCAGGTGGGATTAGCACACAATATGAGACATGGCATGAAGGGCGGAACTTACCACACGCCCCCAGCGTTTTTCACGCCCCCCAGCACACGCCGACAGCACAATGCAGACACGCCCACAAGGGACTACTTTGCTGGCACGGTTCTTTTACCTTTTAAATGTATATGGTGGGCGTCTGCATAGTATATGTCCTTCTGGTGCAACTGCCCTTTCCAACGCTGTATTGGGTGTTGTGATTGTTGCTGTGGTTCCTGAGATTACCCGCCTCAAAGGTTTGGGCTCTCTTTTTATTATATTAGTATGGATAAAGTGCACAGTTGTCTGGTCGTGGCATTGCATCATATTGCAAGAAACGAAAGACAATCACAAAAGCAAAAGAGAAAACAAGTGCCAAAGACAAAACATGTGGTCTGAAGTACTTCAAAAGGCATCATGGTCTCCTATCTGCTGGACGGCAATTAGCAAATGGATCGATTGCTTTGCACTAGAATGGAAATAATCAATACACCTTTGTAGGACCACATTAAGTGGGAGACCTCCAGGAGCAGATGGGAGTCTATAGCAGTATCTGAGAGCAATGACACCGAGGAGCTCGGTGTGAAGGGCTGTGTACGGTCACCTGTCATAAAAGGTCCAATGGACCAAGCACAAAGCCTTCAACCAAATACATTCTGAGACAGGGAGCCAGCCGCGGTTGTAATGCACCTTTGAGTCATGGTTGGATTGACTCAATCCTACCATGAGCCTAACAGTCAGACTTTTCTGATGATGCCTCATGGAAGCCTAAGGCAGCAGACATTAGCAAAAGACCATGTAGTTGCTTCTACTCTGGAGTGACAGGCAGGAAAGGAGGAATTCTCTTTATTAATCGCATTTGAAAGAAGCAGACTGAAGTCACTGACCTAACACCAGAGTCCAACTTCAATTCTTTGTCCAGGTGAAAGCCCGGACTCTTAATTGTATCAATAAAGGAGGATTCTAAACTCATATAGGTGGGCCAGAAAGCAGACCCCACCCCTCGTCCTCTCCCAGCCAGGGCTACAATCTAATTCTGACAGGCATCAGGTTTCAATGGACAAAGGCGGGTCAGAAGCCTTGGTTTTGCCGCTGGCCGCGCGACCCGAAGGGGAGATAACGCGAGACAGCGTCTTAGTGACACATGCCTCGCGAACATAACGTCATCAGCGCGACAGTCAGGGTGCCGCCCCCTTTAGGGGGTGGCCAATGCAGGGCGAGCATGTAAGACGGTGGGCGGTCCTAGGGCCTTTATCTAGGCCAGCCTGGTGCAGTACTTCCTCTTTGCCGCCGCGTTTCATCTGGACTACTCTGCGCTGTTACTCTGCGCTGTTGTCGTCGAGGGTTTTCTTCTCTGAGGTATGCGTGCTACCGGCCTCCCCCCGGCCCCGTCCCTGGGCATGACCAGGTTGATAGGGCCCAGTGGCTTGTCCACGGGGGGGTTGCGTAGCACCTTGACGGCCGGGTTAGGGTATTTTTAAAGGAGCGCGGGGATATGGCGGCGGTTTGAGCATCGGAGGTTCGTGGAGTGTTTGGTCGGGCGATGGCGAGAACGCTTGGTTCAGCCGCGTGTAGGACGGGGCCCGGCCGATGGGTGAGAACTGGTGGGGAGAGCGGGTTACGGTGGGTGAGCGCGGGGCTGGGTAGCGAACGGGTGCGGAGTCGGCCCCTCTGAGATCGGAGTTAACGGTCACCACCTCCGTATCTTGCTTGTAAGCACCTTGTGCCGGCGTATAGCGAGCCGTGCACTGAAGTCTAGGTTGCTACTTCGATTAGGTTGATTAGCCGGTGAAGCGAGGGGTCCTGGGTTCGATTCCCGTTTTGGGGGCATAGCATGGTATACAGTATAAGATGCCAAGCACGAAAAGCGCTCTTGGCTGGTTGATGTAGTCGCGAATGACCCAAGCCCATTTGCAGCTATCCTCCCCCAGAAACAACCGAGCACACGCTCTGGCACCGCCAGGATTCGCGGGACCTTTTGCCGCTCTTGTCCTCGCCTGGTCTGCATTGGCAGGGAGCGCCCTGATGGTTCTTTCCGTCCGAGTCGGACGGGGTTGAGCGGTTGTGTTGCCGGCCGGTTTTTGGCGCGGCCGCGCGTGGCGGCATAAATTTAAATTACAATTAATCTATTGTCACAAGTTCAGCGTGAGTTTTTTTGCAGACATACGCCGCCAGTATTTACTTTGTGCGGTATAATTTAGATGTTCCCCTACCTGCACCGCAGAATGATGACTAACCTCGGAATACCGGTTTTGGCTGTTCCGAGATGCACGAGCAAGCAAAGCTGTGCTTTTCTCTGTGGGTTTTCAGTAAGTTATTCCGGGCAAAAATCGTGTTTGAAAAGCATTCCGACGACGTAAGTAGCACAAAACTCACGATCTTAATCATGGCGTAGCCGGGTTTAGCAATGGAATCGGGATTTCCCCGGCGTCGGCATTGGAGGCGTCTGTGTTTCATCATGCGAGGGTCGAGCAAGGGGCACACGTAGGTGACGTGCTTTGAATGGTTGCAAGGCGGGGATTAATGGATGTCTCCCTGCTGTTCGCTGGTGTCAAGTTTCCATTACAAGACGGCAAGTAGGGCCTTCCCTCGCCTAATAATGTTATATGTTTTGATTAAACAGACATCAAGGGAAGAGATGTTTGACTATGAGAAGAAAAAAAAGGACCGCATTGGTGCAAAATTGCTCTGCACCAAAGCACAATTGCTCAGCTCTGATGCAATTTGCGTGCCCTATACATCTTTAACACCCACATTGTTAACAAGGACTATGAAGTAGACAGTCACCACAATTGTAAATAAATCGCGCCAAAAAATATTAAACAAGATTTACTTCACGACAGAAATCTTGTGAGATACCTCTCCATTTTTATTAAGGCCTACTCTTGCTACCCGTTTCTTGTGCCTTTGCCCTGTTAATTTTCCATCAGATGGCCTGTAAGCTATATTTTTTATTGGTATTCGTTGGCATTTGTATTTCAGAAGGTTATGCAATGGAGCCTTTCATGGAGAGGGTAATAAGTGATGATTTCAGATGAAGTGAGAGGGGAAGCTGGTGACTCTTGGGCGCTTGCCCCAACAAGGCAGTGGGAGCCCAGAGCGCTTTTAAAGTATCTTAATTGGTGACAAGGAGGATTGTGATAGTTTTCTTGACACGTGTGACGCAGCAGCTTCTTTCAACAGCGTTAAATCTATGCTCACCACAATGACGCAGTGACGCACTGCCACGAGATCCTGCAAGAGTCGATATCATACACTCGTCAGGTCAGAGTTTTCCAGCGTCCACACAATTTAAATGCACCCAAATACAGGAGGTATAGTCTCGCGGTGGTCAGGTTCTACATCCGGGCAAGCAGCGTTCTGTGTACTGATACCAATATGGCAGCAAGGTGTCGATATGATGTGTCCGACGTCCTGCGGTTGGCTCTGCTTACGGTGAGTGGGGATGAGAAGCGTGTTGGCAAGTTTCTTTGTCCGGGTGTATGTGGGGTTATTGGTGCTGGCTCCGGCGGGTTACCTTCTTCTTCGCCAGTTACTCTCCTTGTCCCTCGGTGTCTGCGTTGGTGTCTCCCTCCACGGTCCTGTTGCCCTCAGCGTCCCATAAGCGTGAATACATTCTAGGCGCTTTGAGCGCGGTTTCCATCATGTTAGCCTGGCTTTGAGGGTTGATTAACGGGTCAACACAGCGCTGTATAGGCCTACTGTAGTGCGCGTGCATCTGCGTTTAGCCTTTAAATATGCGGGGTGCCTGCTACCCCGAGCATAGCAGTGACTGGGGGGTTTATGTTTTGGGAGTAATTTGGCCGTTCTTGTAGGTCGATGTTTCCACGCTGGGTACGAGCGTCAATGGTGTTGGCAAGCGGCTAGCCGAGTCGCATCGAAACCCCTGATATCTAGCACCGAGTCCGGGGGACTCGGTAGGCACTATTATCCGGTGTTGGACAGCGAGGGTGGAGGTCAGAACAATTGTGCCCCTGGAGGCGCCATTCCTCTTTGTCCAGCTTGTCATGCGGCTATTGCGGGGTCGCGGGGCCGGAAAGGAGTTGTTGTCAGTACGAGGGAGCGGCACGGGCCAGGAGCGTGCAGATCTTAGGTGGGGTTTTGTGCGGCTCCTGCGGAACTGTGGTTCCGCCCGTTCCTTTTTGCGGCATGTCTGCGCCTCTCTCTGGTACAGAGCCAATGAGTCACTAGCAGCAGCAGAATAAACCCCCTTGCCACCGCTGCCTGTGCGTGTGCGCCTGTGTGTGCTGGTGTCTGCACGTGCGTTAGCGAGTGTGCGTACACCTGTGTGGGGGCATTATTCAGCGTGCGTTTCTTTATGCCCATGCATGTGTGCGCGCATCTGGGTGTTAATGAGTGCATGATCTTACTGGTGTGCGTGTACTTGTGTTTGTGTCTGTCCACGACTTTATTTGTTTTGCATGTGTGCATTCACTCGCTTGTGCGGGACCATGTGCAAAGGATGAGTGCATGATCTTACTGGTGTGCGTGTGTGCATTTGTGTGTGTCGCGCCCAATCAGTTCAAACTGTAGGTCGTATTCCAGTCAGGCCGCGGCGTAGCTGAGCTAGATAGGCCGTTTTTATGAAGGGTGCCAACTTAGTGCCGGGGTAGAATGTGAGAAGGGAGTCCTAATAGCAGGCAAACTCCTTCGGTCAGTGTCGAGGTCGCTGTATGGTTTTGACGGGTTCTCGAGGAAGGGGGCACGGCGGGCTGATTGCTTAATTTTAGACAAAACTTTCAGAATGAATGATGATCTTCGCTAGCTCGCCAGGGATTTTACAATGCATTTGCAAGCTTCTAGATCCCTCCATTGTATTGCGGGTGTCACATAGCAGTGCTTTCTGGATACAGCCCGTTTGCATGTATAACACTCGATTCTGATGAGTGTCCATTGTCATGCAGCCCCATTTTTACAGTAGTTATCTTTACAGGGCACGATGATGTGACGACAACCGGGTACAGATTCCATGTAAGGTTCTCCTCAGTACTAGCCTCAATAAAAGGAGGTTTTTGTGCAGAGGGACGGGGTTGTGATATGAAGCAGGGACTGCCACGTTAGCTTCGGCGCTCTTATGATTGATACCCGTGGCCAATTTTCAAATTATTATGATAAGGAATCAGAAGCTGGCCGGCCGCAGGCATCCGAGAAGAACACACCACACGAGGGCTCAGGGTGCTTAATGTGTAGCGATGAGTGACCCTCCTAAGTTTGCAAGCGCCTTGAGTAATAATGTATTATGCTACCCCCTTTTGCTCAGCTTGGTTGGATAGTGCGGTCGAATGAAGAGCGCCGTCGAGGGTGTCATGCTACCACTGAAAGGAAAATCAAACCCTTCTTGCCCCTTGATTACTTTTGGTAATAGTTTAGACCCTAGTCAACTACCAATTCGATTATGGGAGTGCCACTTTGGCAGATTTACCCAAAGCTAGGCTGGTTCCATTAAGGGCCACTCGGAACCCAGTTGTGAGGCTCATCATGGGTTCCTAGTAAACGTGAGCACATTACAACAGATTAAAAACAGCTAAAACGGCTCCCGTTTGAAGTAAAGACTCAGTTGAAGATAGCTTGCATGCATAAGGCTCTTCATCATAACACTCCCATCTGCCTTGCAAACAAAACTCTAACTATCTGTTGGGAGTCGTTCCCTAAGAAGTACAAACTCTCTATTGTTGAAGTCACGGACGATCAACAAAAAGAAACTTATAAACTGCTCCTTGAACCCAATACCTCTGGAAACCAGATCGATCCACTTGACTACCTCCTTAAAAAGAAGTATAACTGCTGTTGCTGAATTGATACCTTAAAAAATTGACCTGAAGGCTCTCAGCTTGACTATTTTTTCTGCATATATATATATCTCTGGATCCTGTATCTACTAAGCCGTTTGATTGTATATACTTCTGATTCTTGCTTTTTCTTTTTGCAATTTTACGTTCCAACACGTATGTAGATCCAAACGTGATTTCTTGTACTAGATCCGCTTTCAGCCACTACTTTCATGAAGAATATGGACAAAGGAAGATGATTTCGTAACACAATATAAACATTATGCCGCTTTCAGTAAATTCATATTATCCTGCCACTCAGGACCAATAGAAACTTTTTTAGATGCACTGGGAGGTTTCATGATGGGCTTTTCTGGTGCAACCCAGATGCCCTTTACGCTTATGTTCAGCACTCTGTCGAAGAATACTACAGATATATTTAGTTATGTTATTCTTTTTAGCGACAGTGGTGTAGACGTATAGCCATTTCCAGTTCTAGCCACCTAATTGAAACTCTACATGAGTAAATGTGAATTGGAATGCTCCTGGAAGAATATGCCTGTCCTAGATTTCCAGCCGGTGCTTCTTTGTGAATTCCATGAAAGACACCCACCGGCTCCAAACAAACATATCGATACTGGTCCTAAGCATTTTCTTTCTTTTGCAACGTAGGGTATGTTGTGCACAAGGCCCTTAGTAGGTGCGCTGTCGGACTGACAGATCCACCGTCCTATAAACACACAATGTGCCTGTTTCAAGTAACTAGCAGCTGCTTCACCTCGTATGTAGAGCAGGGAGCAGGCAAAGTGTGGTTCTCTGGCTTTTAGGCATTCCCCAACAACGCACACAGCCTAGCATCGTAGTGCCAAGTTGCCATACGCAATGTACATGGCGATTCAGTAATGCATGGTAAATTTCAGTTTGTTGCAACGCTGCTCATTGGTCACCCCCTGTCACTTTCCTCAATTATAATGCTATGTACAACGTCGCTCACCCCATATAAAGCTTGTGCACAATGCGATCGCCAGATGTACGAGGTCACTGATTTCACGGACAGTAGAACGGACTCAGATGCCAAGCTATAAATAAATACGTGAGTGCCTTTAGAGAACGCAGGGAATCACGTGACTGCGACGGGCGTGAACAGGAGGTGAAAGGGCGAACTGAGATCAGGGGGCTAGGATTAGGTGAAGTGAACGGGCACTATACAAGGTGTATGCTCTGATAACAATTCCTAGGTGACCCACGGTTGCTCAGTACGAGATGCTTACCGGCACAGCGGTGCCGCTAACTTATACCGGGTGCACGCGTTATTGCACGAATACTCTGCAGGACACTTTCAGAGGTAAGTAATTATTCATTACATTGAGGTCACTGCTATGGCATAGTGATAGCAAAGGTTGCGATCTGTTTGGTGAATGAATATTTTACCCAATATGTACATGCCATGTCACGGTGCGTACACTCCAAGCACATGACAGGACACCTCTTTCAATGGAAGGCACTTCAGATCAGGTGGGGTAAACATTGTAAGTTATGGGCTATGGTAACCTTCTTACCAGATTTAATTTTTCTAACAACCCCTTCCCTGTCAAATTAAAGTGTAGCTCTATTCTCAAGTATAATGCTTGAATGTGTAGCCGCTCCTGCGTAAGTATGCACAAAATGTGTGTCCAGAGAGGAAATTCACCGGCAATTGCAGCCTCTAATTTAGGAAACCATTGGACCGCACAGCTTGGGGGACCAGACATGATTATCCATGAAGGGGTGGTTCAATTTAATTATTACCTTAACTAACCACCACAGCTCGAGAATTGTACTGTCTTGGTGGTATCAGAGATTGCCGTAGATAATGTGTGAGGAAACACATCAGGACCAGCTTTAGAATTGGTGGTGCCCAGTGTGACCATCTTCGTTGGGTCCTTCCAGACGCGAACCCTCAATTAACCTGTGCTCACCCAGTGGTAGCTTAGCAAGCTTAAAGGTAATGTGTAAAGTTAACTTACCCATTGGAGACATTTTCGGCGTTCCTTCAGTCCTATACAAAGGCACTCGAGAGAATCATGTTATGGTCATTTGTTGCCTTGCCGTCTTCTAGGAATCTTCAGGCAGTTTGCAAAGCGCCACAGTTTGAGAGTTTAAATGCAAGCACAAATCCAAATGTGTCTAAACTAGCACATGTATCCTAAAAGGCACGGCAGGACTAGGCAGTAACCCACAACACTTCAGGTGTACACACCGGACGTTTTGACATGTTAATGCAATGTCATTCAACCAAACGGGCAGCAGTCCGAGATAGCACTCCTCCTTAAAGTATATTTTGCCCTGATTTTAGTCCGGGTCCAATGCCACTGTAAGCACGGGTTTATGTATACATTGAGAATGCATCCATTAGGAGCAAGCTGGTGGGACATACATGGCAGAGTGTGCAGTAGGTGACATCGAGGCACAGTGATTGGTGCGTTATGTGGCAGGTCAGGCTCAGGCAGAGCTGTAATTATGGCAAATTAGAACTGTCATTAGGACGCCAGTCGAAACCGCCCATGAGCATGTTTCATCAAAGAAGCAATACATTTCCGACAAGGCTAATGAACAACTGCAATGGCTCACTACCGCCACCTTCTGGCTACCAGCCCCTTACGGAGAAGGCATTGGTTTTATGCACATATATTCAAAGGATAGTAAAGATTCTGAACACCAAGTGCTTGAGCAGGCGGCACAGCCCCCTGTCCTGGCCCACGATAAAAATTCATTATGCAATGGCGGTTTAACAAGCACGTCATCCTGAGTGAGGCAGTCTTTCATTGCTCGAGGTCAACTTTTGGCAAAAGCAGACGTTAAGTCACATGAGGTAAAACCTTGCAGTGAGTTGCCAGGACATGCCCGGTCATGATTATTGCAGCACGGGACAGATCGTTCACAAGCCCTACTTTGTTGGGACAAATATCAGACGAAACAACTGACCGCCGAGGAATCTCATTAAGAGGTGTGGTTTTGTAGCTAAGGGTGTGGCCTGAGAACCGTACTTTAGCAATCCCCGTCAGAGGTGCGGCGTTACAACTAGGGGCGTGTCCTAGAACCGTACAAGATCTCCATAGCAGTGTGGAAATGGGAACTATGATAGAGGTGTACCCAAAAAGGCTTAGTAGGGAGGAGAGACTAATTCAATCACCCAAATGCAATGGTCACTGTCAGGCTCTAGCAGCTGCATAAGGGGTAATTAAGGGTTACAACGGCCCTTAGGTTGGGTACACTTGTCGGGGTTGGGGTGAACATGTCCCCCTCGGAAGTATAAGTGGAGCGACAGAGAGCGAAATGAAGTAGCTAAGTGGGTGGGGGGGCTCTGTCATCGACGGGGGCCTCCTCCAGAGCTGTGGCGGTGTACAGGGCGATCTGGAAGCAGATGGACAGTAAGGGTACCTCTGCGGCAGAAGGAGACAGCAATACCTCTGCCTGGCACAGTAGGGGTGCCCGAGCCAAGAACCTGGAGCCGAGGGGGTCCCAGGAAACAACGTCGGCGCCCCGTTAGTCCTTCGGGCGGTCGGGGGGCCTAAACCGACCGGGGGTGTGCCTCATCGCTCCGCCCCGACAGGGGGGGCGGGAGTAAACGAGATAACTATTAAAAGTATTGCACCGTCAAGAGCATCGACTTACCGTGCAAATTGGCTAATTAGGCAGGCGGGTCAGCGAGGGGCTGCCGTCTTGGATCGCCTGTAAGATGACCCACCTATCTGCTATCTGTATGCAAATAAACCTGCATCACCATTTTCCCACAATTATGTCTCATGAGTCTTCTTGGTTGTGAATGTATTGGGTACAAGTGGAGCGAGCGATGGCGGTGTGGGCACTATGCCGCTGGCCGCGCGACCCGAAGGGGAGATAACGCGAGACAGCGTCTTAGTGACACATGCCTCGCGAACATAACGTCATCAGCGCGACAGTCAGGGTGCCGCCCCCTTTAGGGGGTGGCCAATGCAGGGCGAGCATGTAAGGCGGTGGGCGGTCCTAGGGCCTTTATCTAGGCCAGCCTGGTGCAGTACTTCCTCTTTGCCGCCGCGTTTCATCTGGACTACTCTGCGCTGTTCCCGCCCTGGCCCAGACCCAGCGGCAGAGCAGCAGGTTGGTGTGAACAATTAATGGTCTGTTTTGTGTTGCAGGCGGAGTCACAGGGCGATCTGGAAGCAGATGGACAGGAAGGGTACCTCTGCGGCAGAAGGAGACAGCAATACCTCTGCCTGGCACAGTAGGGGTGCCCGAGCCAAGAACCTGGAGCCGAGGGGGTCCCAGGAAACAACGTCGGCGCCCCGTTAGTCCTTCGGGCGGTCGGGGGGCCTAAACCGACCGGGGGTGTGCCTCATCGCTCCGCCCCGACAGGGGGGGCGGGAGTAAACGAGATAACTATTAAAAGTATTGCACCGTCAAGAGCATCGACTTACCGTGCAAATTGGCTAATTAGGCAGGCGGGTCAGCGAGGGGCTGCCGTCTTGGATCGCCTGTAAGATGACCCACCTATCTGCTATCTGTATGCAAATAAACCTGCATCACCGTTTTCCCACAATTATGTCTCATGAGTCTTCTTGGTTGTGAATGTATTGGGTACAAGTGGAGCGAGCGATGGCGGTGTGGGCACTATAGTTCTGAATGAAGTTCAAACTGCACAGAATCACCGGATTGTTGTTTAAGAGATCGCACAAGGTACCACTGTCAACCTTCAACTGCATCACAAGGGTAAGCAAGCAGTGGCAAAGCCAATAGGTCTCTGCTACTAAAAAGCTATTGGTTTTGTCAATGTCTTTGAGCCATGTTGTACAGCACTGCGGTCCTGTGCAGCATGGCTGAAAGAAAATTAGCACTATGACGTGGCCGGCATAGACCATGTCATATATATTTATTTTTATTGCTGGCGGGACAGGAGACAACACAAGAAGAAAGAGGGGAGGTCGGAGGGGTAACAAAAACAAT
Organism: Lissotriton vulgaris; assembly: GCF_964263255.1. NCBI lineage: Eukaryota > Metazoa > Chordata > Amphibia > Caudata > Salamandridae > Lissotriton > Lissotriton vulgaris. The sequence continues at coordinate 584,525,109 of NC_141695.1, forward strand.
GGAGGGTGTGGGGGGGATAAGTGCAATTGCGCAGTCAGCTCAGGCAACGCCAAAGTGGTTTTTTTGTTTGTTGTGGGGTTGAAGGCAACACAGAGGGGGTGTGGAAGGCAACAAGGAGGAAGGGCGTGTCGAGGGCAACGCAGAGAACGAGGGTGAGATGGATGAACTCGGAGCAAGTATACAAACAATGGGGGACAAAGGTGGGGCACGCTGACAGACAATGGAGGGGCTGAGGGCAAGCAACTACATGGACAAAGCAGAAGAAAGGAGGGCAGGTGAGGACAAGACACAACAACGACAACAAAAGAAGAGAGGGCAGATGGGGGCAAGCCACAACATGGACAACAGTGGAAGGAGGACGGGTGTAGGTGTAAGACTATTTTATGGATTTATAGTTTTGTTCAGCATCAACAAAATGGAAAATGCATTTTCACGCACAATTTCATCATCTACAGACATAAATGATACAAATGTTTTTTAAATCGGTTTTCTATGATGTGTTAAAATGTATTTATTAATGTATTTTAGTTAGGCCACATTTCTATGCAATTGCCATTTTAACTAAGATGGAAGTCGTCCCTGGCACTAATTCAGTGCTTCCCGCCCCCTGCGTGTATCATCTCCTCACAAGTTCTGCAATGTACTAGAATATGTTTCCCTTGTATGGATCTGCTCATGGTGAACTTCTCTAACTCAGATGTAAATGGCAACATATTATGCATTCCACTGCTTCATTGAAATCTAGTCATTTAAACAGTATGACACTGTAAATGTAATTTGTTTGTTTGGACATCTCCAGATTCTATTAGCATAGTGCTTTGGTGCTGGGGTAATGACGATTATTTGTCATGTATTTGATCTGCTGAAGAAATCATAGATTTGCTCACACTACGATGATCCTGCAAAAGTTTTTATTTTCTATGCAAGAATTGTGTGTGAAAAACCCTTGATTTTGAGGGTGAGAGAAGATTTCATGTTCTCCTAGGGGTGTGGCGTGTGGCCTGATTCTTTTCTGATTTTGCTGCCCATTGTATATCTCTGTAACTGGGAGCCTTCATTGCTTGGATTCTGTACCGCCTATTTTTTAATTTTGTTATAAAACCTTCTAACTTTTCATTGATATGGAATTCAAATATTGATTGGGCTCATTCAATTCAATCAAGTTTAAATTATTGTATTTTATTTGATTGTGATGCTTTGGGAGGTGCCTTAATGCTGAGACGCATTGCCTAAGAAATTTGGTGTCTAATACCATCTCCAATCCAATAAATGTGGGACGTTCGTTTATGGTCAATTTTGGGGTGGCTACATTTTGGGGTACGCTTTTGCTCCCACATAGGCAAGCAACAACATGGACAACAATGGAGACAGGGTGGGTGGGGGCAAACAACATAGACAAGTGTGGGCGGGTGGTTGCCAGCAACACGGATGAGGGAGGTCAGGTACTTGGGGACAAGTGACACAGTTGAGGGAGTGAGGGAGGAGCATGGACAAGCTGAGAAGCACATGAGGGAGTCAGCTGAAAACGAGTGCTTAAACACGAAGGAAAAGGTGGTGCCTTAAAAATGAGCAGTGGAAGGATCCATCCTCCAGGGGAGGGACAAACACATGACGAGGACGGAGCCTGCGGCAACTGACAGTGAAGCCAAGGGTCGCCTCTAAGCCCGCCGTTGTAAAATAAAAGGCCGCGAAGAAACAGCACATGCGCTATCCCGGTAAGAATTAAAAAGCCCTTTCCCTCTGTTTTGTAGTGTGGGAGGAAAAGCAGGATAAAGGAATTCCTTTAGAGTGATGCCAAATGTGTCTGCCTCCCACCCCTGGCATCCAAGGCACATCAGTTTATGCTCTGCCTCTGATAAACACCACTTGGCACCCCTCCACCCCCTGCCACTGAGCACCTAAGGCACAGTCAGTGAGTCCTTTACTGCCTCCTCCCCACCTGCCCTCGGCTCTTCCATCTGCCTCCTCTCCCCGGCTGTCCAAAGCATGCCTGCCTGCCTCTTCGCCCACACTACCTGAGGAAGTCCTGTGCGCCACCTTCCTAACTCCTCCCAAGACACTCCCATGCACCACCTCCATCAGCTCCCTGTGGCGCTCCTGTATGCTTCCCCCAAAGAAGTCTCAAGTAACCCTTTCTGGCATTCCTCTCCACCTCCTCCCTCAGAGACACTTCTCTGCATCACCTCATCCATGCCACCAGAGGCAGTCTCATCAGCCCCCTCACTAGCCCCACTGTGTTTCTGCAAATATTGAAGGAAAGCACACCCACAGCTCCTGCACTAGCCTGCATTTGAGGGAAAGGAAAGGTAACTCAGAGAAGGATCTTGGACAGCAGTGGGCGTCAGGACAGAAGTGAAAGGGAAGCATCTGTGTCTGAGTATTTTTGTGGACATCACTTCATGCTTGAGTGTGCGTTGTGTGTTCATGCATTTGTCAGTTTATGTGGCTGGTGGGTGCATCACAGTAGTAATTCATGGCCACTTGAAATTATCCATGGCATGATGTGGTTTGCTACTCCTACTAGAATGCTACCCCCCCCCTCGCCATCCTTAATATGGTGGCTATTCTTGTAACTTGTGGTTATCCAAGGCATGATGCTCATTGCCACTCCTTGCCAAATGCTGGTCTTCACACGGCGATAGCATTTCGATACAACGTGGGCCTCTGTGGATAGATGCTCAGTCCCGGTAAGACCTGGCCCTAGCACAGCTTTGGTCATTCTTGGCACATTGTGGATATTTACAATATGGCGCCCATTGCCTAACTCTGGTATAATGCTAGTTCTCGTACAATGGTGGTATGTTTTGGTAACTTGAGAGTACACATAGCATGATGCCCACCTAGGCAAAAAGCTGGTCCTGGCACAATAGTGATAACACCTGCAAACCTGATCATCCATAGCATTGTGCAAACCCCACATAAAATTCTATCCCCTGCACATGGAACGTTAGCCATTGTTCACCACTGATAAATACGTGCTAAAATCATGGCCTATGTGTAATGAAGGCCTTTGCATGACATGCTGCCCACCATGGTAAAATGATATTCCTGGCACAATATGATAATTTTGCCAACGTGGGGCATCCATTGTACGATGCCAACCTTTGCTAAAACGGTGCTCCTCACATACTTGTGGTATTTATTACTAACTTGTGAGTATCAATTCTGGTCTTGATAGAATGGTGGTAACACTTGGCATAGTGTTGGTATTCCATTTTTGACAGTGTGAACTATAATTTAGCCCTGGCATGGTAGTCGCATTTCGTGTAATATTGTCATATTGTGGTGATCCATGGCACAATGGGACCATCAAGGGTACAGCGGTGCTCACATATTGTATAATGGAAATCCCAACATTATGGTGATTGTCCATGTTGTATTGTGGCCATTCGTTACTCATTAGCGCTCATCACTGTGGTGGTAATTCCAGACGTATTATCGGCATCCCTGGCAGAATAGTGGTCCTGCCATTATTGTGGTGATTCCATTGCACAATGAGAATCAATCTTGACACGTCATGGGCATCCTAGCACGTAGAGGTTTCAATTCATGATCAAGTGGGGGCATAAATGCCATGATTGTGCACACTTAGGCATACTCCCGCCCCGGGCTTAATGGGGGTAATCCCTGCATAATGTTGACATACATGGTGCATTGAGGCGGAATGCATGCCAGCTCAAGCAGGCTTAAAAGATGAGAGTAAGCAGTGCAAGTGAGAATATGGAGAAAGTGAAGTGATATGCACAGTAAGCCAACCCTCCATCCAAATCCCAGGACAGATAGGTCGTTGTCAATGCCCCCGATTTGGATGGCGGACTGGGCAAGGAAAAATGTACTGCATTTGTAAATGCTTTATTTCTTTAGAGTAAGTACTACCCTACATAGTTTTACCCTTCCCCAAAGGGTATCCGAACTAAAAGATGGACACTGCTGTGGAGGTTCCCACTCCCAGTTAATAATACAACCAAATATAATGTGCAAGGTTCCCAAAGGGGGCCTCCTGTCCTCACAGCATAAGTCCTACAATAAAAAGACAAGGGAGCACATTGTCTTTACGTGGCCTGCCCTTTCAGGTAAAGTTATAAAAAGGAGATAAAAGATATGCACGGGTGCAAAATTTCATAATTGTTTTTATGAAAAACATTCAAAAGTTCAGGAACATTATTCAAAATTATATGTAATTTTCACGAAACCCACTTTGTGCATCTTCAGTGAAAACTGGAAGCGAGAGATAAATCGTCACTCGAGGCATGGCAAGAACACGGACTTGGGTTGAAAATGAGCTCATACAAGTTTTTCTCAAGACAGGTTGTACTTGAGCTAGACCCTGTTCTAAAATGTGTATGAAATGTTTCACTCACATCATTCCACAGTTTCGTATATAAAATGTGGGTGTCCCGAAATTCACAAATTATGCAGGAATAGCCAAACGTTTGCTCAGTCATAAGCAGAAGCCTTCAAACTTCAAGTCTGCGTTCTCATGGAATCCTTAGAGCTAAACCAGAATGACACACATCTTAATGAATTCAAATCCTCAACAATCTCAGGGGGTTCGAGCTCGTGAAGATGATGCTTGGCCACGAGCAGTGGGAAAAGTGAAGACGGTCGTGGAGCTTTGTCTAAACGTCTCAATTCAATTCAATATCTTTATTCGATTGTAGATTTTACAATCATAAAAGTTCATTTTTTTAAATCACATAATTAAAACGGTTACAATTCATTATCAAAGGCAATTAAAAACACAATAAACAGTACAATATAACAGACAATGAAGCAAGGGAAGTATGTAGTTAAGAATATAAATAACTGTAAGCTTAAAAATTACCAACACACATTTTTACATCATGATTAGCCGTCCATGCTTTTCCTAAAGCAGTTGGCTTTTTTTAAAAAATTACAAATAAACATGGTACAGTCAATATTCAGTAGTTGTAGATAATAAAGTTCGGGTTTAATTTGTGTGAAGCTCAATTTTTTAAGACATGGTTTAAGGTATAGATTCCGTGGGGTACCGTAGTAAGGGCAGATAAAAAGGAAGTGTGCCAGGTCTTGAGGAGACTTCCCGTCGCAGCCACAAGCTGGCAACACTTCGCCCCGCTGAGCACCACTTGGGAATGCCAATAGAAGATGGTAAAGGTCAAAACGGAACCTTATTAAAAGGAACCGTTCATAACTGGTCATGGGCCATGTCAGATAAGGTTCTATTTGCAAGCATGTTTTTAGCAATAGATGTTTCCTGACACTGACCTTCTGTGTCTCAACATCTTCCCTATCAGTACATCTTAACAGGATTATGGCATTCTTGACCAGGTTCACATCATGTTTTCTGATTGTATTTGGGGCATAAAACAAGTCACACCGGCCTATTGCCGTTAAGCTGTCCTTTATATACTTTACCCACGGTACCTTGAATCTCCCGTCTAACTGTAAAGCTTCTTTTAGTAGGGCATGAGTTAGTGGTATTTCATTGTTTAGCCAACATTTCAGCCAGCATAAAACTGGGCTTATTGCTATTCTGTCACCTAGAAAAGGGACCCCCAGCTCCTCGTGTACTGAGTAATTCCCAATACCCCTGGGCAGTCTTAAGATCTTTTTTAAAAAGTTATTTTCTGCGACCTCTAGGTCGTTAACCTTGCGATAGCCCCAGAGCTCGCTGCCATAACAGGCAATAGCAACGCTTTTTGCCTGGTATAATTTAAGCAGGGCAGCCAACGGGCAATTGCCGATCTTTTTTGCAAAGCCAAGGATGGCCGCATTGACCCGAGTAGTTTCACCCTTCTTTTTGGAGACTGCTGGCCCCCATGATAACTTTTGATCTATCAAAACTCCGAGGTAAGAGAAGGAGTTGGTTGAAGGGATTTTTTCCCCATTTAAACTGAAGTGACCAGGTTTCAGGATGCCCTTACCTGCTTTATAACGAAAGACTTGGAGTTGTTTATACTTAAACCACGTGACTCCATAAATTTGTGGAAGGAGTTTAAAAGTTTCTGGAGGCCGTTTGCTGTTCTAGAAATAAGAACAGCATCGTCGGCGTAAAGTAGGACAGGTACCCCTCTGCGCTCAACTAAGGGGTAATCTGCTTCTACCAGTAAAAGTGATTCCTCCAGTTCATTAATATATAAATTAAATAGGAATGGGGCCAAAATGCATCCTTGTCGGACACCCCGATTTATTTTAAATTCGTCCGTTACCTTAAGGTCTTGAGAGTAGCGGACATTCGCCCTAGTGTCTGTATGCAGATCAGCGAGGAAATTAACAAGATCCCTCTCTACACCCATTCTCAGCAAGGTGGCCCATAATAGGCTTCTGTCTACACAGTCGAACGCGGACGACAGGTCCATGAAGGCCATGTAGACAGTACCTTGTCTTGCCAATGTGTACTTGCTTAGGATAAGGTATAGGTTCAGACACTGCGTGATGGTTGAGTGATCCGGTCTAAACCCATATTGTATGGGTGAAAGGATTTTATTTTCCTTGGCCCAAGAAGATAACCTATTAAGAATTACTCCCCCCACCACTTTGACTACTGAGTTCAATAAAGAAATTGGCCTGTAACATAACGGACTGCTGCGATCACCCTTCTTAAAAATGGGTACTATGGTCGAGAGACCCCAAGTTCTTGGGCAACCAGTTGTCACCGCTGCATTTATTACAGCCGTAAGAACCGGGGCCCAAAACGGGATACTGGACTTAAACAAGTCCGGTGGTAAACCATCCGGGCCCGGGGCCTTGTTGGTAGTTAGGCCCTGTATACCCCTGACAGTCTCTTGTACTGTGAAGCACAAAGGGGACGCAGTTGGAGTTATAAAATCAGTAACTTCCCGTTGCTCATTGCTCCTAAATATTGCACTAAAATGGGACACCCACTCCCCCTCGGGAATGTTTGTTCCAATAGCTGTGTCATTTGGGTTTTCAAACATGGGTTTGTTAATTATTTGCCAGAACTTGCTGCTATTCCCCAACACAGATGGGTCCAGAAGGGATTCAATTACATTTGCCTTAATTTCCTTCTTTCTAGTGGCTATTGTTTTCCTGTATACCATGCAAAGATTTTTTATCAGTTCGTGATCTCTTGGTTTGGTTTTTAATGCCAATTTCAAGTCCCTGCTTGCCTTTGAGCAATTATGATTAAACCATTTTGAGTTATTCTCCCTATCACCCTTTATTGGCGCTGTGAGCATGGAGCCAATTTTAGCAACCAACCCCTCAAACCTAAACAAAATGGTCGAGGGGATTGACTCAGATGATAAACACACAGACAGCTCCTCCTCACATGCGCTGGTTATGTTAGAATACAAGGTGTCTTGGTTTACCATTGACCATTTAATGCGACGCCTGCCATTTACGCACCTTAACATACCATGATCGGGGCGTGACTGGCGTTTAGCAAAAAGTGGACCACTTAAGTTTATAACAAGGGGATTATGATCACTGTATGTACTAGTAAGAATAGAAAAGTACAAGACCCATTGAGCAGCATCTGGAGATAATAGTATGTGATCAATAAAGGTACCCTGCCCATGCCCTTTAAAGGTTGGGGTGTCAAAGATTTTTGTATCGGGGACAAGCGACATAGCTACAATCAGATTGTGCTCGTTCATTAAATCATTTAGGTGCTCGCCACCCCTACTATGAGAAAAATGAAAACCTTCCTCGTTGTGACACCCTAGGGACCCCATTGGCGTACTAGCTGGGTTACCACATGGTTGCACATTAAAGTCACCTGCTATCAACAAATGCCGTGATACATTATAAACAGTGTTGCTCAAAATGTCATTCATGGAAGCAATATGGCATGATTCATTGTTGCTGTTGGCATTATAAAAATTAACCAATGTCATCACAGACTTCCCATTTTTTAAATCAATCTTCTGTAGGTTCAAATTTACACTATGGAAGTTGCTTACATTACATTGCAGTTCTTGGCTAATGAAGATGGCCAGACCACCCTTGGCTCTACCCCTGATCGAGGCAGCTGCTGGGGTGATAAAACTTAAGAAACCCTCCATATGGACATTATTTTCTTCTAACCAGGTCTCTTGGAGGCACACAATGCTAAATTTTCTGATAAACGATAGCCATACTACATCTCGTAACTTATTTGCCAAACCTGCAATATTCCAGGAAATTAATTTTACACTGTCATCCAGTGCAGGACAAACAACAGACTCTGTAATTGGTTGTGAGGGTATTAAAGAAGGCGACAGTACAGTTGCCACCATCGGGCCCACAATACGCACTGCATCCGGCTCCCCGGGTCCAGATATAACACTAGTAACTACCTTTATATCTGAGGGTGGTGTGGGGTGCACCACGTTTTCCCCTACTAGCTCTGTGAGTGGTATTATAGGGGAACTACTGTTTTTATCAGCGGTGATTTGGGCAGTATATGGATTTATAACGTGACACCGACCCCCTAATTTCTCAGATGACCTTGAGTTGCATGAGGCACTTACCCCGCCCCCCGTAGCTTCTGCGTTCCTTAACCATCAATCACAGTCCTCTAGGCTATTAAAAACCGAGAACCTGTTGGTGAGCTCTAGAGGCGTATATGGTAACAAGCTTAACATGTTCCCATTAGAGCCAGTTTTGTGGTTAAAGGGTATGGTGTTCCACCCAGGTATGGCTGATGGTGGAGCCAGAGGGTGCATATATACGGGGTTTAGAGCCGACTCAATGTTGGGAAACTGAGAAGAAGAGAAGGCATTACTATTATAGTATTGTGGAGGAAAGACAGTGGCTCTGGGATAAAAATATGTTAGGGGGCGTGGTACAATGCAGTTCTTTTCATTTCCATAGGGCCAATTCAGGATGTGTTGTACGGCTCTCCTGTCTCTAAAGTTTATTACCACGACATCACCACCAATGTCCTTTGCTCTGCCCCCCAGCCAGGACAGACGCCGAACGTGAACTATCTCACCGTTAATCGCAATGGGTTTGGGTCTGTATAGGGAGAGCCAATGCGTTATTTTATTTTTTAACTGAGAATATCCCTCTCTTTTACCATTGGGCAGTTCTGGTACCCCGGTGAGTATAACCACATAAGGTAATGCTTCTGGGGGGAGTTCTGTTGGTGGAATTCTAGACAGACCCCCTCTTCCCCAATTATTCTCCTTTCCTTCAGGTCTAGGTTCTCTGGGTGGAGTATTTGCGGGAATAGTTGGTAATGTGGTGGTTGGTTTGCCCTGTACATCAGATGGAATTGTTGTTAAAGGGTTTTTACCGGTGTTACCAACGAGTACTTTTGATGCCGCGTTTAAGGAGTTAGGGGTGGCTGGAGTTACTGCAACAGCCTGGCTGTTACTTGTGCTAGGTTTGGGCAGCGTGGGACACACAGTATTTTTTAAGGGGGGTTGGGTTGTTTTAATACCTTGTTGGTGCTGTGCTTTAGACTGGCCTTGCGAACGTACAAGGTTCCCTAACACAGACAAGTCCCCCTCAATTTTTCCTAAACGGACCTCCATCCCCTTAAATCTGTCTGACAAAGCAAGCATGTAACTACGTATAATCAGTTCAATATTGTCCAGAAGCGACTTAGGGGTGGCGGGTTGCAAATCCTCCTCCATCTGGACAGTAGTGGAATCAAAGTCTGTAGTTACTTGAGGTAAGGGTGGCAGTAGAGTAGGGCTAACTGTTATGGTTTGACTTGTGACAGAGGATCCCATAGAAGGTAATGTAACAATGTTCTTCTTTTTGCCAAAGTCAGTGTGACTTGTTTTGGGCTTGTTAGCTGTTATGGTTTTCCTTCTTCTTTTGGGTGGAGGTGGCCCATGCGTTTTATCTGTCACTGGCCTTGAATTTTTACCTCGTACAACTTTGCCAGGCCTTATTGTGGGAGATATTAGGATCTTGGAGGTATTATTCTGTTCAGTGGTCACTGTGGGGGCAATTTCTTGAGAGTGAGTGGGTGACAGAGCCGGAGCTAGACATTCTTGAAGGAGCAAGGGTATGCTGCAGGTCAGTGAGGTGTTATCTGCTGGGGCGCTACTTAGATCATCAAGTAGAGAAACAGACATTATGGGTTCTGAAAATGTTCTGTTTTTTATACGCTCGATGGAACGGCGGCGGTCTGCCCTCCTCTCGGCTAACGAAAGCTCCTTATTGCCGTCAATTGATGGTTTAAGAAAATAATCATCTAATGTCCGGCTGGTGGTGTTTTTGTCCGACCCCACTGGTACAGGGCTTATTGCCGCAGCAGCCATACAGTAGTGGGGAGTGATCGCAAGGTGAGCGCACAACAAAGACAAGTACTTACATACACCGGTTACCAGGGTCTCTGGCCCAGCCCAGCCTCTTCTAGCCGATGAGGGCCGTAGAGGGCCCGCCCTTTGCCCGGGCTTCGCCCCGGGCGTCCCGCTCGCGTCCCGCGAGACGGGGGTGATGCGCTATTTGAGCGCCTCCTGGCGCGCTGATGACGCTGGTGACGCGGCGTGCGCCGCTAGGCCTCCTGGGAAATGGAGTTCCCTCGACCGCGCTCCTCTCGGTCACCGCTAACTCCCAGATGGCAGTGGAGTCGGGCAACGCGAGGCGGGAGGCGGGAGGGCAAAGCAGCAAACAACGAGGACTTTCTTCTGGGCTCCAAAGGACACAGCAGCATTTTTGCCTGTGTGGATTCCCCCCCTCGACCGGGGTGATGCGCTATTTGAGCGCCTCCTGGCGCGCTGATGACGCTGGTGACGCGGCGTGCGCCGCTAGGCCTCCTGGGAAATGGAGTTCCCTCGACCGCGCTCCTCTCGGTCACCGCTAACTCCCAGATGGCAGTGGAGTCGGGCAACGCGAGGCGGGAGGCGGGAGGGCAAAGCAGCAAACAACGAGGACTTTCTTCTGGGCTCCAAAGGACACAGCAGCGTTTTTGCCTGTGTGGATTCCCCGTCTCAGTCCTAGCGGGTTGTTGTTTAGACCTTGTCGGTCTGTCCACTGGTGAACCAGGGTAGGGGAGGGCATGGCCTGCTCCGCCTGACGGAAGCCTGGCTGTCTGGAAGGGACCTCTGTGCTGTGACTGGACCGGTCCCTGCATCAGCTGCCTCCACACCACTGAATCAGGCTCGGCCTGGGACTGCTTGCATAGCTGGACCCATGTTGGCAAACATTTATGCTTAGATACAACAATCTCCCAGAGGAAGAGTTTGTTTTCCCTTAAATAAAAACAAATGTCCCCGACACATACACACTTTTCTCCCAGCCTGCCTTTCAATCAGTGACGCTCACCCTGCGCTCGGTAGTGAAGGACACGTCACTCGGACCCTGCCCACTGACGGACAGGACACCGGGTCAGAAGCCAGTGAGGCTCTCCCAGAGCAAACCCAATGCTTCCCCCGAAATCTAAATAGAGTGATTGATTGGCAGGGGTGCTCTAAATAAGGTCTCTAATGTCGAATCCATGTCCAGCACACAGAACATGCGAAGTGCACCTTTTAACCTGCTACTCCATACAACTAACGCTTACGGATCGCTACTCATACCATCATCTATAACTTTATTCTCAGCCTGTCATCTCCCATCTAGCGCCAATAAATGGTGAACTATGCAACAATGCCTATCTATGCAGATCCGGCTTTCTATCTGTTTATCATCTTACTGACTGTCTATACTAGTAGTGTCAGATCCAGGCCATGGGCGGCAAACACAGTTTTAATAGCGAAAACACCTAATTGCGGAAGCAAATCTATCAGGCGCTGTCCTAGACATGAACCGGGAAGTGCCTGCTTCCCATGCCTCCTGGGCATCATCTGTATTGGCAGGGCTCTCCCCTCCAGGCACTGGGGGATTGATTTCAAAGTTCAATTTTCTAGCAGAGTCAGAGCGTTGCCTGTGAGTCAGAGGTCGTGAAATGATGCATTGGTCCTCCAGCCTTCAATTCTTCACTCTGAAAGGTATTTGCGAAGGCGCTTATGCCCTTGAGGGAAGGGTCAGCAGAGTTGATGATGAGAAGTGCAGTGGGGGCCACTCAATCTTCGCCTCAGAGGAGAACTGCAGCGTCGGGCACCAGTTCTGCCAGCTCAGAACCCACGTCAGAGGGCACGGTGCTTCGAAATGTGCCCAGAATGTTCTCAAAGGCAATTCTGCCTCTAGAAAGGAATTAGGTCTGGCTATGATTATTGCACAAACAGAAGCAGTGCTTTTAAAGGCCATAATTTAAGGAGTCACTTTGAATTGTGAAGTATTTTGGGTCATTCAATGGAATGATATTGCGCCATGTGTTATAGACGCATGATTGTGCTACTAAAAAAAGTGTGTACAGCAGTCAAGTTCATTACAGCTAAGTTAATGGCCTGGAAAAACCGCAACGTCCTGCCCAATGCCTGTTAGCTTTGTTTTAATGCCAGGTAATAAAAAATATTGTAGGTGTAGAAGTGAGGGCTTTAAAAATTATATAGGCATAACTTTTGAAAAAGTTCACCAGGAAGTGGCTAATGCTTCAGAGATATGAAAAAGCCAAACCAGCACCGAAAGCACTCGACTGCTTCCCAGCAGACTCCAGGGTGGAATGCTACTCTCTGCGTAAGGCCTACAGGATTGTCAGATCTGCCAAACCTGGCCTCCCCATCACACCCCTGCCAAGAAGCATCAAACAGCTTCGGTGAATCTGCTCCTTCGATGCTCATTCTAGCAACTGAAGCACCGCGGCTGGTCCCTGAGAGCTCGGGACCCTAAACTCCAGAATGCTCTGGATTTCCAAATGTGAGCAGAATCAAAAACGACCTCCCTCAGAATCAACAAGCAAGTATAAGTACCTGAGAATTTACTACACAGAAGACCTGTGATAGAAGAATGACAAATTGTCACCTCATCCTGCTGGACTCTAACAGCCAATATTCTGTTTCTTGTTTGTTTTCCCTTTCCCCTGCTGTACATCCCAGCACGCTGAAGCTACCACAAATAAAAATAAACACCAGTGCCTTACGACAGTCAAAATAACTAAACAGTGATTTGAATGAATAGGTAAGAGGAGCTGTGTATGTGTTATGTTAGTGACTACCCACCCCCTGCTAAAGACGGCCACCATGGAACAAGACAAATTTAACAACTAGCGCCCACTGTAGGTCTAGTCAATAACCCCGCAATAGTATCACATTGAGTCCCAGAGCACCTTAAGCAGTACTGATCTGAGTGGTATCCACACCATCATACAGAAACTGCACTAACCCCATTTTGGGATGACCTGTTGGAGACAGCAGACCATGGCTCACTCAGCATGCTCAGACTGCTAAACTGCACCACTGCTTTTGATACTGTGGACATTGATCTCCCTGCAGTACCTCCAGACTGTAGACAAAGTGATTAGCCACTCGTGCCATTGGCTTCAACCTTAACCGAACAATGAACCCATTGCTCACACCAATTTCGCATCCTGATGCATTAGCAGAAATGCAAAAATGTAGATCTGGTGCCCTAGATGATCCATGTCCCCCTAAACTTTGGAAAATGATGGCCCCTTCACTTACTGGTGCGCTATCTCATATCTGGAACTCCTCCCTTGAAACTGGTGTGTTCCTAGATAAGTGGAAACACACTACCTTTCTCCCTCTGAGAAAAAAAACAAATGGCGACCATGAAGATTTTAACAATCTCAGGCCAATCTCTCTGCTGCCTGCCCCGGGAAAAAGGTTAGAGAAGCTGGTCCAGCGCAAACTGACTAACTTTATCAAGAGTAATGTTTCTCTGCATGATACACAGTCTGGTTTCCGAGTGGGTTTCAGCACGGAGACCGCTCTCCTAGAGGTGGCCAAGTCAGTGTGATGGTCGTTAGATTCAGGGGCATCAGCTTTGCTGGTGCTCCTGGATCTATTTGCAGCATTCGACACTGTCGATCATGCCTTGCTGGCTCTGAGACTTCAAGATATGGGCTTCAGGGGGAAGGTGCTGGCCTGGTTGAAATCATATCTGAGGGGTCGCACCCAGAGAGTCGCCTTACAACCATTTGAATCCAAACCTAAACATCTGTGGTGTGGCGTCCCTCAAGGCTCAGCGCTGAGCCCTTTAGTTTTCAATCTGTACCTAGCTCAGCTGTTCCCTCTGATTGCCAACAGGAGAGTGAAGGCAATTTCCTACTCTGATGATACCCAGTTGGTTTTCCCGTTTCAAGAGCGGACGGTAAAGGCTTTTAAGAATTTTAAAGGATGCTTGAGGGACATAGCACTATGGATGAATAAATATAAACTAAAACTCAACGCAGGAAAAACAGAAGTGCTGTTTTTTTGTAAGGGCCCAGTGCCTGATCCCGATCTGTGGTGGCCATCAAAAATGGGTCTACCGCCTTCCCCCACCACTAATATCAAAAATCTAGGTGTGAGATAGGAGGCAGATCTCTCCTTTTTGACTCAAATTCAAAAGGTCTCCATGACTTGCTTCAGCAAATTGAGAAAGCTCCGGAAATGTTAACATCTCCTGCCTGAAGACTGCTGCAAATCCGTAATCCATGCCACAGTGACATCTAGGCTGGACTACGCAAATGGTTTATACCTTGGCCTTCCTAAATATTTGATTAGGCGTCTCTAGATGGTACAGAATGCGGCTGCGAGACTGATTAGACGCATTCCCTTCCGTCATCATGTCCCTCCGAACCTTCGGGAGCTTCACTGGCTCCCAGTAGCCAAACGGATCTATTTTAAGGCCATTACCTTGGTCTACCGGGCCCTTAAGGGAAATTGTCCCAGTTATCTTAAACAAAGACATTGCTGCTGTAGGCAAACTTGCTCTCTACAGCCCAATTCCCAGAATTTGATGTGTACTCCCCGCTTTGCTAAAGCCCGTTTGGGTGGTAGAACGTTCATAGTGAGTACAGCCAAATTGTGGAATGCTCTGCCTGAGAACCTCCACCAAGCTAATACAAAGTCCTGTTTCAGAAAAGCGCTGAAGACATGGCTCTTTGGACTTGATATGGTTCGGGTCCAGTGCTGAAACCTCCCTGTGCGTGCTGCCTGCTGCCTGCTGCTAGAGTGCCGGGACACCACTGCTTTGAGGTAGCTGTTTGCGCTATACAAGCTCCCGTATTATTAATATTATTTTTAAAGATATAACAACAGGGCCGGACTGGCCATGGCGGGCCCCAGGAGTTTACCCGGTGGGCTGGAGAGGTGGGCCAGTTTTCTGGCTGTGGGGGGCCAGTTTTGTCACTGGGGTAGGTGGGAGTGCAGCTGTTCTGCAATATTGGCCCAGTGTAACTAAAGCGGTGGCAGTGCTTTTTACTAGCAGCCCACCCCTGCTCCCAGGGACGGTCGAGCAGCAATCAGCCAGAGCTGGTTGCTGTCCTGAGCCCGGCCCTTTATGGCAACTCTTCACAACTTTCCTTGCAGGGTCACAACAAGTCTCCTCTGATTAAAAGGTGAAATGGATTACTCCACCCCTCACACATTTTCCCTACACCTTCAACTTTAATTTATCGGGGCCATTTCTACCCATGTTGTCCCTGGCTCTTACCCTTCCTTTACAAGCATGGAATGGATTCCACCATTGCCCCCACGGTCTAATGCTCCTCCTTCTAGAAAGGGATGGGAGAGTCACAACCAGTATGGCTTCCAGAACCCTCCCTAGCTGCAAAATCAGCCCTGTACTAAAATCAGCCGAAAACCAGCCCCGGCAAAGAGCTTGGCAGCACCTCCAACCCCCCCCGAGTGGGGAGGGGGGACGGCCGAGCACTTTGCCGGGGCCGGTTGTGGTTCCAAGTCCGGCCCTGATCAATACATATACATAGGAATTGCTTTCAATACAGTCCTTCCAAATAGTGATTACTTATCCATTTCTAAACCAATTTTAAGAATGAGAAAAAAGTTACTGATTCCTAAAATGGGTTTATTACATTGAAAAAAACATTTTTACCTTTGCAAACTCCGAATCAAAGCATTTACGACACAAAAATGCCATAACCATCAGGCGCTAGTTTACTTTTTGGCAGCAGGAAGCACAGGATCTCTGTCTGGGCAGAGGGTATAATGGAAACGTGTCTTCAAACGTATTTTCTTTCTTGAGAAGTATTTTTACCAATGGTGTGTCTGTGAGTGTGTGCGTGTGTGTGTGTGTGTGTGCATGTGTGCATGTGTGCGTGTGTGCACATGTGTGTGTGTGTGTACCCTCTTTGTGCACACACACTCTACATGGTTGATCCAAAAACCAGACACTGCATGTATGGGTGAACGTTTACTTCGCGATACTTCACATGCCATTACAACGCGGTTGTTATAACGACCTCGTTATTAGTTCGCATACCTTCACTATGCAAGTCGGAACAACGACTTGCATTAGGGGGGAGAAGGTGTTGGATTTAAAATCTAACACCTCCCCTAGTGTCCGCACAGACTGGAGTTAGAATTGTAAATTATACTATTCCAACATCCATCGCAACCTAATGCAATTCGTTGTTCCGAATTGCGTAGTAAAGGTATGCGAACAAACAACGCGGTCGTACTAGCAACTGCGCTGTAATGGCATGCGTACTGTATAAGTACCGAGTGATATTCATATGTATGTTCTGTGCGAAAGGCTAATGCTCTTATATTGAGCAGGGCCTATCACATGACAAGCAGGGATTTGCAAAGGTCAGTAGGACTGGGACAGGTTCAATTACTTGTCACCCACAAAAGTGAAAGTTTGACAGGGCTGGAAGAGAGTAAAACACATATATACCACAGGCGTGCGTTTCATATCTGGACACTGCCAATGAAAGGCAAGTAGGGCTGGCGAAAAGTCAGGCACCTATCGGGCACACCTCATCGATGGTTGCTTGGGCTGAAAGGTAAACCACATTGGGTTGGTCTTGGTGCTTTCAAAAGGCCTATTGCGAATTTGCTTTGATTCCTTATTGGCTAACCTACAGTGGATATCGGACAGTCAATAAACAATGCATTCTCAGATCGGATGGCTTACCTTCTGCTCTCATTGTGAAGGGGGAGTCAGCCAGGCGAGCCGCAGAGAACTGCCCCCCAAACGACGTCATCAACAGACAGAGGGTAAAAAAGCCAATTCCCACCACGAAGATTCTGCAGGAGAGAAGGGAAAAGTGGAACTGGATTAGAGAGAGAGAGGCAAAATGCAAAGTGGGGGAAAGTTTGATTTGTTGACAATTGTGAAATTATTGTATAACATTTTCTTCCATTTTTAGCCCACTGTTGATGTGTGTGTTTAATTAAAAAATTACACATTTACGCTGCGATCCACATCCGCATACCACGTACAAAAAACTATTTAGCCTACCACTATCTATAAAGCCAAGCGACCACAGGCCAAGTGGCTTCATTAGGACAAGGATTTCCAAGGTGCAACACCCCCAATATGCATGTTTGGAGGTATTTTATTCCTTATAACACATGCTTCACCTACAAGAGTGCGGTAATGATTGCAATTTCACTCCCACATCACATATGTAAAGTCTGGTATAGAATATGTGAACTAGAATACTAAAATTGACACAGCGAGCCACCGGACCAGTATTTGTGGCCTATGTTTTTTAAAGGCTGGCCTAAATTATGTGACCGAAAATCCTGTGCTTGACACAGGCACCACCTGTCCAGCATTAGTGCCTTTTTGTAAATTATCTAGTAGTGCATATAAACATATCACACAATACATCACAGCTATTACAACAAAGAACAAATGACAAAAACAAGCCAGATATGTTGGTTTTGCCAATACTTGTTAGCACAGGTATTTTTATATATCAGATAACAGTTAATCTTATTGTTGCAAATAAATTGAATTGAAAATGTTTCATTTCTAAAATTATGAAATAAATTCCGGGGGGTGAAACTTTAAAACAGATATTTCCATAGGTTTGTATAGGCATTCTCATTGGAAGGCTTGTCTGCAACGCATATGCCTCAAAGATATTTGTAAGTTGGTGCCGTTTGGGCAATGCCTGTTTCCATGTTTAATATTTATTACTGAACATTTTTTCTACCTTTTCTACTTAAAGTTGAGCACGTTCTACTTCCAGAGGGCTGACATATGCAGCTATTTTCCCATCGAAATGTAAATGCCCACGTCTTCATGCAGAATGTTCCACCAGGACAGAAACCTTCCACGGTTTTATGTTCTAACCACGCACTTGCCGAGCACAACTTCCTTTACAACGAGGTCGCAATGACGACCTCGACTAAACAACGATTTTTTTTTTATCAAGCATCCCTTTACCACGATATTTTATGGTAAAAGAATGTGTGTTAAAAAAATGCTTTCCCTCTAGTTCCCCGATCCCTCCTCCCCTTAAAAACTAATTAACCCCACCCTTAAAATAAACACGATAACCCACACACACTTAACTTATTCTCCCACCCTTAAAATATACATGATTACCTACACACTTAAACCAATCTCGATCACCTTCACCCCTTAAAACTAACCCCAACCCCTTAAAACTAACCCCAAACCCCCCCGAACCCCTGTTTCCTAAACCCAAACCACCCACCCTCTAAAAACTAATTCCCCCACTCTTAAATAATACACTATTCCCCTTAAACCCCAATTTCTAATTCCCTCCACCCTATTTTCATACAAGTTCACTCATACACCCCTTAATAAATGTATTCAGGATGTTTCCCACCTTCAACAGATTTGACAGATAGCATGTGGAGGGCATAGACATTCCTGTGCATCATGAGCAACGCATTGTAATGGATGCATCTAAAGCTAAGGTGAAGAAGAAATTACAGCGCAGTAAGGACACATTTCACATTCATTTTTAGGTCTCGCCTAGGAAGCGCTTGCGCTATCTCTTCGAGATGCTGGATTCAGGTATGGACTGTAAGCTCCGCCCACTCTCTATCCATCTTTTGAATTGGTTCCTGTCACTTTCCTTTGTAAAGGTTGGCCTTTGATTTGTTAATAGGCTTATTAGTCCCTCATTATTACCTCCCTGTGTTCTGTTTTTACCTCCCATCAGTAGGCCCCGTGGTATGTATTTTTACTCAGTAACTTTCAATTACAGCCACCGAGCACTCTTCTGTTGATGGTCTTTCTCCTGCTTTTGCAGGCAGGACATGCTCTCCTGCAATGTTTTTTTTTAATTTAGTGAAGCCAGCACTAATTATGGTGGCCGCGCGGCCGCATTTCTTTTTTTTATTTATTTACTTTCTTTTACTGTGCCATCATCCACGTTTTAGCTTTAAACAGCTTATGCTAAAACACGGGTGTCGAAATTACTTTAAAAGCAAAGAAATAGGAAAACAATATGCGCATTTTTATTTTTTTACTTTGACTTTTGAAGCAATCAACCAGGCTTTAGCTTAAGATTTTCAAAGCCTAAGAGCAGGTTTCACCGTTGTAACAAAAGTAAACAAATAGAAAAATTAGCGTACACCACCATTTTTTTTCTATTTGCTCACTTATGTTACAATCGTAGTACTTGCACTCAGGGCCGGACTGGCATTTTCGGGCACCGGGCATTTCCCCGGTGGGCTGGAGGTGGGGCCCGGTTTTGTGGCAGCAGGGGGCCGCTTTTCTTACAGAGTGCCGATTTTGTAGCAGCGCTGCAAAATCGGCCCTCTGTAAGAAAAGCTGTAGCAGTGCTTTGCGGGTAACAACCCCCTCCCCTCCTGTTACCAGGGCCGGTGGAGAAGCAACCTGCCAGGGCTGGTTGCTGGTCTCAGTCCGGCCCTGCTTGCACTTTAGCTTTAAACATCACAGCCTATGCCGTGATTGCCTAAAAAGTAAAGAAATAGAAAAATAATTATATTTCTTTACTTTCTAAGCAATCGTGGCACGTGCGGTTTAGCTTACGTTGTTTACAGATAAAGCGAAAGTGCCAGAAAGGTCTCACATTTGTGAGAGTTTGAGGTATTGGCATTATTAATCGACAATGCCTTTCATTTATGTGTTTTGAAAACCTGCAAGAGGTGCACACTGCTTGCAGGTTTTCAAAATACATAAATTAAAGGTATTGTAATTTACAATGCCAATACCTCAGTCTCGCAAATGCGAGACCTATTGCATTGCAAATGCTTGTTTGGGACTTGTGTTAGCCAAAACCTTCTGACTGCAGTTAAATTATGTGTATAAAAAACGTACTTATAGAAGTGTTATCCTACCCTCTTCATCCATTATTCCGTTGTGTCAGTCATGAAAAAACAAAACAAGCACTGATCAAGCCAAAACGTTACCTGCCAGTGCAAGACATATTGGCTTTGCCAATGCATTTTTTTTTATTACTGCTGGTGCTACCCAGGCATTTTAGAAAAACGTGTTTAGCCCATTCAAGGGCATCCCACTATGCATCTGGCTGCTACAATTGACTTGATGCAAATCATGGTCTGCCCCCTCCTCACAGTAAGAAGTTACTTGGAGTTCTTGCGCAGCACGTCATAGAGGGACATATACAGAGCCTATTAAGATGTATAAATATCACTGGTTGGTAAACATTGCCTAGGAATGAGCTCCCAGAGGGCAGACGGCACAGACTGTCCCCAGGCTCCCCGAGGGCAGGCTTCAAGCACTCCTTTCACCAGCCACAGGGGAACACCTGCGGCTCTGCCCTCTACCTTGCCTCATCTCCACCCCAGGAGCCTTTGTTTCCATTGTACAGCATTTCTAGATTGTTTGTGTTATTCTAAGGAATGAACAGCTAACCGTAGGTCAGGCCTGACTGAGGCGTGTGTCAAACCTGCTTTGGGCAGTGTTGGTTGTCTGTTCCACAGTACGTGGGGGAAGGGAGCATAGGTTAGAGTTGAGGTGCCATGGTGCAGTTGGAAGAGTAGTGTGTGCTCTAATGCAGGTAAGTCACATGTGCCCGCCTGCCTGTTACATTGTAAAAAACCGCCATACAGTGAACGCAGTAAGGTTTCAGAACACTAGGCCCTGCTGCCACTGCACCTGCTGCACCACTGATAGGTACACCCCTAACCTAGTGGAAGGGACTGTTTCATGCCCCTGAACAGCGAAGAGGGTCAGTGCTGCAGACAGTGGCATGTTGGGGAATTGTGGAGGGTGAGGGGAGGTGGAAGGGAGCGGGCAGGTGCAGCCTGTCCATAAGCAGTTTGCCAAACCTGCTATCATCCTGGCCTCCGTCTTGGGTCCTACCACTCTTGGCTGTAAATGATACATCAGACATTCTAGAAAATATTAAGAGACTATTTCAGATTAAAAAGAGGTTATTTCTTGTTAACCTGTTTTTCATCTTAAGTAACATTGATTGTATCACTGCATTGGTATCTTACCTTTTCCAAGCCTCCAAAACCCTAACAACACTACCTAAATGAACCAAAAGATGTCAGTTTGTCTTTTGCAGTGTATGACTGCCCAATATTGTTCAACAAATGGGTAAGACACGCACCGCGTAGTAATCTTGAATTGTCCCTTTGTCGCGTGCAGTGGGGCTTCGCTTTCTGTTCAATCAAGCGTTTCAAAATCATCTATAGAGCAAATCCTATTAGGGTTTGTCCCCCGTTGCACAGCGTGCAACGGGGGACAAACCCTAATAGGATTTGCTCCATAGATGCCCAATATTGTTGTCATATGTGGAGCGACATTATCGTCCATTCCTGAACAACCTTACAGATAGGCAAGAGACTATGGGCCTTATTACAACTTTGGCGGACCTCCTGTATTACCGCAGCACCCACAGGAGGAACATCAAGGCCGTAGTGCGTCCGCCAGCTGGATTCCCAGTCGAATCCAGGGTGGGCGATGTGGTGGCGGTCTCATTGCGGTGATATTTTAGACTCATAGGAGAGCTTAACATGCAGACCTCCACATTCCTGCCCCAGGTGATGTACACCATGTCGTGCATGCCACACCATGCAGGAATGAAGGTGCAATTGTAAGGGGACACAACATATGCCCTCCCCCACACACCCCCATGCCCAGATGCGGCCAGGGGCCCTGTGAGGGGCCCTACATCATGGCGGGCTCTACGCCATGCCATGATTAGGGCATTGGCGAGACCAGTCGATATATGCTCGGCGGTGCCGGCATTAGCACTGCCAGCATATTTCTTCTCCTGTCCGCACCGCCATGGGATCCTGGATCCCGACGGAAGTGGAGGTCCTGGGATGGTCCAACTGCCACACTCAAAATTCTGGGGCGGACCCACAGTGAGGGCAGTGGTCGGATCACCACAGCGAGCACTTCGGAATTAGGCTCTATGTTTGTGTTATATCAGAATGTGAGGGGGGGGGCAGGCGATTATGTCATCAGGGAGCACGCAAAGACACACAGGGGTCATTTAAGGCTGGCAAGATCTCTAGGGCATACTCTTTGTCTCCTCCAGTGTTCCCAGGACAGAACTGGAGATGATTGTTTCTCCTGGCTCAAGTCCACTGGATCATCAGAGTTCAAGCAACAGGAGAAGCAGGTTTGTGGTGGCTGTTTGGGCACACAGAGGGAGCCTCACTGCCTAGTGATTATTAGTGCATGTTGTTGTTTTTCATGGCAAGTACCCCCAATCAGCAAAATGCGTAGAGTACAGTGCAGCCATTTTGACATTTGGAATGTTATGCATGTCTGATTGTTTGTTTTGGTGTCCCATTAGCTAGACTGAGGTGGTGAGTATCCTCGGCAAGCAGCATGCCTTAAGTATGTCTTTTGTTCCCCTGCACTGGCCGCCCAGAGTGGGTGAGTCTCCAGAACGATCGAAGGTGGTGGTAGTGTGGTTCTAAGTGTCACCACAGGAAGGGTGAGCCCCATTGCGGCGGCATCTCCGGAGGGAACTGTGCTTTGGTGTTTTGCTAGTTTGAGTCGCGGACCCGCCTAAGCGGTGAGGGTAGTCTTTTGGGGCTAGGGGAAGTAAGTGTTTCTGCAGATGTCCAGTGGGACATAAAGGTAACGAGTTGACTGGGGAGTCGCCCGGTGGCCGCGACGCTGTTGTGGGCCTTCTGAATTCCACAGTGGGGGGAGGTGGTTGGGGTTTTACTGCAGTCTTTGTCAAATACTGGCAGTTGCGTTGTGTGAAAGCATGCAAGTTTAGGCCCACACATGAACGTGGATGCACCCCGAGAGAGTTTAATTTGTTCAGCGAACCAGAATCCCCAAAAACTTCCCATTCCCCCTTTGGAACATCAACTGCAACAGTGCTGGGTGCAGCCACCAACGAGGCATTTTTTACTGGTCTTGGTTTGGGCATATGCACTCACAAAAACACCACACCCATTCAGTCTGACAAAATTGCAGGGGACAAGAAGCTGGCGTGTTGGCAATATAACAAAAAAGAGTGCAACAAAGAGGCCACTTGCAAGTCCAATCACCTGTGCTCATTTTGTGGGACCCAAGGTCACTCAGAGAGTAAGTGCTTCAAAAAGGTGGCAAGACCAAAAGAGCAGCACCCCCAAAAAAGCTGTTAGCCTCAGCCAAGGAACATGCCCACACCTATTTTTTTGCATATCTCCATTCACCTTCTTGGCAAGTATGGATTTAAGCAAGAAGCTCATCTGTTATCTCATGACTCAAAGTATAGGATCCACATTACGTCCAGCAGCCCTTCAACCTCAGTACCACCCACTACCCAGCTGTCAGTGCTACGTTTCTCAGGTTTGGTTACAGGAAAAATCCTCAAAGAGGTACGGGCGGGGAGGTTGGCAGGTCCCTTCATTTCTGTCCCATGCAACGATTTGGTATGTTCCCCCTTGGGTCTCACTCCTAAGAAAAAGCCTGGTAAATTCTGCCTAATTTACAGCCTATCCTTTCCGCCGAGGTCCGAGGTGAATGGCAGCCTGGACCCAGAGCTCTGCACTGTGCAGTAGACCACATTTGATGAGGCAATCCTCAAGATGTAGAAAATGGAGAGGGGCACCTTGACGGCCAAATATAACATAGGAGCCGCCTTCCTCCTCTTGCCAGTGCACCCAGATGATACTCGTCTGCTGGGGTTTTCTTTTGAGGGAAAATTATTTGTCAACCTCCGCATGCCGATGGGATGTTCTATTGCTATGTTTGAGACATTCAGTAGGTTTTTTGAGTATGCGATGAAGGACCCAGTGGGAACCCAAGATGTGGTGCACTACGTAGATGACTTTCTGTTCCTTAGTTCGTGTTTACCCGGATATACCAGTGCTCCTTGGCCCTGCTGGGCGAGGACTCATCGCAGTTCACGTCACACTCTTTCTGCATTGGGGTAGCCACCACTGCGTCCACAATAGGGTAGCCAGCGGAAACAAAAAGGGTGGGCAGGTGGAAGTCATCATGCTTCGAGCGCTATGTGCAGCCTCATTTGGCCTAAACGGGGGTGGTGGAATCAACAGGCCCCATCCCCCGGTAACCCCCCCCGGTAACACCTTTTTCTTCCCACAGTTAACAGGCGTGGGAAGTTGCATGTGTGCTGGTGTGGCCACTCTTTTTTCTCAGAGTGATGCAACGCTTTCATGGATCCGGGTAGAAAGCGGACAACTGGAGACAGGTTTCAGGTATCACTGTGTTAGGATGGGGGGGCTGCAGTTGGGGGATTTGCACGATCACTTGAGACGGGCTCTAGAAACTGGGGGATTGCCCACTGCAGACATCCTAGTTATTCATGCATGGGGAAACAACATGGTCCACCAGGTAGGCGGGGAGTTAGAGTGGCTTTATTCTCCGCACTCTTCAGGGTTAGGAGTCTTTTGCCAGCAACAGCCATCTTGTGGTCTGGAGTAATCCCACATCTGTTCTGGCCTGGGGAGGAACCCATTTGGGCCATGAGTGATTTGGACAAGAAACTTAACCATTCGGTGCAGAAGATTTTAGCAGGCTCATCAATGGTACAGATCTTCACAATTTAATCCAGGTGTCTCAATCAATCAATCAATCATCGAATTTATATAGCGCACTACTTACCCAGAGGGTCTCAAGGCGCTGGGGGGAGGGGGGGGGGGGGTCTGTTACTGCTCGAACAGCCAGGTCTTGAGTTGCTTCCTGAAGGCGAGGTGGTCCTTGGTCAGGCGAAGGTGGGTGGGGAGGGAGGGAGTTCCAAGTCTTGGCGGCGAGGTAGGAGAAGGACCGTCCCCCTGTGGTGGTTCTACGGATGCGGGGGACGGCGGCGAGGGCGTGGCTGGTCGAGCGAAGCTGGCGTTTGGGAGCGTAGAAGTTGAGGCGGCTGTTGAGGTATCCTGGGCCTTGGCTGTGTAGGGCTTAGTGTGCGTGGGTGAGGAGACGGAAGGTGATTCTCTTGTTGACCGGGAGCCAGTGCAGATCTCTCAGGTGTCCGGAGATGTGGCTGCGACGGGGGATGTCCAGGATGAGTCATGCTGAGGCGTTCTGGATCCGCTGGAGTCTCTTCTGGAGTTTGGCGGTGGTTCCGGCGTAGAGGGTGTTGCCGTAGTCCAGACGGCTGGTGACGAGGGCCTGGGTGACCGTCTTCCTGGTCTCGGTGGGGATCCACCGGAAGATCTTGCGTAGCATGCGCAGGATGTTGAAGCACGACGAGGAGACGGCGTTGACTTGTCTGGTCATGGAGAGGGAGGAGTCCAGGATGAAGCCCAGGTTTCGTGCGTGGTCTGTTGGTTTGGGTGCGCTGCCTAGGGCGGGGGGCCACCAGGAGTCGTCCCAGGCGGAGGGTGAGGATCTCAGGATGAGGACTTCCGTCTTGTCCGAGTTCAGTTTCAGGCGGCTGTTCTTCATCCATTCGGCTACCTCTTTCATCCCTTTGTGAAGGTTGGCTCTGGCGGTGGCGGGGTCGTTGGTAAGGGAGAGGATCAGCTGGGTGTCGTTGGCGTGGGAGATGGTGTCTGGGTCGAGTTTTACCACAGGGATGGAGTACACTTGTCCCCCAGGCCATATTTGGGTGCCATTGCAAGGTGCGAGCACAGCCAGTATTGGTGGGGGGAGGGCAAGAGTGCCAGTATGTTCCGCACCCTGTGGAGGGGTCCCTGGCAGCAAAATAGTAAGGGGATATCAAGAAGTGGATTATTTGTCTGGACTGACTGACCCCTGGGCAAGGGGCATTCCTTTGGGCACTGGGCAGGTGGGAGGGTGAACAGATCTGCTTGTGGTCCTTAACTCTCCTGCCCTACCTGAGGTGCCGGGTTTGAGGACTTTGGGGGCTGTGCCTGTGTTCAGGTACTCTGGCAGGCCGATGCGTTATTCAGTGCATTGGATTGGTAGTTTCCTCCGGGATTGTGGGCTGGGGAAAAGTTGCTACCAATGCTTGCTTGTCAATGTTTTCCATCAATTATGCATGGATGCCCTGGGTGGAAGGAACTCAGGCTGGCACAACCAGCATAGGAGATATCACGACAATGTACATGTTCTTGATGATTGCTGCAAGCGTAACCTTCTTGCTGAAAGCATCCGAATATCTGTCACCTGACTTTAAGAATTTATAAATTCTCGATGACGCTTATGTTTAATGATGAAAGTTGAATGTGAAGTTGTGGATAAAAGGCAACGCTGTGGACTACCACAAAGCCGGTCCTGTCTCTCACTGATACATGATGGGGGTGGCGGGTTGTGTGGTGGCATGTGGGCGAATCGCACAATGTACACATACTGCTGCTCTGCAGGGTAGAGGTGCATGCATTGCCGTGACAGACACAAACCTGCATGCTCGTCGAACAATTGAAATTTCACTTCTAGTGCTTGCATCAAGCCGAGCTACACATGCAGTCCTCCTTGGCCTGCGCAGCAGGCACTGAATATAAAATATACGTAGATCAGAACAAATAAGGATGCGGACTGGCAGAAAAGATCCCGGGGAAGCCTTAGTGAAAGAGCGCTCGATCCGGTTTCAGCGCAGAGAGGCCTGCAGGCCCCGGACATCAGAGGCCTGTGCAGCGAGCAGGCGCTGATTACCGGCAGCGCTCGCGCCGAAAACCTTCAAAACGTACAACTCCGGGCCTTCTCGTCTTTCATGTGTCATTCCGTGTCATCCCGCATCCCCTGCCCCTTTTAACTCCCATCTGATCCTGTTTGCTACCTGCGGGCGCTTATTTTTGGAAATAAAAAGCGATCATCATTTGCCTGGCCTCAAGCCCTGCTTTTATCACTCCCCCGAGGGCTCCTGCGGGCGGCTCGTGCTCCGTACACACGCGCATTGTCCTGGATGGTGACGTCATTGCTGTTCAATACAAAAACACAAACATCAAAGGGGGAAGTGAACATGTTCCAGGGACACTGCAGCACTGGGGATGGTGGTTAAGGCAGGCAGCACTGTGACTAGCAGCGAAAGAGCACCGCGCCAGGCGTCCAAACAGGACGGCAGCAGCACAGCTCCAGACAAGGTCTGCAGGTGGGGCTTTTGAAAGCTATCACTGGTGCGTGCAGACGGTGCAGGGGCACCAGGACCAAAGATTATGGAGACCAACTGCTCACCATCTATGACTTTTACTACCAAACGCGAGGCTGGCGTCGAGGCGCGTTCCATGCTGGCATTAATGCGCATTGCACCATCCCTACACCACTTCAAAACACAATTTCGACGAAAAGAGTTTACTCCTGAATCGGTATTAGGACGTTTGTCATAATACACCATTTGTAGGCTTGTCTCTGCATTATTTGCACCAGGAAAATCTGCAGGCGAACACCACATAGCCCATCTCTGCACACTCTATTAGGGTGAAAAACACACAGGGGCCTCATTTATGAAAAGTGACGCATCACTGCGAGAAAACAGTGATGCGTCACTTTTCATTTCGCCCTCCTTGTGACCCCAATGATGCATCATATTTACAATATGACGCATCATTGCGCAAGGACTTACAGATACGTCAGTATTTCTGACGTATCTGTAAGCGCAAAGTGACGCATTGCTGGAGTGTGTCACAAAAGTGACGCAACTTAGGCAATGCATCCTTTCACATGGGGCAAGCTCCATGTGAAAGGGCCTGCGTCAGTCTTACGCCTGCTGTGAGGCAGGCGCAAGATTTTGACGCAACAGCGTCCTAGAAGTGACGCAGTGAAATCTCAGATTTCACTGCGTCACTTCTATGACCTTTCTTGCGTCAATACGCCCCCTTGCATACATTATACCTGGCGCAGGTATAATGTGGCGCAGGGGTTTACAAAGGGACGCATCTATCTAGATGCGTCACTTTGTAAATAGGGCTCAACAAGGTGCATTTTTTACGCCACTTGTGTGTCACAAAAAGTGACGCACCGGCGGCGTAAATTGACGCACAGCCTCATAAATGAGGCCCTAGGTATTGTTGCGGTCGCCCCCTTCTGAGCCACATTATTGTGCTGTAAAAGCGCATCTGCCAAATTCCCTTTGTAGAGCTATCCACAAGGGGCGCTATGTGCTCCTAGATGCCACTGCATTTGACATGGGCTCCAACATGCGCCTTCTCTTAGTGACCAGTGGCGAGTGCCCTTCGCCTCCGATGGTTGGGTCCAGGGTTGGCTTGGTAAGCTGTCAAGCCCAGAGGATGGTCCCATGCCAGATATTCAGGATTGCAGTATGTCCTAAGGACATGGTTTTGCACACAGTTAATGTCAATGGGTAACTTTCGCCTCAAAATGTGTCATTGGTCTGCTAACAATGGGCCTATGACCTCCTCTTTTGTGCAAGGGTTTTAAATCTGCAGCAATGCTGCTCCGGGAGCCAGTGCAGTGCAGTATCTGCCATCGGCAGCTCACAGTGGCAGCCGCAGTTCCCGGGGAATCTACACCTGTCTTAGTGCCTTCTCCATACGACCTTTCTGTGTGGGAGATTGGATTCATCCAAAAGTAACTTCATCTCTTTAAGGCCTCAGACACATAAGAAGGTGGGGCATTTTTTACCCTGCTTATGTTTAAGACGCATGATAGCACAAAGGGACCTGCTTTCAAGATCCTTTAGGAATGAAACTGTCAATGGAGGGCACTTCCCTGCTCATATGAGTCTTTAGTGCCAGTCTCGTGGCTAATGAGCTCTTGCCTTGGGTTAAAATGGCCAGGTAGGGCCACATTCACCCTCAGGAATAGTCTCAGGGGCGGGCACTAGGAAGGGGATGCCACGCAGTGCAGTTTCCAATAACAGAGACCAAATACAACAAGGAGCTGAAGGGGTAGAGAACAAGTCATCCCCCACTCATGTAATCACAAACAACGTAGGACAGTGAATATATTACTCAAAACCCTTCCAATCCATTACAGTTTATAAACGTAATGTTTTGGACCAGCGGTTAACCTTATACCGTCGGTACAGGAGGGACCTGGATCACCATTCTGTTATAAAAATGCATAATAAAAAATCTGTTGCGTTCTCATCATTAGCAGCCACCAACCCGTAACACAAACTGTGATAAAGTAAGACATTAGAGAAAAGACAAAAGACAAGGTGCTAGGTGTGGTATTGAGTGTTGCCTATGCTGCTGACGATGAGAACCCGAGGATGAAGGCAAGTGTCTACCTGCTTACTCCCATAGTGTTACTTCCGTGAGGCACCACCAACCTTTTCTCACCTTTCCTATCACTCTTGTTCACATGAGCTCGGTCACATCACACCATGGGGTGGGTTTGACCGTGGGAGACTTAAACGAAGTAACGCAACAGATATTTTATTATGCATTTTTATAACAGAATGGTGATCCAGGCCCCTCCTGTACCGACGGTATAAGGTTAACCGCTGGTCCAAAACATTAAGTTTGTAAACTGTAATGGATTGGAAGGGTTCTAAGTAATATATTCACTGTGTGAACAGGTACTTTGTTGTTTGTGATCCAATAACAGGGGCACATTAGAGCCCCATTCTGACTCAAGCTGAGGGGGGTAGTGCCCCATCTGTAAAATAAGTCTGTCCACCCATGTCCCCATGTCTACCCCCAACTTCAGCCCTGGCCCTAAGTGAGTAATGTAAGAAAGATCTGATTATTTTACTATTGGAAATTGACATCGTTTGCATGGTATTGCCTTCACAACTTAGGCACACCCTTAACGAACCCACTCTCAGGAAACTCCTAAAAACCTGGATCTTTGGCACTCCGGACAATCAAATACTGTCACTAATATGACCCCCTTACCATACTCTTGCTGCCCGCCCCCCTCTCTTTTTCTCCTCCCTTCTCCACCCTGCAAATACTTCTGCTGAGGTTCCGAAAGTGCCAAGATGCTCCTTGGAGTGAACGTCACGCTATACAAAACCCCCCATTCATTCATTCATTCCCCGGGTTTTTGCCTTCACCGTACTATTTTTGCTGAGCCTGTGTTTATGCCTTTAGGACTCTGCACACTTTACTCATGCTAACCAATGGTAAAATGCTCATGCTCTCCCTTACAAACATAGTAAAATTGGTACACACCTCATTGGTGCATTGAATTTATGTATAAGTCCTTAGAATATGCTATTACATGTACCCAGGGCCTGTAAATTAAATGCTACTAGCAGGCTCCAACACTCATTGTCCCACCCACTAAGGAAGCACAGTACATGTCTCAGCCCTGCCATTGCAGCCAGTAGTGCAGTTTTAACTGCTATTTCCACCTGGCAAAATTACAATTTTGTCAGACCTTAACCTTCCTTTTGAGTAGTTATAAGTCACCCCTACAATAGGTCTTAATGGTTCATAGGGCAGAGTGCATGGTAGCTAAGAAGTAGGACAAGTGCACTTAAGTTTTATATGTTCCGGCTCGGAAAACTCCGAAAATCGTTTTTCACTGTGGCAAGGCTACGTTCCCACACACTAATACTGGTTTACTTCATTACATTTAAAAAGTAATAGATTCAGTATGGAAGCAGCTGAAAAAATACTTCTTCCACTCATTTTATTTTTAATTTGAAATCCTCTTTAATGGTAAAAACAGATTTTAAATTTCTATTTTGAAAATGGCACTTTTAGAAAACTGGCCTTTTCCGGCCAACACCCAATGTGCATTTCTGCTCTGACTGTTAATAGGTCCCTTGTGGTGTGATGTGTATTCCTTTCAGACAGTGGAAAAAGCACCTGGGTGTGCAAAAGGGTGTTCCTCTTCTGAATATGAAGGCCCAGGGAATTGTACACATCCCCTTCCTGAGCTCCAAAGGTTAGCCTGAGGTCTGTACCAGGACCGTCTTGACTTTAGAAGAAGCCTACCATGCCACTGGCAAATGCAGCTTACACCTGGACTTCCCTTCCTTTTGTTTCACTAGACAGCCTGGAGCCAAACTTGGGGAAGCAAGAAGAATTGACCAAAACTCGTTTTGGGGTTAGGCAACAGGGTGATCCTACCCACAGGATGGCCCTTAGTTTAAAAGTGGCACCCTCAGAACCTGAAATTAACACACTCCTGGACCTGGGAA
This sequence comes from Lissotriton vulgaris, assembly GCF_964263255.1. Lineage (NCBI taxonomy): Eukaryota > Metazoa > Chordata > Amphibia > Caudata > Salamandridae > Lissotriton > Lissotriton vulgaris. The sequence goes on from NC_141695.1 coordinate 584,556,193, forward strand.
GAATCTGAAGAAGGAGGATTGAACCTACTTGCATTGAACCCAGGTTACATCAGGGCTCAGTTGTCTAACCTGCTGTTTGAGAAATAAGGACACATAAAGCTTCCAGAGGCCTCTCCTGCTTTTCAGATAACCATACTGTAGAACATTGGATTACAGACTGAGGGGAGTGAAACTCTACTCAAGCAGTAACTAAAATTCTTATAAGTATGAAGTCACTAGTAAATCCCAAATTAACCTGTACTAAACCCTCTGGTAGCTCGGTACAGAGCAGTCAGGCTTAATTTAGAGGAGGCGTGTAAAGCGTTTATGCAGCACTTCAATAAAGTGATAACACAACACAAGAAACATCACACCAAATTAGAAAAACAGAGTACATTTAAATACAATATATAAGACCAAAATGGCAAAAAATAGAAGCAGTAGAAGCTGTGATATGCAAATCTAAAGATTTCAGTGAATATAGCCCCAAAAAGCACAAAGCACCAACTGTGGATATCTGGTAGCACTAGACAAAGTCACAAGTTTAGGCCAACTGCGATGGAGTGTGGTTCGTCTGCAGGGACCCACTTAGGTCTGCTGAACAAAGTACCACAGTCCTAGTTGTGTTGCGAAGAGATGCAGAGTCTTGATTAGAGGATGTGTTGAGCTACAGAGGGAATGTGAGGTCCGATGAGTAGATATTTTGAGCAGCAGTGGTTCCGAGGAGCTGCGTTGAGCAATTTGAGTGCTTGCATGGAAATGTGTCATGCTGCTTTGTTCCAGCGGGCCTCTATAGGCAATGAGGGGTGGGGCTGCGCCACACAGCAGAGGAGATTTGTTGGTTCTGCTGGGTCCAAGGATGGGCTGGCAGACCACCTTCAGACCCACTTCCAAGGGTCCAGGGCTGGGGATGGCCCAACTTATCAGGGTAGGACTCACAGTTGCAGAGTCCAGGTTATGGTTACAAGATACTAGCCCTTGGGGTCACTCTGGTGGTCCTGGGTATGGGTCTGTCACAGCAGCTTTCCAGCAGAGTGGCAGTCTTTTCAGCAGCACAGCAGTCCTTCTTCCTGACAGAGTCTTCCACAGGTCCAAAAGTGTTGTGAAAATGTGTACCCTGAGGTTCAAAATTTTTACGTTGTGCCCATTTTAAAGTTGGCGAAGCTTCTAGAGATTTCCACCCTTCAAGAGGTGCTTGGAATTTTCTGCCTCCCTGCTCTGGTCCCAGCATGTCTGTGGTCACAATAGACTAGTATTAAACCCCTTAGTGAGACTGCTCAGGCAGGGTCTTTGTGTTGTGCAAGTGTGGTAGGTGACAGCTGGTCCCCCTTGTTACCTCAGAGCAGTCTATCCTGCCAACACCTAGCATCCCTTTGTCTCTCTGTCTGGGAGCAATATACAAAGACCAACTGCTGGCTAGTCCTCATCAGAAAATAACAACTTTTTAAAAGTGGCATTTTCAGAATTCAGACTAAAAATTCGACTTTACTATTGAAGAGGGCTTTTAATCACAATTCTTCATACACAAAACAAGACCTGCCTACCTGCTCCAAATTGAAAGGTATTGCTTATTAAATGTAATAAGGTGACCCAATGCTATCCTATGTGAGATGGGGACCTTGCAGCAGTGAAATAAGTATTTAGGAGTTTTTCAGTTCCAGGATATGTAAAACCTAAAAGTACATGTCCACATTTTTAAATACACTGCACCCTGCCCTCTGGGCTGATTAGGTCTTCCCAAGAGTTGACTTTGATGTCTAAAAAAGGAAGGTTTTTTGTTCTGGCAAAAGGTTTATTTTGCCAAGTTAAAAAGGCAGTTTAAAACTACACACACAGTTTGCATGTTTAAAAGAGCTACTTACGTGGGTGGCACAATATGTGCTGCAGAACCACTAGCGGTACAAAAGGGGGTGGTGTTGGACGGAGCATATGAATCAATCAAACACTCACACCCAGTCAAAAGATCTGGGTTTAATCTATCACCGTTCTTTAGCCCACTCTGCCACCCCAGTTCAGACATGGCTATATGCAAATCAGTCTGACCCTGTGCCTCATGGGAACAGTCCAGCCCGAACTGCCAAGCCATGTCTTCCCTGGACCGGAAACAAGCTTCCGAGGACCAGTTTCTGGCATTCCAGAAGGGAACCCACAATGCCTGTTTAACCAAGAGACCGATTTGTTTTTAAGGGAGTCATGTGACTCCTGGGGGGAATAAATGGAATTAGATTCCAGAGGCGGGACATTAGAGAGGGCAACAACATAGGGTACACAGTCGGGTGGGAGATTAGTGGAACGTGTTCTTTTAAAGGGTGGGGCTCGACCATGGGCTGAGTCTGGGGGTGGGGGTAAAGCTAGCTCTCCCACTACCCTAGCTGCAGGGACTGGTTTATCTTTAACTTGCTGTCCACCCCGTGAGTGCGATGCACCTGAATCGCAGATATCAGACCTTCCCTCAGACTGCTTCTGTACAATGCTGCTAGATGGTACATGCCTCTCTGTTACCCTATTGCTCTCATTACTGCAGGTAAGAGTACCCAATAGGCCACCTAATCTAGACAGTTCAGCAGTCAATAATTCAATCTGTCTACACATTTCGCCCCTCCCGCCCTTCAAATATGTGCTCTCTCCTCCCTTTCTCTCACTGTAAACTCTCTAGACCATTTGTTTCCAGGAAGTGCATCTGTGTGCATCTTGAGGGTGGGAGTAACCTGCAACAGATATGGGAATTCCCAAACAAAAGTGCAAGTTGTAGACGTTCAATTTGTTCTGCAGGGCTGTCCACCGTATAATGCCACCTATTCCAATTATAACCCTAAAATACCAGCAGATATTCCACCACTATGGGGGCACATCATGGTTGTAGAAATCCACAAATCCTTATTTGCTGAGTCATGAGTTTTGCAGTTTATGGCCGAAAATAGATTTTCTTTGCGAGCACTGGGGGAGGGGGATGCAGGCGAACAAACATTAATGAGCAATTGAAAGATGGAAGCCCCCTGGGTCTTTTACAACCAAAATATGTGAACGCAAATGTTTACATTTGGAAAACTTAAACAGCGCAACACTAAATTAAGCCGACATATACCCACCAATATCAAACAGGCACTAAAAAAGCAGAACAATGCTAAATAAAGACAAATCACATTTATAAAAGAATTCCTGCAGCCAAGGCCACCACAAAGCTAGAGTGGACCTCATAAATCACCATTATGGCTCCAATGGGAGCTTTCGGGGCAAGCACAGAGAACGAGCCGGCTAAGAAAACCTTCTATAGAGGCTCCAGAGTACAAAGGCATCTAAAGATATGGCAAAAGTGTTTTAAAATAAATGATTACCCGTATCGACATTTGACACAGAAAATCTACCACAATCTGGGCCTCTTGACGCCTGAAGTATCATGCCCTGCCTCATTTGTTCCAGCCTAATCTTGTCATCTTGTCAGCTGATCGACCAGCATGGGGCACATTCACGTGGTTTGTTCTCAAATTCATTTCAGACTCCATAATGACTGTATGGATGGGTTTTGGACTCAAAAGAAGAAGCTCTCAAGCATTTTCAGATGTAAAAAAGGCCACTTGCCCAATCTGAGAGCTCATGGATTGGCAGCAGATATACCCAATGTTCTTAACTTTAGCCTTCACAGGTACAGTTTCATCACAAAGTTCTGGCGATGGAATGCCATGAATCTGTTTCTGAAACAGGTTCTTGGTACACACGAGCAGCGTTCCCAGCCTCATTGCCTGCCAACTGCACGCAGGCTCTACCTTACTACTAGTTATCCACAGGCAGACCTCCCATCCACATTTCCAGAGCTGCCAATCCTCTACAATATGTTGATCTGGGCATCCCTGAGACCCAAGGCATGGAGGTAAATGTATGCTCATTGATAATGCAGCTGAAAATGATTGTCTGGATAACCAGGAGACACACAAGGGAGAGTAACCAGACAAATAGTGAACAGAAGGCATAAGGGAGTTCCCTGGGAGCAGCACATAACAGAACTGCAGCAGGTGACAAACATGTCCTGTGCTTGCCCGCCCTCACTCCCAGTCCTTATCAGATTAATAAGAAGGCTAGCGCCTTCTCAAAGAATCAACTTCAACGCCATTTCAAGAGGATAACGTGGTCCATCATGCAGAAAGATGCTGACAGCCAAGGAGGATGAGCAGGTTCACAACATCTGATGCTACAGTGATATGCAGACTATCCGTGCTGTGAAGATATCAGATCCCATCCAATGGGGATGCAGGAGGCCTGATTATCAGGAGTCTAGGAGAAGGGGATTTTCCCCAAGATCCTTTAGTGAAGTCCTTCCCACCTTATTCAGGATCTCAAACCTCCAAGGGAGACCAAAATAAGGAATTTTATGGTCAACTTGTTTAAGACTTGTGTCACCGTCTGTATAAAGTGGGTCATTGAGCACACTTTTCAGAGGACAAGGAGAACACCACCCTCAGTCAAGGGTGGACTAACACGATCTCCCAGGGGACATGCAGAAACCAGTGGCATAAAGTGCACCCGGAGCAGTGGGACAACAATCTCCTGTCTCTCTTGTAGGTTCAAGCTTTCACGAGTGGCAGCAAGGTGTCTTGTTTCCCCGCCAGAAATGAGAAATGAGGCACAAAATGGTGAAAGCAGCACAAATATAGCCCTTGCTTACCTCAGTTGACAAATGTAGGCCATGTCTTACTTCACCATCCCTCGCGCCTCTCCTTGTGAACAGCACCCACAGCATCGCACTTTTCTCGAGCTTGAGATGGTGGGAAGTGAAGCACCTCCGCTTAAATCACTGTATATGTAATGGGAAACCTTTCTTTTTTTTGGCTTCACACCTTTTTCTCTGCGAATTATTTAACCTGTCATAGACACCCTGGCCAGCCGATGTCCCATTGCAGTCCAAAGATGAAGTTTTATCCCAGGGGCAGTTTTCTTCCGTGAGGCTGTTTCAGAGTTTCGGTACATTAGGCTTGAGGTTTTTTTTTGTATTTTTTGTATTAATTACCGAAGATTCCTTTGATGGATGTACAAACGTCAGACTGTGATCTGTAAAGCTAATGTACTGCTCCATTGCTGCAGGTTTCATGAAGTGGCAGCTGTTCCTTAGAGGAACAGAACACGGATCAAATAATTATCCCATCGCTGCACATTAAATAATGAAATAGCTACTGCTCGCCCATTATCGCTTGAGGTTGGTCAGTTGAGTTTCGCCGAATTCGCATTTACAAGAATTCTAAATTATCTTTGTGTTTTTGACGCATACATCCTCGCAGTTACTGCAATCTGCAAACCACCTCGGGGAGTGTGCAGTGGCCGCGGTGACTTCTGGGAGAGCCGGCTCTCCAGAGTTAGAGACTCGCAGCACTTACAGAGAAGAGAAAGAGATCGAGAGAGAAAGGGACAGAAAGAGAGAGGAGAGGAGCAGAGAGGGAGAGAGACAGGATGATAGACCGCAGCGGCAGGAGAATGATGACACACAAAAACACTTACACACAGATGAAGATATGGATATATTGTGTTTGTTATTTTTATGTGGGTGCTGAGGTATACCAGTAAGTGTGCATGTTTGAGTCTGGGAGTGTGGGACTAAGTCTGCGTTTCCAAGTGTGTGTTTTGGTGTTTGTGTTGTTTTGTGTATGTGTGTGTGTGTGTGTTTATCTTACTTTGAGTGGTGCGTTTTATGTGTATTTGATCTGTGTGTATGAAAGGGGGTGACTGTGTAGAACCTCTTCAAGATCACACAAAAAGCATTACATTTCCTCTGAACAAACAATAAGATTGTTATTTGAGCTTGTATTTGTCGAACTAACGCATTTACGGCCAGATTCATGAAAGACCCGTTTTGCGAGTCTGAAAAAGCGATTCATAAGGAATCGCTATTACAGACTCGCAAAACGGGATTCATGTAGGAATCGCAAAATTAAATGCGATTCCTACAGATTCCTTATTTGCGATTAGCAAATTGCTAATCGCAAATAAGATAGCGATTTGAAGGGTGCCAGGGGTGTCCAAAGGACACCATGTAGCACCCCTTAAATGCACATTTCAACAGGTGTTGCGCACACACATGTCCTAAGGACATGTGTGTGTGTAACATGCAACTTAGAAAAATGCTTTTAAAAGCATTTTTCTAAGTTTTCGCTATTTACCACGAGGTTTGACCTTGCGGTAAATAGCGGCCGAAATTTGCGAATTCGCAATTTTAAAATGTTTCAAGAATAGCATTTAAGGAATCTCTAATAAAGATTCCTTAAATGCTATTCCTCGCAAATTTGCGAGTTTCTAAATAGCGATTTTTGCATTTGGGATGATGAATCCCAAATGCAAAAATTGCACTCGCAAAGGGCCAGATTCTCAGAATCTGGCCCTTTACGTGCGCAAATATGATTGATGAATCAGGCTGTTCGTTTCGGAAAGATACATGAAAGTACACCAGAAATGTGTCTGGTTAATGTAGTGCGCCTTGAGTCAAACAGAGCCGCTCTTATTCAGTGTTCTAGAGCACAGCCATCAGTAACATTACAAACGCACCAAAAATGGTGATCAGTCATACAAAGCGAAACCGACCCACGTCACTGCACCTGTATACGCTCCCGCTGACCACGGGGCTGATGCGCTTGGCTGTCACATGAGTTGATTTGACAGCGCTGGCCAACCACAAAAAAGTCTTAAGCAGGAGACGGTCATCTACATTCGGTGTTAAAAGGGTCCTGCAGAGATCGCTGGCCAATTAGCAACCGGTCTAAAAGCTATTCTCCTAATTATAGTAACAATATTTCACGATTGTTTTAACATCAGGTTAAGGGTACTTTTGAGAGTTCTTGTGAAATGAGGCACTCTTCAGACTGGCACAAGATCACGGCTGGCAGGATTGCAGGCATTGTAGTTACAATAAAGCACTCTTATCTATAAACTGCGCACTGCTCCACTTAAACTTCCGGGTCTCTGTTAGCACTAACTTTAGTTCTGGCGGAAAAGAATGATACAACGACAATGATGCTTTGTCCTCGCTGCCAAGGTCAATGATATATCCGTGCAGCCCCTGGCAGACTTTGTAGCTCTGGTGACTTAACTGATGTTTACGTTTAGGGCGGGTCTGTCGCCCGCGGGGGGCAGGGAAATTATATTCATGGCCTCAAGACGGCGGGTACACAGGGCCGCTTGTTCTGTCCGCGCGACTGAGATCACCGGTCCTTGACACACCCTGAAACTGCCATGTTCATGATGGGGCCTGCCAGGGGACGAGGAATGGCCATGGACCGTTTGGTGTGCGTGCAGGCGCCTGGAAGCCAAAAGGCAGGTCGTGGGTCCAGTACAGTGGGATTCGAAGGCCAAGAGGCATTGCTGATAGGCCACTTTAAGTTCGAGTAGTGATGCACATATTTTCTTTTTCTTCATGTTTTCTACTTTGTGAACGTGGGCCTTGCTTAACGGGCTAAAACAATATAAATGGCACATTTGGCAGCCTTCAGAGTCGATATATGATGTTAGCACGCATACATTTAGCACGCATACCATTACCACGCATTTTTTACAACGCAGGACCCATTACAACGAATGGCTTTACAACGCATTACACTACAACGCGCATACTATTACAACGCATACCATTACAACGTAAGTATAGGTAAGTATATAATATTTTAAAACAATGTAAAATAATGTAACTAATAATTATTTAAATTAGTTAATTATTATATAAATTTTTATTTAAGAATTTGTAAATATATATGTTAAAAATACCCCTGTACCCCATAACCCAAACCTAGCCCTGAACCCTAAAAATACCCCTGTACCCCAAAACCCAAACCCAACCCTGAAATCTAAAAATTCCCCTGTACCCCAAAACCCAAACCCAACCCTGAAACCTAAAAATACCCCTGTACCCCAGATCCCAAACCCAACCCTGAAACCTAAAAATACCCCTGTACCCCAAAACCCAAACCCAACCCTGAAACCTAAAAATAACCCTGTACCCCGAAACCCAAAACCAACCCTGAAACCTAAAAATACCCCTGTACCCCAAATCCCAAACCCAACCCTGAAACCTAAAAATACCCCTGTACCCCAAATCCCAAACCCAACCCTGAAACCTAAAAATACCCCTGTACCCCAAAACCCAAACCCAACCCTGAAACCTTAAAATACCCCTGTACCCCAAAACCCAAACCCAACCCTGAAACCTAAAAATACCCCGGTACCCCAAACCCAACCCTGAAACCTAAAAGTACCCCTGTACCCCAAAACCCAAACCCAACCCTGAAACCTTAAAATACCCCTGTACCCCAAAACCCAAACTCATCCCTGAAACCTAAAAATACCCCTGTACCCCAAAACCCAAACCCAACCCTGAAACCTAAAAATATCACTGTACCCCAAAACCCAAACCCAACCCTGAGACCTAAAAATACCCCTGTACCCCAAAACCCAAACCCAGCCCTGAAACCTAAAAATACCCCTGTACCCCAAAACCCAAACCCAGCCCTGAAACCTAAAAATACCCCTGTACCCCAAAACCAAAACCCAACCCTGAAACCTAAAAATACCCCTGTACCCCAACACCCAAACCCAACCCTGAAACCTAAAAATACCCCTGTACCCCAACACCCAAACCCAACCCTGAAACCTAAAAATACCCCTGTACCCCAAAACCCAAACCCAACCCTGAAACCTAAAAATACCCCTGTACCCCAACACCCAAACCCAACCCTGAAACCTAAAAATACCCCTGTACCCCAAAACCCAAACCCAACCCTGAAACCTAAAAATACCCCTGTACCCCAAAACCCAAACCCAGCCCTGAAACCTAAAAATACCCCTGTACCCCAAAACCCAAACCCAATACCCCTAATAAATGTTTTTAAAAAAAGATAAACTTACCTGTACTTACGTTGTAATGGTATGCTTTGTAATAGTATCTGCTTTGTAGTGTAATGCGTTGTAAAGGTATTCGTTGTAAAGGGTCCTGCGTTGTAATAGTTTCGTTGTAACAGTATTTCATGCTAAAAGATGCGTGGTAACAGTTACATACCTTCAGAGGGATATATGATGTTAGCACGCATACATTTAGCACGCATACCATTACCACGCATTTTTTACAATGCAGGACCCATTACAACGAATGGCTTTACAACGCATTACACTACAACGCACATACTATTACAACGCATACCATTACAACGTAAGTATAGGTAAGTATATAATATTTTAAAATAATGTAAAATAATGTAACTAATAATTATTTAAATTATTTAATTAATTATATTAATTTTTATTTAAGAATTTGTAAATATATATGTTAAAAATACCTCTGTACCACATAATCCAAACCTAGCACTGAACCCTAAAAATACCCCTGTACCCCAAAACCCAAACCCACCCTGAAACCTAAAAATACCCCTGTACCCCAAAACCCAAACCCAACCCTGAAACCTAAAAATACCCCTGTATCCCAAATCCCAAACCCAACCCTGAAACCTAAAAATACCCCTGTACCCCAAAACCCAAACTCAACCCTGAAACCTAAAAATAACCCTGTACCCCAAAACCCAAACCCAACCCTGAAACCTAAAAATACCCCTGTACCCCAAATCCCAAACCCAACCCTGAAACCTAAAAATACCCCTGTACCCCAAAACCCAAACCCAACCCTTAAACCTTAAAATACCCCTGTACCCCAAAACCCAAACTCAACCCTGAAACCTAAAAATACCCCTGTACCCCAAAACCCAAACACAATACCCATAATAAATGTTTTAAAAAAAAGATAAACTTACCTATACTTACGTTGTAATGGTATGCGTTGTAATAGTATCTGCGTTGTAGTGTAATGCGTTGTAAAGGTATTCGTTGTAAAGGGTCCTGCGTTGCAATAGTTTCGTTATAACAGTATTTCGTGCTAAAAGATGCGTGGTAACAGTTACATACCTTCAGAGTGCATGGACATAAGGATGACTATGGTATGCGTAAGACACCAAGGGCTGGATCATCACAACACATTTCTGACTGGAGCAAGTTCATGGCCGTGGTATTAAAGGCAAGGCTTTGTACAAACACCTTCTACCAGCTTATTATGAAAGCATATTTGTGAGGTTGACGATGTGTGACAAGAATATTTGTGCAAATTTGTTGGGGTGCATTCTTTTTGGTGTTGAAAATGAGTTATTTGGGTGCCGTGTTTTTATGTTGAACTTGGGTGTTGTGTTGCCTTCAGTTTTGACTGTTTATTGTGTTGCACCTTATATGTTGCGTTGCTATTTTGATTTCTGTTATTTTCATTTGTTGTGTTGTGCTCTGTAGTGGCCCTAGAGATGTCAACAGATGCTGCTATATTTCCAGTACTAAGCAGTATTTGAAGATACAAAGTCACACATAATCCCGGAGACAAAGGTAGTCCGTAAAATTAGATTTATTCATCCAGTCATCTCTTGAGAAACACTTCTGTAATAATGGTAAATAATTCCAGTAGCTGAGGTGAAGATAGATGATGAAGGTTTATTGATGAAGTTCTAAATGGAGATATAATGAAGCACCACCAGGAGCAGCTCCCTTACTGCTCAACCCATACTCACAACTGACACTCATCCACCAGGCATCCCCAACATTCCATTACCTCACCATGCACCAGCATTCCACAGCACATCCACTCTGGCTGAGCAGCAAAGCAGAGGATCAGGAAAGATGCCTAGCACTAAGAACCAGATACCACAACTCAGCCAACTATCTCTCACCACACCAATTCAACTGTATACATTCCACGTAGAATTCTATGCTGCAGCAGAAATGACAGTGGAAACAAACAAAGGGCAAAATAGTACAACTAAATGAGATAAATAATGGAAGCACCACAGAAGGACATAGGTTGCACATTACCACACAGCACATTTCTCCAAAGTTTCAGTGAGAAAGAACTATTTAACACTGTCCACGGTAGCAGCAGACTGTTGGTCCAGCTCTACAACTATTGACGTTTTTTGACACAAGGGAAACTCAGTAACCGCCAGGGACTTAGGGCAATTGGTAGAGCAAGTAACATAGGTCCCTATTTGAAGGAATATGCAGAAATTATGTGCAGCCAAAGGACAATTTCAGCCAATCAAACAATTAAAGTCCCAAAAATGGCACAGTGAGTGCCAGTCCATGTGAGTGGCCCATAGCTTCTACTGCCCATTTTGGAATTTAAGGCTATTCTGAGAAATTATTTCACCATGGATGTCTCATGGGTGTTATCACACTTTCTAGTACATGCTCATATGGTATATTGCTCTTGTTATTGCTCACAGTCAGAAGAATTTGGCTCATTGGATTGTTCCTCAGACCAATAAAGCAATTTCCATCATACAAGCTAGAGGCCCACCCGGGTGCAAAATATGTCGGGCGATGTCCACTTTCCTCAATTGCTACTTCCTCCAGGATGCACCTCAATATGGTATAACTGCTGATTGTCGCCCTAGTTGATTTATGCGTCTGACTTCTACGTGTCAGTTTCAACCATTGGGGTCACCTACTATGCACGTTTTTCTTCTTCAGGAAAACCCCTCAACAGAAGGTGCTTTCAAGGGGCAGCACACCTAACTGGGGCACTCAGGTCACCCTGACCTCACTAGTCACTGTAAATAGGGCAAGTCCTCCCTGGGGTGCAGTTGCCATCACAGTTCATCACCTTCACAGCCCTCTTTACTGTCTGCTGCTAAGGCCTCGTCAATGGCCCTCTTCAGAAGTTGGTTGATTTCACAGCAGCTTCTTCTTTCAGGTAGTTGGACTTCCCCAGGGTCTGGTACTGAACCTGACACAGGGGGGTTTGGTAGTGGTTATCCCCAAACCGGGAACACAGAAGAATTCCTCAGTCACCACTGGTGTGTGACTGCATTCTAATAGTGAAATCTTGGCACCCTGTCTGGAAGATTTTGCCCTCCTTCATACTGAAGTTTCAAACAGCAGCTGTGTATTTTAATAAGTCAGCTCCGAGAACAAGCAGATGTGCCCTTTTACTTATACCACTTAGACTCGTCCAGCATGGTCTTAGTCAAAGAGTGTGAGCAGGAAAGTGGGGTGGAGCTGGGAATCTCCAGATAGAAGAAACTCAAAAGAAGGGCACGAAAGCAAGCGAGGCTACCTACAGGTACCTTCCACAGAACAATGGATCAGGAAAAGGCAGAGGCAAACTCACTAGTTTCAAAGGGCCCCCATGTCTCCTCTCTTTAACAATCATCAGCCGGACCCACTTCACAGGTTCCCTGGCATGCTCTGAGGGAGAGGGCAGGACTGAAATTCATGTCTTCTGTCTTGGCTCTTTCTTCAATCGCCCAGCTTAGGTACCACTAGAATGGAGAAATACAAATGGAGTCCACTGTGGCTAAGACCACCTGTGTCGCACATACACACATTCTTTACAAACACCTAACAGTATACACATGTACCATCCATGTCCCATGTAGGGCCTGATGAAGGGCCTGGTTGCAGGGGACAGACAGGCTAATCAGCTGCAGCTTGCTACGCTGCAGGGCATATGCTCTCAAGAGCATTGCACAGAAGCTTTCCCATGCCAACAACCTGCATGAGCTGCAGGCACTGCAATTAGAGGCACTGTTAGGCCATGTGAACGCCTTGTATTGGTAGGTAGTGTTACAAATTTTGTATTGTGAGTATGAGAAGTCACCACTGTAGAGTGTGAATGACACGTTTCATTCTCACGCCATCAGGAAGTGACTCTGTTTGCAGTAAGTTCTGTAAACAGAAACTGATTTGCTTGATTTGACCATGTATGTGACTGCCCTTTCCCTGTCTTATGCAGTTATCAATTGCAGTATATGTGTGAGACTGTCATGTAAGAGTTTGTCTGATTTACATGGTTTATATTCACACGTTGCTAGCATTCTTAGATATTTGTTATAGCCAGCACTGCAAGGTAGGCCAATAAAGCTTGTGATTTAGAAAAGGAAGGCTTGAAAATGAGGGTCTGAGAACAGGAGTTGCCACAATAACAATGCCACTCCACAAGAGAGATGAAGACCTTTGTCTGAAAAGAATTTGGGTAGCAGTGAACACTGTCAAAATTCTTTAAAATGTGTGTTGGTCCAACAGAATGCAGTAATTCTACTCTAAGCACACATTATTCTATCCTGAAATTATTAAAGAAATCTGGATAATTTTTCCCGATGTCAAAAGAAGTCAGTAAAATATCTATAAAGAAATTGAATACTTGCAGATCAGCATAAAAAAGAGGTGCTGACAGATATATTATGGGAGTACCTCAACCGAACTGATGGAATGGAAACAGATAAAGAGGACTCCAACAATTGGTACGACACGTTTAATATTAAAATGCGGCGGATTCATCCTAAAAGGTGAGGAATGCCCACGCTGTCAAGTCTGCTAGTGAGATCTTTTGTAACACATCTTGAAAACCCACGATAGATAAGTCTTCCAACTGGAAAGATGTGACTTGGCTTATTCTCCTAGGAAAAAGTTTTTAAAACCAGGGAATTTTCTGCCCACAAAGAGACAGACCGTACTACTTTCACAAATTTAAGGAATTACAAATATTCAGTCATAACTCATGTAATGTAAAAAATAAAATATCTTGAAGGAAATGATTGATAGTGAAGTGAAGAAGATTAAATCAGGCATAAGTAAAGCACACTCCTTAAGATAATTCTCTAACTTAACGGGAAGTCCTGTGATGTGAATCAGACAACAGGGAATATTCTTATCCAGCAGATGTCGCTACTCACTGATCTGAGAAAATCATGAGATTGCAACAGAAATTAGAAGAACAAAACATTCAATGGGACAACAAGAATGGATAAGTCGTAAACGTCTGCCAGTACATGTATCATGTTTGGGTCTCCAAGACCTTGCCCTTCAGATCATTGTATAAATTGTGGCACTCTTTCATTGCTGATATCTCGTGTCGATTCTGCTCGGCTTAAATTTTCCTAGATCCTGGATCACTGCTGGCGGGACTGATATGGCCTGCATTGTCAGGTGTAGACTAATATTGAGTGCCTTGCATTGGCTCTGCTTTCAAGTGACCACTGCACTCCTTGCCATTCCTCTATTGTAATTCAAATCTTCCGTAGAGTGAATTCTATTGCTATCAACACTCTACCTCATGTCTTAGCTCTTTTCTTTTAGCTTGACGCTGAGTTGCTGGAATTACAGACCAGAAAGAAGGATACACAGACTAAGCCATAATTACTTAAAGGAAGAAGAAGAGAGATTATCGTCTATATGTGCCTCTCATAGCAAGATACTCATTGCCTATGGAACGAGATGTATTTCAGATACCCTAATGAGCTTTGGGTAAGCAGTCTCCCTGGAAACAAAGAATTGTTTACAAAATATCTAAACTGTTAAAACTTGTGAAAGTGCTGTCTGCTAGGCGACACAAGTTTCTTTAAGAAGTTATGAATGGAAGAAGAAATATTACTTTGCAGTGTATATGCTCTTGAGAGCTTTTTGCCCAATGAACCAGGGAGAATGAAACACTAACTCTAAACACATACTACCTTGCCTCTAAAAGGCATTCTTGAGAGACAGGAGCACTGTTTTCCGGAGAATGTATTGTACCTAAATTAGAGCAATCTGTAGTGCTTCATTCACTTTGATTGTCAGTCATTCACATTAAAACTATACTATATTTCTATTTACTTAAACCAAAAAGGATATAAACACTCTTAGAGAACATACAAAATGGTATGAGGTGAGGAGGATGTGGAAGATGAAACATGGTTGAAACTCATTCTCAATTGATTTATAGAAGGACAGGGCAATCTTTCAGCAATCAGAGTAAAGCTCAGAGACTTCAGCCACCAGTTGGTGTCAGGCAAAAGTGACATTTTGAAAGGCCCTGGAAAAACATTTCGGTTCGTAACATTTCATCAGAACACAGTCAGTGCTCTATTGACTGATATGATTTGTGCTGGTACACAGTCAAAATATCGAGTAGGAAATATTGACCTACCATAATATCGAGTCTGAAATATCGAAGGAGCATAATATCGAAGGCAAAAATATCGTAGGACAGAATATCGACCCAAGGTAAGTAATATCGAAATACTTAATATCGATGTAAGTAATATCGAAGTTAGTAATATCGATAGCATATATATCGATGTTACTAATTTCGATGACACTAATATCGATATTTGTATTATTTTATAGTATTTTATTATGTATGTGTTATATGTTTAATGTAAGTATTTAAAATAATTACTATTATATGTGTATAAATTTTATATAATAATATATAAATTTATAAGTAAATTTCATGTTTTAGTACCGGAGCGGGTTGTGGGTTTATAGGGGAATAGGGTGGGAAGTAATTTAATTATGGTAAGTTTATTAATAATTAGTAGGATTAATTAATTAATTATAATTATTTGCTAATTAATAATCATTAATTGGGAAAAAAATTAATTGATGAATTGATATATATTTTCTGTAGCGGGATGTGGGTTTATAGGGGAATAGGGTGGGGAGTAATGTAATAATAATTAATTAATTAATATATGTTTTTAAATATTTATAATTAATTAATTGGCAAATAATTAATATTAATTCGTTAATTAATTAATATAAATTTGTACATATTTTAAATTAGTAATTAATTGGTAATTAAATAATATTAATTAGTTAATTACATTAATTAGAGTAATTTATTTATATATATAATTTTTAGTTACTGTTAATTAATTAATTGGGGAAAAATGATATTAATTATTACATTATATTAATTACAGCTAATGTGCTAATATATTTACTTTATTGTTATTGTTAATTAATAATTAATTGCTAATTAAATAATATTAATTAAGTTTGGGTAAAGGAGTATTTTTAGGGTTCAGGGTCAGTTTTGGGTTTTTGGGTAAAGGGGTATTTTTAGTGTTCAGGGTCAGTTTTAGGTTTTTGGGTAAAGGGTTTTTTTAGGGTTCAGGGTCAGTTTTCAGTTTTTGGGTAAAGGGGTATTTTTAGGGTTCAGGGTCAGTTTTCAGTTTTTGGGTAAAGGGGTATTTTTAGGGTTCAGGGTCAGTTTTCAGTTCATGGGTAAAGGGTTTTTTTTAGGGTTCAGGGTCAGTTTTCAGATTTTGGGTAAAGGGGTATTTTTAGGGTTCAGGGTCAGTTTTCAGTTCATGGGTAAAGGGTTTTTTTAGGGTTCAGGGTCAGTTTTCAGTTTTTGGGTAAAGGGGTATTTTTAGGGTTCAGGGTCAGTTTTCAGTTTTTGGGTAAAGGGGTATTTTTAGGGTTCAGGGTCAGTTTTCAGTTCATGGGTAAAGGGTTTTTTTTTGGGTTCAGGGTCAGTTTTCAGTTCATGGGTAAAGTGGTATTTTTAGGGTTCAGGGTCAGTTTTCAGTTCATGGGTAAAGGGTTTTTTAGGGTTCAGGGTCAGTTTTCAGTTCATGGGTAAAGTGGTATTTTTAGGGTTCAGGGTCAGTTTTCAGTTTTTGGGTAAAGGGGTATTTTTTGGGTTCAGGGTCAGTTTTCCCTACTGTTCCACTCTCTGGAGTAGGAATAGTAATTTTTACCCTTACGCTATCCAACGTTTTATATAATTAATTGTTAAAATATCAAATGTTTATTTTATTTTTTATATTACTTACATTTTATTTATGTTATTGTTTTATGTTTGTAAATGTATTAATAAATTAGAATATATTTCATTAATTTATAAATTAGTAAAATAATTATTAATACTTATTGTTCAGTACATATATATTATATATTTACTGTATATATTTAATTAATGTTTTATTATTACATATGAATTATTTATTAATTGTAAACATTATTACATACTTTTAAATATGTATATTTTATTTATTAGTGTTATATACTTAATTTTACATTTATATATTAAAAGAAAAAAAATCGATATTTTTAACATCGATATTTTTTACATCTATATTATTTTTTCGATATTTTTGTACTTACCATGTTGTAGATAGGATGTCGATATTTTTGCCCTCGATATTGTTGACTCGATATTCTTGTAGGTCGATATTTCTGAGGTCGAAATTCTGTCAGTGATCCGATTTGTGCTATATGCATAGTGTTTTGGGCTAAGAGAGTAACAGTGCTCTTTGTGTACCCACAGGGCGAAGTACTTTCAAGTGGATCTGAGCCCCACCACCTAACAGAAGTAGCCCTCTACCAGGTGTCCTTTTAATCCAGTTTGTTATAATGGGCAATCAATCCGCATGTGTGTTGTTTCCTGCTGTGACACCTACAACACTGTCAGGAGTCTGAAGCTGAAAGTCCTCTTGTATACCTCTTCATCATGAGTACTCACTGAGTGAAACCTTGAGCTGTGTTTTCATTTGTCCCGTCCTTGCAATTTTTCTGTTTCCATCCTTGAGTTTACCCCTGTCTGTTTTCAGGTTCCACCTAAGTGCCACAAGACAAACTTTTAGACTCTCACAGTGGAGTACCAAATGTGTTCCTCATTTCATCTAGGGGGAATAACAATTCTGATATTGTCCTGGATTTGCTTCTGAGTAGGTGATCCTTAATATAATAAGGATGAAGATCTACTGTAATGCCTAACAAACCCCATAAAAATGAATGTAGTCCCTGATAACAGGACACTTTCTTTTTTCCCAGTGTATGTAGTGAGCCTGGTTGCCTTATTGCTGCAACTTCTAATCGAGGACTGGAAGGTGTTTCTTTCTGACTGAAATACCAATATGTGTACATGACCCACCAGCCATCCCCTTTGCCCTGCCAAATGCCCAATCTCCAAATGAGAAGTGTTTTGCTTGGGAGCTGGATTACACCTCCAGCTCCAACCTAATCAAATTTCCCTCAATGTGGTTTGGAGAAGCCTGCACATATCCCTTTTCCCTTCTTAGCTGCCTGCAAAACCTTAAACTGATTTGCTCTAAACACTGAATCTGGTTCCCAACAGAGCTCTTCTCTGAAAACGAATTAAAATGTCTGCATTTTGACAGACCTGTGTGACCTTTACCTTCCCTTCATGGGCCAACGTCCTTTGGATAATTATGTGGCTTGCCAGCTAAACGCATATGTATGGACTGGTAACGCCCACAGCATGAGGAGGACTTGAGTTAATTCAGCACTTCAGTGTACCGCCCAAAGCTAGCTTTTGACTCCAAGACCTCAATGCCAGTCCGTGTTAGGACCCGAGAGGGTGGGATGGAGTATCAGATTAAGCAGGTCACACAAAAAAGATGAAAAAAAACAGGCGAGCAGCCCAGAGTGCTGATAAGGTCTATGATGCTTCTTGTACGACCCTCCCCAAATGCCCCATCCCACAAAACAGACCCTCTAATTTGCTGCTGTTGAGCTGCAGTCCATTTATTGGTATGTTGTGAGCGTGTATGGAGCCAGTTGAGGCCCCCATTGAGGTCTGCTTGGCATGCCATCATGGTCTAGACGAATTCAAGGATCCTTGGTTCTAGGAGATCCACCCCAAAGACTTTGTCAACCATGACCACGGGTTCCTGAGATATCACCATCTGAAGCTGCCATGCTAGTTTTAAACTAGAAAGGCACCAGAACCCTTACAACACCAACAAATCTTGAGTTTAACTGTCTATCTCTGAGATTAAACCTTCGTGGTATCTACATCCTGTACCACCAGAGCCTCGGAAACCACCACCACCACCAGAAAAGCGTGAGTACAGCCAGCCTTCTTTTCTACCCACATATTTTCCAGGTTAATGCTTATCCACATCTGGTCGAGCACAAGTAATCAAATGCTGCTTATTGTATTGTGGATTGGAAAAGTGTGGCTCAATGGTTAGAGCGGCAGACCCTGATGCAGAGGTCTGGCCCGGGACCAGGGTTCAATTCCAGCCTTGGTGGCTCTAGGACTCAATCTCCCCGGACCTGATAATTCTCGCCTCGGTGCCTAATCTTATCATGGGTCCCACTCTGTGACTCTGGGCAATAGCTTGCTTAATCTCCACAACGGCCCCAGCAGCGCTTGGATGCCTGGCTTCACCTTGGGGTGCCCAGGAGTGGACACTTCACAGGAAAGCCAGAAAGGGTTCCACAGTGGTATTAATACAGCGCTACGAGACCTCTGGGTAGATTGCGCTATATAAATACAAACACATTTACATTTATTTATTCTGCAACGAGGAAAATGAGTGCTGGGTTCCTTCCAGCTCTTCCGGTGGCAAATTTGTGATTTTTCCACATTCTCATTACGGTATGAAAATATTTTTGCTTTGAAACGTGCACATCAGTATAACTCTTTGTAGAAAGCACCAGAGGATTGTGAAAATCCTCTTCGGTAGGCATAAAAAAGATTTTCTATTAACATGACAGCCCAGCACAACGCAGAAATGTTGTACACCTTCAATATATTCCTTAAAAGGGGTTTTAGGTTGTAAATCAAAGTATCATAGTTAAAATATCGGTTTGCAGAAATATTGTGGCCATAAAATAGGATCATCACAGGTAAGTGCAGATTTAGCACTATTAACTTTTCAGTAATGATATTGCGAAATATTTAAGGATATATTTGCAGCTCCTTATCTCGACCACGATATTATGGTGGACCACTGATGAAGGGTGATGATTAAAATCGGTAAAATAGTGACGGTAGTGAGAGGAAATGATGGGAGTTTATGTGGGATGAGGCGCCCATGATGAGGTATTTTTGGAGAGATACTGAAGAATTATTTTTCTACAGGGATGTCCGGAATAAGCTGTGCATTTCAGACAAATAGATAACATGATTTTATTTGATCTTCAAACTGCTGTAAAGTGCCCAGGAACATGAAGAAAAGTACTGTCTGTCCTAGAAAACCTTTGGAATAAGGCATGGGTAATTCAGGAGATTAATTTAAAGGAGAGACGACAGCTCAGTAGCAGAATTTACCTTCTTCGGTGGTTTTCCCCTGCACCCATTAAAACCCGAAGCGCAGTGATGCGAGCAGAAAGAATGTTGCGTTTTAAGATGCATTTGGGAGCATAGATTAGGAAGGAAAGTCTGCATGTCTTAAAGGTGATCTATCATGGAAATAATGCATCACTGTCACTGTAAGCGAGTCAGTTTAGTGAAAAATATAGTTTTATATTGTCTGACCAGAATGCCGTAATTAACCTTTATTTAATTGTCCTTAATTTTGTATATAGCACTTTGAACTGACATTTAGCTAATTACTGTGCATTCTCAATGTTGGCATATTAGTTAATTGAGATATGAGCAGATAAAACAAAATTTGGCTGAAGATCACACAAGGGGATAAAGCGAGCAATGCTGGGCCAGAAAGCAGGCGTAATTATTCCACAGCAAATAGCAGAAATTAGACGGTGGGTCCCATTTAGACCCACGTGCCTCACAGATGGCACTGCTCCGTGTATCACTCGGTCATTGTGGGTAAAGCAGTATGGTGAGCAGGAGTAGGATGCTGTCTACAAACAAATACTAAAGCAGGTAAAGGACAAAAACAATGGCCCTGATTTGCAGCAAATCTCCTCACTGCCTGTCAGGGTCAATCTTTGATTTTACTGCCTGTGGCTGCTATGCCTTACGTGGTACCCCTGGGAAGCAAATAGCAGTGGCAGTCATCCTCCAAATAGGGCATTAAACATTCACTATGACATAGAAGGGATTCCACAGGCAGAGTCTGCTAAGACTCCATCTGCAAAAATCCTTAAATTCTCTCCTCATGCCGATGGGACATCTCTACTTATTGGCAGATGCCATGAACCTGTCAACCTCCTTATTAGGTCCTTCCTCCTCTTATTTATTGACAAGCCCTGTAGCATTGTCTGTGAATTAGTTAGGCCATGCACTTAGCAGTATTCTTCTGATATGTGGGTATCAACATTAGAATTGCTTTGTATGAAAGGTTCAGAGCTCTGGGGCAATACTGCAATGTCATACTGTAGTGTCTTCATGTCATTTTTATAATGTTCCCTTTTACCTAGTTCCTACCTGCTCAGCCAGGGCGAGTGTTCTGTATGGAATGTTACTGTGGTGGACATGTGTGGAATGCGTGGGTGGCTGGTGTGAGTGTTGACAGTTGGAAAATGGGCTGAGCATCTATCAGGCTGCTCATGGAGGGGCTGTTACCACATATCTTATGGACTTAATAAATATAATTCAAAGACACTACTTGGCTACATCTAATAGGTCATTTCTAAGCATGGGACACCACCCCTACACATATGTCTCAATGAATGCTGGTGGAGCTGGGTTGTGAGGAGATATTAAATGTAGTTTTGATGGAAAGAGTATAGTCCTTACTCTGAAAGCAAAACAGCTATTCTATAAACAAATACAACAGGCCCAATATGTTACTGATCTACACAAGGAGAGTTAGGCTTGATTCCATTAAAGAAGTTATGAGAAGAGATCCAGAGACTGTGGGTCAGAATATTTTGTGAAGCTTTCCATGTGGGGGGGGGGGAGGCTGTCACTATATAGAATTGACCTAGTAATAATACCCATCTTGAGAACAATAACTTGTAGGATGCTTGTGCCATGGTCTTGGTGTTAGGCCTAGGCCATTGGCACACATGTTATAGACCTTGATAAGGCAGAAGTAGCCCACAGCCATCCATCATCTGATCTACAGGTTGAACAAAGATAAGCACAGCAAGCACATTATTTCACAAAGAGATCAATTTAGAAATCTATGGTTCTCTATCAGAGGGTATAGCGCTGTGAGCGAGATAGCAGGAGTGGAGGTCTCACACTCTTGGCTGACCACTGATATGTCAACCTGCGGCTTTGGAGGCACTGATACCCAACATTAAGGAGCTGCCTAGAGGTTCAGCTTGCATATTCCAGGCAGATGTGTCAAATGAGTTAGGGAAGACAAGGTAGTCATTGACAGGAGTAATTGCACTAAGGTTGGAAAGGAAATTAAGGTGGTAGTGGCAGGCAGAAACTACTACAAGGGTCTCGATGAGAGGTTCACCGAGCAGGTGTTTTATCAGTGTAAATTCAATGGCTAGAGCATGTCAGCTGATGGGCAGTCTGTGTACATGCTAGTGGAGTCACACCCCCAAATGATGCTTCAGCTTTGACCTCACAGTGTTAGATTTAATCCATGCAGGGTCTAGGCTTTGCTGACGGTCCCTCTCGCCTGTGGCTGATGAGCTGTTGAGAATATTGTGGTCACTAATGAAATACTCTAGTGTTTATTGTTGGGAACAGGTCAACAATACAAAAGCAAGCACGCCGTTCAAGCAGAATAGTACGCTTGATCTGCTGTGTGTAAGGCATCATCATAAACATTTAGTGATGAAGCACCAGTACTTTGCAGCAGAAGCAAGATCATACCAAGCCCATGAGAAGGAAGGAAGGTGTACAGGGGAGCTTGGACCTAAGAGACATCCGCCATATATTTTTGTTTGCCTGCATGAAGTACATTTTCCTCCTCCAAACCAGCCCCATTGAGGCAGTGATGCGCTTTACGTAGCTCAACAAATAATTGTATTTGTCAGCATACCTAGAATTTTTTGGTGGACATAGTACAGGGGAAGAAGGTGCAGAGCAGTGTTGCGTGGACATGGGGGTGGTAGAAGAAGCATGCTGAGGGTCAACAGAGGTCCAGATGGAGTCTGAGACCCTGGTTGTGGTAGATATACTACAGTGTGACGTCACTCTGGTATGACACTAATTCCTTGCATTTTCACTACACATGCAGTGTTGTGCCTCAAAGTGGATTAATGTTACCTCATATTTTGTGCAATTTGCAGACCTTGTTGAGATAGGTGTTTTGCACTGCCATACTTCGGGCAGCACTTTTTTGCGAGCGGCAGCACTTCATGTGAGTTGAGCAATTTTGGCAAGCAAAAGGTAAGTGGTTTTTATTTATTTAAATTGTATTTTTCCTCGTCGTCTGTCGACCCCCCCTTGCCAGCACCGGCCACTGGGCAGCAAACGCAGGGACCTCCCCGAGTGGCAAAAGCTCTAGCTAAGCCACTGTGAAAGTAATAATAATAATAATAATACTGATTCTTGTATAGCCCGAACAGCTACCTCGCGAGGAGGTGTCCCGGCGCTGAAAAGAAACCGCAGCAGCAGAGAGGAATGCAGGGAGAGGTACTAGGCTTTCTGTGCAAAGAGCCAAGTCTTTAGGAGTTTCCTAAAGATGGCTTCTGACGGGGCAGATTGGATGGCAGGGGGGAGGGAGTTCCAAAGCTTTGCGGTGCCTACCGAGAAAGATCTACCTCCGAGTCTCGCCCTTCTCGCTCGAGGTACAGCCAGTAGGATCTGCGAGTTCGATCTCAGGTGTCTCTCTTGGTGGTAGCGGGGGAGTCAGAGTTTAAGATAATTGGGACAAGTCCCTTTTTGTGCTCTGTAAGCTAGGGTGAGCGCTTTGAATTTTACTCTGCTCACCACTGGAAGCCAGTGCAGCTCGTGAAGATGCGGAGAGATATGATGTTTAAAAGGCACGTGTTTTATCAATCTCGCAGCCGCATTCTGCACGCTCTGCAGGCGTTGTGTCAGATATTTCGGGAGGCCAAGATAGAGGCCGTTAGAATAATCCAGTCTGGATGTGACTGTCGCATGGACCACCGATTTACGACAGTCAGTTGGTAGAAGAGAGAGAAATTTTTGGAGGTTTCGGAGTTTATAGTGGCAGCTAGAGGTGACTTGTTGTATGTGAGAGGAGAAGGAAAGCGTCTCATCCCACCATACACCCACATTTTTTGCCTTGGTGCCAGGGGTGGGAGCAGGACCCATTTTGGTGGGCCACCAGAGGTCAGGGGAGGGTGGAGTACTTTTCCCAAAGAATAGTACCTCGGTTTTGCTAGCATTCAATTTTAGCTTGTTAGTGTTCATCCATCTGGCTACGTCACTAAGACAGCCTTTTATTTTGCTAAACGCTGCTTCTGACACCTCAACGTATGGGAAGACTAGTTGCGTATCATCCGCATACAAAATCGCCTTGACCCCCCATTTGGCGGTTAAGGTAAAAAGTGGGGCCAGATAAACATTGAAAAGTAGCGGGCTGAGGGCAGACCCTTGCGGGACACCACACCACAGCCGTTTGGGTTCAGAGGAAAAAGCGCCCAGGGCTACTTTCTGAGAGCGGTTCGTAAGATAGGCGTGCAACCAGCTCAGTGCCTTGTCCTCTAAGCCAATATCCTTCAATCTGAGCAGCATTCTACCGTGATCCACAGTATCGAAGGCGGCAGATAGATCCAGGAGCACCAGCATGGCCGATGCTCCTGAATCCAGCGACCACCTGATTGACTCAGCCACCTCAATGAGGGCAGTTTCAGTGCTGAAGCCGGCCCTGAAACCAGACTGTGTTTCGTGTAGTATGCCACTTTTATCGATAAAACGATTGAGTTGGCGTTGGATAAGTTTTTCCAGCATTTTTCCCGGGGCTGCTAGTAGGGAGATGGGGCGGAGATTGCTCAGATCATCGGGGGCGCCATTGGTTTTTTTTTTCAATGGGAGAAGAGTGGCATGTTTCCAGCGGTCGGGGAACGTGCCAGTCTCGATGGACATGTTCCAGATGTGTTGGAGTGGCCCTACCGTGGCATCCGACATCATTTTCCACAGTTTGGGGGGGCAGGGGTCATCAGGAGCACCTGATTTGCATTTGTGTAGTTCTTTCAATGCATCCTCGTGGGTGATTGGGAGGAACCGAGTTAAGGGAGGGGTAGGCATCTAAATGATATCGTGGTCTGCCATAATTGTTGGCTCGGAGGGGGTGAAGGAGTCATAGACCTTCAGGATTTTTTTGTCAAAGAAATCTGAGATGTCCTCACAAAGTTTGCTAGAGGGAATAATTTCTGTTTCGATGGCCTTGGGTTTGAAGAAGGACTGAACTATTTTAAAAATTTCTTTGCTTGGTTGTTCCGCTTGTTGAATAGAGGATACAAAGAACAGTTTTTTTGTTTTTTTTATGGAGTGATGAAGGCTGTGCAGGGCTTTTTTATAGCAGTTTTTTGCAGGTTCGGAGTAGCTAGCCCGCCACTGACATTCTAGTCTTTTGCATTTGCTTTTTTCAGCTACCAGTTCTGCAGAGAACCAGGGGGCAGACGGGGATTCTCTTCGTGAAGTGGCTATTTTGGGTGGAGCAATAGAGTCTACTGTGCTGCTAATCCAGTGATTCAGTAGTATTGCATCAGAGTTCACATCTGCTGATAGTAAAGGGGGGCAGCTGCGAGCGCGGGACAGAGGGTCTCGGTGGATAAGTTATCCCAGTTTCTTCGTACATACGTGCGTTTTCCTGTAGTTCGAGAGCAAGCAGGGAATGAGATTAGGAAGGGGACGAGGAAATGATCTGTCCATAGAAGTTGTTGTTTTTGCAATTGACGCCCTAAGTGCGCTGGGGATGCCCAGACGTGGGTCCCAGGCACTCCACACCACTTGGAGTCAAGCTAGCCGGGCTGATGAGAGGTGTTACCTCGAAACCGGTCCGGTCCTCGGATGCTTGATTCCGTTCTGGGAAGGACATGGCTTTTGTAGTTCGGACTGGACTGTTCCCATGGGGCAACAGGGTCAGAGCTGATTTGCATATCGCCATTGTCTAACCCAGGGTGGTGTGGAGTGCAAAAAAACGATGGATTTTGGCCCAGATCTTTTGACTGGGGGAATGTGTGACATTGATCCACATTCAGTCCATCACTTGTTGTTTTTGCAACTGTCCATAGAAGTGGCAGCGGGGGTTTAGTTGTGGTATCCGGAATGTTAGAGAAAATGAGGTCCAACATATGGCCTGCCTGGTGCATGGTACCGGGGGTGATAAGGGCTAGATTTGCTGATTGAAGTGTGTTAATAAGTTGGGAAGCCAAAAGACAGTCAGATCTGTCTGCATGAACGTTAAAGTCACCGACTACTATATAGTGTTGGTGAGAGAGAGTGTTTTGGACTATGAAGTCCATAAGTTCATGGGTATGGGACGGAGAACAGTCCGGGGGTCTATATATTATCAGGCCAGCTAGGGACGTTTGGGGGTTGATTTGGAGGCAGAAGTGTAGCCCCTCTATGCCGGCGAGGGTGGTAGGAGTGGAAGAGGATAAGGTGTATTTATCTTTAAAGATAATAGCCACTCCGCCACCTCTTCTGTTCTTCTCTCTATTGGAGAGACTTAAAGTGAAACCGAGCGGAACGGCTAGAGCAATGGAGGCAAGGTTTTCTTCGTTGAGCCACGTTTCAGTGAGAAATAGGGCGTCACACTCGGAGTCAGCTAGCAGCAGATAGATATCATCTGCATGTTTAGGAAGGGATCTGCAGTTCAGAAGCCCAGCTTTAAAGGGGGAGGTGGGAGTGTTGGCTGAGCGATAGTTCAATGTTTTTGGGTAGGAGTTAGCTGAGACTGAAACGTCACACAGAGGCTTGTTGCACCGTGAGCAGGAGGGGGGGAGGTCCGGGGTGGAAAGGTCGAGCCTGGGAGCCTGACAATGATTGCCAGGGTTAAGTGCTAGAAGTTCGCTTCTAGACCAGACTATACTTCTTGTGTGGGACTGGTCACTGGCAGCGTGGCCGGCGCCGGGCGCGGTCCGGTCGCGGACGGGCGCAGACGGGCTTGCCTTAGGTGCGCCTTCGGCGAAAGTACAATAATACATTAACTTAAAACACTGTTATGTAAGTAAAACGAAATCAGACAGTGTTCAAGCATGTGCATTTACATATTCAAATGTACACAATCTATGGCCTGCCTTACATTGCAAGACCCCAGCAGTGCCTGAGCAGTGCAGTTCAGCATCAGAATTCCAACAAAATGTTTAAAAGTTGTCCAACTGCACATGAACTGGTAACTCAAGGCATGTATCGCTGCAACTGAACATGCGCTTCACTATTGGATGGGTCAAAAATTCACACCGGTATCCACCTACCAAAATGAAACATTCATTTGCAATGCAATAGGTCTCGCATTTACGAAACTCTTGTAAATACTACACCTATTGCATTGCAAATGCTTGGTTGCAAAAGCACCCATGCAGTGCTTTCACTTTAATGATGGTCACTCCCTTTTCCTTAGATGAGCATGTCTAAAGAAAGGGGCGCGGCCGCCATTAAAGAGAAAGCACGGTATGGGGCTCTTTTTACAAATAGAAGCATTTGTTTGTCAACTTGAGAAGCGAATGCTTTTTTTGTGAAAGTGCCCCACGCTGCAGTTTCACTTTAATGGCGGCCCCTCCCCTTTCCTTAGATGCGGCTTGTCTAAGGAAAGTGGCACAGCCATCATTAAAGTGAAAGTGCGATATGGGGCAGTTAAAAAAAAAGTTAATAAAAACAAAAAATAACAAAATAAAACATGTGGCCCTATTTGGGGCCGCAAATAAACCAAAGGCACAGTCACCACTATGAGCATGAAGTGCTATGAAAAAAAAAGCAATGGGGGAGAGCATGCCCTGCCTGCAACAGCATGCAGGAGAAAACCATTTAAGCAAATAGTGCTGGGAGGCTGTAATTAAAGCCTACCGAGCAACAACACATATAACAGGGGATGTCATCATGGGAGGTTACAAAATGAAAAGCCACAGTTTCCAAAGGACAATGACAAAATCCAATGAAACATATGGGCGGAGAGTGGGCAGAGCTTAAAGTACCTGAGCACAGCATGCCTCGCAGAGCAGCGAATGCCCTACCCAGGCTTGACCTAAAAATTGTCCCGAACCATCTGCTACGTCACAACCACATTGATTCAGTGCCTAATTTGTAAACATCATAGGACCTAGTAGTAGGAGTGCTGGGCGGCGTGCACCAGTCATACTACAGCACTCCCAAAATAGCAATGCTGGAGTTCAGAAGGTGAATGAGAGTAATAATGCGTTTAGATTGTGTTTTTATGTTGTCGGATTTGTTGTGCACTCATAGACAGAAGTCAAATGTTAGGCTAAGTTTTGTGACAAATTACTGCTTATACTTTTAAATGAAGGTTGGTGTATACTTTTCTTTATCCAAATGCAAAATGAGAGGATTGTGTAAGGTGTACTTTGCACGATCTAGCTGGGTACAGGGAAGAAAGGCAGTAGGAAGTAATTTGTTTTACAGCGCACAAAATAGTTTTAATACCTATAAATCAACTGTGCAAATATTTCAGAACACATCAGTAGTTAGGAAAGATCAAATGAAGCATATTTTAAAAATTCTGCAGTCTGATAGAAACAAAGGGCCTTATTTATGAGGCCATGCGTCAGTTTTGCGCTACTGTTGCGTCACTTTTTGTGATGCAACGGTAGCGTAAAACATGCTCCCTGTTGCGTACTATTTACAAAGTGACGCATCTAAGCAGATGTGTCACTTTGTAAACCCCTGCGCTACATTATACCTGCGTTAGGTATAATGTATGCAGGGGGAGCGTTCTTATGCAAATAAGCCTCGTAGAAGTGACGCAGTGAAATTTATGAGATTTCACTGCGTCACTTCTAGGACCCCATTGCGTCAATATCTTGCGCCTGGCTCACAGCAGGCGTAAAACTGATGCAGGCTCTTTCACATGGGGTTTGCCCCATGTGAAAGGACACATTGCTGGGGTTGCGTCACTTTTGGGACACACTCCAGTAATGCGTCATTTTTGCTCCTAAAGATACGTCAGAAATGCTGACGTATCTGTATCTCCTTGCGACATGATGCATCATACTGTAAATATGATGCATCCAGCATGTCTCAAGGAGGGCGCAATGAAAAGTGACGCATCGCTGTTTTTACGCAGCGATGCTTCACTTTTCATAAATGAGGCCCAAAGATTTTAACAGGTCCAAAACAAACCAATACACTTGATGATGTGCAAATTAAATATTTATAGAAACTCGATTTTCACACATTATCGTTTGGGTGCTGTACCATTTCATCACTAAAACTGTATGCTTTTGCAAATTTAGTGTCTTCAAAGAAGAGAGTTTCCCAGGAAACCAGAAAGGACTGGGTATGGAGATAATAATAAAAACAAGGTTCCTTTCTGTGTTGTTTTAAGCTTTGTGACCCACTGGTCTACTTTTAGTTTTTGTACTACTAGCTAGACAGACAAGTTGTATAGGTACTTATTATTACACCACACTAGAATAACTTTCTTTCTCTCAACATTTTATTTTCATTTGTTAAAAACATTCATGTAAAATTCATCACAGGATATTTCATATCCAACATATATATTTGAGCATTCCCTAGTCTAATACAAAATAAATCCTATTCTTATTGTTGCTCAAAACACAAACACAAGATAAAAAACCAATCTTTTTGGCATATATTGTTTAAAATTCATAGAGTGTATGTTACATCAGGTAGTCCTTTTGTCGACGCGTTTCGGTGCATTGAGATCTTTTTGGCACCTTCCTCAGGACAGACTTATAGTATTGTAATTAGATATTAAGTGTTTTTATTTATTTTAGAAAGAAGCACAATACTTCATACCTATAAGTCTGTCCTGAGGAAGGTGCCAAAAAGATCTCAACGCACCGAAAACAACACAGAAAGGAATCTTGTTTTTATTATTATTTGCAAATTTAGTGGCCATTTTAACAGAAAATGTGCTGTCTGTAAATGACAGTGCCCTACCAAGCTGTGCTTTCTTAATATATTATTTCTGACAGTGTGCTCCAAAACGAACCACAAGCAACCCACCCTTTACTACACTCCTGCTAAATATATATATTTGCTACCCTGGTTTTTTGAGTGATGTTTGGATTTTTCACAATCCCTATTGCTTCAGTTATGCAACACTGAGGGCAGCACCCTCACTGTGAAAGGTGTTTCAGCACCACTGGTAAACACAAGTAAATAAGTACAGGACTCCAAGATTTTTCAGGAGTTGGGTGCTGCCAATTGCCAGGGTTGCTTAATATTAAGGGTGCCTAGTCTTAGTTGTCACAGTTTTTCTTCCGTTGTCACTATTTTTCTTCTTCTTTCTCTTGCTTCGGATCAAGTGCCTACTACCTACACAAGGCAAGCACAGAATCGACAGAAAATAAAATACAAACAGCAAGAGTGATTAAATAAAATGTAAGACACTTTTTGCATTTATGTCTATGAAGCGAGGTAGGAGTCCACCTTAGCTTGTTCCAAAGTTTGTTTTTTATTTGGGTCTCAGCGCAGATTAGGCACATCTTGAGAAGGGATTATCAACGATGTTGTATTATTTGAACATTGAAATCCAGATTAGGTAGCTCATTGTGGAGTGATGAGATAAAACATGCTATCATTTTAATATAGGGTGCTGCATTAAGGATAAAGAGTGCACTGTAGGTGAATCTGAAGAGCAGAACAGACTCTGGGTGTGTCTTTGTTGCTGTTCACTACAAGGGTGTTTCCACGTTTGGGAGTAAGACACGTGGAGAAAATTTGTATGGGCTCAATTACAAGTCTGGCAGTCCACAGCCCAGCAGACTCTCGGGGCGCGGCAATGGCAGTCTTCCGACTGCCCTATTATAATTAGGGCCGCCAGGGCACCGCCATTCCCTGGCGGATGTGCGGTAGTGCAAATGCTGCAGTCCAGCCAAGCATATTAAAAGTTTCCTCTCCAGCACGATTTTCATGGCTCCTCCATGAAAACCGTGGCGGAGAGGAAACTAAAGGGGACCCTGTTGTCTCCGGGCCAAGGGGTGCATGCAGGGGAGCGCAACATGTGCCCCGCCACTGTGTGCATGCACAGCAGTTCCTGCACGGCACAGACTTTATAGTCCATGCCATGCAGGAACCTTTTTGGGCGTTCCCATTGCGGTGCCCATTTTCTAAAGGCACTGCTGTGGGAACATCAAAAAAAGCCCGCCAGACATAAGAAACACTTGTAATCTGGTGGGCGGCCCAACCACGCGTTTGCAGGTGCAGCAGCATGACGGGCCCTAAGTGATCTGTAAATATTGCAACGTGGTTGTGAAGAATATGTGATCTTAGGTGGTTGGTGATGTTGCTGGCTAAATTAACGGTTTACCTTAAGTTTATGTTTTGCCTCTTGAAGAGTGTATGTCAGAACCCTGTGCCTATACTGTATGTGACTCAAATTTACATGGCTAGCCCCTAGAATATACTTTTTTTGTTTCACATGATTTCTTGTGATGAACATACCGAGTCATTATCACGACTTGTGTCAGATATAGATTTCTATTTTTCTTGCATTAGAAGGGGAAAAGATATCTTTATACCTCTTTCAATAAGGAATAGCTGATATATTTTGAATAAAAAATCTATTTGAAATGTTTCAACCTTTTCAGTAAATAACTCGGAACCCATATGGTACTATCATTTACTTTTCATAAAACAACTTCACAGTCCGATTTGCTGCCAGTGGCAATGCACAGTTTTTTGATTGGCAGAAATACATCTCTTGCCAGACAGAGCGCCCAAACATACTGCAGATGAGAATTTGAACTGATCTTAAGGGCACATTTTCTCACAATCTAATAAGCAAAAGACATTGTCTTAGCGTATGAGTGCATTCACTGTCACTAAAATTGAATTATAACACTTGATGCACAGTTGATGATGCTCTCCGAATGGAGGATTGAAGAAAACCCAAACAATGTGTTTTACTGGAGAATTCCAAGTCAGAATTCATTTCAAGATGGCGGTGGATTAAAGACACTATGGAACCTTTTAAGTCAAAGATTGAAGATGCGTGAAGAAAGCACACTATTCTACAATGTCTGTTTTGGCTTGGCACACTAAAACATGAACATATTGCAAGAGGTCAGAAACAACTTGCTAAGTCATGAACCGGGTGCAATACTGTAGGCAATGGGGGACAGTTTACTGGTAACAAGCACATTCTTTATTTAAAAAATACATTGAAGAAAACAGGCACTGTGGTACTGAGACCCTTCACCGTGGCTGCACACATTTATGTCTCATTCTGTACTACAGTGCACTGAGTGCAGACGTTAATGGGCCCATTATTAATGCTTACCAAACTATTCTTTAGTTTATTAAAACTGATTGCTTCTGTGTGTGCTTCAAAATCTGTCTGCTGGTAGTCTACCCTCAGAAAAATATTCAGTGCATTTTGAAAATATTCCATAGTTGGGTTAGTGCCTCTGATCATATTTCCTGTGATTTCAACCACTTACCGTATTGTAATTATTTTACTCTTATTTTGTGACTTGTTTTTGGTCCTCTTGAATGACAATCTATGTTCTCATTAAAAAAAGACAACTATAGCTGGGATGTTTGCTCATGGGCGGTTTCTGTTTGTTACCTAGTATACCTTCTTCTTCCATAAATTCTGCCCTTTAGGAAAGTAGAACATGTTGAATTAAATGTCTAATAGCGGTACACACGGTTTTACTTCCATATATTTCGTGGTCTGACTTGACAGCGCAGCTGTCTCTGCAACTTACTTGATCAACAGAAAAAGAGCTTTAGTAATGACTACAGAGAAAGGGTCTTTGACTCTTCCTGCATGCTGATCTTCTTCCTTGGTGGGTTTGATCTGACAGATGCTGTGTGTTTCCTCTACAAAGAGGGCTTGTATTGATTGTATTCAATATGGTTGGCCTGAGTTGGTTTTGTAACAGGATCAAGGGTGTTGGCTTGATTGGATCATTGGAAAAAGTTATGTCAAATGCAACAATGGCTGTTTTTTATGAAAAGTTATGACAAAGGTGGTAGTTCAGAATTATTTATTATGAAAATAATATGTCAAAGCCAGTAGGCCTGTACTAGTGGATTGATTGATACTTACACTGTATTAAGGCCTGTATGCAAGTATTTTCTAAGCTCATCTCTAGGTTCAATAAAAGGATGGGGCTTTTTATGGTGCGACCCTGTGACCAGTAGGAAGGAGTAGGAAGGAGTTTCACATTGTGAACTTGTTAATGAATATTATAGGAAGGGGTTTTACAACAAACCGCTTGCCAAAAGCCATACCACGTGGTTTTACATTGTGAACGCTCCTACAAAAACAATAGGAAGAGGTTTTAAATTGTGAAACCTCCATCAGAACCAATAGTACAGGAATTTACATTGTAGATGAGATGTCAAACACCATAGGTGGATGCTTTATATTTTGAACTATGTGACAAATAAAATGGTAACATTTATGCTCAAGTAAATTCCAACAGATTTGCTTTACTGATTAATAAATGTGTCAAAGACAGTAAGGTTATCATTTTACGTAATGAACAAGATGACAACGCCTTCAGACGTATATGTTTTGATGTGAAAATGCTCTTGTTTGCTAATGGGTCTATGAAGGACCATTGCTTTATTTCTTACAATTAAAGCCTGCTAGTGCACAGAACGCCATGTGGAACCTCAGAGAGAATGGAAGTTGGCTAGATTTAGAGGGTTACATTCCTCTTGTGCTATTTCTTTAGGGTATGTGATCTGGACTCCAGATAATCTGCAAGACCCTGTAGGAAGAGTACCAATTCTTTACCTGAATACTGTATAGTATTTTGTTGAGTATGCACTAAATACTTTCCCTTTTCAAAGCAAAAGTACTTGGTGAACATTGATTTGTTGAGTGTTTATGTTGTGGATTGCTGTTGTCTGAGTTTCTAACCCACAGCACTTCCTAGATCAGCCCTGGACTGCTCTGCATAGTTACCCTTAGAGAATGGTGTTAAAAGGGACACCTGGAACCAGTGTATGGGTTTGAGGTACAGATGCCCCAGGACACCAGAGGTGAAAGTCCTCCAATGGCACAATTGGAGAAAATAACTACTGGCCTCCCTGGGACCTCCTGAACTGGAATTCTAAATTACAACAGGAATAGGTTTTACATTGTTAACTATTTGACAAATACAATAGGAAGGTGTTCTGCAGTGTGAACTCCTTTCCAAACATTATAGTAACAGGCTTTGCATTGAGAAACCTCTGACAAATGCACCATGAAGTGTTTTTGAGTTGGAACTATGTGACAAATACAATAGGGAAGGAGTGTCAATTGTAACTCTTTCACAAATGCGGAATGAGGGGTTTAGTACAGAGGTTCCTTATTAGGCCAGGCAGCATTAAATGTTTAGTATCTCGAGAGAATTACTGTTCTTGTCAATATATACTTTGGGTCTTTTTAAAAATATTTGATGGTCTCTCTAGGGAGAGACCAAATGGACATGTTTTTGCTTATATTAAAGTCAATAGGATTACTTTGTTGATTTATAAATGCGGTATCAAAGGCTCTCATTTTACTTTGCTAATGATTTGACAAAATCAGTAGACCTAACTTTGTTGAGTGGGAACAATTTCACGAGTTGAAGGCTGTTCATCTAGTGGCATTGCAAGTTTTTAGGGCTGGAGCATGTTAGTGTGCAAATTGTCACCTGGTACCACACAGGTTAATGGGACGAGACTAGATGAACTAGGTACCTTGCACCACGTAATATTTCCTTTGGATACATAATTAGCACCCTACAGTTCAGTGATGTTGTGATGTCTGTTTGAGAGGGACTCCAATTTGCAATTCCACTTGAAAACTGGTAAATAGTTGTCATTCTTGCATAGTATTTAGTTGTATGTTCACTACAGTACTTTTCCTTTATAGAGAAGGATTAGCGTCACATTGATCTATTGTTATACTTGTGTCTTGCTGAGTTTTGATTTTCTAGCTCACATCACCTCAGGTCAGCCTTGGATTGCTGTCTCATTACTTTAAGATTCAAGTGGTAAAATGGTTACTTGGTCCCCAGTCGAGGAAGCAGGATACAGAGAATCCAGGACACCAGAGGATGTAGAAAACCAGTGACATATTTGGAGCCCAATATCTACTGATTGTCCTGGGACATCCTGCACTAGAGTTCTCATATACAATAGGAAGGGAATTTATATTGTTAACTCATTGCCAAACGCCACAGGAAGGAGTTGTATATTGTGAACTCTTTGACACATACAATAGGAAGCGGTTTTACATTGAATACTATGACAACCGTGATACGGAGGGGGTTGTTAACTCTGATAAATACAACAGAAAGGAGTTTTACATGTAAATATGTTAAGTATTTCAATAGGAGGGGAAATTACATTGTAAATTCTATGACAAAATACCATAGGAAGGGGCTTTATATGGTGAACTTTTTGACAAATATATTTGGAACCAGCATTACATTAGGAACTCTGACAGATGCAACTAAGAGTGGTTTTACACGGTGAACTTTCTAGCAAATACATTAGGAAAGGGTTTACATTGTGGACTCTAGGACATAAACCATAAGAAGGGACTTAACCTTTTTAATTTTCCGACAAATACAATAAGAAGGGGATTTACATTGGCAACCATTTGGAAAATGCAACAAGAAGGGCTTTATTACATATGTCCCATTTTTGGTCTAGTACTGGAAAATGCTTCCTTTGTCCAAAGGGAGATCTAAGTTTCATGTCAATGTATACTTTGGGTTTTCCTAAAATGTTTGATTGGTCTCTCTAGGCAGACACCATCTGGTCCTGTTTATTCGTTTTAACTTTAAAGCAAACAGACTTGATTCTCAATTATTGAATTTGGTGAGTCGCACTGTAGCCTACTAGTTTTACATTTTAAAAGACATGACAACGCCTGTAAGCATCACCTTTTTGATTGTGAAAAGCCTCATGTTTACTAATCAACCCACATAGGAACATTGCTGGTTTTTAGGAATAAATCATACTGCTGTACACATTGACACATGGTACCTCCGAGATAACGAAAGAGAATACATGTACAGGTTTAGTTGTCTTCTGTGATATTTCTTTAAAATGTGTGACGATTTGAACACTTTTTATTCTGTGAGGCCCTCAGGATGGGTCCCAATTTGAAAATCCACCTGAAATCTTGTCCTGTCATTTTCAGTATATTACTTAATTGTGTCTGCACTAAAGTACTTTTTGAAGAAAACATTAGTTGGTTGTTTATTTATTGTGTGTTAATTTAATCTTTTACTCAGTTCAGATTTTCTGGTAAACGACACCCTTGAGTCAGCCTTGGAGTGCTCTGATTCATTACCCTGAGAATCAAGTTTTAGAATGTGTACTCTTTGACAAATGCACCACAAAGCGGCTTTACTCTCTGAAGTCTCTGAGAAGTACAAGAGGAAAAGATTTTATATTAAGAAATCTGTGACAACTATAATAGGAATAAGCTCCCTTGACAAACACTGTAGAGAGGGGATATTGTATAACATTAAGAAACGTTCTGACACAGATCCTAGTTCAGGTGTGCTCAATATGTCTTGATTTCATTTTATACATTTGTAATCTTATGTTTTGCTTTTAGTTCTTTGTGAAATAAAGCATGTTTCTCTTTAAAAGTAAAAACACTGGCATTGATTAAGTAAGTATAATTGTGCAATTTGTGTAATTCTTTATGTTTTATTTAACCCCTTTAACTGCTTTAATTTGTTATTTTGTCTTTAATATTTTAAACTATGCTGCTGATGCTGTACAACGAAGTTGTAGTAGCTCTGACAAACCTCAGAAATGTTTTGCTTCAATCACATGTTTGATGACCAATAACCTTTTGAAGTTCAATGTTTATAAAACAACGATTTAGGTTTCAGGGATTCATTCTTAGATCTTGGGCTCCACTTGGTAGTTACTGGCTCCCTACCCGCTCCCAGACCCTGCTACTATGACAAAAAATATTGGTGTTATTATAAACATTGATGTGATGTGACCTTGTGCCTGCATGGCAAAAAGATCACTGGTAAATGTTACTTGAACAGCTCAAAGGAAATTCTTCCTTGGCACTGATTTGAAGGGATAGGTTTGGCGATCCAAGCAGCTATCTCATCCTATTTGGTTTATAGAAATATAGTCTTGTGTGGCTTACTCAAATATCTTATCTGTCGCCTTCAGATTGTGCAAAATGCAGCTGCCAAGTCTGCTACTTAGTGTACATCTCTGCACTTCTGGTAAATCCCTGTTAGACTTCCTCCACAGGCTAGCAGTGAAAAAATAGAACTTCTTAATTCACTTTTCATGGTCCACAAGGCACTAGCTGCCAATTGTCCTGAACATCTCCGCTCTTGGCTTCGGCTTTATGTGCCCTCTGAGATTCTTTGTTCCTCTTCGTCACATTCCTGCATGGATTGCTCTTGTCCTAATAAACACTCACTTAAGCTCTAAAGATCGCAAAACTTGCTTCCTTGTGATGTCAGAGCCAGCCGTGGCCGATGCAGGTAAGAGCGGTGCGGCAGTTACATAAATAATACATTTTAACTCGTGGTCGTCTCTCGAAATCCTCCCTTGCCTGGCCCAACCCCCACACCGCTCTTACCTGCAGCCGCCGCAGCTGGTCTAAGCAAGCATCAATAGTACAAACTATTTAGCTGGAAGTAAGCTCACTACAGCTCCCAGCTGGAGAGTCGATGACCGGCTCCGTAGTGACTGTGACTTTAACTACAACTCCGCCCTCAAAAGCTTGCATAAGGGGTAAATGGAACATAACCTTTTCATCCAGATCCCAATATGAGCTGTCTGGCACGTCTTTAGAGCCTCACTGAGGAGTCATGAAATTATTTATGGGGCCCATAGAATTAAAATATATGAAAATAAATCGAGCAAATCTCTTTCAAGAGTTTAATAACAGAGTGAGAATATTCAGAATACACGCTTTGTGCACTGCATCAGTGCTTAATTTGAGCTGGTGGTTGCAGGTGGGATTCCGCCATACTCCGTTATGAGCACCAGGTATTAATTTTCATCATTAGATTTTGATATAAAACTAGTGAGAGAAAAGCATGAAAAGGGGGAAAGAAGGAGGAAGAGAAAGATGGTAAAATAGTGACACAGAGTGATAGCAGGGTTGAAAAACCTATAAGAATGAAAAAAGGTTGCAGGAAGTGTATTGTGGTGAATGAGCAAAGCAGTAGCTGGTCATGGGCTGATGAAAAACATCCTTGGCTCCTAGCACTTATTCTTTTACAAATTAAGCACTGACAGTACTGGAAGACTAATTCAATGTTATAGCTACCAAGGAAACATGTGGAGCCTTATTAAAAACAGAAGAACAAATTAAGATGCCAGACATCATGGACAAATATGAGAAAGTTGTAACCAGTGATGAAAAAATAGAGATAAGGAGGCTGGGGAAGATGAGCATTTTAAGATTATTAAAAATGCATCCATCAGATCACCTAAAATTCCATAACACAAGGCTTCATTTAAAGAAAGCAACTGGATGCCTACACATGGGTTCCACGCTCTGCAGAGGTACTAATGCCAAGGTATTTACATCAACATCTAGACTCCCGTAAATGCAGTGAAACGTTTGGTAAAATAGGTGTTAATGAAAGAGAGAAATCCACATGCGACATGTGTAGTGACAACTAGCAATGACGGCGGCGGAAGCAGGATATCAATGAGGTCAGTGACCTAGCTTACTGCATTGAGAGGATTAATGTGTATGTTGTCCCAAGACCACAACTATGTCCATTGGCAGCCAATTGACGCTTGTATGGCAAGCAAACAGAAATGTGACACTGTCTCTAATGACTACTAGTCACCTTGAGTGGTGTTAGTGCTCTTTGCTGTTCCCACACTTTCAAGTGCGTTGTTTGGTGCTCTTCTTGTGAGTCCTGGTGCCCTCCATTCAAATATTTCAGAGAACAACTTAGGACCGAGAAGATGGCTGAGTCATACTATGACCTCATCTGCGACTTAAGTAAATAAAAGGTGTTTTCAATGCCTTGTCCTAATTGATAATTGTGTTGTATTGGCTTTGCATTTCCTTTGTATTTTGTGATATCTTTATTAAAAGGGGCTGGATATTTGTGCCAGCTATTAATATGCTAGACACGTTCCTGCTCTGTGGAGTAGCAGAGAGCACAAACTAGAGGGTGATAATACCTCCTCAACATGCCCTAGGAGGAGGGTTTCCGGGTAGAAGCCGATGATCACTGGGTAAAGAAAGGATCCTTGCTGGTCTCCAGAGGTGGAATCGCCATGTCATTGTGGTTAGTGCTAGGACTCCAGAATTAGGTAAGAAAAACAATATTCCACTCCTGTATCCGAAAACTGGAAGCCAGGCAAAGGCAAGTAGTTACCAGCGATTCTATAACAGATGCATTCCTCAGATGGTATGAATTTGTTTATTTAATGGAAGGTTTTTGATTTACATAAAAATCAATAAGAAAATGGGCAAAATCAGATAAAGCAAGAGCAAAACATACAAATATTTAACAAATGTAGATGCTATAACCGCAGTCTATAATATTAACATGCATTTAGAAGTTAGTAGGTTCTCACATCCCTCCTCGACGTCAGCCTCAATGACGGACTCAGCATTGCAGCTACTCGGAACCGATGCTTCGCCCCGACTGTGGGACGCATACCCGACTCTGGACTTCTATTAGAAGGCCTCCATCTGCGCGATCTTTAATGACGACCCAACAGGACCTTGCACCACAGTTTTGCAGCATCTCAGGACACACACATCACTTTGACTTCCTGACACATCTTGGACGCAGATCCTTGCAACGCTCTACAAACCAGGTTTAAAGGTACTTTGTTTAACGGGCCCAACAGGGTCCCTATAGCCGGCCTGCATTCCATCATAGTCAGCCTGAAATTGTGACTTTTGTTATAGTCCGGCGCGACCAGATAGCCACAGTTGGCAGCTTAAGCCTATTGCCACTATTTTTGTGAAAACCATTAAAATTGAAAATCTTTTTTTCTACTGATTGGATTTTTGTTGTTTTAGTCTTGTTTTATTTATCACAAATTAATCTATTTTACTAACCTGTTGTGGGCTCCTTTTGTGGTATTTTCACTACGATACTGTTTGACATGTTACACAAATTCTTTACGCATTGCCTCTGAGTTAAGCCAGACTGGTCTGTGCCAAGCTACCTGACGACTGAGCATAGGTTAATTTAGGGTTTGCTTGTGGATTCACCCTGAGAAGGATTGTGGTTGCTGCTTGAGAAGTGTTATACCACCTCAACCAGTAACCGAAATTTACAGGTAGCCTATTTCCTCCAATCTATGATGGGAATTTCTTGGGCTGGATCCTGCTCCACGTATAGGCCACTAAGAAGTTTCCGATTAGCTTTCTGGTATTCTCTCTTTTATTTAATATGATCTTTTTAGCTTCTGCTGAGGCCATTTCATTATGAAGCTACTATCATGTACAAAAAGAGACATATGTAACCGTCTAGTCCTTTTAAACTGCCCCTTCTTTTTTTTACTCAGTTATAAATCTATATGAGAGATTTTCTTTATATTCCAGGTTTGTAGATTTTGCAGCAGATCAAGGCACCAAATTTAAGAATCCATTAAGACATCATATTTGTCAAAGAGCTCTGGAGAAATTGGTTTCCTCCACAGCAATGATGGTCCACTGTGCTCTACATAAATAAGACCGAGTTTAAAGTCATCCTCACTGGTGTTGCAGATTCTCCAAATCACTCCCAAGCAGAAAATTATAAACAGAGCAATATCCGAATCTAACCCTCCACTATCCAATGTAATACATCACTAAACAATACATGCAGTGCTTGTAGACTCCAGCAGACTTCAAAGTGGAAACCACAATTAATTCTACTATAAGGAGTAAACAATGTTCAACACAAAAGGGTCCAGAAGCTAACCTTCAGCTGAAAATGCCACAAATCTCCCTTACCCAAAATAAACAATACATTAGTCCATTTCATCCTAGCCGACCACAGTACACTATGACCGTCCCCTGAGCAGAACACATCCAAACACAATAAAGCGCTTAGATTGTGAGTACTAGGAATCGCAGAAATGCAAAGGTGGTCGGACTCTAAAAGCGATGCAGTATATTTCAAATGCTGCTAGAGCTCTCTACAAATGCACATATAATAACATACCATGTGACTGAACTGTCTATCCAATCACTTTTCATGATATGATGCTCACTATTAATTGGAGGAAATAGATCATGTTTCGTATACTGAAATGTGAGTAACTGCATACAACAAATAAATTACAATAGGAAGGATCCACTCTGCACTAAGAAAAGTGATTGGATAGACAGTTAAATTATATGAATTCAAAGTCGAGTGGTTCCCCAAAACACTTATTGTGTACAGAGAGATTAAATGTCAATATTTATGAGATAAAGGACATGCAAATGTGATATTTAGTGAGCAAGAGAATGATCAGTATTGTTGAAATATATAGTTAATGTGGATTTGCCTATTTAAATATGGCCCCGTTCACAATACCACGAGTAATATAAAAATAGAAACTGAGTGTCTGTTGTTGATTTTGTGTGCACCGAACACTCAGTTTAAAGTATAAAATGTTACAATCCAATATGGTGCTTGATCGAGGCCAACAGGGCCGGACCGGCCATAGCGGATACCAGGCATTCCTCCAATGTGCCGCCTGGGTTGGGGCCCGTTTTGGGCAATATCGGACCCCTGTACCAAAATCGACCGAAACCGGCCCTAGCAAGCCACTTTGCCGACTTCCACATCCCCCTCTGGGGGCCAGACTAGCAGTTTACTAGGGCCAGTGTCAGTTCACAGTCCGGCCCTGGTGACCAAGGTTGCTGTGCAACCGTAATGAATAAATTAAAATTACCAAAGCTGCAGAGAGTGGGGTGTTCTTCACACAGAAACAGTACTTCGGACGTTGGAGATAACTTGTGCGATGGCAAATTTGCTGTGGTGATGGCACCCCTGACATTTGTGAAGCATGCCTGCATTCACCATATATGTATACACATATATAAATTGTTTATGAAACAAAAAAAATATTAACAATTAACTTCCCAAAAATTAAAAAAATGATCAAACTAATAAAATTAAAATTTTAAAAATCAAACAGTTACTAACAATATAAACATTTAAAAACAAATAATTATATGAACAAATACCATAAAATGGAAATTGTAAACAAATAATAATAATTATATTTAACCAATAGTAGGATATGTATTGGAGTCTGAGAATAATAGATATACTATTCCCACTCCAGTTTATGCAACAGTAGACAAATTGTTGGCTTTCAGATGGTTTGAATTTACTATTCCTAATCCAGTCCATGCAACAGTAGGGAAAGCGTTGGACTTCGGAAGGGTACGATTTACTATTGCCACTCCAGTCTGTGTAACAGTAGGGATAGCATTGGACTTTGTATGGGTTAAATTTACTATTCCCACTCCAGTTTATGCAACTATAGGTAAACTACTTTACTTAAAACACATTAGATATTTAAATATCCATCTTAATTTTCAAACATTATAAAACTAAATATAAGCATTATCACTCAACATAATATATACATATAAAAATGCAAAACAAAAATTAAACAATCAAATTTACAAAATGTATAAAAAATGTAATAATACCTTTCCACTTATAATGATTATTTAATTATTATTAAATTAACTTTCCACCTTATACCCCTACAAACCTAGCGACCCATACCTAAAATATAATGATAATAAGTATAACACAATTTACATAATTGATGATCAATTACATAATTAATTACCAATTAATTGTTAATTATTACTTAATTAGGTTCCCACACCTAAAATATAACTATTGCACAATTTACATAATTATTAATCCAATGAATACATTAAGAATAATAAAGTTTTAATCATTTAAGTAACTTCCCACCCTATACTCCTCTAAACCCAGCAACCCACAACAAAAGTATAACTAAAATAAATCACTATTCTAAAATGTACCAAATGTATAATCTATTACATAATTAATAATACATTAATTGTTAATTATTACTTAATTAACTTACCATACAACCCTACAAACCCCATCAGCCCGCACCTAAAAAAGAACTGAAATATGATTTTTACACAATTTACATAACTAATACTCAAATAACGAATTAGAAATTAGAAATGATCAATTATTACCTAATTTACTTCCCACCCTATACCCCTGCAAACGTAGCACCCTGCATTTAAAATATAAGTATAATAAATCAATATTACATAATATGCTTAATAAATAACACACACTTACTTAACAATGATTAATTAAGAAATAATTCGTTTTTACTAAATTAACTTCCCAACCTATCCCCCAACAAATCCAACAACCTCTATTAAACAATAATTTACTATACATTGAAACTTCTAAATCACTTAAAATGACACGCTATGTTAAAATAAATTCATAACAATTATACAAACAATACTAATAAATACAATTAATATTTAAACTAAAACATTCATTTAATCAAAAAACTATGTTCTTCACAACTATATTATTGAAAATTATATTTACAAAAACTAGAGTCTTAAGAATATTAATTACATGAAAAAATGATATTCTTGACAACAATATTTCTGTGGTAGCTTGTATAAGAGCGGGCTTTGGATACACATCCTCTGAGGTATAGTTTTCTGTCATTATGAATATATTTTGCCCCACCACTCTTATGAATCAATTGTAGGTGCTTCAGAACATTTATGTCAGACCCAATTTTGATCTTAAAATTTCTCAAACCATCCACCCTTAGGCTTTATGAGCTGGAGCCCTCCCATTCATAGCACACCACATAGAGAGCATTGTTCAATATGACAATGAAATAGACCTAGGGTTGGGGAAGATGTATAACATGAAGTTCTCTTCTCTTCTGGGGACTAAGGCCACAACTCATTAAAGAAGTCCTTTAGGTTGTCACTTCAGTTTGGTTGCGTAACTCTGACTGGACCAAGACCCCATTTGTCAACTCCATTTCTGAATGACGAGTGCTCCCCTCTATCTAAAAAACAATATAGAAGCTTTCTTTGGACTGCAAATTCATGTTTTTTACTATCAATTGTGTGGCAGAAGTAAATAGCTGTACGCCATCACTACTGCCTTGCACCCCAACTGACTAACCTTCCTTATAACAAAGAAGTAACAAGTGGATGCCTTACTCTAAAAATATAGATAAACTCTGGAGCTGGCACTGTCTAAGCCCTGCAGGACATTATTTTAATGTGTGCGCATTTGTTCACCACAGGATGACCCATGAAAGGCAATTAGACCTACTAAAACTCCATTGATGCTGAACCATCGGCTTGTGCCAAGTCTTGGCACATGGAGCCTATCGCATGATGAGAGGTGAGATCAGCACTAAAACTGAGCCCACTCCACCTAGTTGTTATGTTCCCTTAATATACTGTGTGATTGGTGAGCCACAGGTCTGCCTCGAGGTGGCACAACATAGCTCAGTTAAATTGTATAACCTATTGTTCCTCCAACAATAGTTCCTCCAACATTAGTTTGAGGAGGAAACACAGGCTCCCTT
This sequence comes from Lissotriton vulgaris, assembly GCF_964263255.1. Lineage (NCBI taxonomy): Eukaryota > Metazoa > Chordata > Amphibia > Caudata > Salamandridae > Lissotriton > Lissotriton vulgaris. Next base: position 584,600,204 of record NC_141695.1, read on the forward strand.
AGTGATCCCCAGCGGTTGAGCACATTGAGGAGCTTTTCGAAGGGTAATTTACCTAATTTAGGGCCTCATTAGGATGGCGGGGAATCCGCATCCTCCGGGCCGGCTGAAGCCACCGCCGGCCCCGAGGATGCAGATTCACCTCCGCGGCCACAGAAAACACCCACCGCCAGATTAGGATGGCGGTGGGATTGCGGTGGGACCAGGGGCAGACGGCAGGTCCGTCCGCCGCTGATCCGCGGGGTATGGAGGGCTATTTGGTGGCGGTGTCTGCAAGACACTGTCAGCCAAATTAAGATGTGCATTGCTACATGCTTTTCCATGGCGGCTTTTCTGCCGTGGAAAAGCATGTGGTCTTTGTTGTTTGGGGGCCCATTGCGGGCCCCCAGGGTGTTAGGGGGCTTGGGGGTGCACATGGGGGGTACCTATGATACCCCCCAGCATTTACATGCACAAAGCGGCAGGCACCGCGCGGTGCCTGCCGCTTTGCGCATGTAAATGTAAAACATGCATTTTTAACTTTGCGGTGGGTGCTGCTTCAAGCAGCACCCGCCGCAAGGTTAAAGATACAGAATGTGACCACCAGGGTGGCGGTCACATCCTAATTGCACCGGAGGGACCGCCGCTGCCCCTGCGGACGGTGCCTCCACCTTGGGGGTGGCAGACGGACGCAGGTCCGTCCGCCATCCTAATGAGGCCCCTAAAACGGTTCCAGTTAGACTTTGGTATCTGAGGGCGGAGGAGGGAGAGATTACAGTCCTGCTGGGATTGGTCCACAAGTGTGGGTGGGAGGGAGAGGTCTGTTCAATAGAAATAATACTTATGCAGTTAGTGTTAAGACGCCCCAAGCATTTGAAGTTACATAGGCAGATGTCATGCTTAACGTGCCCCATCATTCAATTTTTGCATTTGGCACCTGGGGATAGTACCATGACAAACAACTCAATTTCATGTTTGACATGGAACAAATGTGGACTTAGTAACCCCCCTAACAACCAGACAAGTGTTCGCATATTTTGACAGGCACCATTTTTGTATCGCATTACAGCAGGAGACTCATTTCACACCCCACAAAGATCATCATTTTAAAATAAGATGGGCCTCCTGATGCTCAACATCTTCATGCTCCTGGTATGCCAGAGTGGTAACCATTCTAAGAAAAAAAAGGGCAGACAGCTTAAAATGACAGGTTCACTTTTCGATGAGCAAGTTCGCTGTGCTTTTATGTAGAGTATACCTGGCCAAGCTGGGCTCACCATAATTAAATGCTTTGGACCAAATATAGACAACCCCGAGCTCTATGACCTTAATTGAGGAAGGTGCTCTTAACATAACTGCAATCATCATTCTGGGAAGGGGAAATTAATTGCACTTTGCATTACCAGCTGAGCAGATTTTATATTACAGCCAGTAGCAGAATGGTAATATCAAATCATTTAAAGAGAAAAATGTATGATCATGACCTGATAGATATCTGGAGGCATAGGAACTCACGGGCTACAGATTGCATTTATTCCTCTAATGTACATCAAGGGATGTTGGCACATGGGTCCTATAGGGTAAACATCCGGCACACACACTCTCTGATCATGTGCCTGTGCTCATTTTCTTTGTAGTACCTGGAATGTCCCTGACATGATACAATTGGAGTTTGAATCCTGAGGCACTTCTGGATAGGGTCTTTATGGATGAGCTAAGGATTGCAATATCAGATTTGGTTTAGCTTAATGTGGGCTCATTGGCCTTTATAGGCACTGTCTGGGAAGCCTTTAAGGTCACAAATGGAGACAGATGTATAACTTAACATAATGAATTACTGAGGGCACTCCAAGCACAATCAATAATATTACAGGGAAGATAGCATTCTATCTTCATGGGGCCACATGAAGATGATAATCCTCCTGAAGTTGCTTTATTTATTCCTGAATATACTCATTCTGTTTAGCAGTTCTCTCTTTAGTACAGTTAAGACTCAGATTATCAAACTGGCATGGGTCGGTAAACAACCCAGAGTCAAAAAAGAGACGCTCATGCGTGCTTTTTACCATGGCAGGTTTGAGGCTCCCAATTGGGAGCTATATTTTCTGTGCGCACAGTCCCACTTTACCATATACTGGTAACAGCTGTCATACTGTGTCCCACACCTGGTGGTCGAGATAGATTGTATGGCCCCTATCTCATCCCATCATTTATTGGCATGCCAACCCCTAAGCACACATGTCACATGGCTATTATAGGGTGCAGGGTTAGAGCTTGGGCTAGACTGAGTAGGAAGGTGGGCCCATTTACTCCCCTGACTCCCCTTGAACCATCATCCATTACCACTTGTCCCTCATGAGTCTAAAGCAATCTCCCAATTGAATGCAGGATGATTGATGACATGTGGAGCCTCTACAGAAACATTTCCTTCTCACGTGTGCAGAATATAAAGGAAACACCATCTGCACCTCTTTAGGTGTCCTTTTGTACAATCAATTATGAAGCTGGTATCGGGATGCCTTTCAAAAGTTCCCTGTGGAACAGACCACCTTTCTAACCCTGCATAAACTACACCTTTATAACTCTGGATAAACTACTAGACACTACCACAATTAAACACTTAGGGCTATAATTTTTAAAGGGTTGTGTTGCCTTTGTACCACACAGTGGGGTCCATGGGTAATGCAGCCCTTAAATGCGATTTATCAAGCCATGCAAGGCCACCTTGCGTGGCCCTGAGTGACTTGATGAATCTAGAGTAACTCAACACAGCACAAATCGCTGCATTGCATTACTCCACCCCAGGTAGGTGGTCCATAGGTGGTGTGTGGGTGTTCCCATGAAAAATCCATGGATTTTGTTGCATTCCCAGATTTACCATAAGTAGTAGACTTGGGAATGCACCAAAACTACTATGTCTTCCCAGGTGTGGCATAACAAGGAGAAATATTTTTAATTTTCCTCGTTGTTTCCTCTTTCTATGAATGCAGCACACATAGGAAGAGGAAAATGTCTGATGTGAATGTTTTTGTGCAAGAAGGTGCACCTTCCTGCAAGAAAAACAATCCTGCTTAGAATGCAGACACCATGACACGATGGTGCAAGAGTGCATGCATTAGTGCTAGGCAATGCCAGTGCTGGGAAAAGGCAGGAATGCATGTTATTATGTTAAATAGAGTACATTCTTGCTCTTTCCCTTTCCCTGCCACACAGCACAGTGCACAAGGTGACTTGCTGTGCTGCCTGACATATTGGTAAATATGCCCCCTAATAACAAAGTATTACTACTCTGCATAGGAGGAGATGACCACGTGTAGTGAAAGAGCCACTTTTGTAGTCTGGCCCCTTATGATGACCTCCAACTACCACCATTTTAATTGATTTTAGTGTGTTATTTTACCCTAGCCTTAATGTAGGATGGTCCTGCATTTGCCTGCTTCTCTTCTGTTCTGTAATCTTGCTGTCTTTCAGTGGGAGCTGTTACGGAGTGGAACAGTCTTGCCAAGAGCAGAGCGTGTGGGATGTGTATTTGAAGGTGTGTGGTTGTGCAGGAATGTGTATTGTATTGTGCATTGGTGAGAATTATGAGTTCTTACTATTGGCTTTGACCATTCTGTTTTCTGACTTTACCTTGTCTAATGGCAGTGCTGACTATTGCCTTTGACATTCTCTCATGTCATCTTGCTTTTCAATTCCATCTTGCTTTGGGCCTTTCTGTCCTGCACGAATCTGCAGAGCTGAAGAGGGCATTCCTCCTGTTTTTCACACTTTTCTGACTGGAGGAAACCGGTTCTTATCAGAGGAATGTACATGGTCCGTCTCAAAGCCATATCAAAGGCCTGATCAACCGATGCCATGGCCTTGGAGCAGACTGGCACTGGCTCTCATGAGAACAAGAGGGTGAGGCTTGCTAGAAGCTTTGTTATGTTTGGATTTGCATTAAAAGGGGGAGCCTCCACTGGCCTGGTGGAAGTTTGGGAGTTTGGATTCCGAGTGAGGGCAGACGTGTCTATCTCGGATTGAACCCTGATTGCTGAGGTCTGATCCCCGGCTGTGTGAAGACTTCTCACGGCCAGAAGTGGGCAGTGTATGCATCAGGTGATGTATTGAGTTTTGTAGTTATTGCCATTGTGATGTGAGCCAGTGGCTGTGATCGTTTGAGGTGTTTTCTTTGTGGTGTGGGAGGTGCACATCCAGAGTGATCCTCTACTCTGTATATATATCTTTCTGATCTCTTGCAGGACGTCCAGTGTATATTACCTTATATCAGTTATTGCTTGTTTATTAATCAGTATAATTATTGATTCATGCCTTTAGAGTATAAGTTTGCTACATATATTTGAATCTAATCCATTTGGTATCTGAGACAGCCTTTGTTTAGAGAGTATTATGTAATAAACCCCAAGCCTAATTCTTAAAGTGATAGATTCTTTGCATTTTGTTAAATAAAACACTTTTACAAAAGCTGCTGTTAGTTTTCTGTAGAAGTCTTGCTGTGCCAGGGGTGGTAAGACATGCTTAAAAGTGTATATTATTCAAAGGTGTAATGGTATATTTGCCTCCATGGGGGGAGTGCAGTGAATCGGTGTGGCTTATTGGTGAGAAAACACATTCAAAACGCCACGCTGGCCCATCTGCATGGTCCGGATGTGAGGATGAGCTGGGGCAGGAGATATCAGAAGAAATGTGGAAATGTAGCTGCACCCAAAGGAGCATGTTGTCCTGGAGCAGTAGAATTATTCATTATAAAGTCCTTCAGTTCGCTTACTGCACTCCCATAGCTCTCTGCAGATTTGGCTTTAGAGAGGACTCTAATTGTGCCAGATGTGGTTCTCTCAAATCAGGTTTTGTGCATCTGGGGTGGCTTTGTAATACTACACAGATATTTTGGAGTGAGACATTATTGGCTTTATCCATTATCGTGTACCGCAAGTGACAAATGGACCTTACAGTTGCATTTCTGGGATGGGTGGGAGACCTCGCTTCACAGCATAAGAAATTCATTGGACTAGCCCCCTTTTAGCCAAATAGCCTGGTGATAAGGTAGACGAAGAGCCCCCAAGTGTAACCAATGGCATGATTTAGTATATTGTAATGAACAGTTAAAACTGTACACAAACCTCTTACCCTGTAAAGTTGAAACTGCACATAGAACTCTTACCCTGATGTTAGACCTGACTGACTTGGTGTGGTCTTCCCTCAAATAATTTGCCTTTGCCCCTCCTGTTTTCTGCAATTTGTTTTTGTGGGTAAGAGGACTCTGTGCACTTTACTACTGCTAACCAGTGCTAAAGTGTTTGTGCTCTCTCTTTTAAACATGATGGCTTTCACCCAATTGGCACATATAATTTGCTTATAAGTTCCCAGCAAAGTGTTAGTACATGTACCCAGAGCCTGTACATTAAATATTATGGGTGGGACTGCAGAACGTATTGTGCCACCCACTTAAGAAGCCCTTTAAAAACATGTCTCAAGCTTGCTATTGTAGACTTTGAGCAGTTTACAATTCCTAATTCGACTTGCCAAAATAAAGCTTTTGCCATAACTGAACCTCCCTGTTTAATACATTTTAGTCACCCATGTAGCAGGCCCTAACCAGCCCATATGGCAGGGTGCATTGTATTTAAAAGGTAGCACATGTACTTTAGGAGTTTTTCGCTACCAAGACAAGTAAAATTTAAAATATGTTTTTCACTATTGTAAGGTCCACATGTACTATATAATATCATTGGGTTACCTTATTACATTTAATATGTGCTAACTTTTCATTGGACAACAAGGGGTGGTGATGGACAGAGTTTCTGAATTAAGCAGAATACTCTCACCCAGTCAAGAGATCAGTGCTAGATCCAACACCGTTTTTTAGCTCACTGCACCATCCCAGCTCAGAACCTGGCTATATGCAAATTAGTCTGTTCCTGTCCCAGTGCATGATGGGAACAGGGCAAACCAAATTACAAAGCCAATTCTTTCACTGGGAAGGAAACAAGCTTACGGGGACCGGTTTCTGGCATTACAGCCGTCTTCGGCCCGGCTTGCTTGAATCCTGATGGCGCAATGAGCAAGGGACTCACATCTGAGACTACCCTTCCATGCTTATGGTGGACAAAATAATTAAACAACAAGGGGTGGTGATGGACAGAGTTTCTGAATTAAGCAGAATACTCTCACCCAGTCAAGAGATCAGGGCTAGATCCAACACCGTTTTTTAGCTCACTGCTCCATCCCAGCTCAGAACCTGGCTATATGCAAATTAGTCTGTTCCTGTCCCAGTGCATGATGGGAACAGGGCAAACCAAACTACAAAGCCAATTCTTTCACTGGGAAGGAAACAAGTTTCCGGGGACCGGTTTCTGGCATTACAGCCGTCTTCGGCCCGGCTTGCTTGAATCCTGATGGTGCAATGAGCAAGGGACTCACATCTGAGTATACCCTTCCACGCTTATGGTGGACAAAATAATTAAACAACAAGGGGTGGTGATGGACAGAGTTTCTGAATTAAGCAGAATACTCTCACCCAGTCAAGAGATCAGGGCTAGATCCAACACCGTTTTTTAGCTCACTGCACCATCCCAGCTCAGAACCTGGCTATATGCAAATTAGTCTGTTCCTGTCCCAGTGCATGATGGGAACAGGGCAAACCAAACTACAAAGCCAATTCTTTCACTGGGAAGGAAACAAGCTTCCGGGGACCGGTTACTGGCATTACAGCCGTCTTCGGCCCGGCTTGCTTGAATCCTGATGGTGCAATGAGCAAGGGACTCACATCTGAGTATACCCTTCCACGCTTATGGTGAACAAAATAATTAAACAACAAGGGGTGGTGATGGACAGAGTTTCTGAATTAAGCAGAATACTCTCACCCAGTCAAGAGATCAGGGCTAGATCCAACACCGTTTTTTAGCTCACTGCACCATCCCAGCTCAGAACCTGGCTATATGCAAATTAGTCTGTTCCTGTCCCAGTGCATGATGGGAACAGGGCAAACCAAACTACAAAGCCAATTCTTTCACTGGGAAGGAAACAAGCTTCCGGGGACCGGTTTCTGGCATTACAGCCGTCTTCGGCCCGGCTTGCTTGAATCCCGATGGTGCAATGAGCAAGGGACTCACATCTGAGTATACCCTTCCACGCTTATGGTGGACAAAATAATTAAACAACAAGGGGTGATGATGGACAGAGTTTCTGAATTAAGCAGAATACTCTCACCCAGTCAAGAGATCAGGGCTAGATCCAACACCGTTTTTTAGCTCACTGCACCATCCCAGCTCAGAACACTATAGGTGTGGCAGGGTATACTCAGACATGAGTCCCTTTCTCACTGCACCATCAGGATTCAAGCAAGCCGGGCCGACGACGGCTGAAATGCCAGAAACCGGTCCCCGGTAGCTTGTCTCCTTTCTGGTGAAGAATTGGCTTGGTAGTTTAGTCTGCCCTGTTCCCATGATGCACTGGGCCAGGGACAGACTGATTTGCATATAGCCAGGTTCTGAACTGGGATGGTGCAGTGAGATAAATAACGGTGATGGATCAAGCCCTGATCTTTGGACTGGGTAAGAGTGGTCTGCTTAATTCAGACACTCTGTTCATCACCACCACCCCCTTTTCTGAACTTTTCATTGGGAGCAGGTAAAAATACCATGTTTGAATAATGAATTGTAATTTAAAATCCATATTAATGGTAAAATGCAACTTTAGATTACAATGTAAAAAATACCACTTTTAGAAAGTTGGTAGTTTACTGACCTAGACCTTTAGAGATCTTCTAAGAGTTTCCAGCTGCCTGTTATTTGCTCCCCTATTAGGAATGTGTATTGGGCCCTGACAGTGAAGAACAAGACATGGGTGTACCTGGGTGATGGCGATTCAGCTAGGATGGGAGGGGCGGAGCAGTTCCCCTCCCCACTTACAGGGATGCCTCCAGCATACTCAAAAAGGAACATGACATCTGTCTTTTGTTATCCTAGACCTCTTGGAGCCTGGGCAGGAGAAGGATTGAACTTTTAAGAACCAGATGTGGGGGTGGACTAGACATTTTAGTAATTTCAAAGTGTGGTATAGAAATTGGGCCTCTTCCTGAGTCACTCATCACTCCTGGACCTGTGAACATTACAGAAGAATGACTGCCTTGTTCCCCAGAGTAATATCCTGCTGCTTGAAACATGCCTTGTTCCCCAGAGGACTGCCCTCCTGCTTGAGGCATGCCTTGTTCCCCAGAGGACTGCCCTGATGCTTGAGGTCTGCCTTGTTCTTCTGAGGGCTGTTCTGCTGCTACCAGAGGACTGTCCTGCTGTTTGAGGCCTGCCCAGCTCTCTGAGAAGGATGACTGAGCCTGTCCCCTTCATCCCAGGTTACCCTTAGTGACTCCTGTCAGCTGACCTCCTGTTCTGAGCTACACAGACACAACAAGCTCCAGAGGCCTCCCTGCAACTGCCCAACTGACCCCCTGCAACTGGTCTAGCAATGGACCTGCCTGTGCCCTGTCGGCCTCTGATGGACTAAATTCCTGAACCCTAAGAGGTGCCTTCTGCGGTCCTGAACCCTTGGCTGGCATAAGCTCACTAGACTTTGAGAAGGTAACTTTTTCAACAGGACTAACTTGATCGCACTATTCAGCCCGAACTCCCTGGTGGTAGGCCTGAACTTGTGACTTTGTCTCTGTCTAGCCCAACCAGATTCCTACGGTCAGAACTTTCTGCATTTCCCAGATTCTCCAGAATGTATTTTTTATGTTTTGCTCTCATTTTATTTATTAAACTCTACTCCACTTTTCTAAATTGGTGTGTGATATCTCTTTTGCTGTGTTTTCACTTTATTATTGTTTATGTGCTGCATAAATAATTAATACAGTGCTCGGTTAAGCCTAACTACTTTTTGCTTAGCTACCTGAGGGATAAACACAGGTTAATTTAGTGCCTGTTGTGGTTGCTGCTTGAGAACGGGTTTCACCATGCCTCAATCAAAAACCCAATGTCTTACACCTCACTTCCAAATATAGAGATATTTGAAGTACTCTTAAAACGTATCTGCTGCATCAATATGCCGCTGTAGATTGCGACGTCTCTGATGACTCGTGATGTAGGATGGGATCACTGTTGCTGTGGGCATTACCTTGGATATATTGCTGTAATCACTGTTGTGCATAGCACAATCTGCTATACAATGGTGACTAGATACAAACATGTAATGAGGCTGTTGTAGTATGCAAGTCTGTATTTTCAAAGGATACAGAGATAATATGTATTAGTTGAGTAATTCATGTGATTTGGGGCCCGATGTAGGTAAACTCCAATTTACCACTTCTTAAATACCGAATCATACCGATTCGGTATTTAAGAAGTGGTAAATTGGAGGGGGGGAGATGTGGGTATTTCAGAATCGGTAAATACCGAATCTGTAAGATTCGGTATTTACCGATTCTGTAAATACCGAATCGGTATCCCCCATTGATTCCTATGGGCCTTGAAGCCCATAGGAATCAATGTGCATTACCGAATCGGTATTTACAGATTCGGTAATTACCGATTTCTGCAAGGGTGCAGGGGGTGTCACTTTGACACCCTCTAGCACCCCCAATACTGGCTTGTGTGCCATGTGGCACACAGACATGCCCTAAGGGCATGTCTGTCTGTCACATGGCATAGGTGTGCATGCACACATGTGCATGCACACCTGGATTCGGTATTTTAACACCCAATTGGATTGGGTGTTAAAATACCGAATCTGAAGGGCCTGTGGGACTGAAAGTAGTCCCACCTACATCCCGATTTTTTAAACTCGGTAAACTTACCGATTCGGTATTTTTCCGATTCGGTAATTTTACCGAATCAGTAAAATACCGAATCGGTGAAAAAAAGGTCCCCTACATCTCAAAAGGCCAAATACCGGTCGGAAACGGCCGAATTCGGCCGTTTCCGACCGGTATTGGCCACCTACATCGGGCCCTTGGTAAATTAAGGGATGTGCTGATATGACTTGATGCTACTTTGCTGACTTCTAATGTATTCTCAGTGAATGATATCTTGTCATAATGCAAAGATATGCTTGTCTGCAATGAACTTAAAATAATATGCACGTACACATTTGTATAAAACCATCTACTGCACACTTGGAGTGAAATAGTATTTGATGGACAAGTTTGTATAAACAGTGCTATCATCATCAAATGCAATCAGCTGTACTACTATCACTACATCATTTATCCAATTTAAATCTTGGTATGTACTGGTAGATTGCTAGATTATCTAACCAGTTTGAAGCCTATATGAACTGAAACTGTATCTGATGTACACATTTGCATTAGCCTGTTTGTAGACCACTAGAATTAAAATTGTATTTAAAGTAGATGTGTAATCAGATCTAGTAATATTCCTGCAGGATTTAATCAATTGAAACCCCATATAAACGTTGGGAGTCCCATAGCACATCAATGAGCGAAAAAGATATATATATATATGTATTTTAATTCTGGCCCATAGTAGTGTTTCTTTGGAATGCCCCAACAGGGCTAGGGGATCAGTGTATTGCTACCATGCTCTATGGCTTTTTAATTTTATTTTCCAGGTCTCCCTGTGAAGTAAGGGGTTTAGGCCACTCCATTTTCTGCACTAAAAAGACCCAAAACAGAATACATATGGCAGATGTGTAATATGGGTCTATATTGCAATTGAGGTGTTCTCGTGACATCATAATCCACAAAGCTGAAACCTAAGTGATTTACAGCTGAAGCGCAAGTTGGCTATATAGGACTGTATTACACATCACTTGTTATGTACTTTTTATATTACATGATTTATTCATTGACTTTAGTGCTCTTTAGAAAGATTTGGAGTGTTTCAGCTGCATCCGTTTAGTATTCATTGTTTGCCTGAGACTGCAGATATGTCTGTCAATGTTTTGAGAAATGTGTGTTTTTCCTAGGGATAAAACAAACAGCCTTCGAGCCAAATCCATCAAAAGGAAGCCATGTGCACTCTTAACTGGAGTGCAGAGAAAAATGTATTATTTCCAATTGATAATGATAGTAGTGACACAAACACCCATTGCATTTTGATAAATGGGCTTGCTCATTGGTACCATAAGAACAAATAACAGCACATTAATCGTATTGAAACACAATCATCAACAAAGTATCATTGTGACTACCAAAGGTGATGGCCTCGCTGGTCACCTTCTTAACCTGTTATAAATCTACATAGTACACATAGACCAGAAAAATCCAGAAAAAAATCGAAGTCAATTAATGTACCAACATGCGCCCAGTTAACATATATACATTAAAACAATCTAATCAGTAATATACACTATAAATCAAATTACTAATATGTATGACCATATGACAGGTGCCATCTTTACTTGGGTATGACCCACAAATTACAATCTCAGCAATAAAATCCTGGGTATATTCTGCGATAAAAATAGTAATTACCTGTCTATGTCACAGCATATGCCGAAAAGTGTACGTAGTTGCAGGATAGGCATGTGGCCTGGTCTCCGGCCAGCCCTGCACTCCACCCTCTGAAAGCATTCAACCTGAACCCCCCTGCACACAGCCTGCAGTTGTGTGCAGAGGAGATTGGATGCAGAGCTTTGCATATGGCCAGTTTGACATCTTATTTTGTGTGTTGTTTTTAAAGGTTTTTTATATTTGTTTTAACCATTTTATTTTTAGTATTTTTTTATTTTTTGTATTTTTTTTAATATATATTCTTATTTTGTTTGTATAAGTGTTTGTGTAGGTGTTTGGGATTATTCTACACTGCTTTTGTAAAAAAACAATTATTTGTCCACCTGGAAGCTACGATTTATGCATATTGTTTGCAGTATGTGCAAAAACTCCCTGTCCTCCTTGATGTCCTCTCTCCATCTCTGCCCGAGCTATCTGGTTGGAGTGTCTATCCTGCTGGTGCTTCCACACACGGTTTATATTGTACTGCCCTGATTGAATATATGTCAATACAACGCAAAGCAAAACAACGCATGCTTTTACAATGATGTTTTTAATTCGCGAGTACCATTACAACCCAATGTATTAGTATGCATACCATTAGTTCACAAGTGTATTGAAATGCATTTAAAATGACATTGCAATGGATCCAAATACCCCGCATAATTTTACAACACATTTTTTTAATTAAACCCCCAACACATCGCTAAAGCCTACATCCAAATACATTACCCTACACAACACAAACTCCACAACACTACCCTAAACCCTCTAACACTACCCCCGCACAACCCTCGCTCTACCCCCAGTCTGATCCCTACACTCAAACACTACCCTCCATGACCCCAACACTACCCTAAATCCTAAAACACTACCCTACACTACACAAACACCACAGCACTACCCTAAACCCTAAAACACTATCCCCAGCATGACCACCCCCTACCCCCAGTATGGTCCCTACAATAAAACACTACCCTGCACGACCTCCAACACTACCCTAAATCCTAAAACACTACACAAACACCACAACACTACCCTAACCCCTAAAACATAGCCCCAGCAGGACCCTCCCCTACCCCGTCCGTTCCCTACACTCAAACACAACCCTGCAAGGCCCCCTACACTACACTAAATCCTAATACACTACCCTACCCTACACTACATAAACACCACAACACTACCCTAAAACCTAAAACACTATCCCCAGCACCACCCTCCCCCTTCCCCCAGTCCGGTCCCTATACTCTAACACATCCCTGCACGACCCCCTGACACTACCCTAAACCTTAAAACACTACCCTACACTACACAAACACCACAACACTACCCTAAACCATAAAAAACACTACCCCTCGCATGACCCCCCAGTCCGGCCCCTACACTCTAAAACTACCCTGCACGACCACCTTGGCACTACCCTAAACTCAAATACAATACCCTACACTACAGAAACACCAAAACAGTACCCTACACCCTAAAATACTTCCCCCAGCACAACCCTCCCCCTACCTCAGTCCGGTCCCTACACTCTAACACTACCCTGCATGACCCCCCAAACACTACCCTAAATCCTAAAAACAACCCTACACTACACAAACATTACACTTCTTCAACAGTAACCTAAACCCTAAAAAAGGAATCCCCACTCCAGGCCCATTCCCCCTTACTTCTCTCTCTTCGTGGTTCCTCTCTCCTGGTTACAGCGTTGACTGAGGGGCAGTGCATGTCGTTGTGAGGAAACAGAACAGCCTCAGTTTCCTCACAACGATGTGGATAGCCATTACATCGCATGTGTTGTAAAAGCGCATGAGAGGTAATGGTATGCTTAGTAATGGCTACGCGTTGTTACATCGCATGCGTTGTAACACATGCGATGTAAGACTTGTGTAGTAACAGCCTCGTTGTAATGGCTGTTTACCCCTTGATTGGTCCTTCTCTCTACAGCACCAGATTGCAAGTTACATTTACAAATTCAATTTTTTTTAGGCCTGAACGGAGTTTGCAGAGTTCCGCTATGTGGAACTTCTCGAAATGACAAAAAAAACCTCCTTGGAGTTTCGCAAGTGGCGGAGAGCAGGACGATCTGCCATTTGTGCTGATCTTTCTGCCGCTTGAGTAGAAATTCTACCTGAGCAGCAACTTACGCTCGCCAACTTACTGTTGGTGAGCGTGAGCGGGGAAAAACTCTGCTGCAGTACGCAGAGCAGAGTTTTCTGCAGTCTGCAAGCTCTGTGAAGCGCAGAGTGCAGAAAACTCTGCAAACTCCACGAACGGAGTTCACCGCCCAGGCCTATCTATTTTTTACTTTGGCCCACTGGAAAAGTGAAACATTTCTAGACTCCCGATTCCCTATCATGCTACCATCTTGAGAAATTCCTCAATGGGCAGGGCCGGCAGATGAAGTGGTAAGTGACTACTGCTATGTACTTTTCCCTGAATCCAGAATGGAGTTGAATTCTCTGGACAGCAATCTCCCTCTTTTAAATAGCAATGTGTAAATGGCATTCAGGAAATTGCTTTGTTCTTTTTTCTGTTTTTTTCTGAAGCACGTGGGCTTATTTTTTTAGTAGCATATCCTAAGTGGTCAATCATATTGCTGGTTTTATTTTTGGAACTTTTTTTCATGTTCTACTGGTACTGGGCCACATCTGCCGCACCCACAGAGTCAATGAGTGCTGAGTTAATCTGGGTAGGCTTTCACTTTCTTTACTGGGTCCTGTGGTACCAAAAAACAAAACAACAGGACCCGGATGTTTTAACTATGAAAGGGGCACTTTTTTAAAGTTTGAGACTCAGGGCTTCCTAACAGGCCCAAGTAAGTAGGAGAGTTTGTAGGTTTTTAATTTAAATGTCAGCATTTTTAGGTGTTATAGTACCGCTGCACTAAATAAATGGTACTGCAGAATCAATGACTCCCAGTTACACCATATTTGATTGATTGGTGTGACTGAACTACTGTTTTTATGTTAATAAGTAGGTCATTTAATTGTATGGTTAATAAAAACCTTTACATATCAGGTATACATGTTATAAAATTGAGCTTAAACACGACAGAATGCAGAAAATTACTATTAGAGACTTGGCAGAGCAATGATGCATCTCTTGAGATAATACTACAGAGGTTTAAAATAAAGCATCATATGGCATTCGACTCTGTTAAGTACAATGTTTCTTTGTAAAATGAATGCCATGGAGTCATTGTAAGCAATTAAAACATCTGATGAAGCAATTTTAGAGAGGGTAAAAAGTGCAAGGTTCTTTTGTAAAAACCCAATGCCATGGTAGCTTCATAAGCAATTAAACATCCCCTAGGGCAATTTTAGGGAGGCTTAAAGTAACATCATTTAACATTCGTCGCTTGTCTAAAATACACGGTATTCCACCAGAAAAAGTAGGTGCTTTATGAAAACAGAGGGAGTAGGTTTGGTTTATAAAAATATATAGTGTATTTGCTTGTTTTTTTACAGTTTTTTTTCAATTTGTTTCAAAGGTTTAAAGGAAGCATCGTGAAACATTCAAACCAGCTCTGAAGTCCAGAAAGAACTATAAAGTGCCAGAGTGCCTTTATGAGAACGAGGAGCCCCAATTCAGTGCTAAAGCTTTCAATGTGTGTTATCAGTGCAGCAATTTTTTTCCCTACTATTAGTCCATACCCCTTGATATACCTCCGTAAAAAATTGTTTTCCAGAGATTTTAATTTTTGATTTGTGTTTTTGGATGAATAGAGAAGTAAATTAGCTTGGGTATACATTGCTAATCAGGGCAGAATTTATCTCGAAGACAGTTTTAAAAATGGCTCATGTTTGTAGTGATGATGTAATATTTCCAGAACCATGGGACCTATATTCTTCATTTGGGTGTCAAAACATAGGTTTTGGGTGTCAAGCTGTCTTATAGAGACAGAAAATAACTCCAAAATGGCTGCTCTATAATGATGTGTTTTACCCATCACATTTGGCAATATGTTTTAATATTGTTTTTGTTTCAGGTTTCCATTGACTCAAATTTGTAAACATGAGCTGACAGGGTGTTGCTATTTACAAAATCTGAGGAATCCTTCAATGAAGAAAAATGTGTCCTATGCCAAACTAATCCAAAAGAAAAGCTAACATCAAGTGCCGCTGGACAAAAGAGAGTTTGAGATGCTTCAGCAATACGATAAGGCGAAGTTCACAAACAATTGAAACTGATGGGTGAAGAGGATCAAATATTTTATCCTTGTAACAACAAGTCATATACAATGGAAAAAAACCTGGAAACAAATCGTCAAAAAATAGCAGAAACCAGTGAATCACAACAACAATTTGAGTCTTCTGAGAAAGCTCAGGCAAACAAACCTAATACCCATCCACCTAGAAGATCAGTAGCTACACCTCGTCCACCTCCAACAACTAATCAGAAAGCAGAGGATCTTCAGTGCGTTATCTGTAGTTTAGCCAGAATAAGGGCCAAAGGGATTGATGAAAGAACAAAGTACAGTATATGTGAGTCTCAAAGGGCAATCATGTTTTTATCTCCAGCTAGTTTCTTCCAAGATGAAGTTTTCAGTTGAGTAGCTGATTTGAACAGTGAGGTGAAAGTATTTGCAGCGGACTTGTATGCCGACCAAGCTGCATGTATGCATACATTTGTAAATATGAATGGACAATGAGCTCCCGGAAGAAACATAACCGCCAGCCTCCGGTTAAGTTTGCACTCTTTGAAAAAGCAAATTGAGTTTTAAAGCCACTCTTGGAAAGGGGCGACCGAATCGGTCCCCCCGAACGTATGGCCGAGTGCCTCGATCCCCCCGGGAAGCCATTTTGGGCGGGAGGCGCGTCTCAGCTGGTATGCCCGAAGAGGCGTAGCTGGGGCGCGCTCGTTCCCGCCCTAGAGTGGGCTGGCCTAGACACCGACGCAGCCAGCCACGCCCTCAGGGGCAGGCAGGGGCGGGTATACGCCCGCCCTGAAGACGGATAAAAAGGGACGCAAGACCAGAAGACATCCTCTTGTTCTTGTGCTCTGAAGCTGCACCTCCTCGCTGCACGTGAGCTCGGGACAGAACGAAGAGCCAATTTTGAGCGTTTTAATCTTTCTTTTTGTCTTCTAGATACTTCGTCTGAAAGATGCCCAAGAAAGGCGCGAAGAGAATGTCGACTGACCAGTTGGTTCGGGCCCTCATGAAGGACATGTCCGAAATTAAGAAGCGGTTGGCGGAGCGAGACGGCGAGGAGGGATCGGGGCGTCCACCGGCCGGAGGGAAGCCAAAGAGGCCGAGAAGGGGGCCGGTCGGGGGAGACGTCCCGGTTCCCTGTTCCCCGCTCGAGGCGCCAGCCCCGGTACCGGCCCCGGTACCGGATGAGGGGAATCCGATTCCCGTGGTAGTCACCCCGACGTCTGCCGAAGATATGCCTCCCGAGTTGGCGGCACAGTTAGCAGCATGGTTGGGGGACGGTAATGGGGGCGCCATGGCTACCGAAGCGCAAGCACTCATAAAGCAGTTGCGCGAGAAACGTGATACAGCCAAGGTGCCCGCGCCGGATGCGGCGATAGACAAGCCACGAGGGACGGAAGCAGCGTCCGGTGCAGGTAAGCGGCCATTGCCGATTGCAAGGGATGAGTCAACACCCTCTCGTAGAGAAAAATTGGGGCAACATGTTCCTTTGCCAATAAAGGAAAAGATTTGGGCGGGGGAATACGTTAACATTTTCTCCCTGCTCGTTGATCACTATGAGGTCGAAACTGTTAAGGGTCAAAAGGATCTGATGCATCCGAGTGTTTGGCGCGCAAAAATGGCCGCCTTTAAAGTGAATGAAAATATTGGTAACTGGGGTAATGCTTGGGGAATTTTTACGGCAATTTTGGGGGAACGTAGGCCTGATTTGCTCCCTGAATTTCCAGTATATCAGTCACGAATTATGGGGTACTCGACATCACACCAAGGTAACCAATGGTTTTGTTATGACAACCTTTTCAGGAAAGCGATGGAGCATAACAAAAGTTTAACCTGGGACTGTTACGATTCTTTAACATGGAATAAGATGAAAGAGTCGGGGATGTTGAAAGTGCCGTTGGTGGGGAGTGCTGTTAGTGAGTCCTCCCGCCAAAATGGGGGGACGCCCTTTCGGTCGGGTACGGGTACAGACGATTACCCGAGACCCGCCGGCAATACAGGGAAGAGGGGGTTCTGTTTCAATTTCAACAGAAGCAAATGTACTAGGCCCCCGGGATCTTGTAAGTTCAAACACGAATGTAGTGGTTGTGGGGCACCCCATCCTGAGTCCTCGTGCAGAGCCAAATCGGGTGAAAATGGGGGTAGAGGGGGCGCTAAACAGGTCTAATATAGTCCGAGGGGCGCCTTTACCAACCCCGATTGATACCCTGGCGATGATTCCCTGGCTCAGCGAATACCCAGATCGTACTTCTGCTGGGGTGCTACGAAACGGTTTTTCATATGGTTTCCGCATCCCGGTGGGTAACTTTCAGGGTGTCGGGACGTGCAAAAATCAACTTTCCGTCTTGCAGCATACTACTGTAGTACAGGATAAGATCCGGAAAGAGGTTACCCGAGGTCGGGTTGCTGGCCCGTTTCCTGTCCCCCCGGTGCCGAACTTTGTTTGTTCTCCTTTAGGGGTGGTCCCCAAGAAGGACCCGGGTGAGTTTCGATTGATTCACAATTTATCAGCCCCTCATGGCCTTTCTGTAAACGATGCAATTAATCCAGAAATGTGTTCGGTGCGGTACGCATCATTCGATGAGTCC
Organism: Lissotriton vulgaris; assembly: GCF_964263255.1. NCBI lineage: Eukaryota > Metazoa > Chordata > Amphibia > Caudata > Salamandridae > Lissotriton > Lissotriton vulgaris. The sequence continues at coordinate 584,618,370 of NC_141695.1, forward strand.
GTAGCCATTTTGAATCGCCTGGGGCCCGGGACGCTGATGGCGAAATCAGATATCGAGTCAGCGTTCCGTTTGCTCCCGGTATACCCGGAAGACCAACGTTTGTTGGGATTCATGTTTCAAGGTTTGTATTACATGGACAGGTGTATGCCGATGGGGTGCTCGATATCTTGTGCGTATTTCGAGAAATTCAGTAGTTTTCTGCAATGGGTTTACACGAAGAAAACAGGTTTTCGGAATGTGATGCATTACCTCGATGACTTTCTGTTCCTTGGGGCCGCTGGGGATGATGAATGTGCCCGGGCCTTGACTGAATTTTGTGTTTTAATGAATCAATTTGGCGTGCCGTTGGCACCAGGTAAAACTGTGGGTCCCACGACTTGCCTCGAGTTCCTCGGGATCGAGTTGGACTCTAGTGAGGGTTGTTTTCGTTTACCAGCTTCCAAAGTATCGAAATTCAAGACAGCCCTGCAAATGTGTATCACTGCATCTAAAGTTACGCTGCATCAATTGCAGCAATGGGTGGGGAAGTTGAATTTTGCCTTAAGGGTGATCCCGATGGCCCGCCCCTTCTCCCGTTCGATTGCACAGGCGATGGTCGGCCTAAAGGAGGGTCACCATCGCACGGGGTTATCGGCCGAGGTCCGCCAAGACATGCGTATTTGGTTAGCATTTTTGGCGGATTTCAATGGTCGAGTCGTCTGGAACAAACCGGCCTTGTCCTCTGAAAGAGCTTGGTCTATGGACGGATTCAGCGGGAAGCATGGGTTTCGGCGCCATCTTCGGCACAAAATGGTCGGCACAAAAGTGGCCAACATGGTGGCACGATGAGGGGCTGACGAGTAATATTGCTTTCCTTGAGCTATTTCCTATTTTGGTGGCCCTCAGATCCTGGCCCGATGGATTCAAAAATCATTCTGTCATATTTTGGTCTGACAATATGACCGTTGTAGAATGCATCAATAGTCAGGCAGCACGTTGTAAAATGATTTTGAGGCTGCTTAAAGAAATTGTCTTACTGTGTATGCAACTGAACGTGGTATTCAGAGCAAAACATGTCCCGGGGGTGATGAATCAGGCTGCTGATGCACTGTCTCGTTTTCAAATGCAGGCTTTCTCGGGTTTCCTTCCCTCAGCGGACCCCGAGCCAGCACCCTTTCCCGAAGCTCTCTGGTCTCTCGGTGCCCCGAACTTCGTTACCTCGTGGGAGAGAGTCTAGCACCAAGGACGAGGAAGGCATACGAAGGGGCGTTTCGGGCTTATTTGGCCTTTTTGGGGACTGAGAGAGGGGGACTTTGGGGGCATGAGGATTGGGTAGTACATTTTCTGATGTCCTTGCGTAAGGCTGGGAAGTCGGTGGCTACAGCCCAGAGGCATCGTGCTGCCATCTCCTTTGTTGCCAGGGCTCATAATATCCAGGACCCGACAGCGTCTTTTGCTGTACAGAAAGCGCTGCGTGGGTGGCAACGCCTTGAGGGTCGCAGAGTAGATGAGAGGCGCCCGATAGGTCTGGATAGGTTGTCCCAGTTGCTGGCCACACTCCCCGACATATGCTCGTCTCAGTTCGAGGCCTGTTTGTTCCGAGCCGCTTTTACGCTTGCGTTTCACGGGGCTATGAGGATAAGTGAGCTGGTGGCAAGGAGCAAGCGGGATGTGGCGGGGGGTTTGTGCCGGGAACACGTTCAGATCAGGGGTGAGACTATGACGGTATCCTTTGTCAAGTCAAAAACCGATCAAAGTGGGGTGGGAGACTGCATAGTCATTCGCAGGATTCCAGGGTCTTCCATGTGTCCGGTGAGGTGTTTAGAGGATTACCTAGCACGAAGGGTGGCATCATGGGGGGGGGACAATGTTGAGACACGCGGACGCCACCCCACTGACAAAGTTTCAGTTTCAGCGGGTGCTCGCGATGTCGATTACCGCAGCGGGCTTGGACCCGGGTGAGTTTGGGACCCATTCCTTTCGGATAGGGGCTGCCACTGAAGCTGCAGCCAGGGGTCTTAATGTGGAACAAGTAAAACGAGTGGGGCGTTGGTCCTCCAATTGTTATAAGAGGTATGTGCGGTTGCACATGTTGTGAAGCTGTAATAATGTACTCACGCTTCTTGTCTTTTGTTTGGTTTTCAGTTACGCAAGCCTTCGAGGCGGGGCGGACTATGCAGTCGACCCAACACCGGGCCAGCGGTCAGACATCACCGGCTGTGAGAAAGGAGGTGTGGGTCGTGGGCCACTCATACGTGAGGCGTGCCGCAGACGTATTCGAAGCAGGTGACATGATTCACGTAGCTGGGGAATACGGGTACAGGATGTCCTTCTACGGAAGGGGCGGTCTCTGTATTGACCAGTTTCAGGCTTACTTTGAGGGTTTGTTAGGGCGGATGAGGTCACCGCCGTCTATAGTCATAGTACATTTAGGGGGCAATGATTTGGTCACCACCGGTAGACGACTTCTCCTGGAGGCAATGCTTTCCACTGTAAGTTGGTTGGCAAGGAAAGTTCCGGGGTGCATAATTGCGTGGTCTCATATGATCCCACGAAAAGTGTGGCGGGGGGCTATTTCGATCCCTGCTTTGAACCATTCTGTTAGGAAACTTAATAACAAAATGGGTAGGTTGTTCCGTTCCAGGACATTGCATTCTATCTCGCACGGTTGTATTAATGATGACAGTATGTATCTAGGGGATGGTGTGCATTTGTCTCGGGTGGGAAATGAGTTACTCATAGGAGATTTCTTAGCATGGTTAAAAACGTTGGAACATGACCTTTAGCTAGGAGTTTTGTGGGGGGCCCGGATAGCCGGTCAACTATCCGGGCCTGTGGCGGTAAGGTCATGATCGGTGAGCACTAATTAGTAGATCCCTATGAGTGGGCGTCACCCAACACGGATGGGAGCGCTCGGGAGAGGTGGCCATTGGCCCCTCAATGGGGAGGCGGTCCCTTCTAAGGATGGGTCGCCGGAAGTAAAGGAAAGGCGGTCAAGGCCCCTTCCTTTGTAGGAGGGGTTACAGCCCCCTCCTGGGGAATTTCCCGGGGCCAGTGACATCTGCGACGGCAGATGCGGTAAGTTGTGTGGGGTTGGGATAAGGGCCACGATACCTTCTAGATACCTCACACGAGTATTCGAACGACCTTTAACTGGCGTCGAGTTTTAGGTGCCCCCGTCAAGTCAAGGGAAATTGGTAGTAGTTGCACTTGAGGTACGCCTCCGTGCTGTCGCCCATCCCAAGTGGGAGGGGTAAGTCTGGTTAGGGATCTTGACACCGGTTATGACCTTGCCGTTGGCCCTTAAACGTTAGGTTGTACAATTTCAATATGTCAAGAAATGTTTTGTAGGTTGCTAGTTCGGCTAGGAGAACCTCTGTATTAGAGAATCTGTTAAGGTTAGCCAAACATCGCAATATGGTAATGAAATTGTACATAACATGAAACGTTTAATGTTTTAATTTTGTTTTAATAAATACGGCCGGGATGGTCACTCCATCCCACTTCCAAAAACTTCAAGAACTGTTTCCGGTTTCACTCCTTTTGGGGATTGTGTTGAGAGGGGGTGGCGGGTATCTCAGCCATATGGAAAGGGGCGACCGAATCGGTCCCCCCGAACGTATGGCCGAGTGCCTCGATCCCCCCGGGAAGCCATTTTGGGCGGGAGGCGCGTCTCAGCTGGTATGCCCGAAGCGGCGTAGCTGGGGCGCGCTCGTTCCCGCCCTAGAGTGGGCTGGCCTAGACACCGACGCAGCCAGCCACGCCCTCAGGGGCAGGCAGGGGCGGGTATACGCCCGCCCTGAAGACGGATAAAAAGGGACGCAAGACCAGAAGACATCCTCTTGTTCTTGTGCTCTGAAGCTGCACCTCCTCGCTGCACGTGAGCTCGGGACAGAACGAAGAGCCAATTTTGACCCACCCACCAGCCCCTGAAGACAGCCAGTCGTGTATAATAAAGTTGATTAATTGTGTTTGTTTGCGTTTACAGGTTGTAGTGCCATGTTGATTTTGAGTTAATAAAGAATGGTCGTTGTTGAGTACGTTTGCCATTAAAGATATTCAGTTTAGTGTTGAATTTTGATGTATGCTCTTTCGGTCATAGTGGCCAAGGTATTCTTAGGTTAATTTGCACTGTCGTATTTATTTTGGTAGGCGGTAAGGTCATGATCGGTGAGCACTAATTAGTAGATCCCTATGAGTGGGCGTCACCCAACACGGATGGGAGCGCTCGGGAGAGGTGGCCATTGGCCCCTCAATGGGGAGGCGGTCCCTTCTAAGGATGGGTCGCCGGAAGTAAAGGAAAGGCGGTCAAGGCCCCTTCCTTTGTAGGAGGGGTTACAGCCCCCTCCTGGGGAATTTCCCGGGGCCAGTGACATCTGCGACGGCAGATGCGGTAAGTTGTGTGGGGTTGGGATAAGGGCCACGATACCTTCTAGATACCTCACACGAGTATTCGAACGACCTTTAACTGGCGTCGAGTTTTAGGTGCCCCCGTCAAGTCAAGGGAAATTGGTAGTAGTTGCACTTGAGGTACGCCTCCGTGCTGTCGCCCATCCCAAGTGGGAGGGGTAAGTCTGGTTAGGGATCTTGACACCGGTTATGACCTTGCCGTTGGCCCTTAAACGTTAGGTTGTACAATTTCAATATGTCAAGAAATGTTTTGTAGGTTGCTAGTTCGGCTAGGAGAACCTCTGTATTAGAGAATCTGTTAAGGTTAGCCAAACATCGCAATATGGTAATGAAATTGTACATAACATGAAACGTTTAATGTTTTAATTTTGTTTTAATAAATACGGCCGGGATGGTCACTCCATCCCACTTCCAAAAACTTCAAGAACTGTTTCCGGTTTCACTCCTTTTGGGGATTGTGTTGAGAGGGGGTGGCGGGTATCTCGGCCATATGAGTTCTCGCTGTGGGTTCACACTCCGTAAGTTCAGCAAAATAATGGCCAACATTGATGAAACTGTATTGATACATAATAATTAAATTAGGATTTTTCTGGGGAGAATGTACAATGACAGAATTAATTTTTGTCTGTCTAACAAAATGAACAAGCCACTTATGGTGTTCTTAGCTTATTTGACTCCTGAGGCTCTTCCTGCCAATATAAGATCATAGGTTGCAGTAAAAACAGCAGGAACCATTTTAGGACAAGTCCTGCAAGAGTTAGATTCCGGACTTAATGACAATTTTTATGATGCCCCAGAACTCCGCAAGTCAATGGAGTCAACACGAATGCCTGCTGTTGTATTAACATGTTTTAAATCCTTGTTTCAGCAAGAAAACTATTACAAACTAAAGTTCTTGAGTTTGGAACAGAAACTAACAACATTGATGATGGAGTTGAAGATATATGCCAAGAAGTGGAAGACGATCCAGTGAACTGACAAGTTTAAGCTGTGCAAATGTACTGTCTTTTCCAAATCATGTTATGAATTACATCACGACAAGAAGAAATCTCCACTACAAATGATGATGGCACGCAAAATCTATGATGTGAAAACTGGAGAGCTAATCACTTCAAAGAATAGGATTGTTGGATCAACAAGTTATAATGACATAGTACAGGCAGAAACTTGTTAGCAGCTCATGCTGTAAAATCTTGTGAACAGCATACCACTTTTAAGTCATTTTACCAGGAAAGGATTTGCAATTGCTTTTCTTGATGATTTTGATTTTGAAGACAGCTCTTCTTTGTCTGGAATATCCAGCACATGTGACACTTCCATGGTGCTTTTTTAAGACTATACCAATGACGTAGCTGCTGGAAAACAAGCTATGTCAGCTGTAAGCATAAACAAACAAAGCTGTAAACCTATAACCCAACTGCCTTGCCAACTTGTGCAAAATTACTACATGGATCAACATCAAGGATTAAAAGAGTATTTCACCAGCAAGAGTTAAATAAAATGACCTGCAGATTGATCTATCGCTTACCTCTCTGTCGTTACCTCGGACAATTCCTGAGGTTGGGGGAGGCAACGGACGGGAAGCAAACGCGGTCTTATATTGGATATTACTTCCATCATCTGCCACCTATCTGGCACGTAGGTTAGCTTTGCGTACAAGACGATGGCCAATCAATGCGCTTGTTATACGCATTGTCGGCCCTTGGGTCTATTAGTTTAATTCACATTCGTTAGTACAAAACGAATGTGAATTAAACTAGTTTACACTACTTTTTTGCGCTGTTCTGGTTTTTAATCAGAAAGAGGCTTCCTTGAGGCTTCCTTGATGTTGAGAGACTGAAGGGAGAGAGCCTTGTTCCCCTTTCTAGATTGCTTAGGCAGAGAGCCTGTGGGTGAGCCTAGGTGGGAACTGTTTGTGAGAATGAGCTCTATAGCTAAGACAATTATAAGGGACTCACTTGTGATAGAAAGGAGTAGTTCTTTTCTTTTTCCCCCTAATGTGAGCATCCCATCTTTTCTTACCTTTTTAGAGCGTGGCCTCCCTTACCCTGAGCTTGGTCCAAGCGAGGTGAGGTAATATCCCCTGTCAATATGGGTGAGTAAGGAATCCCAGTTGTCCTTTACACAATATTGATTTATATATAGAAGTTATACCCAATGTATTGACACCATTTTGCATCTTTTTGTAAGTGAAAGATACACCAGTTGACATGGAGGAATAGGAACATATATCCTTTATGCTGTTACTTTATTCACAGTTTACGTGTTTTTTTCATTGTAGTTCGCACTAGCAGTTGCAAAAGAATTTTTTAAGAACAAAGGCCCTGAAGAAAGCCTTGGGAGGTAGTCCCCCTGTATGGCAGAAACATGTCGGCCCACAAGCAGTTATTTGTTTACACTGCTTTTTTGCGCTGTTCTGGTTTTTAATCAGAACGAGGCTTACAGTTATTAAAGTTGTCTTACTGTTTGCTCTCTATTCTACTTTTAATCTTCACTTTTTTCATACACTTACGTTTTGCACTGCACTTGGTTCCATTTAGTGATCCCACGCATGGTCTGCAAGTAATTGTGGGCTTGACCCCAGTCCTACTTGGTGGGTCTGAAAGCAGTCTCAATGATCTAGAGACACCTCAGCCCAACCTTTGGATGACCAGAAGAGAAAATTAGATCGCTAACAAGATTTTGATGGGAATCCATCTCTGGATCTTGGGTCTCACTTACTTTTGCTGGTGGTTAGATGCGTTGGGTTATTAATTCTGTATAAGACTTATTGGCTATTTATGCTGTACTTTGGTGACTTTTTAGTCTTATAAGTTTAGAGTATATGACTGACTCTTTGTTCTTCTTTGCTTAGACCCCAAGGTTTCTTTGTATTTTCAGTATGTCCATTAGAGGATGATAGCCTGGGCTGGTCTTTAAACTCCCTTAGACCCTCCACTCCTCGTTTATGTAAGTATTGTTTCTGAGTTTGACTTTATTGTGTTGACTGCAGCAAAGTAATATCTGTAGACTAGCAGAGTGTCACAACTTAGAAGAACCAGGTATTAGCTCATCAGGTCACTTTCAGGGAGCTTTTTTTAAATGTTGCTTCCCAAGTTCGGACACCTGTCTTTTCAGTTATTTAAGTTTAAAAACCCAAAAAGAAAAACTACCAAAACAATTACAAATAGTTGTAAAATAGTCTAGAAGGGAATTCTTTTTTAGAACCACCTTTATTCGTTTAAAAGTAAAAAAAAGATGGTGTCTGTCATTTTAGTCCCTAGCTGTCAAAACATGTTAGTTACTATGGTCCTAAATCTAGAAGCACTAATGTTAGATGTGGAAAAAGAAGTGACAAAAGAGGCACTGACTTGTTGGAAAGCCAATGATATTTTGCGAACCAACTTATATGCTTGATTGGCTGCCATCACACACCTTAGGGGTGGTCAAGCCCAGCTGTGCCTGGTCTTCAGTCGTGCGCAGCAGAGATTGGCCGCAGGGCCTGCTCACAACTCTCTGCAGGGAAGCAAACACCTCCTGCACATGGCTTTCCAGTGTGATCTTCAATGTGGTATTTTTGGAATGGAGAAATGCCAACTGCTTGAATGAGTCAATCTGTATTACATATAGGAACCGTCATAGTCAAGTAGACACATTAGAGAATATACTGTGTTCCTCCTCTTTCACGCCAGGTTTGACTGCCGGTATATGGATAATTCATATGACCACCTCCTCCGTCACCTTTGGGCCTACACTACATGAAATGTTATAGATGGTGGCACACTCTCCATTCACGTCTGTAGGCTTCTGACACTTCTTGATCAAACCTCACCCCCAGGAGAAATGACTACAGCCAGCTGTACTGAGGGCCGGCTTTAACACTGGTGGCGCCTTGTGCGAAAATGTTTGTTGGCGCCTCCCAATGACCACCTCTGTCACTGATTCCCCCAATACCACCATTTAACAGTGCCCCTCGTGTCTCCATAAACACTGTCTTGCAGATTCATTTAGTTTTACAGCGCCACTCACACCTGTGTAAGGTGTCAGAACACTTTACATCAAACACACTGCACACAGACAATCATATGTGTGTAAATCAGTGTATAGGGAATGTTACATCAGACGGGACTACAAGGTGCAGTGTAGGAGTGACATGTCATCGATACTAGTAGGCAATATAGATTAAGAGTCCTTGTTCTGGAATAGCTCAAATTGAGAATTTAAAACATAACATCATTAGGGGTTTGCTTTAATAATAAGAATTGTTTTCCATCCAAATGAACCCTTTTGGCACTGTTAGGATATTGAAAATCTGGGCAAGCAAAACATAAAGCTCTAACATCTGCCTTGCAGTTTTCATGCAGCTCTTTAATGACAGTTAATAGCTCAATGTTTTATATTAGGATTTTGACTTATAAACCAAAATTAATAAAAGGAGCTCTTTTACAGAAGCAGTAACCCACTGACATATTTACATTATATGCAGTGTGTTATCTGCATGGTACATGTTCCTAGCAGCAGGCATTTTAACCCTCAGTGCTATTTTAGGATGATTTAAAATTTCCACTAGAAAAACCTCTGGTCTCTTTCCAGAAAGAAGATTAATCAGCTGAGTTATCTTGATATTTTTATTGATGCCTGAAAATTGCTGGAAGCCAGGAAAGCAGCAGCATGTGCTTAAATGATAATATACTTGTGAAAATTACCGCCCCCCCTCACCTCCCCCCCAAGTCAGCGCCCAGTGTGGTGGCACCGATCGCACACCCTATAGCAGGCCCTGGTTGTACTAAGTGTATTCACAGGGGTTGCTTCTCTGCCACTCCTGTAGGAATGTTGAAGCATACAGTTATAAATTGTAACATGCCCAACATTGGACCGCTCACACTAAATTTAGATTGTATAAGTCACCCCTACAGAAGGCCTTTACAATCCTGAGGGCAGGGTGTTTGGTTCTAAGTGAAATGGTGCCCCTGCATGAGCAGGACACCCCTGCAGCCTAATGAGTCCATTCTTCAAGGTTGTCAGTGAAACAGATATATACTAGTATAGAGGGGCATTACGTGACCGCATGATGGCCATCTTCAAAACGGCTGCAAAGAATGCTATTGGTGTCAAAACTGTTGGAATCATACCCCCACACCATTACCAATGTGGGAGGTATGATTCCACCCACACAGGAGAGCCCTATGTTAGGCTCTCAGTGTTCCTGGTACCAGCCTTTAGTCCGGGACAGCACAAAATGATTGCTGCCGACCAAAGACACATAATCTGCCCTCCTGCTGCGGAGCCAAGCTCGAGCAGGGAAAGGCAGAACAATAGGTATCCTGTCACAGGGAGTGTGACCACCTTCCAGACAGAATTTAGTGTATTAGGGCTGGGTGGGTGCGATTGCCAGGACCTGAAAGTCTGCCTGATTGGCACATTTGTTGTCCCTGTGCATAGACTAGTTCAAACCAGTCTTGGGAGCTGTTGGCTTCCACTGTGGCATGAAACTGGACAAAGGACATGGGAGTAACCTCCCCCTGTCCAGACCCTTCCCTGGGAGTATCCCCTGAATCTTCCCAAACTTATTCTTAGGGTAATTAAGGGCTTACCTGGGTGTAGGTCCCTAGATTCATTTTGAACAAGATTCAGAACTGAAACCACTGCACTTCTACTGTCTGGCACTCTTCGCTGGACTTTGTTTGGGCCTGACTTCATCTCCCTTTCAGTCTGCTGCCTCGTCTGTGCCTATGCACCATACAGGATTCATTTAGGACCTGTGGAGCATCCACGACACTTGAAGATAATCTCCATTGAAGTGAAGGAGTCACTTCCCTGCATTCGCAGGTATCTCAACACTGCTAACCGGTCTGCTGATCCCAAACTCTTGCAGACTCCGAAGGGTTCAACAACACAGGTGGTGATTATCTGCAATTACCGAGGCCCAAGTTGCCCTCTCACCAAGTCTGAGGTCAGAATCCCTCATGGAGGCTGCATTAATCAAACCCCTGTGAACTTTTGCAAGTGCATAAGCTTGTTAGAAGATCTTTGACAAGTGCATTTGGCTCCAAGTAGCCCCAATCTCAGAAACTTCTTGCACCAAGATCTTCAGACACGCCGCCTTGTGTGCACCGTGGCCTGCTCTTTATGGTGAGCTGCTCGAGGTCCTCTTGGGACTCCTGTGTCTCCGGCCTGTGGATCCAATTGAGGATCATCTTTGTTTCCCTTGGGCTCCTTTGATGGCTCTGGGCCTGCCCTGACTCCCCTGCTTGTGGTGAGTCTCCTGGACCTTGCTGATACCAATGGGCACCTTCCTGATTTCCTGCATGGGTTGCATTTGTCAAGGCTTGTTGGTGCTCCTGTCGGACACCAACCCCTCAGCACTCAACATCCTTTGTGGGACAGTTTGCATCTGAATCCAGTCATCCTCAGCATCACCTGGTCCTCACAGTTGCAGAGTCAAAGTCACTGTCATCCTTCCTGAAGCGCCAGACATCAGAGGTCATTTGTCTTACAAGTCTCCTGGTCACTCCCGAGTGACATAGACTCTGTCCCCTCTGCTTTCAGGTACTCCTCTTCAAGAATTCACATTTGGATTCCTCCGGACACTTTCTCCTGTTCCAGCAGCGGCACTTTCGTGAAATCCTTCATTGGGTTCGACTGAGGTTTCCGACGCCACTTCAAACCTATGTACCCGGCTTCCCTAGGAAAGGTAACTTGGGTACCGTGGTATCCACAGTGGGGTGGCTCTCCAACCTTCTGTCTTCCACGCGGTTTCTTCATGGTCCACTGGTATGGATCCTTGATCTTTAAAACTCCAAACTGCAACTTGCACATAGACTTGTACGGAGCACACAGTCCTGTTTTCACATGGCACACGTTCTCTGTGGGGTCCCTATTTCCTCACCTTGGGTGGTTCTTTGGGGTCCCAGCACTTTTACGCCCTCTCGACAGTGTCCAGACTTGTGTCCAAGTTTTTATACCACTTTTTTCGTATATCGTTTGGTCCCCCCGGGGCCCACTATTTCTTAGTGCTATTTACTGTGATTTCTTTGCTATAATATTGTGTGCTTTGTGACTATCTCCGTGTATGAGATACTGTAAAGTACTAGAGAGTGTTATATAATAAATACATATTTGTATACATACTTTGTGCAGTTCCTTTTCATTTAATCTATACTATAAGATTGCATTCTGGTGAAACAAGCTGCTTTACACTCCTTCAAGACTAAGCCTGAAGGCTGCTCTCCACAGCTACCAATTGTATAGCTTTCTAAGGTAGTCTGAGACCTCTTAAATCACCATAAGGGTTGTCTGGAATGGTGCAAGGTGCCCACTTACATTAGTGGACATCATATACCAGGCCAGCTTCTCACACACGTGCATATGCAGCCCATCATGCTTGCAACAGCATGGCCTGCACTTTTTTGACCTTACTTGCATGACATGGAAATACTTCCCCATTTAGGCCACAAATCACTCCCACACTCTTTCCCCACCCACTCGCCAGCTTTGTTGTTTGAGCGTTCTATCCCTCCCACCTAAGTGCAGCGACAAATCACAATAAAAGCACAGCTACAGTCTTCAGTCACATGGCAGACATGCCATACGTCCAACCAGAGTGCTCCCACAGAGTAGGGTGCTACTAGCCCAAACTGTGCTGCCTCCGCCCATCCGGGACATGAAGCTCTGTGTGAATGCAATTACAATGCAATAGAAAGCCTTGAGTTGAACAATGCATGGAAACAAGACCAGAGGAGGACGTAGTTATAATGTGAATGAAACAACAGCAGGTAAGTTGGTGCAGTTAAAGCAAACTGATACCTAACAAACTAACACTGAAGCGAGTGAGGATTCCAAAAGAAACATGGCCAGGTATCTCCCCAACTGAGGTTTCTGGCAATATGGTTTGGAAACAAGGCGAGCACCTGGAAGCATGTAGGAGTAAATGATACAACGGTAGGTAAGTGGGGGGACATAGTGCACAGTGAAGCTACATTAGCACAACTTTAATCGTGTATATGCTGAGGATGACCAATGAAATGCTGTCCAGAATCATGGTGCTTGCCTTCACCCCTTTCCCTGCACTCCTTGAACGCCACACTGCACTGACACAAGAATAGTGTCAGGTAGAGCAGATGATGCAAAGGCCACGGAGGTGTGTGCTGTCAGACCTAACAGAGAGTGTTCAAAGGTAGAAGGGCTCTGATGCATACTGCATGTAATCATGCATGCTATTGGAGAATGAAACCCTTCATCCACACTCCTTTAGGGAAGTAGAGCATACATTGGAGACAGTACGGTACAAATGGAAAGCATTAGAAAAAATGCAAAGCATTAGGAAAAACAAAGATAAGCCTGATTAAATTTGCCTGCCTAGTACCCAAAGCCATTCACTCTAATCAACAGTATTACCTAGCCAAGAAAAGGAAACACTTTGGAAGACCATGACAGCTGAGAAACACAAACTCAGTAGTGCACGAAATCCTAATCTTCAAGAAAAAACGAAACTTGAACCAGTCCTTTTCTGGGAGCGCTTCTAAAACATGGCGCTCAATTCCCCCGGAAATTCTGATTCTATCCACTCTTGAAACACAACTCAAAATCTTCCTCCTCAATAAGTTCCTACCTGACCACACCCCAGCAGAAGCACAACACTAGGTGTGCGGATGGATACTAGCAATATATCTTCCCCTTATGTCGGACTGGAGCCATGCCTGGGATTGACCTCTACTAAGACGGCGAGCTAGGATCATGGAACGGGGGGTAGCCATGATATACTTGTAAATAGTGGGCTTGATTGGATGCATTCTATTTCATGATATTGTGAGTTGCACACCGTTCATGGGACTCCCGGTCTGAGACAGTGTGTGTTTATAATGTTTTGAATTGCATTACCGTCGCTGCCTGTGCACACTTGTTATTTTGTTGCTTTGTCATGTAAACCACTCTGATGATCTAGGGTCTAGTAAGCCAGGATCACTGTGATATGCCTTTTTGAGACTCTAACCCCTCGGTTAAAGTTTGGAGGTAATATCGAAATCAGTAGAATTTATATTTTTGCAACCATTTAGTACATCCCTGAATTTAAATTTCGTGGAAACACACCATCTGATATAAACCATTTTTGTTTCCAGTCGCTACTTCGCTTTGTTTCCAGTCGCTACTTAGCTGGAACTCCTCAACCCACTGTTATTACTTGTTTCTTCATCTTCTGGTGACACAGTCTTTCTCCTAAAATAAGTCAACGCATTGGTATCTACTTGACTCTTGCTCACTTTGGCTTCCAAAGGTAAAAACCAAAGCTACATCGTATGGTCTGCAGCGTCTGATCCTAATGGAGGATTATTTTGTCCCCACCGAAAAACGTCAGCATTCATTCTTGATTCGAGCATTTCTCTCCCTAGTACTTTGACATATATGGTAGCCAAGATACTAGTGAAGATTTTAGCAAGTCGTCTGCAAACTCGCCCCAAAATTTTTCCCTTGCTCTCATCTTTCAATCATGGCTTATGCAGGTAACTGGGAGCAGGAGTTTTTGGGATTAACCACAAGAGATCACCAATTATTTTGGCAGTCCGATTCTAAAGACATACAAGAGGCGACCATGAAGGCCTCTTGTGATCCTTGAAGCTTGTCAGCCCTGCTCTCCTGTTTAGTGATGGTATAAGACCGGATGTTATCCAACTAATAACCATCAAATGACGCAAAAGCATCTCTTTGACACAAAAGGTCATCTCATCCTATAGAAATTGAGCCTCTCTCAGCCTTTCTGGGCTTTCCTTGAGATTTGAGGCATAAATAAACAGCTCAACGGTTCCAGTTCCTGTTTGCCTTTTAACACACAACTATATTTGCAAAAACTGTTGGCACTGATCACACCTATGAACTAGGCCAGAAAACCTGTTGGAAAGGGCTGAATGCTCACTCCATCGCCTGCCATCCTCTTCACTGCATTCACTTCTTAGCCCAGTTATTTGGAGAATAATTTGTTTAAACGTTATTTCCCCCAGGAATTCCGCCTGATTTATCTGGAACCAAACGTTGCTGGAGACATCTATGAGAATTATCAGGAAATGCGAGGATGCAGTCAGGCTTTACAGACTCGTCTCCTGGTAATTAAGGGTGGTGGTGTTATTAGTGCAGAAAACATGTATGGTTACTTCATAATCAGGCATTTAATCATCTGTGCACAAAAACTGCCTTGCCAAATGACTAAATCTATCTCCCTGCTCTTTGATTTACCTGCCTGGTCACAAGGGTGGTATGAGCTGAAACTTTGTTGAAGTTGTAAACATCTGCTTCTCCTATTACCAGAAACACAAAGCAGAATGGCAAGCATCCAGAAATGGCTGTACATAGACCAAAACATGAAAGGTGTCAAGGACACCCTGGCTGGAAGCACCCCCATTCCTCGGACACGTACTGCACTACACACATATATTCATTCCAAGATTTATACTTGGTGTGCTCCCAAGCTGGACGCAGGTCAGTTAAAAGTTGTTTCCGCTGTAATAACACAGGCTGGTCGGGCACCTCCTAACCTTCAGCTCCTCCCCAAACCCCTTCACACCCCGCATGCACACACACAGGTATTATCCTGCCCATATGTGAACAGTGATGGAGTACAATTCGAAGGATATTTAATCTGTCTTCTATCAACTATCATTAGTGCAGCAGGTGCAGTGACACAGGGGCCCAAAGAGGTAAGGGGCCTTCTGCACCCCAGTTATGGTGGTTGTCCAATACCAAACCAATGAAGAAAGGACCTAACACATAGATTCATCAAGTAAAATTGCGATCACAATAGCTGCAAATTAGCTATTGCGATCGCAATTAACAGAAAAGCTATTCATGATGTGAAAAACACAGAAATGCAAATTCGCAAAATTAAAATAGCGAAATCGCAAAATAAATTGCAGAATCTAGGAGGAACCCCTATAGCGATTCGGAAATAGCGAGAATCCATGGATTCTGCGATTTATTGAGCGATTTCTCTAAATAATCGCAAACGCAATTCATGAAAACTCGCAATTACCGAAAAATCGGAAAATCGGAGTGGATCTCTGAGCAATGCTGCTTCCACTTCAGGCCCACAATGCAGAACGCAATTAGCGAAATCGCAATTTGCGATTCCGGTAATTGCGAGATCGCAATTTCAACAAGGGTATCGGCCGATTCTGCAAATTTTAGGCAATTTTCGGAAACTTGCAATTGGCGATTGCGGCCGATTGCGAATCGCTTTTTTTATCGCAATTTTTCTTGAATCCCATTCTGCGATTTCTACATTGCGATACGCATTTTCTCGCAATATAGGAATCGCAGAATTTGAGATTGATGAATCTATGTGTATATTTCTTGCTTCCTTTGGAACCCATATCACTATTGTTAAGCCACGGTCTCCAGGCGCAACATAGGTGCATTCAATATCCTGTGACTTATCTGTTCATTCCCATCCCCTCCCGATTGAGAAGTGAGTGGTCTAAGCCAGTTTTGAAAGTTTCTGAACAGTTTTATTTAATTGCAGGGGAGTCTTGGCTTTGCAAGGACATTTTTACAGCATAATATAATATTGTGCTTGGAGTCAAGCCAAAGCCTATCTACATTCACGTCGGTATAAATGTATCTTAACATTACCTTAAAGAGATTGCAAAAGAAACCCTTTTGGACCTCTTCCATTGCACGAGCAAGAGGCAAGTAAAAAGCAGCCCGAAGGCACAGAGCGTACCAAGACATATAAGCCCCAGCCTTGTGGCACCCAAACTCTAACCTTTTTATTTTACCATCTACCTCGCTGCCAACCAAAACAAACAAAAAAGTTAGGGTGGCCCCATTCACATCACTCTTCGAAAGTCTCCTTTCAGCATCATGAACGTGGGGTGAAACACCAATGTGCCACAAAGTGCAGCAACGAGTGTGCTGGGCCTTCAACTGAACCCGAAGAAAGACCCTTCTGAGGAAAACCTTTCAGGAAGTCATTTGTATCAGAATCATGCAAACCTCGTGGTTGCCCGGGTGATATGCTGAGGCGGGTCCAAAGACCGTCCCTGCATCCTGTAGGCAGATACTGCCAGTGGACGGCTGTGGGGCCATAGTAAACCTTCCCAGTGTGTCCCAGCAGGGAGCACTGACAATGGTGTTTTGTCCTTTGCCAAGGTGTGCACAGGTGAAGTTTGTGCAGGTTTCAATCATGATTTATGTCTCGGTTCTACTTAGTAAAAATCAAGCAGCAAAAACCAGTAGGCGCACGATGGTAAGGTGTGGGGTGTGCTGCAGAACCCCAAAATAACCATGCCGGAGTTCTGAAGTGAGTGAGTTATAAAAATGCCTTTAAATGTGTTTTTTATCTTATCAATATTGCTGTGCGCTCAACGACAGGGGTCAAATATCAGGGTATGTTTTCTGATAAATTGCTGATTATTTTAACATAGTGATTCGTGTTTGCCTTTCCTTCTTGACTGCAAAGTGAGAGGATTATGTCAAATAAACTATCTGACAATCTCGATGGGGTACAGGGAGTGTGAAATTAAAGGCTCTATGATGTCACTTGTTTTCTAACACACAACATTTAAATACATGTAAATAAACATTTCAAAATATGTCAGCAGTTGGGAATGCACAAATAAGGCACATTTTTTGTAATTCTGAAGTATGATGGAAATAAACGTTTTAGTATTTCAAAACAAATCAAGACACTTTATTTGCTGATGTGTAAATGATAAATATTTGCTATAATAATAATACACATTTATAGAGCGCCTGGTTACACTCAGACAGTGTGTCCCCGTGCTGCTGTGCAAAATGCCTCGAACACTACACCCTAACCTAACCCGGCGTGACTATCCCGAGGGAAAGAGATACGTTTTCAGATTTTCCCGGAAGGTGCCCTCCGAGCCCTCCAGCCGGAGGCTCACGGGGAGCATATTCCATTCCTGAGCAGCCAAAAAGAAAAAGGAGCGGCTGCCCATCCTTGCTCTCTTAATGGCAGGGACACACACCTGTCCCGTCCCCAATGATCTAAGTTGGCGTGTTGGGGAGTAGAGAGTAAGTAAATCAGACAAATAGGATGGACACGTCCCCTGAATGATACGATGGCAGACGCACAGTGCCTTGAACAGGACTCCCTCCCTTATCGGTAGCCAGTGCAGGGAAGCCAACGCCATCATTGAGGAGGCCCCCCTTGGGAGCATAAGAACCAGCCGAGCTGCTGCGTTCTGTATGACTTGGAGTCTTTGCATGCATTTACCCGTGGCACCCAGGTACAGTATATTACTATAGTCAAGGCGCGATGTTACCAGGGAATGCACCATGGTCTTTCTGGCTGCAGTAGGCAGCATATCCAGGGTTTTCCGAAGGCCCCTCAGGACTCCGAAACAGGCACCTGCTACCCGCCTTGAAGGAAAGCTTAGTGTCCAGCCAAACCCCTAGGTTCTTTGCCCGTAGGGCTGAGCGTGGTCAGTCATACAGTGGATTGGTGCCTCTGGAAGCATAAAGACATATCAACTCGCACGGTGCTACCGTGTATCACATGACTAACTTTATCTGGCTCATCTGATGAAGAGCCAACAGCACACAGTTACCACCCGATGGGCTGGAAACCTTTACTTAGAGTGCTTTTCCATAAAGTGTGTGGAGTCTTTACAGATTTCACAACCCCTTCAGCACTCGTATAGAGGTTGCAGCTTCAGTTCAGGGCATTTTGTGGTTTTGGCCAAAGTAGGAGTGGCCACCCTTTCTACAAGCCCTACTTCCTCCTTTAGTTCTTCATAGCCACTGAAGCTGCAATGGCGTTAAGCCCCATCCCATCTCTAGCCCACGCCCATCACCAATGTCCCTCAAGCATCACCCTGCGATGGTCTGAAAGCTGGATCCCCAGTTTACACCACCTTTAAGGCCTCACTGCCCCCTCAGATGGTGAAAATGTTTCCCAAGTTGGCAATTTTGAACACATTTTGGCTGGGGCTTAATGAGTCAAAATCAGACTGGTACTTTTGAAAGGAAAGCTCCTCCAAAAAGTTTCTTAAGTTCAGGAAGTCAGTGCTAGGCCCGGAAGAAATTTTAATTATACTGCCATAATTTCAGGAATTTTGCATTATGCTTGTTACATGATATCCCTAAAAAAACATGCTGTGGTGCATAAATACACCTCTATTTGTTGCAAAAGTATGCCATGGGCACAAGGGAACAATGCAAACAACCAGAACAAGAGCAGCTTTTTGTTAGTACCAACTATGTTTTACATTTTTTTTAGCGTAAAATGTGTCCTTGCTTAAAACGCTGACACAAGGAAGCACTTTGTGATTAAAATATAACCCTAAATGACAGATTTTCATTTTGAGTAATTACGATAAAGTAAATCCCACAAATGTTGCACACCCTTAGTACCTGCCCAACATGTACCACTGAGAAGATGGTACAGTTGAGAATGAGTCAGTCATATTGTCTGCAAGATTGTCATGGGCAGAGGACCTTCATGCTATTTTATGTTTGCTGTAAGGATGAACAGCAAAAACTCCCTGCCACCAAGCAACGTTTTTTCTTCCCGAAGTTTTCCAGTGATTTTTATTATTAACTAATTTAGTTCAAATCACAGTGGTAACCCGGGTGCCAACATATTTTGGGGGAAAATGCATTGATTTGGGATTACTGCACTGCTGATGAAGGTCTGATTTACACTGTATGTTCTTGGTTACAACTCTGACTCGTGGCTAGAACTTTTTATTGCCCCATACAGAAATTACATATGCATAATATTTGAGAGTGACACACACATTATGAACATACAACACACTTGAGTATCCAGATTATATGAAGGTAGAGGTTTGTGACTCTTAGGCAGCATTGCATTGTACGCATTGATTTATTAGGGTGTAAATCTATGCCTGAAGTAAAGCCTTGGAAATTGCTCTCTAATCTTGTTGGATAAGCTATCTCCATATGCACACTGGGATAGGTTGTGGTGGATTTTAAGTCACTGTGGTAGTTTTGGAAAATATGCAATAAACATGGAGCTAACTACAGGCAAAGAGGTTGCATGGCCTACAGCGAGACAGGGCATGTGTTTCCAAAAGACTGACAGAGAGCAGCCAGTCACCTGTCATATACCAGGAGACGTGACTAAACTCTTCCCAGCCCTACGGCTTCTACTGAAGCACACACCTGCCCAATGAGCCCCAAAAGCTGTTATAGGCTCATCCACCTCCTTGAGGTAAACCACATGAGAAGAGGTGTCGTCAAGTTGTCACATTCTAGGCCTGGGTACAAACAACACCATTTTACATACTCACGTTTTTAAGTTGCCTTCTTTTTTAAACACAAAGACATTTGAAGCTCATTTTCTTGCGTGCCTGTGCAGGATAATATTCTCTGAATTGGCTTTGCTTACATTTCCACTTTGTAGGCGTTCCATCAAATACCTTGAACATTCTGTACACAGGCTTATTTCACTGAGCAAAATGCTGTTTGTGATTGTCCGTTCGGCGACAGAGCTATCACAATAGAATCAACAATAGCAGGTTAACTGGGACTTTAGCATGGCAACTTGGGTGATGTTTATTATATAAACAACATCACTCCCTTGTTTAGGGGGAGGAACATTTTGCTGGCTCTAAGGTTGCCTCATGCCGGAATTCCAGCCCAGTTGATTCCAATTTTTCATTTTCCAAGGGATGCTACCCAGCTCTGCACCAAGATGGGCATCCTGATGACACTTACCACCAGGTAACGGGAGAGTTGGCTCACCCTACAGGGATTCTGGCAGATTTGCCCACCCTAGGTACACTACGACCGGTAACACTAGGGAGAAGTACAATATATTACAGTACTTATATGCTAGCATATATTCTCTGTAACCGTAAAATGGTTGAATTGTTTATATTCTTCACAATTCTCATAATGCTAATCACATTATTCTGTTTCCTTTTAATGATTATTGCAGCACGCATATTTTACTCAAGGATCCCACTGCTTTAATGAATATTAAAACGGCATGTTGTGTATTTCTTGTGTATCTTTTTTAGTATGCATGAATAATCAAACAAAACTATTTCTAGATTTATTTCCACGATTTCCCTGGGAAGTCAGGGTTGTCATGTTCTGAGGTTTGCCCATTCCATTTGTTACCTTGTCAGTTTTGGGGTACAGATGTTGCACTGTGAGCTATCAGACAAAGACCAACATATTCTGATGGTGTGTATGTAGAGTCAGTCTTACATAGTTCTGACATTTATGTTGTCCAACAAACACACATTTTTACTGAGAAAGTATTAACCATATGGCAGTGTGCAACTGCTCCGGACAACCTTCTGGCTCTGATAGACAACTAGCCAACAGGATTCCTGCTGTTAGAGGGGGTGTTGTTACATTGTCCCTGAAGGACTAACAGGGCAGGGGAAACCATATCCTCACTTCCCATGGTTCCCCCACTCGCCTTTGTATGCGTACCATACGACTAGCATAGGTAATAATGCCCCCTCTGCAGCCCTGGACATTTTTCAGTGGGACCACTTATTTGCCACTGCCTACACGCAGGGATAACAGAAGGAGACAAATAAGCAACAGTCCCACCATAAATAATGGGAAAAGATTAGACCCTATCCAGCTGTGTGAAGGAGGTGGAGTCAAAGGTCCAACAAAGTGAAAGTCAAAGCTCTAAAGCTCTTTGGACTCATGTACTATGTCGGCAACCACCAGAAGGACAAGGGGGTTATATTCTGAACTAAGCTAAGAAAGATTACACGAAAGACAAATTGAGACAGAAGAAATGTAGCGCTGAAAGGGATTGCTTCAAGCCACCGTTCTACAAAGCAGGGTAGAGCCCCACTCTGCCTGTGTATGTACGCTTAGAAGACCATCATTCATTATAGCGTTGTCAGTATATTGACCTTAAGTCCAGAACTCCTGAATCAGCCAGGGTAAGAAATGTACAAAGCAGCCACCGCATTGTTTCTTACAAGGAAGAGTGACCAATAAACCTGTCTTTGTGCGTACAATGCGTGTTCTTCCTAAAATAATTAAATTTGTATTATTTAAAGAATGGCCCAAAGGTTGCAAATCAAAGCACAGTTTTACAAATAGATCAGCTAAGCACTTTCAGGCAGGATCGTGGCAGCTCAGCCATCCACGAGGCAGCCTCCTACCTTACCGGTTCCCGCTTACATGCCAGAGTTTACATACGCCCACGCCGGCCGCGCTCCCCAATGCACCTGACCCAATTCTGTAACTTGTTGCTTTTCCCCTGACAGCTAACAAGGTGCCATCTGTAATGTTTTTAACTGGTGGCCTCTAAAATCGAAATTACCAAGTGGCAACAGTGATACGACTCTGCCCGGCAGGGGGCTGTCCAAGATCTCCTCCTTTCATCAACAAGGATGCTATCTCACTGGTGAGGGGTAGCTGCCTGGTTGGTGACTGGTTGAATTTGTTAATGGGGTACTGCTAAGAGATAATGACTAGATTTTGTCTTCAAAATGCTCTCACGAAAAAAGCAGCCAGGTTTCGCCCCAAATGGCTTCAATCCTCAGCTTCCCAAAAGCAGTAAGACTGCTAAGCGAACTATGTAGCCCCCCATGCTGAAAGAGCAGCAGCCTGTCGCCTGTTTGAAGATGCTGCCCACCTACCCTCGCGATGCACGCCGCTCGTGCGAGTCCATGGTGCTCACACCTTGTTCAGTTGTCCCCAGTACCTTGTGCGCCTGCGAAGCGGCTGGTGAAATACACTTACCTGCATGACGTGGGATCCCGTGGGATCCCGATTTTCAGGGGTGGGTGTCTGACGCCATATTTCCTCCACTGTGTGTGTGTATTGTGTATCAGTGTGCGTGATTCTTGTGAGTTGCAGCGTCACTGTTTTATGTTGCCCTCCTTACAACCTAGGATTGGCTCTTGACTTGAGCATCCTGAGACTTGTGATCTTGCCCACATGCGGCCTCCGGTAGCGGCTGCTGTGCAACACGTTTGCCCTGAACTTCGATTCCGCGTGCACCTCTGGGTGAAGCTATTTATGTTATGACAGCTCAAGAAAAACAGAGTTGCTGACAATCTTTGACTAAAGCAGTCATCACTTTGAGCTGGGTCCGAACACGCTGGGCCCCAAATATAGACATGCGCTGGGCCTTTAAGCCAGTTCTTTAAGAAGCATTTGCCTTGAACTTGCCCTGCAGGGCCTATGCAAGAGCTCTTCACGGCACAGAGATGCATGTGACCCCTCTCCCTTCACAACTTGTTGCCTAGTAAAGTCTCTGCCTACACTATTGCTGAAGAGTTGCTTGGAAGCACTGACAATCTCCCAGCGGGAAGAGTCAGGGAGGAGAGAGGGCCATCTGCCTGCCCTCCTGGAGCTGTGGATGCTGCCTCAGTGAGCTAGACGTGATGATGGAACAAGCCTATCCAGCGATGGTCAATGATGTGTGGTGAAACTAAAGGAGCACAGCTCCGCAGAACTGACCCTGCCTCCTGCCTTACTCCTCCTGAATAAATAAAGAATACGTTGCAAAGTTTCGGAACAATCATTTAGGGGGGAAAATCTAAAAAAAAAACGCAATTGCGTGAAAAAAAATTAAAATATTTTTTCGGGAAAAAATACGCTCTTGCTGGAATATTTTATCCGCACATCTTGCTTGTATTTATTTCAACCACAGCTGAAGTTATAAGTTTGCAAAGTGCGTTAAGTGCATGCAACTTTGCAAAAAAAATTATGATATCAGACCTCCCCTAAAAAGAACTTTATTTTTCACCGGATAAGCCAATCTTCCTTAGCCCACAGACCGAGAGGCCGTTCACATTTGAGTGTGAGCTTCTCCCTCTGGTTTGCTGACTTACTGTCAGGTGGTCTGGAGACCTGAATTCCCTGACGACCTCCTTAGGGAAGAAGGTCCAAAGCCTTTTTTCCCCTCCTGGACTTTGAATTTAAGGTTCTTGGGCTTTTTATCAGCACTCAGTTACCTTAAACTTGAATCCTTAAATCCGTGTCCAGTTAAAGCCCCCTTGTCAGCAGGAAGCCTGAGGTTAAAGAAGGTTTCATAGTAATAAGCAAATGCACACAGGGTATGGGGCAAAAAGCGACTGCACCTATCCCCTGAATTGGGTGTAGTGATTGGTTCGGGTGACCAGGACCTGAGACACAATACCCTTCCATCTCCTATGGAACACTCCACAAAACAATAGTTTAGCAAACAGTGATCCGGCACTTCATTTAGTAATAAGAATAATATATAGAGAAACACATTCTCAAAAACAGAAAGAGCAGGTCGTAATATAACTTATTTATTCAAGATTCTTCCTTTTTATAAAAACACGTGTTTTGGCCTCACAGAGATGCAAGGAGATAGGTTTGGGGTCTTAGTTCTACTACCAGAAGTGCTAAGCACTTTGGGTTTATCATTGTGCTCTGCTTCAACTCCTCTTTTACTCTGTTGTGATAAATAATAGTACCTTTCTGAAAGAAACACCTCTGATTGAGATACATTTTCATCAAATTTGGTTTCTAGGCGCTGGCCCCAAACTGCTTTGTAGAGTAAGCCTTGAGTGCTTCAACACAGCTACCACTCCAGAGGCGGTTGAACTAAAGGAGGACTGGTGAGCCATTGCAAGCAAGCAGAACAACAACACAAAACAGCGGTTGTTCTGCATGGTGTCCCCACCTGAGTGGTACCTGGAGAAAAAGACTTACAGTCAGCTCGCTATTGGGTGGCCAAATGTCTTACATCAGGCAGCAACCTGATAGCGCTGAGAAACAACACTGGATGAGATAGACCCTTGTGGGACCACAACCATACAACATACAAAAGAAGGCGGATTTGCTATTGGTGACCTGCACATCAAATAGTGTCCTCTTATTATAAAAATGTCATAAACTGAAAACAAAAATCAAGTAATGAGTGCAACTTTGGTGTTTGACTCTCATCCACCTAAGGCGTCAAATCTCTGTGTCCCCTAAGAGTGCAACAGATATCACATTAACAAAAATACCCCACAGCACATCACATATGGGTAACTTTTATCCTTTGTGCAATCAGCACTCTTCTCCAATCAATATTCTTGCAGGGTAACTTTTTTCAATCCAAGAAATTCACGTGGCGTAGACCACTCAGATTTCATTTCTTTTAAAACACAATGTTCCACAGCCGACGCGCATTTCTCCCTATGCGGGCTTCCTCAAGGCTGCAAATCATGCATAAAAAATATCTTGTAACCTATATGTCCAGGTCATGGCCTATTAGACCAATTAGTATCTTTACATATATGTATACACATTGCTTAGTCCAAAAGTGTGCTACAAAAGAAATCTGACCACCGTATCATCATGTGCATGTGCCATGCTTAATACAAAAATTCACAAACAACAACCTTTCTCCCAGTGCTAATGGTGATGCACACAAAAGAAAATAGGACAGCCACCACGTGCCAAGGTCAAGACCTAAGAGTTATCAAAAAGTTGGCTCAGAAGCCCGACGTATAATAATAGAATGAGAACCCTTCAAAAGTATCCACACCTGCACGCATGTGAAGAAGACCATGAAAGACGCTACTCAACCTGCTCACCTTATTCACAATGTACATGACCTGGACATAAAGGTTACAAGATATTTTTGTATGTATGATTTGCAGCCTTGAGGAAGCCCGCATAGGGCGTAAATGCGCCTCGGCTGTGGAACATTGCGTTTTAAAAGAAATAAAATCTGAATGGTCTACGCCACGTGAATTTCTTGGATTGAAAAAAAGTTATCCTGCAAGAATATTGATTGGAGAAGAGTGCTGATTGCACACAGGATAACAGTTACTCATATGTGATGTGCTCTGGTGTATTTTTGTTAACGGGACCACAACCATCATGTGGGTGGGGGAGGACATATGAGAATCTATCTTTACAAACTGTGAATAACCAGCAAGGGAAGCTGAGAACAGAGCTCCCAACCTGCCGGTCTGGCAGAATCAATATTGTCTCGTGCTCACCTTTACCATAAACCACCAGGATACAGGGTACACCCGCAGCCAGACACCCTGGACATTCTGCACACTTGAGCGTTAAAACGCCGCTCTCAGGTGTGTTCATGTTACGGGTGACCCCTCCAGGCAGTCTTGCTTTTTCAGCACCAGCACACAGCCGGCTGCTATAAAGTCGATATTGCAATTGTAAAAGCAAAATAAAAGGTTACGGGATACAACGTGATGTTGGTAAAATATCCAATGCTGGCTAAAGGTGCCACATGTCACACAGGTCACTTAAGAGCTGTGTCTTCCACCGCTTCCACAGGGGCTCTGTTTGCACTGCTGCCCTGTCTTGAAATGCTCGCTGTGTGCAAAACATGTTCTGTTATTGCTTGCACTATAGGTATTCTGAAGTAGAGAAATGTTCAGTGCCCCTGACCCTGCTGTACCATTTTCTGATTGTGAGAAACATGCTGTTTATGACCTAGATCTCTCGAAAGTGTGCCGGGTACTTGTATTGCAGAAACCTGAGCTGTAACTGTTCTGTGTTGGAGGGGAGGCAGTATTGGTGCAAGTCTGACATGGGCCCTGGTGCAAATGAGGAAAATTGCCCCTTTGACTACTGTTTGTGTAGAAAAATACAGCACTAATTGGGGTCAATGAGCCCCTCAGGGCCCAGGTGCCACTGCACCAATGGTTGCTAGGCCCCTGGCGTGTGTGTGTGCGCGCGCGCACCTGTGTGTGTGTACACATCAGGTGTCTGCACTGTAACTATTCTGTGTGTGAGGAAAGGTGCACTGATTCTTTGCTGAAACCAGAGGTCTCTAAAAGGGACATGGCTCTAGAAATGGTTGGGGATTTTTTCCCAAGATGAGAGGTCTATGTAATTAAGGGTTTGGCTTAAAGCACAATAACTAGATTCCAATCCTTCATGGACAGTGTGATATGACCTATTTTTAAGTGCATCTCTTTGTGTTTTGTGTTACTGCGTCCAGGTTTATCTCACAAGAACGAACCAAAACAGGAATGGAAACCAAAAGCAAACCTTGCAAACATGTTCAAACCAGTCCTGCTGCCTTCCTCCTCGGTCTGACCGCTCCCCCTTCCCTTATTGCCCCTTTCGCTCTCTCTTGAAGCTGCCCGAGTGCCTACTGCAATGAACTTGGAGAAGCTTCAGAAGCAACAGAGTTGCCAGCAGCAGCCCCCTGCTCTAAAAACGGACCCCCAAAGACTTCAGCACACCAAGAAATTGCTGGGGGGAAACGGGCTGTCCAGGTCTGGAGCGAATATACACTTAAAACCAGACCTTTTAGCAGTATCAGATAAATGAGTAAGAGAAGGAAAATGTTGTGAATATTAGATTTGAAATTATTCACATTCTGGAAATGTGATACTGCGAACTAAACATCACTAAGGCCAGTGAAGGGGCTAGTGGTCTTCGGAGTGTCTCAGCCACCCCTTCTCTCCACTCCCCTCTGCAATCTCTCACGTTGACATGCACTCCCTTTCCCCCCATACCTTTCTGAAAGTTTACAGCTGCATATATCAAACGCCACCTCCTTCCTCTCCATTATCTTGTCACTCTGCCCTTCTACATGCAATTCCTTGTGTCACCTCCCTTTCACCCTGCCCTCTCTCACACACACGCAGACACACACACTTTCAGAGGCAACCTCACACCTGCAAACGTGGCACTTTCTCTGCCTTTAGTACTGTTACTTTTTGAACAACTGTGTTACCGTGTATGCATCTTATTTACACTTTCCCATAAAAAGGTAATAACAGTTGGCCCATGTGTGATAATTGCTGTGTGTGCTTTACAGAGACGCCAATGAGTACATGAGTATGTAGTCTGAACATATTTAAAACCTCTTGAGAGGCAGTGGTAGAAACGTGCACCACCTTCAGCCACAACCCAAGAGCTCTCCATCATGCCCCATTATGAGCAAAACATCCCACTCACACCAGGACATTAACCAGTAACTTACAGGTGACAGTTCACCATGTGTGCTCTACTGAGTAAAATGTTGCCTGAGCAAAAAAAAAACTACAATAACGCAGCATCTGGAAAATGCAAATACTCTTAGGGAATACAAGATGAAGTTAAACGTGGAATGTGGACAACTGTAGCACTGACACGGATTACCCGACGGGTTTTAAAGGCACTATTGAGAAATCGATGTATTTTGTCTGTAAAGTTAAAGACATGGATATATGGCCCAGTCGGTACCCGTTTCAAAGTCAATCTTTAATTACTTCTGGGTGTGAGGCCCACTTAGAGCTCTGACTAACTTGTCTGTGTGTGAGGAAAGTTACACAGTAGCTACCTGCACTGTAACTGTTGAGACAAGAACACACGCCCTGTTGCTTCTCGTTCAGTTCCTCCTGTTTCTGAAATGTGTGCCTCACTCGTGTGTGTCTCAATTCTGTATGGGAGGAAAACATGTACCTGTGCTGTCCGAGCTGCAGCTATTGTGTGGATGAGTATGTGTGTAACTGTGAAATGTGCACTGTTGCCTGTGCTGCACATGTCCTGTTGTACAGAGATGCTGCGCTGCTGTTGGGTGTGCTGTAACTGTTCTCCGTATGAGGGAACTTTGCTCTGCTGGTGCTTGCTCAATACCTGCATATGCGAAGCAGTGAAGCTTGCGCAGCTGCTCCGTGAGCTGTAACTGTTCGTATGATGGAAAGTGGCCACACTGCTGCACGCGAAATACCCGTTCTGTGTGAGGAAATAGAGCTTGCACTGCTCTTCCACCTGCTGAAACTGCACTGTGAGAGAATGTTGCACTGCTGCTTGCACAATGCCTGTTTTATGGGAGCGAATGAAACTTGCACTGCTGCTGAATGAGGTATAACTGTTACAGCGGCGGCTTGCATAGGGCGTGCTGCGGGCGGGGGAAAGGCAGGGTGGGGTAGTAAACTGAGACATACGACGGAACGGAGGAACGTAATAATTACGTTCCTCCGTTCTGTCGTATGTCCGAGTTTACTACCCCCCCCTCCCCCACCCTGCCTCTCCCCGCTCCACTGCCCCACAGCGCACCCTATGCGAGTCGCCACGGTTGTTTGTATGAAGGATATTTTTACTATTGCTGTGCGAGAAACACCGGTTGCATGTGAGGGTGTAACGCACAGCGGTTGCATGTGCTGACACTGTTGCTTATATAGCGATAAATGACGCTATTGTTTCTCATGCAGTACCTGTGGTGTGTGTGTGATGCTTGCACTGCTCTAGTTTCTGTAATAGTTTTCTATCTGATGAAAAAGATAGAACTGTTGCTTCCCAAGCAATGCCTGGTCTATACATGGGAGGGAAGCTTGCACTGCTGCTGCCTGAGCTGTAACTGTTCTATTTGTGTGAGTGAAGCTTGCACTGCTGCTGCCTGAGCTGTAACTGTTCTATTTGTGTGAGTGAAGCTTGCACTGCTGCTGCCCAAGCAATGCCTGGTCTATATATGGGAGGGAAGCTTGCACTGCTGCTGCCTGAGCTGTAACTGTTCTATTTGTGTGAGTGAAGCTTGCACTGCTGCTGCCTGAGCAGTCACTGTTCTATGAGTGTGAGGGGAGCTTGGACTGAGGGCACACACAGTGCACACTGGCATGATGTGCACGGTGTGCAGAGGGGTTCCGTGTGACCTATTGCAGCAAATGTGCCCTCCCCGATGCAGCTGTGAACTCGCGCCTCCCCTACTGAATTGCAGGTCAGCTGTTTGAAGCAGGTAGCTCGCCCCTCACTGTGCAGTCAATACCGTGGCCTCCTTTAGAAAGGAGGACAGAGTCTGCCCTGCAGGCGCTTGCAGTGATTGGCTGTCCCCACATAGATAGGGGAGGGTGTCTGAGGAATTCTTAGGACACCTGATGCCCCCTTACAAGACATTGCCCTCTGAGCCAGAGCCTATAATACAGCGTGGCTGCAGTGGAAAGTTTTTCATCATTTGCACGGGGCCATGCCCCCTGAGATTGTACAGGTGCTATACATGCTCTGGAGCAATATGTATTACAGAAGGGGAAACTCAAGTATCTGTGGCCGCTTCTGCAAATCTAAAATGCCCCAAGGTGCCGAGTGTGGCGCACACGCCCACTGCACATCTGGGATGCTAGGTGCATTCTGTCCCTGCTGTGCTAGGTCTCTGTATCAGGGAGCTTGCACTGCTGCGTCCCTAGGTGCAAACATGCCTCGTGTGTGAGGGACACTCTGCTTGCGGGTGCAGGTGCTATAGAAAAAAAAGATATACATACATGTTGTGTATGAATAAAGCTTGGCTGCTTCTGTCCAGCCTGACCCGGTGATGTGTGTATGGGCATGGTGCACTGTGGCTGTCTGCACAGTACAGATTCTGTGCATGAGGGAAAGGTACACTACTACAGCTTACGCTGCACCTGTGGTTTGTGTGTGGGTAGATTGCACTGTCCAGGTTGTGTTTACGAGGGTGGGATGCTGCTGTCACCGGTCCTGTGCCTGAGTGTATGAGTGGGAAGCTTGCACTGCTGATGACCGATGACCGAGGTGAGGAGAAGCTTGCTACACCGCGGCCAGGCAGGGTCTGGCTCTTGTTAGAGTGAAGGAAGTCGTGTCTCATAACCTCGCGCCGTCCTTGTTTTGTGAACACGTGAAGTCATTTCTCCACCGTTCTACCCCCTCCAAGCCGCCCTCTCCCCCCAACTCACACCATTCCCAAATAACCCCAGAACCAGGTCTGCCATCTCTAGGGTGGTCTGACTCTCCATGGTTTGCAGCGGGGTGGAAGCTATCACTAGTGCAGCAGGTGGAGTGCACCGGGCACGGCGCCAGGCTGGTGAGCGCCCCTCTGTCCCCCATGTGTTTCTGCATTTCACTACGTACCCGGGGACTTGGGGTCATTTCCCTTGGGTGCACTGAGGCGACAGGTGAGGTGGAAGTAATGGACAAAGGCTTAGAGGGAGCGAGGAGCTGATGAGGGTACCGTGATGAAAAGAGGGCACAGAAGCGGAAGTGGGCAGCGCGAGAGGTAACACGGATGGGCGGAGAGCTGAAACGAGACAGTGAGGAAAGGGGACAGAGAAGAGGAAACAAATGGCCAGTGGGAGAGGCTACAGTGATGGGAACTGGACTACAGACAAGAGAAACTGGGCAGTGGATGAGGCTACGGCGATTGAAAGGCGGCAGAGAAGATTATATGGGCAGTCGGGCAGAAGGGGAAGTTACGGTCATTAAAAGGTGCCAGGGAAGAGAACGTGGGCAGCAGGTGAGGCATCACAGGTGGAGAGGGAGAATAAAGTGGAATACTACTCACCGAAAGGGCCGCAGGGTGATGAAGCATCGTCTGACCATAATTGTCCCATCCGAGGTCACCGAGACCATGGCTCAGAAGTCATCCGACTGGACTGCGCAGGGGAGGGGGGTAGCCCTGGCGCTGACCCCAGGACGCATGACCCGGGCACCACTCCGGTCCCGACCTCCGCACTGACGGTGACCCGAGATCGAACAACAGCAACCCCAAAGTAGAAAGCAGGAGGTAGAGCAACTGAGTCCGTGCCTCCCACGGGGGCAGCAGCAGGCCGCGGAGGCTGGCGTGTCACTGAGACTGCTGTCCACGGATGCAGGGGTACCACGGAGGCAGCAGCAGGCCGCAGAGGCTGGCGTGTCACTGAGGCTGCTGTCCACGGATGCAGGGGTACCACGGAGGCAGTAGCAGGCCGCGGAGGCTGGCGTGTCACTGAGACTGCTGTCCACGGATGCAGGGGTACCACGGAGGCAGCAGCAGGCCGCAGAGGCTGGCGTGTCACTGAGGCTGCTGTCCACGGATGCAGGGGTACCACGGAGGCAGCAGCCGGCCGCGGAGGCTGGCGTGTCACGGAGGCTGCTGTCCACGGATGCAGGGGTACCACGGAGGCAGCAGCAGGCCGCGGAGGCTGGCGTGTCACGGAGGCAGCTGTCCACGGATGCAGGGGTACCACGGAGGCAGCAGCAGGCCGCGGAGGCTGGCGTGTCGCGGAGGCAGCTGTCCACGGATGCAGGGGTACCACGGAGCCGGTGGCGCTTCACAGTCAGGAGTCCCACAAGGTCACAGGATATCCCACGGAGACGTGTATTGCGCAGAACCTGTCAAGAATTGCACACAAAAAAGAAAAAAAAGTGCACCCGGAGAAGTGTTCCGCGGATGCAGGTATCCCTCAGAGTAGGGCAAGCAGACCGGCGCTCTATCCAGAATCCGCGCGTCCACGGAGCAGGTGCTCGGCTGAGGTAAGTGTAAGTGGAGGAAGCCGCTCCTGGAGCGGGGCCGCACCTCGGATCCAGCGGTGTTCGGTGAAGGCTCCTTCCTTCTTCCGAGACAGGTGTCTGCGGGCGCGCAGGCTCCTCTTTCGGTTCCACCTCTCCGCCTGTCGCGTTTTATCGCCTCTTCCTCAAGCAGGGGAGGCGGGACTGGGACGCGGGGTGGCAGGGTGTCAGCAGAGTCACGAGTCAGCAGGTGTGTGAGGAGGAGGCGTCGAGTGCCACTACTCACAGCCACACAGCACCTGCAGTGGAGCCTCGAAGCGCAGGTACGTGCTTGCAGGAGGTGATGAGCGTCACACTGGCATCCCGAGGGGACCGGCGAAGACACGCTGCACCACGCACAAGAGTCCGGAGACACATCCTCTCCGCAGCGCTGTCCTGGGGAAGAGCTGGTGATCGGACTCACGTCACCTGGGTCCAGTCGAGAAGCGTCGGTGGTCAGACGCACAGCACCTGCATCCTACAGAGACGTGCCAGTACTCGGTCTCATAGCTCGTGCATCCCGCAGATAGAGGCAGGTGCTCCGTGACGACGCATCCGTATCACAGGAAAGTGTTGGTGTCCCCCAAAGCACCTGCATCTCGTAGAGAAGTGTTGGAAGTCAGTCAATCAATCATTTATGAAGCGCGGCAAATCACCCGTGAGGGTCTCAAGGCGCTTGGGTTGCTGGTTGCAGTCTTTAACCCTCACTGGTCTGCAGAGAAGTACTAGTGTTTAGCCCCAATGCACGTGTACACTGTAAAGTAGTGCTGTTGCGTGGTCTCACAGCACGCGTATCTTCCGGAAAAGTACTTGTGCTGTATCTTATAGCACCAAAGGCCACACGATCTATGTTCCACGAGGAGAAGTGCCTCGATTATCCATCCAAGAAGTGCTGAGACTCTGCATCGAACCACCTGTATCCTACACAGAAGTGCGGGTCCTTAGTCTTGCAGCACCCATGTATTCTGCAGAGCAGTGTTAGTCACAGCGTCATCGCGCTATTGTCCTCCGTAGACGTGCAGCTGCACACACTCAAAGCACGTGTATCCTGCAGAGAAATGTTAATACGAAGTCTCAGTTTCCCACAGAGAAGTACTGGCACTTAACTCTCAAAGCACCAGTATTCTGACAGAAGTGCCACGAGGGATCCTCGCACTTGAGGAGAAGTGCTGGTTCTCAGAGCCTCAAAGCACCTCTATCCTACAGGTTTGGCGCTGTCCCGATCCCACTCAGGAGTGCCACGGTTTCACTGCACCTGTGTCCCGCAGAGATGCGTTATCCTTTGTTTCCAGTGCACCTCACGCATCCTTCCGTTTGCCATTCGAGTGGGACCGGTGTTCAGAACCGGTAAGCTCCGGTCTCTGTGGCCCCCCGGGTGCACGGAGGGGCGCGCTCTATGATCTCTAGCAGCCCGCACAGAAGTCTTTACTAGTGACAGGTGCCACACGTCCAAGCCAAGGGAGGGCTTCGGCAGCGCCCTGGGAACTGACAGGGCCGGTGATGGACACCTGAGCTGGGGTCTGTCCGGGTCAGGGAGACTTCGAGTGAGCTTGTCTACTATGGAGGTTCCCCGTCTCTCCCATCATCCTCGTGGTCTTCTGGTAACCCGGTCTGTCCTGGTGCTTTGGTGCATCTTCTAATATGTGCACCTTTTGCTCTCTCACGTCTTGCCTCTGAAGCCTCTCGCGCCGGAGGTCAAAGACAGGGCGCTCCCCCTGGCCCCGGGGGTGCCCGTGCCAGCATGCCTCCGCCAGGTGCCGTCTGCTCCCGCCTGTTTATGGTGAGAACGGACTGCATTGTTCGCAGCTGAGGCAGAGGTGGCGGCCACCAAGGGAAAATGCCGACGCCAGAGCAACAATGTAAGGTGAGGGCGCCACCCAGTGACGGTAGTCTGAGGTGCCGGGCTGCGACGCAAAGCCAGGGTGAGTTGGATTATCCTACAGAGAAATCAGTACCAGGTCGACTCATGCACAGACGTGTGAGCTGAGCAATGACCCTGAATCAGCATAGGTCACGGTCTGTTTTCAAGAAGCGAGCAAAGAGGGAATGTTTAAGCGCTCATTTATAATGCAATAGGTCTCGCTTTTTTAGAGTGACAGTAAATGGCGTTGAAAATGACCATGGACCAGATGTACGACCCTAAATTGCGATCGCAAACGGGCAATCGCTCCGTTTGCGATCGCAATTTAGGACATGGCCTTGTACAAACCTCATTTTTAAAATCTGTACATTTTGCCGATTCGGAAAATGAGGTTTGTGACTCGCTATTAGGAAGGGGTGCAACTCGCATTTGTATGCATGAATGTTTTGAGACCGCTATTGTGGTCGCAAAACACTCGCAATTTATTACCTACTTCAAGTAGGTGGTAAACCATTCCCACACGGGAATGGCTCCTTTCCCTTTTGTGAATGGGTCCAAAAATATTTTTTAAGTGCAAGCAGAGGTCACAGAGATCACTGCCTGCCCTTGAAAAATGAAACTGAAACGGTTCATTTGTCTTTTTTTAAATGCATCCCATTTTCCTTTAAGGAAAAAGGGCTGCATAAAAAAAAACCTGCTTAATTTAAAAGCAGTCGCAGACAAGGTGATCAGCTGACCCCAGCAGGCCACCATCCTTGTGAGCGCTAGCCATTCCTAATGGGGTCGCACATTGCGCCTGCCTCATTAATATTAATAAGGCATGCAATTTGTAACCCCATTAGGAATCGCAAACAGTGTCTGAGACACTGCTGTACATCTCAATTTGAGAGTCGCAAATTCAAAGCAATTTGTGAGCAGCAAATTGGTGAGTCGTACATCTGGCCCCAGGGCCGGACTGGAAACCAAAACCGGCACTGGCAAAGTGCTCGGCAACCCCCCTCGGAGTTGGGGGTGCCGCCGAGCTCTTTGCCAGGGCCAGTTTTTGGCCGATTTGTTACAGGGCCGATTTTGCAGCTATGCTACAAAAAGTGCCCAATAACAAAAATTGCCCCCAGAGGCCCCAAACCGCCCCCCCACCCGTGTGGCGCACCGGGGGATTGCCTGGTGCCCGCTACAGCCAGTCTGGGCCTGTCTGGCCCCATGTCTTTTACCTGTGTATTGGGTATGCGTGTAGTGGATGTATGAACAAAGACACAGCTTCAGCAATGTCTAGATGACTTTCAATGAGGAATTACCACTGGGACCAGAGAAGCAGCTGCAGCACTGTCGAGAGGACTTAGAATGAAGAATTTCTGACAGGGTCAAAGATGCAGCTGCAGCACTACCTAGAGGACTTAGAATGAGGATTTTCCACTGGGACCAGAGAAGAGGCTCTGCCTGGAGGACTAAGAATAGGGAATTACCACTGGGAACAAAGTGACAGCTGCAACACTGTCTAGAGGACTTAGAATGGTCCATCCACAGACATTTTACTTCTCTGATTGGTACAACATAAATTAGCTCTGTAATATGATGGACACAGGTTAAATAAAACATCACCATGAGGCCCCTAGTTGGCGATGTCTGTGCTTCATGTATAAAGTAGGAAATCTTCAAAATATGGGCTCAAACAGTGCTAAACTCCGAAACTGCTCCCCAATACGTCCAGATTGGAATCAATCCCTTTTCCTGCAGGTCACCTCTGGCGAATCGGAAAGCTCTCAATCATTTATCAGAAACTATTTTAGCAAACAATTAGCACCCGTGGGTAGTGGACGAGTCATTGAAAGCAATTAGAAATGGATTAAGTGGAGGTCAGATGTCCAAACAATCACAATTCCCATCCCCATCATTCCTGAGCTCGTGTTAACCCATTCCTCTTGGCTGACACTGGACACTTAAGAAAGGTGGCTGGGAAAATTCAGAATAGTTTGGGACTCTAGCCAACGGCTTGGCCTCTTTTTGCACCACAAGGCAAGTAAAGTGCCACAGAGAGAGAACAGTCAGTCTGTGGGGCTGCAGAATAAACACACCCCCTTTGACTGCAGGGGCTGTGCAGATCACGAAGATGTATGTATCTGTTTACTCTCAAACATTTAGGGTAAACAAAAATAAGATTGTCAGTTCCTTACAATGGACATAACAAATGTGAGTTTGATGTCAAGACTAGAGCCACAGACCTGCTCAAAGCGGATATTTAATGGTTACAACACTTTACGAATTTCAAACACCTTTTGATTATTTTTTAATACAAACTGTAAAACAGTAATTACAAAACGAGTTCATATACCAATATACAAAAACAGACCTGTATAAATTAATGCAGTCACGCCAACTGTACCAGATAAATCATAATATATTGATTTTGTTTCAAAACAATACAAATAAAATATAAAAAAAGTATTTGCACCATCAATATAATTATTATTCATCAGGTCTTTCACGTACTTACTTCTTTTTTTAACTGGGAGTACTGAAGCAGAACATGGATGTGGTTTTAAACTGCAGATAGTAAAAGACACGTCATTGGTAACACAAAGCCATGTACCTAATATTGCTCTGTATTGTAGGAAGCCCAACTGAATAATAAGTACTTTGGTGAAAGCAATTTATGAAAGGACAGTAGAACAAATGCGTGCTGTATTGTTAGTATGCCTGGACAGAGTTCCCGAAGTTCGCAAAGTGCAAAAAAACCTCTGCCGCGCTACTCGGAGCTCCACAAGCAGAGGAGTGCTTTAGATAAATGCTGTTCGCCGTGATTTTCAGTGCCGGGTGCTTGTCCGCACTGCGCAATAATTGTGAATGGCACCATGCACAGGGCAAGCAGGCGCTACTTCCTTTCTGCCGTTCGAGTAGATTTTTACTCGAGCTGCAGCTTTCTCAACATGAACAAACAGTTTCTCAACATGAGCGGTCATGAGCATACGCGACCACTCGCAATGAGAGATCTGACTGCCAGCGTTGAGAAATCTTGCCGGGTGGTTGATTTGCTACGCTCATGCTCACCAACTTGATGTTGACGAACGCGAGCAAGGAAAAAAACTTTGCCAGCTCCATATAACACTCAGTGCGGAAAACTCTGCAAACTCTGCGAGCAGAGTGGAGTTTACTGCCCAGACTTAATTGTTAGACAAATTAGCGATGTTTGAAATAAAGTAATTGCAGTTCACAGGTGTATCTAGCAGGAGGAAGCAGGAAGGAGGTTCTCAGTTGATGCTAGGCCTGGAAGTGACCAAAAAACTCTGCTGCACTATTTGGAGTTTTGCAAGCAGCAGTATGCGTTTGGCCATGCCGTTCAGTTTGATGTTCAGTGCCAGGTGTTTGTCCCTGCTTCTTTTCTTTCTGCTTGAGTAGATTTTCTACCCAAGCAGCATCTTTCTCAGTGCAAACGGAAGGTTTCTCAATAAGAGGGGCCGTGACCAACAAGACTTCCCGTGTTGAGAAATCTGACTGCCCGTGTTGAGAAATCTAGCTGGAAGATGGATTTTCCTCCTTCGCGCTCATAAATTTGATGTTGGCGAGCGAGGAAAAAACTCAACTCAGCTAGTTGTTCAGAACTCTGCGTGCCCCACCGGGCGTGGAGTGCACATAACTTTGCGAACAGAATGGAAATCACCGCCCTGGCTAAGTTGATACACACCTATTTGGCTTAATCTACAATGAAGCAAAAAGACCACCACCACACGTTCTTTTAACATCTGTAAATATTTTAGCCTGCCGTTTTAATATATTAGTCCCCACCTTGGTGCGAGATTTGCGTCGCCCAAGGCTGCTTCCCGACCTGCCTGCCTGACATTGCGCCGCCGTTATTAGTCGCTGATTACTCAGTCCAGCCACTTCAGCCACCATCTTGGGCAGGGGAAGGCTGGCGCTCTAGCTGATCGCTCCTCCCACCCTCCTCCCACCCTCCCAACCATGGATAAAAACAACAGATTCGCCCGTCCGCGCAGCGGGCGGGCACAGCGGGCGCGCCGGCGGCGCACCAAATGCGCGCCAAAGGCAAGCCCGTCTGCGCCCGTCCGCGCCTGGACCCGGCCAAGGGCCACTTCCCCTGGGCCAGATCCCCTGGCCCCACGAGGATCATACACTTCCAATATGCTACTGCTTTTGCGACCCCCTCAACGTCAGTCATGTCTCTTACTTGGCCCGCTGCTCCTTCATGGGGTCTCTGCCCAACACTGTCCCTGTTGTAAATCGCGGATACCCCTCAACCTGATTCCTCCCCCACTACCAAGTCTAAATCACCTAAATCCTACTTACTCGCCCTTATTAATGTCCGTTCGCTCGGGAAACACCGACAGGACATAGCTGACTTGATGGAGGACAATAGATTACATATGCTATTTATGACAGAAACTTGGATGGACAGTTCGTCCGATCCAGACATAGTGATTGCAGTTCCTAAATGCTTTTCTATCCATAGACTGGATAGACAGCGTAAGAAAGGCGGTGGGAGTGCCGTCATCGTACGCGACGCATTTACTGTCAGAACCAACATGATCTCGCTACCTTCCTGTGAAGCTCTACAATTCTCCATCAAGTTGACTCCCTCCTATAATTTCAAAGGGATCCTTTTGTATCGTCCACCGGGATCAAGGACCGGATTTATTTCCGATCTTAGGTCCATCCTGGAATCGTCAGCCCTTGATAGCTCTTTAACTGTCCTCGGTGACTTTAACTTTCATTTTGACAAAACGGAGGATAAAGACAGTGCTGCTTTTTTGGCGGATATGACAACCTTTGGTCTCCCACTGCTGGTCAAGTCACCCACACATGGCGGGGGCCATATACTGGATGGCATTTTTACTAATTCTGTGGATTTACACGTTTCTCAAATCCTTCCCCTCACCTGGTCAGACCACCATGTTATCCTGGCTTCACTGACCACCCATGATACTGGTGCCTCTACATTACCCTCTAATCCTCGCCAGTCCTTACTGGCGTGGAACGACATTGATTGTTCCAGCCTGGAAACACTCCTCACCAATTCCATCCCCTCTCTATCAACCGACCCTAACACTGCCACTACTCAATTTTATGAGTGGGTGGGCTCAGCGTCCACCTCTCTGGTCCCGGTTAAACAACGGTCTCGTAACAGATCTACCCCGTCGGCCCCCTGGTATTCGGAGGTCCTAAGAATACAGAAACAACAGTGCAGGAACAAAGAGAGGCACTGGCGAAAAGACTACTCTGTAGAGGCCAAAATTAAGTATAAAGAAACGGTGGCTAAATACAAAACTATGATTGGTGAGGCCAAGAAAAAGTTTTTTAGTGATAGAATCGAAATGGCCAAAAATTCCAACAAGGCATTGTACGAAACCACCAAGCAGCTAGCAGGTTACTCTCCTAACCTGACTCCACCTCCCTCCCAATCTCTCTGTGACGCGCTATCTAGCTTCTTCTTTAGTAAGGTCAACGATATTTATTCTGCCTTTGCCAAAAATACCAAAATCCCTTCTAACTTGTCGACCGCCGCTCATACTGGACCCATTCTCTCTCAGTTTGCAGATATCTCTAGTTCCCAGATTGCGGACATTATATCCACCATTAGATCAGGCTCTGCACTCGACCCCTGTCCCCTTAAAGTATTATTACCTGTTATCGAAGTGGTTCTTCCTGCCATCACTTCTATTTGCAATGCCATGTTTAGTACAGGCATCTATCCAGCCATTTTAAAAAAGACTCTCATTAAACCACTCCTAAAGAAGCCACATCTCGACATGGAAGAACTAAAGAGCTACCGGCCTATCGCTAGCCTACCAGTTCTGGCAAAAATAGCTGAAAAAGCTCTGAATCTACAGCTCTCGGCCTTCATAGAGCAACATCAGCTACTTGACGAATCCCAGTTTGGCTTCCGCCAATTCCATGGGACAGAGACGGCTTTGATTAAAGTCGCGGAGGATATTAGATCCATCGACGACGCCGGGGGCACTGCAGTTTTAATACTGCTTGACTTATCGGCAGCCATCGACACGGTCGATCATGCTATTTTGATCGACCGTGTCGAAAACATGGGTGTCCAAAATAATGCCAAGAAACTTCTGGCCTTCTTTCTGGCCAACAGAACTCAGGTGGTCACAATGGGATCCTTTCGTTCTTCCACCCTGTCTCTGCCATGTGGAGTACCTCAAGGCTCATTCTTAAGTCCAACACTTTTTAACATCTATGTGTCGGACCTAGCCAATATCATTCGTGCACATGGGATGAGCCTTACCTCCTATGCAGACGACACTCAGTTGGTCCAAGCCATTAAGAACAATGGCCATAAAATGGCTGATGATCTCAAATCAGGTATGGTGGCAATTGGGAGCTGGATGGCATCCAATTGCCTAAAATTAAATTCTGACAAGACGGAAGTAGTCATCATTGGACCGCTGACCCCGGAATGGTCCTCCCGTTGGTGGCCCTCGTCATTAGGCCCTTCCCCTGAGCCTGTCAGCAAGGTGAGGAATATGGGAGTCATCTTCGATGACCTCCTCACTTTTCATCCACATGCTAACCAGATTACCTCCTCTGCCTTCCACAAACTGAGACTCATCAAAAAAATCCTCCCCTTCCTTCCTGACACAGCTGGTAGAACCCTGGTTACTTCCCTTGTATTGTCCACCCTGGATTACTGTAATGCATTGTTCCTAAATGCCCAAGAAGGAGTCCTAAACAAAATGCAAATTATACAAAACTCAGCTGCTAGGCTCCTGGGAAAAATCCCCAAATATCAATCCGCTTCGGACACCATCAGAGATTTACACTGGTTACCCATCAGAAACAGAATACATTTTAAAACTCTCTGTATTGTGTACAAGGCCTTGCATAACCTGGGACCAGCTTTTCTCGTTCAAAATCTGACCCCTTACTGTCCCCCCAGAACACTACGTTCCTCCAGCCTAAACAACCCTGTGGTTCCTCGTACCAAAACTGTTTCATGGGGAGACAAAAGATTCCTGGTGTCAGCCCCAAAGTTATGGAATACGCTGCCCCACTCGATTAAAATTAGTCCTTCACTCTACTACAGATATCTTAGCGCCGACACGCCCATGGGCCTTTGTTCGCGCTTTAGAAATATCACTAATAATAATAATAATAATAATAATAATATTATCAAATACTGTTCCATGCCTCACGAGGGATGCACTGTTTGATATGCACAAATGACACTCAGAACCATTTCAGGCCTATTGTCTCAATTACTGAGATCACAGCGGGGAGTCCAGCACACTGACAACAAACAAAGCAAATCCGATACAGCGCTATAGTAATCCTTGAAAAGTCCAGAGGACTTCTAAAGAAGAGCAGTGCTCTGTTGAGGATGCTTTCCTTCAGGGGCCTCCGCCACTCAAGTAAGGTCCCTGGCAGGCTGGGACAGAAGAGAAACACATAATGTATTTTGTTTCTTATCATTCCGGGGTCTGCGTAGTGTCAGCTCTATGTAGATCACTTTTCTGATTCCCTCAGTTAGGGTGTGTGTGTCTATTGGGCTTCACATAGTGCCACTAAAGAACCCTCCCAGCAGACCCGGCAGCAAGAAAACCCCCTGGTTCACCGACGAACTCAAGGAATCCAAGAAGAACTGACGCACCCTCGAGAAAGCCTGGCGGCTCGACCAGACCACAGACAACAGGACCTCCCTCAAGCACGCCACCCGCAAACACCATCAGCTGATCCGGGCCACCAAGAAGTCAGCACTCAAAGAACGACTGGACAACAACGCCCACGACAGCAAGGAACTCTTCAGCATCGTCAAAGAGTTCTCAAACCCCTGCGCCGGAAACAACAACATCACTCCCTCGCAAGACCTCTGCAACTCACACGCCTCGTTCTTCCACCGCAAGGTCGCCGACATACACAACAGCTTCGACGCACAGACAACACACCCTACCACCGAACCAATGCCCGCCACCACCACCCTCTGCAACTGGACCCCAATCAGCACTGAAGACACCACCCACACGATGAACTCCATTCACTCCGGATCTCCAACCGACCCCTGCCCACACCACGTCTTCAACAAAGCCGATGCCATCATCGCACCCCATCTCCGGGACATCATCAACTCCTCCTTCCACACCGCCACCTTCCCGGAGAGCTGGAAGCACGCCGAGCTGACCGCCCTCCTGAAGAAACCAACGGCGGACCCCACCGACCTCAAGAACTACCGTCCCATCTCGCTCCTTCCTTTTCCGGCCAAAGTCATCGAGAAGACCGGTAACAGACAGCTTGCCGCCTTCCTCGAGACAAACGGATCCCTCGACCCCTCGCAGTCCGGGTTTTGGGCCAACCACAGCACCGAGACCGCCCTAATCGCAGCCACCGACGACATCAGAACCCTGAATGACAACGGGGAAAGAGCGGCCCTC
This sequence comes from Lissotriton vulgaris, assembly GCF_964263255.1. NCBI lineage: Eukaryota > Metazoa > Chordata > Amphibia > Caudata > Salamandridae > Lissotriton > Lissotriton vulgaris. Next base: position 584,660,142 of record NC_141695.1, read on the forward strand.
ATCCTCCTGGACCTCTCTGCGGCGCTCAACACTGTCTGCCACCGCACCCTAGTGAAGCGCCTCAGCAACATCGGAATCCGAGAGAAAGCACTGGAGTGGATCATCTCGTTCCTCGCCGGAAGAACCCAGAGAGTCCGCCTCCCCCCATTCAGATTCGAGGCCACCGAAGTCATCTGCGACATACCACAAGGATCTTCACTCATTCCAACCCTCTTCAACGTCTACATGAGCCCCCTCGCAGGCATCGCACGCCAACACAACCTAAACATCATCTCCTATGCCGACGACACCCAGCTGATCCTCTCCCTCACCAACGACCCCACCACCGCCAGAGCCAACCTACACGAAGGGTTGAAAGACGTCGCCGACTGGATGAGGAACAGCCGCCTTAAACTGAACTCAGAAAAGACAGAAGTCCTCATCCTGGGATCATCACCCTCCGCCTAGGACGACTCCTGGTGGCCCCCGGCCCTGGGCACCGCTCCCAAACCAATGGACCACGCACGCAACCTGGGCATCATCCTGGACTCCTTCCTGTCGATGACCAGACAAGTCAACGCAGTCTCATCTTTGTGCTTCAACACCCTGCGCATGGTCCGCATGATCTTCAGATGGATCCCCAACTGAAACCAGGAAGACCGTCACCCAAGCACTCGTCACCAGCCGACTGGACTACGGGAACACCCTCTACGCCGGAACCACAGCCAAACTTCAAAAAAGACTCCAACGCATCCAGAACGCCTCCGCACAACTCATCCTGGACATCCCCCGAAACAACCACATCACCGGACACCTGAGAGACCTGCACTGGCTCCCCGTCAGCAAGAGAATCACGTTCAGAATCCTCACCCACGCACACAAGGCTCTCCACGACCTGGGCCCCAAGTACCTCAACGACCGCATGACGTTCTACACGCCCACCCGCCAGCTACGATCGACCAGCCACGCACTCGCCACCGTTCCACGCATCCACAGAGCCACCGCCGGAGGAAGATCCTTCTCCTACCTGGCAACCAAGACTTGAAACTCCCTCCCCACCCACCTTCGGCGAACGCAAGACCATCTCTCATTCAGGAAGCAGCTCAAGACCTGGCTGTTCGAGCAGTAACATACCCCTCTCCCGCAGCGCCTTGAGACCCTCCCGGGTGAGTAGCGCGCTTTACAAATGCTGCGATTGATTGATTGATTGATTGATTGATGATGCTCCCTGGAGTGAAAGCTGAGCTCTGCAAATACTCTATAACATAATATAACAGAGTATGCTGCACAATGGAGCAGCTTTAGAATGACATGCTGCACAGACATTCTGACAGGGGCTCCTTCATGTAGAGAAGACTGGATGCCCCGCCCCCCACACCATGGTTCGTTGTGGGGGATGTCCGTTATGCACCTAGTGCCAGGCTCATCCAGTGATTCATTTCTTTGAGCATGTGCAAGCCCGGAGTCATGTGTGGGCAGAAGATGCATTTGAACCTCCTGAGCTCTCCTTGTCCAGGCAGCTCACTTCCACTGAAGGCTGCATATGTCATTAAGACCCCTGGGACACTTCTGAGAAAGTAAGACTGAAGGCTACAGTCTGTCCCTGGCAGTAGCCCTGGCTGATTCCGGGGGAACTGGAGTAGACAGAAGACTTCACCCCCATACCTTTCCTTTTATGAAGGGAAGTGGCTTTTCTATCCAGTTAATTGGAGGTCACCGGCAAGGGCTGCTATGGGGACCAGCAGCAGAGAGCTCGAGGCACCAGAGGGAAGACACCAGACAGAATCAGAGGATGAAAACAGAGAGAGAAAGAGAGGGAGAGAGAGACATAGCAAGGGGAGAGAGGTAGAGTGAGATTGAGAGAAAGAGGAAGAGACTAGCAAGGTGGAGAGAGAGAGAGAGACAACACACACACACAGAGCGAAGGAGAGAGGGTCAAAGTGAGGAGGTAGAGATAGAGATAGAGGAAGATTAAGAGAAGGGGAAGACACTAGAGAGATGGAGAGAAAAGCAGATAGAGAGTGACTCAGCGAGAGAGAGGGTGACAGAGACAGAGCAAGGAACAAGATATTAAGAGGGGGAGATTGAGAGAATGGGAGCGACTATAAGAGAATGAGAGATGTATAGTGTGAGGGAAAGAGACAGAGGAGGATAGAGTGTGTGCGTGTGAGAGAGAGGAAAAAGTGAGAGTGAGTGTCATAGAGAGAGAAACAGGTAGCCATAGAGAGGTGGGAGAAGTAGAGGCTGAGTGGTTGTGTGAAAGAGGAGATGGAATGAGAGACCGCACAAGAGCAAGACGCAAAGAGACAAAAGATAGTGTAAGAGAGAGCAAAACAGAGTGAAGCAAAATAGAAGGAGTGAGAGCATGAGAAAGAATGAAAGAAACTGAGACAGAGAAACAGGGGATAGTGTCTGTGTGTGAGGGAGAAAGAGAGCGAGAGAGAGAGAGGGAGAGAGAGAGAGAGAGAGGGAAAGAGAGAGACTGGACAGATAGTGTTATTTAAAGCATCACCAAATGACAGAGAAAGTGAAAGTTAAACAAAACAACCATTGGCAAAACCGATAGGTCTTGTATTTGGCACTGATTAGGTCTTCCAACGATTTTTAGCCCTGACACTGTGCAGCATCCCAGATGCTGTGCAGCATGACTGAAGAATAAAAAGGAAGCTTTTGGCGTGGCTGCCCATGTAATTTTTTAGGTGCGAGCACCTCATATGTGCCTATCCACAAAATCACGTTCCATTTTGTCTGTTTAGTTACCAATCCGGATTGTGCAAGCTTGATATTTTTTAAAATAAAAAAAAACAGGCGTTGAAAGCAAAGAGGGTGACAAAGTACCATGAATAGCTCAAACAACACTGGCATGGGTTTGTGGATGCAACACAGAGGGCATGGGTGGGGAAGGAGGAGCAAAGGATGAGAGAGCAATGTGAAGTGGTGTGGGGGGGGGTCACATTAGTGAGCAGGCAACAGAATGAGTACAGGGTTGGGGAGGAGATGCAACAGGCGAGGCAGGAAGGTGTGAGTGGGGAAACAACAAGGAAAGCGTGCGTGCGGAGGAGAAGCAGTGGGTGAGGGAGCAATGTGGAGGAGGCAGGGGAGAAGTGCACAGGCAAAAAAGCAATGGGTGGGAAGCAAACGAAGGTGAGTGCAACATGAAGTGGTCATGGAGAGGCACTTGGACGACAGGGAGCAACATGGAGTGCAGGGGGAGAGAAGTACACAAGGGCGAGAACTGTGAAAAAAGCATGAACTTTCACAGAGTGCTGGACCAAAACAAAAAAGTAGTGCTTGAAAAGCAAGCAGTGGGAACACAGAAGCCATCCAATCAAAAGTGATGGTAAAGTGGCAATGCTTCATGGAAGGGATAAGAACAGACTGACAAGTTGGGGTACAAATAAGAAGCACCACCCAAGCTCGGCCCGCGCCCACCACGAAGGAACTGGAGCATGGTCACAGAGGATCACCACAACACCACCCTCTCCCTGACCCCTCCTCCACCACAATTGATGCCAACTGTGCCGCCAAAGAACTACACCACTGGATTTCCAGCTGTGCAGAGAAGCTCACACCTCTACGCCACTCCGACAAACAACGCCCCCTGAAGGCCGCCTGGTTCACCACTGACCTCCAAGAAGCCAGGCGCTCCTGCAGATGTCTCGAGAAACTCTGGAGAAACAGGAAAACCACCAAAGATCTGGACTCCTACAAGAACCCATGACTGAAAACCACCAGCGTATAATAACCACCAAGAGGACCTCCATATGGAACAAAATCCACACCAACACCAGTAACTCAAAGGAACTCTTTAACGCCATACAGCAGTTCATCAAACCCCCCCCAGCGAAGCCACGGACATCACACCATCCCAGGACCTCTGCAACAAGCTCAGCTCCTACTTCCACCTGAAAATCAAGGCCCTCTACGACAACTTCAGTGAACAGACTCCAGACACCACCCTCCTTTCCGCCATGGACAACTAGCCCACCCTCACCACTTGGAAACCGCCTACCACCGAAGATATTGCCACAACAATGAAGAACAAACACTCAGGAGCCCCCATGGACCCCTGCCCGCTGCACATTTAATACAGAGCCGCCGAAATAGCACCCCAACTATGTTGGGCCATTAATGCCTCCTTCGAATCCGGCATCTTCCCTGATGACTGGAAGCAGGCAAAAGTCAAGCCCCTCCTCAAGAAACCCTCGGCTGACCCGACGGACCTGAAAAACTACCGGCCCATCTCTCTTCTGTCCTTCGCAGCCAAAGTCACAGAGAGATTCGTCAACACCCAGCTAACCACCTTCATCGAGAGAACGCCACCATCGACTCCTCCCAGTCCAGATTCCGCAGCAACCACAGCACCGAGACCTCCCTCCTCGCCCCCACCAATGACATTCGCATGCTACTCGACCAGGGCACACCATGGCCCTCATCTTTCTAGACCTCTCCGCAGCCTTCGATACCATCTCCCACAGCATACTCGGCTGTCAGACTCCACAACGCAGGCATATACGGGGAACCGCCCTCAACTGAGCCCACTAATTTCTCGGCGGCAGAACCCAAAGGATTAGACTCTCACCCTTCCTCTCCGAACCCACAGAGATCAACTGGGGGGTACCCCAAGGATCCTCACTCAGCCCCACTCTCTTCAACATCTACATGGCTACCATCAGCGCCATCGTCAGACAGCATGGGCTCAGCATAGTATCTTACGCAGACAACAGCCCGCTCATCCTCTCCCTCACGAAGAACCCTAAAGGCACCAGACTCTGCTTCCAGGAAGGAATGAAAGATGCTGCAGCCTGGATGAGCATCAGCTGCCTAAAGCTCAACTCGGAGAAGACAAAGGTCCTCATCCTTGGACCCTCCCCCACAGTATGGGACAACACCTGGTGGCCCTCCACCCTCTGAAACTCACCCACTCCAACAGACCACTCCTGCAACCTCGGCACCATTTTAGACTCCTCCCTCACCATGACCCCCCAGATCAACGCTGTCTCCTCTACCTGTTTCAACTCCATCTGCAACCTCCGCAAGACCTTCAAGTGGATTCCACCAGAATGCAGATAGACCATCACCAAAGCACTCATAACCAGCAGACTGGACTCCGGTCACACCCTCTACCCCGGAATCAACAAATCCCTGCCACACAAGTTCCAAACCATCCAGAACATCGCAGCCAGACTCGTCCTCGGAACCCCTTGATATGAGCACATGACCCAGCACCTACAAAACCTCCCCTGGGTCCCCATCGAGAAGAGAGTATCCTTCAAGCTACTCACCCACACCTACAAATCCCTCCACAACATCAGATCCAAATACCTCAATGAAAGAGTCTCCTTCTACATACCCAAAAGGAACCTCTGCTCCAGCGAACTCGCCCTGACAGAGACCCCATGCATCTGCAGAACCACAGATGGTGGAAGAGCTTTCCCCTATGTCGCAACAAAGGCCTGGAATGAGCTCCCATTCAACATCAGACGCTCCCCCACTCTGCACACCTTCAGGAAGAGCCTCAAGACCTGGCTCTTGCACTGATCTGGAGCTGCAACCCCCTCCAGCGCTTTGAGACCCTCACGGGTGAGTAGCACACTTTAAAAAGCCCTGATTGATTGATTGATTGATTGAAGCAGGCAAATGTGAGAGAAAAGCCAATCAATGGTAGTGATTGTTGAGCTCCACGCCCCTGTATGTTCTTGGCAAGCCCACAATATGTCTCACAACAAATCAATGCACATGCTTTCTAAAAGGCTCGACCTAAAATTACCTAGCCCATTCTTAAGTGAAGTCAGCTGTGGGCAGGGGTTGGTGAGTTTAGTAACTGGGGAAAGAAAGAAGCCTTCTGGGTCAGAGAGAATCACACACATTTCCACTTACATGATCTACAGCTTCCATGTGGATCTTGGCAAAAGGTGCTCACAGTGCTTTAAGATACTTCACCAGCTCAGTCGTACCAGCTCAGTAGTACTGTGCATCCATTTCTTATAGAGCCCCTTACATCCAGCACTCCTCAGACTCGGATTAGTGCTTCTAAGAAGACCCACACAAGCAATGAGATGTGTTTCTGTAAAAATATGTTTTACTCTGTACTTAGATTCATAGATTGTAGATTGTTTCTCAACACCCAGAAGTGATGTGAAAGCTCCTCCCGTCACTTGCTCCATTTCTAACTAGTTGACCTCAAGTCTTGTGAATATAGGTCCTCTCTATATCTGAAAAAAATACAAATGTCTTTTATTCTGAGCCCGGTCCCCTAACATATACATGCATACAGACAGATTAAATCTTCACTGACCCAAAAGGACCACTGACGATGTTTGCTATTTGGTCTCTGTTAGAAATGGGGATCTCTAGTTGGCAATGGTTTGCACCATTGTCCAGGTACGGACTCTTCTTCCTAGTCAGAGTAAGGAGGATACACCTTTAAAATAACCTCTGCTCACCCACTTGATAGCTTGGCACGAGCAGACAGGCTTTTCTCAGAGACAGTGTGTCAGGTATTTGTGCACACATACATTAATACAGGGAAACCACTACAAATGGAACCCACACAAGTTTAGAAAAATAAGTAATCTTTATCTAAACCTAATAATACCAAAATTACAAAAATCCACAAAACAGTAATAAAAATATGACTTTTAAAAGGTAGAAACAGTTCTGTTCAAAGCAAATTGCATATGCGACACTTTCAACACAAAGTACCTTGGATACATCAATATCAAAAGCAAGAACAGCCTCAGGGAAGGTGATGCGTCGGTTCCTTACGTGCAGGAAAGGTGAGGTCTTGGTTCCTTACTCTGGGGGAGGTGATGCGTCAATTCCTTACTGCTAAGCAGGGGAGGCGATGCGTCAGTTCCTTTCTGAAGGGGAAGTGAGGCATTGGTTTCTTACTATGCGGAGAGGTGAGGAGTTAGTTCCTTACTGCGGCCACAGCGTCCTTGTAGACTTGGCATCCTGGTGCGATGTGTGAGGATTGGGGATGCATCGGTTCTCGATGCAGCAGCGGCAATAACGCTGCATTGATTATTTCAGCTACAGTCACATGATGCCTTGGTTCTTGCAGCCGCACATCAGAGCCTGAGTCGGAATCGGTGTGGCGATCTCGGCCTTCGTGGATCATGCACTCGATGCGGCAAGTGGTGATTCCTCGAGCCGCGGGCAGGCGCTGCATTGGTTTCTTTGGTGGTGTGCCGGAAACAGGTACGGATGCGTCGCGCTTCTCTTTGTTGCATTACTTTTCCAGCTCCCAAGAGCAGGAACATCCTCCAGAGGCCCAGAAGAGCAACAGGTGCCTCCTGGCAGGTCAAATCTCTCAGCAAGGGAGTTCAGGGGAGTTGGGGGTGAAGTTGTTGTGTCCCTGAGACTTCAGAACAGGAGGCAAGCTCTACTTCAAGCCCATGGAGATCTTCCTCAAGCAGGGGACCCAGCCCACAGCAAAGTCCTTGTCCTTTCCTTAGCAGAAACAGCCAATGAAAGCCAACCCCAGGCAGCACACAGCAAAGGGGCAGTAGTTCTCCTCAGTTTCTCCAGCTCTTCTCCTAAGGAAAGGTTCTTCTTAAATTCCAGAAATGGTCTCTGAAGTCTTTTCTTTCTCTGAGACTTCCGACAGGTGGAAAACTCTACTTCAAGCCCTTGGAGAAAACTCTAACAGCAGGATGATGAAAGCACAGTCCAGTCCTTTACCTGCCCAAGACAGATCAACCACTGTAGGCTAATACCAACAGCACGTAGCACAGGGGCAGTACTCTTCCTCCAGCTTTTCCTGTTTTTGTTCCTGGCAGGTTCCTTAATTCAGCAGTAATCTAAAGTTCAGGGGTCTGGGCCCCTCTTTTTATAGCATAAATGCCTTTGTTCTCTGGTGGCAGAGAAGCTCTTTGCCCAGCCAAAACCAGTTCTGTCCTCTTAGGTGCAGCTTCCTCGCAGGAGGGGGATATAGCATTGTATAAGGCAGACAAGGCCTATTCAGGTGCAAGGGAAATCTCTTCCCACCACTCTAATGCAGACTGGGACTATTCAGCCCAGCCCTGACACATTCAGGAAAGTCAGGAAACACATGAACCACCGCCCACTAGAGACTGTCTGAGAGAATGCACATCCCCAGCCACTGTCATTCAAAGCCAGATAGTCAATACACAAACCACAGAGACACACAGGATGGCTAAACAAGAAAATACCAGCTTTCTAAAAGTGGTATTTTCAAACACACAATATAAAAATCATCTTTACTATCAGATGCATTTTTATATTCTGTGTTCAGGCATACTAAACTCAATCTTTCTCTCTTTTCCCAATGCAAAGTTATACTTATAAAATGTTATAAAAACTCCCTTTCTATCCTATATTACAGATAGCCTTTCAATAGTGAAACATGAGATTGGCAGTATTTCACTATCAGGACATGCCACACACACTAGGGCATGTCCTACCTTTCCCATACACTGCACCCTGCCCACAGGGATACATTTGGCCTACCTTAGGGGTGACTAACATGTAAGAAAAGGGAAGATTAGGACCTGTCAAGTGGGTGCACTGGCCAGGTCACCTGGCAGTACAAAAACTGCGCACAGACACCGCGGTGGCAGGTCTGAGTTACATTTACAGGCTGCTCATGTGGGTGGCACAATCAGTGCTGCAGGCCGACTAGCAACAGTTAATTTATAGGCTGTAAACCCACACAGTGCACTATAGTAGGGACTTACCAGTAAATCAGATATGCCAATCAAGGAATCACCAATCCATAAAACAACAATACATATAGAGCATATACACTTTAGGACTGTTCTGCAGTTGTGTAGTGCCCAGAGTCATAAAACCAACAAAATCAGAGTCCAAAACAGGAGGCCAAAAAGCAAAAAGACTGGGGATATTCCTGCTGGAAAAGTCAGGTCTAACAGTATCAAAGATGCTGGTGTCAAGCTGATACAATAGCATGACTTCCCCATGGGCATTGGCTCTGCACCCTGAGCCGCAATTATACTGGGAGTCTCTCAGCAACCTCTAGAAGCTCACAATGAAGGACTGAGATAGAGATGGATAAATTAGCTTAGTTTTTCTTTGCTCAACATTGTCAATTTCAGCTACAATTATGGATTTTATGAAAACTTTTATGCAAGAAATGATTCTGTGTGAAAATCTGGAGCATCACAAATATTCTTTGTGTCATATGATCCTCATTTGCACCATTTGCTCATGTAAAAATCATGTCATGAGTCTGCCTTGGTAGATCAAAAATGAGGCATGCCGCATCGTTCTGCACAACCTGTAATCTTCTTGTTAGTTTCCAAGGCGGGCCGATGTAAAGGGCATTCTAATAGTCCAACCTGGACAATATTGTGGCAGAAACAATAGCCTGTAGAGAAGTTGTAGTGAGGAGGGGGACGAGTTTCTGCAAACATCTCAATAGCCCTGTACAGGTACCAACCACTGCCGACTCTTGGTTGTTCATTGAAAGTTCGGCGTCGATTTTGATGCCCAAGCTTCTAACCAATGGGACTGGGGTAGGGATAGCTCCCAATTCTCGCGGCCAGAACCGGTCACACCAGGGGCTGTTGATGTGTGGAACAGCCAGAATTTCCGCCTTGTCTGGATTTATTTTAAGTGAGTTGTCAGTCATCCAGCTCGCTGTAAAGCGCAACACCTCTTGTACGTGTTCCTGAGTGACACTGGAGTTGTTGATCCGTACAAGTAGCTGGTTGTCGTCTGCATAATTGAAGACTTGGCAGTCCAATTGGGCCAGGGTCTCCACCAGTGGAGACCAGATGACACAATAATTAGGATTTACATGAGTTTATGCTAGCGGGATAAAAATTATGCACAACCGTGGTTAAAGCAAAAACATCCTGACATAGCACTTCAAGATCAACCAACAGGGTAAACGTGCTTAAAAGACAAGATGCAGCAAGTGCCACAAACGTTGCACAAAAATGCTTAGGGGGCCCCCTTCATCTGGAGATGACTTGGAGCTCCTGGCACTGCGGAGGGCTGCTGGAGTGTCTATTATGCCCCTAAAACATAAAAAAAAAACAGGCGGGTTGCTGTCAGCTTAAGGAGTTTAACAAAAGTGTTATACTACGTACACAGGAAGAGAAGGGGTGCCCAGCCAACCAAGGCTTGAGCTTTGGTAACCACATCAGAAGTGCTTCTCACCTCCTGCAATCCAGAAAGGAACTGAAAACACGCCTCTTTAAGGAAGAATATCTCTTCCCACAAAAGGATACATACATGAAACTACCTGAAAAGTCTTCTCACCATCCACCGTCCAACCAGAGACTTAAGATCATCAGGCATGATGTTACTTAAACTTCCCCGAATCACAAGAGCTAAAATGGGAGGTAAATCCTTCCGTTACCTGGCCACAAAATATTGGAATGCCCTTCCACTCCACCTGCGGATGGAACCTTCCGAAATGAGATTTAGGGCAAAATTAAAAACTCATTTGTTCCCTAGTAAGTAAGTCGTCTGATGAACTCCATGACACTACTCCTCTGGATTTGGTTTGTTTTAGCAGTTAGCGCGGGGACACACAGTTCTGTGCAGCCAGGCGCTTTATAAACGTTTTATTATTATTATTATTATTATTATTATGAATCATTATCATGCCTCAAGGCCTACGACCCATGACAAGCACTCTGCTGTGATCTAAGTGTGCATTTTACCAATATTATTATGTACATATGTTGGAAAGTGAGTTATCAGTAGTGGTAAATATGTATCTACAAATGGCAATAAGGCCACTAACATGGTCTGGGGCTCAGAATAGGTCTCAGTAAATTATTCCCATGCTCACCCTTAGCTAGCTTGACTGCAAACAGTCATGCTTTACGTAGGAGACAGGTATGTTAAGCTTTTTAAAACACCAATTAAGTAAATGATTAAGACACAACACACAATAAAAATCCCACACCAATTTATTAAAATCGTAAATTATTGTATCTTTGAAATGACACCAACATGTCAACAATCAAATGTAGGGAACTGGAGATATGAATTTTTTAAAAATAAACACTTTCTAGCACATGGAAACCTATAGCGCCACTCTGGGAAACCTCAATGCTGCCTTTGAATGATTCTCACTATCTTCCCATCTCACAATCGATTTAAACAAAAAGTGATCATTGTCTCTTGAATGAATCTTCAATTTTATTGTTTATATTTCTTCATTTAGAACTTTTTAGTTTTTTTCAGAATTTCTTTTTTTCAATTTGAAAAGACATATGACATACAAAATATGGAACACATTATATACATTTAAAACATTCCCCAACCAACACTCTCGCATACACTCAATTGTGAATCACAAACAATCACAGTCAACCACTCTCACACACTCTCAACAATACAAAAATATTAACAGTTCACTACAGTTCAATATAAATCACATTCAATAGTGCCATAGACAGTATTTTCAGCCTATTTGTAAACTTTTTCTAAGCAATTCAACAATTCTTTTGAATTCTTATGGCATCATACAATACAGGGTCTACGCGTTTTGAACTCCTCCTATTTGTCGAGTTCTCATCAGGACCATACTTTATAACAGTGTATATTAATCACTGAATCGTGTTCGTCTTGATACCTGGCGTATGACCACCGGCGTATTTGGTTTGGTGTATCTCCTATCTCTATTTGTTCTGGTGTTGGCGGAGGATAGAATGAATTGTTGTGCCTCCTTACGTATAAGGAGTCATTCCAGGGGACCGGAGCAAGTTATTTGGCGGTGTCCGGTGGTCAAGGCTTGGTTTATCCGTGCTCCAGGTCCAGGGGGTCCGTACGTTCTCCTGTGTTCGAACACCGCCAACACCTGAACAAATAGAGATAGGAGATACACCAAACCAAATACACCGGTGGTCATACGCCGGGTATCAAGACGAACACGATTCAGTGATTAATATACACTGTTATAAAGTATGGTCCTGATGAGAACTCGACAAATAGGAGGAGTTTGAAACGCGTAGACCCTGTATTGTATGATGCCATAAGAATTCAAAAGAATTGTTGAATTGCTTAGAAAAAGTTTACAAATAGGCTGAAAAAACTGTCTATGGCACTATTGAATGTGATTTATATTGAACTGTAGTGAACTGTTAATATTTTTGTATTGTTGAGAGTGTGTGAGAGTGGTTGACTGTGATTGTTTGTGATTCACAATTGAGTGTATGCGAGAGTGTTGGTTGGGGAATGTTTTAAATGTTTATAATGTGTTCCATATTTTGTATGTCATATGTCTTTTCAAATTGAAAAAAAGAAATTCTGAAAAAAACTAAAAAGTTCTAAATGAAGAAATATAAACAATAAAATTGAAGATTCATTCAAGAGACAATGATCTCCTCACTTTTTGTTTAAATCGATTGTGAGATGGGAAGATAGTGAGAATCATTCAAAGGCAGCATTGGCGTTCTTTGTTTTTTGATACTTAAGGCTGTGGCTTGGCCTTGCTGCTTGGGAGCCCATACCCAGTAGTTTTATTTTGTACTCTGGGAAACCTGGCACACTTGGCCGGGATAAAGTCAAACTTTCAGGCTGACCGCAAGGGAGCGCTTTGCGGATACATTGAGCAGGAGACCCTGGTCAAAATTTTACCTTGGGACTTACAAACCTTTATGGAGCTTTTTCCGCTGGGGTCCCTCTATGCTGCTCACCAATCTGGATTTAGTGAGGGTCCACCGGCTTGATTATAAGGGAGCTCCCAGTAAAACTTCGAAATTGGGCCTCTGGAGCTCTTCAGTGGGACTAACCTAGAATCTGGTCTGTGTCAAAGTTGAAAGTGGCCAGCTTGTCTCTTGTAGTTGAGTCGGTCACTTTATAAAGCTTTTTTCCAAAGTTGCTCCAAACTTCTCCAAACTTCTGGAACTTCTTCCTGAAGTTCCTCTTGAGGGTCCAAAGTGTCCAAAACACATTCAAGGGTCTGGAAGCTCCAAGATGTTCCTTGATAGTTTGGGACAACAATTCCCTCAATGCATCTGGACAAAACCCTTACAAATCCACTGGACGCCCTCCAGGCAGGGGAATCTTTGTGTTGACGTTCCAGGTGAGCTCGTTTAACCTGTAGCTTGCACAGAGTTAATGCTTTAATGCTTCAGTAGCAAGGTACATCCACAAGGCTGTAGTTCCAGATAATGCAGCAGGCACTATCAGTCAGAATGCAGAGGCTGGTAGTGAAAAACAAGGTTCATGCATTGCAATCTTTCTTTTTCTCTTAGTTTGAAGCAGCAGATCTGAAAGGCTCTGCACATCTCACATATTTATTTTGATGTTTTCTTGTCCAATGAGGTTTAAGGCAACATCCAAGAGTATGACCACTGCTTCCAAAGTGTGGCATAATCTTCTCCCAGAAAACCCTATTCCTGCCAAATTCTAGATGGCTGAAATTTTAACAGAGGAGTAAGAACTAGTTAAACCAACCTCCAGTATGGCTAATTTACATAGTTGTCCTTCCCCTAACATCTGCAGATTCCTTCCTTGAGCCTGCTATCTGGCTGGGTCAGAGGGGATGGGGATAGATGGACCTGGCATTCCCTGCCTGTTCCATTCCTCCTTTGAAATGTCATGCTTTATGTTCCCCACCCCCTGCTCTGGCATTCCTGTGTATCAGAGATCTCTCCAACAGATAACCTCTGCATGGGTGAGCCACTTATCACTTCATCAAGCAGCCTGGCTAATCTTGTTAACTCTGACCAATCAGGAAACGCAAATTCTGGCTTACGGACAAGAAAGTCTTATAACTTCTTCCCTGTATATTTTAGGATAAATTCAACAATATCATATTGTTGGATTTATCAGTACCATTCTTCTAAGTCCTTGAATGATATGTGTTTTAATTCCTAGCAACATGTATTCATAAACTATTGCAATGTTATCTAATGTGTCTAGGGATCTACAATGGGGAAAATGAAATATGCAATGTCTCCAACACTGTGGCACATAAAACATCTTTTATAAGGGCATTACTTTTATTTATATGACCCTCCACCCCTGAGATACCAAGGGGAGATCTTGGAGGGTTGGAATTAAGTGTGAGCGCAAAATCCGTTACGCTCGCGGATTTTGCGGATTTTCGGTAAATCCGCAATCCGCGAACGCTCGCGAATTTACCGAAAATCCGCAAATTCGCACGCAGCGGATTTTTTTTTCTTGGTGATACAATTTTGCGGCGCGCGGCATTTACTTACCGTCATTCAGCATTTGCCGAGTTGTTTTTCTCGATACTTTGCGAGTGCTGCGCCATTTTGGATCTTGCTGCGGAATCCCGCGGGAATTTGGCGAGCGCGATTTCGTCATCGCGGCTTGCCAACTTGCACAGCGAGAGTTTGTCAACGCGAGTACGCCGTGATCACGTATCGCGGGACTTCGCAATTGCGAGCTTGTAGATGCGGCAAGCAGCAACAATCTCGCACTCGCGAAAATACAAAATTTGCAATTCTGCACAAGAAATCCACCAACAAGCAGCATAAACCTTCTGGAAATGATGATTTTTATCTGAATAACTCCTCAGGTTGACATTTGCCAGCACTTTTTTTGCGAGGAGTCCATTTTGGGATTTTGGGGAGGGGGGGGTGGGAGGAAGGAAGTGCCCTACAGTCTTCAACTTCCTGTTCCTGTCCAACAGGCTCCTCCCAGTGCTTTGTCCATCTCCTGGTCACTTTTCATTTGGATCTGGAGCTGGAAGGATTACTTTTTGTGGATGCTGCTGGATATTTGGATTTGAGGCCTTTTTGACTTTCTTTGGATCACTTTTGGATTAGAAATTTCACAAGTAAGTTTGTTTGGGGCATTACAGTTGCTGCAACTACAATTTTGGAATTTTCGATTTTTGGGCTGTTTTGGGGCCTTTTTCCCAGGGGTACTCAATGGTGGGTGCACTGAGTCTTTCTGTGGGGTGTTTTGAATTTAAACATCATGGAGGGGCTGGATGGCTTGGGATTGTGCTGATTTTTCTGTGATTTTCGTTTTTTTGGCCTGTTGTGGCCTTTTCACCAGGGGTAGTGAGTGTTGCATGGGCCTAGTCTTTCTGTGGGTTGTCTTGAATTTAAACATCATGGAGGGGCTGAATGGCTTGGGATTGTGCTGATTTTTCTGTGTTTTCCGATTTTTTGGGGTGTTCATGGGGACAGGCCATGTGGGTGGGGGCCATTTTGAGTGCTGCTACAGGCCCTGGCCATGTGCTGGGAGGGAGGGGGCCATTTTGAATGCAGGCAGTGTTGTTAGGCCTGCAACCATTTTGCCTAGTTTTCAACCTTTATTCTTTAGGGGTAGTGAGTGTTGCATGGGCCTAGTCTTTCTGTGGGGTGTCTTGAATTTAAACATCATGGAGGGCCTGGATGGTTTGGGATTGGGCAGATTTTTCTGTGATTTTCGTTTTTTGGGCCTGTTGTTGTGGCCTTTCACCAGGGGTAGTGAGTGTTGCATGGGCTAGTCTTTCTGTGGGTTGTCTTGAATTTAAACATGATGGAGGGTCTGGATGGCTTGGGATTGTGCTGATTTTTCTGTGATTTTCGTTTTTTTGGGGTGTTCATGGGGACAGGCCATGTGGGTGGGGGCCATTTTAAGTGCTGCTACAGGCCCTGGCCATGTGCTGGGAGGGAGGGGGTCATTTTGAATACAGGCAGTGTTGTTAGGCATGCAACCATTTTGCCTAGTTTTCAACCTTTATGCCCAGGGGTAGTGAGTGTTGCATGGGCCTAGTCTTTCTGTGAGTTGTCTTGAATTCAACATCATGGAGGGTGTAAAATAGCTAAGAATTGAATAAAAGAGTGAATCAGTAAAAACGTTTAAGTAAAGTGGGTTTATTAAAACCTCATCCCAAGTACAGCCTACAGCAACTGACTCAGTCAGAATCTAAGACAGAGTCTGTTCTAAGAACATGGAACACAGGTAAAGAACATGAAGGCTTAAAGGGGAAGGGTAGCAAGACATCACACATCTCCCTTCTATACAGAAAGAAAAGAACAAAGCTTTAAACATAGTCTTTCAAATAAGAGGGAGCTCTACGAGTTCTTTGACTTCTCTTAGGTGGATGCAAAGACCTATTTACAGAAGAGTAAGAATCAAAGTGGAAATTATTGCATGAATTATCAGAAACATTAGAAAAAGGCAAATCAGGATTAACAACAACCACACGACTCTTATTCCAAATTCTCCCATCATCAGTCTTGACAGCATTTTTAAAGATCTTAATAACAGTCCTAATGTCGGTGTATTTCGACCACGGTTTACGTCCCACAGGAGCCTTAATTTTAACAAGATCACCTATTTTGACCTCATGAGAAGAAACACTTTTCTTAAGATCAAAATATGTCTTGCGAGCATCCTGTTTGAGTAACTCCCTGGTTCTCCAATCACCAATATCATTATTGACAAGACCTTTGTTCAGACACATCCACCCCGGACACATCAAAGTGTTAGGCGCCCTCCCTTTGAAAAGCTCAAACGGGGACCTTCCAGTAGTAGAATGCGGGGCAAAACGATAAATGTTAATACTGTCCTGGAGAGTGGACTTCCAATCTAAACCAGAAGAACGAGCCAGTTGTATAGGTTCTTTCAGAGTCTTATTGACTCTTTCTACAGCACCATTAGTTTCAGGATGGTAAAGTGAACACCTTTTATGAACTATGCCACATTTCCTTAGGAAGTCAGTAAACATTGAAGAACACAACTGAGGATCATTGTCAGACAGAAGACTATTTGGAAAGCTTTCCTTATTAAATACAGGCTCCAAAAACTTAATAACTGAATCAGACGTAATTTCCCTGACAGCAGAAACCTCAATCCACCTAGAGTATAAATCGATCAACACAATGAGATAAGGGGTATCAGAAACACCAGAGAGAGGACCAATAATGTCAATAGCGACCTCATCCCACGGATGACCAGGTAAAATCCTCTTCACCATAGGCATTTGTCTTGTTTTTAAAATGTTGTCACTGGAACAGCATTCAGGGCATTCACGTACCATTCTCTCAATTTCTAGGTCCATGCCAGGCCACCAAAACTGCATGCGAAGAAACTCTTTTGTCTTGACAATGCCCAAATGTCCACAATGAGCAAGGGACAACAACTTACACCTTAAAGAGGCAGGGGGAACAAGTTTAGTACCACAAGTTAAAAGTCCATCACACACAGACAGTTCATCAGAAACCAACGACCAAGGCTTGTCCAAGCGAGAATTATTCTTTAAGGAAAGAATAACCTTCAAAATATCTTCATCCTTCTCCAGCTCAGATCTCCATTCAGACTCAGCAATTGCACCATCAGTCACTTCACACACATTCACAAACTCTTCAGGATCAGGCAAATTATCTTCTTCAGAGTACTCCGTATCAACTAGCCTTGATAAGCAATCCGCAGACCTGTTGGCTATGCCAGGAATATACTCAACCTCGAACTCAAATTCTTGTAAAGAAACAATCCATTTTCTTATCCTTGATGAGATGGCATCCAAACCTTTCTTTGAAAATACTTCTTTCAGAGGTTTATGATCCGACAAAACACAGACTTTTGTCCCCCAAATCAAATTTTTAAACTTTCTTAAACCCCAAAAAACTGCTAAAGATTCCTTTTCTATTACAGAGTAATTTAACTCTGAACCTCTGACACAATGAGAGGAACAACAGATCAAAGAATCTTTACCATCCTTTTTTTGAACGAGAACAGCACCTAAACCCTTATCGCTTGCATCTGTAAACATGACAGTGGGAAGACCAGGGACAAAAGCATGAAGAGAAGGTGCTTTGGTCAGATCTTTCTTGATGCTTAAGAATTCAGATTTACAAATAGAGGACCAATTGAAAGTTGCATTTTTAACCGTAAGTTTTCTTAAGTTATGTGTCTTATTTGCAAAATTAACAATGAATTTACTATAAAGTTCTACCATACCCAAAAATGAGAGGAGCTCATCTTTGCAGGTAGGTTCTTTTACTTTATCTATAGCTTCAACTAACTCCTTCTTGGGAAAAACTCCATTACAAGTGATGCGATGACCCAAGTAATTAACCTCTTGTACTTTAAATTTACATTTTGCTCTCTTCAGAGTCATGCCTGCTCCTTCTAGACGTCTCAGAACCAAAGAAACTCGACTATCATGCTCATCAACATTGCTACCATAAATTAACAAATCATCTTGATAGCACTTTACACCAATTAATCCCTTCAAAATTCTTGACATGATTCTCTGAAAAACAGAGGCCGCAGAAACGAGACCAAAGGGCATTCTTCTGAACTTAAATGTACCCATAGGTGTTATAAAAGCAGTAAAGTCCTGTGACGAATCATCTAGCTCAACCTGATGATAGGCAGAAGCCAAATCAAGAGTGGTAAAATATTTTGCCCCTTCTAGAGTGCAAACCATTTCATCTATATTAGGAAGGGGAAACCTATCAACTATGACCTCCTTATTTAAGGACCTCAAATCAATGCAAAGGCGAATTTCGCCAGTGGGTTTCTTCGCTATCACAACAGGAGCAAGCCATTCTGTTGCTTCAACTGGAACAATTATGTTGTTCTTGATAAGCTTATCTAACTCCTCCTGTACCTTAGCTTGTTCAACAAGTGGAATTCTCCTTACTTTAGCTACAACTGGGAGCGCATTAACTTTCAATTTTATGAGATGTTTGTAGCCATGTAAACACCCCAATTCATCTTTTAAAACATTAGGACATTTCTTTGCTAAAGACAAGGATAAGTTCTCATCACTCATAGTATTGGGTGTATCAGATATTTCATGAATTTGAACCTGAGGAGAAGCATTGGGATCAAGGGTAACCCCTAACTGTCGTTGATGAAACCAACCCAACAAAGCATCACCTTTCTTGGATACATAAACTTTTCCCACAATTATGCGAGAACCAAGTTCAATTACAGCCATGAATTATCCCAACATTGAAATAGGTTTGTCACTATAACCTAAGGGTAAAATATCACATCTATGCATTTTCACGTTTTTTGCAAACAATTCATTAAACATTTTCTCATCAATGATGGTTATCTTAGAGCAAGAATCAAATTTAAAGTTTACTAAGGAATTTTCTATCTTGACCATGAAAGAAGGATGATCAGAGTTATCATCATTCACCTCAAAACAGATAGATCTTACTTGAGGTTGAGGCCATCTTCTCCTTGAATTATCACTGTTTTGAGCTTTCGACCTGCAAAATTGAGCATAGTGACCTTTTTTGTTGCATACGTTACATGTTGTCTTAAGGGCAGGACAAATAGGAGAATTGGCTAAATGATTACTCTGACCACATCTGAAACATGAAAATCTAACATTTGAAGAATACATATGTCTATTCACTTTCTCTTCCGAATTTACACCATCAGTTTTTTTTATCAAACAAACAGTCTCATCGACTTTTATTTCCTCCTTTGACTCAGAAGTAGAGGGTTTATCTTTTTCTTTTTTAAGTTCACCAACACATTTTGTCATGTGTTCAACTTGTTTCGCAATTGTCAAAACTTGTTCGAGAGGTGGTTCGTCTTTTAACCAAAGTTCCTTCCTTATTTCATCATGTCCGCATCTTAAAACAAATTGATCTCGAATTCTCTCATCAAGGGTTTGTCCAAAATTACATGAGGATGCAAGTTTCCTTAAAGAAGAAACTTAATCTTCTACTGATTCATCTTTCTTTTGTTCTCTCAGACCAAAATGATATCTTTTTTTTTTTTTTTTTTTTTTTTTTTTTAAACCTTTTATTTTCAATAGTGGCATACAACTTAGAGGCATGTAGGACAATGCAGTATCAAGACAATACATTACTGGACATGGTACATACACAGGGCAGAGGTCATCTTTACGAGGGCTGGTACAATGCATGCATTACACAGTGGTTCCTGGAATACAAAAAAAATTAAAAAGAACAGAACCTTCTGAATCTTGCCCCCCCATTCGAGCAGGGGCGTAGGTCGCAGGGACTTTAGACCCAACCTGTCATACACAGGCAGTCTAGTAGGTCAGGCAGGAATCGCCACTAGTCACCACACCTCCCCGGTCGAAGCGGCATCTACCAGTCAACTTTTCCCGTCCCACCATAAAGTATTGTGTCGCATGTGTAGCAAGCAAGCGCAATTCCGTCGGGTGTTCTGGTGGTAGACCACGGGAGGTTAATTTTGAACAGGGCGCCCCAACGTGCAGGGCTCAGCGCACCGTAGCACCGAGGCTAACTGAAAATACTGGCGGCTGTAGGATCCAGCACGTTGGGTCGCTCCCAGAGGCCCAATATTTCCCAGGTTTCTGAAAGTGGATAGCAACCAGTCGTGTACCCCATGATGAGTGGATCATGCTCATTACAGGCTACCTAGCGGGACCTCGTCAGTAGCCGTGTTATCTCACCCCAGTCAGGACGGAATTGGCCCTCCCCATTGTGTGATCTATAGTGTGGTGGGCGTGGTGTGAGGAAATCGTGCACGCTCAAGGGTCCGGCATCGACTCGTCATCCCCAGAGGAGTCGCCGTGATTCGCCTGAGCCAGCCAGTACACCTGCAGTGGGGACCAAAAATCGCTGGGTTTACAACAGGCCGGCATTAGTTCTGCATAAACGCCATGCTGTTCCTGGCAGTACTTGAGATCGTCCAGCCATTCCTTAAATTTTGGCGCCCTCCCCCTCCCCCACCTACACGCGATTCTTCTCTTCGCGAGTAGCAATGCCACATCAACATACCGACGGTCGGCCTTGGGAATATGTCTGGTGTAACCCAGCAGCATCACCACCGGGTCCATGGGCAGAGGGCCAGCTATCATAACTTGGAGCGCAGCGTGAACCTGTTCCCAGTATGCCTGAATCGCTCCACACTCCCAGGCCAAGTGAAGGAAATCCGCGCCCTCCGCGCGACATCTCGCACATCTATCGTCCTCCGAAAGGTGAAATCGTAGCTTACGCACAGGGGTATAGTAATATCTTTGTACGAATTTGTAGTGAATAATTTTTAGTCTACAGCTGGAGGAGATTTTGGCCGTGACTGAGCAGCAATATTTCCATTGTTCATCGGTGAGTGCAGACGGGAGCTCGGAGTCCCACGCGGCCCGCGCCTTGGCCAATACAGGGGGACGCTGTTCACGAATGGCGGTATACAATTTCGACACCAAATGTCTGCCATCTGACACCAGCAAAATGTGCATAGGTAGGATCGTGCTCGGTTCTTCTGGAAAGCTGGGGAGTATATCCCTCATGCCCTGTCGTAGTCGTATATAATAAAACAGCTCCATTGGCGTCGGTTGGGCGGTCTGGAATATCTGCTCCTTGGTGCGGAACCGTCCATCCTGAAACAGATCACCCCAGGTAAGAAGGCGTAATCGGGTGCACATGGATCGGAATCCACCTTCCGTCAGAAGTGACAGTTTCGGGTGATATGCAAGGGGCATTGCCGGTGAGTAGAGCATCGAAGCACCCAGTAGTTTCGTCACCCTACGCCACGAGTCTATGGTGCAGGTGACAGTGGTAGCTGGCGTCTCAACATCTCCCACCAGCCCCATCAGCATGCCCCTGAGCGGCAGTGGATGAACGATCCAGTCCTCAGCAGCCACCTGGGGCATAAAGGGAGTAGGATGAACCCAATGGTAAGCATGCTGAGCTTGAGCGCTGAGGTAGTACACCTCCAGGTCAGGAACGTCAAAACCTCCTCTGTCATACGGCTGTGTGAGGACATTCCAACTTAGGCGCGCTTGCTTGCCTCCCCAGAACAAGCGTAGCAGTTCAGTGCGAAGTCTTTTAAAGAAATAGGCCCCCGGGTAATAAGGTACATTCTGGAATAGATATAAGAACCGTGGGAGAATGACCATTTTTATCAGGGAGGCTCTGCCTGCCATCGACAGCGGCAGGGCCATCCAGCGAGTCACATTGTCAGTCAACTGTGAGATTGCCACCCCATAGTTCAGTCTAATCGTGTCCTCCCTGCTGAGCGACACCTCGATTCCCAGGTATTTTAAGTCAGAGTCGCACCACTCCAAGGGGTACTCCAGCGCAAAGCGGGTCACTGACGCCGTGAGGGGAAAGAATTGTGACTTGTTCCAATTGATGTGCACACCAGAAATGCCTCCAAATAAAACAAATTCCCTCAGCAGTGGATTGAGGTTGTCCTGTGGGTGCCGCACATATAAAGTGACGTCATCCGCGTAGAGGGATATGCCTAACTGCCTTTGGTTGAACTTAAAGGCGCTGGCCTTATGTAGTTGTCGGATCCTGCAGGCCAGTGGTTCGATGGACAGGGCGAAGAGCAGGGGTGATAAAGGGCATCCCTGCCTAGTTCCCCTCGTGAGTGGCATCTGTGCCGACAACGCACCATTAACGATGACCCTGGCAACTGGGGAAGTGTACAGCAGTGTAACCCAGGCGATGAATATACGGGGGAACCCCATTCTGCCCAATATGGACAAGAGATATCCCCATTCCACCGAGTCAAACGCCTTGGTGGCGTCTAAAAAAACAGCAGCGACCGGTAGCTCAGGTGATATGGTGGGTATGAGAGAGAATAATGTGCGGAGGTTGTGGGATGTAGCTCTCCCCGGGATGAATCCAGATTGATCCGGCAGGACCAGGGTACTCATAAGGAGGGATAACCTAGTCGCAAGTACTTTTGCTAAAATCTTTGCATCACAGTTCAGCAAGGACAGGGGCCTATATGCATCAGTGTCCGCTGGGTTTTTTCCCGGTTTCAGAAGCGATGTGATCGCCACCTCCCTCATGGAACCTGGCAATATTCCCTCCTCTAGCGATTCTTCGAACACCTCCCTCAGCACCGGTGCCATGATGTCGATATAACACTTATAAAACTCAGCCGGAAGGCCGTCAAGCCCCGCAGCCTTGCCATTACTGAGCGACATGATTGCCTCCCGAATTTCGTCCAGCTCGAAGGGGCATCCCAAGAAAGCCCTATCGCTATCACTTAACCAGCAGAGTGCGATATCCTCTAGGAAATTGCCAAACTCCACCTCACCTGACTGTTGTGTTGAATATAAATGTTGGTAATGCTGCAGGAAGGTGTCCTGTATCCCTTTAGTATCCCGGTAGGTCCTGCCCTCTCCATCAGTGATCTCCAAGATATGTGTGGAAAAACGTTGATGCCGCGTCAGCGCTGCCAAAACTTTTCCCGGCCTATCCCCTTCGCAATATCGTCTGGCGGTCCAATATTTGCTTCGGAATTTCGCCTCTCTGGCCGCTTCCTCCTCATAGGCTGACAGTTTGGTCCTAAAAGCCCTCTCTAGGGTAGGACAGGGATTCCTGACCATTTCCGCCTCTAGCGACTTGAGTTCCTCTTCAAGAGCCGACAATGTACGTACAATTTCTCGTAGTATTCCACAGCTCTTGGATATTGTGACGCCCCTCACGGTAACCTTAAAGGCTTCCCATATCGTTTCGACCTTGGCGACAGATCCCTTGTTCCTAGGGAAAAAGGCTTCAATTTCCTCTCCTAGTTCCTGCTTAAAGACAGGATCAAGCAGGGCTGACGGGAAAAGTCTCCACGGGGGCCGTACTCTTGCGTAGCCAGGTATCTCTATAACCATCATTACAGGGCAATGGTCCGAATACGTGCGAGGTAAATGCTTCACCCGGACGATACCACCAGCTAGGCCCCGAGAGACGAAACAATAATCGATTCTTGCCCATGAGCGTGCGTATGTGGTAAAGTGGGTGCCCTCCCTAGTTCCCGGGTGTAAGTGTCTCCAGCTATCCAGTAATCCTGCCTCAGTAAGTATACCCTGCAGCGCATCTCTAGCTTTTGTGTTATACTGTCCGCTACCGTCTGATCTGTCCATCCCTGGATGTATTGAGAGGTTAAAGTCACCTCCCCACACAATGTGTGTAGCCTCGATCTCAAGCACATGACCCCACAACGACAAGAAAAATCCTGGTGTGTCAACATTAGGTGCGTAGCAATTTACAAACAATATCACATCAGTACCCAGCCGCCCCCACAAGAACACATATCTCCCCTCCTTATCTGCACCAACCCCCATCTTCTGAAACATCAGTCGTTTATCCACCAGAATGGCCACCCCCCTGGAATATGTGGAATAGGAAGAAAATTCTCTCACATTTGCCCATCCACTTGCGAACCTGGGAACACAGCATGGGCTCAGGTGGGTTTCCTGGAGCATTGCTATCTGCACATTGTTCCTGTTCAAATATGCAATCACATTCCTACATTTTCGGGGGTTATTAAGACCTCGGACATTCCAGGACAATATGGACACAGTGGATAAAGCACTATCACCCGCTCTCGTCATCACTATAAAGAAGCATGCGTACCTCCAGCCCTCCAGCTCTACGAAAGATCACGCCCAGTAACAGTACCTCCGCCCCCACAATCCATCTCTGTGCAAGTGCATACACGCCTACATTCTCCAAAACTCCCGCACCAGAATGCATACCATGTACATTACCCTCAATACCTCTGCCATTCTCAACAACATCCACCCCAACATGTGTCCCCCCCCCCTACATACACTCCTTCTCCACTCCCTCAGCATTACCCCACCCCCAACCCACTGAAGCAACCCAAACTTGCCAGTACCCGATTCCCACCCACCACCCCGACCCCCAACAACAGCAACTGTAGTCAAACCATGTGGGGTATCCCCTCCTGAAGGCACTAGAGATACACACCTATACACCCCCGCATTCCCTTCCCACCCCGCAAGTGGCATACGGGGAAGTCAGAGAAGAAGGGGTGGTGCCTGGCATACACAAATCCTGCAAGCGTCAGCCGTCAAAACACACCTTCCAAGTTCCTTCACGTTTATCACCAGGCCAAGTCAACAGTGTGGACAAGGGAAGCAGCCCTGGGTCCGCCCCCTCCCACTCTCACCTCTTGTAGCTCCACCAACCCGCGCAAGCCCCAAGCCATTCCAACAGTGTACATTGGGCAATCTAGCCTTCACTCCGTAAAGTGTCTCTATGGCCGTGGAGCAGCTGTTCGTGTCCCCGCGAGCGGGGAGGATCATCCTGTCGGGTGTAAGGACGAGCCTTCAAAACAGACACAAGCAATCCAACAGAACCCAATAGCCAAACCATCAAGATGGCTGCGTCTCCAATTGAGCCTCACCCCAGGTAAAGTGATGTGCTATGATAGCTCGGCGCCATAGTTTCCATCACTGCACATTCGTAGTCGGCACTTCAGTACAACTGTGCATGAACAGCCACAACCCAGCTGCGGATCAGAACACACTAGCGCCCACCATCGCCCAGCAGCTGGACTAGGTCGCAAGTCAACAATTATCATAGGCACCGTAGGCTGTGAAGGTAGGTACCAGTATCCCAAAGCAACAGTGTCCAAAGTAAACATCAACAATGCAACAAGGAGCTATCGAGCAAATAATCATCAGGACATTATTAAGACTCATCCTGCTCGGCCGGATTGCCGTCTGCATCCACCTCCTCATCGTTACGCCTGTCCCTTCTAGCAGCACGGAGCCTCTTTACGTAGTCCTCGGCTTGCTGCGGAGTCGTGAAGAAGTGTTGTTTACCCTGATGAGTCACCCTAAGGCGTGCTGGGTAAAGAAGAGCATAATCCACCTGCATATCCCTTAATTTCTTTTTCACATCCAGAAATTTCCTCCGCTGGTCCTGGACCATGGGTGTGAAATCTGGATACAGGGAGAACTGAACACCATCACAGGCCAGGTTCCGGTTTGTACGAGCCGCCCTCAGCGCCACATCCCTATCACGGTAGTTGAGTAACCTGGCAATAATAGGGCGTGGTTGCGCCCCCGGTTTGGGGACCGGGCCAAGAGAGCGGTGTGCTCGCTCAACAATGAACTGATTGGAGAAGGCCTCTTTACCCACCGCGGCGAGCAGAATGCGTTCCACATAGTCCTCCATTCGTCCGGTGTTGGTGGATTCCGGAACTCCCGTGACGCGGATGTTATTGCGTCTGCTCCTCGCCTCCAACTCCTCATTTTTAGCCGCAATCACTCTGAGTACGTTATCCATACGGTTGAGGCGCGTTTCGTGAGTGTTGGTTGTGTCTTCAGCAGTGGATATGCGTCGTTCCGTCTCCGTCAGTCGCTCCTCGTGGACTTCTATCTTCTGCGCTACCCCGTCCATCCTGGAAGAGAGGCGGTCAACCTTATCTACGATTGTCGCGAAGCCCTGCCGCATCTCGTCGATAAGCAGTCGCAATTCTGGAGTCACAGGTGCAGGGGATGACTCTGCATTCGATGGTCCTGGAGCACCACTAGATCCTGTGGTGCCTCGCGTTGGTTTTTTGGCGACTGCAGGTTCAAAGGATAGTTTGGGTTGTTTTGCGTCGTTTTTACCCATAGCGCCCAGTTCGTTGACGCTATTCGGGGCAGGTAAATGGCTAGCAGTAGTAGGGTTCCTCACCTCCAGACTGTGGCGCCCTGCCGGCTGTCACCCACGTGGCAGGCCTCCCCAGGCAGTATAAGCAGACGAGCAGGTCAGTGATTACCAGTGGCCTCTTGATCCCCTCTGCACCTCAGTCACGGTGGTCAAAGCGCAGTAAGGGCCCACGTGTCGGCGGCCGGGTCACAGGCAATGCGCGCAGTACCAAGCAGTCTCTGGCGCCAAGAGCGCACAAAAGGTGAAGGGCAGTACAGCGATGTGTTGTCAAACCCGCTCCCACAGCACCACTGCAACTGCCCCCGCTAAAGGGCCACCGCCACCGCTACCGCAGGTCCTGATGGCAGCAGTGTCCTGCAGTTGTGCAATAGAGGCCTGCAGGGTGGCGTGCAGCACGGCCGGGCGTGATGGCGTCCTCCGCCGTTAGTCCAAGCTGTGTGCCCCGGGAGCGGCAGCCGTCCCCAGGTACAGATCCCCGGTCCGTGTCTTGGCCCCACGCCGTCTGAGGTGGCGAGATACGCCCCTGTCCGTCCCCGGCGCTCGGTTCACTCAGCAGCATCAGCCGGGGGAGGTCGGCAGGCAGGCGCGCCGCGGGGCCGGTTGCAAGTTGCCCCCCCGCCGCGTCCGTCTCGGGAGAGCTCGCAGATCCCAGCGCCAGTCTCTGGACTTGCCACTCGCTGCTGTGCCGGCAGAAGGGGGCCAGACTCACCTCCGGCGGGATCCGGTGACCCGCCCGTCGGCCGCCCGACTCCCAGGCCTCAGTCCACAACTCCACGGCCCAGCCGCCTCGTGGGAAGCCGCGGCCTCGCGTTGGTCGGCGTCCGGGGCGCCGCAGCAGCCGTCTGCAGTACCTTCTCCCGGTGGGTGCACTCCGCGCCGATACTCAGGCGTCGGACCTCGGATCGTCACCAGACTCGGCCAGGATCAGCAGCACACATATATCCACCCTCGGTGTGATTTTCAGGCGTCAACCTCCAGTGTAAAAGGATGAATGCAGGATGTTACTGGCCAGGCAGCCAGAGCCTCACAGAAGTGCGGCCATTAGCTCGTGCGCCCTCTAGCGCCCCCCAAAATGATATCTTTCCATGATTGTGCTGAGCCTAGGTAAGTAGTGTCTATCCAGTTGTAGTATTGCTATTTCGTATTCATTCAGATTTCTTTGTTCTGCAGCTGAAAGGTCTGGTAAGTGCTCAAGAACATCTTGACCTTCGCCTCCTAAACAATGCAAAAGAAGTGAATGCTTTCTTTCCGCACTCAAATTTGTTCCACATACCCTTGCGTAATTAGCAAAAATCTTTTTCCATTTTTTCCATTTCACGTTTGGTTCACCTGGGCTCGTTAGAAAGAAAGCTGGCTGAGTTACGTTTTGCATGTTATATTTATTTACTGTGTTAGATGAAAAGAAAAAAAAATGAGTCTCTTGATGAAGAGAAAAAAAATGAGACTCTTGAAAAGGCAACTTAAGTTTTGTTTAAGATCAAGTTGTCATTTTCTTTTATGCACTGACATATGCTTATTTATCCTTTAAAGTCCTTTAAAGAATGTACACAACTATCCTTGTTTTATTAGAAGAATGAATTTATCAATGGTGTCTTTCCACAATTGTACTGAGAACTTTTCTTTGTTGTGATAATTCCAATTTAGTTAATTTTCCTTTTGACAAAGAATGTAGATGAGTTTGACAATGGTGTCTTTCCACTATTGTACTGACAATGCTTCTTTAGTACAATAATGGGATAAGAATGTAGAACGATTGAACAAACAGGTTGTTCTAACTTTGAGAGTGTTCTTCACTCGTAGAATGTGCAGCGTTTATTGGAAGAGCTGACACGCAACGTTCCAATGTTGATTCCTTTGATGCGCAGCGTTCAATTATGCTGGAACGCACTGTTGATACGCAGCGTAGATGAGAGGCTGGACGCAAGGCTCACGTGTGAGCAGCGTCAGCATGAGCAGCGTTAGTAAAATGCGCGCGCAGCTCGATTTAGAACACAGCGCGAGGAAGAAAAAAACATGTTATCCTTGCGCAATGCCTAAAATCTCTTACAAGTCTCTTTCAATTAATATTAAAGTCCCAAAGTTATTTTTTTTTTTAATAAACCTCCCGCTCTCCTCACCAGTGAAGTAGACGTCGAATCTACCGCTGGGAAGACAAGGCTTCGCTTCTTATGTCGAGGAACAGCCGCTGGAGGAGAAACAAGGTAGGTCTCTTTGCTGTGTTGTCTTGATTGAGGTGACTTCCGATCGTCGCCAGTGTAAAATAGCTAAGAATTGAATAAAAGAGTGAATCAGTAAAAACGTTTAAGTAGGGTGGGTTTATTAAAACCTCATTCCAAGTACAGCCTACAGCAACTGACTCAGACAGAATCTAAGACAGAGTCTGTTCTAAGAACATGGAACACAGGTAAAGAACATGAAGGCTTAAAGGGGAAGGGTAGCAAGACATCACAGAGGGGCTGGATGGCTTGGGATTGTGCTGATTTTTCTGTGATTTTCATTTTTTGGGGTGTTCATGGGGACAGGCCATGTGGGTGGGGGCCATTTTGAGTGCTGCTACAGGCCCTGGCCATGTGCTGGGAGGGAGGGGCCATTTTGAATGCAGGCAGTGTTGTTAGGCCTGCAACCATTTTGCCTAGTTTTCAACCTTTATGCCCAGGGGTAGTGAGTGTTGCATGGGCCTAGTCTTTCTGTGGGGTGTCTTGAATGTATACATCATGGAGGGGCTGGATGGCTTGAGATTGTGCTGATTTTTCTGTGATTTTCGTTTTTTGGGCCTGTTGTTGTGGCCTTTTCACCAGGGGTAGTGAGTGTTGCATGGGCCTAGTCTTTCTGTGGGTTGTCTTGAATTTAAACATCATGGAGGGGCTGGATGGTTTGGGATTGTGCTGATTTTTCTGTGATTTTCGTTTTTTTGGCCTGTTGTTGTGGCCTTTTCACCAGGGGTAGTGACTAGTGAGTGTTGCATGGGCCTAGTCTTTCTGTGGGGTGTCTTGAATTTAAACATCATGGAGGGCATGGGATTGTGCTGATTTTTCTGTTTTTTTTTATTTTTTTGGGGTGTATAACTGAACTGATGTTCCTCTGTCTTCCATTGCTTTTAGGTGCACAAGACTCAAGAGAACCACCAGTGCCAGGAAGAAGTCCTGCAGTGGTGTGTGTGTGCAGCATAACGTCACGCGACGTCACGTCTGGCCACAGACAACTCTGCAACTCGTGCAACTGCGGCCTGCTGTTCTGACCTGCTCTGAAGAAGATGGCCCCAAAAAAAGTTCTCCGTAGCTCCTCTAGCAAGAAAGTTGCCAGTAAGGAGCAGAAGAAGCAAGTTACCAAGGAGGCTGGTGTGCCGGCCGCCGCGTGTTTTGGGAGTAAAAAAAAAAGTACGCCTGCAGCAGCAGCGGGATCTGCTGGGGACCAAGCTGGGAGCAGCACCCCCGCTCCATTGGGCTCAGTGCCACCACCATCACCACCACGCCAACTTAAGTCCAAGCCCTTGAGTGCTGCAGAGGCAGTCAGTGTACTTCTTCAATCACCACCGACCAGTGATGTTGGCTCATCGCAAGAAAGTAGCAGCAATGTCCCTGAATCAACACAGGTTGTTGTAACTCATCTGACAAGTGTTGAACAACCACAGCTGCAACAACAACCACATGTGCAAGTAGTAGTACAAGCCCAAGTACATGTGGAAGGAGAGGCAGCGCAAGGAGATGCGCAAGCAGAGGTGCATGGAGGGTCACAAGTGCCCACAATAGTTGTTCCTCCTGAAGTAGGGGCACATCAGGAAATCGACAATCAAGCCGAGGTATCATTTGAGGAAGCCACTCGTCCTGATGATCATTCATTGTCTTCCACATCCCTAGCAAGGAAAAGATCAAGGTTGGTGTCTACATCTTCTTCAAGCCCACCTCCTTCTGATGATACGGATCCCAATTGGGAACCAGCACCACTGCCGTCTGAGAGTGAGGCACACCATGATCTGACAAAGGTACTTAAGCGTAAAAGGAAGGTCGTCGAAAAACTCATAGTTATGGAGTGTGATGAGGCTCAACAAGAAGTGGCGGATACTCCTGCTGATGAAGACTCTCACAACGACGACGCAGTCATTATAAAGGTCACTGCAGCCCCAGGGGGCATGCAGCAAAAAGACATTTTGACCCTAGCCCGAGAAGCTGCTGAGCGTGATGATGTTGTCGACGAGGAGGCAATGGAAGAAACACCACAATCATTGGAGTTAACTAGTACACCAACACCTACCGCTTCCATATTTCTTAGTCGCCAGAAGGGACCTCCATCCACCTCGACCTCAATTAGTGGTGGTGAAAGTGCGAAACGTACTGAAGTTCGGCAATCCACATCCTCCACTTCAACTGGCATTAGCAGCAGGACCACCACCACCAGTATCGCCGCCTCCTCCGGCCCCCAAAGACATTTCAAGTCCGCAGTTTGGGACTTCTTTAGTGTTTGCCCAAAAAAGGAAAACTTTGCCATTTGTAGCATTTGTAAGTTGGCAGTTAGTCGTGGTAAGTTTGGTTCCAACTATGGTACCGGAGGCCAGAGAGGTCATCTTGAAAGAAAGCACGCTGTCAAATGGTTTGCGCACCTACAGGCGATCAAGGAAGCCCGAATTGCACGTAATGCTGTTTCATCTGATGATGACGAGGAGGAAGAAGACGTGTCAAACACTTCACTTACACCCAGTACCCCTGTCAGCAGCACACCCCATGTGAGCCACACTAAGAGTGTGGGAGAGAGTGAGACACCAATGCGAAAAAGTTCATCAGCGAGCGTAACTGGGTCGAAGATATCATCATCATCATCATCCCATAAATGCTTGGTCCAGGGCAACATTAAAAAGATGCTGTTTACAGAAGCGCAATATGAATGCAACCACCCACTGACGCGTCTGTATAACACTAAGCTGGCTAAAATGCTAGCTCTGGACCTTCTCCCTTTTTCTTTTGTAGAAGGTGTTGGTTTTCTAGAATTAGTGGCAGCGCTCTGCCCTAAATGGAAGGTTCCTAGCCGGTTCTATTTTGCCAGAGTTGCGGTTCCAGCACTACATGAAGATGTGCTGGAGGTGATTGGGGCAGCTTTGCAGAAGAGTGCTGTTCACACTATGCATCTGAGAACAGACATGTGGACCAGTGGCGCAGGCGCTGATTACATGTGAATCACTGCACACTGGGTCTCTTTTTCAGGGATTAAAGCAAAGCTAAACGCAGGTGCTGACCCGGACCAAGTTTTTAAAGCTGCTCGGAAACATGCAACACTAGCCATGTTTGGTTTGGAGAAATGTCACACAGCACAAAACATTTTGGATGAGTTTAACACAAAGATCCTTGACTGGCTGTCCCCAAAAAAACGCCAGATTGGTTATGTTTCCACGGATAATGGCTCCAATGTAGTAAAGGCCATGGAGCTGGGTCAGTATTTCAGAGTGCCGTGTTTGGCGCACTGTATAAACTTGGTTGTCAAAAAATTCTTGAGTGAGAAAGACAGTCCAGCGTACGAGGTAGTGGACACCTGCTGAAAAATGTGCAACCATTTCAGCAATTCTTTTAAGGCCTGGAAGCATCTGAGGAGCCTGCTACATGAACGTCTAATGTCAGTGAAAGCACTCATCCAGGAGGTGGCAACACGTTGGAACTCAACCTTCTACATGCTTGAGCGTCTGTATGAGCAGTATACGGTACTCAATCACTATTTCTTAAAACAGGGTACAGCTCAGAAGGACCTGAGGATGGGTGCGGCGCAATGGGACATAGTTAAAAGCCTGACACGCATGCTTCGTCCTTTTGAGGTCTTCACGCGTGCAGTCAGCAAGTAGGACTGTAATTTGGGAAAAGCTATCCCATTGTTGTACATGCTGGAGCACCAACTGAAGGAGGTGTCTTCTGTGTTTCAAAAAGATGAAAAAAACAAAGACCCTTTTGTTTTGGCGGAGAAATTATTAGAGCGCCTACAAGGTGATGAACGTCTTCAAATGATCCACTCACACCAGCATTACATTTGTGCTACTATTCTGGAGCCATGCTACAAAAAGGCGCTGGCAGGCCGAGCATTCTTTCCTTTTGCTGATGAAGATGTTACAAAGTACAAACGTTGGCTAGCCATGTCAGCCAAGAGGTTTGAAAGAGAACGGCAGAAAATTGATGGAAAAGGCAGTACATCAGCATCAGCATCAGCAGGCCACCCCCAGGCAAAACAATCCACTTCTGCACCTGTGGCTGTGGCACAAGTGACCTCTCAGCCGTTAAAGACACCGGCAACCGGATCATCTGCACCAGACACAACAGTAACATTGGATGCTGAAGAGGATTGGCTAAATCGGCTTGGGTTTGGTTCTCAAAAGGTCACAGCAAAAGCTAAGCAAAGTGGAGGAACCTTGGAGGACCTTGAGTCGATGGTGCAGGACTATCTGAATGACTCAACAGAGGTCTATGTTAATGCTGAACCATTGGCGTATTAGCATGGGAAAAAAGAATTGTGGCCACTGTTCTCCAACCTGGCTTTAAACTACTTGTCTTGCCCACTCGCAAGCGTGTCTTCTGAACGTGTTTTCAGTGCTGCTGGTGGCATTGTAACTCCCAAACGGAGCCGCCTCTCGCCCAAAAATGTGGAGAGGTTAACAATGATCAAGATGAATCAGCACCTCATACCACCAGATTACAAAGTACGAGAAAGCATGCCGCATGAAGACGAGGAGGATAGCAACGTAGATGAGGGAATTTGTTCTCTGTTCGGTGACACTGACCTCACCCTGCCTGAATTCGCAGAGTATGATGACGAACTCTTATTCTTATTCCCTGACACCGAGCCCTGAAAATGAGACAATGAATCCATAACTTTCTTTTTCGTCCTTATTCAATTTTATTCCTGTGTGTCTGTCTTTCTTTGTTGTGCACAGTTAATATAATTCAAACTTTATTCACCTAATCACAAAAACAAGCCCATCATCAGAACTGTCTTCACTTGTTTGCTTATTGATTTGAAGGTGCCGCAGTCTGCATTCCTCAGGTTCACAAGTTCAGAAGAACATGCTCCTCTATCCTCCTCCTCCAGACTCCTATTTCCATCAAAGCAGAGGGCTGGATTACGCCCAAAGAAGAAAGACTCAGCACTTGTGGGGGTGTTCTACTTCTTTGCGGGTGAGTTGACGGCTCTGGGGCCATTGCTGGGAAGTTCCAATACCGGATAAAAGTGGTTTGGACCAAATCGGAGGCGGAAATTTTTTGTGTGTTTTTGCTGACTTGCTTGCCTTTGAGGTGCTCTTTGGGGGGGCTCCGGGTGTTTGTGGGTGAGTTTTGGGGCCTGGGAGCACTGCTGGGACAGTCTAATCTTGATTGCATTTGCTTTTCAGGAAATCCGTGGTGGAAAACTGGAGTTATGGCCTAGCTGCACAGCGCGTTTGGACCGAAGGCTGAGAAATATTGCAAGTATGAGATTTTGCTTTTGGGCTGTTTGGGGGTGTTGTGCTTTTTGGCGGGTGGGTTGGCGGGTCCTGGGGCATTCCTGGGAAGGTCTAATACCGGATAGAAGTGGTTGGGACAAAATCCACGCTGATTTTTTGTTGTTGCTATTTCTGACATTTTGCTCAATGTAGCATTTTCGGGGGCCTGTTTGGGGGGCTTCCTGGTGTTTGTGGGTGGGTTTTGGGGTCTAGGAGCACTGCTGGCTATGGATACTTTAGTTTGCAAGAGGTTTGAAGCAAATCCATGGTGGCAGAGGGGAGTTAGGGCCTAGCTGCAGAGCACGCGCGGAGTGATTTGGGAAATTGGCAAAAAAATGACTAAGTCCCCATTTTTGTACTTTTGCTCTTTGGCTGTTTGGGGGTCTTCTACTCGTTTTCTCCTGGGTTGACGGCTCTGGGGCCATTGCTGGGAAGCTCTAATACCGGATAAAAGTGGCTTGGACCAAATCGGAGGCAGAATTTTTTTTGTGTTTTTGCTGACTTGCTTGCCTTTGAGGTGCTCTTTGGGGGGATTCCGGGTGTTTGTAGGTGAGTTTTGGGGTCTGGAAGCACTGCTGGGACAGTCTAATCTTGATTGCATTTGCTTTTCAGGAAATCCGTGGTGGAAAACTGGAGTAATGGCCTAGCTGCACAGCGCGTTTGGACCGAAGGCTGAGAAATATTGTAAGTATGAGATTTTGCTTTTGGGCTGTTTGGGGGTGATGGGCTTTTTGGCGGGTGGGTTGGCGGGTCTTGGGGCATTCCTGGGAAGGTCTAATACCGGATAGAAGTGGTTAGGGCAAAATCCATAAGGAAAAGCCTTTTGGCACTTTTTGTAACTTAGGGTTCAATAGGGTTAGCCCTAACAGCAGGATTGCATGTGTTTTGGGGTGTTCTAGATTTTTGCAACTGAGTTCTGGGGTCTTAGAGCACTTGTGAGAATTTGTAATTTTGGTTGCAAGTCATTTGAAGAAAATCCATGGTGGGAAAGGGGGGGATTTGGCATAGTTAAAGAAAGCCTCTGCCACTATTCTTAACTTGGGGCTCGTTAGGGTTAGCAGTATTTCTATTGCATGTGTTTGGGTGGGGGGGTTTTCGAGTCTTGGAGCGATGCTGGCTATGGATACTTTTGCTTGCTTGCAAGTGGTTTGAATACAATCCACGGTGGGTAAGGGGGTATTTGGGCCTACTTTTACTTTCGAAGTACGTTGTCACCAGTTTTCTGCTAGGCCTCGTTTTTTGAGATCTGATTGGGGGTCTTCTACATTTTTGCAACTGGCTTTAGTAAGGGTCTGGGTGGAAGCACTGCTGGGAAGGTCTAATTTTGTTCTAAAACACAGTTTACAGTACACCTAGCTTGAGGGGAAAGATCCGCTAAATTAATTTGCCCATACTTATTTATCCTTGAAAAGGTGACTCAGACAGAGTACGCACTTTCAAAAATGTTGTACTGTCTATTAGGAAAATCAAAGTGTGACTTTTTGCACTACACAGCGTACATACCTTATATTTATTTATCAGTGCTGTTTTTCGTTCAATAATTACAGGCCGGGTTTCAGTCTGTGCAATGGGCAAAAAAGGATGGAGTCAGGCTTCACATTAGCGAGCCGCAATTCAGCATCCGCCAGGCAGGCAGTGGACAGGGTGTCTTCTGGTCACCAACATTGATGGACGAAGCGTCAGCTGGAATGGAGGAGTGCCACTAATAAGAGGAATTGTTTGCTGCATGCAACTTACTTACCAAATTCAACAGGACAACTACAACAATACAGATTCTTTTATTCAATGAGTGTGTGTGACTGCATTTCTTGGATCTCTCTCTGCTTCTAAATTGATCCCTACAGCCATTCTATAGGTTTTACTTCGGCTATTTTTTAAACCTAATTTAATGTAGCCCTGTACTGTCGCATTCTGTCATTCACGGTTGTCGAAAGTACTACTTACTTTTCTGTAACAATGCATTCAGTAGTGCATGCACTTCCTTTATGTCACGTAAAAGATTTATGGTTAGCTTTGTACCCAAAAATTTCTTTATGTTCAATTATTGTTTGTCCATGCTGTGCTTTTTTTTTTCTCTCAACAAAACCTACCCAAAAAGAAACCCCCATTCCCATCCATTTTACAAACCCTAACCCTCTTCCCCTGGGTTGTGTGGTTTTGCTTGATGTGCGACTAAATGACATCAATAATTCCACACACTTGCTGGGGAGGATAAGGTCATAGCAACAGGCTGGTGAAGGAATCCGAGGATATATTCTAGACTTACTCAGCTTCAGTACTATTTCTTGTAGTAGTAGCCAATGTCAAAGAAATCCTACACAAGTACAAGTTATACTATCAATACTTTACCATTTGTTAGGCTACATTGTGGCACTGTTGTAGTCTAGTGTACTGTCACCTGCTATATTCTCTATCGTACCATTGTAATGCTACAGTAAGGACAAACCAGGTTTCATTTTCTTTTTTTCCATAGCCATGCAACTGCCACTGTGTCACACCACTAGTACCACCGCAATGAGGAGGAAATTTCAGCCGCCCTGGATTGCAACCTTAATTGCCATTTCCCGTGGAGCCAGCCCTAGGCCTAGCCCTACTTTCAAACAGAAATTACAGGTAAGATAAGCGTTTGGTTGGAGGTAGTATAATGGAGTATTAGGAGAGACGAGAGATTGACGGTAGTACTACTAAAGTCCTAGGACTATTCAGGAAAACACACTTACTGTTAAGCCCCACCCACCAGACTCAAAAGCAGTAAAAAACAGGTATGTTATGTTATGTTATGTTATAGGTATTTATTGTGCGCACAGCTGCTCCAGCAAAGGAGCGTCCTGGCGCCACCAACAAGGTAAAACACAACACAACATGCAGCCGGAGACAGAATAGGACAGCTAAAAGAAGAGACTAAAACAAAAATGTTTTAATAGCTTTCCGAAAAAGCATGAGATCCTCCAGCAGACGGATTTCCACCGGGAGGGAGTTCCAAATAGTTGCGGCTTTGACACAAAAGGAGCGTCCACCAGCACGACAGAGCCTGAAACGTGGGACTACGGCAAGAGCCTGGCCAGAAGAACGCAGAGCGCGTGTCGGAATGTAGAGGGACAGAAAGTTAGACAAGATCTGGGGCCCTATGCCCTTCAGAATTTTAAAAGTCTAACAAAGGACCTTAAAATCAATTCTCTTCCTCACAGGTAGCCAATGCAAGGAGCGAAGGACATTGGAGACAGGACAGAATCTGGGCAGACTGACTATCGCTCTGGCTGCGGCATTTTGTACCCGCTGTAAGCGGGTAATTTCTGCCTGATTGGCCCCCACCAGGAGAGAGCTAGCGTAATCCAGGCGAGAGATAACCGTAGCCTGAATTACCAGCTGCCTAGTTGGGGCATCAAAAAATTTAAGCACGGGTCTTAAACCTCGAAGAACGCCGAAACAACAGGCTGCTGTTTTCTTGGTATGGCCGACAAAGGTAAGGCCGGCATCCAGCCAGACTCCCAGGTTTCTTAATTCCGAAACCGGAGTCGGGACTGGACCCAGTTCTGAGGGCCACCACCTGTCACCCCAAAGCTCTACTCTCTTCCCGACAATCATGATCTCTGTCTTGGTGGCATTAAGCTGGAGACAATTCGCCGTCAGCCAGTTGGCCTCCGCCTTCAGTCCCTTCTGAAACCTGGGGGCGTCTTGCTCTGCATCCCCGCTGAGAGTAACCGCCTACTGAGTATCATCGGCATATGAGACCAGAGTCAGGCCCCACTGCCTGGGGACCTCAGCCAGCGGTCTCACGTACAGGTTGAATAACGTGGGGCTCAGCGAGGATCCCTGCGGAACGCCCATGGCCAGAGGCTGGAATTTGGACTTGAAGGGAGGGATAGCCACACAGAATGAACGATTGTCAAGGAAGGAGCGGAACCACCATAAGGCCTGTCCCCCAACACCAATCTCCTCTAGCCGGTGTAACAGGATGCTATGGGAGACAGTGTCGAAGGCGGCGCTGAGATCTAATAGTATCAGCACCGCCGTCTGACCAGCATCCAGCACCGCTCGTAGGTGCTCTACCATGGCAAGAAGGGCCGTTTCCGTGCTGTGCCCAGCACGAAAGCCGTTCTGCGTAGGATCTAAGGCATTGGTCCGGGCCAGATGTTCTGACAAGGCCAGATTGACATGAGCCTCCACAATCATTGCCGGCCAGGGTAGGAGTGATATGGGGCAATAGCTTTCAGGTTTCGAGGGGTCCAGTGTAGGCTTCTTAATGATTGGGGAAACCACCGCCTGCTTCCATCTAGTTGGAACCACACCTGAGTCCAGTGAAAGATTAACTAGGGTACATACTGCAGAGCGCCCCAGAAAAGACTGTTCTCTAAAAAGAGCGGGTCTAACTGGATCTGACGGAGAGCCCGATTTAATCTGCGAGGCAAGTTTATTAAACCCCTCCAAAAGTAGTGGGGGAAAGGAGTGCATGATAGAAAGGCTTTGAACCCCATCTATGGTCAGATAAAGTTTCAAAAAGTAGATATTTATAGCCCTAACAAAATAATCTCTTGCAAGACCCTCCCTAACCCCAACGATTGTCCTTCAAAAGTCCCCAAAAAACCCAACTCCCAATTCCCACCCCCCAAAAGTCTCTAAAAAAGGGGCAAGGGATACTACGGCAGGGTGCTGTTGACTTTAGCAGCCAGGGCATCATGCTCCTTGCGGAGGGTGGCATGTTCGAAGTGGAGGCCCTCCACCAAGTTCTTATAGTTCAGGACCTCTTGCTCCAGGTAGGACAGTCTGAGGGATAAGCGGCGCCGGCGTGCCTTGCAAATCCTGTGGGGGGCAGCTGCTGTCTTTCCTGCTCGGCGGTGGCGTTTGGCTTTGGTAGCCCGGCTCCGTACCGCTGGAGCACTGCGCTGGCTGGCAGCCCACACGGAGGAGGATGCAGCTGTCCCAGTGGACGTTGTTGTAGTACCAGACTGCGTCTCCTCCTCCTCCAGGGCCACCAGCCGCCGATATTCAGCGACAGTGGCATCCAGCCTCTGTTGCCGGGCCATTCGAGCCAGCTCCCTCCTCCTTGATGGTCTCTTGGATTTGGAAGGAGCAACTATATGAAGAAAGAAAGGCATAGTCTGTAACCAATGCTCCTTAAGATTAACACAAAATGATTGAGCAGAAAGTTGTCACAGCACAAGTAGCAAATTGAAAGCACAGTACATAACTATTGTGGACAGTATCTATGTAACCTCCGACTTCTTCATCCTTGCTCTAACATTAGTGGGAATTTAAGGAACAAATTCTACGAGCACTATATATTCCATTACAGTCGACTATGATGACAGTACACCAGTCTTATTCTTCTTCTTCTTTTTTGGTTAGGAAAATTGGTACGTTATCTTATGCAAGCCGGCATATTGCCAGCGCAGTGAACTTGCACCCGAGAAAAACAGACGCACACCATGGTGAGTGAGACAGACTTGTGTTACTGTACCGGTCCAGTACATGCAGGTGGTGAAGCTCTTACTTTTCTATTACGGGTGGCACTGAGAATACTCTGTTAAAAGGGCTACTGCTTAATTAATTTAGCTTTCACCCTACCGTGCAAATGAGTATTAGAAAAGGAAAATGAAGAAGCTAAATAATCTGATTATCTATCACTTCACATGGGATGTATTTGATGACATATAGGTGCCATATTGACGTAGGATGACATAGGATGACATATTGATGACTTTAGGTGCTTTGCTTATTATTGAGTGAACAGTGATACACCCACACATAAATGACGTACTACTACTAAACTAAAGTTATTAAGAGAGGTAGGGAGTGTCCACCGTAATAAGGGGATATATGCTGTGCTTGCAGTTGCAATACAAACTACTGCTACTATTCATGGTAGTATTTGGACAAAATTACAACTTCTTTTCCTTGCCTTTCCTACACTGGAACAGACGTGCGGGTGCGGTGTTACATGCTCTTCAAAGTAACACTTAGTTCATCCAGTGACCGTCTACTCTCTCTAGATACACATATGCTATCTAAGAGTCAGATAGTACCATGAATGATCCAGGCATCCATCCATTCAAAGTATATGCACACATACAGTTTCTGTTTCACCCACCCAGGCTGTTCTCCTTCCACCCATCCTTGCTTCATCATTCACCCAGCCATGCACCATACCATATTCTTTCCTTTCCAGCCACCTCGGGGACCAAGCAAACACATATCATTCTTCTTTGCCAGTCATCATTACATTTCTCGTCCTTCCACACTTACTTACACCCTTCTTTCACTTTTCGTTCATCCCATCCATCAAGTTCATCTCAGATCTGATTGGGATTCCTCTCCCCAAAAACTTCACAGCTAAGTCGAAGTACATTTAGAGGAGGCTACTACCTGGTTTATTTATAATACACCAGTGCAGAAAGCACACTCTGCAGTCTTCAATCTCAATAAGTAAGGAATATATAGCTTACCTCTGCCCGCCACCACCGTGTCATCCCCCACAGAATTGTCCGGCACTTCCACCGCCTCCTCCTCAGAGTTGTCCTCGTCCAATGCCACCACCACCTCCGTGCTGGCCCCGCCTCCAGATGTTCCACCTACAAAGTACATTTAATAATGTTAGAATACACTACTCACTACTATATAATATTTGGTCTAGGAGGAAGAAAGAAATGTGAAAAAAACAGTATACAATTTAATAATTTGTGACTGTCTACTCTAAAGTAAAAATGTCCCTTTTTCCAGGGAAGGCTGTTATCTTGCTGCACTTTTTGGCACAACTGTTGAATGCTTGCTTTTTATTTTTAACACGCACCACTTTTTCTCCTAACAGACAGAAGCTTGACTTCTAAGAACACGAGCAGGATGAAGTTCAAACCAGGTGAGAGCTCGGCTCGACCACAAGAAATGTGTCCAATTAATCGTCAGCACTAAGCACTTTTCCATTTTCAGTTAAACGTTTACTTTTATGACAAACTTGATTTTAATAAATGTGTTTACTTTTAATAAAGCTTTTAAACTTAAATAGACTCTGTGGTTTTTGGTCCTCCAGACTAGAGTGGATGAGCTAAAGGTTTTGAAATTTTTGTAAGCATGAGTCCGTGCCTCTGACATCATTGGGGAATAATCATCGGTGACTTTGGGAGCTAAATGACTCTGCCACACTATCTAGTCAGTAAGGAGATTGGGGGTTCAACTACAAAGTCTGTTATCACTGAGGTATGTGGAAAGTCTAACAGCACCTATTATAATTGATAAGCTAAGCAATGCATTATTTAGTGTCCATAGTTCTGTTTGTGCAGATTTGTCCCTGCAACAGTAGTAGAATGGATTGTCCTCCTATCCAAACCAAAAGTAAAGTAGTATCTTATTCTTTCTTGGTGGTCATTCACCTTTTTATTGTTGGCAATTGTCAAAGCATAAACATTTAGAAGACTTGAAAAGACATTATGGACAATCCCAGAGGACTGCACTCAGTGCATAGAGCTATTGCTGACTAGAATGGGAGTCCAATGGAATTGCCAAATGTGCAATCTTAGTTAGCTACACAGACAGACTAATAAGAATAATCTAGTAATACCACATGGAGTCATAGTCG
This sequence comes from Lissotriton vulgaris, assembly GCF_964263255.1. Classification (NCBI taxonomy): domain Eukaryota; kingdom Metazoa; phylum Chordata; class Amphibia; order Caudata; family Salamandridae; genus Lissotriton; species Lissotriton vulgaris. Next base: position 584,701,429 of record NC_141695.1, read on the forward strand.
CGGCAGGATAAGAATTTAGATCCAGTCTACAAGAAGATCAAAGACGATTTAGAAAGAAGTGAATGAGGAACGCTGGGAAAAAATAAGTACTCTATATTAAAATTAAAACTTACTGGGGCCAGCAAAGGAGCCCTCGCCTGCCCGATCCTGGCCTGCATCCTGAACAGCACCCTCCTCCTCCTCTCCCTCCTGTGTCCTTCTCTTGCCCCTGGGGGAAGCTGATGTACAACATGAAAGAAAGAAAAATAGAAAACATGGATGATATTTGTCAACCAAATCAAACATTTCAAAAGAACTAACAAAATATTTTAGCGAAATAGCAAATAGACAACTATTCCACGGGATATATTATTGACCAATCACATGTGGTCTACTACGTTATTAGTATTGCTTGATTTGCGGACCGTCGAATTGGAAACTTCTTATGTAACTCACTAAACAAAGTACTAAAAAGGTTTGCCTAGGATTGGCAGGTAGCAGTCCGCAGCACGCGAAGTGACAGCCAAAGTCCATTGTGATTGCAGATCAGCGACAACACTAAAGTTTCCTACTACATTAACCAGTCATTAAAATACTCTAACTATCAATCCACCACCACTATTTCTTCTTATCGCCATGTGTACAAAGGAAGGACTGGACTTGAGTCTGTTTGGGCTGATTTAGAAGCCCCTTCCGGCTCTTTTGCTCCATTGTTGCGTGACTTTTGTGACGCAGCGGCAGCACAAAAGAGGCGCAATGGTGGGGCGTATATTAACAACGTGACGCATATGGGAGATGCATCACGTTGTAAAGCCCTGCGCCATCAAGGGGCGTTCCTGCGCAAGGAAGGGCGTTACTGCGCAGGAACGCATCCTAAAAGTGGCTGAGGGAAATCTACAAGATTTCAATCACTCACTTTAACGACAATGATGCGTGACTCAAACCCTGCGCCTGCTTGAAGCAGACGTACGGCTTGACGCAGCATTGGGGAGATAGGGCACCCCAGAGCATTGATGAAGCTGCGCCATCGTTGCGACGCAACTCCAGCAATGCGCCGCCCTTACGGCACAGATGCGTAACGCTTTGGTGACGTTTTGGGCCCACGGCACATCCCTGCTACTTTGCAGGGATGCGCCGGTAATTAAAAATCTGAACCTTAGTGTGTAGCATTACGCAGTTCTTTAAACTACACTCATACATAATTTCACAGGCCAATGAAATGAACACAAAATCGAAAACAAATAAGCATAGTAGCAACACTACTGAGAAGGAGAGCAGTGCACCTGAAATGCACAGTAGATTTTGAAATATAATTTACCTACAATGCAATGAGCAGCATTATTGCTCTTGGTAAAAAACAAAAATTTGCAATATAATAACACAGCAGGAGAAAACAGAGTAGTAAAGAAATAGCTACTACTACTCACCAAGCCCGGGGATCTCGAGGCCAAGCAGGTCGAGCAGATATCGTTCACGGGTCATGACATCCGTCCAGCGGTGGGTGGCCTGGTTGTAGGTGCGCCGGACCCGAGAGTGGTGGTACATGGCCCGGCACACCTTCTCCCACCCCTTCCGGGGCTCCCGCATCCCGTACCCACCTCCGATCTTGCCGCCTGCCATTATGGTCCTGGGGAGGTGGCGCTGTACATAGAACACTAATGCGGCCACCTCCTCCGCGCTAAAGATCTACCGTGGCATCACTAGCTCCCCCCTCAAACGCCCGCGCGGGAGCCGGGCACGGGGTGCGGGACCCTTCCCCTTCTCGGGATGCTTCCCAGCTCCCTTCACCATGGTCTGGGCGGAAAGGAATAAAGAAAATAGAATAGGGAAGAGAAGAAAAGAAAAGAGTTTAAAAAAGTAGTTTAAAATTAACCAAAAGTAGCAGTAAACACAAAAATATAGGGCTAGAAAAATAGAGGGATAGATAATAGGTAAAATAGATAAAAAAAAACTTCAAACAAGCAAAGGATGGCAGAGATTTAGAGAAGATACAAAAAGCATGCCCAGAACCATAGCAATGAATGAGAAACAAGATGGCCGCGCCCATTCACGACCGCGCGGGTAAGTTCGCACGAGATGTTCCTCGCAAATACTCGTGAAATTGTACTGGCGAGCCGCACACTTTGCGAGATTGCACTTCGCGCCCGGAAACGGAAATACGTCATGCAAACAAGATGGCCGCGCCCTTGAACGACCACGAGGGTAACTTTGCGCCTTGCGCTACAAGCGGCTCGCAAAAACGCACAAAACCTTGTGAACTAACACGCCGCAAAAAAAGAAATCGCATATTCGCAAGCGTGTTCGCGCCCCGCGAATCCCGCGAAATTGCAGAAAAACGAGTTTTGCAAAACTGAAAGCACTCGGCAGGTGCAAGAGTTCAAACTCATCATTAGTAACCATTCCCTGTAGTGCTTCCTGACTGGGGCCCCTCCAGAGTTCAGTTGCTAGTTGCAACAATTGTATGACCCTGCTCTGACCCTCACAGCAGGCTCATAGAATAGCTAGAAGTAGGCCACAAAGGTCCTGGAAAAAATAATTGCACTGCAACAGAAAGCAAATTACTGATAAGGAAGCAGGTGCCAGACCTGGAATTTTAAAACAGTGACACATTTATAAACTAACCCCAAATTAATTCATGTCAGTTGAAGCAGGGCAGGTGTGCTTGCTTTTCCCACCCATAATCTACAGGGATGATAAACCAGAGGGTGGCATAGATGTAACAGAGGGTGGCATGGGTGAAACAGAGGGTGGCAGTGGTGAAACAGAGGGTGCTGGGAGGCTGTGATGATGAACCAGACGTAGAAACAACATAGTCGCGACCGTTGCGAGCCGACAAGTAAGTTCGCAATTGCGAACTAGTACCAAACCCTCGCGAACTGGCAGAAACCCTTGCGAACACAAAAAAAAAAAATCTGCAAATTCGCAAGAATTCGCGGATTTTGCGGATTGCGAGTTCGCAAATTCGCAAAATTCGCAAACGCCAGATTCGCAAAATTCGCCCATGCTTAGTTGGAATACGTCAAAGTAATGTAGATCCACAGTCCACAGTGCTAACTAGCACCAAAGTCGATTTTGGGAGGTACTTTTTCTACAACGGGGAAAGTGAAATGTGTAATTTCTCTATCCCCAGGTCATATAAAACATCTTTTATAAGGGCCCTCCTTATAATTACATGATTCCCACACCTGTAACACCTAGGGGAGATCTTAGGGGTACCTAATATGCTAAAGCTTTGTAGATTATCACTTTTTAAGTGCCCTTACCACCAAAGTCGAGTTTGCAGTGAATGTACTTTTTAAAAAGCAGTGGTGCAACACAGGGGGTGCTTTTAAAATGACCTCAGGCAATCAGCAGTACATACATGCAAGTGCGGAAAGGGCTACTGCCCTCTAAACTGCCTTGCCCTAATATATACGTAGGACTTATAGGTAGTTTTAATCCCCCTTCCCTATTATCTACCAGGGACTTGTAGGGAAGGTCATCCTAATTGTTAGTGTACCCTAAAATATAGTGTACCCTAATGCATGTGGGTGTTTTCACTTGTGCTTTCAACATAGCGCTGGCCGTAATCCTGGTTAGACAGAGCCCAGACACAGTCAGAGTCAGTTACCACCAGTACAAGTGAGCAGAAAATGGGGGTTCACATGGCACACAGGATGGCATTGCAACAAAATACATATATTCAAGGTACAAAGAAAGGGGTCAAGGAGAGCACAATCCTTAAGAACAAATAAATTTAAATGACTAATTAGTCACAGTATACACGAACGACAGTCACATTTGTGAGTATCATGTGATGTTCATGTTCAGACAGGATAGAAGAGCAAAAAGTTCATATTTTCATTTCCTTTATTTGAAGATCCATCATAAAAGTAGAGTTAACAAAAAACAGCCGACACGTGTTTCGTCAGTACCATCAATCAGTACCATGACTTTCTCAAGGCTGTGAAACAGAAACAAGAATATTTTTAACATAAATATTTAAATATCAAATGTAGTTAAAACAGCATTACAGGCCTAAAAAAGAAAAAAGGTGAAAGGAAAGTTAATTGAAGCAAGAGGATTAAGTAGCTAATGAAATCAAAAAGGAAAAGAGTAAAGAGAGAAGAGATCAAGTCAATAAATAAAGATTAAAACACCCAAGTGTAGGGTTATGTAAAAAAAAACACCAGGGAGCAGAATATCACCTGGATATATAATCCAAGAAGTGCAAAAGAGAACGATCTGTGCAAAGAAACTGAAGATGATCAGAATAAACAGATACACTATAAAGCGTACCTAAAGAAATAAATAGATGTGTATACAGTGACCCAGTAAAAATTGCCATCAACTAGCAAACTGACCTATATGAACGGAAAATAATCAGGATGCGTCCAATTCTTTTCTATAAAGTGAGATGTGACATTGGGTTCAAAAGACCTTGTATCAAAAGGTAAAATATCATAACGTTATAAAGAGTATGAGTTGAGGAATAAAATTAAGGACTTCATAATTACATAAGGCATATTGCATTGGATGTACCCATATATTAAAAAATGTCCAGGTGAATCAGAAAGACAACAGACGAGTATCATTAATCACACAGTTAATTACTCTGGAGTAGTGGAGCGCGTTATAAAACAGCAAAACAGTATCATTGTCACAGTAATGATCTTTATTGTATACTGCGCAAGCACTGGCATCTTTTACAATTGGACCGAGACCTTGATCCTTTTATCAAAAAGGTTCCCCAAATTACATATAGAAGGGGTCAGACTCTACGTAATCTCTTGGGTCCCACGGGACATAGCACTATCAAAATGGGCACCAACACCTGGTTACCATCTAAACCAAAGGGTTTTTTCAGGTACAATATGGCCGATATTCTCTCTGTAACTTGAATGCATCCTACAATGTAGTCCTATCTCTATGTTTACTTCTTGTGTATAAATTGCATTCCAGTACATGCTTTCACTAATGTGACCAAGGCCGGCTGACTGCCAAAAAGCGTTGTGATTTATGAAGGAATAAATAATTTTTTCTTTAAACTGGTGTCTCTGAGAGCTTGTTTTATTTGTTTTTTGCACACAATATATATATTGCAAGGTGTTCTTATCTTCATCGAGGCAGGTTTAACCTACGCCACAGTACACAAAGCATTTGGAGAGGAGCGCAGATGAAGGCAGGCATGCCGAAATGCATTCGCTATTAACAAAGTGCTTCTTTGATTTCCCCTCATGGGTCACTACTCTTTTTGGGAGGAGTTTACTGCCATAAATACATGCGACAGCCAGCACGCATTCCAGTGAACCCACGCAGCACAAGAGGTCAGGATGGTCTGGCAGGCTCGGTCGAACATTTCTACATTTGGATTGTGATTACAATCCCGTCCAGAACCCACCACGACGCTCGGATGACACAGCGGTTTACGAGGTACTCATACTTCCTTTTTGGGTGACTGGGTCTCCTGTGCCGACCCCCGTGAAAGGCTCTAGGCGGAAGGGTTGCAGCGGGTAAATGCAGGGGATTTGAGGGGGCATTGGACTGTCGAATTGCCTCACCTCCCAACATGCTAAGCCTCTGTGCCTGCTCTTGATGTCCACTCCATTAGTGTCACCCCGTACAGTATCTCCTACCCTATGATGCACCACATTGCGGCATTATGGGACACGCAGTCCGTGCCTACAGGACTACACAGGAGAACCCAATCACATCAGGGGGCAGAGCAAGGTGTTCTTATCTTCATCAAGGCAGGTTTGCCTACGCCACAGTACATGAAGCAGTTGGAGAGGAGCGCAGAAGAAAGCAGACACACCGAAATGCATTCGCTATGAACAATTCTTCAATAAAGTGCTTCTCTGAATTCCCCTCATGGGTCACTACTCTTTTTCGGAGGAGTTTACTGCCATATATATATATGTGAATATACATACATTATGAATCACATACACCTAGAAAATGACGATCACTAATGATCCATAACCTGTAAGCAAGGTTGACAGTCTAGATGGATAATGGAAATGGAAAAGGGTTAAACTGCACTGAGCACTTTAAAAATGATCTAGACATCAGGGACTCTATGGTCCAGTTGAAGGCTAGCAGTAGCCAAAACGCGTAGGCCGTCCGATTTAATGCCCGTTATTTTGCACATGGTGTATAAATAAAGAAACGTTTGAAAAATCCTACCTGCTTGCTGTGCCGTGACTTCTGCTGGGAGGGTCGAAGCAAGGAGAATCCAAGAAATATATATATATATATATATATCGACAGTCACTCCACAAAAACCACCTCCGAACCAGCAGGAACGGCGAAGCAGGAGACAGACCACAGCATTCAGGAGAAAGATTTATTGTTCCAGATTATTCTGTAAGTAACCAGACATGACGCGTTTCGAGCTAAACAGCCCTTGTTCACATGCAAGGCAAAAGTGCAATGATAGTGCTTATAAAGTGCTTAAAGTGCTCCGCCCACCATTCTGTTTCCCAGTGAGTCACGTGACTCGCATCACAATGGAAAACAGACTATCTCAAAAACATATATATCTGCAAGTATGTTGTACTGTCACTGTGAATATTTACAATTCCTGCATAAATGCGCAATGTGTAACAAAGATCTAAAAACAATATTTAGAATCCTTTAAAATTATTATACACACAAAAAATACATATTCTGAGGACATATGTCCAAAGGAAGGAGTTATAACTGGATGAATCCAGATAGCAAGTCTTCACAGCTAAAAAATAGAGCAGTCAAATTGATCGTAAAGAGATAGTAAATAATCATAGGGTGGCCAATATATACCTAATCATTACAAAGGAATCAACCTTTGACAAAGAAGTATTGGCGTGGCAGAGCCATATAACTAACAACCACAAACATGCTAGGCCAAACCATGCCTAGTGTGCAAAGGAGGCTAAGAATAAAGTGCATACTGTCTGTTCAACTAGATTAAGCATATCAAGTTCATGGTATTATGTACATAAAGCACTAAAATATGAAAAAACATTATTATTACTCATGATAAAATCAGGAACTATATTATGTTTTTCTGTCTAAAAAGTGCAATCTTAAAACCATGAAATTCATAAAAACCACATCCAAAAAGAACATAACAGATTATAATATAAACATTAAATAGTGATAAAAGTGTAAAAAACGTTAAGAGAAGATATATCAACCCCAGATATAAAATTGGGGATGGCACAATATAAGAAAATTCTAAATACACAACACATAAATATGCAAATAAATAATCCTATTATACATATAAAGTGCTATGAACAGATGGGTGTCATATAAACCATGAAAGACAACAGGGAACCTGACTGTCTTTCACCACTAACCAGGATCGAAGAGAGACTCATACTCAATACATCCGTCCTGTGTTATATATTAAGTTATACTGAGCAACAGGGAACCTGACTACTCGTGGACACAGGACAATTAATCCGTACTGGAGAGAACCGAACAGCTCATTTCCAATCAACATGTATCACAGGGATGGGCACGGGAAACAAAACAAGTAGCTGGAGTTCGTAATATTTCTAGAGAAAGTTGTGAAAATCCTCAGTGTTATTAAGGCCATTAGGCCACTTACTATCGAACTCGAGTATAAAGCGAGTTTCGAGCTGTCGTAATAACAGCTCTCTTTTCCCTCCCCTGCGTAAGGGCAATACAGATCCTATTACAAAGTATCTCAAGCAATTGAGATCTTTGTTGTGCTTAGCCGCGAAATGGCGTGCTACAGGATATGCTGTAATTGTATGTAGTATGGCCCTTAAATGCTGGAGAATCCTGACGTGCACCTGGGCAGTAGTACTACCGATGTAATGTAATCCACAGGTGCACGTCAGAACATAGACTGCAAAATCTGTTTTGCAGTCATACCTGCCTTTGATAGGGATGTCATTAGAGCAAAATGGAATACGATAATGAGTTTTGTTCTCCCCAAATTTACATGCTCTACAGTGTGAACATTTCCGAAATCCTGGTGTGGCCTTCAACCATATTTCCTTCTGTTTTAATTCAGGACTGGAGAGGTCAAGACAACTACCCATGTTCCTTGCTCTACGAAAAGTCACCACAGGTCTAACAGGTAAAGTAGGGCTTAGAATATGATCAGTCAGGATAACAGGCCAGTTTTTTTGGATTATTTTTTTAATGGCCTGTTGATCACTACTGTACGCAGTGATAAACCTGGGACAAGTGTGGGTAGTGGAGTCAGACATCACGGAAATATTAGCATTATCAGAATTAGATGTTGAGAATAGACTCTCTCTACTTCTCAGCCTTGCTTTAGCTAAAGCTTGGTTGAAAATGTGATTGGAATAACCACGTTCCAAAAATCTACCTCTGAGATCAGTGATGCACTTATCAAATTCTAGTGTGGAGCTGCAGATTCTTTTAACTCTCAAGATTTCGCCAAGAGGGATACTGTAAATAGTGTGGTTCGGATGGAGACTAGAGGCGTGTAGCAAGGTGTTACCTGATGTTGGTTTACGATGCAGTGTGGAGAGGAGTTTGTTTTGTTCCACATAGACCTGAACATCAAGGAATTCTATTTGGCAAGCACTAATGTGTGAAGTAAAGTGGAGGTTTAACACATTGTCATTGATCTCAGTAATAAACAACAAAGCTTCCTGTTCACTTCCTTGCCAAAGAATGAAGATATCATCTATGTATCTCAAATATTTGATGATCTTCTCTCTCACCCAAATTGCATGTGTAGTGCCCAGGACCTGTTCCTCCCACCAGCCCACGTGCAAGCACGCGTAGCTGGGGGAGAAACAGGAACCCATGGCCACGCCTCGCAGTTGCCTCCATATATCTTTCCCAAAGCTGAAAAAGTTGTTATTGAGACACCAGTGCATAAGTTCCATGATGACTTTATTATGTTCATAGAAGTCCGCAGAACGAGTGTCTAAGAAGTGTTTAGCAGCTCTAAGTCCCTCTACATGGCCAATGCTCGTGTAGAGGGATTCCACATCCAAAGTGATAAGCAGCATGTCCTCTTGCCATTCCAAGTCTTTGATTTTCATCAAGAAGTCGCCAGTGTCACGCACATAGCTGGGTAATTTCTTGACTAGGTCCTGTAAAAAGTGATCAACATAACGGCTAACATTTTCCCCTGCACTGTTAATCGCTGAGATGATAGGTCTTCCAGGGGTCGGCGAGACATTTTTATGTATTTTCGGGATTAGATAGAAAACAGGGAGGACGGGGAACTCTTTGTGCATAAATTTGTACTCCTCGCCTGAAATCAATCCCTCTCGCCGAAATCTGTTGAGCATTTTTTCCAACATAGTTTTGGCGTTGAAATAATCTTTCTTAGTTGCTTTGCAATAGCAAGTGATAGTATTCAATTGCCGCAACGCTTCAGTTACATAGTCCTTTTTATCCCAGATTACCAAATTGCCTCCTTTATCCGCTGTGTTCACAACGATATTTGGGTTACTGGATAATTTTTTCATAAGTGCTATGTACTTGGCCTGTTGTTGGTAATATCTACTTTTGTTCCTTTTGCAAGACTTTATGTATAATGACTTGATATCGTTGGTTATACATTCATGGAACGTGTCGATACCATCTTTGGCCATTAAAGGTACAAACTTAGATTTGGTTTTAAAGGGCGTGATGCCTGCACCCTTCTGGTGGATGTTGATAGTTGCCAGTCTAGTTTGAGTGTTACTTTCTGACTCAGAGATAAACGGTTGAGAATCAGTGGCTTGACAAAGGTCATGAAGATCTAAGTAGGTGGATACATCAGCGGCTCTTACCTCCAACCTCCCGTCCGGGGTGTTGACATCAGTTGGGACCGGGATCACGGTATTAGACTTCAAAGTTTGTGTGGCAAAATATTTGCGCAATTTCATTTTGCGTATAAAGCGATACACATCTATTCGCGTCGCTGCATAGTCAAAAGGCTGGGCCGGGCAGAAGTTGAGTCCTAAAGATAGAAGTTGTTCTTCTGCTTTCTCAAGAACTACATTAGAGAGATTGATGACTGCGTTACTGCTACTCACTTCTTTCGTAGCCATGGCCCCTTGGCTTTCTTTTTTTGTTGCGGTCCTTTGTTTTCTTGCGTGTTTCCTTCGTTCTCGTCTTTTTTGGTTCTTTGTTTTATGACTTGCCCTTGACTGTCCAAGCGAGGGCGCAATGTTCTCAGTCTCTCTGCCACTAAAAAATCAAGTTCTTCACCCACATCCAAAATAGGCGCTTGTCGTTGATCCCTACTAAGATCTTCGCTGGAGACGCTTGATGAGATATTACTGCCGATTTCATCATTCGACAGCCCCTCCTCATGTTCAGGATAGTTGCAGGCAGCAGTGGGAACCGGTTGCTGTTTGCCATTGCCACTATACTGCTGGCGTTTAGCGGCGCTATATTTCCGGGCAAAAGTAAAAATCTGACCATTAGCATAGTCTGCTTGATCGCGGGCAAACTTGCTGACCTTTCTAGCCTTGATCTTGTCCTCATGTTTTTTGAGTCGGTCAGTCATGGAAGTTTCCAGGCTTTTTACAATTTCCTCGGACTCCTTACATTTGCTGATCTCCTCAGTAATTTTGTTTATGTTCAACAGTATTTGGTCCCTGTCGATGGCAGCATATTTAATTAGAATATGCACTAAGTTCATTGAGGCCGCCAAATTACTCTGCCCCCACTCCTTGAGCATCATGGGGTTAGGGCGATCGAAACTCGGAGCCAGCATGATGCGGAGCCCCCTCGGAACACGACCAGCATCCGCATATTTGGTCAATGAGTAATGTTCCCACCACTTAGTGATCTCCAAGCGTCGTTCTTTTTCCAAATTTCTATACAGCGTCTTAATGTTACCTTTGCCACTATTTTCCGCCCCAGCCGGGACCTTGCTAGTGGTAACACTCGTGATGGATATGTTTTCAAATAATTGTGCCGCTTCTGCTTCTCTGGCACGGAAAGCCTCCGCTGACATCCTGGTTACTTAATACAGAATAGTATAATCCTCCGGTCCGCACTAAAACACGCCGCTTGCCGAGATTACTGCAGACGCGGCTGTTGGTTCGCGTTTGAACAGTGCAGCAGAGTTTACCGAAGCACCTCTCCACCTATCGAATGCCGTGTGGTTAGAGTCAGTTTTCGTGCACCAATCCGGAAGGCAGAGTCAGCCGACCCAGCCCGGGACTGTATCACACTGGAGCACCGACTTCCTTACACCGTACTGCAGATAGGGAGCATCCGTACCAAATTCCGATCCCGGAAAAACGTACCGCTGGTTTTGAACGTTGGATGCCTCACTCGGAGAGGGGGTCTGTGATCAGAAGCAAAACCAAACTTCTGTAATTATCGACAGTCACTCCAGAAAAACCACCTCCGAACCAGCAGGAACGGCGAAGCAGGAGACAGACCACAGCATTCAGGAGAAAGATTTATTGTTCCAGATTATTCTGTAAGTAACCAGACATGACGCGTTTCGAGCTAAACAGCCCTTGTTCACATGCAAGGCAAAAGTGCAATGATAGTGCTTATAAAGTGCTTAAAGTGCTCCGCCCACCATTCTGTTTCCCAGTGAGTCACGTGACTCGCATCACAATGGAAAACAGACTATCTCAAAAACATATATATCTGCAAGTATGTTGAACTGTCACTGTGAATATTTACAATTCCTGCATAAATGCGCAATGTGTAACAAAGATCTAAAAACAATATTTAGAATCCTTTAAAATTATTATACACACAAAAAATACATATTCTGAGGACATATGTCCAAAGGAAGGAGTTATATATATATATATATATATTGAAGCTCAGGTTACCCAACGTTTTCGGGGGCACTCCGGGAATGACTATGCGGGAATGACTATGCCACGGCATCTCACAGGTCGCGGCCAGACGCGTTTCGCACTGCTGCTTCTTCAGAGGCCGTTTCTGTCTGCAACTCGGCCATGCATGCTTCACCGGGATTTGAAGATGCTGCCTTCTGATAGGCCACAGGTTCCCAATGCTTTATGGTATCCGTAGTTCAGCACAAATTGACCCTGGATGGGTGCCAAGTTGGAACAGTCACTCATGCTTGCCCTATATGGGCCCCATGTGCTGGCGAGTCTGATTCCGGCGTCGCTCCTTTACCTGCTCGGAAAAGCAGTGGTGCCTCCCACGCGGGAGGGCTTGCCGCGGCAAATATTGAAGCTCAGGTTACCCAACGTTTTCGGGGGCACTCCGGGAATGACTATGCCATGAGGCTCGGCAGCTCACAGGTCGCGGCCTGAAGCGTTTCGCACTGCTGCTTCTTCAGAGGCCGTTTCTGTCTGCAACTCGGCCATGTGTGCTTCACCGGGATTTGAAGATGCTGCCTTCTGATAGGCCGCAGGTTCCCAATGCTTTATGGTATCCGTAGTTCAGCACAAATTGACCCTGGATGGGTGCCAAGTTGGAACAGTCTCTCATGCTTGCCCTATATGGGCCCCATGTGCTGGCGAGTCTGATTCCGGCGTCGCTCCTTTACCTGCTCGGAAAAGCAGTGGTGCCTCCCACGCGGCAGGGCTTGCCGTGGCAAATATTGAAGCTCAGGTTACCCAATGTTTTCGGGGGCACTCCGGGAATGACTATGCCACGAGGCTCGGCAGCTCACAGGTCGCGGCCTGACGCGTTTCGCACTGCTGCTTCTTCAGAGGCCGTTTCTGTCTGCAACTCGGCCATGCGTGCTTCACCGGGATTTGAAGATGCTGCCTTCTGATAGGCCGCAGGTTCCCAATGCTTTATGGTATCCGTAGTTCAGCACAAATTGACCCTGGATGGGTGCCAAGTTGGAACAGTCACTCATGCTTGCCCTATATGGGCCCCATGTGCTGGCGAGTCTGATTCCGGTGTCGCTCCTTTACCTGCTCGGAAAAGCAGTGGTGCCTCCCACGCGGCAGGGCTTGCCGCGGCAAATATTGAAGCTCAGGTTACCCAACGTTTTCGGGGGCACTCCGGGAATGACTATGCCACGAGGCTCGGCAGCTCACAGGTCGCGGCCTGACGCGTTTCGCACTGCTGCTTCTTCAGAGGCCGTTTCTGTCTGCAACTCGGCCATGCGTGCTTCACCGGGATTTGAAGATGCTGCCTTCTGATAGGCCGCAGGTTCCCAATGCTTTATGGTATCCGTAGTTCAGCACAAATTGACCCTGGATGGGTGCCAAGTTGGAACAGTCACTCATGCTTGCCCTATATGGGCCCCATGTGCTGGCGAGTCTGATTCCGGCATCGCTCCTTTACCTGCTCGGAAAAGCAGTTGTGCCTCCCACGTGGCAGGGCTTGCCGCGGCAAATATTGAAGCTCAGGTTACCCAACGTTTTCGGGGGCACTCCTGGAATGACTATGCCACGAGGCTTGGCAGCTCACAGGTCACGGCCTGACGCGTTTCGCACTGCTGCTTCTTTAGAGGCCGTTTCTGTCTGCAACTCGGCCATATCCACCGATTCGGCTCTCAATTGCAGATCCCTGGCGCTCCCATCTCCGGTGCCGTACTCCTCAGCAGAGCCACGCTTTAATTTATTCCACACACCTCCTCGATTAAGGAAATGAATACGCATTCACAAAGTTATTCGTTTCCCAAAGTTTATTCCCAGTTATTTCCAGCATACAAGCAAATAAATGTATTTGCTTGTAGGCTGGAAATAACTGCGAATAAAACTTTGGGAAACGAAGAACTTTGTGAGTGCGTACTCATTTCCTTAATCGAGGAGGTGTGTGGAATATATATATATATATATATATATATATATATATATATATATATATATATATATATATATATATATATATATATATATATATATATATATATATATATATATATTACCTACTGGCGATAGACAGTAGGTATATATAGTTAGGATTTTTTCTCTATGGAACTTTTGAAAATTTTATGTCTAATAACTTTGGCGTTTGTGGACAGAATCAGCTGAAATTTTCAGGAAAATGGCACATTTTGTTTCTGAGCAGCCCCTGAAAATTTGGGGGGGGGTTCCGTCAAGGGGGGGCCGTGAAAAAAGGGGGGTCCCAAAACGCGTTTTTCCCTTTCATTTTTCCATAGGGCCTTTGGCCTCACTTTTAGCTCGAACGGCTGAATGGATTTGCACGAAACTTGGCAAAATTGTAGGGACTGTTAGCCCGATGTGCCTTTGCTGGGTCTCAATATATGTGCTCCAGTGGATTTCGAGAAATTAACGTTTAAAAAAACATATATATCTGTGACAGCGTCCCGGGTAGCGCTCCAGATCGCGTACTTTTCGCGTAACGGAGCTTTGCAAAGCGAAGCTGATTGGCTCTCCGGTGTCTGTCAACATTCTAAACAGTCCGGTGCGGCCGCCATCTTGTCTCTCGGTAGGATCGAGAGACAAGAGGAGGAGAAAAACTAAGGTGGAATTTAATGAAAGGGGGCAAGGTAGACCCCTCTTGACCCCCTAGGAATGATGTTGGGGTTATTAAAGGGTCCCGTGGGGCAAATAAAAAAAATTTGATTTTTCGCGGTAGAAGCACTTCTCGGTTCGCGAACCGGGTCGCAAACTGGTAGCGAAACGTGAATTCGCCATTTTGTGTTTCGATTTAATTAAATTACTAGATGGAGGAAAAGCAATGTGAGTATTGGGATATAAGGGGGTATGGGAGACTTATCCTGACCCCCTAAGTTTTTCTGAGGGTGGTTGAGGAGGCTCATATATGTTGATACTCGTCTTCCAGTGGTTGCGCGTGAGCGTTTTTTTTTTTTTTTTTTTTGCCGCTTGACTTCTGTTAACGTTCGTTTCGAAGGAAATTAGGAAGTGTTGATCGCCATTTTGACACTGTGAGTAAATATATTGTTAAAAATAATTGTTATAAATTAATCTGTATTGATAAACATTGTCTGCGCCATCTTGCTTTTTTTCCAATGCCACACTTTTGTCGTGCACGGCAGCCATTTCAGATGCCTTGACCAGACCCACTCTCTGCACGCCGCCGATCCTCAGCATGGCTCCCCACCCTCGCAAGCATCTCCCCCACGCACTGGTCACCCCTGCTCTCTCTCTCATGCATGGGCCATAAACTTCCCCCATCTGCGCTGCTCTTCCCTGAGTATCACACCCTGTGCCCGCCCGACACCTCCCTTTCACCCTATTCACTACCGCACCCTCTGACACTCCTCTTCCTCTGTGTCTGATTGTCCAGGCCGGTCCCAGGCTATCACCTAGCCCTGCGGATGTAGTTTATGGCCCCAACTGTAAAGAATCACCCCTGTTCAAAGGAGTTACAGTAGATCAAGGTCGCCACCTCATGAGATCCGTCACACCACACGCGTTCCTACTATCTGATAACGATCCTGTATTGTGATTGGGGAGGGGATTCTCACTGTAAGGGTGTGTGGGACCGAGCCTGAAGCGGAAGATTCCAGGGATGTCTTTTTGTACATCAAAGTCTTCACAATTATGTGTCACATTAAAAATATATAGCACTCCAACAAAGTAGTAGGATTATAACACTTTAATAACTTATAAATATATACAACGCTCCAACAAAGTAAACACGTTAAAAACAAACTTTTTAAACAACTATTTATATGACATTGCTTTAACCAGGATAGACAAAGAAATGACACAGTGATGTAAAAGTTTCTGAAAGAAATGCCAAGAACGTCCCATGTGAAAGTGAATTTTATCTGGCAATTTTTTTCTTTTCCTTCTCATGAAAAGAAAGTTAATGCCAGGTTCGTTACCTGCCTCATTTTCCCCCCAAAAACTCTCGAGAGGGACCGAAAGAAAATATAGCTATGGTAATCATACCATGCATCGGCACATGGCGAGGTGGCACCCTCCTAAATATTCTAAAGCACAACTTCGAGATTTGGTGGATAACCTCCGACCGGCAAAAACATCCATCAATGACTTAGCAATAAGTGAGTCAGAGGCAAGGGAAACGGTCCCAAATCTGCAAAAGAACTTTGGGCAGATGATATTGACTTGTGTAGCATGTGGAAAATTAATTTCATGCGGAGAGATGAGTATTACTTTAATAAATAGATCATATGAAAATCATCAATGTCCAAAACGTCCTAGAAAGTAATTTTTGTCATTTTTGAGGAAGAGAGATAACCTACAGTGGTACGGGGTCGTTTTCGTTCGTACTAGGGGGGCCAGGTGACATTCCTTCGGGGTGGCTTAGGGGCATTTAAAACAACTTCCCTGATACAGGTAGCATATAAAGTAGAGGCTAAATACCAGGATCTTTATCGATTGCTTTATGCTGTACAAAAATGAAAAACACACAACAAACCTGGACCATTCATATTTTCAATGTTTCTGCGTACTATACTTTTTAACCCTTAACTAATTGAGCTGCTTCATTTCACCTACTTTAAAAAAAAAAAAAAAAAATCGGAAACAGTGGCCTTTTATTCGAAACTTACCAATCTACGTGTTACAACTAGGTTTGCTTTTTCAAAAACCTTTAATAAAAATGTTGGTGCCCAAATACGGGCCTACAACCCAGTGAGACGGGCACGGAGCAGGCTGGAACTGTAAATGGGGGGGGGGGAAGTATTTATTTGTGGGAAACATAACAGAGAGTCAGTCGTCGTTGATTTCATAGTAAAAAGTGCGACAAGTGCAACAAAATCATATCGATAATTCATTGTGAGCAAGTACCAAAAGTGTCGACAATTCGAACCTTCAATAATAAATACAGTAATCAATGATGCATTAGAACTTGTAATCAGTACCCGTCCCATGTCAATTCATTGTTCGAACGTATAATCAATACCCATCCCAGATCAATTCATTGTCCGAACATATAATCAGTCTTATCCCATATCAATTCATGTGCTAAAAACTGCATACATATCTCATGATATCAAGGCTGAGCAATCGGGCACAACAAGGAGTTGAGAGTTTCATTTGTACCGGTGCCATTTTGGGTGAGGTCAGGAAGGTCCAAGTATAGTCAAAATGTCTCTACCAACTCGTGGTTGGACCGGGACCTCTTTCGGCAGTCCAAAAGTTTTCGTTGAAGGGTAGCAGAGGGGACTGCCGACATGAACCATCAGTCAAAGTGGGGTGGGAGGCAACAATCTCTCCTACCGGGTCATACTGGTGTCCCACCGGAACTGATCAAGTTGGTAGTCTTGCAGGATTTTGGTCATTTCAAGACTGAGGCTGGCGCCGGCATGAGCGCGCCGACGTCCCGCGGCTACGTCGTGGTCGTTCCGTGGGTGATCATGGCAGTCATTCCCCATCGGGGGTCGGGGGCCCCCGTGGCTCTTATAGAATCTTCAAAGTTGAGGAGAACGTTTCTGGACGTAGGACTCATTTTCTAGTTGAACTCAGAAGCGCCGTTGCACCGCAACAGTGGACGAGGCCCCCGCTGGGTGAGCGGAGCATCATTGCCTCGCAATAGTGGACGAGACCTTTTGTTGGGTTAGTGGAGCGTTGGGGGTGCTGAGGGGGCCCCCACCTGTGGGGGTGGGAGAGGCTTGTTCGAGCCGCCTCTCCCTCCCAGCGCACCCCACGCCGACACCTGGCGTTGATATCCGTGATGTCCGGACCAGATGATAAGAGGGGGGGTCGGAGGCAGAGGCAAGACATCCCCCCCGTGGCCTGCAGGGCACCGCTTCAGGCCCGAACGGGGAGCTCATATCAAGCACACGTGGGAAGCGGTTCAGCGAGCCCGTCTAGAAGAACACCCTACGGCCTGGCGGACTGAAACTTCATGGACTCACGCCAGGAATTCAAGGCAGCGAGCACGTCGCCAAGTGTATTAACACCTTTACAGTATTCAGCAAACACGCCGTGCGGTAGGCCAGTGTCCCCGTCAACAACAAGTCCAGGATACAGGGTGCAGGCCGCCATTTTGTCAGCCCGGCGGGGCCACAGCACTCTCCGGTATCGATCCAGCCACCAGCAGGGTTCAGGGAGAGCCAGCCCGGGACCACCAACGGCACCAACGATGCAGGGAGGCGGGCCACCAAAGCAGTGGAGGTAGTCAGCGCCTCCGGCCCATGGGCATAGACCACCGAGTGCAAGAAATCCCCCCCAGTGTTGTTACAGCCATAATTGAAGAAATAAGAAGATCCCGTCGGCCTCGGCTCCTCTCCTGGTGCACCTTACGTGACGACCCTTTTATTGGGTGAGTGGAGCGTTGGGGGTGCAGCTGAGGGGCCCCCACCTGGGGGGGTGGGAGAGGCTCGTTCGCGCCGCCTCTCCCTCCCAGCGCACCCCACGCCGACACCTGGCGTTGATATCCGTGATGTCCGGACCAGGCGGATAGAGGGGGGGGTCGGAGGCAGAGGCAAGACATCCCCCCGTGGCCTGCAGGGCGCCAGAAGAGAAAGGGAGGACCAGCACATTCCGGGCCGACCCACGACTTCTCCGGCTGATGGCGGCTAGTCGGGCCCCGCCCTGCACGTGTCGATGCCTCATCTTCCGGATGGGCGTAACCGTGGACCTGTTGCACTTCGGGAATTTCCGGAATGGGGGTAGGTATCTGCTGATTTGTATCTATTTCATGTTACCGTTATTGGGCGTGGCGGGCGGTAGGACAGACATGCTTGGAGCAGTGGGGGGGTGGCGGAGGTTAGCTAACTCGTGGCTGCCGTAACGTCAATCTTGGCTTCTCCCACCACTTCCATGTTTCTTATTTCTAGCGAAGTCAAAAACTCATCAGTGGCCTACTGATTATGTTCGATTTCTTTCCCTTCTTTTTCAAGTGTGTTTCATTGTAAAGTTTCTGTTTAACAGGATACAGTGTTTACTTCGTATTTTACATATGTCTTCTTTATTAGGGGTACTCTCCGGTTGAGCCAGATGATGTACCTCTAATAAATGGTCCGGGTGGAACTAGTTTCTCAATCAGTGGGGAGTAGATGGGCATGACAGATTACAAAGGGGGACAAAGGTCCGCATTACCCACCCTTCACTACTTGCAAAGACTAGACAGAATATTTCTATTCCACGTTATTTGCAAACAGAGAATACCTCGTTAGAACTATTCCTTGAACAATAAATGTCCAGCCAATCAATCAATCAGTGGGGAGAAAAACAGGCATGACGGATTACAACGGGGACAAAAGTCCACATTACCTATCCTTCACTATCTGCAAAGGGAGACAGAATATTCCTATTCTTCTCTGTTTGTAGACAGGGAATATCTCAAAGAGCAATAATCAATAAAAAATTAACAACTTTAAGGTAAATACTCACAATATGACTACTCAACGAAGTTAAAAAGTAACGGATATAGGTACTTGAGAGGTTTTCGGTGGCAGATAATCTACAATATACACTTGTACATATGAGTCTGATACAGGGCGGATCTCTGTATAACTATGGATAATTAGATATTAGGATGGCATACAAAGCTCCCAACCTTCTTACTTTTTCTCTTAAAGGGTTTCAAATTGGGGACAAATATTAGGCTGTGCTCTAGAGGTTGATGGTGTTGCTCCACTGGTACTCGGGCCTTCTCATGAAGCAGAAGGAGCCGCTCTCAATCTCCTTAACTCTTCCCTTGCAAAGTTGACCGGATTCTTAGTCTGCAACTGCTTCAGCATACTTGCAGTTCCACACAAGTCCTTTTTATTGGGGTCTCCTCTTGAAAGCAGTCTTGCATATGCGGCAAGTAACTTTTCTTGCATTCACCTTTTTTAAGACTTGTGAAAATTAATTTCAAAACATTCAATAAATACGGTGTTACTATGCATTGTGTCAAATGCTTTATTAAAAATATGCAGAAAATGTTCCCTTTATTTGTTGTTAAGGTCTTTACAAGAGAATTTGAAAGGAGAAAGTAGGAGATGAATAACACATGTAGGACGTTATATCTCAAACTGCAAAAATTGATAAAGAGGGTGGACCAAAGTCTGCATGATGAATGCCAGTGGAAGCATTTCAGGCACACTGCGAAGATTTTAAAAAATATAAATATTGTCAAGTTTTACTTTGACTTGTGATGTTTGATCTCATTTAGTCACTTCAATCTAATTTTAAACACTAATTTTCTTTTTGTTTTGCAGATTAACTACAATACTTATTTTGGACTCCATATTATACGTTGTTTATTATATTATTTTGTTACTTATAGTTCTAGTTATTTATTGTAGTGTTATCTTTTAGTTATAGTTCTGGTTATTGTTTTAATAAAAGTTAATTAAAAAAGTACATACGTCTGTTTTTTTGTGGGGGTAGCAGTCATCAATAGAAATGATATTTATAATTTGAAGTATAATGCTGAAGCTCACTCATTAGCAACATATTGTGGTGAAATTTTAACCTATGTGCTGACGTAAGTGTTCCATAAACTACTACTATGGTAACAGGCAAAATACTGTTTGGGGGTAGGGTATAATACGCAGGAATGCTGTAAAAATAAATGGGCAAGGGCTGTTTTGTTTTCCACTGTTGCAACATAAAGTGATCGATAAAAATCCGATAATCAGGCCTATCAGCGACTAAGACAGCAGGCCGAGTCTCTTTTGCTCAACGGCTCCCTCATGGGACGAAGAAACGCCCTTTTTCACGAAATAGGAATATTTTACTTGCAGGACAGTTGTTAATTTCCTGTGAAAATACATTAGCCTGGAACATTGTTAGTGATAAACTGTAAATGCATCTGGGTCCTTTGCTTAAAAAAAAAAATATAAAATATATTTGTGAATTAGAATAAGAATATATGTTACAGCTATAGATATTTGCTATTAAAAAACCATTGAACTTCACTGAAAAAACCATAGGTTTTAGGCCATATATAGTTAGGGATTAGCATTTACAAAACCTTAGTTTACTCGCACAAAACCATTGAAATTCGCATATATAGTTAGATGCAATAACTATATATCGCGCACCCGCAATCCACTGCTGATGATGTCACATATTACATCATTCATGACATGGTCAGTGACATCACTGATGACATCACTGATGACAACTCAAATGACATCACTGATGACAACTCAAATGACATCATTGACATCATCACTGATGACATCAATCATGTGATAATACGATCAACCTCTTCAGACTCTAATATAACCTTAGATACACTCAGAGTAAACAGACACTCACAGACTGTCACTCATCCATGGAGTTACTCACACACCTAGTCAGTCATGCACTGAATCAATCATACCTCCATTTCATCAACTATACAGTTATACACACCTTACTTATTCAAACATATACTAACACATATTTACTCTCTTATACAATTCCTGATACAAGTTTTCAATGATCCATTCAGCCACTCACACATTCACTGGCTCTTATACACAGTAATTTATATATGTGAACTCTCACATGTACTGTGTTTTACATATGTACTTACTTTGACATGTAGCACTGAGATATCCATTCAATCACCAATACACTCGTACACAGTCAACCACCCATACAGCTGTTTCCACATGCAGTTTGGAACCCATAGATCTAGTGAATCAACTGTTCACACATGTATGCACAGAGTCACACACCTCCCAGCCACCCCCACACACACACTCACTCTCCCATACAAATACCTGGGCAACCAATCAATAACCCATATAGTTACTCATATAGCTACTGATCAACACATGCAGAAGTTCATAGAACAACAGATATAATGATGCACAAATTAAGACAGTTTAGTCACTAACCCATGCACTCAGTGAGACACATTTAATCACTCTCTCATACAGTCAGTCATGCACCTACTAAATCCTTCATCCAGACACTTATACATCCACTCATTCTTCAATATGTAAGACATATTTTAACTTTACAGAAACATACAGTCACTGGATGATGTCATCAGTGATGTCATCAGTGATGTCACTGACCATGTCATGAATGATGTAATATGTGACATCATCAGCAGTGGATTGCGGGTGCGCGATATATAGTTATTGCATTGTAATGGCAGAGTTTTTGGCTTTATTTAGCAGTGATATAGATCATTATTCTTGCTCGCATCTAGTATAGGTATTCTTAGCCTGTGTTGGCCCTTTTAAGCCCTTTTTCCAGACCTAGAAGAGGATAGCTGCTTAATATGCCTTTATTCTTGACTTTAACCTGTCTATTGCCTATTGGCTTTGACATATTAGACATATTGGTATGGTTTATGTAGGTATTCTGACAGAGCTAAGGAGCATTTCACCCCTTTCAGGTCTACAGGTCTAAAGCTAGAGAGACTCCATCTTGATGGAAGCAGGGAGGCTTTTTAGGGCAAAGGCGAAGTTTATAGTTAAGGCTGTTTTCCACTTGGAGAGAACCGGTCTGGGCCAGCCCTTATCGGTAGGCTGTATTATTCTCTGTGTAGAAGACACAACAAAAGGCCGGCCGGCTGGGTGTGTGTCCTTGATGCGAGGTGATGCAGAGACCTGGTAAGCGGCGGGCTGATGGATGGAACTTTCCATGAGGAAACAGCATTCTATATTTGTGAAGTGCAGAGGCGGAGTCAGTCAGTCAAGCAGGAAGCAGTCGAGGAGAGAGGGAGTCGAGGAGAGAGTCCAGCAGAGAGTCCAGCAGTGGAGTGGAGTTGGCAGAGAGAGAGAGAGGGTTCAATCTGGAGAAGAGCTGAGTTGAATAGTGAGCTGGAACTGAAGGAAGCAGTCAGAAGCAGTTGCTTATCAGGAGGAGGTGTGAATAGCTGGAGTCTGAAGTAATGCCTTTTAGAAGAGATAGAGGAGAGCTCGTGGATTAACCTATGGGAGCAGATGGAATTGGACATTGGCGCAGAGACAGAGTGAATAAGATAGTGGAATGAACGGTGATCAGAGCGGCAGGAACCAGTAAGATTGAAGACGGAAGGTGGAGAGACAGTTCGTGTGGGGGAGAGGAGTCCAGAGACAGAGTGATCAGCGCAGAGGTGTACCCAAGAGTGCAGGAGAGAGAGAGAGTCTGAGATGACCCAAGGCACAGACGAGAGAGGAACCCAGATGACAGCTAGAACAAGACTACACACTAATAAGGTGAAGGCGTTCCTGTTATATTAATTTACTTTACACTTGCATCTTAATCTTATCTTTATTCCCTGGGCTTTTGCATTGCTAATCTTTTCCCTTTCAGCGGAGTGTTCCTGTTATGTTTAATCCTTCTCTTTCAAGTGGTGTGTTCTACCTATAGCCTTTGTTAGATTTGCATAAATGTTTATATTACTATAATAAAAGATCCCCAGTTTATAACAAACTGGTGTGTAGCCCCTATTCTTGTTCACTGAAGGTAAATGTCGCTTCTAGGTGCTTGCCAGGCACGTGAATGGATGAGTAATCCCAATCAGGTAAGTGGTGATCACATAAATAGGGAGTGAGTGGACCTTTGATGCCAAGAGCAGGTAATACACAATAATCTGGAACCACATTCAAAGTTATTATTGTAGTTTCATCCCGAGTAGACAGCTGAGATAATATCCCAATATATATAGGTATATATATGTATAGGTGTTCATAGGAATGTGGTCGTCGTTGATATGCGGCGTTAATGAGAGCACTGGGGGGTCGAACCAGTGTTGATACCCACAGGATTGTGGCTTGAGTAAATGAGAGCACTAGGTGGTTGAACTAGTGTGTAGGTTTCGCAGGATCGCGAACGGTTTGGAAAAGGGAGCATTGGGTTCTGCAGGCCCGTGTGTAGACGCACCAGATTGTGTGTCAGATCTGCCCTAGGGTAGAACGGTCTGGGTCGGGGTGACCGCGAGGCCAACTGATGTAAATAAGTGTGGTGTAGGGTATGGATATCCCTAGTAATCAGTGAGTATTCTTAGTATCCCTATAGATTTAGTGGTGTTTTTGATAATATGAGCTTGTATATTGCGAGTTCCCTATCCTCAGGTAGGTACCAGGTGCCTGGATAGAGGAGTCCTGAGGACGGAAGGTGAGTACGTTCTGGCTGGGTTGGAGGGGCCCCTGGGGGCTGATCCCATCTAAACAGAAAATCCAGCCATTACATGCATCTAACTATATATGCGAATTTCAATGGTTTTGTGCGAGTAAATTAAGGTTTTGTAAATGCTAATCCCTAACTATATATGGCCTAAAACCTATGGTTTTTTCAGTGAATATATATATACTCACACAGGTGTATTAGGTGATATGCATATATACCTTATCTGCCAGTACCAATGTAAAGAATTTCCATATTCTAAGTAGATATTAATATGTAAACATTTAATGCTTATATAGCAATGAGAAGAAACCCTTTTGTTAATTTGCATGAATTATGTACATCATCAGCTTAATGGTATTGCCCATACACGGCGCAATTTTGTTGACAAACCATGAATATAGTGGTATTACACATACAGGGTTCAATTGTTTGTATAATTTCGCATAAACTATATATGAAGGACTTTAAATCATGTATTGCGGCATAATAGTTTATTATTTGATTAATTAATAGTGAAATGGTTTTATTTTTAATGATATAGAAAACCAATTCAAAATGGCCGCCAAAGAAACAATGATGTTTTTGTCCGTTTTTTATGTTTATGAACTCACAGAAAAAAATGTGTGACCACTTGGGATTTAATTTCATTTTGTAAACTACAAGGAGTGAATTGCGCACCCACATGGGTTACAAACTACAAACACCAAGAGGCAGCAGGAGCGCCACGCCCACTGGGGCAGGTGTTTATAATTAAAACTGTGTAGCGTGATGATTCATTCCTGAAAGCAGCCACTGAAGAAAGGATTGTTTATCCTGAAACGCGTCTGGCAGTGTCTTTTAAACTGGAAGCCTGTGACTTTGTTAGTGACTGCTGGCAAATGCTCGTGTTCTATTAAAGAACCAAAAGAAGCTTCCTGTGGCCTCCCTCATTGTGCTTTCCTGGTGTTAGATATATCTATATATATATATATATATATATATATATATATATATATATATATATATATATATATATATATATATATATATATATATATATATATATATATATATATATATATATATATATATATATATATATATATATATATATATATATATATATATATATATATATATATATTCCGCTCCACGGGGTGTCCATATTTCAAGCAGCACTCAGACGCGGTTCAGCTCTTTCCCCTTTAAGCTTTATTGGTATGCAGGCAGCTTTCCTCGGTATTTAACAGCACTCGACCAGAGCCTGACGCGTTTCGTTTTCAACTTCCTCAGAGGCACGGTCGAAGGAAGCATTGCGGGGCCACACCCCCCTCCCTCCTTTTCAGCATGTCGTGCGCTGATATGCAGCAGGTGAGCAGACATGTAGGTTTTGTGGGAGGTGTAGTCCATTTCAATCCACAGATGGATGCCTCGTGTGATGGTGCCAGCCAAGCTCCCCAGGAGCCCCAAGGAAAGGAGCACCGCTTATCCAGGAACCGCCCTCCACACAATGAGTCCCAGGTAGGACCCGTGGCCCCCTCAGGTTCGGGGGTGGTGCCCGCTTCGCGGCTGGACCTCCGCGTCTTACATTCCGCTCCACGGGGTGTCCATATTTCAAGCAGCACTCAGGCGCGGTTCAGCTCTTTCCCCTTTAAGCTTTATTGGTATGCAGGCAGCTTTCCTCGGTATTTAACAGCACTCGACCAGAGCCTGACGCGTTTCGTTTTCAACTTCCTCAGAGGCACGGTCGAAGGAAGCATTGCGGGGCCACACCCCCCTCCCTCCTTTTCAGCATGTCGTGCGCTGATATGCAGCAGGTGAGCAGACATGTAGGTTTTGTGGGAGGTGTAGTCCATTTCAATCCACAGATGGATGCCTCGTGTGATGGTGCCAGCCAAGCTCCCCAGGAGCCCCAAGGAAAGGAGCACCGCTTATCCAGGAACCGCCCTCCACACAATGAGTCCCAGGTAGGACCCGTGGCCCCCTCAGGTTCGGGGGTGGTGCCCGCTTCGCGGCTGGACCGCCGCGTCTTACATTCCGCTCCACGGGGTGTCCATATTTCAAGCAGCACTCAGACGCGGTTCAGCTCTTTCCCCTTTAAGCTTTATTGGTATGCAGGCAGCTTTCCTCGGTATTTAACAGCACTCGACCAGAGCCTGACGCGTTTCGTTTTCAACTTCCTCAGAGGCACGGTCGAAGGAAGCATTGCGGGGCCACACCCCCCTCCCTCCTTTTCAGCATGTCGTGCGCTGATATGCAGCAGGTGAGCAGACATGTAGGTTTTGTGGGAGGTGTAGTCCATTTCAATCCACAGATGGATGCCTCGTGTGATGGTGCCAGCCAAGCTCCCCAGGAGCCCCAAGGAAAGGAGCACCGCTTATCCAGGAACCGCCCTCCACACAATGAGTCCCAGGTAGGACCCGTGGCCCCCTCAGGTTCGGGGGTGGTGCCCGCTTCGCGGCTGGACCGCCGCGTCTTACATTCCGCTCCACGGGGTGTCCATATTTCAAGCAGCACTCAGACGCGGTTCAGCTCTTTCCCCTTTAAGCTTTATTGGTATGCAGGCAGCTTTCCTCGGTATTTAACAGCACTCGACCAGAGCCTGACGCGTTTCGTTTTCAACTTCCTCAGAGGCACGGTCGAAGGAAGCATTGCGGGGCCACACCCCCCTCCCTCCTTTTCAGCATGTCGTGCGCTGATATGCAGCAGGTGAGCAGACATGTAGGTTTTGTGGGAGGTGTAGTCCATTTCAATCCACAGATGGATGCCTCGTGTGATGGTGCCAGCCAAGCTCCCCAGGAGCCCCAAGGAAAGGAGCACCGCTTATCCAGGAACCGCCCTCCACACAATGAGTCCCAGGTAGGACCCGTGGCCCCCTCAGGTTCGGGGGTGGTGCCCGCTTCGCGGCTGGACCTCCGCGTCTTACATTCCGCTCCACGGGGTGTCCATATTTCAAGCAGCACTCAGGCGCGGTTCAGCTCTTTCCCCTTTAAGCTTTATTGGTATGCAGGCAGCTTTCCTCGGTATTTAACAGCACTCGACCAGAGCCTGACGCGTTTCGTTTTCAACTTCCTCAGAGGCACGGTCGAAGGAAGCATTGCGGGGCCACACCCCCCTCCCTCCTTTTCAGCATGTCGTGCGCTGATATGCAGCAGGTGAGCAGACATGTAGGTTTTGTGGGAGGTGTAGTCCATTTCAATCCACAGATGGATGCCTCGTGTGATGGTGCCAGCCAAGCTCCCCAGGAGCCCCAAGGAAAGGAGCACCGCTTATCCAGGAACCGCCCTCCACACAATGAGTCCCAGGTAGGACCCGTGGCCCCCTCAGGTTCGGGGGTGGTGCCCGCTTCGCGGCTGGACCGCCGCGTCTTACATTCCGCTCCACGGGGTGTCCATATTTCAAGCAGCACTCAGACGCGGTTCAGCTCTTTCCCCTTTAAGCTTTATTGGTATGCAGGCAGCTTTCCTCGGTATTTAACAGCACTCGACCAGAGCCTGACGCGTTTCGTTTTCAACTTCCTCAGAGGCACGGTCGAAGGAAGCATTGCGGGGCCACACCCCCCTCCCTCCTTTTCAGCATGTCGTGCGCTGATATGCAGCAGGTGAGCAGACATGTAGGTTTTGTGGGAGGTGTAGTCCATTTCAATCCACAGATGGATGCCTCGTGTGATGGTGCCAGCCAAGCTCCCCAGGAGCCCCAAGGAAAGGAGCACCGCTTATCCAGGAACCGCCCTCCACACAATGAGTCCCAGGTAGGACCCGTGGCCCCCTCAGGTTCGGGGGTGGTGCCCGCTTCGCGGCTGGACCGCCGCGTCTTACATTCCGCTCCACGGGGTGTCCATATTTCAAGCAGCACTCAGACGCGGTTCAGCTCTTTCCCCTTTAAGCTTTATTGGTATGCAGGCAGCTTTCCTCGGTATTTAACAGCACTCGACCAGAGCCTGACGCGTTTCGTTTTCAACTTCCTCAGAGGCACGGTCGAAGGAAGCATTGCGGGGCAACACCCCCCTCCCTCCTTTTCAGCATGTCGTGCGCTGATATGCAGCAGGTGAGCAGACATGTAGGTTTTGTGGGAGGTGTAGTCCATTTCAATCCACAGATGGATGCCTCGTGTGATGGTGCCAGCCAAGCTCCCCAGGAGCCCCAAGGAAAGGAGCACCGCTTATCCAGGAACCGCCCTCCACACAATGAGTCCCAGGTAGGACCCGTGGCCCCCTCAGGTTCGGGGGTGGTGCCCGCTTCGCGGCTGGACCGCCGCGTCTTACATTCCGCTCCACGGGGTGTCCATATTTCAAGCAGCACTCAGACGCGGTTCAGCTCTTTCCCCTTTAAGCTTTATTGGTATGCAGGCAGCTTTCCTCGGTATTTAACAGCACTCGACCAGAGCCTGACGCGTTTCGTTTTCAACTTCCTCAGAGGCACGGTCGAAGGAAGCATTGCGGGGCCACACCCCCCTCCCTCCTTTTCAGCATGTCGTGCGCTGATATGCAGCAGGTGAGCAGACATGTAGGTTTTGTGGGAGGTGTAGTCCATTTCAATCCACAGATGGATGCCTCGTGTGATGGTGCCAGCCAAGCTCCCCAGGAGCCCCAAGGAAAGGAGCACCGCTTATCCAGGAACCGCCCTCCACACAATGAGTCCCAGGTAGGACCCGTGGCCCCCTCAGGTTCGGGGGTGGTGCCCGCTTCGCGGCTGGACCGCCGCGTCTTACATTCCGCTCCACGGGGTGTCCATATTTCAAGCAGCACTCAGACGCGGTTCAGCTCTTTCCCCTTTAAGCTTTATTGGTATGCAGGCAGCTTTCCTCGGTATTTAACAGCACTCGACCAGAGCCTGACGCGTTTCGTTTTCAACTTCCTCAGAGGCACGGTCGAAGGAAGCATTGCGGGGCCACACCCCCCTCCCTCCTTTTCAGCATGTCGTGCGCTGATATGCAGCAGGTGAGCAGACATGTAGGTTTTGTGGGAGGTGTAGTCCATTTCAATCCACAGATGGATGCCTCGTGTGATGGTGCCAGCCAAGCTCCCCAGGAGCCCCAAGGAAAGGAGCACCGCTTATCCAGGAACCGCCCTCCACACAATGAGTCCCAGGTAGGACCCGTGGCCCCCTCAGGTTCGGGGGTGGTGCCCGCTTCGCGGCTGGACCGCCGCGTCTTACATTCCGCTCACGGGGTGTCCATATTTCAAGCAGCACTCAGACGCGGTTCAGCTCTTTCCCCTTTAAGCTTTATTGGTATGCAGGCAGCTTTCCTCGGTATTTAACAGCACTCGACCAGAGCCTGACGCGTTTCGTTTTCAACTTCCTCAGAGGCACGGTCGAAGGAAGCATAGCGGGGCCACACCCCCCTCCCTCCTTTTCAGCATGTCGTGCGCTGATATGCAGCAGGTGAGCAGACATGTAGGTTTTGTGGGAGGTGTAGTCCATTTCAATCCACAGATGGATGCCTCGTGTGATGGTGCCAGCCAAGCTCCCCAGGAGCCCCAAGGAAAGGAGCACCGCTTATCCAGGAACCGCCCTCCACACAATGAGTCCCAGGTAGGACCCGTGGCCCCCTCAGGTTCGGGGGTGGTGCCCGCTTCGCGGCTGGACCGCCGCGTCTTACATTCCGCTCCACGGGGTGTCCATATTTCAAGCAGCACTCAGACGCGGTTCAGCTCTTTCCCCTTTAAGCTTTATTGGTATGCAGGCAGCTTTCCTCGGTATTTAACAGCACTCGACCAGAGCCTGACGCGTTTCGTTTTCAACTTCCTCAGAGGCACGGTCGAAGGAAGCATTGCGGGGCCACACCCCCCTCCCTCCTT
This sequence comes from Lissotriton vulgaris, assembly GCF_964263255.1. NCBI lineage: Eukaryota > Metazoa > Chordata > Amphibia > Caudata > Salamandridae > Lissotriton > Lissotriton vulgaris. Next base: position 584,731,006 of record NC_141695.1, read on the forward strand.
TTCAGCATGTCGTGCGCTGATATGCAGCAGGTGAGCAGACATGTAGGTTTTGTGGGAGGTGTAGTCCATTTCAATCCACAGATGGATGCCTCGTGTGATGGTGCCAGCCAAGCTCCCCAGGAGCCCCAAGGAAAGGAGCACCGCTTATCCAGGAACCGCCCTCCACACAATGAGTCCCAGGTAGGACCCGTGGCCCCCTCAGGTTCGGGGGTGGTGCCCGCTTCGCGGCTGGACCGCCGCGTCTTACATTCCGCTCCACGGGGTGTCCATATTTCAAGCAGCACTCAGACGCGGTTCAGCTCTTTCCCCTTTAAGCTTTATTGGTATGCAGGCAGCTTTCCTCGGTATTTAACAGCACTCGACCAGAGCCTGACGCGTTTCGTTTTCAACTTCCTCAGAGGCACGGTGGAAGGAAGCATTGCGGGGCCACACCCCCCTCCCTCCTTTTCAGCATGTCGTGCGCTGATATGCAGCAGGTGAGCAGACATGTAGGTTTTGTGGGAGGTGTAGTCCATTTCAATCCACAGATGGATGCCTCGTGTGATGGTGCCAGCCAAGCTCCCCAGGAGCCCCAAGGAAAGGAGCACCGCTTATCCAGGAACCGCCCTCCACACAATGAGTCCCAGGTAGGACCCGTGGCCCCCTCAGGTTCGGGGGTGGTGCCCGCTTCGCGGCTGGACCGCCGCGTCTTACATTCCGCTCCACGGGGTGTCCATATTTCAAGCAGCACTCAGACGCGGTTCAGCTCTTTCCCCTTTAAGCTTTATTGGTATGCAGGCAGCTTTCCTCGGTATTTAACAGCACTCGACCAGAGCCTGACGCGTTTCGTTTTCAACTTCCTCAGAGGCACGGTCGAAGGAAGCATTGCGGGGCCACACCCCCCTCCCTCCTTTTCAGCATGTCGTGCGCTGATATGCAGCAGGTGAGCAGACATGTAGGTTTTGTGGGAGGTGTAGTCCATTTCAATCCACAGATGGATGCCTCGTGTGATGGTGCCAGCCAAGCTCCCCAGGAGCCCCAAGGAAAGGAGCACCGCTTATCCAGGAACCGCCCTCCACACAATGAGTCCCAGGTAGGACCCGTGGCCCCCTCAGGTTCGGGGGTGGTGCCCGCTTCGCGGCTGGACCGCCGCGTCTTACATTCCGCTCCACGGGGTGTCCATATTTCAAGCAGCACTCAGACGCGGTTCAGCTCTTTCCCCTTTAAGCTTTATTGGTATGCAGGCAGCTTTCCTCGGTATTTAACAGCACTCGACCAGAGCCTGACGCGTTTCGTTTTCAACTTCCTCAGAGGCACGGTCGAAGGAAGCATTGCGGGGCCACACCCCCCTCCCTCCTTTTCAGCATGTCGTGCGCTGATATGCAGCAGGTGAGCAGACATGTAGGTTTTGTGGGAGGTGTAGTCCATTTCAATCCACAGATGGATGCCTCGTGTGATGGTGCCAGCCAAGCTCCCCAGGAGCCCCAAGGAAAGGAGCACCGCTTATCCAGGAACCGCCCTCCACACAATGAGTCCCAGGTAGGACCCGTGGCCCCCTCAGGTTCGGGGGTGGTGCCCGCTTCGCGGCTGGACCGCCGCGTCTTACATTCCGCTCCACGGGGTGTCCATATTTCAAGCAGCACTCAGACGCGGTTCAGCTCTTTCCCCTTTAAGCTTTATTGGTATGCAGGCAGCTTTCCTCGGTATTTAACAGCACTCGACCAGAGCCTGACGCGTTACGTTTTCAACTTCCTCAGAGGCACGGTCGAAGGAAGCATTGCGGGGCCACACCCCCCTCCCTCCTTTTCAGCATGTCGTGCGCTGATATGCAGCAGGTGAGCAGACATGTAGGTTTTGTGGGAGGTGTAGTCCATTTCAATCCACAGATGGATGCCTCGTGTGATGGTGCCAGCCAAGCTCCCCAGGAGCCCCAAGGAAAGGAGCACCGCTTATCCAGGAACCGCCCTCCACACAATGAGTCCCAGGTAGGACCCGTGGCCCCCTCAGGTTCGGGGGTGGTGCCCGCTTCGCGGCTGGACCGCCGCGTCTTACATTCCGCTCCACGGGGTGTCCATATTTCAAGCAGCACTCAGACGCGGTTCAGCTCTTTCCCCTTTAAGCTTTATTGGTATGCAGGCAGCTTTCCTCGGTATTTAACAGCACTCGACCAGAGCCTGACGCGTTTCGTTTTCAACTTCCTCAGAGGCACGGTCGAAGGAAGCATTGCGGGGCAACACCCCCCTCCCTCCTTTTCAGCATGTCGTGCGCTGATATGCAGCAGGTGAGCAGACATGTAGGTTTTGTGGGAGGTGTAGTCCATTTCAATCCACAGATGGATGCCTCGTGTGATGGTGCCAGCCAAGCTCCCCAGGAGCCCCAAGGAAAGGAGCACCGCTTATCCAGGAACCGCCCTCCACACAATGAGTCCCAGGTAGGACCCGTGGCCCCCTCAGGTTCGGGGGTGGTGCCCGCTTCGCGGCTGGACCGCCGCGTCTTACATTCCGCTCCACGGGGTGTCCATATTTCAAGCAGCACTCAGACGCGGTTCAGCTCTTTCCCCTTTAAGCTTTATTGGTATGCAGGCAGCTTTCCTCGGTATTTAACAGCACTCGACCAGAGCCTGACGCGTTTCGTTTTCAACTTCCTCAGAGGCACGGTCGAAGGAAGCATTGCGGGGCCACACCCCCCTCCCTCCTTTTCAGCATGTCGTGCGCTGATATGCAGCAGGTGAGCAGACATGTAGGTTTTGTGGGAGGTGTAGTCCATTTCAATCCACAGATGGATGCCTCGTGTGATGGTGCCAGCCAAGCTCCCCAGGAGCCCCAAGGAAAGGAGCACCGCTTATCCAGGAACCGCCCTCCACACAATGAGTCCCAGGTAGGACCCGTGGCCCCCTCAGGTTCGGGGGTGGTGCCCGCTTCGCGGCTGGACCGCCGCGTCTTACATTCCGCTCCACGGGGTGTCCATATTTCAAGCAGCACTCAGACGCGGTTCAGCTCTTTCCCCTTTAAGCTTTATTGGTATGCAGGCAGCTTTCCTCGGTATTTAACAGCACTCGACCAGAGCCTGACGCGTTTCGTTTTCAACTTCCTCAGAGGCACGGTCGAAGGAAGCATTGCGGGGCCACACCCCCCTCCCTCCTTTTCAGCATGTCGTGCGCTGATATGCAGCAGGTGAGCAGACATGTAGGTTTTGTGGGAGGTGTAGTCCATTTCAATCCACAGATGGATGCCTCGTGTGATGGTGCCAGCCAAGCTCCCCAGGAGCCCCAAGGAAAGGAGCACCGCTTATCCAGGAACCGCCCTCCACACAATGAGTCCCAGGTAGGACCCGTGGCCCCCTCAGGTTCGGGGGTGGTGCCCGCTTCGCGGCTGGACCGCCGCGTCTTACATTCCGCTCCACGGGGTGTCCATATTTCAAGCAGCACTCAGACGCGGTTCAGCTCTTTCCCCTTTAAGCTTTATTGGTATGCAGGCAGCTTTCCTCGGTATTTAACAGCACTCGACCAGAGCCTGGCGCGTTTCGTTTTCAACTTCCTCAGAGGCACGGTCGAAGGAAGCATTGCGGGGCCACACCCCCCTCCCTCCTTCTCAGCATGTCGTGCGCTGATATGCAGCAGGTGAGCAGACATGTAGGTTTTGTGGGAGGTGTAGTCCATTTCAATCCACAGATGGATGCCTCGTGTGATGGTGCCAGCCAAGCTCCCCAGGAGCCCCAAGGAAAGGAGCACCGCTTATCCAGGAACCGCCCTCCACACAATGAGTCCCAGGTAGGACCCGTGGCCCCCTCAGGTTCGGGGGTGGTGCCCGCTTCGCGGCTGGACCGCCGCGTCTTACATTCCGCTCCACGGGGTGTCCATATTTCAAGCAGCACTCAGACGCGGTTCAGCTCTTTCCCCTTTAAGCTTTATTGGTATGCAGGCAGCTTTCCTCGGTATTTAACAGCACTCGACCAGAGCCTGACGCGTTTCGTTTTCAACTTCCTCAGAGGCACGGTCGAAGGAAGCATTGCGGGGCCACACCCCCCTCCCTCCTTTTCAGCATGTCGTGCGCTGATATGCAGCAGGTGAGCAGACATGTAGGTTTTGTGGGAGGTGTAGTCCATTTCAATCCACAGATGGATGCCTCGTGTGATGGTGCCAGCCAAGCTCCCCAGGAGCCCCAAGGAAAGGAGCACCGCTTATCCAGGAACCGCCCTCCACACAATGAGTCCCAGGTAGGACCCGTGGCCCCCTCAGGTTCGGGGGTGGTGCCCGCTTCGCGGCTGGACCGCCGCGTCTTACATTCCGCTCCACGGGGTGTCCATATTTCAAGCAGCACTCAGACGCGGTTCAGCTCTTTCCCCTTTAAGCTTTATTGGTATGCAGGCAGCTTTCCTCGGTATTTAACAGCACTCGACCAGAGCCTGACGCGTTTCGTTTTCAACTTCCTCAGAGGCACGGTCGAAGGAAGCATTGCGGGGCCACACCCCCCTCCCTCCTTTTCAGCATGTCGTGCGCTGATATGCAGCAGGTGAGCAGACATGTAGGTTTTGTGGGAGGTGTAGTCCATTTCAATCCACAGATGGATGCCTCGTGTGATGGTGCCAGCCAAGCTCCCCAGGAGCCCCAAGGAAAGGAGCACCGCTTATCCAGGAACCGCCCTCCACACAATGAGTCCCAGGTAGGACCCGTGGCCCCCTCAGGTTCGGGGGTGGTGCCCGCTTCGCGGCTGGACCGCCGCGTCTTACATTCCGCTCCACGGGGTGTCCATATTTCAAGCAGCACTCAGACGCGGTTCAGCTCTTTCCCCTTTAAGCTTTATTGGTATGCAGGCAGCTTTCCTCGGTATTTAACAGCACTCGACCAGAGCCTGGCGCGTTTCGTTTTCAACTTCCTCAGAGGCACGGTCGAAGGAAGCATTGCGGGGCCACACCCCCCTCCCTCCTTTTCAGCATGTCGTGCGCTGATATGCAGCAGGTGAGCAGACATGTAGGTTTTGTGGGAGGTGTAGTCCATTTCAATCCACAGATGGATGCCTCGTGTGATGGTGCCAGCCAAGCTCCCCAGGAGCCCCAAGGAAAGGAGCACCGCTTATCCAGGAACCGCCCTCCACACAATGAGTCCCAGGTAGGACCCGTGGCCCCCTCAGGTTCGGGGGTGGTGCCCGCTTCGCGGCTGGACCGCCGCGTCTTACATTCCGCTCCACGGGGTGTCCATATTTCAAGCAGCACTCAGACGCGGTTCAGCTCTTTCCCCTTTAAGCTTTATTGGTATGCAGGCAGCTTTCCTCGGTATTTAACAGCACTCGACCAGAGCCTGACGCGTTTCGTTTTCAACTTCCTCAGAGGCACGGTCGAAGGAAGCATTGCGGGGCCACACCCCCCTCCCTCCTTTTCAGCATGTCGTGCGCTGATATGCTTCCTTCGACCGTGCCTCTGAGGAAGTTGAAAACGAAACGCGTCAGGCTCTGGTCGAGTGCTGTTAAATACCGAGGAAAGCTGCCTGCATACCAATAAAGCTTAAAGGGGAAAGAGCTGAACCGCGTCTGAGTGCTGCTTGAAATATGGACACCCCGTGGAGCGGAATGTAAGACGCGGCGGTCCAGCCGCGAAGCGGGCACCACCCCCGAACCTGAGGGGGCCACGGGTCCTACCTGGGACTCATTGTGTGGAGGGCGGTTCCTGGATAAGCGGTGCTCCTTTCCTTGGGGCTCCTGGGGAGCTTGGCTGGCACCATCACACGAGGCATCGATCTGTGGATTGAAATGGACTACACCTCCCACAAAACCTACATGTCTGCTCACCTGCTGCATATCAGCGCACGACATGCTGAAAAGGAGGGAGGGGGGTGTGGCCCCGCAATGCTTCCTTCGACCGTGCCTCTGAGGAAGTTGAAAACGAAACGCGTCAGGCTCTGGTCGAGTGCTGTTAAATACCGAGGAAAGCTGCCTGCATACCAATAAAGCTTAAAGGGGAAAGAGCTGAACCGCGTCTGAGTGCTGCTTGAAATATGGACACCCCGTGGAGCGGAATGTAAGACGCGGCGGTCCAGCCGCGAAGCGGGCACCACCCCCGAACCTGAGGGGGCCACGGGTCCTACCTGGGACTCATTGTGTGGAGGGCGGTTCCTGGATAAGCGGTGCTCCTTTCCTTGGGGCTCCTGGGGAGCTTGGCTGGCACCATCACACGAGGCATCCATCTGTGGATTGAAATGGACTACACCTCCCACAAAACCTACATGTCTGCTCACCTGCTGCATATCAGCGCACGACATGCTGAAAAGGAGGGAGGGGGGTGTGGCCCCGCAATGCTTCCTTCGACCGTGCCTCTGAGGAAGTTGAAAACGAAACGCGTCAGGCTCTGGTCGAGTGCTGTTAAATACCGAGGAAAGCTGCCTGCATACCAATAAAGCTTAAAGGGGAAAGAGCTGAACCGCGTCTGAGTGCTGCTTGAAATATGGACACCCCGTGGAGCGGAATGTAAGACGCGGCGGTCCAGCCGCGAAGCGGGCACCACCCCCGAACCTGAGGGGGCCACGGGTCCTACCTGGGACTCATTGTGTGGAGGGCGGTTCCTGGATAAGCGGTGCTCCTTTCCTTGGGGCTCCTGGGGAGCTTGGCTGGCACCATCACACGAGGCATCCATCTGTGGATTGAAATGGACTACACCTCCCACAAAACCTACATGTCTGCTCACCTGCTGCATATCAGCGCACGACATGCTGAAAAGGAGGGAGGGGGGTGTGGCCCCGCAATGCTTCCTTCGACCGTGCCTCTGAGGAAGTTGAAAACGAAACGCGTCAGGCTCTGGTCGAGTGCTGTTAAATACCGAGGAAAGCTGCCTGCATACCAATAAAGCTTAAAGGGGAAAGAGCTGAACCGCGTCTGAGTGCTGCTTGAAATATGGACACCCCGTGGAGCGGAATATATATATATATATATATATATATATATATATATATATATATATATATATATATATATATATATATATATATATATCCACCTATTTGGCTCTCAATTGCAGATCCCTGGCGCTCCCGTCTCCGGTGCCGTACTCCTCAGCAGAGCCACGCTTTAATTTATTCCACACACCTCCTCGATTAAGGAAATGAGTACGCACTCACAAAGTTCTTCGTTTCCCAAAGTTTTATTCGCAGTTATTTCCAGCATACAAGCAAATAAATGTATTTGCTGGTATGCTGGAAATAACTGCAAATAAAACTTTGGGAAACTAAGAACTTTGTGAGTGCGTACTCATTTCCTTAATCGAGGAGGTGTGTTGAATATATATATATATATATATATATATATATATATCCACCGATTCGGCTCTCAATTGCAGATCCCTGGCGCTCCCGTCTCCGGTGCCGTACTCCTCAGCAGAGCCACGCTTTAATTTATTCCACACACCTCCTCGATTAAGGAAATGAGTACGCACTCAGAAAGTTCTTCGTTTCCCAAAGTTTTATTCGCAGTTATTTCCAGCATACAAGCAAATAAATGTATTTGCTTGTATGCTGGAAATAACTGCGAATAAAACTTTGGGAAACGAAGAACTTTGTGAGTGCGTACTCATTTCCTTAATCGAGGAGGTGTGTTGAATATATATATATATATATATATATATATATATATATATATATATATATATATATATATATATATATATATAAATATATATATATATATATTTCGTGAAGTCCAATGCAAACGGAGCAGAAAGCGCAGCCACGCCACGCCACACAGAAAGATCGAGTAAAGCCACAGACTCCGTGCTTCAGTTGTTAGTGCATTTATTCGTGGAGAATAAACAGCCCACCAGTCGCCATGACGCGTTTCGCCTCAGCCGAGGCTTGATCACATGTCATGAGAAGGAGGAAGAAGGTACTTTTAAATAGCATTTTGGTCACATGACTGATAGTACATCCTGTCATCGTTAAAGGGGTATACCTCACAAAGTAATGCTGGGCGCAGTGCCCTTGTTAATATCCCAACAACCAACTATGCCAGTATATAGAATATACATCAATATTATATTAACAACCAGTCAGTTAGCATGATAAAAATTACATTTCTATACCTTGAGGCAACTATTTCATTATTTACAAGCAAGAATTGCTAAAACTAGTTGAGTTTATCAAAAATATAAGTCTACGTGTATAAATATAGAAAAAATATAATATTTCTAATTTCATATATATACAACATGTGCAAAATTCGCATAGATATTTACACCAATTCGACTTGTAAACACTCATTTTGAGCGTTGCCTCATACGATCTCTGTATATTTATATAGACATTTTATCAATGTCTGAAAGCTACTGACTGATAAAAGTTGTAGTAAACCAAATATCTCAGTTACTAGCATAGTATAGGAAATCATACCCAAGTGGGTAAGGAATGCATATATTATCAGTCAATTATCAAAAGAAGAGTGTATTGCTATGTACCTCCCAGCGGGTTGCTAAGTAGAAACAAAAATATAAAGTGCTCGTGCAGAAAATTATAATGAAAACTATTCAATAATCATCAGTTTAAAATATGCAGGCTGCTGAACCAAAAATAAATGTATTTGCTTGTATGCTGGAAATAACTGCGAATAAAACTTTGGGAAACGAAGAACTTTGTGAGTGCGTACTCATTTCCTTAATCGAGGAGGTGTGTTGAATATATATATATATATATATATATATATATATATATATATATATATATATATATATATATATATATATATATATATACACACAGGTGTATTAGGTGATATGCATATATACCTTATCTGCCAGTACCAATGTAAAAAATTTCCATATTCTAAGTGGATATTAATATGTGAACATTTAATGCTTATATAGCAATGAGAAGAAACCCTTTTGTTAATTTGCATGAATTATGTACATCATCAGCTTAATGGTATTGCCCATACAGGGCGCAATTTTGTTGACAAACCATGAATATAGTGGTATTACCCATACAGGGTTCAATTGTTTGTATAATTTCTTCATAAACTATATATGAAAGACTTTAAAACATGTATTGCGGCATAATAGTTTATTATTTAATTAATTAATAGTGAAATGGTTTTATTTTTTATGATATAGAAAACCACTTCAAAATGGCCGCCAAAGAAACAATGATGTTTGTGTCCGCTTTTTATGTTTATGAACTCACAGAAAAAAATGTGTGATTATCTTTTTGAATGCTTTAAATGGCCGCAACTCTTGTAAACCGGGTTGACACATGGGAAAAAGGCACGTTCGCCGAAACACGTCCTGTTTGTGCAATAAACTAATTACTTACAACTCTCCATGCGAGTGCGGCCGCTTCCTTCCCTGCTGTGTGAGGGGGGCTTCTGGAGCAGATATATATATATACTAGCAGCCCGTCCCGACCTTGTCCGGGAGCATTCAGGCTTCTCCTACCTCCAACCCCCGCCTGCCCCGACATTGCCCAGCAGCCCGTGCCCCCACCCGCTCCGTTCCCCGCCTGCCCCGACCCCCGCCTGGCCCGACATTGCCTTTCCTCTTGCTTTCTTTTTTCCCGCCTGGCCCGACCCCCGCCTGGAATGTTCCCACCTGCCCCAACATCGCCCGCTCTGTTCCCCGCCTGGCCCGACCCTCGCCTAGAATGTTGCCGCCTGCCCAGACATTGGCTTTCCTTACCTCAGCCGCCGCTCTGCTCCTCACCGCCTGTCCGCGAGCCTTACCTGAGCCGCCGCTCTGCTCCTCACCGCCTGTCCGCCGCCGTTCCTCCCCCGCACCATGTCCGCCTCTCCGCTGCTCCCACCATCGCTGCCCTCACGTCACCACTCCTCCCCCGCGCCATGTCCGCCACTCCTCGGACGCCTCTCCTCCCCGTGCTGACGTGAGCACGCAGGTCGCGGCCGGCGCTACTTTGGGGGGGACTACTTTAAAAAAATATATAAATATTGATAAAACCGGTTAATTTTTACGTTTATCTAGCCTATAACCATCTACACACCCTGCCGATTTTAACGGTGTATCGGGTGTGTAGATTGGCGCAGTGGTTCCCGAGTTTACCCGCCTCAAAGCCTGAAAGTTTCTCCTTTATTATAGTAGTATAGATATATATATTTCTCAATTTTCAGGGTGTTTCCCTCGGGCAGCCTGACCTCTGGTGGTGCTCGATTTTCAGCGCTACGCCGCGTGCTGATTGCACATAAGTAATTACGGTTTCCTTCTGATTAAGGACTCCACGGCACTCCTTGGCAAGTTAGAAAAGTTGAATTTATTTTGCTTGCTTTTCAACAAGGACAGTCACGCCAACGTTTTTCGATGGTAACACGCACCTTGGTCACAACGCCGACCATACCTCTCATTAATCCTTTTAACAAAACATATAACATCATAGTGGAAGGACAAAAAGAAACGTTTTTACATTTGACCGCCATCTTGTAGTGACCAGCAAACTGTAATCACTACTGTTTTGCAAATACAGATCATTATTTCAATACTTGCCCCATGGACCACCACCTCCACAGAACTTATATTTTTATGAATGGGGGGGCCTCTTGGATTCCCCCCAAGCCCGGGGACAGCCACCTCCCGGGCTTCATCTATAAACAAAGTGGGGGGGTGCACAGCCCCCCAAAGTCCCTGGGGCCGCCACCTCCTCGGCACTTTAAATTTAAATAATGCGGGGTCCAGCCCCGGGACCACCACCTCCCCAGGGCAAAAGTCAAAAGTTATGTGGTAGGGCCGTATGTCTCCCCACCCCCACAACCATGGGGACCACCACCTCCCCGGGCAAATGAAAAAGAAGGAGGGGGCTGCACGGACCCCCTTCTGGAGCCAATAAGGGACCTGGTGACTGCCAACCCCACAGGGCCAGCTCCTGCAATGTGCCAGGGTGCGCACCCCGATACCTTACTGGTTGGTATGGCTTGGCAAGCCTTTGCAAACTCTGCTCTGCTTCATGCAAGTGAGAACATGTAAAATTACTTTTGGACAGAGGGAGCTACATGTTAGCAGCTCCCTCTGGTGCACTACTAGTTTGGGGATGAAGTACCCCAGCTGCTAAGGGTCCTTGGGGGTGAAAAAACACTCATGTTACCTCCAGTAAGTCCCACACAGCGGGATAGCTAAGAGGCCTTCGAAGGCCATGCCCCTTTTTTTCCCCTCTCTGCAAACGTGTCTCCTGGTGCACTGCTGGTTAGGGAATGAAGTCCCCAAGGATGCTGAGGGACCTTGGGGACCAAGAAGCCCTCATTGTGCATTCTGCAAGTCCTAACCAGCATGATTCCAGAGGACAGGTCAGAGGCCCACCCCTTTCCCCACCACTCTGCAAATGCCAGCTAAATATGACTTTCATCATCATAGTGTCAGCCTACACACCTATTTGAAGAGCATTAACTTTGTCAAGGCTTCTAGAATTATGCGGCATGGAATGCCACATTATGCAGCAAGGCTACCTAAACTTTGTGGCAAAAAATGCACCTTAAGCAGCACATTCTCTGTCACAATTATTTAAAAACTTTGCTTCCATTTGAGATAGAAAACAACTTTTTTGGTGAAATCTGCAAACTTTACAAATTATGGAGCAAATTATGTGGCAGATGCAGTAAATCCATAATTATATGGTAAATGCTGTAGCTACAAAATTCCCTACATCTATTGAGCATCACCAGTGGCATTATTTTCTTATCAATGTAGTTGAGATTGGGAAACAAATCATAAGTTGCACTTTAAGAACAACAGCTCTTTGAACCTTACTACCGAAAATTAAACATGTAGTATATAAACTACATAATGGGTAACATATATAATGTGTGTTCTATTGCCATCTTGAGGTTCTGAAACATTTATGATGCCACCAAACTCTCTCAATGGCAACACTGGACCACATCACACAGTTAACAAGCATGCATTATATATATATATATATTAGCAGTATCCCATATGGGGAGTTACTGCGGGTAAAGAGGAACTGCACACTTGAAACAGATTTTGAAAGTGTAGCTCAGGAGTCCATGAAAAGATTTAGATCAAGAGAGTACTCAGATAATACGATAAAACAAGCCTACGATAGAGTCCTTAAAATTCCAAGATGAAGCCTATTTAAAGAACAGAGTAGAGCTAGTAATACAGAGGATCACACTCCTCGTTTTATTACAACTTTTTGGAAAGATTCACCACTCATCCATCGAACTATTGTTCGTAATTGGAATTTCTTAAAAAGTGATGGTGTAATTGGAAAGGATCTATCTTGCCACCCTAAAATCACCTACAGAAGAAATAGATCACTGAAAGATCCTATACATAGTCATTTTGACTCTGTGCCTTGGACACCACGACTTGGGAAACTTACAGGGTTTTTCCCATGTCAACACTGTAAAGCATGTAAAGCTAGTCCTAAAGTCATTTCCTATCAAATACCAGGAATATCCAGAGTCAGACGTAGCAACACATTTTTGACCTGTACAAGCCCATTCTGTGTTTATTGCTTAGAGTGTCCATGCAAACTTCAGTATATTGGAAGCTCAATTCATCCAGTAAAGAAACGAATACTCGAGCATACCAGAGCTATCCAACACAATGACCCTAACTACCCCGTTGCAAGACACTTTGCTCAAAAACACCAGAGTGACCACAACCATTTAAAGTCTTTTGTCTAGATCAAGTTCCCATGAAAGATAGGGGTGATAATAGAGAGATACAATTGCGGAGATTGGAATCTAGATTTATTATAGATCTCCAAACTAAGAACCCGCCAGGGCTTAACACTGAAGAGGAATTAGCCATACATCTAGGATCATGATCAGACAATATGAAGGTATTTAATTGGGCCTCATTCTCAAAAAAATGGAGTATAGATAAATTGCTCTGCAGTATTTTCCAATAGCTAAAACTAATGTGAATCGATTCAAATCATAAACAGTACAATGAAATTTATAATTGTTAACTGATAATTTATTTATTTTGAAATCATGTATGGCCAGAAATTGGTACATAAAAAATGCCCATCCAGGGCTTAATAACTTAATAACTTTCTGTTGTTAAAATGCAATGATCATCACAAAAATGTGGTAGAAATGTATTTAATCAAAACACACTCTAAGATGGCCGCTGCAATTATGTAATGAACTGGAGTCCTTCTTCAATGTTAATTACAGAGAGGATGTGACATCATTTTGAATTACGAGTGTAACTTTATTTAAGAATGTTGAAACACATTACACAAATGACAGTAGAAAAAGGGCCGATGCCGAAACGTGTCCTGTTTTTTGTGTAAACACAAGAATAAAATCGTAAGAAATCTGAGCCTTGGAGTGCGACCCTTTCTTTTACTGCTGTAAGAGAAAAACTGAGCGTCAATACATATATATATATGTTCTGCTGCTGCTTGGAGTCTTTCAACTTGAAAAGCACTCGACCAGCACCAGAGTGTACCAAGCTTCACACGTATTTATTCACGGATAAGGACAAAGTTAATCTGCTTCTCTCGCAGTCCATGCCGCATTCACCAACGCGTTTCGAGGCATTCCTCTTCCTCAGGGTAGGAGGTGTGAAATAGCACTAGCGACACTTCCGATGCTTAAATGCACACTGTGGTCCGCCCTTTCGCCAGCTGCCACACATGCACTCCACAAAGCCTTCTGGATAATGTAGTGCCGGTTTTGTATAAACGTGCCCTTATCTGCTGACGGAGCCCTCAAATGAGCCCTGGCAGACCGACAATGTCCACAATTCCTTAGTGTTGGTCCCACAATACATACATACATACATACATATATATATATGTTTATATATACATACATATCTATATATCTATATCTATCTATATATATCTATATCTATATCTGTATCTATATATATATATATATATATATATATATCTATATCTATATCTATATATATATATATATATATATATATATATATATATATATATATATATAGATATTTCTGTATACATGCAGAACAGAGTATGCCATTTACATTCTGGAATGTGACTGTGGTCTTCGTTACATCGGTAGTACCAAGTTAGCAGTACACATGCGCATCCTACAACACCTCAGAGCTCTCGTAAATAGTGACCCCACATACACGGTTGCAGACCCTTTAAGGAGACACATCACAACAATCTGGAACACCTGAGGTACTCAGTCATTGACTGTATACCCACACTCAGAAGGGGGGAGGGGGTAACAGGGAGAAACTGTTATGACAGATGGAAAGCAAATACATTCTGCAGTTCAACACTAAGACGCCTGCGGGCGTCAACACAAGTGAGAATATTTACCATTTTTTGTAAACCTTTCTGTATTTGTACTTACCATTTGCTCTGATTTCCAGGGGCCTTGCATTAGTGGTGACTCTCACATGTCGCTCTGTCTGTATCACAAAATTGATTGAGCATGATTTTGTCTCTACTTAGATTACTCTGAGGATAGTAATGGTTCAAGTTTCGCATTGTAGCAGCAAATTTGATATCTGTCGTTCAAAACTTGCCAGAAAACACTTATCTGTAAAACCCATGTCTTTGTAGCTCCAATGTTGAGTTAGTTTGACTCGTATGTACATGTTACCTGTATTTAAACCTGGCATATTTTTTAACAACAAGTCACAAGGATTGAAGGAGATTTTTATTCAGGTTTCAATACCATCACTAAATTCACTGTGTATTTTTCCACGCACGTCTCCTCCTTTCTCCCCTAAGCACACCCCCTCAACCCCTCTCACCATGTGTGTCCCACACACGATATCACTTTGCAGTAGCCGCTCACCTTTGTCTAGTGTGGAGCTTGCTGCTTAGCACTTTGTTTCCAGTACGATGTATTGCAGCACATTATAGAGGGGCAGGCGCAGCAGATAGCACTCCTCTATGTATCCCTGGTGAACGCACTATTTTAGTCCCAATTTGCAGTTCACGGCTCTGGTCACGATCCTTCATTTTTCTGATTAACTGGTGGAGTTATCCTAGGGCCCCCTAGACTTGGACTTTAGTGAATCCAATCATAGTCATGGGCACTTATGCACGCCAGCATCTGATAGAAGGCTTCTTCCTTCATCTTTCAATTCTTGCAAAATTCTGTTCTATTTTTTCTATATAGTCTGTTTTTGCTGTTGTCTCAATGCCCTGTCAAGTCACTAGTAGCTTGCTTTTCCTGCTTGCACTTTTGGCGCAAGATGTAGTAAAATGCCTACTCACTGTTATGGACATAGTAATCAGACTACTGCATCCAATCACATTCACCTGAATATAATTTGCACATATCCTCACAGAGTACTATGTGATCAAGGCTGCATGTCTGGCAGCCGAAACGCGTCATGTTGGACCTTTTTGATGTGTGAATAAACTACCATCCTGATTCACACTAGCTTTCGGAGTCTGTGCCTTTGTGTTACGCCAGAGTGTCTGTCGTGGCATTGGGAATCCAGGTGTCCAATCAAGAAAAATGATGGTCTTCTTTGCAGAGTTGTTCTCCCAAGGAAGGTCTAAGAAGAGTGATTGAAATGGGTGGGGTCCTTCAATAGTTAGAATAGGAAGTGTTCTGAACCAATCAAATCTCTTTTTTTCTGGTCACATGGAATCCAAGTAGGGTGCGCACACGCAGCTCGCACCCAGCGCGACTTCGCGAAATTGCATTTAAAAATAAATATGCGTTTATTAAAACTAAAATAATATTATTTTTATGATTAGATCAGATAATGTCTTGCCTTAATATTTATATTAAATACGTATATATATCTTTTTAAACACTAAAAAAATTTGCGGGAGTCGCGCACCCACCGCGTTGAATACGTATATGAAGTTACGTGGAAACGTGCGAGCGTCGCGTAGTGAAATAGGTATATTTCGCGTATGCGGCAGGATTTACATACCGGTCATAGCAATCGCACAGGAAAATACGCACCCATCGCACACCCTATGCGGATCCTACACAACAATCTTAAAATGGCAGCTAGGTTCCACGCAGTAGTCGAAGCAGGTGTGCTTTGGGTGCGCGACTGCAAAAAAAGAAATTATAAAAAAATAATGAAAATATTATAAATATATTTTCAAACATATAAAATAAAATAAAAAATATAGCATTTCAATATTTTTATAAACATGTTTTTTTCAATTTATGGTAAAAATATATAATAATGTAATTAAAAAAAATATCTACAAATAAATAGTTTAAAAACATTTAGTAAATCAGTATAAAAAATAAATATAACAATTAATACATTTAAAAGTTTAAATTGAAAAGAACCTTTGAAATTCACTGAAACCTAGGAAAACAGTTGATTGGGCGAGTGAATCTCTTTATGGGATGGGTGTATTGATGAATAAATATATTTCTGAGTGATATTTGTCCAACAAATTAGAAATATACAAAGCAGTGTTTGTGACAGTTGTTGTATATAAATAAGTATACATAAGACTCAGTGATTGTATGAGTGACTGTATAGATAAATGTTTACTTTTAATAGTGATTTTATAAGTCGCTAAGTATGAGTTACTATCTATATGAATAAATAAAGTGGTGTTTCTATAGGTGTGTAGCTAAGTAAATGTAAGCATGATCAATTGTTTGTATAAGTGAGTAGAATGACTGCATTAATGAATAGGATGTGTGCTTGTGGGTAATGTTGATATAGGTGTATAAGTATATTTAATACTTTTCTATTGATCTTTCTCAAACTGTATGAGTGAATTTATAGGTAAGTGTTTAGATGTGTGCGCTAACCTAGGAACCACTGAGTGGGTTTTTAAAAACTTTTATTGGTGTGTCAAGGTATACACCCGTTACAACGCATCTTTTACTCCGCACTACCATTACAACGCGACTTTTACTCCGCATACCATTACAACGCATTGCGCTGGGGGGCGCTCTAGGATAGGGAATAAGTATAATTTACTATCCAACACCTTCCCTAGGGTCCACGGGGACTGGAGTTAGAATAGTAAATTATACTTACCACTATCCAGCACCTCAAAGCGCTATGCGTTGTAATGGGATGCGTTGTAAAAGTCGCGTTGTAACGGTATGCGGAGTAAAAGTATGCGGAGTAACGTCATACATCCGTGTGTCAATGGTTTGACCATGGTACTCTATATTTTATAGTGAGTGATGAAAGGTTAAACTAGTGCATGATGAGGTGTATCAGATTGTCAGGTGGATGATGTCATCAGGGATGTCATCAGTGATGTCATTTGAGATGTTATCCGTGCTGTCATCAGTGATGTCACTGACCATGTCATGAACATCAGCAGTGAAATGTTCAGCTAACTATAACACCCTTAAAACTTATGGCTATTTCAGTGAATATATATATATATATATATATATATATATATATATATATATATATATATATATATATACCGCTCATCGGGAGGTCCAACTAGCGAACTGCAACCGAACACAGGTGAGCTGTTATCCTCAAACAGACTTTATTAAAGGTACAGGCAGTCATTATTTCCAGTTATTTAAAAGCATATGGCCACTAAGCATGGGCGAATTTTGCGAATTCGTGATATGCGAATTTGCGGATTTGTGAATTCGCGGTCCGCGAATTTGTGCGAATTTGCCGATTTTTGCTTTTTTGCGTGTTTGCGGGGTTTTTTGCGTGTTTGCGGGGCTTTTTGCGTCTTCGCGAGCCGCTTGCATAGGAGAGAGAGAACGAGAGAAAGAAAGAGAGGTCGGGTCTCTGAAGGGCCAGATCCCTGAGTTGCCCCTACAGAACATACAGCTTTTTATTTTTAGCAAAATGCATATGAAAATTGTGCTGTAAAGGTCTCTTTTAGTTTAACCCCTCCTGACAACTCAAAATGGGTGTATTTGCCATCCTCTCCTTTCTTCCGGTTTTTTTGTATTTGTAAGTGCTTCCTGATGAGGTTTAATTCCTTGGACAGGTGCCTCGTTGCCTACTTGCTTCAAGGGTCAGAGCAGGGTCAGAGAATAGTTGCAAGTAGGCAACGAGGCACCAGGAAGCAATTAGCAGCAGGTGTCCAAGTTGAAGTTAATTTGTTTGTAACCCTTTTGTAAAAGGTTACAAAGAAATTAGGTTCAACTTTTGCACCTGCTGCTGTAACCCTTGCTTGGCTGAAAATTCGTTCCCGCTGATTCGCGGATTTTACCGCGATTTCGCGAGATTCGCGGATCACGAAATCGCGGAAAATCCGCAAATTCGCCCGTGAAACGGATTTTATGCCCACCCTTAATGGCCACAGACCCAGCGCGTTTCGAGTTTGCCTCTTCTTCCTGGTGCACTGCAGTCATAACGCGCATATTTCCACTTCATCTCCAAATTAAGCTACAATTTTATGCCACGAATTGGCGAATCTGCTGCTTTCTGGGAGATGAAGTTTCACATTATCTCCAGGATGGATGCACGCTGAATTGAAATGCCATATAAAGCCCATCATGGGCCCCAGAGAACAGGCTGCCTTTATCCAACACCTGGGCTTCACGAAGTGGCCCCCTTTCCTTTCTGGGTTGGTGCAAGTTCGGCGGCAGGACAGCCGCCAACAAATACCGCTCATGGGGAGGTCCAACTAGCGAACTGCAACCGAACACAGGTGAGCTGTTATCTTCAAACAGACTTTATTAAAGGTACAGGCAGTCATTATCTCCAGTTATTTAAAAGCATTCACTTTTTTAGAAAATATTCTTAACAATGGACTTGTTTGTGACCATATTCGTTGGCTGGGTGCTCAAGGGAGACTCTTCCTGATAAAAATCTCTGATGATTTATAGAATATTTGGAGTTTCCTGGGGTATGCATTAATTGGCCTGCAGACTGTGTCGGCATTAGACCAAATATATATATACTTTTGTGTTTTGAGTGTTTATATCTGGGGAACTAGACCGAGAAAAATTGAATGTAAGCACTCATATCAGAACGATGGTTTCTGCAGTTAATCGGGTCGTACTCGCAACTGTTTCTCATTTGCGGTTTTATTAACAAAATGCATGTTGACTTATTTACTATGAGAAAATGATTATTTCTGTAGGCATTTACCGCACGCTAAGTTTATGATTTATTCACAGTGAATGATAAATACCTTTGTTTCATTATAAATGTACTAGTCCAAGATGGCGGGATATTTTACTGTCGAATGTCACATGACCTTTCCCTTGACCTCATTGATGTTTATTATTTTTGTATTTAACATGTCGACTTTGGTAGTATGGTAAACTTGTGATCAAGGCACAGTTTGTGTCGAAACGCGTAGCGTGAATTTGGAATAAAGGAAAGTTTGCTGCAAATTCCTGAGCGTCCTGCTTACGAGCAACTTGATTCATTAAAATTTTCGGCTGTAAGATCCGCCCAATTTCTGCGCCACCTGACTTAGGGAGTAAGGATCTCGGAAGGACCCTTCCTCTTCGTATATATATATCTATATATATATCTATATATATATCTATATATATATATATATATAGCTGAGCTGAGCAAGATTGAGCTTGAATAAACACGCACTTTGTTTGGCACCATTTCTGGGTTCCTCTCTTCGTCTTTTCAGGACTGCGCGATATCTGGCAGTGTTGGAGGTTTTGGGACGAGTCTTTCTCCTATATATATATATATATATATATATATATATATATATATATATATATATATATATATATATATATATATATATATATATGTACTTTTCTCATGCAGTTAGAAAAAGGATGAACATATGGACCCAAAGTTCTTCGTGACGTTTATTTCAAAACACCCTGCATCAATGCCGCCATGAAGCGTTTCGGTCCCACCTGGACCTTGATCATGTGACGCGTTACGTGCGGTGAAAAGACCTTTTAAAGTGCTAGTGCAACTCAAATTACATTCAGCTGTGCTGTGCCATGATTGTAATGGAAAACAGACTATACATGTGTAATATCGGCTTAAATGCTCAATAATATCATATTTAAATTCATGTATAAATAGTTATAAAAGAACCAATAAATAATTGCTTAGAATGCATAATATCTGGCGTAAACGTGGTACATAGATATAAAAGGTTTATATGTGTATAAAATTATAAATATATTTATAAAAATATTTATAAAATTCTTTACAGTTAAATAAATATGCATAACCACTATTCAAATGTACAAGCGGTAAAAATAGGTGATGTCCAATTTGCAAATTCTCAAATATATATACATATTAACATGAGAAATATCAAAGGCTGGATGCCTCAGAATAGAAACGCCAACCAACATTTCGCCAAATATTCACATTAACCACGTTTTAAATTAGCCATGCATTCATTTGTATTACAGTCTATCAAAAATTGGAAATGACCATATCCTATCAAGAACTCCCAATATATATATATATATATATGTATATATCTATCTCATTACATTCACTGAAATAACCATATATATATATATATATATATCAAAACGTTCATTGAAATAAATATATATATATGTATACATATACATATATATACATATATATATGTCCAAAAGGTCGTCGTAGTTCACTCTGCCTTCCACGCAGAACAACGAAAAGAGCGAGACCACAAGATAAGTGCAGTTTCTCAGTGCAATTTATTTCGTGCCAAAGTTACAGCCTGCAATTCCGCCATACATATATATATATATAGGCAGGAAGAAGACATTGCTGTTTCACGGCCCGGATTGCTTTTTGTGAATGGGGCAGAACGTTGGGGACCCAAAGGAGTTCTGGACATTAATTTAGGGGTTCCATTTTCACTTCAAGCCCCCTTCCCTTGCCAGGCACAACAGGCTCATATGAGCGGACTCCAGACTCCACGAGCGGTACTTACCGGAACATGGAATTATGGTAGTTGCAGTCTCCAACACCCGACTGCAGCTGCATCCGATCAAGTGGAGCCAGAAGATCTCCTAAAAATGGGAGGGCTATAGCATTTCAAGGGAAAAGGCGAAGTGGACCCTTTGTTTGCAAGCGGCATCTGAGGAAGGCAGACAAAAGCCGAAATGCATTATGCCGAGCAATGGTCATTAATGGAACTCCCAAACGCATCCCGCTGTGTCCTCTGGTTACTTGTAAGGAGTGATCGTTTTGATGAGAATATATATATATATATATATATATATATATATATATATATATATATATATATATATATATATATATATATATATGTGTATATATATATATGTGTATATATATATATATATATATATATATATATATATATATATATATATATATATATATATATATATATATATATATATATATATATGTCTACACCATTACAACTCACGTGTATGGGTGGAGCATCACTGACAAAGAGAAAAAAACTGTATAAATTGGTAGCTGACCAGGTGCGCGGTGTGTGACCAAGAGCACAAGTTGCTCGAAACGCGTAACCGGAGAGGTCTGAAATAAAATCTCCTTGCCTGCAACCATTGGGTCCGTGTCTTCGTGTCCACTGAGTGTGGTTTTACTGAGGATTTGTTCATATATATATATATATATATATATATATATATATATATATATATATATATATATATATATATATATATATATATATATATATATATATATATATATATAAATCCACAATCCTGCAGCACAGGGATTCCAGCGAACACAAGCACAAAAGCAGGTACAGACCTCAACGAAGGGTGAAGAAGTGCTTTATTCCAAAATGGGCAGCAGCATGACGCTACAGTCGCCAGTAGGTAGTTATAGTTAGGACCTAGTTGCCATAGGAAAATCGCAACATTCTATTCCCAATAACTTTGGTGCCAATGACGAATCTTCCCGAAATTTTCAAACCTTATGGCCCGCTTCTGTCGACTCCTATCTTGAAAGTTTCGGGCTGATTTGGCAAGCGGTAGCTGAAAAAAAAGGGGGGTCCCAAAAAGTGTTTTCTCCATGCAATTTTTCATAGGAAACTTTAGACGCTGCTACAGCCCGAACTGCTGAACTTAATTACAAATTTGGCAAAAAGGTAGCCCTTGGTTGAGAAAGAGCCATGTGGTGTAAATCTGTTCAGTAGTTCATTAGAAGTTAGAAAAAGAAAAAGTTTCAATATCTGGGCAGAGCCTAACCACACATCTCATCTTGAGATCTGATTGTCAGCATTTCATCCAAGAAGTGTTGGCAGACATCTTGTGACCAATATACATGATAGCACCTCATTAAAAAGCATTGGAGTTAATAGAAGGTTTTAAGACTTTAGTTACATTATAAATCATTTGTTGATGATACCATACTCATTTTAGGAATTGTGGTGTGTTCTAAGGTGATTTTACCATGTGAAAAAGCCTTCTGCTGGGATATCGTGAATCATGTTTGAGAGAAAACTATTTTCTCATGCTTTTACCACAGAGGTTTGGAAGGTGATCTATAATCTATACTGAGAGCATATTTTCTGTAAATTCACATTATCTTTCTCAGTCATGTGAGAATGAAGTCTGACATTCCCAGTAAAACATGTACATCCAACAATTGTTATGTTATGTTATGTTATGTGGTTTTTATTAGGCGCACAAATGCTCCAGCTAAGGAGCGTCTTGGCGCCCGACAAGGCAGCTACACAACACAACTAAA
Organism: Lissotriton vulgaris; assembly: GCF_964263255.1. Taxonomy (NCBI): domain Eukaryota; kingdom Metazoa; phylum Chordata; class Amphibia; order Caudata; family Salamandridae; genus Lissotriton; species Lissotriton vulgaris. The sequence continues at coordinate 584,753,479 of NC_141695.1, forward strand.
TAAAACAGCACAGGACACACTAACTAAGGGAATAAAAATGTTTTTAAGGCGCGACGAAAAGAAAGCAAATCGCTCATGGCGCGAATTGCCGGGGGTAAGGAGTTCCACAGAGCAGCGGCCCGCACTCGAAATGAGCGACCACCGGCCCTGCTTCGCTTAAAGCGCGGTACCACTGCCAAATCGAGATCTGACGATCTTAAGGGTCGTGCTGGAATATAGTTGGCCATGAGGGTCGTGAGGATCATTGCCGGGGACCCCTTCAGGATCTTATGGGCGACGCAGAGGACCTTAAACTGAATCCGCTGCGCCACCGGGAGCCAGTGCAGTGGCAAAGACTGTAAGTTAATTCCTTTGTGTACTACTGCAGCTTTCTAGAGTGTTCTAAAAAACAACTAGAGCACTACAGTCTAACCTATGTCAAAAGTATGGCACACCTGAAGCCATCTTGATTGGAATAAATGGATAACAATTAAAACATTTAACTTAAAAAGAAACAAAATGAGGGGGTTCATTTTGCCGTAGAAAGTATGATTAGTGCTGCAGAAAGAAAAATTAGGGCACATTTTGAGTGACATCTAAAATCCTCTTCTATTTCATTAAAAAAAAGTCTGACATGCAGGCTGAAACATGCACTTTCAATACCAGCAGCAGACTTCCCTGGTGAGCAGTAGCTATACAACAGTGATCTAATAAGCAACTAGAGTGCTAACATTCCAAATTTATGGCAAAGGAAAGTCCCGGCCTCCCTCAGGATCATGTGAGGAATAAGATGTATAACAATCGTGACCCAAAAGAGGTTGAAGTGTTTCTGGAACAAATGCGTGATCAAACGCGAGATCAAATGCAGGAATAAGAATACATAAGTAGATTGTTTTAAATTTATTGCAAACACGGAGCTCAAAGTGGGCTATCAGCAAAGCCCAAAGAAGGAAAAAGGGAAGCTTCTCCAGGGAGGGAAATTTGTATTTTTAAAAATACTTGCACAGAACAAAAAAAGAACAAGAAAGACGAAATAAAAATATGCACAGGAGATGGGAGCAAGTTAGGGAAAAAAAACAAAAAATATGTCCTCAATACGATATAAGAAAGAGAGGAGAATCGGGGCCGGTAGACGGAGTTGGGAAGGTCAGACAAAAGGTAAAAAGAAATGAAAAAAGATCTGAAATATGTGAAAATAATATTATGGAATGTGAACGGTTTACAAACTAAAAGTAGGAGGAGGAGAATATTAGAACATTTGAAGACAATCGACAGCGAAATTATAATTCTCCAAGAGACTCATCTGTTAAAAAAAGAATATGAAGAAAGTATTAAAAAATTACACTGGGTTGACACATATATATGCACAGATCAAGATTGTATTATTAAGGGGGTTGCCATACTATTTAAAAAATCACTGAAAGCAAGGGTGGAGTCAGCGGAAACGGACCCAAAAGGTAGATGGGCAATAGCCAAAGTAAGGATACTTAGCGACGCTTTACGGTAGCAGGATATTACGGTCTGAATATGGACGATCCAGCTCCCCTACAATCGTTATATACACAATTACTTTCAGCATCCACCCCAATAATTGTAGGAGGAGACTTTAATATTATCCTTGACCCAAGGTGGACCGGCTCCCTCGAGGAAGACAAACTAGCTTGCCAAATATGAGGGACTGGCTAGGGCTATGCATGAAGGATCTAAGTCTAGCTGATATATGGAAGGAGAAGGGTGACAATCAACACAGTTTTACATTCAAGAATAAAAAACTGGGTATACAATCAAGGATTGACTATTTTCTTGTAGATCAAGGTCTAGTTGAAAGAGCACTGAAGGTAGTGCACATTCCAGCACACCTCTCGGATCACTCAGCTGTTCAGATCATAATACAACTGAGGGATAGTACCCTAGGCACAAGGTAGACAATGGATCATACCATCCTCTCAGATCCATAGATTATCAAACAGCTTAAGCAAGAAACAGACTTATATTTGGAAAATAATAAGGAGGGCATCTCAGTACAGATCGAATGGGATGCGTATAAAGCAGTGATTAGGAAAAAAATCCTTAGCTTGGCAGCGTATAAATCTAAGGGGGTTAAACAGAAGATCTATAATCTAGAAAGTATCATCAAAACCCTTGATTCACAGATTTTACCCGAAACGATACCTTCCAATAGAGAGCGCTTGGAGGAGGATAGACTAAGACAAAAAAGATATCTAACAGAAATGCTGGAAGATAGAGTAAGAGAAAAATGGGAGGCTCGCAAACTGGCCCATTATGAATATGGGGAAGGATGCGGAAAAATGCTAGCATGGAAAAATCAAGACTGATCAATCTAGAAACAAAATAGCTAGCATTGACCCTCGTAATGCCAGTAGTCCCAGCTCAGAAGAAGCCGTAATAAGACAGGAGTTTACATCCTTCTTCGCAGATCTCTATACGGAAGATTGTAATCCTAAAAATGATGAAATAAAGCTATTTTTGTATGCCCAGAACCTTCCAGCCAAAACCAGTGAGGGGAGAGAAGACCTAAACGCGGAAATAACAAATGATGAAGTAGAGGAAGCCATAAAAAATCTTAAGAGAGGCAAAGCTGCTGGTCCAGATGCCCTCCCAAATGAGTTTTTTTTTAAACTGACAGAATCACTAGTTCCTCCTTTAACAGCTCTACTTTATAACAATTTCTTGGAAAAAAGTGATCTCCCAGATTCATGGAATGATACTACAATCTCCATCCTCCTTAAACCAGGCAAAAGTCCCAGAAAGTGCGAATCATATCGCCCAATCTCCATCCTGAATTGCGACTATTAAAATCTATACGCAAATTATGGCACAAGATTGGGGAAAGTAGCAGGTTCACTGATTAATATTAATCAAAAGGGCTTTGTGGCAGGAAGACACCTACAAGACCTAACACACAAACTAATCGGGGCAATTGACCTAGCAATTAATGAAAATCTTCCCCTATCCATAATTACCATCGACGCGGCTAAAGCGTTTGATAGGGTTAACTGGGCATATTTAAATGAAGTATTGTAAAAATTAAATCTGGGGGACAATTTCCAGGGTATGGTGAGTAACATTTATAGTTCTCCTAGGGCAAACATTTTAATAAATGGTAACCTTACAGAAAAAATCCAAATAAAGAAAGGAACAAGACAGGAGTGTCCCCTTTCCCCCCTTCTTTTCGATTCATACATTGAACCTGTGGCAGAAAGTCTCAGAAACCACCCGTTAATATCCTCCTTTTCTTACCAAGGCAGGGATAAGAAGGTTGCCCTCTATGCAGACGATCTTATGATCTTCACCAGGGACCTGAGTGAGTCCCTTAGTGCAATAGAAGACACTCTTCACAACTTTGGGAAAATCTCAGGTTACCAAATTAATCAAGCTAAAACCAAGACGATGAGTTGGAATGAACTCACAACTAGCCCTTACAACAAGGATATAATAAAATATCTAGGCATAGATCTTGTTAAAGACCTGGATAAAGTAGCACAAATTAATTTCCATAGAACTGAAGGGGAGGTAAGAAAGTTGCTAAAAGTATGGGGAGGTTTACCTTTGACGCTATTTGGCAAGTCCAACATAGTAAAAATGTCCATCATCCCGAAATTCACGTTTGCTTTTAGCGCAATTCCGTTGGAATTTAACCCTTTCCAGGCTCATGACGAGCTGGGCTCGTCATGGCGTAGCCTCCTCGCACGCTGATGACGAGCCCAGCTCGTCACGTAAAGTGCGGTTTTAAAAAACTCAGCACAGGAGCGGAATTGCGCTAGCGCGCATGCGGTTAAGAGGATACAATAAAAAAAATTCAGGGAGAACTTATAAGTTTCATTTGGTCATCAAAAGGATCTCGAATTGCATGGAGCAAAATAAGAAGGAAAAAAGAGCAGGGGGGAATTGCCAGCCCCGACCTTTTGGAGTATTGTAGAGCCTTCCAATTTAAAGCTAATAGAACATTACTAAACACATGTGACAATTACCCACCATATCTTCAAGCAATGACCAAAAAAATCAGTCATTTTTTATATAAATTCAGTAACCTGAAATACTTCAAAAAAGTGAAGTTCAAGACGTTAAAATCTGCCTCACAATTATGGTATCACATAAGGTGCATTCTGGATTTACCATATCACAGTGACTTGGCTTCGATATGGGACTCACCGGGCACACCAGAGTGCCTTGAAGACAAACTTGCACTCCTCCTCAAAGCAGTTGAAATAGAAGAGTGGGGACAACTGATGTCGCAAAACAAAAGAATTGATTGGAAAATACTATCCTTAATAACTAATGCATCATTAGCAAAATTTAAATATTACCAACTCTCAAGTTGGGTAAAATCATTAAAAGAAACCAGAAGAGGAAACCTAACTTTAGAGACTGAGATGCAAAAAAAGGAACCCTTTTATAAGGAAATTGCCCATTGGTATTGGGCCCTCATTTCAGCAGGGGAGGAGAATTTCCAGATTCCAAAGAAGATCTAGGGGAACGAACTGCCGACGCTGGATGTAAATAACTCATGGCAAATATCTATGAACAAATGTTGGTCAATTTTAACATCTGCTGCCTTAAAGAGGACCATCTATTCACTGTTCACAGAGCCTACTGGACCCCGAAAAGACTATCCAAAATTAACGAGGCCACAGTGAAGAGTTGCCCAAAGTGTGGACTCCATAAAGCTGATGACCTACATATGTTTCGGCAGTGCCCCCTCCTTGATGGTTTCTGGAATGATGTGGGTAAGACACTAAATGAAGTAATAGGAATACGTCTGAATGTAAGTATCGATTTGGTCACTTTTGGGGGTAATGGATTCCAATATTTCAGAAAGGTTATCCAATTTGCAAGAAAAATTACTATTCTTATTAATATTATAGGCCAGAAGAGAAATCTGCGTGAAGTGGGTAAGTCCAGTCCCTCCTCTTCATGGAGAATGGCTGGCCTCAATATTAAAAAAATTACAAATTGGATAAAAGGAAACTGTCCAGTAGAAAGTAAAAATTCTGGGAGATATGGGAAAATTATCAAATTACTTTATATTAACTAAGGGTTTGGTAATTTGAAATGATAATGGTCGGCTCAACTCTCTTTCAGTCCAATGATTATGCGATAGCAATATGAAATCAGGTGAAGGCCTGTTAGAGTAGCCAGGGTGGATAGCTCAACCTCCATCGGTAATACCTTCAGAATAGTATTTGAAATAAGGGCTGCCCTCCTTCTTTAAAATCACAGGGAAACTGCCTAAACTCAGATCTAAGGCAGAGACGGAATAGGACTAAGAAGAAATGGGCCCCTGAAAACTCCTTATTAACACTATTGCAAAATGAGGACAAAAAAAAGTGTGACACATCTGAATGCCTTCTTGATGGAACCAAAGTAAAAAACTGAAAGTATTTCCTACTGAGGAGACTGCAGTAAATGAGGAAATTAGGAAACTTCATATCAAATAAGTCTCCCAAGTTGGCCGCCAGAGACAAAAGAGCCCAAATGTAGTAAAGAACAACTAGAGTGCTAACAGTCTAACTTATGACAAAAGTATGGCACACCTGAAGCCATCTTGATTGGAATAAAGTGGTAACACTTAAAACATTTAATTTGCAAAGGAACAAAATGAGGTGGTTTGCCATAGAAATTATGATTAGTGCTACAGAAAGAAAAATGAGGGCACATTTTGACTTCTCAAATCCTCTTCTATTTCATTACAAAATTCTGAAATGCAGACTGAAACATGCACTTTGAATACCAGCAGCAGACTTCCCAGGTGAGCAGTAGCTTTACTACAGTGATCTAATGAGCAACTAGAGTGCGAGCACTCAGAATTTATGGCAAATGTGTGACACATCTGAAAGCCGTCTTGATGGAACCAAAGTAAAAAACTGAAAGTATTTCCCACTGAGGAGACTGCAGTAAATGAGGAAATTAGGAAACTTCGTAGCAAATAAGTCTCCCAAGTTGGCCGCCAGAAACAAAAGAGCCCAAATGTAGCACAAATATTACCCAGATATAGCCCAAGCATAGCCCAATGAGATAATGTCCCAGAGTGTTCCAAAGAACAACACGAGCGCTAACAGTCTTACTTATGACAATAGTATGGTAGCCCCGAAGCCATCTTAATTGGAACAAACTGGTAACACTTGAAACATTTATTTTAAAAAGGAACACAATGAGGGGGTTCATTTTGCCATAGAAAGTATGATTAGTGCTGAAGAAAAAAAAATTAGGGCACATTTTGAGTGGCTTCTCAAATCCTCTTCTCAATTTATTAAAACATTCTGACATGCAGACTGAAACATGCACTTTTAATACCAGCAGCAGACTTCTGTGGTGAGCAGTAGCTTTACCAGAATGATCTAATGAGCAACTAGAGTGCTAACATTCAGAATTTATGGGAAATGTGTGACATATCTGAATACCTTCTTGATGGAATCAAAGTACAAAACAGAAAGCATTTCCTACTGAGAAGATTGCAGTAAATGAGGAAATTAGGAAACTTCATGACAAATATTACTCCCAAGATGGCCACCAGAGAAAAAAGATCCCAAATGTAGCACACATATCACCCAGATGTAGCTCACATGTAGTGTGCAAAACACTTTTTATGTTTTGTGTTTTTGCAGTTTTATATAGTGCAGACTTGTCAGGTATTGGAGTGCTTTACATGAGTATTGGTTACATCACACAAGAACAAATTCATTTTGGTTTTAGACATGGGAAGATTAAGTGATTTGACCAGATTCATAGAATGTCGAGCTGAAGCAGAAACTCCAACCTGGTTCCCCAGTTGCAAAGTCTGCAGCTCTGGAAGTAACACCACATCCTCTCCTCTAAGTGCAACATTTAATCAAGTGGTCAACTAGATAAAAAACATAAAGATAACAAATAATTTAAAAGTGCTTTGTCGCTATTTGAAAACTCAGAAAATATGTCCTCATTTTAGTTTTTTAGAGCACTAACCATAATTTTGATGCAAATAAGACCCTCTCATATATGTAATTTCTAAAGGAAATGCTCTAGGTATTACAGTTTTGATTACATCAAGATGACGTCAGGCGTTCCACACTTTTGTAATAAATATAGAATGTTAGCAATCTAGCATTACAATACTGCTGAGAGACAGAGGCCAGGGGCATGGACTCTTAAAAATTGAAGGCAGGTAGGAGGGTGCAAAGGCAACAATTTGACCACACTAGGAATGACTGGCAAGAGAGGCTGTGGCAATATAATAGACAAGTGTGGGCAGAAGGAAGAGGCAGTGATAGTACAACCATACATGCCAACAGACCCGATTCATCCAGGAAGCATCTAATTTTTTTAAGCCCAAATGGGCTTTATTTGATCTGTCTCCTGTCTACAATTTCCTCTTTTTCAATGTAAGTCAAAGGGGAAAATCAATACCCCAGTTTTTTTTTTTTTTTAATCTCTCTCTTACCAAGTTCAAAATGTTAGCAAGTATGGTACCATGGATCATGGAAGGAAGGAGGAATTGTGGTAGGGACATGGACTCAGATAACAGAGGACAGGAGGGACATGGAGAGGTGACCAAACTGACCCTACAGGGCAGGCATCAGGGTTTGCAGCAGCACAATACACCACACAGGGCATGCGGGACAGGAGTGCAGCACAACAATCCATAGAAAGCAATAGGGAGGGGACAGGACCATGCACATGGACAACAGAGAACAGAGGGGAAAGAGGCAATGGTAGCTAGCTGATCATAATGGACAGACAGGAGAGAAAGCTGCAGCATAACGGACCATAAAGGGAAGGAGGGACAGATCAGGGACATAACAATGGAACAGACAAGCCAAGAGGGAGGGAATAGTGGTATTCACATGTAAACAGAGGGATGTAGGCAAGGGGGCAGGGCTGGAGCAGCAAGATGACCATTGAGGCCAGGCAGGATGGGCACTAGAAGCAAGACACACCAAAGAGAGCAACAGTGAGACTATCATGGCATACACACAGACCATGGAGGCAAGGTGGGAGGGGGTCAGGGGCAACTAGCACAGGGAAGGTGGGAGAGGCCATGCCAGCACAGAAGACCCTGCCTGGCAAGCGGGAGGGTTAGTGGCATCAAAATAGCTATGATGGGCAAGAAGGAGGGTGCAGGGGATGCACAAAGGACCATGGAGGATAGAAGGGAGGGTCAGGACCTGGGCACAGAGAAGAGAGTTCAGGGGAAGAGGCCTCACAACAGACCATTCGGGACAGGCTGGAGAAGTAGTTGCAGCACAACAGAGCAGGGAGGGCAGAAGGGTGTGGCAGTATAATGGACCATGGGGTACAGGAGGAAGGGGATAGGGGCATGGAATGTGCACAGGCAGGGTGGAGGTGGCAGGGACATGTTACAGTCATCTGACAATGCTAGGCAGGTGGGAGGGGAGTGGCAGCTCAACAGATCACTCAGAGTAGATAGGAGTGGCAGGTTCATGGAACATGGTGGGCAAAAGGGATGGAGCAGGGGCATACACAGACATCAGAGGGCAGGGGGAAGGAGAATAGGGGCAGCAAGCTAAGTGCAGAGGCTAAGCAGGAGGTCAATGATGGGGCATAGAATTGGGCAACGGAGGGCACAAGGAGTGGACTGGTACATCATGCTAAATGGAGGGCAGTGGCAGCACATCAGACAACGGATGGCTAGGAGAAGGCAAGGCAGGAGCAGCAAGCTTGGATGGGGGGCAGCACAATGTCAGGCCCTGCTTCCAACCCCCCACCATCCATTTTGATATGCATCTTACTTAATTAGAAATTTGCTGAAAAAACCCAAAGATTACAGGGACGGTATAGTTGGACTCAGATTTCACTCATACACAACCAGTGAAATTCAGCAGTTATAGTTACCTGAGTTAACTATAATTTACGCCCCTGCAAGGTACTGCTAATGACCTCAGACATTACATCATTCATGACATGGTCAGTTAGATCACTCATGACATCACTCATGACATCTCAAATGAGCTGTGAATGGAATGGAACTATAGCCGCTAGAACTTTATTTAGGGACAGTGTGTGTATATTAACACCCCTTATTTTTCTTTTCTTTCGTGTAAGAACCATTATAATATGCAACATGCTCAGAATAATATGGCCATTAGCCTTTCACTTTAAAGTAATGTGCAGTCCATTGTTTATGTTGATGTTTGCAATCCTAAGTATGTTTATTATGAATAAGTTACATTGACAAACATACAGGTATGGCGGTCACGGGGCAAGATGTGCTGAAATGAGATTGTGTGCATATTATTTCTTTTCTTTATTGTATCAATTCCTGAATTTTCACATCGTGACCAGGCTAATATGGCCACCAGCTTTTTGGATTAAAGTAATATGTAGTCCTTTGTTAATGTTGGCAACTTTAGGCATTTGTACATTTAAATAAGAATGCTACAATCTTGTATCGCTATCAAGGTTCGGACGAGCCGAAATGGGTGGATCACGTCCTTTGCAAATTAAATACTTCCAAACTACAACCTGAGTGCTGATTCCTTCCTTGTAAGAGTGAGAGGAAATTAAATACATATATAAAATTCACTGAAAAAACCACAAGTTTCAGGGACAATATAGTTAGAAATTTGCATTTAAAAAACCTCAGAAATTGACTGAAAAAGACACAGGTTTTCCGTGGACGTCATAGTTAGTTGGACATTTCCCTTGTACAAAACAAGAGAAATTCAGCCGTTATAGCTAGTTGTGCTAACAATAACTCACGCCCTGCAATGCACTGCTGATGACGTCACATATTACATCACTCATGACATGGTCAGTGACATCACTGATGACATCTCAAATGACATCACTGATGACATCATCCACATGATCATCTGGTGCACCTCCTCACACCCTATAATACAGACTACCATTTTTGAATCCATAGACACACCAATACTAGTACAGCTACAATATTCAGTGCACTATGCATTCAGACCTCTAACCAGCTACATACTTTTGATAACCTCTTCTAAAAACCCAGTTAGTACCTATGCAGTCTAGGAATCCTCCTGTCTGTCCCATGCACTTCTTCATTCACCCATCCAGCACTATCTTAGTATCCTATCATTCCACCAATACTTAAGCACTTATAAATTCACTATACACTCTATTTGTAATACTGTAATTATTCTAGTTACTAGTCATGAACTAATGGAATGGCCTAACTACTAACACAAGTGCAGCTATAATATTTTGTGCACTATCCAAGCAGACCTCTAACTAGCTACATACTATTGATACACTCTTCTAAATACCCAGTTAGTACTCATGCAGTGTAGGAATCGTCCAGTCTGTCTCATGTACTTCTTTAATCACTTATCTACCACTATCTACTTATCCTATCACTCCACCAATACGTAGGCACTTATCAATTAAGTGTTCACGTTGTTTGCAGCACTATTATCATTCCAGTTACTAGTGGTATTCTTATAAAATGACCTAGGCACCAACACAAGTACACATTAAATATTCTGTGCATAATCCCTACAAATCTCTAAGCAGATACATACTGTTGGTCCACTCCATTAAAAACTGAAGAAGTACCTATGCAGCGTAGGATACCTCCTGTCAGTCTCATGCAATTCTTCAATCAATCAATCAATCAATCACAGCATTTATATAGCGCGCTACTCACCCGGAGGGTCTCAAGGCGCTTGGGGAGGGGGGTCCGCTACTGCTCGAACAGCCAGGTCTTGAGCTGCTTCCTGAAGGCGAGGTGGTCTTGGGTCAGGTGGAGGTGGGTCGGGAGGGAGTTCCATGTCTTGGCGGCCAGGTAGGAGAAGGACCTTCCTCCTGTGGTGGCTCTTCGGATGCGGGGGATGGCGGCGAGGGCGTGGTTGGTCGATCAAAGCTGGCGTGTGGGAGTGTAGAAGTTGAGGCGGTTGTTGAGGTATCTTGGTCCTTGGTTGTGTAGGGCTTTGTGTGCGTGGGTGAGGAGTCGGAACGTGATTCTCTTGTTGACCGGGAGCCAGTGCAGGTCTCTCAGGTGTCCGGAGATGTGGCTGTGTCGGGGGATGTCCAGGATGAGTCTTGCTGAGGCGTTCTGGATCCGCTGGAGTCTCTTCTGGAGTTTGGCAGTGGTTCCGGCGTAGAGGGAGTTGCGGTAGTCCAGTCGGCTGGTGACGAGGGCCTGGGTGACCATCTTCCTGGTCTCGGTGGGGATCCACCGGAAGAACTTACGTAGCATGCACAGGATGTTGAAGCATGACGAGGAGACGGCGTTGACTTGTCTGGTCATGGAGAGGGAGGAGTCCAAGATGAAGCCCAGGTTGCGTGCGTGGTCTGTTGGTTTGGGTGCGCTGCCCAGGGCAGGGGGCCACCAGGAGTCGTCCCAGGCGGAGGGCGAAGATCCCAGGATGAGGACTTCCGTCTTGTCTGAGTTCAGTTTCAGGCGGCTGTTCATCATCCACTCGGCTACGTCTTTCATCCCTTTGTGCAGGTTGGCTCTGGCGGTGGCGGGGTCGTTGGTGAGGGAGAAGATCAGCTGGGTGTCGTCGGCATAAGAGATGATGTTGAGGTTGTGTTGGCGTGCGATGGCCGCAAGGGGGCTTATGTAGACATTGAAGAGGGTGGGGCTGAGCGAGGAGTCCTGAGGAACGCTGCAGATGACTTCGGTGGCTTCTGATTTGAACGGGGGGAGGCGGACTCTCTGTGTCCTTCCGGCGAGTAAGGAGATGATCCATTCTAGTGCCTTCTCTTGGATTCCGACGTTGCTGAGGCGCTGCACTAGGTGCGGTGGCAGACAGTGTTGAATGCCGTGGAGAGGTCCAGGAGGATGAGGGCCGCTGTTTCCCCGTTGTCGAGCAGGGCTCGGATGTCGTCAGTGGCTGCAATGAGGGCGGTCTCGGTGCTGTGGTTGGCCCGGAAGCCAGACTGCGAGAGGTCGAGGGATCCGTTCATCTCGAGGAAGGCGGCCAGCTGCTTGTTGACGGTCTTCTCGATGACTTTGGCCTGGAACAGGAGGAGCGAGATGGGGCGGTAGTTTTTGAGTTCGGTGGGGTCCGCTGATGGTTTCTTCAGTAGAGCGCTGAGTTCGGCGTGCTTCCAGCTCTCCGGGAAGGTAGCGGTGTCGAAGGAGGTGTTGATGATGTCCCGCAGGTGGGGCGCGATGACAGCGTCGGCCTTTTTGAAGATGTGGTGAGGGCAGGGGTCCGGAGTGGATGGAGTTCATCGTGTGTAGGGTTTCTTCGGTGTTGATCGGGGTCCAGGCGCGGAGGGTGGTTGTGGGGGGTGCAGGTGCGGTCGTGGGGTGCGTCGGCTGTGTGCTGAAGCTGTTGTGTATGGCAGCGATCTTGTTGTGGAAGTGGGAGGCGAGGGAGTTGCAGAGGTCTTGTGATAGGGTGATGTCGTTGTTTCCGGCACTGGGGTTGGAGAGCTCTTTGACGATGTTGAAGAGTTCCTTGCCTTTGTGGGCGTTGTTGTCCAGTCGTTCCTTGAATGCGGTTTTCTTGGTGGCGTGGATAAGTTTGTGGTGTTTTCGAGTGGCGAGCTTGAGGGTGGTCATGTTGTCTGGTGTTGGGTCTCTGCGCCAGGCTCTCTCGAGGGCTCGGCAGTTCTTCTTGGAGCTCTTGAGTTCGTCGGTGAACCAGGGTGCTTTCTTGCTGCCAGGTCTGCTGGGCGGGGTCCTCAGTGGGGCGAGGTCGTCTGCGCAGTTGCTGATCCACTTCGTGAGGTTGTTGGCGGCCTGGGTGGGGTTCGCTGAGCTGGCGGGGGAGTCCTGGCTCAGGGATGCGGCGAGCTGGTCGGTAGTAATCTTGTTCCAGCTTCTGTGTGCAACCTGTTGCTGGTGGTGGTGTATCGTGTTCTTCCTGAAGCTGAAGTGGACGCAGCTGTGATCCGTCCAGTGGAGTCCGGTGGTGTGGCTGAAGGTGATGTCCTTGCTAGAGGAGAAGATGGGGTCGAGAGTGTGTCCGGCGTGGTGGGTGGGGGTGGTCACCAGCTGCTTGAGGCCGAGGTTGGTGAGGTTGTCCAGCAGGGTGGTGGTGTTGCGGTCGTTGTTGTTCTCCAGGTGGAAGTTGAGGTCCCCGAGGAGGATGTAGTCAGCGGAGGGGAGGGCGTGCGGGCTGATGAAGTCGGCGAAGTCTTCGCTGAATTGTGTGCGGGGTCCCGGGGGTCTGTAGATGAGGTTGCCTCTGAGGGTGGTCTTGGGGGTCGGTGTGGATCTGGAAGTGCAGTGTTCGGCGGTTGTGAAGGTGTCGTCGGTGTTGGTCGTGATGCGGATGGTGTTCTTGTGTACGATGGCGATGCCTCCTCCGGTCTGGTTGCCGCGGTCCCTCCGGGTGATCTTGTATCCGTCCGGGAAGGCGATGTCGGGTGCTGAGGAGGCGTTTATCCAGGTTTCCGTGTGGAAGGCGACGTCTGGTGATGTTGTGTCGAGCAGGTTCCAGAGCTCCACGGCGTGTCTGTGGACGGAGCGGGTGTTGAGCAGGATGCACTTCAGGTGGTTGGTGCCTTCGACGCGCCCGCTGCGCGTCAACTCTGCGCGTTTGCCACTCTGCCATATGTGGAGAGTGGGGGGGGAAGCGAGGGAGGAGCAGCTGGGAGGCAGGAGCGGGGCGGCGAATGGGAAGGGCAACTGAGGGAAGGGGGCGGGGCCGCAGGGGGCAGCGGCGGGGAGCGGGGAGGCGCGGCAGGGGCTGGGCGGGACAAGGGGAAAACATGGGGGAGGGAGAGTACAACAATAACAAAAATAAAGCAACACGGGGCAGAGGGACAAATACAGAAACTAAGCAAGGAGCAATTTACAAAGGGAAAATACAACGAAACGAAACGAAAATACAATCTCAGCGCAAGCGGGGCAAGAGCAGCAACAGCGGAGGACCAGGATCACAGCTGCGGGCAGCGGCGGCACTCGGCGGGAACCAGGAGCACAGCTGCAGGCAGTGGCAGCACTTGGCGGGAACGGGGGGCACCCTGGGTTCACTCACGAGGAGTGGGGCTGCTGGTGGGCCGAGACCGGTGGAGCACTGACCGGCTGGGGATCCTGAAGTGCACCTGATCCCGGCAATGAGACTCCGGCGGTGAGTGTGCGAGGTGGTGACCCTGTGAGGCGGTGGCGCTGAGGGGCCGGCGCCGATAACCCGGCGGTCGGCTCGGACCGCAGCGGACAAGCTTGACTGGGTGCGAATGGGCTGCTAGCGAGGTGAAGGGCACCGGTCAGCGTCCATCTTGGCTTGGAGGCGCCTGGGACCCGGCGGTCGGATCGGGCCGCGGTGGGCTCCAGGGGGGCCCCCTGGCTGGGGCGCAGAGATCCTTCAGGCTTTGGGAACGCCGCTAGGTGCTGGGTGCAGGACGGGGGACCCCTATCAACCGCGTCAGTGGCCATACACAAACTGCACCGGGTACTTGAAGTGACCTAGGGGCCCAGAGACGGTGTGGCTGTATTTTGACAAGAGGTTGGTGGAGCTGCATACAGATCTGGTGCACATTGGGAGTCGTCTGGGTCCACGGAACTGTTGCTGAGGCCAGCTGACCAGCCTGACACGCCACGAGACGCGGCCCGTGTTGTAGACCGCCTGGCGGTTTGGGCCCAGTGACCTGTAAGGGGAGTAGTTGGTGAGCCCGCGGGCCTCCCGGGATCAAGGTTGTGGAGCCCCGAGGACCACCAGCGGGACTTCCCCACAAGACTGATCCCACCAAGCTCGGATGATGACCAGAGGCGGGAATGGCGGCGGTGCCTTGGAACAGGGCATCCTCGACAAATTCACCGGCTCGTGGGGGGGGGGACGGGGGCCTCGGGGGCCCTCCGCCCGAGGGACCAGTCAATGCAGCGCTCCTGGCAGCGATACCCAATCCAGAGACACCTTGGACGCCAAGATAGGGGCCGTTGGGGCAGATGTCACTCTGCTGCGCCAAGACATGCGAAACGCGGTAGCCCGCATAACTGAGGCCGAGGCGAGGATCACCGGGGTGGAAGATGATGTTGCGACACTAAAAAAGAAAGTGGCTAGCATGGAGGGGATTCAGAAAGGCCTGGCGCTCCGGGCAGAAGACGACGAAGGGCGGGCTCGGCGCAACAACCTACGATTCGTTGGATTTCCGGAGGACTGCGAGAAGGGGAACATGGAGGCCTTCCTTACTCAGTGGCTGGAGGGCTGGCTGCCACCGGAGTCCCTCTCTCGCTGCTTTGTTATTGAGCGGGCACACAGAGCACTGGCTCCAAAGCCACCGGTGGGAGAGCGCCCACGACCTGTGATAGCCAAACTGCTTAACTATAATGATCGGGACACAATCCTGCGACAAGCCCGTCTGAAGGAGCCCCTCATGTGCGACAATCAGCGGATCCTGATATTTCCGGATTATACAAGACTGGTGCAGCGTCAGCGTCAGTCCTTCACAGCGGCCAAGGCTCGCCTGAGGAGCCTCAAAATCCAGTATGCCTTACTTTATCCGGCCCGTCTGCGGGTGGTGTATCAGTCACGCACTCTGTTCTTTAATTCTCCGGAGGAAGTTTTTACATGGGCTGATGAGACAGTGAGAACTCGGCCACACACCCTGCCGGCTCGTGACTCTGATTCGTCCTCCTCAAAGGTGCCGCAGCAGACCCACTGACGCTCTCGCAGTAGGAGCAACTGGAGGTCCCGCTCCACCAGGAGGTCCCCCGCCAAGAAGAGAAATGCGGAGGAGGTTGACCCTCCAGACACTCAGACAGCGGATCCATGAGTGACAATGGGCAGTTAGCAACCTCTATTGAACTATGCTGCAGTTTAGCACCGCGGGCGGATGCCGACGGCCCTGCCGGCAAAAGCGACAGTTTTGTAGGAACACCACAATAGTGTGGTACGGACTTAAACCATTGCTTATGTGATGCGGGATGGGGAAGGGTGGGGGGGGGCGGACTACAATGCAGACCTCTGCCTCAGGGTAACAGTGGCTCGGTTTTCTGCAGGTGTTGCTTGCCCCCTAGGGGTTTAGTTGGGGGTTGATGGAGTGGTTTATGGGGATCCATTGGAGTGGGTGGCATCCGACCCCCCGTTGGGGGTTGGAGTGCCCCTGCACCGTGACAGATACTTCAACGTTGCTGAGGTATAGGGAAGGGGGGAGGTCAGAACTTTGGGAGTTGGGTGGGCACGAAAGTTTGGGAATGCAGGGGTAGCTCTTTCCAGGACGATGGTCCATCAGGTTCTATTAAGGGTACATATACTGATGCAGTTCCCTACACCCAAGCGACTAGAATTCTACCCGGTTGATGGCGGCTAGAGGTCCTGCTTTGGAACTCCCCAGAGCGGCGTTGCGAATTGTGAGCTGGAATGTCAGGGGCATGTTAGACAAAATTAAAAGGGGCGCAGTACTGCGACAGGGGAAAAGAGAGAAGGCAGATGTCCTTCTGTTGCAAGAGACCCACCTCCTAGGCACCAAGACCCTTAGTTTGCAGCGCTATGGCTATCAGCAGGTGTTTCACGCTGGTTTTGTCAGGGGATCCCGAGGAGTGGCGGTACTGATTCACCCCAAGGTGTCCTATGTCCACTCCACTCAATGGGTTGATACCCAGGGTAGATACGTATTTGTTCGGGGAATGATTGGTAGCGAGCCTGTGGTCTTTGGAAGTGTGTATGCTCCTCCCCCGCTGCAAGGGTCACTTGTGGGGAAACTGTTCACCGTCTGGGCCGAGATTCCTGATGTGCTGGCTGTGATCGGGGGGGACTAGAACGATGTTATGGAAGGTAATGTGGATCGCTACCGACCGGGTGGTGGACAGACGGTTACTACCCCTACAAAGTTGAATGCTATGGTGAGAGGCATGGGCTGGATGGATGCATGGCGGTATCAACACACACATAGTAGGGAATACACTTATGTCTCCGCAGTCCATAAATCCTTCTCCAGATTAGATTACTTTTTCGTTCCCTGCACCAGAATAGGGAGTTGGAATCGACGGCCATACTACCGCGTGGGCTCTCTGACCACTCCCCCATTGTTCTTAAACTTCTTCTGGATAGGAGGCGGCAGCCGTTTCGATGGCGCCTCTCTACTTGGCACCTGCAACATGACGACTACCAGTCCCATATGCGGGAGGCCCTAGCTCACTACTGGAATGAGAACGAGAGGTCGGGGTTGGATGACGTGACCCTTTGGGAGGCTCTGAAGCCCACACTCCGAGGAGTGGATATAGTGTGGTGCGCGAAGGCCCGTAAGATGCGTAGTGAGGGCCTGGAGAGAGCGGCGGATCGGGTCCATGCTCTGGAGGAACAATGCACGGAGACAGGGGAGGAGGAAGATGTTCGACGGCTGCTGCAGGCGCAGCGGGCTCTGTATCCCTCCACCTTGACGAATCACGTCAGGTGTGGCTTGCTACGCAAAGCAGGATCTACCAATGGGGGGATAAGTCCAGCACGACGTTGTACAGACTCTGCCAGGGCACATTTCAGGCTTAGACGCTGCCGGCACTCAGAGATGAGGCCGGGGACTCTTTGCTGGATCCAAGGGTCATCGCTGACAGCTTCGCGCGCTATTATGTGGGACAATATGCCCCTACAGAGTCCCTCCCAGCGGACGCCATAGATAAATTTCTCGCAGATCTTCCACCATGGGGGGTCTCTGATGAGGAGCGCAACCGCCTCGAGCTTCCGCTGTCTGCCGAAGAATTAGGGAAGGCCCTCGGTGAATTGAACGTAGGGAAGGCCCCAGGGCCTAACGGGTTTCCGTGCGAGTTTTTTCGGAAATACCATCTCCAGTTAGAGGCGCGTTATAAGAAGGCGTTGGACGCTGCAAGGGAGTCGGATCACCTCCCGAGGGACTGGAGGCACGCCGAGATAGTGGTCTTCTGCAAACCAGGGAGACCCCCCGAACGTCATGAATCGTATCGCCCTATCTCACTCTTAAATATTGAAGTGAAGATACTGGCCAAGGCCCTTGCCAACTGCCTTCTCCCGCTAATCACTATCTTGATCCACTCGGACCAAGCCGGTTTTATGCCGCACAGGGCTACAAGGCACAATATTAGACGGGCCCAAGTGGCATTGAAATGATGCGAGGCGGCGCTTTTGTTGGCGGATATTGATGGAGCCTTTGACTCACTAAGCTGGGTCTTTCTACATGCTCTTCTGCCCCGCCTGAATCTGGGACCCCACTTCCTCTCCTATATACGGCTGATATATACGGACTTGACGGCGTCCGTGAGAGTAGCCGGCGCGGTCTTGGACACCTTTTCTATTGGACGGGGCACCCGACAGGGGTGCTCCCTCTCACCGTACTTGTTCGCCCTTGCCATGGAACCGTTAGCGGCGTGGGTACGCATAGATGCGCAGATGAAGGGCTTCGAATGGGAGGTAGGGCCATCTGACAGGATTGTGCTCTATGCAGATGATGTGCTTTTCTTTCTAACAGACCTTAATAGGTCGGGACCGAGAGTCCTTGAAATTATGCGGGGATTTGGAGAGTCTCGGGGCTCCATCTTAATGTGCAGAAATCCACTCTATGGACCCTGGGGAGCACTACGAGCACGCCAGGGAACATTTCCAAGACCGTCTACAACGGTGAGTAGCCAGCAGCTTAGGGCACCGCTCCTTGGTTCGGGAGTTGCACTTAAGGTTCCTAATTCCCCCTCTGTCTCAACAGGCTTACCCTGGCGTCGCCCGTTTACGATTGAGTAACGCGCCAACCCACGACCTAATTGGGTAAGAATCATTGCATGGCACGAGCTCCGTACCGTAACTTTGGTATCAATCACTATTAATCTATAGATTACTTTCCCTATATAGGGCTGCTGGTCCGGGCCATATTGCTTATCCACACGGCTACACATTAATTATACGCTGCCTTGGTAAGCAAATTGAATTCATTATCTCAACGCCCGTCGCAATATAGGCACGTATTCCGTATCCTCACAACCTATGCTACGCCCTACTGCCGAGTTCAATTAGACACCACCGCATTAGGCACCAACAATCGTTCTTAGCACATAATCACAACGCCGACTAGCCTGTTCCACTTCGACCTATAGCTCGCGGTTCTAATCCTTAAACTCCACCGCGGTGCAACCGCTTCTTCACTCGCCTGTAATTAGATCTCTCGGAAACCCTGTAACACCTTCACCTTGTTAACGGTTGAATGCACTCTGCACAAAGAGTCACTTGTTCCAAATTAACTAGTGCTCTGTTCTTAAAGAATGTATTTTTCTTTTCTCTTTATTCCTTTTCCTTTCAGGCATTTTTGAGGTTTTTAGCAATAAAGGCAATTATTGTTTTGTCCTGATGATGGTCCACATGACCCTTTAGGGGGACCGAAACGCTGTCGACTTGTCTAAGCACCTTATACGAATATTTGATTGCTAAATTGTTGTAATGGTTCTGCTTGACATTTTCTGTATAATTGACATGTGAACAGAAGAACGCTTGTTTGCCTTAAAAACCCTTCTATTTTTCCACCAACTGTAAACACCCCGCAAGTGTTGGGCACAGGCTTGTGCACCACACAGGGGTACTGTGGAAGGTATTTTCGCTTTATTCTGAAATATTGTTTATCAAGTAAACTTGAAGGACCTCTGTCCGGCTGGACATGTCACTCCAAATATAGATTTGATTTCGTCTATATTTATTGGTCATATACTGAAATATGCATGGGACCACTGTTGTTTGAATGATTATTAAACTCTAGCATATGCTGATGATGTACTTTTATTTATCAGTGATCAACTGTCCACATTTCCTTCATTAATAGAAATAATAACTAAATATTCTATGGTGTCTGGATATAAATTAAACACTAACAAGACAGAATTTTTTCTTTTAAATGTTTACTGTACTCCTGATATGATTTCAATGAATGAAATTATTTGGCAAAAGAATAAATTAAAATATCTGGGTATTTTAATCTCTTCTATAAAATGAACATTAACTTTAAATAGTAACTTTATTTTAGAATTTATTTAAGATAAAACATCTAAATGGTTTCATTGCATCTCTCATGGTGGGGTAGATTGGAATCTATTAAAAAGAATATTGCCCCTAAAATTTTTTACATCCGAGGCATGATCCCACTCAATTTCCACAGAAATTTTTTTAAGATATTGATAAACTTCTTTCCAAATTTCTTTGGAATAACAAAGCTCACCATATTAGTTATAAAAAATTAAAAATGTCTAAAGGTAATGCTGGATTTGGTATCCCGGATTTTCTGCTTTATCATAAACCGTTTATTTCAAAACAAAGTGCCATATTGTTTAATCATTCTTTTTTACATAATCCACCTGTATGGCTCCACATTGAAAAATCCATTGTAAAACCGTTTCCACTACCCACCCTGTTAACAATGTCTAACACATTTTTCATAAATCTATTATCCTTAAATCCACTCAAACGATTTTTAATGATTTAGATTCAATTTTTCAATATCCCATGTGCAAAACGGATGAATTATCTTTATGGTATAGCAATGTTATTAAATTAAATAGAAATATCAGTTTTTGGTTTTCATGGATGAAGGCTGGAATTTTTTATCGTAAAGATGTTTATTCTAACAACACTTGTATACCATTTGAGAATTTACAAACTAAGGGGCCGATTATGATCGTGGTTTTCCCGCATCCTCCCGGCCGGCGGAAGCCACCGCCGGCCCGGAGGATGCCGGAAAACCGCCGCGGATCCTCCAAAGACCCACATCCAAATTAGGATGGCTGGTGGGTCTTGAATTCCGTCCGCAGCTTTTCCGCCCCGGTCGCCTTCCGACCGTGGCGGAAAAGAACTAACATGGCTGGCGGTGTCTATCAGACACCGCAAGCCATATTAGGATGGAGGGAATCACATGCTTTTCCGCAGCGGCTTTTCCGCCGTAGAAAAGCATACGGACATTCACTTCGGGGGCCCGTTGCAGGCAAGCCGTCTGCCATCATAATAGGGCCCTAAGTTTGGTTTAGCTAATTCTGAACTTATAAAATATGAATATTTAAGTAATTCGATTTTAGATAATTTTGCACAACTTTTTCTATCTAACACTCAAGCTGATTTATCCATTTACATCCAAACTATATCAATGAATCGTTATGGTGTTTCTATTCTATATAAAAAATTGTACAATAAGCTAGGAAGTAATATAACTATGATTGCTACATTCTGGAATAATGAACTATCACTTTCCTCGTCTGATGACACATGGGGTAATATATGGCTTAGTAATATATCTGGTTGCCTGCTCTGATTTTCCAAAATAATTCTTATATTTTACTTAATTGCTTATGGACTCCATTACGTTTATTTCAGGCTAAACTTCTTTAATCTGACACTTGTTGGCATTTTAATTTACACGCTGGCTCGCTACAACATATGCTTTTTACTTGTCCTTTAATTACCAAATTCTGAACAGAAGTTTGGGATATCATTAAAAAGATTCTAAATATTCATGAAGACATATCATATAAAATGTTAATGTGCAAATCTGTTATTTTATCTCATATTTAAGTGATCATGAAGGTAAACTTTTTAATTTCTTAATTTCAGCTGCGCTAAAATCCATCACATTTTGTTGGAAAGATGTTTCAAAGTTATCAGTTAATGCTTGGTGGTCCTGGGTTGTTTTTACAAGAAGAGGTGCTAAGTTATCTTTATCTGGGGTTTGTCATAACTCTATTGCTTATAAAACATTCTGGATTTCTGTTGATATTCATTTATCAAATAAATAGTATATTTATTATTTGTTCCTCTTTTACTGTTCTTTTATTGTATTCATTGATATTGATTAGTGGCTCCATTTACCCCAAAACCCAAACCTAGCCCTGAACCCTAAAAATCCCACTGATCCCCAAAACCCAAACCTACCCCTGAACCCTAAAATACCCCTGTACCCCAAAACCCAAACCTAGCCCTGAACCCTTAAAATACCCTGTACCCCAAAACCCAAACCTACCCCTGAACCCTAAAAATACCCCATGTACCCCAAAACCCAAACCTAGCCCTGAACCTTAAAAATAACCCTGTACCCCAAAACCCAAACCTACCCCTGAACCCTAAAATACCCCTGTACCCCAAAACCCAAACCTAGCCCTGAACCCTAAAAATACCCCTGTACCTCAAAACCCAAACCTAGCCCTGAACCCTTAAAATATCTCT